>NC_137571.1:6437500-7912500 GCF_963082525.1 Nesoenas mayeri
ACAGCTGGCGCTGGCCTGGAGCTCTTTCCCGGGAGGAGGCAGCATGGCAAGGTGTCCTCCCATCCCCGGGCACTGTCCTGGCTCTGCAGAGATGGCTCGTCCCGGGTGGGATGCCCGGGTGCCCAGCTGTCTGTGCACCACCTGCTCCCGCACGCAGCCTGCCAGGCTCCTGGCTCTGCCCACCGCCATCCCCGGTGTTAGATTAAAAGCTGGTCTAATGGATATTTATGATCCCCATCACAGTCTTTTACAGCCTGTCCTTTCGCATTACGGGTGCCCAAGCAGTGGATGGGGATGAAGTCTCCTGGTCTGCATGGGGGGGGAACTGGCTGCCTGGTGCCATCAGCATCCCCCTGGTGTAAGAAACTACCATCTTGCCGATATAATAGGCTCAGGCAGGGTCTCTCAGCAAAGCATATTTTATTAACGATTTTGCAAAACCAGGAGTCTTACCTAACGGCAAGCACACAGAACAGGGCACAGAACTGCTTATATTACCCTAATCCCAGCTGCAAATTCCCTCCCCTGTTCTCCATTGGTTGGGTATGGGACTCACAGACTACCCGACAGTCCCTGGATGTCCTGCCTCAGTTTACTTCTCTCACTACTCCAGTTCTAACAACCCTCCCCTTATGGATTTATTTCCATTCAAGGTATGGTTTCTTGGCTCTCTAGCTGACCTTCCCCCAGCTTAACTTTTAACCACAGGAATTAGTTTGCGTTCCACGATTAGTGCTAAGGGGCTTTGTTTTACATTCAGGGTCTGATAGCTGATGGCTCAGTCCCCACCCGCTGGGGTCAGGCCTCGGATCCACAGTTGTAAAACCAACATTCCTCCTTCCATGGCTCCTTAAACCCACAGCAAATGCTTCAGCAGACAGGTACCCCTGTGCTCATGGGGTACATCCACCCCACTGACCTCACAGGAGAACCGTCCCTAAGTGCCCCTCCATGTAATGTGGTTCCTACTCACCAGATGGGGAAACTGAGGCAGGGGGAGGAGTGAGCGGACATGCCGTTGCCATTGCCCCTGCTCTTCCATCAACATGCAGAGCTGGGCACTGGCACACACGTGTGGACGTGGGTCAGGAGATGTGCGTGTGGATCAGGGACATCCCTGATAGCGGCTCTGAGCAATAGCACAGTGGCGTGTGGGTTCTGAGCTGGGGGTCGGCAGCGAGGGGCAGAGACACAGCGGGTAGCGGCTGAGCTGTCAGTAAAAGCCAAGTCTGCGGGAAGCTGTCTCCATTGGCATTTGCTGAGCAGAGCCTGCTGCCTTTTGAAGCTGGTGATGCTCTCGGACTACATGGGAAACCCTAATTGAATCCCCAGTCTCCCTCTCACTGCCTCTAAATGAAACTCCCCCAGGATAGCATATTAAACTTGACCTGTGCACCACCTCCAAGATTAACATCAGAGGAGAAAGAATTAAAGGTCTGTGGAGGGCAGCGCAAGGGAGGGGGCGGGCATGTCTCTCCTCTGCTGCTCCGGGAAGGGGTGGAAGGGCAGCTCTCCGGGGGGATGCGCCGTCCAACACGCTCTGCCGAGCTGCTGGAGGAGCGCGGCAGCTCCAGCGCCACACTTGCTGGCAAGGAAAGTCGATGTTCTCCTTCCCCAGCTCCGTGATAACATGAACAAGGCAAAAAACCTCCCCTCTGAGGCAGTCAGCGAAACCAGGCATCGTTTTCTGTCCTGCAGCGCAGATGTTGCTGCTGGCCCTGCATGGAGTCCACGAGGCTCAGCAAACACTGAAGACATGGCTGGGGTGAGGAAGAGCGCGGGGCTGGGAGGAAGGTTTGCACCCTGCGGGGCTCTCACTCCCTCATTTGCTCTGTACAACAAGCCAGGCTGCTCCAGGGAGTTGTGCACACAAGTTGTGCATCAAGAATGGTGTAGCCATGAGGACCAGGGCAGTGAGTGTCCTCCTGTGCTGGGCACTGGTGAGGCTGTGCCTTGAATCTTGGGGTCAGTTTTGGGCTCCTCATGCCAAGAAACCCTTGAGGTGCTGGAGCGAGTGCAGAGAAGGGAACGGAGCTGGTGAGGGGCTGGAGCACAAGTGTGATGGAGACTGAGGGACCTGGGGGTTCAGCTGGAGAACAGGAGCTGAGGGGAGACCTTCTGATCTCTGCCTGAAAGGAGCTTGGAGCCAGGGGGGTCAGGCTCTGCTCCCCAGGAACAAGCGCCAGGAGCAGAGGAAACAGCCTCAAGTTGCGACAGGGGAGGCTGAGGTTGGATCTGGGAACAATTTCTTCCCCAAAGGGCTGTGAGGCATTGGAACAGGCTGCCCAGGGCAGTGTATTATCTTAATGGTCTTTTCAAACCAAAATAATTCTGCAGTTCTATGATTCTATAAGCTGCCGCCCCATGGGCTGCTCATCAGCCACATCTGTGTCCCATCCAGCCTGTTTTCTGGGAAGCTGAGACCCAGTTCTGTGTAGATATGCTGCAGAAGGAAAGGTCTGTCCATGCTGGGCTCAAAATGGACCTTTGTGTGGGTGGGAATCTTGGGCCTGATCCTGCTCTCCCGAGCCCTGCCAGTGAGGGAGGGAGCACTTTCGCACCAGCATCCTGCTCACCCCATCAGCGAGTTGGAGACACCGCAGGCACTTGCTGCTTTCAAGAGCTGACAAGCTTGTGAGAATGAAAAGTTCAAAACCAGTGCTCGGGACGTGTAAGTGTCTGCAGAACTAACTGCCATTCGGGTCGGAGCACGTGTGCCAGGACCCGTCTCCTCCCGCACGGCGTGTGCCTGGAGAAAAGGTCACCCTTCAGCAGGCTGGAGCCACCCAGCCTCCGCGGCACCGGGGACGCAGCTCTTGCTCCTCTTAATGAGGTGACCTTCGCATCGGCGGACGCGAGCAATTCCCCCTGAAGAGTCGACAGGTCAAATTAAGCAGATGTTTTATTTGGCCCCGTCTCCGGCTGTCGGAGATGGGAGCGAGAGACGGACAGGAGCTGAAATGATGGTGTCGCTTGCTTTCCTTACTCCCTTGTTATTTTATAGCTGGTAAATGACTGGCAATTTTCTGAGATGCTTTGTCTCAAGGCAGAACCCACCCAGCTCCAGCACAGGGGTGCAGTGTGAGCATGTGTGTGTGCTGCAGTTAGGAAGAGCTGTACAAAGGGGGGTACTAGTGCTCCCCGCCTCTTCTGCAGTCTCCCAAGTGCGTGTATTGATCTCTGAATTGCTGCCACTGCTGGGAAGATTTTGCCACTTTGTCAGCCTCACCAAATGCCAGGGCCCTTTGTAGGATGTTCATTCTGCCAGCAAGTGGGGTGTTTGCAGCCCCCAGGGAGGGAAGAGATAACAATCATGCCGAGCAATGATAAAGGAAAGTTCACGGGACACAGTGTTCACTGGGTATATTGCGAATCTGGCCAGATCCTAGACACCAGTCTAAGGCAAAGCATGAATAATGAAAGATAAGAGCAAGGTAAGAGCATCAAGACTAGTTTCTGACCACACTAAAATAAGTTTCTAGGATGACTTCCTGCCTCTTACAGTGAGCAGGGACCTGTCTTGGGTTTAATGCAGGTCTGACCAGACAGGTCTCTGCTCTGAGCTTGTGTTTGGCAGGGGAGACAGAGAGCTCTGCACCTCTGGCCAGAGGCTGATGGAAAACCAGGCTGCAGTAGCAACATGGGGACATTCAGGCTTTGTGCAGGCGTAAACACTGGTAACAAGGTACTCTGGAGTCACAAAATGTAGATGCTCTTCCATCCTTCATGAACATCCACAAAACCTCAGGATGCGTCTCCGCAGCCGGGCAGTCTCAGGCCAAACCAGAGACATGACGGTGACACCACAACCAAGGCGAGGGACAGCCAAGCATCAGGGAGCTGGGGGGGATAGTGAAGCTTAGAGCAACGAGGGAATATCTCATTTGGGGAGTGTTCATCACACGCTCTCCAACAGGGCACATTTCACTGAAGGCCCATCGTGAGCATCAGCCCATCATGATGAGGAGACCAGCCCAGTGCTGGAGGCCACACTTGAGTGGGAAGAGACCCAAAGACCTGCTGAGGCTGGCGATGTGCAAACAGGGAGTGCAGCCAAGTACAGGGTGCTATTATGCTGGTATCCCCAGAGCAGAGCAATTTCAGCAGATCGATTTATCCTGCCACAGATTCCCCCCACAGCAGGTCTCCGCATCCTCTCGAAACAGTAATGCCATTTCTCAGGGGAGAAAAACACTGAGTTTACAGAGTCCAGGGCTGGAAAATGGAGCCCTCCCTTCCATGGATGCATTAGTGGAGCCCCTGGGCGCTGCCAAGCTGAGGAGCCAGCAGAGACAAGTGATGGAGGGGAACGGCTCCTCCCTATTGCCCTGCATTGCAGTGGGGCTCTCCTGCCAGGAGAAGAAAATCAAGACAATTCCTCAGAGAGGTAATTCTGGAACTGCCAGTGCCCGACCCATGGGGCTTCCCACACAGCTTTTTTTTGTTGTTTCGCTTTGCAAACATGCATTGAGTGTGTGGCCAGTCTTCCCGAGCAAGGAATGTGGACCCTAGTCTGAAAATTCTGTTTGCAATGGGTTGGTCGTGCCAAGTCGCAGAAGAGTCAGAATTGCCAGAGGCCCCGTGTAGCATTTGCATTGGCACAACCCACCTGGCATCCAGCAGCAAACAGCTCCGTTATCTGCTAAACTTCAGTGCCTCAGCTGAGCCCAACTTCAAAGCTGTGAGTAGAGATATTTGCAGGGCTGGCGCAGCGCAGAAAGCCGATCTCCATCCAGTGCAATTCCTACAAAGAGAGCAACAGCTCCTGTCCCTCCTCTACCCCTGCAAATGTGATACCTAAACTTAGGTACCTGTGTCTAAGCCAGTACCTTGTATCCTTGGGAGAGGTGGGATGTGCATGGTGCCTGCTCTGGCTTTGTCACCAGCTGTAGGAACCTACATAATAGCATCATCTTGTCAGAGAAGAGACAGGGACATCCCTCCGGGCCCTGGTGAGCGCTCGCAAGAGCCAGTTTGTGCTTCTCCCGCAACAGCAGTCAGGGTCGAGATGAAAAGGACTGGGAGTAAAGCAGTTCGGGTGTGTTGTGGTGTTCCTTCCCAAGGGGGTGGCTAGAGGTGCGGGTGAGGAAAGGCAAGAGACTGCAGCAGCAGCCAGAGCAAATGGTTCTGTATTTTATCTCCAGGATAAAAAGGAATACGGAAACCAGGTTCCTAAGATGAGGTGCCTTCATCTCACTGCACAGCGTTTGATCATTTTCGATGTTTTACAAGGAGGTGTATGGTTGAATTATCATTAGAGGAGGCGATGGAGCTGAAGAGTAACAGAAAACTTCCCCCGTGGCGACCCAGACTCACGTTACGTGCTTGCAGGGAGAAGAACAGGAGATCACAGGATCGACGCAGCTCTCGAGCAGGGACCAGGAGGCAGGAGCATCTCCCGAGCCCCGCGGCACAGTCCGTCTGCGCTCGGCTGACCAAGAGCATTTCTGTTCTCTGCACGCTGGGAGATGGGTTTGGGACTTTGCAATAGCAGCCGTGCCACAGCTTTCCAGCTCCACATCTTGTCTGGGGAAAAGGAACACAACGTGGAAAAGAGATATATAACCCAGGGACATCAGAGCCTGCAAACCCAAGAGAGGCTAAAAGTAACAACCAGCATGCTGGTATGGTGGGAAGTTGGTCCTATAAACATATGTCAACGTTGTCCATCAGAATATGGATGATACTTACACTGAATGCAAAACAAAACCTCTAATGGCTTTCTCTGGCCAAGCCAGGATTCCAGGCTCACCATTTTGTGCACCAGTTGGTGCTAAAGATTCCAGCAGTAGATGCGAATGAGAGCCACTAACGTTAGGACAGGAGAACAGGGAAGCTACACAGTCTCCAAAGTACATCTCTGTTAATATGACTTTTCCTTCAGACATCTGAATATTTTACTCTCCTCAACAATTTATCCTTCCCACTTTACCCTCACAATGGTAGATACGTGCTGTCCAGGCTCAGGCACCATTTAGAAATGCTCTGGGTTTTGATGTGAATAAAAAGATGTGTAACCATGCCGGCTGTGATGATGAGGCCACTGCGCTCCTGAGCGGGGGGATCCCGTTGGTGGCTGGGGTCCAGAGCAGCGGCATGTAGCACCGAGGACAAAGGGATCTCGGAGCCAAGGATCCTGGGGCTGGGAGCACTGGCATTCCCGTCAGAGCGGGAATTCTCTCCTCTTTTTCCGCATCAGTGCCCCTAATCATCCATCCATCACCCATCCCTTCTGTCCCGAGTCCTCCCGCAGGTGTGAGGATGGATGGCGTGCCGGAGGTTGCCAAAGCCTGCTCTGCGTGCATGCTTGCTTAGCAATGGAGCAAGTGCCATTTCCAGAGCCTCATTAGTATTTGCATTGTTGCATGGCTGTCTAAGAGAAGTAGCAGCTAAGTGAGCCAGTCAGATCTTGCTAATTTGCATGTTAATGAAGCCCACAGAACACAGCTTAGAGAGACTGGCAAGTAGGCTTCCAATTGATAGATCTATACATGCAGCCTGTATATGCTTTAGAGACACAGCAAACACTGTAGGCAGACACCCAGATGGTTAGAGAGACAGACAAACAGATGGCTACATACAGACGGACTGGATGTGGGGAGAAATCTGTGGAGAGACATGGGGTGAAGCGCTGGAGAGAGGAGGGAAGGAGGAGGAATGGAGAGAGGAGTGATGGATAGATGGATAGGTAAAAAATGTGAGCGGAGAAACTGATTGTGAACATGCTTGGAAATAAGAATCTAACCATGTTTCCATGTTTGGGGTTTTTTTGTTGTTTTTTTTTTGTGGGGGGTGTGTCTCTTTTGTTACATGGGGTCTGGCTGCTTGGTAGGCGACTGCCCAGCCCCAATTTTGGAAGGAGCCTGCACAGCACACAATGACCGTCCAGACGTGCACCCTCACCATGCATGGAGGATCCCTGCAGGTTTGCACAGCCATAGAGGAACAAACCTGGACCCACCAGCCTGGTGTGTTTTATATCCTCATCCAAAGATGTTGGAAAACTGTGTGCATCTCTGAAGATATTTCAGGCTTGCTGGGAGAGGAGGGTGAGCCCCAGAGTGCAGCAGTTGCTCAGGGTTTTAAAGCAGGGTGCCCTGGAGCCCAAGCTCTCTCGGCTTGCATGGCTTGTGTGGTTGGAAGCCAGGCAGGGCTGGAGCTAAAGGCACCATGCTCAGAGGCCAGAGCCTTGTCCCTGCTCTCAGGTAGACTCAGATGCCCGTTGGGCTCTCTGGGACAGGGATGCAGGAGCACACAGGAAAGGGGCGAGGGACCATGCAGGGTTTGGTCAGCCTGGACCAGTCCCCATCACCGATACTGGTTTTGCATGCTCAGGAATTACAGGGGGAGAAGGAAGAGGCAACTTCTGCCTCGGACGGGGCTGTGCGGAGGGCTGGCACACAGCTCCGTGACGGCGCTGCCAGGTCTCACACAGCTTTGATGTCTGACGCGTCAATCAGCACAGCCGGGCCCCTGCCATGCCCATTAACCGCAGCGCCGATGCGGATCAGCCCCGAGCCCTGACAGCCCCTGCAGAGGAGCATGACAGGGCTGAAAGGGGGATTACAGATGCTCCCACCGAGCCATGCACAGTCCCTTCAGAGCATCCCTGAACTGGGAGGGACTGGGGACAGGACCACAGCATCTGGGAGCATCCCCGCCTTGCAGCACTCCGAGCTCGGATACCTCCTTCCATGTCTGCATCCACCTGGCTCCTCCTCATTAGTGCCTGCAAAGTGCTTCGAAACCTCCAGCTGGAAATGCCCATAGACACGCAGAACATTATTAATTCATGGCAATGATTGTTTCAGTGCCCTCGGCTTCGCATCGCAGTTCTCACACCCCATGCTCTCCGGGGCCCAGGGAGCCTTGGACACAAAGTCCCCTGAGCTATCAGAGCCACGTCGCATAATCGAGGTGATGCCTTGACAATCCGTCCCTATTCTGCAGGCGGATTTGTATGCAGCAGGGAGGGCAGAGCCGGGCGCTCCTGTGGGAGTCGATGGCAGCGGATTAGAGACCATTGAGGGTGGGTAATCACCCCACACCACAATGCAGGAATTTCGCTGTCATTGCTCTGCTCCTCCCTGCCTTTTTCTTTTGGAGCATTTCAAAGGGTCCCTGAGAGTATTAGAGGAGACATCCTGCACTGTCTTTGGGCTGTCCCTGAAGCAAGAACAAAAGAAGGCAAAATAATGGTGAAAGGACTTGGCCTGATCCAGCCCTGGCCACAAACAGCTCCACACCTGTGTCTGTGGGAGGGAGGGAGATGTGGCAGGTCCACATGTGTGACCCTTGGCCATTAGGCTGCTGGTGAGTGGTGCAGAGCTGGGGATTCCTCCTGGGCATTCAGAGCCCCCACCTCTGTTGGATTTCTGGGGCATGGTTTGGAGATCCTGACGTTTGTGCCTGGCAGGAAACCTGAGGTGCATCATCCCACCAATGGAGCCAGGCTTTCAGACACAAGTGTGTCTAATTATTAATTAGCTGATGAGAGTTTATTAAACCTTAATACAGCTCTCCCGTGGCAGTGGTAAAGAAGAGGAGGGCTTGGTGCTCCTGTTGCTTGCACACATGCAAGCACTGCTGTGCAGGGACAACTGATCTAGAGTATGTAAGTTCTTGTTCCATGCTGGCAAGTGGGATCAGAGCTGTAACGCATCCCACAGCGGGAAAGCCCAGCCCCGTGCTGGTTTTCTGTCCCTGCTCAGCACCGTTCTCCATCCGCACAGGCTTCAGCACATGCAGGGTGCCTTGGCCACATCACTGGGGTTTCTCCAGGCAAGGATGAGCCTGAGGGGAAATAGAGGAGCTGGTGGCCAGACATGTCCTTCTCCTGGCCCTGTTCCACAGGAAACCTGCTCCCAGATGCCTCTTCGCAGCTATGGAGGGAGCTGCAGTCCAGCTGTGCTGTGGTCCCCATGGCACAAGCTGCTGTCCCCATTCCTGGCAGCTCCCACCTCTATGTCAGCCCAAGGGATGTGGTCCCTGCTGCCATCTCAGCTCTGCTCTAGAGGTGCCACTGCCACAGCCACCGTGTCTGGGATGACCTGCGCTGCTGACTCAGCCCGAGCGGGGCTGCTGGCACGGGCTGGCAGAGGGAAGGGTTAAGCGCGATTGGGAGGCTCTGACATTTTGCTAATGTGCTGTGTTAATTGATTCGCTCATTTCCATTTGTTCCTGTTAAAGAGAGACAGATGAGAGTGGTCCTGCAGTGCAGTGACTTGGCAGGGAGCGTCTCCGCTGTGTGCAGATGTGCTCCTGACTCATTTATTACCATCAGGCCTCCGAGCTACCAGCGAGCCCGAGCATCGCGTGAGGCGGCTTTCTCCAGGACTGAGAAGAACAGAGCCCTGGATCTCCAACAGCCTTCCCGGGGCACCCAGGCCACATGCCCCATCTCAGCACAAGCGGCACAGACCGAGCCCTGCTGGGGAAGGGCAAGAAACTGCTGAGTTTGGGAGGAGAGAGAAAGCCAAGCGAAGGGACAGCAGCCTTCCACCCCAGTGCAATCGGACAGCTGAGGGTGCATCTTGGGGGAAGTGTGGGGGGGTTAGAGAAAAAACCACCCAAATTGGCACTACTGTCAGAGCACAGGGCTGCTACTCCCAACCTCTTTCTGCATCTCTGCTCAGGGGTGGGAATATATGTGGAGAGGATGTGAGAGCTCGCATCCATATGAAATCTGCCCCAAATTTGCGCTGCTCCAGGTCTCATGAGGCCACTGAGCTGTGCCCACGTCCTGTGCAGATGAGCTCGGAGCCCCCTCTCCTCCTCCCCACGGCTGGAGAATGCACCTTCCTCTGGGCTGAAAGCTGGAGAGCAGCTGGATCCCGCGAGCAGGGGAGCGGGGGGAGCTCCAGCTCACCAGCGCAGGGAAGCTGAAACATCAGGGTTTTTTCTGTCTGGTTATCCCCTCAGCCGCGGTGATGTGCAAGCCCTGAGGCCATAGCAGTTTGCTCTTAGCGATGAAGGAGCAGGGATTTCTCTGGAAAAGCCCTTTGTTGGTGTGTGGGTTGGAGGTGGGGACCTTTTCCACCAAGTGTGGGTGGCACAAACAAGCAGCAACAATTCCCTGCTGGCAATGGCCGTGGCTGCTTGGCCACCAAGTCCCGCTGCCTTGCTCCTCCTGTTAAAACCAGCACCACTGCCATGTCTCCGCTTGCCCTTTGCTTTGCAGTTACCTTCTGCCAGCCCTCCCATCTCTGGTTGTTCTCCTAGGAGACCCCAGTTTTCCTCCTGGGTCAGCTTTTGCTGGGCTCTTCCCTCATTTAGCATTTCTGTTCCTAAAGTCACTTTAATCCGAACGGAAGAATAATTGCCTCTTCCATTTAGCTAAAATGCAAGACCATAAACTTGCCCATCAGCTGCAGCAAGGTCAGGAACTGCCTGTAAAAGGCAGAAGGCATTTATTGTTTCCAGAAGAGCAAATTTCACTCCCTCTTGTTTCTGGATCCCCACCCTGATGCCTCCAGTGAGATCTCACTAGAGCTGGGTGGATACAGCAGGATAAATTGGCTAGAAGAGGATTTTTCTTTTACTTTTAGGGCTAAGTATCCCCAGACAAGATTCGTGCTGCACAAAGCTCTGCATCGCAGCAGCACATTTTGCTGTCCGCTCTCGCGGTGTATGGGGGGTCAGGGTCATCCCCTCTTGGCACGTCTGTTCCTGACTGGAGGAACTCCTGTGTTTGTAACCCAGGGCTCCAGAGGCTTCACGGATTGCAAAATGCTGCTGTGACATGGGGAAGGCTCCATCATAAGGGCATTTTGCTGGAAAATGGACTTCTATGGAGATTCACTGCTAACAAGAACCAGCACTCCCAAGGACATTGACTTGGGGAAAGTCTCTGTTGCTTTTCTCCCACGTGAGGCTGCTTGGTAAAAAGTTACTCATTTTGAAAGGAAAGAAACATAAAGATGAACATATTATCTTAGTCAGAATTTTTTATGAAATTAAATGCAGCTTTTGGGGGTTTAGGCTTTTTTTTCTCCCACTTCAAGCCTTCTCCCTTTACACTCCTTTTTCCACCCCAAGAAAAGATGAAGGGGGATGAAGCGATAACAAACTACCAAGCTAATTTTCGTCCTCATTTTTTGGAGGAAAATTGTGATCACTCCATCTGGGAGGAGGAGAGGAGGTAATATTCCACTGCTGGGTTGAAAACATTTCAGCTCTCTAACAAGTTGAGATGGAAAAATTTGGTCTCCTTGACTTTGATGCCTGGTAGGTGTCACTTAAATAACATGACAGACGGAAGCAGACTCCTCCTCCCTCCCATCCACCCACGGAGAGCGGTCCCTGTGCCAAGCATCCCAGGAGGAACAAATCGCGCTTGGGCAGCACAGCCCTGCGCCTGTTTTTGGGAACAGGCGGACATCCAGGATTTGGAAAGGGACCATCAATCGCATCCCCTGGGCAAACAAGCCCGCAAAGCCACATGTCTGCCACAGCAGGTGTGCCCGGCTGCTTCCCAGCCAGGCAGCAAAACCAGATGCATCTAAACTCATCTGGGAGATGCTGGGGAGAATCCTCCAGCCTGAACTCCCGAGGATGAGTGAAGCAAAGGCAGCTGGTGCAGGGAGGGAGAGATGCCCACGATTGTCCCTGCCCTGCAGAAGGGAGATGCCACCAGGTCCTGCACCCAGCCCAGCGCACGGAGCTCAAACCGTGCACCCCTCTGCCCTCATTACCCTGCACAGTCCCTGACAAGGATGCTCCAGACCCAGCATCTCCACAGGTTCCTGCCCCCACCATTCCTCACGCTGGGCTGCACCGGTCTCTGGGTTCATGCTGAAGGTGGTCTCGGTGCCGCTGCCCATGCCAGAGCTGCTCCTCCTCCTCTGCACCCACCTCTGCAGCAGTGACCGAGTCCAAGCCCAGGAGGTTGGCCCCAATGAGCGCGTCTCTGCTCTTTGTCTGTCCCCATCATGCCGAGGTCAGATGATTCGCGTGATTCATGTGGCATGACTCCGCATACACCTGCTCCAGCATCGTAAGATGTCAGTTACCATGGAAACATGATACAACGCATCCTGGCATCGCTTGGGCGAGGTTTTCCAAGCTGGCAGGGTGGGGAGGTCGTCGTCTCCCCTGCTTTTCGAGGAAACTCGTCATCCGGGCAAGGACACAGTGGGAGATGCATTAATGAAAACCTCCTGCCACCCACATCCACCTCCCTCACCCTCCTGGAAAGGCCCCTGTAGCCAGGGACCACCTGCCAGCCACGTCCTGCCTGTCCATGGCAGCTCCACTAATCCAGCCGAGGTCTCCTGCTCCTCCACCACTGAGGGCAAGGGCAGAGCTTGGCCCCGCGACACCATCTGCATGGCTTGTGCTGCAGGAATCTTCATCTTGGCTGATCTGGAGAGGCCCTGGGTGCATCACAAAGAAACCATGCCCAGAACAGGTCCCCAGAGCAGAACCACTGCTGGGGAAGAGCATCTTCCTGAAGCTGTGTCCCCTGCTTACCCCAGACCTCGGGATGGGCAGGGGCAGAGAGCATGGTGTTGACCAACACCTGGACCTGCATCCTACATGCCAATGAGTCCCCAGATGCTGGTTGTTTCTGGGTTCCTCTTCAGTGCTGTCATTTTCAATGGAAAAAAGCCTGGTTTTCATCCCAGTGCTGCCTGGGGCTGATTTTGAGGTTTTCATGGGAAGGAATGGTCATCTTCACCCCAGCATGGCTCAGCATCTGTAAAGCTGTTGCTCTGGTCCCTCGGAAGTGGCTCCACAGCAGGCAGCTGCCTGAAGAGCTCTCAGCACAGTGGAGACAGTTCTGCCAAGACCTGAGGAGGACAGAAGTGGGGGGTCTCAGCATCTGCCCACTGTCTGCCTGCTGGTACAGGGATGCACAGGCTGGGCAAAGCGCTCCTGTGGGGAAGGGACTTCAGCCAGGAGTGATGTGACACTGAGGACAACGCCACCCCAGAGTGCCTATGCACCACAAAGAGATGCTGTGCCTCATCGGCTCAGGGAAGTGCTTGAATCACCATCCCTTCAGGGTTTTAAAAGACACGTAGATGAAGTTATTGGTGACATGGGTTAGTGCCAGGGTTGGGCTAATGGTTGGACTCTACGGTCTTGAGGGTCTCTTCCAACCAAAATTATTCTATCATTCTGTCATACCATGGTTCTACCTTCTCTCCTCTAAAGCCACCCCAGACACTGCCTACCTCAACATAATTTCCTTGGTGTCCTTCCCTCCGGTGCGGCAGAGGCAGGCTGGGCGGCTCTGGGGAGCTGCACATAGTGCTGACCCAGGCGGAGGCTGGGACGTCAGCTCTGGCAGCAATCACCGCGTTCCTGCCACGTCGCTGGTCCCCGGGGAGCAGAGGTTAGTGGGCAATGTCTATTTATAGATCCCTCGGAGCAGAGCAATCATTTCCCTGGAGTCAAGAGCAACAGAAAATGCCAAATGTGTCAAGGATGAGCATCTGCTCCTGCAGCCCCTCCACTGAGCACTGTTAGCACCCAGTGCTGGGTTCATGGGCCTTGTTTTAACGCCTTTTGGGGTGCTGGGAAACACGCCAGCCTGGGAGAGTCACACAGGACCCAGGCAGATGGGTGTGCTGGGTGCCTGGATTGAGATGAGGGCTCATGGTCCCCACGCATCTCCAAGGGCTCTGAGACAGCACCACCCTGCTCCCATGGGGGTGACCCCCCTACCTCCTTCCAGGGTGCACAGCTGGCCCCACAGCTCCCCACACTGAGCAGAGACCTGGCAGGGACCTGAGCGTGTGTTCAGCTCTCAGCTCATCGTGAGCCAGCCCTGATTATCAGAGGTGTCAGCAGCAGAGCTCAGCGATGGCGCTGGGCTCCCACTACGCTGCTGCTCCGGGACTTGGTAACGATGCCACAGAGAGCACAGCCCAGACGATGGCTGTGGGTGCAGGTGCTGCTCCATGCCAACCTCCAGAGCTCCATCTTCATGCACAGCAAAGCAGGATGGGGGCTGCTCTCCCTGGTTTGTGGGAAACAGAAGGATGAGCTTGGATGTGCCTGTGAGCACTTAAGGGGTGTACGCGGCTCTCCCCGCCAGCTCTGTGGGAAGGGGACGCGCTGGCAGGCATGGGCGAGCATGTGCCACCTCCCTTCTGGCTGTTTACACGCGCAGCCAGCGTGCGGATGCCACGGCCGCCCGTGCCAGCTCCCGCAGCCGCTCTCACGTGTGCTGGTGCTCCCGAGGCAGCGCCGCGTGGGGATGGGCAGAGCTGGCACCTGGGGCAGAGCTGCCTCTGCTGGGTCCTCCTGGGCACCCAGGCCAAGAGTGGGGTGTGCTGGGGCCAGGCACACATGGTGCAGCCTGAGGGATGGGGAGACGCACAAACGCTCTGAAAAGCTGGTATGTGGGAAGCCCGGCACCAGGCAGGCACTGTGAAGCTGTGGGCATCAGCCCATCCACAGGTCTCCATCCCTCACGGGAAGGCATCTTGCCTCACCTCTCCTTGTTCATCCCAGGGGCATCCAGGCTCTCCACCAGACTCCTTCCAGGAGAGCTGTGCCAAATGAAACTTTCCTTGTCCTGGGATTTTGTGCTCCTCTTTGGGGAGTCTGGTCTGTAAAAGAGACTCTAGCCAGTCTCATCTGCCTGCTTCATCATATCCAGAATATGCTTTTGCTTTCCCAAACAGGAATCATAGAATTATTTTGGTTGGAAAAGACCAGCATGGGGATCACAGGGCTTTGCTGTGGTCCTGGTGAGTCCATGCAGCAGTTTTGCAGGATGTAAACGGCCCCCATTGCACCCCAAGCACTGTCTCCACTGGGAGGAGGCTCACGGAGGGCTCATTAGAGCAGAAAAGTGGATGCTTTCGATGCAGGTTGGTGATGGGTGTGGGGCTACAGTGCTGTTGGGAAGACAGGGCTGGGCAGAGCAGATGTTAGAGGCATGTACCCTGTTTCCTTGAAAATAAGACCTACCCCAAAAATAAGCCATAGCATGATTTTTCAGGATGTTCAAAATATAAGCCCTACTCTAAAAATTACCCCTAGTTACAGTTCATTTTAAAAAGTCAATTTAAATAGTGTTCAGGGCAGCTATATATGTACAAAAGGGCATCTTTTGGAGAAAAAAAGAATATAAGACACTGTCTTATTTTTGGGGAAGCAGGATAGGCAGCAGGGCAGGGACCACACGGGGCTGGTCCCATGTCACCTCCAGCCCTCTGTCACCAGCAGCGGGGCCAGGGACAGGCAGGCGGGGCGGGAGGACGCCGCTCTCCTCCTGCCCACCCGGTGTGCTCCCGCGGGGCGGCATCGCCGGCAGCGGCACCGCGGCCTCGCGAGGGGAGCGGCGGAGATGGAGAGCAGAGCCCTTGGCTGCTGCCACTTCACGGCACCGTCTTCATGATGCCGCGTTGCCTTGACAACTGCAAAGGGTCTTTTACTGCCTGTCGGCTGCTGAGACAGAAAGCAGGGAGGAATTAAAAAAAAAGAAAGAAGAGAGGCGGGAGGAAAAGAAATGAGCATTAAATCCCAATTCCTCAAAGTGGTTTGCACCATGGGAGAGGTGTCCAGAGTGTGGGCAAGGCTCAGCCATGGCATCCCTCATCCCCAGCTGGCCCTGGGCACTGACTGGCCTGGCCAGGGAGCCCAGTGGCTGCTGGTGGTCCAGCACTGATGCATAATCCCCAGCAACGAGTGGGCTCCCATTCCTCCCCCTCTTTGTGCCTTCCCATGACCTTGTCATCAAGCAGGAGCTGTGGCCACCTCGTGGCATGTGCAGCCTCGGACCAGCGTCTGAGACCAGCTGGGCTTGTCAGCTTGATCGATCAGTCTGCCCTGCGATTTGGGATTCTTGCTGTCCGCCCCCCTCAACACCCAGCACGCTTCGCCTTGCTCGTGGCTTTTCCCAGGCCTGGGAATGCTCCTTCCTCATCACCCTGCAAACAGCCCAGCCAGGATGGGGCTGCCCCACAGCTCCACGCCCAGGATCCCATGGCGGAGCAGAAGGAGCCAATTTGGTTCATCTGGGTCAAAAAAGCGACATGGAGGAGATGGACAAGGAGTCAAATAATTGCACGCAGAACCGAAGGTTCCTAGGGATGTAGGCTGTGATCACCTTGCCTGATTTCAGGCAGCTCAGCTGGAATTACAAGTCCCAAACCAGAGGATCAATACCAATAAACAATTGCTGGTAGAACAGACCCATCTGACCTACTTTGGGCAGCCATGGGCTGGAGGGCACCCAGCAGGTCCCGCCATGGACGGACGGCTGTCTAGACGAGGAGTGCCGGCAGAGAGGCTGGGGACTGCAGGTCTGTAGCACAGAAAATCCCAATATTATTGACCCTTTAACGGTGTTAGGGAGGGCTGTTTCACCCCAGGGCAGTGGGGCAGAACCCCTCGTGTCCCAGCATCTTTCCCCAGAGGCAGCTTTTGTGAGCAGCTTTTCCAGAAACATTCCTGCGCTTAAAAAGCCTGGGAACAAGCACAAGTCCTTCTGAAATTGGCATCCTGAGCAGAGAAGAGTCTCTGCTTTCCAAGGTCATTGGACAGAAAACATGTACTAAGCCGAGCCTTAAACACAACACCGTTCTGAAGGATCCATGAGCCCTGGGGGTCCGTGGTTGCAGGTAGATTCATGTGGCTCCAGTTGAGCCCTGTGATTTCCCAGCCAGGTTCAGTTCCTAGACACATCTGGAACGTGCGAAAATCCAACTGTGAGCTGGAGCAACCCCCATGGCTCCTGCAGAGCCCCTGGGTGCAGCAAAGCTCTTTCTAGCCCTGGATATTAGTGTGGAAGGGTTAAAACTGTGCTGCAGTGTGACAAAGTACCAAGGTTTCTGGTGGCTCCGGTGGGCGCTGGCAGCTCTCCAGCGGTTCGGCCACCTATGGCAGCTGCTGCCTTCTTCAGGTGCTGCTGCTATTGCTTTTAAATTGATGATGCAATTGGGCCTTATTTAAAGCAACAGCTCTTTTCCTTCCAATACTGCTCCGTGATGGATATTGGCTCTACTTCTCTCCCTCTCTTTCTCTACCTCTTCATCCAGACTCTGAAATGCCCAGGGATGCGTGCGGAATGACTTTCTACCCGTTGTCAAGCACTTACAGTACCCCATAAATAATCTACTACTTGTTTGGTCTAAATGTAATTAAGATCCTTACTCCATGCTTCGCGACACTGACCGGCCATAGTGCCGGTGATTTATTGTGTTGCATTGTTTAGGGCTTTAATTGCATGCTGTAGTTTGGCACTCCACTGACAGCTTCTCCCAGGAATGATATGTTTACGCCGCAGAGGAGTTTGGGGTGATAACTGTATAAAGCAGTTTAATAACGAAGAACACACTTCTAATACGGAAACCTGTTGAAGGTGTTGCTTTAGGAGGCTTATTCCAGGAGCAGAGTAGGAAGTTCCCCAGAGAAAATCAGCTCCTTTTCATGCACAGAATATTTGCAAGCTGCTTGCAATTGTAGTGATTGTTACAGAAAATTGTGTGAGAGTTATATTTTCTTTCAAATAATTTAACTCTGTGGATCCCGTGGGTATTTAGTGTGGGCTCTTTGAGCTGTGCTGGCCACATGGCAATCAGTCACGTTAAATCACATGGCTCTGCTGCCAGGGTTGGATTGGAGAGCGCGCTGGTACTTACTGCGAATATTCATGAAGGCGACTTAGAAATTCAGTCCTCCTGGGCACGTGTGTACGCAAGTTTGGTATTGCTTTTGTGCCAGGGAACCGGTGTGGCACGACCGCTCAGGTCTGCGCACACAAACCCACCCGAGGAGGAGCCCTGGCGCAGTAACTTGCTGCAATGCCGTTGTGGTCTCCGGCCACCTCCCCACCTGCTCAACGCTGTAGCACCAACACACGCGCCTCCCCGCATTGCCATCCACACGTGGGCAACTCGATTCACCCGTTTTCAGCAGCACAAGGTGTTACAGAGCTCACCTGGGGAATGCCTGGGGTGTCCTCAGCTTTGCAGTTTTCCTCCGCTCTCTCCTGCATCCTCAGCACTTCCTCCCATCACCATCGCTCTCCCTTATCGACAAATGAGGACAGATGCTGTCCTGCTTCTCTGCTGGGCTGCTGAAAAGCAAACCAGCTTCTCCCAGTCTTCCCAGGTAAGCAGGATTAAAACCCTTGCTTATTACTTCTCCACCCGAGCAAAGGCAGGAGGGACAGAAGGGGGGTCCTTATCTTTTTCTTATCTCCGTTGCAGCTGCTTGTCTCTGGCTGTGGAGCAGAGATGCCCCCAGACCCTGCTCGCCTGGACACGTGTCTCTTCAGTGTCTGACAATGACCTTTCTTGTATCAACAGGGGCCTCTCTCCTGACACCGGTTTCTTTATAACTGCTGCTGAGGCCTCTAGGGAAAACCTTCAGATACCTGATTGCGAGAGATATACCAAGGGAAAACCACAGCAACCTTGATCCTTTTTCCTTGCATACATGCAGACAGATATGCTTAGAATCATCTGAAAACCACAACACATGCTGCTCTTGAAGTAATGTCCCTTTCTCTCTGTTATAGATCAACGTCCTGGATGGCTCAGCCACCGACACGGGGGTACCTCAGTCATGCTGTGCCCAGGAGGAGAGGAGGTGTCGGGGCTGGGCAGTGTCCTGGAGCTTGGCTGCTTCTTGAAGGAGTTGTCCTGTCATCTTGACAGCCTTGAGAATGACAAATTCACAGCTGCAGTTTGCAATGAGTTCATTAGCTCACAGGCCAGACCAAAGTGCTGGACCCTGGCACCGTCGCTCCCTGGGGAGGGCTGAGCATCCACCCAAGCCCTGTGGGATGGGGCTGTGCCCAAGCTTCAGTAGTGTGGAACTGCTCCGTCTCATTCGATCACCCACTACACAAAGGGATGGAGAAGGAGGTGGAAAATGCTTCCTGAAGCCTGGATAGACTGGGGGATTCACAAAGACCACCAGCTCCCACTCCATCCATGTGTACATGGGGTACCTGAGCTTTGCATGGGACTGGAGCAGTGAAGGGATCTGCGATATCTCATCACTCGTGTGACGGAAACCTCTGATGACAAGGACCAGGATGAGGGACTTCACAGCCCTGAGCACCCCCAGCAGCCCAAATCCTGCCCTCACACCTGGGTTCCAGCTCTCCCCTCTCCCTCCCTGCCGTACATATTAAGGGATTACACTGTGATCTTTTCAATCTCTCTGTCAATAGATTTTTTGCCAGCCGATTTTTTTCCAGCTAGAACTCTTTCACTTCATTAATGCGCCCAGAAGGGAAGAGCAGCTGCCTGCATTGTCTGTCTATGAAAATTTCTTGCGCTGCTGGATTTGTAAAACAACTGATTAAAGACAATGCAATTAATTATTCCTTGATGAAATAGTGGAAATTATCCTGAAAAATGAAGAAATTTAGAAGTGGAACATTAAATCCCCATAATTATGTCATTTCTACAAAGGGGGCAGGGAGGTGAAGTATAAAAATAAAATCCAGCCGCAGTCTTTGTGCCGCGTTTTGCCGGTTGCGGTGGGACGCGGTGCCCTCCGGCTGGCTCCTGCCTGGGGTGTCTGCCATTCCGGGCACCCCAGCACCCCGGGGAGACCCCTGCAGAGCCCTGGCACAGGCCAGAAGCACAAGCAAAGGGTGGCTGGTCCCTATTGAGCCCTTGTATTTTGGTCCAAGACACCTCCCATGCTCCAGGCGGGGTGTGAGCATCCAGCTGTTCTCACAGCTGCCTCCATCACGCAGAGTCCAGGGTGGGGTTAGGGATGTGCCCACACCCTGGTGGCACCGCCACCAACCCTGCTGGGACAGCCCTGGAAAATCTGAGGTCCCTTGGAGAGGAAGCCACGACCCGACCTTCCTCATCCTCAGCCCTGCTCCTCGCAGAGGGGATGAGGCTTCAGCTCCAGCTCCTCCGGGACCCCGACACCCACGTCCTGCCCTGTCATTGTGGGCAGCACCACGTGCAACCACGGGCACCCCAGGGATGTGCTCAGTCCCTTTGTACTGGCTGTACCTCAGCCTCTGGGGTGTCCCCCAAGCCAGGCTTTTGGAGTTGTCCCCTCCATACCTCCCCAGCATCATCTTCATCCACCCACCTCCTCCAGCATCCTCTGCCTCACACTTTCCTTTGGCTGTCTCTCGCCTGTCATCACTCCACGGGCTGTCCCCTTTCTCACCACCAATTCCCAGCTCCTTTTTCTCTCACTCGGCTCCGCATCCTCCTGCCACCATCCCTCTCTGTTTCTCCCACACACTTTTCCCCTCTGCCTCTTACTGTCCACATCCCTGCCAGACCCGTGACCCTGGGAGCAGATGTGACCCCAGGGTCCGTGTGTCCGTGCGCCACCCATGCTACCTCTCCATCCTGTCTCACGTGAGTTTGTGTGCTGATGTGTGGTGCTTGTGCATGTGTGTGCGGTACCCGAACACCATCGGAGCAGGAGAATCCTCACCACGGGAGGAGAGGATCAGTGCTGAATCACAGCCCCAGCGCGGGGGAGTGCGGGAGGCAGGGGGAGCACGTTGCATGGGGAGAGGATATGCCTCCTCCGCACTCGCAGCTGGGGACTGTTGATTTTATTTATTTATTCTATTCTGAGATTTATCAAACGTGGGACTGGAGCCTTCCCGAGCCTGGTGTGTGTGGAACGAATCCAGGCCCCACATACCACCTGCTGAAATGTAATTACCAGATGCGTTAAATGAATAAATCTTCCGGGCACCGTTTTCTGTTAGTGCAGTTAAACCCACGGGGAAACTGCCGACTCTGCTCCGAGCTGCCTGTGCCACCTCCAGCACCCCAAGCCTCCAGGACACAGGGTCTGGGATCTGGATGGGTCTGCACCGACATCCACCGGGGTCTCACCTCTGGGTCATCACCATCAGGTCATTTGGGACCAGCTTTACGTGCCACAGCATGACGGGTGGCCCTGCAATGGAGACCCTGCCCCCAGTGTGGACGCTGTAGCTCTAGGAGGGGTAAAGCGAACAGATTTGGTGGTTTATAGAATCACAGAATCATCTTGGTTGGAAGAAACCCTTAAGATCATCGAGTCCAACCATAACCTAACACTGGCACTAAACCATGTCCCTAAGAGCCTTTTAAACGCCTCCAGGGACGGTGACTCCACCACTGCCCCGGGCAGCCTGTTCCACTGCTTCACAACCCTTTCCATGAAGAATTTTTTCCTAATACCCAATCTAAACCTCCCCTGGCACGACTTGAGGCTGTTTCCTCTTGTCCTGTCACTTGCTGATAGTGAACAGAGCTCAGGCGTTCTCGGGGAGGCTTTGCCTTCTGTTTATCGATGCATTTCAGAAAGGTCTGCTCTTTCTGTGAGCATCAACCGCCCTCCTTTTAGAGCTGTTAGCTAGAAACAAAGCATGAAAAGTTCAACTAATCGTGCATTGGTTAATATTTTTCAAAATCCAGTTAAAAAGGCAATGGTGGAAATGTAGGTTTAAGGAGCCTGGGTGGGGAGGACAGCTCGTAAAAATTGTTTTGCACCCATTTTCTGACCATTTCTACTAATCACATACCATGAAATGAACAGTTTGCAAACACCCCATGGGCTGAAATTTGTTTGCATAAACTATGCGGTGAACACTTGCAGATAACAAATTCATTTGCAGAAATCAGGATCAGCTCGTAAATGGGAAATACAAAATAAAACCACCCTACTTCAATGAATCGTGCACAAGGAGCCGCTTCCTGCAGGACACGGTTGTCCTGCCGGGGACGCAGATGTTGTTGGTGGTGGTGCAGAGGGCTGTGTCAGTTTTGGTGCAGCCAGGAAGAGCCAGGGTTGTTTGTGGTGAACAGTTTATGGTGATTTTGGTTTTAAACATGCCACGGGTTGTGTCAAGAGGGTTCCCAAGGAAATGGGCAAGGATTTCAGAGTCGCGGATCTAAGCGGGGTATACAGGAGAGGAGCTGAGCTCCCAAGGAGTCTGTGCATGATACCGAGGGGATTAGGTTGTAAATGAGACCTTTGCAACACAATTCTCTTTTGGTTTTTAAGTAGAACGGAACTATTGGAAACTTGACTTTTTTGGGGTGCTGACAGCTGGCAAACCCAGCTGTGGCTCCTGTGGAATGGGACCCTCTCTTTTGCTGCTTCCCCGGGGCACCCATGCGAGGAACAACATAGCCAGTGGAGACTCCTGGTGAGGATGGGGTGAGCAGGGCTCCGAGGGTCCCTCTGCACCCAGGGAAAGCTGTGCCAGAAGGTTCTGGCATTTCTGTTCTTGCAGTTTCCTCGTGCTTCCCGCAGGTATCCCAGCTCCTGGAGCTGTTCTGTGGTTTCTATTTAAGAGTGAAAAATGCAACTGGGTTAGCAGAGTGTGCAGCTATCCCAAAGCAGGCGGATCGAGTACAAAGAAAAGTTTCCAATCATAATTTTTCCTTAAAAAACAAAAGGGACTTTTTTTTTCCCTCCAATGAGGAAAATTTGGCACAACAAGTGATGCCTCAAGATGCCTCCCAGTTGCTTCTAGTGACCTCAGGGTGGGCAGCAGGGCAATGAGGGGACCAGAGATGATGTCAGGGCTGAAACCAGACGACACCCCGAGCACCAAGACCTCTTTCCTCATCCTCTGCCCATGGTGGCCCAACTGGCAGGACTCCGGATACCTGCAGAGAACCCACCTCCCTCCATCACAGCGGCTCAGACTTTCCAGGAAGGAACTGAGCTCCAGGAATTAAAAGCTTTGCAGCGAGAATTGACAAAAAGGAAGAAAACGCCTTCAAACGCGCCTCCTTCATCTCTCCCAGCACTTCACCTTTCCGTCGGCTTCAGTTATTTCACAGCCCCTGGAAAAGAAGAAGAAGGGGAAAAAAAAGGTGGTTAGGAAGTTGCTGAATAAATCATATCCGTTCCCTCCCCCACCTCCCTCCTTTCTTTTGTGCAAATCAAAGGCTGGGAGCTGCCAGGAGCTGACAACGGTGCCCCCAGCACCCCCTCCCCGTTCCACACGCCCCCCCACCCTGTCCTCGGGAACTTTGGGGGAATAGGCAGCGGTTTCAGGGCTGATCAAGCTCTGACAGCCCAGCCGGAGGGACGGAGGGGATGGGAATGGGGATGGATGGGGAGGGATGGGGATGGATGGGGATGGGATCGGGATGGGGATGGGGAGGAATGGGGGTGGATGGGGAGGGATGGGGAGGGATGGGGATGGGATGGGGATGGATGAGGAGGGATGGGGATGGATGGGGATGGATGGGGGTGGGGAGCGCTCGGCTGCTGTCGCTCCTGCAGGCGCTTGCGAGCTGCTCCCCGTGGGTCTGCTGAGTTTGGAAGCAAGGTACTGAACATGTGGGGAAGGCTGATAATCTCCAAAGTGGCTGTGATTAAGTGAAACCGGTAAATTGAGATGCTTTAGACAATTAGTAATCTTGGCGTGAAAAAAAAAAAAATCCCAACAACACAAAACCCTGGAAGAATCAAAGAAGAACGGAGGGATTCAGGGTTATTTTTATCTGGTTTTACTTACTTTATCCCTCCCTCTCTTGTCTTTCTGATTTCCTAAACTTGTTCCAGTTAGATTTGAAGCCGGAGTGCAGGCAGATGAACCCCCTGCCCCAAAACCTCCTGCCCACCACCAGGCTCCCCTGCGAGGGCCGTGCTGCTGGTGTTGCGGAGGTGACTGGGGCAGCTGCAGCCCGCGATGGGATCCAGAGCCTTCAATAGGGTAGTGGATGGGTCTTCAGCACCTTTTGTGCCCCACTGTGTCCACTGACAGTCTCATCCTCCCCAACTTCACCTCCACCCGGCTGGGGGGCAGGAGTGGTGGGGCCCTCGGTTAATCGACATGGTCCTCAACAAAGGAGGTGCGCAAAGAAGCTGGAGAAGCTTCTGGACCATGTCGTACTGACCACAGCCAGATGTGAGCAGGATGGAAAACAGGGTCCCCGCCGAGACCCCCTTGGAGTGGTCTGGGAGCAGTGAGGCTGTGAAGTGGAGCCCCCCCCCTTAGATTGGGACCCGTCTAAGGAGACTTCCCAGGATTAGAAGCTTGGAAGCAGCTGTGTGTTTGCAGGACTCTCCTAGAGCTGGAGCTGCCCTGGCTTCCCAGGCTACGCATGGGACCTGCCACCACCCACACCCACCAACCCTGCCAAAAAGGGAAGAAGGGACAATATCCCATCACTACAAGGGTGGGGAGTTGCTCTTCTGGGAGCTTCTGCCCTCAAACCAAAGCATCTAGTGGGAAATTCTGGGTTCACCCCAACCTCCTGATGCTATTGAAACGCAGAGGTCTTGAGCATGCAAAGAGGTGCCTCACTGTCACCTACAGCCGCATTCCTGCTTGCTCAGGGAAGCTCTGTGCTTGCAGCAAATGCACTGGAAAGCTGGACACCTTCCTCACCCTCACACTCCTCTCTTTACCTGACATGAGTTTTGCCCCTTTGCAAAAGCACCCTTCATGATGCTAAACTTCCTCTTCTCAAAGGCAGCTCAAACAGCCCTTTGTACATCACTTTTTGACCAAGTTACATTTCTTTCCCCTTCATCTCCTGTCTCTCTATTTGTTTAGAGTTTTATCTCTGGGATTCCAATTCCTCCTCAGGAGGTTGTTGCATAAGTAGCCTCCACACTGATTGCAAGGATTTTAATTTGGTAGCTTTCATCTTAAGCTGTTTCTAAGGCACTTCCACATTTGTTTAAAATCACCCTGCCTAAAGCTTTAGAACTATTTTTCTGGCTTGATACTTCCCAAAGGGCTGTAGGAGTTTAATTAGAGTCCCTGCTCTTCTGTGGTTCGGTGACAGTTGTCTGGATTAAGTTGAGAGTTGCCACTCGTGTGCCCCAGACCTCGCTTCGCAGCTCCGACATTGAGACATCTCTGATGCAGTTTGGATCTCTTAACACGCAGGTGGCTACAGCCACTTGTAACTGTTCTCCTCATGGCTCCAAGTGAACTCCTGGCCCCTGGGCTACCTGGCTGTGAGATCCAGGGGACTCAAAACCCCAGAGAGCAAGGCAAGGCTCTCAACCAAGGCAAGGCTGGGTGCTCAGCCTGATGGAGCCTCTGGCTTTTTCCAGACCCAAAGGGAATTGGGCTGTGAGGGTCAACCCCAGGCCAGCTCTGACATCCTTCTCAGCAGGGGTGTTTGCCTTAGCCCCACCTCTGGTTTACAGGATGTGATTTATGCTGCTTTAATTGGTGTTGGTTTAATTGGCTCACCCAGCTCCCATATGTGTTGGGAAGGGGCCAGAGAGAGCATTAAAGGATCATTACACATTACGGGTGGCTTTCTCCATCTCCTTGCTGCCACTTCTTCTCCTCCCTTATATTTTAGGGAACCAGGACACTCCAGCATGAGATGGGAACTTTTTCTAGGAATCCCGACGAAATCAGACAAAATGGTAGTTTGTGCTCGAAGCCACATCTACAGTACCTAGTGCTTCACCTTCCCACCCATCCTCAGCTTCATGTGGGGAGGGACATTATACACTTGGGGAGCATGAAGGGAGCGTCAAGGATTCCATGTGCTGTCTGCCCTCCAGATACCTGATTTCCAGGCTGTGCTGTCACACCCCAGCCCGCTGAGCATCACCCCGATGCCAGATGCCCACATCCCAGGGCAGAGCTGCCTCCTCTGCCAACTCTCAGCTCTGTCAAAGTCAAGTGCAAGAAGTGCCCCGGCCCCGTGTGTCCTGGTGCTGCTTTGAACACCCTGCAGCAGTGCAGATGTCTGCCGAGCTAAATAAGGGATTCAGTCGGAGCTGTTAAGTTCTGTACCCTGTGGATGCTGCAGGGAAGAAAGTGACAATTATGTCCATTAAAGTGGGAGCCCTGCTACGCCAGGCACCGCACGGGCACCGAGGGAGCAGCTCAGCCTCAAGGCATTCCCACCATTGCTCTCAGGCACCGAGGTTCTGATGCTGGGCTGCCTGGGACAGGGATGCACAGGTCCCCGAAGGGTGTGGTGGGCAGGGAGCAGAAGGTTTGGGCCTTTCCTTCAGGGTTTTGGTGGGGACACTCCATGCTTATCTCTGCAATTTAAAGAGAGGCATGACACAGTGATGAAGCTCATGAAGGGTCTGGAGCACAAGTGTGATGGGAGCGGCTGAAGGACCTGGGGGGTTCAGCTGGAGAACAGAAGCTGAGGGGAGACCTTCTGATCTCTGAACTGCCTGAAAGGAGCTTGGAGCCAGGGGGGTCGGGCTCTACTCCCCAGGAACAAGCGCCAGGAGCAGAGGAAACGGCCTCAAGTTGCGCCGGGGGAGGCTGAGGTTGGATTTAGGAACAATTTCTTCCCCAAAGGGCTGTGGGGCGAGGAGAGGAGAGGGAGCTGGCTGGGAAGCCTGGCCATGCTGCCAACTTGGCACGGCTCTGGCGCAGCTCCAGTCCCAAGCCACCCAAGCTGTTGGGAGTGGGTATAAAACAGACCCCGCTGGCCGGTCCCCAAGGGGAAGAAGAGCTGGCTTGG
This sequence comes from Nesoenas mayeri, assembly GCF_963082525.1. Classification (NCBI taxonomy): domain Eukaryota; kingdom Metazoa; phylum Chordata; class Aves; order Columbiformes; family Columbidae; genus Nesoenas; species Nesoenas mayeri. The sequence continues at coordinate 6,463,870 of NC_137571.1, forward strand.
GCAGGAAACATCATCGCTGACATTTAAGAGTGGGGGAAAAGTGCCCAGTTGGCAGGCGGGGAGAGCAGCACCCGGCGCTCCAGCAGCCGTCCTCCCCTCGGGCTGCAGTCCTCTTTCTCATGCCTCACCACTGGCTCCATCTCACACGGCTGTTTCTCTTTCGGATCTACGGCTGCCACACTCCTGCCATCACTGCTCACCATGACCGGTGGAGAACCGCTCGGTCCTGGCCATCCTCAGCCCCCTTGGAGCAGAGCCATGTCTGTGTATTGCAGCGTGCCAGCTATGGGATCATAAAATCATAGAAACATTTTGGTTGGAAGAGACCCTTGAGATCATCGAATCCAACCATAACCTGACTCTAGCACTAACCCATGTCCCACCCCACACCAGCCTGGGCCATGCAGGGCAAGGCTTGGTTGGGATGGCAACTGCACTTCCAGCTCACACCAGGTCCTGGGGTGGGTCCCCTGCAAGGGGACAACTGGGAGAAGTATGCCATGCACCAGTCTGGCTGTGTTTATGGAGAACCACAAGCTGAGGATCCCCCCAGCCCCTGTTGCCCCATCCCTGCAAGTAAGCACATGGAAAACCCTGTTCCACCAGGCTGGGAGCCAGGGCAGCCTCCAAACTTGGGTCCTGGTGGGCGGCTGAACCTGACTCAGTAGGATCATCATCTGCAGATGGCTTTGGCTCCGTCGGGGTGATTCACCCTCCTGCTGCTGGAGGAAGGGCTGGGGTGAGCAATCACGGCTTTACCAGGCCCTGCGGTCAGGGCAGGAATGTCTGCAGGGCCATGAGCCGCTGAGGACCAGGGAAAACTTGGAGTTTGGGGTTGTCCTGTGCAGGGACAGGAGTTGGACTCCATGATCCCTGTGGGTCCTTCCAACTCAGGACGTTCTATGAAGAGACAAATGGGGATGTTACCTGAACCCACAACCCCAGAATATTTGTCCCAGCTGCAGGGTCTGCCAGCAAAGCCCAGCGTGAGCATCTCTCGCAGTGCCCCCTGTGTCGGGATGGAGCGTGTACCTGTGAGCACAGATGGTAAACTCCAACAGCAACAGAAATGCAGAGATCATAATTATCTGAACATAATGAAGGGTTTCATTAAATACACTTGGAAAACAACTCAGCAGCGGCACAAAGTTAAACTGCTGGTCTCAACTCTCCAAACTATTTAAAATTTATTAACTTCCCCTGCGGGTCTCAGGCTTTTAAGTACCAGAGAATTCTTGAAAACAAGATATTTTTTCCTTTCTTTCCCCCCATTTCTTTCCAGTGTTTTTTTGGCCTCTCAGAAGTGTCTGTGGGGGGGAAGCACCAGCCCCTGCTTTGTTGCTCCCTCCACCCCTGCAGACATTTTCCCTCCCACCTGTCTCTTGTCACTGCTCCCCCTCTTCCCGGGCTGCTTTTCACTGGGGCTGCAGAGCGCAGCGTTTCCAAAGGGATGATCAAATCAGAGACACCTGCACGCTGATCCCTGCTAAATCCCGGGCTCCAGACTGCAGGTGGTTCTTGTTGCAAAGGGATTAGTGGGAGGCTGAATAAACTTGGGTTTGATCTAGTGCTAACTGGCATGGGGTAATGCCCTTGGCTAAGATGAGATTTACCGAGTTGTATCTCTTCATAATGCGTGAGGGGAGGCAGTGCTGGGATGATGCTCTTTTCTGCTTAGAAAGAGAAATTTCTCATTTCTGAATAACAGCAATGACTTGGTGCTGGGAGAGGTGCTGGGCTGTGCTCAGCAAAGGCCTGGCTGCACACAGGGGCCAGGGGATGGCCAGGGGCTTTGTCCTCTCACCCCATAACCATGGGGAAGCGTTTCACATCTGGAGAGGCACAGTCTCCATCATGGGCCTGGGAGGGAAGAGACTTTGGTTGTTGGAGCTGATGGTGGGAATGGGGCTGGTTTCTGGTGCCAGTGAAGCACCAGGTGCTGGGCTGGAGCCTCATCTTCCTTCTAGGAACGACTGCAGGTGGTGATATGGGAAAACTTTGTGGCCTTGCCACTGCTTTGGTGAAGCATTTGTGCTGAGGAAAAGCAAGGTGTGATTATGTTTTTCATGGGAGACCATCATGCTTGGTGCCAGGCTGCTTCATTAAAATATTCTAATTTATAGCCCTTGGTTTCAGGCTGGAAAGGAGCTTCAAACATAGGGATGATGCAGTGGGATCAGGTGTAACTTAATATTTCTCCTCCTCATGCATTGGAAGCCCCAGGAGCTGTCTCTGACAACCACGGTACTCTGTTCTCCCACATTTTTGGAAATAACAGTGAACTAAGAAATTTGGGTTTTGACCAAGCTTCTAATGAACTCTAATAGCATCGTCCTGGGACTGCACTTGGCTGTGAAGTGAGATCAGCAAAAGCTGCTGGGAATGCAAAGATATCGGCGGGGAGGGAAGTTCCCAGCATCATCGCGTTGGAGTAGGAGAAGAAAATGCATCTCCCCTTTGCTATCGCATCTCCAGCCTTGCTGTGCATCTGAACTCTTGCTGCCCAGGCTCCAGCCCCCAGAGGCTGCTTTACCTGTTGCTCACAGCTGTGTTAATCTGAGCTCTCCCCTGCTCGGTCAGCTTGGAGAATGCATCTGCCAGCAAGCAATCACGGAGAAATACTGTAAAGGACGTGTCTGCAGGGCAGCGCGGGGAACAAGCTGTGTGCCAGGAGCACAGGGAATCGAGCAGCGCTTGCACAAAGCCAATAACAGGGTTGTTAAGTCAGGAGAGAGCAGGGGCCAGGCCTTGGAGCGCTGCCTTGCTGAGCAATCCGTTCGGGGAGAGGCTGTGTGATACAGGCATATTTGCAGTACGCTCTGCTGAGGGTTGGGGAGAGATAAAGCAATTACAGGTGAATTAAAATAAACCCAACTGCCCAGTGACAACCAGCAGCTGCTTTAGACCTCAGCAAACCAGGGACAGGAGGAAGGGTTGTCTCCCGTCCTCTTGCAGCAGGACAGCTGTGGAGTTTCACAGCAGAGCAATATGGAAAGTCCTGAACATCTTGCAGGACAGAGACAGATGGGGCCAGGAGGAGACGAGGAGTCCCAGCAGCAAGGGAGTCTTGTGTTTTAAAGTCATTTTGAGCCCTGGAAAAGGATGTTTGAGGTTGATGTGACCACAGGGAGGGTGGGACAGTGAGTCTGATTTCAGCCGTGGGGCTGCTGGTCTGGTTTGGGGGACAAATGGTGGACGTAGAGAAGAGATGTGAGCGAGGAGGGGGTTGGAGGGCATGCTGCTGCCTTCACAGGGCTTGGGCTTTTTATTTCTGGTGCCCCACATTGCTGCCTTGCCCGGGGCAGCGGACCAGGAGGAGCAGCACACATGGAGCAGGCAGCTGCTCCCCCAGCCAGTGTCCCCCGGGCACTGTGGCAACAGTGGCACGACGTGGGCATCAGGTGCGGTTCTCTGGCGACAGAGACGGCTTTTCCTCTGGGAATTAATGCGGGAGTGAGGCCAAGGCGCTCGGAGTGCTGATGAGAGGGGGCTTGGCTGGGATGTGACGTGTAATCCCCTGCTGCACATGCAATGAATTGGCCACTCTCAGCCTACTCCATCCCATAAAAGTGGGACAGCCGACCCTATAGGGATGGCCAAGGAGAAGTCCTTAGAAACTGGGCTTGGTCTCGCTCACAAAAATAATTGTCCCGCAGTATGAAGGTTCTGCTCAGCACAGAAGATGTGATGCATGTTCTCCCAGTTTTACTGTCCATTCAATGTATGTGCTCCCTCTTTTGTGGGTGCCCCCAAACCAGCAATTTCTCCTTCCCCTTTCAAAATGGCTAGATGAGAGGAGTTATTTCTTTCACTAAAAAAGCAGCTTCGTACAGTGGCCTTGGCAATCTTCTCACTCAGAAAGGGCAAGCGATGGAGACGGACGTGAGTCAGAGGCAGCGAGTGGGCAGGAAAAGTGCCGGCATCCCTGTTGGGTGGTGAACCGCACAGGGCAGGAGCCCTGCCCGCAGCTCGGCTCGTCAAAGCCACTCTCCTAAGTGGAAAGGGCAGCTCAGTGTGTAAGTTACACACTGCCCCGAGCAGGGCACGCATCTGCAAGCTGGCACTGCTCTTCGGGCATGGCCTTGTCACCGCACCAACCGCGGCCACGTGTCCCCGGCTGCCCGGGCACGCGCGAGAGCAGGGGGGTGCTGAGGCTGGAGCTCATGTTGCACCCCAAGAGGAATTTGCAGAGCTTGGCTGGGAAGAGGGAGGGATTTGTCCCAAGGCAAGGGGTCTCCAAAACTTGTCAAGATCTGGGAGCAGCAGATCAGTCCTGTTGATGAACCCGCGGGAGATGCAGCGGGGCGCATGAAGGCGGAGTGCTAGCGCAGCTTGGCAGCTGCATCTCAGCTGAGCGCAGATGCTTCAGCAGACAGCAATGGTCTTTCCTGGCCCAAAGGCCTGTTGTCTCATCTGTTCCCATCACAGCACCCTCTCTGGAGGCCATGGGCAGTGCTGTCGGCACTGACGGGTGGGCAGGACAAGGGACCTGCAGCCCAAACCCTGCCAGGCTTCGTTTTGATCTGTCCAGAGCCAAGACCGTGGCTGGTCAGGGACAACACGTATGCTCCAGGGCAGAAGTACGAGCCCTGCTGTGAGGATGGTGCAGCCGATGGCTGCTTGGTACCTTCTATGAAGGTGGTTCACACCACAAAATTCCTCCTCTGCGTCCCACCAAAGGCTGCCAGGGAAGGAGCTCGTCTGCATGGCTGAGTGTGGTGCTTCCCGAGGAGACACAGGCTCTGTTCGCCCTCAGCTGTGCTGCTGGATCTGCTCGAGGGACGGCCTGGAAAGGTGGATTAGGAGGGACACCCAGCTGTGTGCCGGGGGGCGGCTGCAGCGGAACCTCCGAGCGGCTCCAGCTTCAGCTCCCAGACGGAGCCGGGGGGTCATGGTCATAATCTGTGCCAGTGCACACGAGTGGTCCGAGTGTGCAATGCCAGGGCTGTGCACGTGCCTGTGGGGAGGAAGAGGAGAGGGGTTTATTTTCCAGCTCCATCAGCCCTGTCTCTTTAGTGAGCTCTAACAAAGGCACTGTGGCTTTTCATGCTGCTCTTGATCTTGGGGCCAGGAGCAAAATCCTCCCAGCAGGTCCCTGGGCACCGTTCCCTCCTCTCTCATCCTGCAGCGATGCTGCAAACACTGCAGGCGGTACAAACGGAGGGCAGCATTAACCATGCAGAGCGATGCAGAGCCAAGGGGGAATCGTGCTGGGGGAGCAGGGAGCCCTCCCTGCCGCTGCCCCCGTGCCACGTCCCGGTCCCCACAGCCAGCACCGGGTGATGGAGACAAGGACCAGTGCGGTGGAGGTAGCTGGCTTGCGGGGATTGGATCAGTGTTTGCCTCTCAGATGAGTAATTCCCATGGTTAGAAGGGGTGCCCCATGCCGGTAGCACGCAGCAGTGGGTTTCTGGGGGTGGTAAGGCAAATTACCGTGCAAGGGACATGGGTTCTGTCCTTGGTGACCTTGGGGGAGGCTCCTTCTGACTCCACAGCTCTGATGTTTCTCCTCTTCACCGGTCCTACCCAGGCAGGGCTGGGGGCTGTGTTTCCCTGTCCTAAGGAGCAGTTCCAACTCCCCAACCAGTTCCTACATCCTCATCCCCTGGGACACTCCTGTTGATTTTGATGAGGAGCCATTTCCCCTCCATGCTGCAGAATAAAAAAAGCATTTTACTTATTTTTTGTTGTGTTTGTTTTTTTTTTTTTCCCTCTCTATTAAGTCTGTGACTAGAACATTGTGGCTTTTAAGTTTATTCCAACTGTTTGATATTTTACATAATCGTATTATTTATGTGACAAGATTAGAAGTACTCTGCATGCTGACAGGCAACCAGCGCACACGCAATTTCTTGCCAATCCTTCACGAATTTGCATTGTATTCCTGACTTCTTAGAGTCTGTGCAGATTGTAGCGTCAGGTGGAGTGAGAGGTATGTAGAGAAACAGAGGGGGAAGGTGAAGAAGATGGGAGGCAAGCTGCTCATCCGAGGGCTGTTGGCTCCCTCCTGTCCTTCGAGATTATTCGGCCTTTGCAGGGTGGGTACCCAGCGCCTGTCACACTGGGGCTAATGGAAATACCTGGCCAGGCTTCAAACCCTTGGCCTCTAACAGCAAGTGCTAAGCACACAAGGGTGTTTGGTTTAATATCCCGCTGCTCGCCCGTGGGATACTTGATTTATTCTATGCCTGTAAACATTCATTTCACACCTAAACAGGGGCAGGTTCATCACTTCTGCAATCATCATTTATTCATGGCGTGAAGGTTGCAGGAAGCAGAGATAAATGGATTTCCGTGAAATTGGTGCTCCAGGCTCCTCAGGAGCCTCCATCCCTCTCACCAGGCTCCAGAGCAGGCTGGGAAGGTTCTTTCTCCAGCTCCTCCGCCCGGGTGCTTGGGCTGAGCATCCTCTGCAGGGCCGGGTCGGGATGCAGTGCGGCTGGGGGGCTCTGACCCCGACACCAGCCAGGGGACACTGGGTCCCTGTCACAAAGTCTCAGCCACGCTCAAGGGACAACATGCACAGAGATGTCTTGCTGTAGGTCCTTACTTCACTGGCTTCACACTGCTTTTTTTCCTGTGCATTAAGACAAGCATTTGCTAAATATCCTTTTTGGAAGAGCAGGTAATACCCACCCTTTTCCAGAGGAAAAATCCCTTCTTTTTGTGCCCCAGGCAGAGGACAAGTGGCTGAGAGGGGCTGGTGATGCTCTACACCTCACAGCCAACCTGGAGGCCACACACTTGGCACAGAGACTGGGACTTTCCTGTGTCCATGAGGGCTGGAATAAAATCTCCTCGGTGCCTACAGGACATCACACCCCTAATGGGAAAATCCTACATCCAGCTGGCCCTCAGCCAACTGGTGCTCCCCCAGGGCACCCCAGGATGGCAGAGCAACCCCCAAACCACCAGAGATGGATGTGCCTTCCCTAAATAATTCATGGCTCGAGCTTGTGCTTGGCCTCCTTAGTTATCTCGTTAGGAATGAAAAAGTGAATCAAGATTAAAGAGCTCTGGCTCTGTTTCCAAATTTATGGGCATTTAAAATGCGATGTTTGAGTCTGTTTCTCCTCCGACTGCTGTCAGGCTGATGCAGAGCAGAGCAGCGTGGGCACCGCGCTCCCAGCCAGCCCCGGGCATCGCCCTGCTCACATGTGTCGCACCACGGTCCCGCGTGTCCCCAGGGATGGGTGGATCCAGAGAGCGCAGGAATTTGTGTAGCCCCCATGGTACCCATCTTCAGCATCACATCCTCATCATCACCACCTCTGTCCCACTGCACCTCCACCCTGACACCTTTATCCCTCCCAAACGACAATCTCCACCTCCGAGCATCCCGCCTCTGGTGCTAAGCTCGTAAACCCTGCACTGCTAATTGGCTCTGACTTCACTCTGCTCTGCAGAGGCTCATCTTCTGGAAGTGACCGTTTCCCTCTGTTCAGCCTAGAGGGAGCCGAGAGGGCTGACTTAGATTTAGACCTTGAATTTCTAAATGTCTGAAATTAGGTGAGATGCTGCACACCTTCCTCTCCGCTTGCTGCAGCATTGGTGAGCACCAGGTAAAGGCAGGTAGTGCCGTTCATCAAGGACAGCGATGCCATTGATGCTAATGATGGATGCTGAGCCAAGACACACCCCCCACCCCCCATCAGTTTTTATCCTAAAATTAGCCTTTACTGGCAAGCAAGGTTTGTGCTCTCATCCTGCATCCATGTCCCTCTGACAGGGGATGGAACCGACTCAGAGATAAAGAGCACAGAGCAGACAGGGCGAGAGGAAAATAGCTCTAATGTAAAAATAAACGGTGTCCAGCCACCCACTGCGTCCAGCTGAGCTCCCAGTGGGGTCTCACATGCCTGACACACAGCAGCAGCTGCCCTTTCATTAGCAGCCAGCTCATTTTCTCCCCCTACAGCTGAATTCCCTTGAATCAAAAAAAATAAGACACAAAGTGACAGGAAGGAGAAAGAGACCCTGACTCCAGGGCTGTGAACCCAAAGCGTCTCTTGACTGTGGGAATGTGTCGCTTGGGTCCTGCCCAACGCCTGCGGAGGTGGGAAGATCCTTTGGATGTGGGATGGAGGGACCACTTGTGTCCTCTTCACCCCTTCCACAGCTTCTTCAGGGCCACTCTGCTCGTAGGGGGCTTCCAGGGCTCTGCTGCACGTTGCCTCACCTTCCCAAAGCCAGAAGTTTCCTGTGCTTCTCCTGGATTTGGGCTGCTGTGTTTGTCCCCTTCTCAATGGGTGTCTCCCAAGTGCAGGGGACACCACTGACTCCATCCCTCCAGATCCAGGGTAAGTGGGGTCACCCCAATCCTCCTCCAGAGGCACCATTTATGAGCTCACACCTCCTGTGTTGTAGGAGCTGGCAGGACAAACATCTGGGAGAAGGAAGGGGAGGATTTCAGAAGTCTCCTTGTCCTGGGTTTATGAAGAAATCAGTTCAGCGGCATGATATGGGTTCACATCAGCCTGAGTTGGGTGCATGAAGAGTGCTAAGCTCCTCCAACAGCATTATACTGTGCTAAGTGACCTTAAAAATCTGCTGCCTGGGGTCTCTTCTGGCAGTGGACACAGGTTTTCCTTCTCTTTCTGGGTGCTGAAGCTCCTGTTCGGTTGCCCACTGTGTGAATGAGGCCAGGGAGACATTGCTGGAGAAGCCCCTGGTGCTTGGCTTTGAACTTCAGATCAATAGGGCATGTCCTACTGCCCAGATGTTCACCAACGCTGAGCAAAACCCTCTGCACCTTCACATCCAGCCTCAGAGCCGCTGCCCTGCAGTGGACCTGTGTCCACGTGCTTAAAAATGTCACCACATCTCTGGTGGTGACACATCTCAGACCCAGAGTCCCACCTGTGCTCCCTTTGAAGCCCCAGGGAAATGATCGTCCTGACCCTGCAACAGCACAAGGAGCAGCTGGTGCAAATTTCCTTGCACTATTAGTGAGTGTTTATTCCCGTGAACCGTCCCCATGCATGGACAGGATTGCTGGTGCTAGCAACTGCTCGAGTATCTGAGGAAAGGCTGAAGAATACAGCCTCTGGAAATGCAGACGGAAGAAGACCTTTAAGTCTTTCCAAGATACTTTGCAGAGACATAAGAGCTCAAATTTCCTGGTTTTCTCTCTCTTCCTGAAAAACCCACAGCAAACCCTGCAACGCAGAGGAGCTAGGCACAATAATCTTGCTTCAGCTTCCCGAAACTAGCCAAGCAGAGGAGAAAAATGATTTAGATGATTTACAGCACTTCGGAAGAGTTGAAAAAAAGTGAAGTAAATAATAAATCAAAACCAGCAAAAAGAACAAGAATACATCCATCTTTTATGAGCTCTATTCACTGCTGTATGTACAGTTCAGACATAAAACAAACGCGCCGTGCAAAGTTGCTGCTGCTTCAGAAGTGTCTGTGCCCAGCAGTTTCAGAGCTCTTCCCAACTACATAAAAGCGGAGGCAGAAGGAGGCGCAGGCATCGTCTGCAGAGCGCAGGAAACCATCTCCTATTCCCTGCCTCCTTATCAGCCTCCTGCATAACCCAGCGTGGGGGTGATTTCAGCTAGGAGACAGGGAGCACAATGAATCCACAATAAAAATGATTTCTTCCAAAAACCCCTCATTTTATCTTCAGGGTACTTGCCCCATATAAATTGCACCTGATGTGTTCATGAGCTGGAAAGTATCCTCTCGCTTTTATCACAAAGCATCACAAATACTGGTGTCTGAAGGATGCCCAGGATCCCCTAAAAGGTCCCTCCATCCACCGACAAGAGCTCCTTGCAATACTTTCCTCGGAAAGGGCTCCTCCTCCATATATCCTCTGTATCGAATCTATGTCAAACTATTCTCCAATAGCTCTCCTTGCAGACTGAGTCCAAACATGGAAAGCATCCGCTTCAAGGTCCTGAATAGAGACAAAATCCTCCAAAGACACTGATCCAAGACTGCTCCTCATTAGGGCTGAAGTGTTGCAAGGACATGGATGTGAATCCATCTGAATCCCAAAGAACCAACATTCTACCTCCTTCGCACCAAAAAGACGACAGCCTGATGTGATGTGGCCAAGCCCAAGACCTGGACAGAGCTTTTCTCAATGGGGGCATAAGAACCAGCCTTAGCATTCAGGATGTCTCTGTTCACCTCTCCAGCCAGCCCTTGGCATCTTCTGGAGGGCCTGAAAGTCTATGCCTGAGCAGCATCCATAGTGGTGCCACTAGTTCTCAAGGGAAATAATAGACAAGTTTGAGGCTCATTAGCTTTGAGGGACTCTCTCCCGGTCTGTCCAGCCCGGGGGTGAAGAGTTCCAGATTTGTTCACATCCTAACAGGTTCAATGCAACAGGACACTCTCGATTGCGTGGGACTGACAGGGACCACATGAGTGAACTTTGCTGACAACTTCATCAGCTTTGATAAGTCATAGCAGACGTGTCAGGATGGGGCTGGTCACATCTGGGCTTGGTAGCTGCTCGCCCACATCAGGGACTGGCTGACATGACCTATTTTATCTTGCTTTAGGCAGGAAATGTGAAAGACCAAGGAGGAAGGAGCCTGAGGCTCTGCCCTCATCCAGGATGCTCCGGGCCCCCACAGCTGTTTGTCGCGAGGTTGGGTCTGGACTGGCTGAGTCATGAGCCCGGTTTCTGGCTCATCCTGACACAGAGTTCCTACCTCTCACATTTCACAGGCATCTGTGGCCTCTCTGGAGCTGGCAGGCTCCTCGCAGGGTCCCATCCCACCGGCTGTTGGCTGTAAATCTGTCTCCTGGCTCTCTTGCAGGATACCACATCAGCCTGTCCCCTCAGTCCCAACGGCAGTCGTGCTTTTGTCCACTGGGCAGACCCCCTGTCCTGCTCTTTGCTATCAGCAGCAGCCACAGCTGCCTTTGAGAGGGGCTCTGACCCAGGACACAGGTGGGCTCCTCAAACAGCAGCTGCCAGCACCACCTTTCTGCTTCTCCAAGCTCCCCATAGAAAAAGCTCTGGAGAATCAGACTCACCACCAGCCTTCTGCACTCTAAACCCAGCTGCACCTCTCTGGGCTCCAGCAGGAGCAGGGGGATTTCTGGAGAGCCCCAAGACTGCATTTTCATCACCACCAACCTCCAACAGCCCTTCTGTGGAGGGATTTTCTTTTCTCAAAAGCAGCAGCTCATGGCAAGAGTAATTTAACTTCCAGCCCTGTGAAATCAGTCCCCATGTTTCTGTTCTTCCCCCACCCCTGCAGAGCAAGCGGTGCTGCGTGCCCTTGGGGTGCCTGGTACCTCCCTTGCAAGCTCAATGCCAGAAGCTGCCTGTGTCCTTGTGGTGCTGGGTAGCTGGAAATGGCCCGTCTGAAGCAATCTGCAATGCGTGCTGCTTTTAATTAGAAAGGGCTGCACGCCCACCTGCAAGCCGCTGTAAATCTGGTCGGCGTTGTAAAGAATGTCCTGGATTTAAGTTGTAATTAGAACTTCTATTGACGGTGCAAAACCTCATTTTTCATGTGGAGCTGCTCGTTGCTCCCAGTCAAGAAATCAATCTGGGCCCGTTGAAGAGATGGGGCCGTCAGATTTGCAGGATGGATTGATGGTGGAGAATACAGACTGTCTTAACCCCTCTGCTGCCCTGGCTCCCACAGGGGTGGGAAGGGACAGTGGGCAGGACCCAGCATCCTCCATCCAGCTGGAAGAACAAGAGCACTTAGAAGCTATTTCAGCTGTATCCCGCAGTCAGAGGTGCTTGCAGCATCCTCCCAGCTGAACGTGTTACCTGTATTTCACCACTCCTTGGGAAAAGCAACGCTGCAGTTCCCAGAGGGCTGCAGGGTCACTTCTCAGGGACGTTGTTTTCTGTTCCTCTGAGGACGCTCCTTGTCACAGATCCTCAGTCCAAAGCCAGAGCTGTTACCCCTTGTCCCCTTGCTGGGCCCCGGAGGAGGTGCTGGCTGCCCAGACATGCTCAGAGGCTGCCTTCTCCTTCTGCACACGCTGCTGAGACTCTTGTTTTCAGCTGGAGCAGTTCGCTTTGCAATAGCAAAAGTCACCAGGCAACAACCTGTGCTTCACTGGTGCTTTGCCATAATTTAACACGTTGCCTGTCCCTGGTGGAGGGGGATACCAGGGATTAGCAATGCATTTGTCCAAGTCTTTATGCTGCTGCAGACTGATTAGAGTTGTGCCCACTTAATTACAGCATATTATGAGCACCTGCTAGAGCAGGGATGGCCCAGCACTATCAGCTGGGGACCTTACAGTGCAGAGAAAAGAAAAGAATAATTTAGGGCAGCAATGTCAGCTTTTTTTTTCTCAGCCAACCTCCCTGGATCTGCACTTTCTGTTCCAGCAGCCTTTTGGCACCATGCTGGCCTTACCATCCTCTGGTGCAAACCTTCGGACCTTCCTCAGCACCGCTGCTCAGCTGGGGCCAGCATAAAGGGCTCTAGTTGTCCATGGCAGCCTGAACTCGTCAGTGCTCTGTTGTGCTCTCTGATGAAGCCTCTTGAGCATCACTTCTCTCTTCTTTTTCTTCTTGTTCTTTGCCAGGTGAAGCAATGTCCCATGGAGGCATCCCTCCTCATTCCACAGACCCCTGAGGGTCTTGCAGATGAACCCAGAGTGGGGAACCTCCCATTCTGAGGATAGTTTCACAGTTGTATAAATACAAAATGTTGAAAATCTGGAGACAGCCTCCCAACAGAGGGTCAGGAAGCTGTAAAGAAGGTGATGTGAACTAATCAGAGCCGACACAAAGCTGCCAAGGCTCGAGTTAAGCCCACAGTGGATTTGGATTCACACTGGAGATAAAGAAGCAGTTCTCGGAGAGCTGGCCTCTGGAGCTGGTTCAGATTAACCTGGATTTTCAGAATCATTTCGTGCTATTCCAGTCCACAAATCCCGGTGGCTCTGCCAGTGCATGCCGGGCTGGACGACAGAGCCCTGCGGGGACACATGGCTCTGCCACCCCCTGCCAGCCCAGCACCGGGGGCCTGTGCCATGACCTGGTGCTGCTCTCCCACAGCACCTTTTTCCTTCCTGGATAAAGCAGGTGAGACTAAGGAGACTCCTAAGCTGTAAAACTCAAGGAAGGAGCAACGCTGCATCCCCAGACACAGCCTCGGCGGGTGTGTGCAAAGAGCCAACAGCCCGTGGCATCGCTGCACAGTGTGACTCGCATCCCTGCATCCCTCCGCAGCCCAGTCCCTGCCGTCACCTCTGCTGTGCGGCAGCCTCTCTGCAGGACTGGCCTTGCCTGCGTTAATAAATCCCCCATGGAGAGGCAAAGCCCGTGGCAGTTTTCCTGCCAGTCCCCTCCTGGCATCCTCAGAGAGACGCGGTCCCACGTGGGCTGGTTCCAGCAAGGCTGGCGTTAACCCCAGCCCTGACGCGCTCCCTCCTGCCCGCCTGACTGCATCACCCCATGGACGTGGCACCTCTGGGGGTGTCACGCTGGGACTGGGATGGGGGTAAGGCTGTCCCTAATTGGGAGGCTGGCACAAGGCGCCTGCCTTATGAATTCCCACCCTGGCTCCCAGCTGAGCAGAAAGAGCGGATTAGTCATCCTTTCCTCCAGTGCCGAGCTGGCTCTGAGCTCCCACATGCTGCTGCTAATGCATTGGCTCCACTCAGGCAGGCTGGAACTCCCGATTCTGCAGCCTTCAGGGACATGAGAGCTGTGTGAGCAGTGGGGTGTGTGTGATACAACACCCACCTGCGAGATGTCCCCTGGCTTTGGTCTTTTTCCCCAGCTTTGTGTAGCAGCATTAAATATGATCACAGAATCATAGAATCCTTTTGGTTGGAATAGACTCTCAAGATTGAGTACAACCATAGTGTAATTCTAGCACTACCCCATGTCCTGAGACCCTCATCTCCATGTCCAGCCCTCCAGGGCTGGCGACTCCAGCACTGCCCTGGGCAGCCTGTTCCAATGCCCCACAGCCCTTTGGGGAAGAAATTGTTCCTAAATCCAACCTCAACCTCCCTGGTGCAACTTGAGGCCGTTTCCTCTGCTCCTGGCGCTTGTTCCTGGGGAGCAGAGCCCGACCCCCCTGGCTCCAAGCTCCTTTCAGGCAGTTCAGAGATCAGAAGGTCTCCCCTCAGCTCCTGTTCTCCAGCTGAACCCCCAGGTCCCTCAGTCTCCATCACACTTGTGCTCCAGCCCCTCACCAGCTCCGTTCCCTTCTCTCCACTCGCTCCAGCACCTCAAAGGCTTTCCTGCAATGAGGGACTGAAACTGAAGAGCAAGGTGGGGATACATGGAGTTGTGAAAGGGGGAACAGGAGCAGAAACAGGCTGGAGAGTGTCAGGAGGGAGAGGAGGGTCCCCACATCCCAAGTATTTCTGGATGCAGCAAGTGTAGGCTCCCTTTCCCCTGTATCCCTTTGCGGGTACCACCCTGGGGGGGCTACCGTGTGTTCTCAGCTGTCTCTGGAGGGAACCTCTCCTTCCAAAATAACCTCATCTACTGCCCAGCTAATTAAGAACACATACTACAAAACCTCCTTAAAATAGACTCCAGGAAGGCTTCATCTCAAAGCCTATTATATGCACTGAATACCAGATTAGTGAGCAAAGCCCTCCTTGGGCTTTGAAAATTCTCTGCTAAGGAGGGATAATCATGTCATTGAGGCCCTCCAGGAGCCACCATGGAGGAGCTGGGGACAGCAGTGACCTCAGCAGATGCTTTATGTAAGGGGGATCAGGGGAGAGGGGACATGGCACATCAGTTCAAAGGTTGCTTCCTATGGCCACCTTCAAGAATCACCTATTTCTCCACATCCTGAGCAGCCACCACTTGTTAGGCTGGCAACACTCCCCGACATCTCCCACCCTCCCTCCCAGCCCCACCAAGAGCTGCTGATTTGACAGCAGTGAGGCAGGATGAGCATCGGTGAGGCAGGATGAGCATCGGTGAGGCAGGATGAGCATCAGCAAGGCAGGACATGCCCCAGCAGGTAGAACTGCAGCAAACCCCCATGGCACAGCTTTCCTGTGGGTAGAAGGACAGAGGGTGATGTGCCCCAATTCAGCAGATCCACGTGGATCTCCAGGTCTCCCTCTGCATCCCACAGCAACTCAGGGCTGCTCGCTCCTCCAGCTCTGCCCGTATTTCTTGGGCTGCCTCCTTCCCTCATCTCAGGGTGCTGGCAGGAGACCAGCCCACTCCATGCACTTCCACTCCCACTGCCAGTCGATTATGAAGTCCATTAGGGGAAGGAGAAAGCAGCGTGGTTCCCAGTGTACTTTCCTTCCCTATCTCCCCATTGGTTTCTTGTGCCAGCCTCAGGCTGACATGTTTAGCCTGGTCATAACATCAGCACATTCTCTTAATGCTGTGGAATAAGCAGAGCAATGACTTACCGACAGGTGACTTTATTTCAAGTATGGGAGATGCCCCTCCCAGTCAGATCACATCAGCTGTGAGCAAGCAAGAGCCAAGCTTCCACTGGGCCTCGCTAAAACCATTACTCATAACGTGTAGCTAATCATGGGATATTCCTGGGATTTTTGGATTAGATCTCCGTGCTGCATCGTGAGCGTGTGCTGGGATTTATTAGATGCTTTACAGGTTGAAAGGAGGAAAAGGAGAAGCCTTTACTCTTTATGGGGCAGCTTTTATGCTCTGTAGTTTCCGCGCTACGTTTTTACTGCTTGCAATCCTAAGCCACATGAATCCAGAGCAAGCAAAGGGAAAGGCTCAGGGGCTCGATGGGACCAGGCAGCAAAGGCTACTCTGCAGCAGGTGTGGAGAAGGGGGATCAGTAGGATCAGGTGTGATTAATTGCATGTATTGCAGTGACATGGGCAGTAAAATCCCTATTCCACCAGCCTGGTGGACCCCTCATGTCTTTCCATGTCCTTAGCTGTGGGCAGCAGATGGCTTCACACACATCATAACGTTGCTTCTGAGATCAGACAATTTGCTCCACAACCTCAATGCACATATCTTATAATATTTTGTCACCCTTTATCACTGCAATTTCATTGCTATCATGGCCTAGTGAATCATTATTGATAGACTCTTAATATCAGCGTCGTTCCTTCAGAGGAATGTATTTTAATGAATTTTCTTCTCCCCCAGCAGTACAGCTGCACTCTGATATGGTTCAAGGGGCAGGGCTGTAGCTGTAAAGCTCAGTACAATCCGCATGGTGTAGAGGTGACCGTGCTGAGCTACCCTGTGCTTTATTATCTGGCACAGTGTGTGATTCCCACAGCCAGTGGCTGCAATGTAGGGACACACTCATGATGCTCAGAAACTCTCATGCCTTGGGGTTTCCACTGCAGCTCCACACCAGCTCAGATTTGGCTGTGGAAAGGTTTTCTCTGAACTGTTTTCATATGCTTTTTTCCTTTTCAGAGGATGAACAACCCTAGGACATTCAAAGCAGGAGGTTTGCTCCGCAATGCTTTCTTTTCACACCCTTATTTTCTGATTCTGCCCTTGAAATACCTCTGCAGGTGCAAAGCACATCATTGCCCCATCGACTGAGCCACATCGACCCGTTATAGGGCAGTCACACTCATCCAGGAACCAAAGGGAGAGGCAGAACCAGCAACGGTTCTGAAGCTGTGGAAGTGATGGATGGCTCAGCCAAGAAAAGGAGGTTTAGGCTTGGACTTTGCTGGGATAGCGCTTCTTTGGACACGTCTGTGGAGGTGTCCTCTCTGCAGAAGTCAAGGGAGCCTCCCCGGGCAGTCTGCAGCCCTGGGTCTACGGTGCGTGCTGCCAGCGAGCAAAGAGGGCAGCTGGCCTGCGCATTTAATTCCTGGCCTGGTTTCAACTCCAGTATAAGCTGAGCTCATCCTCATGCCTCGCTTATGCCACGAGCCCCCGGTTCAGAAGGCAGGGTGCTGAGCCCTGTCTGTCTCGCAGCTTGTAAAGTGGCTGTCACTCCAAGACGGTGACAGCTCGACGGGCTGGATGCACAGAGCTTCTGTCTGCTCAGGAGAGCGGGGCTGGGGGCTGGATTGCAGTGACAGCTATGGAAATACGGAGGGTTACGAGCAGTCAGTCCCCAGCAGAGCCAGGTGTCAGGTTTGCAGCTTTTCCTACTGTGGGACCTCCTGAGCCCAGCTCAGTATTTCTTCTCTGGCAATGCAAACTTGTCTTAGGGCAGAGCAAAGCAGTTGCTTCCTTTTCTCATATTTGCTCATAAAGAAGTCACTGAAGTGCCTGGCTCCATTCATCTGCTTTGTGGAAGTGGCTGAGGGACATGGGAAGGGACAAAATGAAGGGTCCATCCCCGCAGCCCGAGTGGGGACCTCTGCATGTGTGTGACACGGCAATGAGCCGTTGCGCTGCTTAAAGGGCTATAGGGCACCAAGCAATGTGAGCAGGAGCGTGACCTCCTTGGAGCCCCGCCACGTTGCCAGGAATAAAATGAGCCAAGAAAACACGCTGAATGGGCGAGTCAACAGCCCCTTGGAGCCAAAGCCCTCCAGAAAGGGCAGCTGGACAAAGTTAAACAGTGCTTTGCTCTGTCTGCCAGCCAAAAGGGAGGCACTCGGGAGGTAACCCAATTTTCTGACAATAGCTGGCTCTGAAGTACTTGATGGTTTTAATAGCATTCAGTGAACTCGAGCAGAGGAGATTGTGAAACTGCAGCACCAGCTCCTGCAGAGAGCTGCACTTCACGTGCTAACGAACCCCTGAAAGAGATGTTTGTCACGAAGAACACAAAAAGGAGGTGAATGCAGAGAGGAGCCTGTGGCTAACCTAGCCTGGGTTCTGCCGTTTTGGGAATGGTAAATGGGTCCTCCAATAGGATGCTGAGCTGCAATGGGGAGCCGGGACACAGCAATGGGATAAACCACTCGAGTTCCAGAATGAGCTCTTGAGAAATCAATTTGAGTTCCCCAAAGAGAGCAAACGAGGCAAAGGATGCGCGGTGCTCAGGCAGGGAGGTCGTGGTGAGAGGACACGGCACGCGGGCGACCTGGAGCTCATGTGTCCAGCTGTGAGACATGGTGTGGGATATCAAACACACAATCCAGAGCCATCCCCAAACTCCCCTCGCCTACAGCAGAAGGTGGGCTTATGGCTCTGCTTAGCCTGGGATGCGCAGGCAGAGCGACAGAGCGAAGGTACTTGCTAAACACCATGGGGGAAGAAAAAAAAGACTCAATTATTCTCATGCATATAGACACAAATTAATTAACTGAGTATGTCACAGGGGGACATTTCCCATGACCCACAGAGAAGAGTTTCGGGGAGAAATGGCTGATGATTAATGCTCTTCTGTTTGTGCTGCATCAACAGCATCCTGGGAAGGGCTGTTTGAAAAAGAGGAGGCTTTATACACCATAAGTGTGCCTGTTGGGAGACACCATGCATTTAGGCAATTGTTTGCTGTTACTTTTTGCCAGAATTTCGCAACAATTTGTGGTGGCACCGAGACTGGCATAACTGATGTTTCCATCTCTGGAGTAACAGCAGAAAACGTGACCAGAGTGTAGAGAAGTTTCAGAAAGAGTCAAAGCCCATCCAGCTACTGTATTAGAGCTATGTGAGCCAAAACACCAGCTCCTAATCTGCAAATAACCTGCCTGGAAATAAATTAGCATCACAGAGGATGTGGGAAGGTGATAGCTGAGTTAAACCCCTCACCAAGGTGCTTACGTGGTCATTTGAAGAGTTCAAAAATCAACACGGCTAATTGATACTTCACAGGTCCTCGGTGCTATAATGATAAATGTAAAAAAGGGTTGTCTCTGCTTGCTTTTAAGAGAATATTAGGGCAGTTCACTTACCACCAGGCAGCCAGTCAGGAGTCCAGCAGCTCACATGCTGTAGAATGAACAAAAGAAGAGATGTGAATACACGACAATAACAATGAAGTTCATGGTCATGGTAACTGGTATTAAGAATTTCATATGTAATCATTAAAGCTGATGGTGTCAAACACTCCTCACACACAGAATGCATAGATTTCAGCTACAAAACACAATATTTATAAATTGCATGCTCACCTGGAGACAACCATTCATTGGCTGTGGGGATCTTCCAGAGCATTAGGCAGAGCTCAGGAGAGCAAAAGCCAGGGACAGGGTTTGTAGGTGCCGCTTTGATAGGAAAAATTCTGTCTGCTCTCCCCAAAACATAGGCTCTGATTGACTGCATTGCTGCTTTGGATGTTCACTCTTGTTTTCCTGGGGTCAGATCTACTAGATGATACTACTGCTAGAGTGATGACCACGGCAACCCAAACCATCTTTGCTAGACAAGGGACACCCAAATGAATGCTGTCCTACAACATGCGAGAGTGTATTTGGCATGGATTGAACCAGTGCAAAATGAAGCCTGAGTAAGGACACATTGTCACTGCACACTGGACAATGCAGTGCAGATTGTCTGTACTTAATAGTGTCAAAATTGAAACTAGTTTTTAAATCTAAAAGCGGCATCAGGCTCTGATCCATTCTTAACTCTGTTAAATTATAGAACACCAATGAAGCATGTGTTGTCACCTGCTGACATTTTATTTAACAGATATATGAAAACGAGGATGTCTTCCGTGTTGGAAGCTGCCGTCAGAGCCACTGGGGACTTGGGGATGCATAAAGAGACAGACAAAGCAAAACAAACAGCTCAATCTGCCTCGCAGCCCCTGGAGCTGGCGGTGCTTGGGGAGGTAGCTGGTGTGATTGGTGCCCATGGCAGAGACCAACCCGGGGCTGCCGGAGCATGGGTGGGCTGGTGTGCAATTTCCTGCCCGGAAAAGGTGGCCTTGGAAACTCATGGGGGTCCGAGATGCCTCCTGTCCCAGAGCATCTCTCAGAGCCTCTTCCAGCAAGTGCTGGAGGGGCAGGTCACTTTTTGGAGGTCCTGAGAGGACAGCCAGCTTCATTTCTGACTTAGATCTAACACAGACATCCATGTTGTAAGAAATTATCATCTTGCCAATCTTGCCAATTAACGATTTTGCAAACCCGGGTGTTCTACCTAAGGTAGGCACCCCAAACAGGCTCACCAGGGGGGTGTCACAGCCCCAACCTGACAGTGTTCAAGAAGAGACTGGACAACGTCCTCAGACACATGGGGTGAGCTGTGGGGTGTCCTGTGCAGGGACAGGAGCTGGACTCCATGGTCCTGTGGGTCCTTCCAACTCAGGACATTCTATGGTTCTATGACTTTGTTCTGCACGAGATGTACATCCACAGTGTGAGAGCCCAGAAACCTCCTGCTCCCGGTTTAGGTTCCTCCGTCCCATCCAACAAGGTTCCTGGAAAATACATCATCTTCATCTGTGTCCTTATGGACACTTTTCCCTCCATTCGACCTCAAACCGTGGTGCCAGGACCCTCCTTCAGGCTCCGTGGTGGATGTGGCCAAGGCCTCACCCTGGAGGAACCGCTATGTTCATCACCAGTGCTTTGGAGCACAAACTAAAAACAAAAGTAAGGATTTTCAGAAGTGCTATGTGAATTAGGGGCCCCCAGCCCTACCAACAGCTAACCGTGGGCAGTCATGCGGCTTCTTTTGGATGAATACTTTATTCATCAGAAAAAAAAAAAAAAAGAGATATTTTGCTGTGAGTTAATCTGTTTTCAAAATTCTGTCAAGTAACAGAAAAGTTGAGTCATTTTAGCAACAGGAAATTCTAAAAAGTAATGAGGTTTTGATTTCCCATTTTAAATCCTAGTTTTTTCTTTCTGAAATCATTCACATTTAATAAAAAGAAAAGGTAAATAAGCTTACCTGTTCACAGAAAAAAAAAGAGTGTTTGGTCAACCAGTTTGTCATACCCTCAGTAATTCTTAATTCCTTTTTCAGTTTAACTAATGAAGTGAAGAATCAATTACTCTCACAGCTTCCAATCTGTGAAGATATTAAGGTAATCTGAGGCCGGATTCACAGAGGTATTAATGTGCCTGGCATTGTAGAGAGGCACTTGACAGAAATCACTGAATGCGTTTTGCAGATATATTGTTTTGCACTTTTCCAAAGACACTCATTAAAAGTCTGTGAGACTTGTGCTCAGATAAGTCCAGATCCTTCCAGAGCATGGGATGTACACTCTCAGTTAGACTGAGGAGCTCTGGAAATCTTATTATGGGTCATACTGTCGATTGTCCCTAATGACACGCAAAACTACCTCTTCTGTTTAAATCTAGAAATGGAGAAATGTGCAGTTCTTTCTAGCACAAAACCATCTGTTCATTAACATCAGTGCAAGCTCTTTGCAGGAAGTCAAAATCAAACAAATATTTATTGGCGTGGTGGACATTGCACTTGGGTTTAGATTCAGCCTAATTTCCCTGCTTGTGTATTCAGAGCAGTTCTGGTGGAGTCACCTCTGTAAATCAGTGCAGGTACATGGAGCGGGAGTGTCGGTAGCTGAATGGGAACTGCTGGGCTGGTGCACATCTGGGCAGGCAAAGCAGGAAGGTAGCGTGTGTTTAACTGCGATATATAGAAATACAAACCTGAGCGGGAATTGGTGAGAACACTACAGATCCACAAAAAAGCAGATGGAGGTTTGAGCTCAGACCCTGGCTCTCTGGGCCACCTTCTGACAAGCTCTTGCAGAAGGAGGGTCAGATGTTTACACTCACCTCCACCCACCCAGTGGTGCCTGTGTCCACACCTGAGCCTACCTGTGCCCTTTGCACAACTTTCACACCAGTTCAGAGCCTTGTTTCCCAGGGACTGACTTACCTAAGCTTCGCTGACCTGTTCTTCTGAGCCCAGACTGACGTTCCTCCATGGAGGGCAGTTGCTCAAGGGAATAATGGGGTCCCTGCAACAGTCGAACTTCCTGGAAGGTAAAACATAAAGCTACCTATAGGATGCTAAAGTCAATTCGCAGAAGCCTGGCAAAACAAATACTTGTGGTGTTTACACCATGTGCAGGAACAGCCTTGCTCAGACTCTTGCTACTCTAAATACCACTGAGAGGAACTCAACTTTTCTAGTCCTCGCTAGTTTTATGAGAGACTGCAGGTTATCCAAATGCCAGCGCTGTACTAGCTGGAGCCACTGAGAGGGAAAAACCCGCCTGTCACCTCTGTCCCTGTGTTCCTATCCATCTTTTCCTTGTCCCAGCCCTTGGGATCCCCAGGGCAGGAGGCTCGGCTAGGGCGATGGCTCTCCCCGTGGAGCCTGTCAGGACTTGTTACGGCCACCAAAAGATCATCGCTGACCGTGCCCTGGTGACATTTGTGCCTGTATGTCATTTCGGTCTCCTAAATGAAGCTGTAAAGGGGAATGGATGAGGGATGAGAAGGATATTGCCTCCAGCCTCTGCTCCCTGCCGCTTCCCCAGCGGGTATGATGGATGGTGGGAGCGGGGAGCAGAGGCTGAGTCAGCTCCCAGGTGACCTTCGCAGAATCCCTCCCGGCCCCTGTCTCCCTCGCTGTTGCGCGGGGCCGCTGAGCCCGGGCAGATTGATGGCAGCTCACGCTCAATTTCTCTGATGCACTTTTGCTGAAAGACACTCGTACATCTTCCCCACGTCGTCTCTCCATATCTGAGGTCAGGCTTTCAACAGGCAAGAAATGTTCCGAAATAAATCACCGCCGTCCCTCACCCAGGGCTCTGCCAGCTCCGGAGGAGCAGGGTGAGCAGGAGAGTGACTTGGAGAGCTGGCTTGAGGGGACCAGCACATGCAGGCATGTGAGTCCAAATGTTACACACTCCATAGGCTTTCTGCCTTGGGGGTAAATTTGTGTTTGTGTTAAAATGAGGGAGTGTGGCACAGTGGGAAATAAGTCCTGAATACTCTGAGCTTTGGTAGTTGAACTGACCACGTGTCCACTGACCATGATGGGAACATGGACACCCAGCTCAGCTCCTGGCATCTTCCAGGAAGGTCACTTACACCCACGTGTGCAGAAGTCGGTGGCAAGGATGGTGCTGGGAGAAATTGTCTCCAGAACAACAAGTGAATGCGAAAGAGCCCCTCTTGTAATATTTTGGAATTCAAATTCGGTTCTGGAATCCAGAACAAGCAAGTGGCAGGAAGGGAACAAGCAGCTATCTAGGAAGCAGAAAGCTGCAGAGCCAAACTTCGCCAGCTTGCACTTGTGATGCACACAAAGCCAAGCAAGCTGAGGAGAGACTGGTGCATGATACACTTCTATGCCTGGAGCTCTCCAGAGAAGGAAGGAGGGTCATTGGGAGGAGGGAACAACCCTTGCTGTTCTCAAAAATCATCTCTGAACTTCTGCCAGGTCAGTGACTACATCCTGAGCTGGAGCTGCAAATTTTCCCTGCTTTGTTGGCCATCTCAGGGCTCCAGCATAGCACCCAGAGCAAACCCAACACCCCCCCAGCAAGTCCCCACTTTTGCAGGGAGAAGGAGCACCAGGCAGCGGAGTTTGTCATTGTCCCCCCAGGAGAGGACCCTGAACACCACAGGGTTGAATGACTCCTCGGGCAAGATGATGCATTGCCCTGAGCTATTTCTCTGTGAGGAGTCAAAGGGGAGAGGCTTGATGAGCTTTTCCCAGGGGAAAGCAGGAGTGGAGCAGCAAAGGTCTCCTTCAGGGGTCTAAACAGTGCGATGCAGGAGCAGAAACACCCAGACGGCTGCACAGCTCTAGGGCTGCGGAGGCATTATCGCAATAGGAGAGGTAAGGCTGGAAGGAAGCTGCTCCAAGTTCTTATCTTTGCTTTGCCAGCGACTACATGTTGTATTTTCCCATTTGTAAAACAGAAAAAAAAAAAAAAAAAAAAGAAAAAGAAAGAAAGCATCCTCTCTTCCTCCTCAGACTCTCTGTGAGGCTTCATTCATTTATGTCGGAGTAAAAACACATGAGTGCTGTGTAGATGCAGAGTCCAGCCTGACCCCCTGGGTCCTGGCACACTGACCACGCTGCAGCGCGCCCTGGGGTCTCTCTGGGATGCTGCTGTGCACAGTCCCCTGGCTGTGGCACCGTGAGGACACCCCAGCCATGGCACAGCACCGTTCTGTGGTCAGGGTGAGAAGGAGAGGTGGTGTGGATGGTGAGAAGCAGGGATGATGACTTTTCAAATCATGGGGCATTCCTGATTCTTCTAAAAGTGATAGCAAGTAGGAGCGGGATGGGACTGGGGAAGGGTCTCCCCCACCCCCTGAGTGGTTCAGATCTGGGTATTTGGCAGGGTATGTCTGGAATCAAGCTCATTTCCAGTATCTGTTTTCAAGGGGGTTGTTCCAAAATCCCCAGACGCTCTGTTGTTATTTTGCTGCTCCCTCCCAGCGCTGCGGTGCCAGGGTGCCCGCTGTGCCGTGCCTGGGCACAGCACCAACCTCGCAGCATGTTGCACCATCGACAAACAGGGCAGGGCTGTCCCTGGGGACATCGAGGCTTCGTAGGAGCTGCCAGCTGCTGTCTCACTGCAAAGGACACCCCCAGTCCCAGGGAGCCCCATGCACAGCCCGGCAAGTCCTTGTGTGTCTCCTGCACCAGCAGACCCTGAGCTGCACAACCAACGTGTCCACGGGCAGCCACCACCCTCTGCTGGGTGGACAGGGACTGGTGCAGGACGGACCCCGAGCCATCGCAATCTCATAGCCAGAGCTTGGCTCAGGCAGGTCGGATCCTGGCAGTCCCTGAGCAAGCAGAGCTGGACACTGACACGTCCCCTGGGAAAGCTCCCCGGCTCTGCCTGCCCTCCCGCACGCTCCCATCTTCGACAGCATCTCCGCGGGAGCAGCCAACAGATGTGACAAACATGCCGACTGCACGATCTCTCCCTCATCCCCCCGAGCCTGGGCTCTGCCTGCTGAGACCCCTTCACAGCCCATTAGACAATTCAGGTTCAGGAACACGCTCCGCTCTCCCGGCGGCTGCAGGAGACGGCGGCCGCCTCCGGACCCCTCCTGTGCCTGCCGAGGGGACCGTGGCTCTTGATCGCTTCCGGCTGCTTAGCTCTGTAGAGCCCGCGGGGAGCAGCCGGTCGATCTCCCGTGGGTCACCTGGCGATGACAGCGGGAAGAGGAAAGGGAACAGCCCTTGTTCAGGGGCTGCCGGCGCCATGCGGAGGAGCCCAGGCTTCCAGCAAACCTTTGAGCAAGGCTGGAAGGAAGATTAATTAATTGCACGGAGAAGCCCCTCCACGCTGCCCCAGTTTCCCAGTCCAAGGTGGCGGTTGCTGACCTGGGCTCTCGGGAGGGTTTGGCCTCATGGACATGAGGTACCAGGCACCCCGGAGCCAGAGCCCATCCTCCAGAATTTCAACCAGTCGGAGGAGGGTTTTGAAGTTGGTTCAGTGAGACGCTGTGTCTCAGACCTTCTCTCAGGGCCTTATTAAAATGCAGACTGCAAATTCAGATACTGTAAACAAGGTCACTGGAGAATGAAGATCAACAGAGTGCAAGCACAAGGAATGCAGAGCATTAATATTCTGATGTGTGAGCCCGTCCTAAATATTTTATCAGGCTAAGCTTTTTTGTATTGAGGCATCCTTCCCCTGCTCTTCCTCCTCCTCCTCTGCCTGCTTCACATACTTCACGTCCTTTTCTCTTGCGTTCACAAAAAGCACTTTGTATTTCGGCTGGGGTCTGAAATGTATGCAAACCTTCCGCTTCCCCCCCTCGACAAAACCCTCACCCTCTTCCAGGCAAGCAGGAGAGATTTCCTAACGGGGTTTCTTTTGTTTCTGTCAATGTCTCACTTAGGCAGCGGGCTCTGAGACTTACTGAGCGCTGCTGGTGTCTTATCACCCGCGTTCCCCCCTCCTTGTAAAATGCAGGGATTTCCCTCCCACCTCCAGCCGTTCTGCAAGCGGATTGCGAGCGCATCGGCACACGGTGCAATCGTCCTGTCTGCATCGGCACACGGTGCAATTGTATGTCTGCTACGGTGGGTGGTTTCGGCTCTGGGAGATGGTCCAAAGGTACCTCATCTGGTGGCAGAGCATCCACCACAGGGTCGTTGGCTTTTGTCCTGAAAACCTTGTAGTTAGTGAGGAAAGACCTGAAATCCAGCCCATTCTCAGGTAATGGTGAAAAGGTGCTTCCTGACCCCAAGAAACATGTTCCCATGTCCTGAGGCATAAGGTTTGATTTTCCCTATCAAGACGCTCTCTGGCTCAACTACAAATGCATCACAAAGGGCTGAAAGGATCTGTGCCTTATAAATCCATAATCATATTTTAAAAACTATTTTCACATTGAAGCCATACAATCCTGGAAGGATCTATACCATTACAAATCCCAAAATGGTATTTTTTCTCCTCTATTTCAGGTCAAGCTGGGAAATTTAGACCTTGCTATCAGGTTCACCCCCCCGGCCAGATGACATGGGACACACATGACGCACAGTCCTGGCCCAGGTGTGAGTAGTTTGTTGGATGTGACCATTCAAATAAAACACAGAGATTTGGGGAAATATTTGCTGATCCTGAAGTTTCCCAGATCTGAGTTTCTATCCGCGTTGCCAACTGGTGGTTGTGTGCTTTCCTCCGTGCTACCCACCAACCCGAAATTCATCTTGCTCGAAAACTACAGTTATCCAATTAGCAATAATACCCAGCAAGTGGAGTGGCCAACCACACATCTCAAGTAATAAATAGCGGAGGATTGAAGTGAACAGTTTGGGAATAGTCAATTGAATGGGAATTATTCATGCAAACCGTATTGCAGACTCTTACAAATACCAAATGCACTCCAGAAAATGAGGGCATTTATGTAATGACATCTCATTAAAAAAATAATCATAAGAAATTGATTATTAATAAAATATTGAGAGATAATTAACATTTTTTCTCGGCAGAAAATTCCAGAAAAGGGGGCTCTTCTCCTTTTCAACTCTGACTCTGGTGTCCAAAGGACTTGAAAGAGAATCATATGCATTAACTGGAGGAATCTGGCCTAAAATGAACATTTAAATGCAACATGAATTAATGGGTGAGCTTTTTAGTAGGTGAAAAGTTGGAGTCTATACAAATTGACATTTTTTGATCATAAATAATAGTCTAGATCTGAAACTGCTGTATAATTAGCAGTTCTTGGATCCGTAGCCATTTTGCAATTGTGCAGAGTATATATATATATATATATTAACTAAAATGTTAATAACACAGATAGTATTGCCCAGCTCTCAGCAGGGTAACAGGCAGCAAGGAGTGGATGTGATCGTGCAGCCTGGAGAACAGGAGCTGAGGGGAGACCTTCTGATCTCTGAACTGCCTGAAAGGAGCTTGGAGCCAGGGGGGTCGGGCTCTGCTCCCCAGGAACAAGCGCCAGGAGCAGAGGAAACGGCCTCAAGTTGCATCAGGGGAGGTTGAGGTTGGATTTAGGAACAATTTCTTCCCCAAAGGGCTGTGGGGCATTGAACAGGCTGCCCAGGGCAGTGCTGGAGTCACCAGCCCTGGAGGGCTGGACATGGAGATGAGGGTCTCAGGACAGTGCCGGGGATGGGGAACGGTTGGACTCAATGATCTTTTCCAACCAAAATGATTCTGTGATTCTATGTCTCAGGCAAGTCTGTCTCCCCGGAGCGCAGGTGCCTCCCTGCAGGGCAGCCATCAGGCTGGTTCCGTGTGCGGCTGCTGCTGAGGATCTTGGCAGCATCAGGACATGGGAAAACCCTGACATGTTTTCATTTGCTTCTTGGCACAGCTCGCTGGAAAGGCCCGAGCACGTCTGGTCTCCCTCGGTGACTGTGTGCCACAGCCCTCCAAGTCCAGCCAGGGGGACCCCGGGGAATGAAGACATTTATACTGCACATTGACCGGCCCCTGCTCTCTTCTCTTTTGAAATATAGCAGCTTATTGATTTATATTTAAAAGGGATGAATGCAGCATATATCAGTATATTAGACACACTCCACACAAACAGAAAGGGCACCAGCGCCTTCCCACTTGAGCAATTCATCACCTACCAGAGCTCTCCCAGGAGTTGACCAAGGGGAAGAGGGGACTGTTCCCTTGTACAGGCTTCCCGAGCAAATTCCCTGGCATGGAACAGAAGTCCTGTGTATGCACCGTCTCCAAAAGAACATGCTCTTCTAAATTGTTACCCTCTGCAAATGGCTTTTCCTCCTGGCCTCTCAACTGTAGCACAAAGCTGCTGTCCATGTCACATCTTGGGGAAACTGAGACACGCAAAAGCAACTTGTCTTAGATCACATTTCAAGCCTGAAAATAAGCAAAGGTTTGAAATCAGGTCTCCTAAGTGTGAAAGCAGTAGCTCCAGCCCTTGGCTCTGAGGGGCTTTGCAAAGCTTCCTTGTGCCTTGACATGGCGGTGTCTGTGAAGAGAAAGGAGAGAAAGAGGTTTTCCCTCTCCGTCCGGCACACTGGGAGGACAGGAGTCCTGCTAGGAGGTGACTCTTCATCTCCTGGGGACGGCAGGGGGTTAAAGCGAGCAAACCCCCAGAGCAATTCAAGTGCAGGAGGCAAAGGGAACTTCTCAGCCCCTCCTAACAGAGCAAGAACTCATCCTGGTACCAGCACACACACAAGTCCTCCTCCCTTCCCTTTGCTGCAGGAGACAAAGCTCTACAAGCACCTTCTCCTCTCTCATCCGCCAGCCTTGGGCTCAGGAAAAGGGGCTGTTTCTTGGCTCCAGGCTGGGTCCTGGCAGATTGTGCTCCAAACCGCGCTCACACACATGCACTTCGCTCCACCAGCTACAGATGAAGCCCTTCTCCATCAGACAGAGGGAGGCAGGGATTTTCAGGCACCAAAGTGAAAATTACAGCGTCTCTTTTGACTTACGAGTATTTCTGTTGGCTCTTGCTTGTGCTGGGTTTCCATTAGCAGCGTGAGGGGGGTAGTTCATCTATCACATTTGCCAGCCACAGAAATGACATCGGGGCAATACAAATATATTCTAGTGCATTAGCATTCGGGATAGATAAGGGCAGTAGCAATCCACCAAGAGGGCAGCTATGTGCACCAGATAGAAGGGAAGAGGCGTAGACATGCCATGCTCACTGAGCACTTGATATCTGAGTCAAATCCAAGCTGCTGTCTTCGTACAGGGGAGCGTGCCTGTGATATAATATCCCCCTGAGATATGATATACACCTGTGATTATCCTGACTCGCAATTCCATGTCCCTGTGCTGCCCTGAGCCGGCTCTGCAAGCTGCAGCGTTATTTATCTGGCAATAAATGGCCTTCTGTCTGCAAAATGAGGGTTTCAGCTGGGGAAGTAATGGGCAGTTTCGGCTCAGCTGGAGATGTGCCCGGAGGTGAAATCTGATTGGGAAGGAGCGTTGTCCTCCCGGCCGAGCGAGACATCCCCGTGACCTGCTTTCCAAGGTGGTCAGACCAGAGAAGGGTTGATGCTGCAGGGAGGATCGCACCGAGCCCAGCGTGATGCCTCTTCCTCAGCAACTCTTCCTCTGGAAAATGCTTCTTCCCATGGCTTATTAACAGGGAAGAAGAGCATATCCATGCCCAGTGAGGGTTAAAAGGACTGAGCCCCTCTGCACATTGCTGCTCCTGATGCCCACTCTCCTACCCCAAGTCATCCCTCCTGATAATACCTTCCCCATCAGCTCCTTTCTTGCACTACAGAGACAGATCCTGCCGATTTTGTTTCATCCCAAAATGAGAACTTTGCACTAAGACTGGAGAGACAACCCCACTGATGAGCACCAGTGCTCTGTCCTCATTCACGAGCTTGGGCCTTATCTCTGGGAAAGGAAGGGTTAATAAATCATGTGTGATGGGCCAAAGAGCAAAGGAAGGGTAAGACTTGTGTGCACCAACATGACCCATCTGGAAGGGGAGCAGCACATGGAAGGAGGGCGTGCAAAGTCCCTCGTTGTCAGGGACAGTGCCAGCCCTGCTAGTGAGTGTCCTGAGGACGAGGTACCCTCAGGGGACAACTGAGGCACTTGGCAGCTGCCTAATGCAAAGACAGGTAAGTCTGCCTGGTGCTCAGCTGTGGCACTTGTGATAGCCCAGCCCATGCAAGAGGAGTGACAACAGCAGCTCCATTTATAACGCGCTTTGGGTTCTGTCTGTGCAGGATGCTGCAGGGAAACCAGGCACAGAAATACTATCGTTAGCATCATTATTATTATTATCAGTATTCCCCTGCAGCTGGCGGTGGCTGCGCAGCAAAACCATCCAGAGCTGCTCTGGTGGCATTTCCCTCCACCCACCCCAACTCCCTATGGGTTTGACTAGACAGAAATTGCCCTCAAGAACTCCTCTCTTTCCTGAATGTTGATTTCTGTTTAGTTAATTAAATGGTTTTAGTTCTAGTTTTCGGTTTTCTGCACTTCCACTGCAGAAAGCCAGACGGTTGTAGGGGGAGATAAAATTATATCCTTCCACATTTCTCAAGGAGGAGGAAGTCTAAGTTTTAAGTAGGTCTATAGCCAGAGAGATAATAACCTGTTTCCTCTGCACCCACTGCCATGCTGAGGGAAAAGAGGCAGCATTGTCCCCAAACCCCCGTTCTCTGCCACTGTCCCCTTCTGGGCAGCAAAGGTGATAATTGCCTCCCACGGCACGGGGAGGGTTAATTATCCAGTGTTTGTTCAGTGCTGTGAATAGGTAAAATGCTGTCTAAGTGCAGAGCATTATGATTAATAATATCCAGCCTGCTAAAGCAAAGTGCTTAGAAGGATTCAGAAAGGATTATTCATTTATATGAATACAGAGGATATCTACAGTTACATTAAATGGGATAAAAATCTGCAGGGGACCTAAACCCTCACGCTTCAGGACATAAACCAGCCATTAGCTGCCTGGGTTGGGAAGGAAGATCTCTCTGAACACTTTAGCATAGTGTCACGGTGCTCAGTGGGGGACCCTCATCTTCCTCGCGAGCATCCAGGACCGGCTCCTCAGCCGAGATGAAACTGAGCCTGTGCCTGTCTGGCAGTTCACAACTTCTAGCATTGGTCCAGTGCTATATTTTCTGGCTACCTTGCCTGTGCTAACTTGTGCCACCACTCATTGATGCCTCTTGGAGAGCAACCAGCCCCTGCTGTGCTCCACAGTCACTGCAGCCAGGGCAGTGGGACCAATGCGGTGCAAAGGAGAGAGATGACACTGGTTTTGTCCCCTTGTGCTTCTCTATTAAAGCTGATTCAGAAGAAAAGAAGGAAGCCGGGTGGTGGTATGTGATCACACAATCACAGAATGGTTGGGGTCAAAGTGACCTCTGGAGATGAGCAAAGAAACACAGGTCCTCACATCATATATCTGCTCAAAACACTCCCTTGACACAAACTTATTAATTTGCTTGCTCAAACAGGAACATCTTGAGCAGAAACTCCAGTTTTGCACCCACCTTCAGAAGCTGATCTGCTGTGCTTCGCTTAGGAGCTTGAAATATTTCTTCACCATCTTTTTCTTTTTGTTGGGGCAAAAAAACCCTGTTGAAGGTACAAATGGCAAAATATTGAAAGAATTTTCATTATGTGGTATTTCTGGTATCAGTGGTAAGAAGAAAATACTCCAGATTTGATCTTGGAGTGTGATGAAAAGATAAGGATCGCAAGAAATTAAACTCAGGAAATGCAGAAAATCATAATGCAGGAAATTAAAAGGCAGTAAATTCAAAACTGATACAAGTTTTTATACAGCGTGTGGTTAATCTGTGGAGCTTATTGCCACAAGATATTAAAAGAGGTTGGATGTGCATATGAACACCATCATCTGCAGTTACTATAAACACAGTAAACATTAAGCACTTTAACCCTCTTTCTACACAGCACAGACTGACCACTCTCGTGCTTGTGGTGAGCAAAGAGCTTCTTCAGGAGGCATTAGAGGGCAATGCTGACCGACCGTGTTAAGAATTAATGAAACCCTCTATCCGATATCTGCACCTCCCGATGTGGTGCCCCCATGGCTCTGGGGGATTGAGGAGAGCTGCTGTGTGCGTGTCCCCTGCCCGGTTTCCCAGAGGAGCTCAGTGGATCTGCAGCATCCTGGACGAAGGGTTAGGGCAGTGGTGGGATGGGGTGATGAGCAGCAGCCTTTGGTTGAACAACCTGAAAACAGAGTCCTCTGGAGCTCACCTGGTTCAGACACTGCTGAGGCTCGTCTTTGGTCTTCCACAATCCTCTGCAACCCTGCAAGGTCTTCCACTTCATAAGGATCTTCCCGCAGTACCAAAACCAGTTATGTTCTGGGACACCTTGTTTTCCTCAGACACCCAGGCCCCTGTAATGACTCAATGCATCCTCATCAACAGGGTTAGGCCAAGGCATTCGGGATGGCCCTCAAGACCTGGGTGAACTACGAGCCCTTCTGCTGTCACGAGGGGTTGTCCAAGCAGCATTTCCATCCCATTTTGCAGGTTGGAGAGATCAGCAGCAGCACAAGACTTGTTCTGGGCTGGGTGCCTCAGCCTCCCTTAGACAGGAGATTACATGGGCGCCCATGTATTTCCTTCTTGCTGTGCTCATTACAATAACTGAGGCCCCTTCGTTTGCTGAGAAAGAGCCAAACCCAATTTGTGTCATCTCATAATGTGTGCTCTAATACGTTACATTGGATCCAATTAGGTAATGGCAGCCCCAGCAGCAGAAAGCGGGGGGGTCAGACTTCATCCTGCTTTGGGCTGTGCTGTCGACATTGATCCTAATGAACGCCAGACAGAGGGGTGTCCCCCTGAGCTGCTCTTTGTGATGCTGGAGCAGTTCAGGACTGGTTAATGTGCACTTAACACAAAGTGTTACCTGAAAAAGATGCTCAGCAAGAGGGAGCCGACACGGTGCAGGGTAATTTATGCCTTTAGAATAGGATCCTCCATGGGCATTACAACAGCACACTCGGAAAGGACTCGGCTGCATGCTGGAGAAGAAAGAAAGGCTTTAAGTGAAGATTTAAAGGAGGGGATGGAGCATCTACAAAGAAGGGGAACACACGCCCTCCAGCTGTGGAAGAAGGCAGAAGGGAGGCTGAGATAAAAGGGGAGCTTTGATCTTCCTCCATCCATCGGGCTTCGATCAGCCGTGTCCTGCTGTGCTGGGGCTGGTGTGACAGCGGCAGTTCTGGGCTGGCTGTCATGAAAGGCACGTCCGTCGGTCCCCTGGCCTGTCCCTGGGTTGAGGTCCCTCTGCTCAGCTGCTCTGTCCTGACACCTGCCCCTCCAGGGTCCTGCCCCTGCTCACCGGCCATTTCCAACAGCTGTATTGGAGCTTTGGGTAAAAGTCACAGTTTTGCTGTTCCAGAAGCTCACGCTGTGGTGGCTGTGTTTCCTCATTGCTGGTTTGCAAGTATTTAAACCCACTCACTTTTCCATCTATGTGCTGCTGTGAGGAGAGGCAAAAGTTATCCTGAATCCTTCTGCTCCCAGGGTTTTAGGAAAGACGGCAGCGTGCACAACAAGTGATGAAATGTGGGTTTGGGCATTGCTCAAACAATACGGAAAACCTCACGCGCATATTCAGATGCCCAGTGTAATATTATACAAACCCGCCTCAGGCTCATGTTCCTGCTTTGGCAGCTTGTGATGAGCTCAGGGCAAAATTCAGTCACTGACATATAAGGGAGAGAACCAGACCTCCCATTATCGCAGCCTCCCAACCCAAGATGCTCACAGCACTGGCACCTCCCCATTGAACTGCACCATCTTCTTGGTGGTAAAAAAATGAGACCCCCAATTTGAGCAGTGAGGGTGTCCCATTGCTCCAAGGAAGCCACGAGGAAGCTTCAATGCCAACGGAGAACCCACAGTGCAGGTATCAGAAGCGCATACAGGAAAGCAAATGATTAAAGGTGTTTTGTGATTGCTTTATAATGTTTTAATGGACCTGCAGTGATGCAGATCCTGTCCAGCCAAGTGACACAATGTGCAGATGACACCAAACCCACAGATGCTGTTCAGTGACCATGGGTAGCATGTTCACAGCAGAGCATGGAAGGGAGGCATGAAAACCTGCCTCGAGAAGAGATGTTCTTGCATGTGCTGAGATACCTTAAACAAGGCAAGACCATGATGCTCTTGTGATACCCTCTTATCTGTACTGGTCATTTACTGCACACTGGAAATAGAGGAATGACACTCTGCTTGTCCAACCCGCTCCCCCCAGCTGGCCCCAGGTGCAGCACCTCGGGCAGTTTGCTGCGTCCCAGCTCTACTTGCAGTGCTGCTGCTCCTCCGTCCCCTCACTGGGCACAAAGTCCCTGCTTGGTGTCACTGCCAGAGCAGCTCAGCCACACTTACAAATCCTCTTTGCAATTTCATTCATTTCAAAGCTCCCTGTTACCAGCTCCAACCCTTCATCTCACACTCCATAAATCAATCAGCAAGGGAGCGGAGGAAATCAACTCATTTCGCCCTGGCTGGGCAGAACCGGGCAGCTCGTGCCAAGGGATGTGGGGCTGGTGGGGGGTCTCTGTCCCCTGCCACAACGTGTCCCCTGTGCAAGCCAAGAGGTGCTGGCAGGGAACCAGGGGCAGAAAGCAGGAACACATTGCCAGGGAGCAGGCGCGGGTTGCTCCCAACCCCAGATCCAGCCTCACGTTGATTTGTGGAGGCTAATTAACCTCAGACTTGCAGCATTAATATTTGGAGGGTGCTTAGTCCCATCTGGTACAAACCCTGTCTCACTCGGGAGTGCAGCAGTGGGTGTTGCTGCAACCAGCAAGCGATGCTGAGCGTGCCAGCGCCTTTCCAGCCCGAAGAGCCAACCCTTGGAGCTCGGCACGCACCGCCGTGATGGATTTGCTCGGAAGGAAAATGCCCCTTCGGCGACCATTAAGCAGACACATTGTTTAGATTTGTGCCGAGGTGTTTTTATGTCTCATCTGAGGCTTTCAGCGAAATGAGGCCGGTGGACTCCACGCAGCTCCCGGCCAGGGAGGGAAGGGCAATTATCCGCGGTGATTAACCAGGGCGCTGGCACGGAGGAGACGCTGCCCAGTTCAAACCACTGCAGACCAGTGGAGACCTGCAAGGCAAGGCAGAAAGCACGCCTGCCTGTTGGTGCGGCACACTGCGCGCCGTGCATGCTGATGGGGAGAGCTGCAATTCATCAACAGAAATTAGGAGCGGGAAACGCTGTTTGTCTGGAAAATGAATGAATTCATTTTTGCCTGGGAATTCCCGTGTTTGCATTTTTGGAGGGCTTTTTCCCCCGAATGCCGCGCTGGGAGTGGAGACTAATGAATTTTGTTCCGTGTAACTTTTCTACGGTGGAAATGCAAGTTTGTCAGCTCTGAAGTATTTTGCAAAATTATGGTGATTTTTGCCCAATTTTGTTTATTGGAGAAAAAACATGTGAAAACATTTAAAGTGGCCAGTTTTGACATGTTCAGAATGAAATGTTTTGATTTTTTGGGTCTGAAACATTCTTCAGTTTAAAAACTCCCTTCCATTTAATTTTGAAAAATCCAGAAGCTCAACTGAAGCAAAGTATTCCAATACTGTCAAATGAAACGTTGACTCCAAACCCTTTAGAAATCAATTTGACAATAATTTGGAAAACCTTTATCTTTGTTCCAAGCTTGAATAACATTAGAAACAAACAAACAAATGCGCAGTTTGCAAATGCACTAAAGAGAATCTCTTTTCCATGTTGAAAAAAACAAAAATTCATTTCCTAGGTTTTCAAAAAAGGCTCAAAACCCCTCAAATCTGAGGAACAATCTGGCCTTTGCAAAGAGAGGTGTCTGCGTCCTACAAAGTACAAGCCTTGACGCGGATGCTGTGGATAATGAATAAACCAGAAGCCGCCGTGATGCGGCTGCCAGAGCTGGAACAGCCCTTGGCTCCACGAGCAGGGAAATACCAGTTTGCAGCAGGGACATGGCATCACCTTTGGACACGACTTACCGAGGCAGCCACTCAACTCCCCGTCTGTGCCAGAGGTCCATAGTTCATGAAGATCAGTGGTAAATTTGGAAATCGTCAGAGAACAACTCAAGGGATGGGCTGAGGTGCTGGAAACCTGTTGTGCAATGAGAGAAGAAAGAAGTGCAAGGTATTAACCTCACTGCTGAATCCAAGGCAATGTTAATATCTGACTCATCTGAGTTTAGAAGGGCTTTTGAGAGGAGGAGACACCAAAAGCCAGCTGGCCGGCAGACAAAGGCAGGATATCAGCTGGAAGCTGGAGGGTACGGCCAGGCAAACGGGGAGGGGGAGCTGAGTGCCAGTGTTAACAGAGAGATAAACCCTCCAACAGCTTGCTCTGGCACGTGCTGGAGTCTCCATCCCTCAAAGCCGTTCATTCGCTTGGATGTCTCGCAGCAGGATCTGCTGTGATCAAGCAGAAACACTGGCCTCCAGAGGGGTGAAGCCCTCCCTCCTGGCCAGAAAACCAAACCACATTGTCTTTGCAGCTTTTCTTGGCCTGATCTTTGGAAAAGGAGCCAGCAAGGCTGTTTTCCCGGAGCACAGACACACCACGTAACCTGAGGCAGAGAAGGTCCCTTCCCAGTCCGGCTTCCCAGCAGCCTCAAATGGGAACGACAAAGCAAAGCAAGCACACGTGCCATCTCTGGGTCATTCCCAGTCCCTGCATGACTATACCAGACAAATCCTTCTTCCCAGGTGTGCCAGTGCCCCTGGTGTGACACCATCCATCACACAGGCAGAACATCACGTTCCCACGCGTTGCACAGGGGGTCAGGGTTTGCACCCTGCAGGTACAAATCGCTGGTGGTGACCCAGCAAGTTGCTTCCATCCCCCGTGCTGAGTGCAGGGAAAACAGTCACAACTTCATCTTCCCCCTCCCTTCACCTCCAGCTCCATGTGGTTCCCTCTGTGCAGCTCCAGCCCTCCAGGATTTATCAGGAGGGTTTCCTGGGACCTCGTGCCCATGCAGCAGCACCCTGGGAAGTCTCAGAGAGCAAAATTCAGGAAGAAAAAGGGGGATTAGGAGAGGTCCATGGCTAACAAAGCTACCTGGAGCATTGGGGGCTCTGCATAGCGCCAAAC
Organism: Nesoenas mayeri; assembly: GCF_963082525.1. Taxonomy (NCBI): domain Eukaryota; kingdom Metazoa; phylum Chordata; class Aves; order Columbiformes; family Columbidae; genus Nesoenas; species Nesoenas mayeri. The sequence continues at coordinate 6,500,643 of NC_137571.1, forward strand.
TCTGCCCTTCAGCCGCTGCCAGAGTCCTGATCGCTGCCCAGATGGGTCTAAGGTGGAGAGAAGAGGTTTGACCTGGATGCTGAGAACTCTGTGTCCCATCAAGGGTAACACAGAGCTTTATTACCTCCTCCCTTCTGAAGCTGACCTGGTTCAGCTGTGCTGGATGCCACCACAGATGGCTTATCAGCATCAATTTTCTTTCTTGGAATAATACCTACAGCAGAGAACTGGAGAAACTGAATTATTTTGGTAGTAAAGACAAGAGCCAATTGTGAAGGGCTGCAAAAGACTTCATGATATCAAGTGACTGGTGACAAAATGGCAGATAAAATTTAATGTAGATAAATGGAAACTAACTTACGTGGGAAAATACAGTCCTAACTATGAATTAAATACAGCACTGTGAGCTGCCTATCATTGCCAAAGAACAAGATCTTGGTGTTATAATACATGTATCTTTGAATGTGTCATCTCTGTGCTTGGCAGTGGTTAGAAAAGGCAATTCAAATGCTAGGAATTATTAGGAAAGGAGTCGAGACAAGAAGTATAAAGACCAGAAGTCATCAGTCGGTCCCTGTGTTAAAGCCCAGGTGGGATCTGCCTTCAAACCTGGGTGGTTCTGGACTCATCTCTGGAGAGACACGAAGGGGGCTGGGGGCTGTGGCTCCAGCGGTGATGCCAACGGGACATCCCCATGGCCCAGGGGGGACCTCGCTGCCAAAGGGCTCATCCCCCATGAAAGGCTGCGGTCCTCTGCGCTCCAGCACCCTCGGGGCCCTCAGCAATCCCTCTTGCTTGCAATAAAACATGTCAGCTCCACACTTTCCCTTTGCCCCTGGCTCCCCGCTCAGCCACATGGCTCCAGTTTGCACCCAGGAGGGATTTCAAGTGCAAAAAACCCTCTTTGGATGGTTATTTTTTAAAGGTTTTTCCTTCCAGTCACCTTTTTTTTTGTTCCAAAGTACTTAAACACCCCTCTTTTGAAATCCTTATTACCCTGAATCAGAGACTCAGCTTTAAGTAGTGCTTTGAATTAAGGTTCTCAAATATGCATTCAATTTCAGTTTAAAAGGGGTAGTTAATGTATGTTACATAAATAGCTATTATTAAATATGTTCACTGAAGATTAACAACTGCTGTGCGTAATGGATACGTGTCTAACTACTATGATATATATTGAATTTCCCTATTATATAGCTGCTGGATGTGTGTCTGCTAGAACGCAGCAAAAATTCACAGTGAATAATTTAGTAGATGAATTTAGCCACTCTTTCTGCCGGTGAAACCGTGTGGCATCCTCCAGCATATTCATCACTCTGGGCTGATTCTGCCCATTTTTCCCGAGCTGGCTGGGACGCAGGTGGCTCGTGTGGCTGTTCCCGGGGGTGGCGGGAGGGAATGTGGTTCCCTGCAAACACTGCCTGCATCCCAGCCCTGGGGATGCTCTGGCTTCATGGGACCAAGGCTGTGTGGGCAGCAAAGCCCTGTTCAGAGCCCTGAGCACCCTCCTGGGCAGCAGTCAGCTGCTTTTTCCTCTGGTCTTGCTCCCATTGCTGGGAAGCCACAGGGAATTTGTTCTATCAGGGTCTCTTATGGTTCTTAAAGAAAATTTCCTCTTGGTACCTGGCTCCCTTTTTCTATTTCTGTGTCTAGACAAGCAGGATGTTTGATTGCACAATGGTGAAGATTTGTGGTGGAAGACAAAGTCCGTGGTGGTTAAGCACAGGGTTTGCACAGGGAATTGTGCTCCCAAGCCACATCTACATGGAGAAGATGATGGATGTGATATTCTCTAAAGATTTTCTGGAATGTATCTCTGGGTGCGTGCTCTGGAGGTGAGGTCTGGACAGCAGAATGTGCAGAGGTGCCTGTAACTGGGTTGCCATGTTCACGCGTGTCCTGCGCGTCTTGCTGCTGATGCCAGCAGAGCTCTTCTCCTGCAGGCAAGGAAGCAGAACCTGCCACAGGACATCTCAGCGCATCCAGATGAGCCAGCTCCTTTCTCCAGCATCTGATACCACGTGCAAATGTCCAACATTTTCCACATGGATGAGACTGTAAGCACAGCTGGAAAGCAGACAGGCCACAGGCAGATCTTCTGCAGACAGACAAGGAACCTGCTGCTGCTGCAGCTGGACCACACATCTCCCTTATTTTGCACGGTGTCCCCAGCACACAAGACAGGATCAATCCATTGAATCATCTCCACACCAGAGACACCCAGATGCATCAGATCCACAGCAGACAGATGGGGAGAACAACTAGCATCGACTCAGAGGAAAGGCACCTTTCCCTCCAATAATGGCAATTGCAGACAGCCAGGTCTGCTTGCTAAGCCTCTCATCAACAGCAGCAGGTGCTGCAGGGCCCCCATGAGCTGATTTATCAGAGAAATCAGCTCCTTTCCTCGCTCAGCGCATCCTCACATTATTGCTCTCCCTTGATGCTGTGTAGTTTTTCCCTTTCCTGCACTTCCTGGCAAGCTTAGTCTCATCTAAAGCTTATCAAAGGGTGGCAGGGGGTAGGCAGGTTGGGAGGGTGTCTGATGCTTTCTAAAAGCATCTCATAGAGATGCCACAGCTTCTTACTGAAAACATAATGTGCCCACCAGGTTTGTGTTGTTTCTTCCATGTGGTGTAGGGGAAATAAAGTACCCTTCCCCAGCCCAGTTCCAAAAATAAAACAGAAACAGAAAAAAAGGATTTAGGATGAAAATAACTAGCTGAGGCATGTCCTCTGTGCTAGGAAGATCAAGTGCTAATGATGGTTCTGGCACGTTGGTGACAGTTTTGTCTGTTGTATGTATATATATTTTAACTGTGAGACCACATGGGAGGCTCTTTATGCAGTCGAAGTGCCTTTGACAGCCGCTGAGAACACATTGGCTCCTTTCTGCTGGCAAAAGACTCATCCCATTAAAGGCTGTCGATAAAGGGAAGGGAAATGACAAGGGTGCTTGGGAGGGAACGAGGCAGCAGGAGGAGACAGGAGCTGCCACCACCAATGTCATTACCAAGAATGAGAAGGAGCTTTTGCATAAATGCACCATGTGTTTTCATTAGCGGTGGCGGGGAATGTGCTGTTCTGAAGAGAGCATTTATACCATTGAAGGGAAAACAGATACCCTGCGACTGTCACATGAGCACCCATGGTGCTGACGGCTTCGGCATGTGAGCATCCTTCATCCCCAGCCTTCGCCGGCTGCCAGCATGGTGTTACCAGTGATCCTGCATCCCTGCATGCACCAGCATCCCGGACTGTGGCCGTGTGTCGCTCTGAACCAAGGGTGCCTGTGCAGCTGGGGATGGGACCTTCTTAGCGCACATGCCATGGAATCAAAGAACGTCCTGTGCTGGAAGGACCCACGAGGATCATCAAGTCCAACTCCTGTCTCTGCACAGGACAACCCCAAAGTGCTGCTAGTCAGCTCTGTTTAGTTTATTTGGGGCTTAAACCCTTTTGCTGATTTCACCATACAGTGAAAGAGTTGTACCATTCTTACTAGAAACATCTGGTGATCACATTCAACACCCGATCATCCCAGACTCTACCTGTGTCCAGGGCTGATCCAGAGCTGCCGGGTCTCACCCATTCACTCTCAGAGCTCCTCTTGCACTTTTCCAAAACTTGTGAAAATGAGACGCAAGGGCTTGTGTCAGTGAGTCTGCAAATCCCAGCACTGCCATGAACAGGGAGGACAGAGCAGGATGGAGAACTGGTGCTGGGGGATTGCTGAGGAGTCAAAGGGGATGTTGCGACATAACATCCTGCCCTGCCCAGCCATGGCCAGACTTAAGGTGCTTTTTGATTTGGAAATCATGGACTGTGTGTACTGCCACAAGGGTACCAGAAGGGCTTAAATTTCAGTTATCCATACCTTGGAACTGGTCCCACATTGCCTGATGCTTTTTCCAGTTGAGTAAGTCTTCATACATGACTATGAGACTCCATTTCTGCTGCCTTTCAGGGACTGGGAGAAGCGACCTTCTTGGCTGAGCACCTCTGTTTTTCCCTGTTAAAAAAAAGAGACAAGAATAAACTAACGTGCTTTGAAATCACTTTGCATTAGCAGAGGTTTCTTCCTCTCCACCCTTGGCTGCAGCTCACGATTCCCCCTCCTGGAAGCAGAATGGGGCTGCACAGGGGCTTGAAGGTGTCCAGGACTTAGGGCCGGATTCCTCAATAAGGCACAAACCAGCGTTGCCGTGTGGTTCTCAGCAGCATCACCGACTCACACCTCCTGGGGATGCACATTCCTAATTCCTGAGGTACCTTGGAAACTGGGTTGCCTCCTCCAAACCTGCGTTGCAGCCCCTCCTCCACACCCACCGGCTGCAATTTCCGAAGCCAGCCAGCTGATTAGGGAAGGCAAATGAATTCTTTCATTAGGAGAAGCATTGTTACAATTAGGCTAGAAATTTGGTACTGATGCCTTTAGAAAAGGAGAAGAGAGAAAAGCCACCCCTGTTTGATACTGTTTTAAGGCCTCTTTATTAAAAAAAACAAACCTAATATATGCTTACATATAAATATATGTTTGGTTAGGGTATTTTTTTCTGTATTTCCTGGACATGCTGAGCTACTGCAGTTTGTTAATAGAAATAAAAATCATCATTATCATAATTCATTGCAAAAAAATCCAAGAGGTCATGGAGATATTTTGGGAGATGACGGTGAATCAAAACAAATTGCATTTTCAGCAGCTGGCATTTCCAGCTCCTGCACGGTACCGAGCGATAGGCTGGAGGAAGAAATAAATAGAGAGGCAGAAAGATAAATCGAGAGCACCAGATAGACGGGTTTATGTCGCGTTTTCATGTATCATTGTTGGGTGACATGGTGTGAGTTATCTCTGTAATTACAGCCCTCCCGCTCCCTGGCAGCGTGCTCCCCGGACCCGTGCGGAGCACCTGCTGCAGAGGAAGGCAGAGGGCAGCAGCCCCACGTCGCCATGCAGGATCCATACGTCAGGATGGATGGCCAGGGGTTGCCTCTGTCCTCTGGACCTCAGCGACACAGGAGGAGCACAGCTGGCACATCTGGTTCTCCTCTTGCCTCCCTCCACATTCACATCAGGAAGAAGCAGATTTGTCCTGGCTCGGGACATGGGGCTCCGTGGCAGGGGAGCAGGAGGGACAGGGCTGAGCTCTTCTCTCTGTGGCAGTGACAGAGCCCAGGGAATGGCAGAAGATGTGCCAGGGGAGGGTCAGGTGGACATGAGGAGAAGGTTCTTCACCCAGAGGGTGCTGGACACTGGAACAGGCTCCATGAGACATGGTCAGAGGGAATTCAGGCAGATGCCAGCAGCTTGGACCATCCACAGCTTTGCTATGGTCCTATAAGTAGGTGCAGAGAAATGCCCAGAAGTTGGGGGTGGGGGATTAATAGAAGTAGAAGGATTAATAGAAATAGAAGGATTAATAGCAACAGGCTTCATTACTCTGAGATAATCAGATCTAGATCCTAAGACCCAGAATTACAACATCTGTCTGGTCTCCAGCTGTGCACCTCACAGCTGCAAGAGTCACTGCCTCTGGCACCCTTGGGAACTCCTTCGTTAGAGCTTCTCAGGAACCTGCCTCCATAAAACAAACACAAGAGGTGAATCCCTCTCTTGCTCCTGGGCTCTACAAAGTTAACAGGATGTTTTTGCCATCTGAACTGCTGAGACATTCCCGGGATTTCTGTGGGGCTGGAGAGGGATAAGACTCACTCCCCGCGAAGGTGCCTTACAGCGCATTAGCCAGGCCGTGGAGCCGGGCGGTGAGTCTGCTGGCGTAGCTCATCTCCCACACACTTCCCAGGCAAGTCCAGAGAAGCCCTGGCTCTGAGCAAGCCTCCAAACCTCTGAACCTTGGCTGGTCCCGCAGCACTGGTGTTGCATAAATGCCTAATGCGATACGGTGTCACATTCTCCATCCTGTCTGGTTTTTGTCTCAGGCTGGCGAGGCAGACTATCTGCACCTTTGTTCTCTGCCCTCTTCCCCTGCGTGCTTTCTCTTGGGGGTGAAACACCTCCTCCTCTGCACTGCTGTGCCCATCCTCAGACCCAGGAGCCTCCACAGCTGGTTCCAAGGACGGGAAGGCAGGGAGGTCCCAGCTCCTGCTGGCTGTCACCCTGCCGAACCTCCAGCCAGCAGCCGTTCGGAGAAGCGCTGCCATCGCAGCCAGCAGCCAGAGGGTCAAATCCTTCCAGGAAAGTGTAATCGCTTCCAATGAGCACAAATGCAAATTAGAGGAGAGATTTGTGGCTGGAGATTCTCGAGCCCGGAGGCCATGTGTGCTCAGCGGCTCTCCCCAGCGCGGGAGGGAGCGGGGAAGTTGGCAGCTCCCACCCATCCTGCTGCTCGCCTGGAGCTGCTCCATGCCAGGAGAAGAGCGTGGAGCATCCTCTGCCAACACAGCCAAGCTAGGCTACTCATAGATCTGCTGCCCATCGACTTTCCTAATCCTCAGCCGCTGAGAGCTGCGGGGCTCCTGGAGACCAGCTGGGGCTGGGGATGAGGAGAGAAGCCCAGATTGTGTGGCTGAAGTTTTCAGATGAAGTGTTGAGTTAGAGACACCTTCATGTCACCTTCACACTCCAGGCTCCCAGTCTGTCCATCGCCCAAGAGACGAGATGCAATGAGTGGGGCTGTTTTTGGCCACCAGGCACTCACAGGTGGAAACTGAAGAGCCAGCAGCACAGAGGAGAATCTCACACCCAATACGTACCTAATATTGTGGAATTCTGAGCTTCAAATAACTTCTTCATGGTCTTATTGTTGGAGCAGGGAGCTAACTTCAGTTCTCCAAATCCCCGGACCATCAACTGCTGTTCAGTCTTTGGCTGCAGCTGCACCTTGTGTGCAATGAAGGGACATTCTTCTTCCCTTCTGCAAAGCAGGGTCTGCTCGGGATGGGATCAGCAGCCGACAGCATCATCTTAAAAATCAGCTTTTGGGGAGCTGTGTGTCCCACGTGCACCATCAGAGCTGTTTGCCCATCACTATCAGCTGCAATCATCCTTATTCCACTGCCCTGGTCCACCTGCTGTCAACGTGGAACAAGGAGAAGCCTTTGCACCGCTGGATGAGAGATGAGTCCAGCGCACAGGACGAGGCTGCATTTGCTTGTGTGTCATCCCAAGGAGAACCCTTGCACAAAGGATTCCATCACAGCTTGTCCTGGAAAGTCAAAATCTTAAAAACATCCACGAGCTGAGTCTCCCTTCCAAGTCTCATTTCAAAGTATTCATCTTCTTGAAATGTTTAATTATAATTAGCTTAAATTTCAAAACAAGAGGTCATCTGAACTGGAAAATAGATTTTTTTTTTCCTCATTTGAGAATGTCAAAACACTTCATTTTGACAAATTTAGAACTCCTTCCAAATTTTTTTCTGACTCAATAAATTAATCAAAACTGACCTTCTCTTAAAGTAAGTGTCAGTTTTGAAATAATCAGCATTTTCCAGTGGAAAAAAACCACATTTCCTCCAAAAATTCCTACCATGCTTCCATTCTGACTCCTCGCCTGTGTGCGTGTCCCATGCTCTGTTCCCAGTAACCGTGACCCTAGCTGGATTAATTAAAAGGGGCAAGGAGACAAAGTCAGGAACAGCTCCAGCCTCAGCGGGAAGGTTTTTTTTCAGATTCAGAGATAATGTTGAGAACATTTCTCATTTCTCTTATTTCTACAAGCCTAAGGTTGAGCAGACTTCAAGGTGCATGTACACATGGACGGTTTTCTTTGCTGCAGCCCGTGACCCTTGAAATCCCCACTTTTCCACCCAGCCTGAGTTCCCTATTCATTCACATTTCCCTTAAAAACAGGTTCAGCTATCCAGCCTATAAACACATATTTATTGCTGATGCAATGCAGGAGGTGTTTAAAAGAATCCTTACACCTCACTGGGACCAGACACTGATCCAAGATGCACACATGTGGGTCTGGCATAACTTCGCCACCCCGATTCTCAGTGGGCATGTAATGGCATATTAGGAGTGGAATCTATAGAAGAGCTCTGTTTTCTGTAGGACTTGTTTATACCAGAGACTGAGAGGGAAATAAGGCCACTGATACAAGTGAGTGCAACGTGCAGCCCAGAAGCACTTTCCTTCAAAACAAAGCGGCCTCACCTGTGTTTCCCATGGGGAAAGAACCTCCCCAAAGCTGCGGTGTGAAGATACCAGCTGGATCCAGGCAGAACCACGCAGGGGTGGGACCCACAGCCGAACCCACTGGGCAGTGATGCTGCCCATGCCTGTGCCCTGTGGCTTTTTACCTGCATAAACTATGTGACCACAGAGGTTTGCAGCAGCTGGACAAAGGTTTTACGGTTGCCAGTGGCACCAAAACATCAGAATAATTTCCTCCCTGAATCCAGCGCCCTGTGTAAGCCAGCCCAGAGTGGGGTGGCAGTGATTTACTAGAAAAATATGCCTGCTCTGCCTGTCCATGATGCTAATATAAAGCAGACAAAACGCTTGTAATTTCTGGGAGTGCCTTAGGACTTCTCTAGGTGTAAGCAAGATGAACAGCATGGCTGGGTGGCAAAGAGTGAGCAGGATTCAGCTGTGTTGCCTCAGGTGGGACCATGGGCTTGATCCTGCTCTCAGACCAACAACACTCACACTCCCCCACCAGCCTCAGGTGAGAACTTGTATTCTCTGGGTGTGAGAAGAAAGCAAGGGCCAAGCTCTTTGCTAGGATTCAAGACCAAATTGCTGATGCCTGCAAGGTGATGGTTGGGATGGTGATGCAGGGGAGAGATTCCATCATTGCACCGTGCTCTGCCACTGTATAGGGACCCTGGGTCTCCTGGGACCATGAAGAGTGGGTCTCTGGACTAAAGGGCACTTGTCTGCCTTAGACCTCAGCCCCTCGAGAGTGCCACCTGTCACTGCTTTAAACGAAACCCCACGTGCAAACAAGCCCAAATTCCCAAAGGACTCCCACCTTCGCCCGTCTCCTCCAATCATCTCCCCGAAACACGAATCCTGACACAGCCGCCACGCACGCACGCCACCTTTGAATGAAGTTGCCATAGTTACTGGTGCCTCACAGCAGCAGGCTGAGCTCATTAAAATGATTTGAATGGCTACCCTGTAATCAAGGCACTCGGGGAGGGGAGGTCTGGCGGGGAGAAGGGCCCCGGGACGTGATGGGGTCCAGCCCCTGTGGTGGGAGGGCTGATGGAGAACGGCCCCAGAGCCCACACGGCTCTGTGCACAAACTCAGGAAACAGATGTGGGAATAAAGCAGAGCTGGGGCAACCTGGAGGGGTGGCAGCGCATGGTCCCCACACTGTGCTGGTCCCTCTTGGAGGCAGAGGTGAGCACTGGGGTCCCCTGCCAGGGTCTCCTTCCCACCAGCAAACAGCAGCAGTTACAGCCTCCCCCGCTGCAGTGTGTCCCCACAGCTTCAGCAATGATGGTTTCCCATGTTCTCGAGGAGCCCAGTAGCCAACACTGGGGTCTGGCTTCCCAGAGAGAGTTGTTCGAAACATGAGCTGGTGCCTCCTTTCTGTTTCAGTCCATATTTTACAAATTGCTGTTTAACAAAAAAAACCATCATGTTTTGGATTCATCCAAAACATTCAGTCAAAGTAAGGTTTCATCCTCTTGTTTTTCACCAAGACAAGGCTGAGAAGAACAAGTAGTTTGGGGTTTATCTTAAAACAAAGCAGAATTATACCCAGAGCAAGCCCAGGCCATGAGTTTATTTATTTAGTGTGTTCATGCTCACTGGTGCAGACTCAGCCTGACACATGGAGGTGTGGAGGGACTTGGGGGCATTTGAGCATCCCCATGAGTAGAGCTGATGCGAAGACTCCTGAGCACCCCCCGAGCTCCAGGGTAGGTGCTGTGGTGGTGTTTGGGAGCTGCCCACCTCAGACCAGCCACAGCAGCATCAAACCCCTTCTCCTGCTGGCAGCAATGAGCTGGGTGGTTGTGATCCCATGGCCCTGGGCTGTCCTTCCTCACCCAGAGGATGCTGCATTGTGCTGCACCATGTCAAGGTCCCCTGGGTTTTTTAAGCAGTGATGCCAGCTCTGCAGGTTTCCCACTGGTGTTTCCCCACAGCACAGAGACCATCAGTGGTGGCTTCGAGGCGACAGAGGTGTCTCATGTGGCCCCCGCAGCCCTGGAGCTCCCTGCTCTGCCCTCCCCATGGCAGACACAGGCCCGTGCCCCTCGCTGTGCAGAGAACTATCAGGGTACACGGATAATCTTTTACTCTTCAGTACAAATAATTTATTACATTAAAATAACGTTTTTAAAAAATGAGTACTTTGGGAATAATTCAGGCTCGCCTGCGGAGGCATTTTTCAAAGTGCCATAATAGGCACTTAGAAATGGGTGGTTATTTTTATTCTCCGAGCCTGTCAAGAAGCTGATGGATCGAATTGGCTGATGACAAGGCAGCTGAGTGCTCATAGACGGAGACCACAGCGTGAACGGGGAGCCCGTGACAAATGAGCAACCAGCTCAGGTCGGAGCTCTCGCCAAAGCGCTGGCACCTCTGCAGCGGGGTCCTGCTCCCCCCGGGGCCACAGCGACACGGTCAGTGCTGTCCGAATGGGCTGCAGGCAGCCCTCACCCAGCTCCCGGCAGCGAACATCCCTCTTCTCTGCAGCTCCATCCCAGCTGCAGGGAGCAACATCACCCGTCTCCATCCCGGTCTAGTTGAAACGCCTCTTCCTGCACCCTCTGCCCTTCCGCCAGGAGGACACGTGTCCCACGTGCCGGTTCCTCTCCCACCCTCCTGCCTGCTCACTCCCCTCAAGATCCTCCCGGGTGCCTCATCTTGTACATTGAATCCTGCACAGGGGATAAACCTCCTCTACCTCCAGAGCCTTTCTGGTTAGTGCTGGTCCATGTGCATGTGGCCAAGATCAGAGATGGGAGAAGGGAAGAGCCCCACTGGCAGGACCTCCAGTCGAGAGAAGCCTCCAGCCTCTTGCAGCAGGGTCAGAGCACCAGCCAGCTGCAGTGGATGCCCAGACTTATCTCCTGTTGACATGGCCCTCCTCATATCACAGTTTTCCCCCTTTCTCACTCTCCTCACCATAGCCAAAAATAAAACCTCTTCCCCTGTTCTGTAACTCTGCGCTGCAGATTGGCCAATGAGTTGAATCATGGCTTAAAGCTCAGTTTATTCCAGCTCTTTCCCATCCCGTGGGCACGCTGCGTGCCTCAGGTGTCTTCCTGAGACACCTTCTGAAATCAGCTCTGGTGTGAAAAAGCTGGCTAATCATATTATGTCAGAGAGCTTGGAGAGCGAGGGGAGGCGAGGTGGGGAGAGCTGCAGGCGGGCCCGCTGAGTCTTTGAGCTGTGTGAATAATTGATAAGGCCACTGAAAAGGGCTCATGCTGCAGTGCCCAGGCATCAGCCAGCCCGGCCTCATTCCCTATGGCTTGTGTTTTCTCATGCTCAGAGAGCATCAGAGCCTGCCTGAGCAGGACCAGCCTGGGTACCGAGGCAGAGACTTGCTGGGGAAGCATCATGGGCAGCAGCTCTCCTGTGGCTGGCAGAGTAAACCTGGTCTGAATCTTTCCTGTGCTTTGCAGACACTTGGAAGGGAAGATACAGACCTCATACTGAGAGTCTGAGGCAAAGCCATCCGGTGTTGTGGCCAGTTTCATTAAGAATTTAATTTGCACGGAGCCATGCACTCCTGCTTGAGGTTGACAGGTCCCTAACACAGGCTGCAGCACGGGGAACATATGGGAGTACCGAAAATCTCCTATGGCTGCTGAGGGGTTCCCAGAGGACCTGGGGAGTGCAGGAGGGAACACTGGGGCATGATGGATGTTCTAAGGGGAGCTACGGGACCCAGGATCCTCCGGTCCTGTCTTTTACCCTTATCCTGGGAGGCAAGGAATGTTTACAGGCTCATCTCCACCGTACTGGCACAGAGCTGGCAGGATACATGCCCAGGGTGGTATCAAGAGCCAGACACAGGGCTGACAATGCAGTAACTCTGCTGTTCTTCTTCCTGCTCCAGCCTTTACAAGCCCCGGGTTCCTCATGAGCAATGGGTCAGGTTAAGGTGGGGAAAAAGCACAACTGCTGATGTATCTACTGGGATTTTCCTACCAATCTCAGTTTTCTCGAGAAGGGGTTTAGGGCTCTGAGAGTTTTGTTCCCCCACAGTGTAGCCTGGATGTTGCACTTGCCTGGCCCTGCTACCCTACCGAGTCATGGAGGGGACGCGGGGAGCACACTCAATCTGCTGTTCCTGACCCGGAGCCTTTATCTCACGTCCATCCACCTGATACCAGGGCATGTCCAATTAGAAGCAACAATCACCTTTGGCCTTTTTTGGTTTGAAAGCCTCATTATGTTGGATTTTTGCTCTTTTAGATTCTCTCCACCTCCTGGGTTTAGCGTGTCCATGCTGTGGAGGCTGGAAGGGTCATTGTGTGATGTGCAGTGGCGCTCAGCGGGGATGGGGCAGAGCTACTGCACTGTGTGAGACAAACCACTTTACTACAACGGGGGCAAGTAAATTCCACACCAAAGCACTCCTACTTTGTGCAAGTACCCTACGTAAGAGGCACTTCTGCAAGAAGCTGTGTGTAATCCAGCACACTGCCATCCGTCCTGTCTCCTACAAATGAAGAGACTCTCCGAGCAGGATCACAGCCAGGAAAGCAGCTCTGCTGAGCGATGAGCACAGCGGCTATTGCTCGGTGGAAAACCTCAGCTAAAGGCAGGAAGCTGAGTAGCAGTGTTTATCTCTCGTTCACTCCAAAATCCTGTTGTGGTTACTTGGACGAGCCGTCCCAATCGATGTTGGTGCGGCTTCCATTTGCAAGTCCGTGAGAACAGTGTATTCTTACACACAGCCTGGCCGCCCATCCTTCAGCTGTGCACAGTCAGCAAATCCCAGCAGACCCAGGGACACCGGCACAGGCCAGATAGCCAGCAAGGACATGGTAAGGAGCAAGCCTAGATCCTCAGTCTCTTATTATAGCTGGGAAGAAGTCAGAGGGGTCATTCCTGAACTCTTGCTGCAGGCTCCTTGTCTTATGCACTGTGAGATGTTCCTCTGCTCTGACTCAGTCAGTGCATAAAGATGTCTCTGTTCACTTGCAGATGTTGTCATTTTCTGTGATTTAGTACGATTAAGAAACACTAGACTGTGGTCTACAGCGAGTGCATTAACACTCAATGCCTCAAGGCATTCCCATGAACAGATGCAGGCGCATGGGCTCAGACCTCCATTTTTTCAGCCAGCAAATGGAGAGAGAACAGCTCCTGGGCTATGGTTCAAAGAGGATTTGAAATATTCTCCTAGCAAAGAGTTTTCCAGAAAAAAAAAAGAAAAAGAGAGATGTGTAAAGACTAGAAGCAAGGGGAGACTTAACACACTGAAGAACTGCAGCCAGGTCTACTGCGGTACCCGTGCCCAAAGAAAGAAGCGCTGCTGTGAATTTCCCCTATAGCAGCAGTCACTGCCTCTGCTTTGAGCTCCTGCGGATCAGGAAAGTGGAGTCTCACAGCCTTTACCATAAGCTTTTGCAATGAGGGAAGGAGAATTCCTTTCTCCAGGCACATTGATAAGTGCATTTGCACTCCTGCCTGCTCAGCTGGACATACCCAGGGTATACAGGAGGTAGCTCACAAATCAGCAGCACTCTAGGAGGTGACTCTGTTCCCATACCTGCACAGCTCCTTTTCTTTTGTTGCCAGTTCTCAGGCTCTCCATCTCCATCCTCCGAAGCCATTAGTGTGAGCGGCTTCATGCTTCCCTCTAGTGGTCCCAGCTCCCCCTCCAGAACCACTGCTGTCTCCAACACCTCAGCATCCCACCGCACACTGTGATCACCTCCCTGTCCCACCTGTGTCCCCTGGGTGTGCTCAGAGCTCCTGTGCACATCACAAGATAATTTCGGTACAGAAGTTATCTTATGCACTTACATCCCTCTGAGGAGCTGGGCCCTGGTAGATACCATTCATTTCTCCATCACCATCATGATAAAAAACAAGTGAGACAACATGGTTCCAGGTCTGGGAAGTTCTTAACAAGGCCGATCACGCCTGATAATTAACATTGAGAGCACTGAGCTCATCCACTTCTCTTCATCTCAGCATTGTCCTTGTCTTGCTACATTGCTTTTTGGCAGTGGCCCAACAAGCACATGAGAGATATTGAACTGACCTTACAGCAAGGCAATAAAGCACACGCAGAGCACCAACACCCATCCCCGACCATCAGATCCACAGCAGCCAGCCAAAAACCTCTGTCAACTTGGTTGACCTCCACATCTACCCAGAGCCCCAAATGGACACTGTGCATCATACCCAAATAATTCAGTTCTTACACAATGTGGCTCCTTTCTTATGTATTTTGATCCTTTATATGCAAATTGCCCACAAATCTGGTATGTCTAAACCTCACTGAAAACATGGGGAAAGACACTATCAAATCCTCTAAGTGCCTCATTGTTTTTGAGGCTAGAAGGCACCAATGAAGGTCTTGGGTAACCCACACCTAGAATATACTCCAGGGATTTTCTTGCTGAACCCAGTCATCTGCTTTTGACTGAAGAAAGTCTTAGGAAAACAACTCTGGCTTTATCTTTTTTATTTATTTATTTCGTGGATCAATTCACCGCAACTTTACTGGCAAAAAAAATAGCTCTTGCTCATGTGTAAGATGTGTATGCTATTGTCCTATTATAAAGCCATTGTCATGTTGTTATTGTTATATTGTCATTTCATAAAATGACTGAAAACATGAAGGTTTTATGGGAAATGCCTAATCTTGGATACTCAGGATTATTAACTGAAAAGGACTCTCAGCACCATTTTATGCTATTTTTATTTATCCAGCCCCTCAGACCTTTCTTCTCTAAGCTCACAATAGCAGGTATCATTTCACACCATTATCACAGCTGAGAACACCAGTGCTTACATAGACATTGCTTTTCTACCATTTGTGGCTGTTTGTTTCACATTTTTTGGGCCGGGGCAGAAAATTCTGCATTCTCAGCCCTTTTTGGTGGATCAGAGGGTCATACCACCCGTTCCACTGTCCCACCGCATCAGGCTCCTCACCCGTGAGAAATCTGGAGGGACACAGAGTAAAGCTGTTTTGTCCCTGTTGGAAAGGGACAAATGCAAAATGAAGCAGGAACTGACAAGAAAGGTCTGAGGTGGAAAACCAAGATCTGGTAGCAGTTCTGCAGCAGAAGACCTGGTTTGATTAGGGTCGCCAGCTTGCTGGCAAGAAGGTGAGCACCATAATGAGATGTGCAAACATTGCCCTGCAGGCACCTCCGATGACGTTCAGGACTTCTGCTTCAAGAAAGATGTGGAGCAGCTGGAGAGAACACAGAAGAGAGCAACAGGAATGATGGGAGGCCTGGGAACACATCCTCCAAAGAAAGATAGGAAGAGGTGACATGTTCAACTTAGAGAAAGGAAGGCACAGTATCGGCCTGCAAGGGTGTAAAGGATTGATATAGAAAAGAGAATAATGCATCCTTCATGCCTGGGGTGGATAAGGCAGGAATAAATGAATGTAAGCTGCATGAGATTCATGGTAGCACCTGGAAAGCCCATCTAGCAGGATGGATAAGGAAGCATTGGTATAGATTGCCTGAGGAAGATGTGGAATTTCCATTACTGGGAGTCTTAGAAGTTAAGGAAACATCTCTCAGGGGGATCAGTAGCATCCCTCCTGCACTGGCAACCGCATTTTTCACAGCTGTCTGGCCCAGAATGAACCCTCTGCCTTCCCACAGAGGGGCACCAGAAGCACGAGCAGCCAGAACAGGGACCGCTGCTGGAAGGGAAGAGCAAGATGTCCCTCCTTGGCTCACTGGCCAGCAAGCCAGGAGGAATAAACTGGAATAAGCACAAGAATGGAGTTAGTTTCTGGGCAGAAATGCTGAGAAGATAATCCACAGAATAAAAGATGACAAAAGGACTCCCTGCCTCCAGACTGAGGAAAACAAGAGCGCAAAAAGCACATGTTGAAGCTTGGCTTCGTGATGCTTGCATCTCCTTCAAATGAGCAGATCCCTCTTTGCTGTCCTGCTTTCCTCACAAGCAACAGACACAAGCCCAACTCTTGCTGCCCGAGGTCTATCTCCCAGGACCATCAGGCCAAAAATGATCAAGTGTCTGTGGCGTGTGGTTTTCTTCATGTGACGAGAGATGGAAGCAAATTGCCTACAGCCCATGGCAGTCACAAAAATGCCCAAAATATTCAACTATTTGCAAGAACGTGCAGTGAAGTAGTCCTGACTCACTGCAGCACGGAGATTGCAAAGGAGAAGATTCCTCCCTCTTTCCCAAGCACCTGAGCAGGTCGATTGCAGCGGCAGATCTGGAGGGAGCCTCAGAAACCCTTGAAGAAGTGAGACACGGCCAGCCTGGGTTTGTGGGGATCCCAGAATGCCCTCTAGTGGCCTTGCTCCCAAAATGTCCCTCCAGCTGCGTTGGGTTGGGAAAGAGGAATGATTTTCCGGAACTGTTGAGGACACACAGCTGGGGCTGAAGTTCACAGGAGGTGCATCTGCTCAGCTCTGCTTAAAATCCCTTTCCTTCACAAGGGGGCTTGATGCCACTCATTTTTGCACAGTTCATCGTGTTTGGTACCCAGCTGAGCTGCTGCTTCTTCCTCCTCCCGTCTCCCGTGGTGATTTGGCTGCGGTGGCTCCGAGGAGCTTCAGTTAGTGTGGCCAAAGAGAGGTCTTGGAGGGTTGGGAGCAGTGAGGGGAACATCTGCAGCAGCAGGAAAAGGGAATTCTTTTCCAGCCCGGCAGCCTTTTCTCTCCTTTTCATCATTTATTGAAGTTTGACTCAAGTTAGACATCTCCTCACTGCAGGAGACTGCTGCCGTCTCGCAGCCATGTCCCCCCCACCCCCTGGTGATGTAACTGTGTAATTTGAAAGCAGCTGCACTCAGACTAAAGGACAATTATCTAATAGTGAGATTACAATTAATTCTGCTAAAGGGAAACAATTACCCTTTTGGATCTAAATGGAGGATAAGAAGGCAAAGCATTTACAGATGGAGGGAGAGGCCACACACTTCCCGAGGGCTACTCTGTGCTGCACAACCTGGCAGCATCCGCGGGCTGAATGTGTTGGGCTGAACCCCCCAGCACGGCAGAGATGTGGGGCGGGAAGTCACCTCCTTTGCAGATGGGCTTTGCCGGCCCATTGACTCTCAGCCTGCTGTGGCTCCATGGACTCCAGCCCTAGACAAACCTCTTTGGGTTCCCGGAGCAGCCCCTCCATGGATGCCCACACAGCCATAACCCCTGCACAGCCACACATTCCCCCTCCCCATGACACCTGCTGCATGAGCATCACTGGCAACAATGCAACGGTCCCCTGGGAGGAAAGGGTTAAATGATACAATTCGCTTTTTCACTGAGAATAGATTTTGCTCTGCTCTGCCTGCAATACTGTTTATCAGCAATTGCAGGCTTTAAAATCCGTACTTTACAAGTGCAGCATAACCTGCCAGTTATAATTGGTTGAATTATACCTCATCCCTGATGCAACTCTTGATGACTCTCTGCCTCAGCCAGAAAACTGATAGGAGACAAGTTTATAGCTCTCTTGGAAAACGCAATTATAAATTGCATCCCCACCACAAGCCCTAGGAAAGGTTAACCATTTCACTGCAGCTCTCAAGCCAAGTGGGTTTCACAACCATTTCTTTCCCCATGTAGGAAGGGAAAGGAGGAGAGAGAAACCACTGCCCCAGGAATTCAGAGAGACTCACTGAAAACTAATGGAGGGGAAAAGAGCTGGCCTAACTCCTATTTACACCAGGGGTCCCTGTGTATTTCCAACACATAGGAATGGGATCAAGTGTCTATAAACAGGAGAGCTGCACATCAAGGAAAGGTATCAGGAGGTTCACTGAGTTTGGCCATCATGAACTCTGTAGCCTTGTATGGGTCAGGTTATGCCATAATCCCAGCACTGGTGAAGCCACCTTGGTCCCACGTCCTTCACTGGGATGGGTGGCCTGCTCAGAGCTGGTCTCTATGCTATTCCTCCTCAGCTATACAGACCTGCAACTGAGAAGTAAATATCGCCAGGACTGAACCCCCAATGCAGACAGAGACCACAACCAGAATGACTCAGAGGGTGCAGCATCTCCCATGCATGGCCCCAAAGACCATGGGCCTTGGGATATTGTGATAAGGACTAGATATGTTGAATTAACTGCAGTCTACCAGTCCAGCACGGATAAATCACTTCTCAGAGCACCTGGGTCACAGTGCACTTCTCAGCTATAAGAGATATCAAGAGGTGTCTCAGAGCCTCTCACTCTGCTGCCCAGGGCTTGTCTTCGAGGTGCAGCAGGACCAGCAAACAGCAACGTGCTTCTGCAGCGCCCAGCACAAAGGCAGCCTTGAACTGTGCCCAGCCTGTGTTATAGGCTGAGTCCTGAACCAAGTTCAGGCCAAGCCTATCCCAAGGGCTGCCTGGATTTTGTGCTGCTTCTCTTGAGTGGTGGAACAGGGAACACAGGGCACAAACCCCACGCAGCTATAGCCAAACACTGCCAAGCATTCAGCCAGGGGCATTTCAAAGCTGCCTCTCTTGCCTCCAAAGACGGCATTACCTCCCTTTCAAAAGGGAGTGGGTGCTGGCTCACTGGCCAAAGCAACTGGATTGGTGCTCCTGGGTACATCCTGCAGTGAGGATCTGCACCCCAGGCAGAGGATGCATGGTACAGTGTCTAGTTGTGTTGCCCACCAAAGTATATGCACATGGATAACCAACTGCTCAGTCAGGCATCTTGCTCACTCCAGAGTTTTCACCTCGGAGTTTTCATCAGGAAAGGTTGCATTTAGTGGAGAAAACCCTCGAGGGATTTTCCTGAGCCTCTGTAAGCCAGGCTGCCCCAGAGCATGGTCCTGCCAGACTGGGCCACGCAGCCTTGTGGCACAACCCATCCTCCTTGCTCCTTCATTCCTCTCCTCTCAGCTGCTGCTGACTCAGGGCACAGAAGCAGCTTGGAGTCAAGCAACCCCTGTCTCCTATTCTCAAATCCTCTGAAATACGGGCCCAGAAATATTTACAGTCTCTCTGTCTGTCCCTGACCTTCAGCTTTTATTTGCGTACGTAAATTTTGTTCTATTTCAGAGCTACAAGTTTCATATCGGGGCAGTTCAATCTTTATGAGGATAAAGTGTTTGCAGTGCTCTTAAGCTGCTTAACGTAAGCATGTGTGTGAAAGATTAACAGCTTTATAAGTCGGAGCAGTTAAGTGACAATATAAAGAGAAAGAAAAGGAGATAACATCATCAATCTAAAGCAGCACTAGGAATATTTGAGATGAATTACTGAAGGGAACCGGCTGCCAAGCGCAGTGGTGTCTCAGTAAGATGCACCAATGACCAGTGTGGGAGCCCACTCAGGGAAGGATCATCGTCTCTACAGCTCTCAAACTTGGAAGAGAAGGGAAACTCTAATTATCCCCTGATATTTATGACCATCATTTGCTGTCCTCTTCAAAGCAGACATCTGAGTGGAGGAAGGAAGAGGCAGACTCTTAGCACAACTAAATATGTGCTGCTTCAAGCCACTGTCAAGCTGCCAGAGATCAAAGCAATCCCACAGCCTGTGGGTGCACCACAGTACCTGGCTCCCTCCCTCCCTCCCCATCAAAAGCATCTGCTGGGGACACTCGCTCTTCTTGCTGCTGTGGCTGAGGAGAAGTTTGCAGGTGGTTATAGCAGGACTGGTGGACACAGAGACCATCTCATCCATGAGCTGATGCTCTCCCTCCAATATGAGATGGCAGAACAGTAGTAGGAAATGTCGGAAGACAAATTAGACATCACAGGGTTGTTTTTTATTTGACTATCAGCCACTGCACCTGCATAATGCTCTGAAAACCTCCCTCAAGATATCAGTTGTGAAGCACCGGGTTATGCAAGGACAAAGACTTTTTATGACCGATAGCAAGCCAGCTAATATCTGTGTCCTTGATTTTTCTTACATGCAGTTAAAGAATAATTCTCCCTATCTTCCAAGACAGGTGGCCGGTTTATTAATGAATGGTTGCAAAATGTTCTGAGATCCTCTGATGAGGCATCTCTGGAAGAGCAAAGTGTGATGATGCCAATGGAAATTGGCTGTTTGACTCCAGTTTTTAAATGCGTACAGAAAGAGAGCCACACATCAGATCTCAGTCCATGAAACAGGAAACATGAGGCATTGGGAGAAGCAGAGAACGGCACCGGACGTCAGCGAACAAATGCTGGAGACATTCTTTGCCAAAATCAGACATGATGATTTGTCAGTAAGAGGAGAAACTTCATCAAGATTACACTGGGAGAGCTCCTAGATCAGCACCTGAGGTCAGATTCACTGTGAGATTATTCACTGTTTGTTGGACTATGGTTTACAAGGTGAAGCAATGTACTTGCTGAGTCGTTGACATTCACCCTCCCATTTTGTTGGAGATTTTTTTCCCCTTATTAGAGCCTGGTAGGAGCCCTGGCCCGCTTGGACCTTGCCCTGGTGCCCAGGGCTTTCACTGAGCATCTGATCCTCTCAAAACATGTTGTGCATGAGTTGCTCCTGCCTTTCTGTGATCATCCATCCAAGTTATCTAGAGGCTAGTGACAGACATCTGCTGCCTGGAAAGTTGGGCTTGAATAATAACATCCTCTGAAGCACCATTATTGGAGTTGGGGAATGTTTGCGGATGGAGTATATCTCTCTTGGAAAATGCCCATTCATCAAAGGAGAGTTTTTCCTCCGGGGAAGTGCTGCTTTTGACAAACTTCAGCATTGGATAAAGAGTTCAAACCAAAGTATTTCAGTGAGGTCAGAGGACTTCACTTCAGAATCGCTGAAATTTCCTTTTATGGTGAAGAACAGAATTGCAGTAGGGCCCAAAAATCCAGATTAAATCAAAATGGAGTATTTAGTTTATCCTGATGTGGGACCTTTTCCTGTGTTTTTGTTTTCTTTTCAATTCATAGCAAAAGAAAACCATGCCAGTAGAATAGGAAACCTGACTTCAAAGCAAATCCTGGTCAGATTGCTGAAGGTTTAGAAAGGATATTAGGAAAAATTTCTTCCCAGAAAGGGCTGTGGGGCATTGGAACAGGCTGCCCAGGGCAGTGCTGGAGTCACCAGCCCTGGAGGGTTGGACAGACGGACATGAGGTTCGCAGGGACATGGGGTAGTAACAGGGGTGGGAGAACAGTTGGACTTGATGATCTTGAGGGTCTTTTCCAGCCAAAAATGATTCTATGATTCTATGGTTCATGCACACCAACCCATGCACACAGACACAACACACTTCTCCGTGTGCCCATGGACATTCATTTAACATTGGAGGTCCAGCAATTTTTCAGCCATCCTGACCCACTCCTCCTTCTGTTGTCTTGCTGGGATCAGGATTCTGCACAAGCTGACCTGGGAGCTCTGCTTTTCCTTTGCATGATCTTCTTTATGAGGGGCTGGTAGCAAGAGTTCCCTGGGCTGTGTAGCCACAGGACTGCACGACCCTTTCAGCAGGGAGTAAGTCATGATTTATGAGGCTGATTGTTCCCAAAGCCCTGGAAATATCCTGACATTTCTCCCTGTCTCTGTTCCCAGCGTTGCAGACAGACGGTTCATGATTCCTGCACTCTGCCTCAAGCACAGGCACTCTCGGGAGTCGCAGGACTCGGCTGCCTGGGGCGAGCAGCTGTGCCCAGGGTGTCTCAGCGAGCCCATGTGTCCCTGGCCCCAGCCGTCCCGGCGTGTCGATGTCGATATATTTGCCACCAGCATACACTCACATTTAAGAATTTAATGGGAGCTTGCTCCTCGTGGATGCCTGGTTATTCATGGGAGCTCCTGAAGGAGCTCGTGTCTCCTGGAGGTGAGACGGGCTTTGCTAAGGATATGCTTTCCAAGGAATATGTGGAAAGAGAAGATTCAGATTAGATATTATAAAAAGATTCTTCATGGAGACGATGTGAAGCAATGGAACAGGCTGCCCAGGGCAGTGGTGAAGTCACCAACCCTGGGGGTATTTAAAAGGCCTATAGACAAGGTTCTTAGGGACACAGTTTAGTGCTAGATTTAGGTTATGGTTGGACTCGACGATATTGAGGGTCTCTTCCAACTGAAATGATTCTATGATTCTATGAAAGCAGCCAGGAGTTTTACAGAGGAATAGCAGAGGAAGGTTCCACTTGTCTGCCCACCCACCCCTGCTTGCCCTGCGATGCTGCTGATGTGCCCAGCACCACCAGCACCCACTGCGCACAAAGCCAATGTTCATTCTGGCTGCAATCTGCCTTCAGAGATGCTCGCGAGGAGCAGCTCCCCACTGGCAGCAGCTGCGCCTCCGTGCATCTTTCTCTTCCAGAAGGGATTTCTTTCATTTTAAAAGATCTGAGACTTTGCATGTGTTCACAGGTTGCCTCTGGGAGAGGCAGAAATAGAGGAAGCAGTGGAGCGATGGGAATACAAATGCTGTGCGTCCTCTGCTAGTGTCAGGCCGCTCTGCAGGAGCTGCTGGGGAGACTGAGCACACGAAATTTGGGCTACAGCTTGTCTGCAGCTGGTGGGATAGGGCACTGGTACCTGCTGGCTGGCAGAGGATGCACTGCTTCACCCCGGGGTGTGCAGGGCAGCGGTGATGCACAGCTCTGTGGCGCAGAATGGGGATGATGCACAGCTCTGTGGTGCTCTGCAGTACGGGGCAGTGGGTGCCCCAGCGTGCAGAGGTGCCATGCAGGAGGCTGGGAGAAAGGCACTGGAGGAGGCCACGTGCTGTGAGAGGTGATGGCATGTGGGGTATTTGGGCAGGAGGGGGTGGGTGCTCTGGAAGGCGCATGAGGAGATAGGACAAGGGCAGTGATTTCTCCCTGCATTTAGAGAAATGGGGCCACCGGCTGGAGATGCTGCGAGGGGAAGATGAGGAAGAAAGGATGCAAAGTAAGAGAGCACTCAGCTGGCAGGACAGAGGGACTTCATTCTGTACCAGGATTTGTTGCTCAGTTTTTATGGCTCTGCACCAGCCATATTGAGACCAGAACATCACCCCCATGTCCCCAGTCCCTCCTGCAGGAACAGACAGTGCTGGGTGCCCCAGGCTGCCCAGTGCAGTCCCAGCCACAGGCTCCACTCCTGCAGAAGGGGCTGCCCTACAGCTGACATGCTTTTGCTGGTTACTGGCTGGAGCCAGACACAGGAGGGAGCTCAGCACATCTCCAGAGAGCTCAGCATCACCTCGGGCAGGACAGCCTTGGTGCCCAAAGCTGCCAGGGTGCCAGGACCGGTGCAGAGAGCACCTGCGGGGCTGCTCCAAAGCACGGTGCTCAGGCAGGGTGGGGTTTCTTTTAAACCTGTCATCAGGAGACTTACGAGTCAAGTGCAGTGTGTTAGTGGTGTGGTGTGACTGGCTCCCCGGGAGCCTGCCTGCCCTCGAGGTGGCAAGCTGCTGCTCCTGCCCTTGGAGAGCAGCCAGCTCTGCAGCATTACAATTTAATTAAATTACTCCAGCAGCTGCAAGGGAAAGAAAAACATGCGAGAGAATGAAAAACAAGGGTTTGGCTGTTACCCTCTGGAAGGGGGAAGCATGCAGGAGGGAGCTGTGAGGTTCTTCTGAACTGCACCCTGTATCATACTATTGGGGCAGAATGAGGGGTTAACAACTTTTAGGGTCCCTCAGCTCCCCCTGGGATTGGGAGCACATTGTGGGGCCCTCACAGTCCTGTGCAGATCCAGGGCAAGGCTATCAGGTGTTTTCCTCTGCCCACTCAGACCCGTATCTCAGCCTGAACCCTTATTTGGGTCTGGCATTATAACCCACCTCTCCATCACAGGACAGCAGGGACCACCTCCAGGTGCCCTATAGCCATAGAAAGCCAGACACACTGTTTTCTCAGGCTAAATTATTCTGGGAATCAACCAGACTTTGAGGTTAGAAACACATCAATTAATTGGCAGAGGTGATGGTATCTCCTCATTCCTGATTTGGGTGAGGGAGCCGTGGGGGTGGTTGAGACACCGGGTGTTGAAGAGAGCAGCCCGCCCCTCTGCTCCCCATCTCTGCACGCCCATGGATCAGCTACTACCCCATTTTCAGGGTGGGTGGATGGGAGCAGGTATTTAAATCACCCCTGGACTAAATCAGAGACCTGCAGATGTTGGCCCACGCTGTCTGAGCTCTACAGACAGGCCATTTCACAGGGTCCATGAAAAATCAGCATTCCCATACAGATTGTTGTTCCCTCACATCATCCACATGCAGCAGAGATGAACCTTGTGCCTCTCCAAGGTGCAAAGGACTGGGACTCACCTTGTCCCCAAAAGTGAGGCTGCAGGAATGGTAGAGGATGTTGTCACTTCTCCCAGATGATGACCGTGACAAACAAGAAGGCAACTGAAGGTGGTGGCCATTGCTTTCATAGAAGACCTAGTCAAGAAGTTTATCATAGCTTCAAGTAGGAGGTGTCAAGGTCTGCATAGGGAAGGTTCAGCAGGTAAAATGGACTGGACTTTGAGACCGAGTCCATCAGCAAAGCATATTTAGTCCTGACCCATATCAGAGCTGTCTGTCAGCTTGCAGACAGAGGTTATGTGCTCCAGACACTCTGGTCACCCACAAAAACATTCACGATAAAGGCACCCAGTAAAAGCCATGGATGGAAGAGTAATTATCCAGGAAGAGAATGAAAAGGGAAAGGGCCTCAATGTAACATAAACATCATAAAAGGCCATAAAAGCAAAGCAAAGGGAAGTGTGAAGGAGACTGAAGGTTGACAGCAAATGTACATAAACAGAAGGAGCCAGTCGGGTACGCTCTAGAAATAAGGAAGGCTATGGATGGACTGAAATGGAGAATGGATGAAGCTGAGACGAAAACGAGCAGGGAAATAGATTGATGGACTAGACAACAGCTCTGAGAGCTGAAACCCAGATTTGTGGAACTCATGAAAACACCCTGGTAAGGGACATTTCCAGAAGGCTGAGTGAGTGGGACTGAGGACAGAGAGAGCAGGAGGAGAGGGCAAGACCAGAGCTCTGGTGGCCAGCAGCAACCACGAGGTGGGGAGGACGGGCTCAGGGCAGCCCTGCCTAAATCGTCATATGTGCCTGTGAAAAAGAGGAGATGGCGCTTGCTAGGAAAGTTTCAACAAGAGCAGGGCAGTGGGCAATCCGTGCCAGGACGTGGTTGGAGGCTGCCTGTTCCTGCCTGCACAGAGCAGCCGAGGCCAAGCCGGCATGAGCAGGGGCTGAGGTGGAGAGGTGGACCATCCACTCCGCACACTGGAGCTGCCTTTGCTGTCCTGAGCATCCCTCACTCCTGGAGTGGAAAGGCAGATGGTGAAGCAAAGACCAAGAGGAGCCTCAGGCGCCGATGACATCAGCCTGGAGCCACTGAGAGATGCTGCTCCCAAAACGAGGGTGGAAGCGTCCTCCAGCTGCTGCAAGAGCCAAACATTTCTCATTCCTCATGTGCTCTCATTAACACCTCCACACGCAACAGTGCTGCAAGCAAGGTCTTCCTGAGCTCTGCTAATTATTAAACATACTTCTGTTAAGCTTAACTAGACGTGCTTGTCAGCTGCTGGCAGGAGGAGAATAGTGGGAGAGACTTGTAAACACACTTTGATGACTCAGTGAAAACCTCGCCAAGATTGCAAGGCACCGGAGCTGCTGCCTTCAGGTGTCGTTGTCCACCTTGTGTTTCAGCCTGGTAGCCAGGCTGGCCAGCATGGACCTCTCTGTTCTGAGAGAAGGTTCAGTGCAGACAGGAGAGTGTGTTTCAATGCTATTTATTGCTCCTAATATCTGTCAGTATGTCAGTATGAGGTAAGACAGAGTTGGAGGAGAACTGGTCCCAGTAAGTTGCACAGCTATGGAACACAAAGCCTACTACAGTGCAGCATGAGGCTGGACAAACAATAAGATAGCTCCAGCAGCACTGACTCAACTGGGTTGCACTTCCTGCATATTTTGGGACATCTAATTTATAATACAAATAGCAATCTATCAAGCTGCACCCTGACCCAGAAAAACAGAAAGAGAAAACCCTGCATGTTTCTAACATGGCTGAGTAAATGCTGCTTCTGGCACATTCACAATCCCAGCTCCTCTATTAAGACATTTAATTTTCCTGCATTTTTTTACAAATAGGAGACAGAAAGAGAAATTACTCTTGTTTAATACGATTACCATTTAAATAGCCTTAATTAGGCACGGGATAGATGTGCATGAGCCGTTTGTTGCCTGTGCTTCTGTTTTTTACCAGGAGACAATTTTCTGCCAGGTTGGATGACAGAGCTGCATCACAGTTACTTTGCGATAGGAAAAGCTGGACTTCTTTTTTTAATGTGAAGCTCGTAATTTATGGATTGTACCAAAACTCAAGGGGGAAGCCTGAAAACCATAAGAACCTGCTCCATCCTTCCAGCACGCGTATTTTTGCTAAGAGGACTCTGCAGACACTAGTGCGCCTTTTCCAGAGCCTGAAAGCATCGTGCCCTGTCCTTGCCATAGCCCCTGGTCAGGGAAAATGTTAACGAGTGTCAGGAAGGTGACACAGAGATCAGGAGCTCTCTGAAGTGATACCCGAACTGCTTATCTCTCTCCAAAGCCCTCAATTTATACCCTTCCCCTGAGCAAGCCAGCAGCTAGAGGAGGCAGCCAAATTGGCTTTAACCCCTGGTTTGCTAGAAACCAGGCTCTGAATTGCAGCGTGCTGCTGTGCCACCAGAGACATGCTGAACCGCGTGTCCGTTTGTGAGCGAACGGCACAGATTTGGGAAAGGGATGGAAATCGCAGCCGATAACTGGGAGCTCTGCTCAGAGCACTGTGGAGGCGGCTGGTAGCCAAAACAATGCCCAGAATGGCAGAGGAGGGCTTTTATTTTAAGGTTACACTGTGCAATGTCGCGCAATAATATACACTCCCGCGATAAGGAATGTTAATAATATTCCACTTTCTGCCAAGAATAGAGTCCCTATCTACAACCCCCACTGCTCTAATCAAGCGAAACAAAGCTGAATGTATGAAAACAACAAAACCAGGAGCTTGGGAAGTATTTGGATTCAGGAAAGACTGAATATTTAACTTGTGAGGCCCAGTGCCTCCTGGAATGTAGGAGGCACTCCAGGAACAGCTAGCCTTTGTCCAGGGACCGCAGGGGAAAGCCCTCGTGAACTGGCCACGTCCCGTCACCCATGGGGTTTGTTCTGGGGCAGGAGGTGAGCAGGTCCTTGCAGAGGTGAAGGGGTTTCATTAATACCGTGAAGGGTGTCACTGCCAGGGACAGTTTGGGGGCTGTATATGCCAGAGAGAAGAGGTCAGCCCTGCCCATCCCGCTGATGAACCTGCAGCCCCACGAGCTCTGCCCTCAGTCTCCTCTTCTCCAGCTGAACAAACCCAGGGACTCCAGCCACTCCTCATGCGGCTTCATCTCCAAACCCTTCACCAACCTCATAGTTGTGTCTGTGCCTGAACCTGAAGATACATGAACCCCACGAATTCAACCACACATCAAACACACAGGCATTTCCAGGGCAAATTATCCCCTTGTCTCGTCCAGTCCTGTCCCTGACAGTCCAGCATGGCCAATGTGAGAGGGCAGACAGCAAAAGAAGAAGATGTGTTTTCATTTTTCACTGTTTTTGTAAATACATGCATATATTTTTTCAAGAAAATAAAAAGAAACTCCTAGTAGTGAGTAGAGTGGATTTTGCCTGGTTTGCAAAAGTTCATCTATTGTTCAAAGCAAACTCTCCTGTCCAACATAAACAGGGACTCTTAAAAACATTCTCATCCAAAACAATTGCCATGACTTTTGATGTTTTTGTGGTCCTTGCTCTCCCCTACTGTTTGATCATTATGTTTTGCAATATTTTTTCCCCTTCCTCACAGGCCCTGTTCCAGGTGCCCCTGCTCTGGAATTCATGGCTTCATCATCCAAGCTTCTGTATTCAGTAAGATACAATGAAAAGAATTTCATGGCATTTATTTTGACTTAAATGACTCCCTCTCTTGCCTCCTTTCCCTCAGCAGAGTCCATGGATGTGCCTGCAGCCCGGGTGAAAGAGCTCAGCTCCAGCGCATTGTCTCCTTCCCTTCTAGGAAACCCTTCAGAGTTCTCCTGTAGGTCACTTCTTCCTTGGCATTCAACAAGAAGCTGCTGAATGCTTCATTATTATCACTATAAATGAACATTCAGGATCTGACGAGGACCGCAGCGTGCTGAATACTGCACACAGAGGAGTGATCTTTGCTCCTGAAGCTCACGAAGCACAAGGCACACAAGAGCACCAAAGGGAGCACGAAGAGCAGGGGTGGAAATGATCTTTGCACAGCTGTAAAGCACTTCTCTCTCTCTCCAGAGCAACAGCCTCTCCCAGCCAAGCAGAGGTCAGGAGCTGCTGTGATCAGCTCTGGCAGATGTGCAGCTCTTTCCCAGATGGATTCGAGACCCTCTGGGCGAAAGGAGGAAATCCCCATAATAATAATAAAAAGACCCCACATGAGAACTGTCAGTTCCTTTGAATCCCCAATCCCTGCTCTTCACTTTTCAAGGACGTGTAACCAGGATCAGAACCAACTCATCTTTGCAAAGTAAAATACGGAGAATTAGTGTCTGTAAACCTCTTGATTTTCTTTTTTTCACCCCAAATACTATACTTTCTAAGCAATGTGAGAATGGACTAACCCATGCTCTGAATGGGGCTCAGAGGGGTGGCACAACCTGCCGACTGCCATCCATGCATCCAACGCACTTGTCCGACTCTGCTCTGGGCAGAAATTTAATGATTCAGACCCACCTTCTCTTTTCCAATTTAACTCTTAGACGTATAGTGATTAAAAAAAAAGGGAGAAATATAGTATTTCTGTTAATTGGGACAAAACAGAGCAGGCCTGTGGGGCCTTTCTTTAATTCACTCCCTGAACAATGTTCACTGATCAGGACTAGAGATTCAATTAAGTACCTTGGGGTGGTAATTCACAAAGACAAAATACGGAGTTTGCAGATAATTTGTCTTCCCTTCTATCCCAGAACGCTCCTGCTGAGCAACACGGGCTCTGTCTCTAATTGGCAACATTAATACAATTAAGATGGTAATTTTGCCCCGATTTGCTTCTGTATTACAAAGTATCTCCCTTCACATCCCTCAACATTTTTCACTCTGCTAAATTCCATCATTATTTCTTTCCTTTGGGCTAACAGCGAGTTCAGAGGCCTTGCGCTCTTCCTGCATGCTCAGTTTTCATGGAGAAGATGATGTAGAGGTCCAGGAAGGGGCAAATGGAGATGATTGTTTGTTTGGATTCAAACACAGCGTTAATGAATATCCCATGAAAGCACTGGGCACGTGGTGGTAATTAGGAGGAAAGTAGGGAAATCATTAGGATGTCAAAACACCCCTGCGTATCTTCCTGCCCCCCCAGCCACCTACCAACCCTCCAGTAAGGCAATCCTCGTAGATCCTACCCCCTTCTTTAATCACTCCAATAAACTCTGTGCCAGCACGCAGGAGTGATCCCAGGCACTCATGAATTTCCACTGCAGAGGCAGCGAGTGCCCGGTGCACGTTTAGTACAATGTGCGTGGTGAGAGGCAGGTGAGGGTCTTCAGATGGGAAGATTTGGTGCAACTTGTGGCTCTGTTTCTGGGCTGCTCAGAGTCACTTCCTGAGAAGGAAACCATCCTTCTTCTAATAAGTATATGCATGTATTAATTTTGCACACTGGCCAGGCAGTCTGTAATGGGTCTGATTTCTCTTCCCCCTCCCACTCAGGAGCACAATCCATATGATGGCACAGGTAGGTTTGAACCCTGGCCGCTCACGCGGCTTGTGGAATGAGCAAAACACACTAAATTGCTCTGGGCTTCGCCTTCTCAAAATTCCTCCTTTGTGAGAGGAAGCCATTGAATTTGCTTTTCCTCCTGCCCAGTTAGAACAGGGATTTTCTGGAAGCCAAACAAAGGCAATGGAGATCGTCTGGGAAGATAAAGAGGGAACAGTCTGAACAAGCAGGAAGCTAAGGGGGGAATGAGACTTAAACGTGGCAAGTAAACAAAGTCATTTCTACTTCATGCCTTGCAGAAGAGGAGGAAGAACTTGAGGGGCTGTGGAGGTCCCTACTCATGGACTGTGCTTTGGGAACCATGCGGTTTGTCCACAAGAACTGGGAGAAGAAGTTTTGATCCAAAGCCACCAGATTTGGTTCCCTCTACCAGCCAGCCACTCCTGAAATCCCGTGGCAGGAAATGACTGTGGCCCTTTCACAGATGGAGAAGCAGGACATGCACAGGGCTTGCCCAAGGTCCCACATTCCTTGTGGAGAAAGGTCCTGAACCTTGGCCAGGACCTACTCCCCTTCCTCCCAGCCCTACAGTTAGCAGTTGAGTTGCAGGAAGGAACATGATTTCATCTTTTCCTACCTTAAAGCTCTCTGACTGATGGATTAGCACCAAGATGGTTGAGAGCAACCCGTGGGTTGAAGCACCTTGGCATTAGAAGAGACGAACAGCAGCTCTCGGTGCCAGGGGTCCAGGAGCAGGGCTGGGGGCTGAAGCCACCACCCTGACACGTGTCTGTCACTAATCATGGATCTGGCTGCTAGTGGTGGAAAACTGGGCTGCGTTGTTCTCACCCTTTTGGAAACGCTTTCACTAGGGGTGTCAAACACGCTCCTGGAGCTTGTGAGCTGCCAGCTCAGGAGTTATGAGGGAAAGGGCTGGTTGGACAGTGTTCTGCTCCTGGCCGCACTCCCTCCTGCCCAAGGCCAAGTGAATGACTTCATCCAGAAACCCTCAAGTGCCCCTTTGTGAAAGGGAGCAGACACGATTACTCGGAGCATTCACATTTCCTCCTGCGTTAAGTTTTGTTTTGTCCTTTCACCAGCAAATCCACATGGGCACATCGGGCATCTCCACAGTCCTGCTGTCCCCAGGATAAGCTGTACTGTGCTCTTCCAAAGCTGATTTCTGCTCGCTGACGCGAAGGCAGGCTGCTCCCTCTGCCTTTGGCTTTCCAGCTCTGGCTCTCATACCAATGGGTACATCCCACAGGGGCCATGGGGCCCTGAGGACCGAGCCCCATATCCACCCTAGCTGGGTGGTGAGGAATAATTTAGGATTCACCTTGACCATGGACAACATACAGACATTCCCAGAAACGTGAGGAATTTCACCCAGTCTCTATTTTTCAGCCCCTCATCCTCCTGTCCTCTCCCTGCAGCTCTCTCCACTCACTGGTTTGACCGAGTCACTAGCTCCCAGCAGGGATTTTGCAGCTTCACTGTAAAGCATCATACAAAATCGTGGGTTTATGTACAGATTAGCTGAAATGAGACCAGTTGGAGTCCTCATTTAGGTTTTAATTAAGGCAAAAGTACCATTAACTTTAGTAGAAGCTACTTGATCAAATACTGCATATAAATGAAGAGGAGCTGAATGAAGATCTGGCCAGCAATTAAGAAAACCTACTGTAAGCACCATGCCAGGATGCTTTTCTTTTTTTGAGAAATATTCTAAAAGTCATATTTCTTACGTGTTCGCACCCCTTGGTGACAAGGACAGCTCTGTAAAGGCCCCTGTGGCGTATGATGGGCTTTTTGCCAGTTGTTACGCACCTTGCGAAGCTGTCTTCTTCCTTAAACAAGGAACCCTGCATCAGAGGTGGGATTGTTTTTCAGTGCCTGGGCATGCCTGATAATGAACCCAGGGCTCCCTGACTCTCAGTTCACAGGCAGAAAAATGTCTCCCAGTATCTGAAAACATAGATGATATAAATGTCTGCCTTGGGCATTTTTCAGCTTTGGATGGAGCTGAAAAAGTACTTCAGATCATGAACATTCCTGGTCTGAGAATGTGCGTGGAGGTTGTCTCCATGGGAAGAAGTTACACCTTTCCAAAGGAGAAGTATTTAGAATGAAGGTGGCTGGACCAGCGGTCCAAACCTGTGCAGAAAGCAAACACAAGAGCAAAGTCCATGGCCCAGAGAAGCCCAGGACTCCTCTGTTGGGATGGGCAGTGTCTCACTGAACATCTCTTTTCCAGATGGTGAGTCTGGCCATGTAGAAATCGTGTGCCTGGTGTGTCCACAGAGCGTGTCCTCTGTCCACTGCTCCTCACTGCCCTAGTCTGGTCAGGGTGGAGAAGCAGCTTGGATGGAGCTGAGCATCTGCAAGATCCCTGTGCTGCACTGCAGCTCTGGTGGCATTTCAGGTAGGTGACACATAATCTTATTCATTGAGTGAATTGGGAAAATGCTACAATAAGGGCAAAAATGAATCTGCTATTACCAGTTTGGAGCTTAACAGGATGCCTTTGGCAAATGAGCAAGGGGTATTGCCAGGAAAAGGTTGTGGCCCCATAATGGAACTAGCCGAAATGCCTAGCTGAAATATTTTCAAGGTAACGAATCAAAAGAACCCTCTCTTTCAGATGTTTTTATTTCTTTCCATGCTTCTGGGACTGAGATAAGAGACAATAACCGGAAAATATCCAATTTAGGGCACTGAATGAAGAAATTCCATGACAGATTTCCAGCAAAACAAAAAAATCATTCATTCAAAATAAGCGGTGGAAAATTCCTCATTCTGTCTAGCTCTGCTTTGGGAATCATTTCTCCCCTGCACTGAGGGAACATACAATTGAGAAATCCCAGAGCTTGCTCACAGCTCATTTTTCCTCTCCATGGAAATAAGCCTGGGTAGCAGGTGGGACAGCAGGGAGCTCAGCCACAGAAAATGGGAGGAAAATGGGTCAGAGCTGCTCTTTACCAGGGCCTTTTCATCAAAGGCACCTGATTTCCTTCGGGAGTTTTTAGCCGGTGAGCTGAAGGACACAAGAAAGCATCAGATCGTAATAGATTGTGCCATGTTGTCTCTGGTCACATCTGCAGCCACGTTTTGGATGGAAAGACTCTAAACTGTTTGCTTTGAACAATTTTTAATGGAGGTGAAGTCTGAAGTCATGGTTGGTTTTCAGAGCTTATAAAATACGGAACAAGGATTCCAGCTGAAGGACTTGCAGAAATGACTCTGCAGGAGCTGTGATATTTTCCATACGTTCACCTGGCGTGCATGGAGGTGGGGGCAGGTAACTCCCTGTTAATGAGGGGTAGTGATGCTGAGGCCATTCCCTCAACGGCTCCATTCAACAGGCCTTTTAAAGAGATTTTCAGTTCTCGAAGGTACAGTTGATAGAAATGTGGTTTTCACTCAGGCAGCCTCATAGGGCAGACTGGAAATGGTTTGGATTTGGCATGAAGTCAAGGGAGATGACACACATATAATATTTTTCTTAAATACACTAAACATTAACTCTGCATTCCTCTTAGTCACACTTCAGGTATCCTTTCATTTCCCAGAGCACATCCAGCTAGCGACCTGCTCTTTAATTACATATCAAATGTCATACAAATACTGTCCATGCAGTAGCTAGGGCAAGTTGTTGCAGGTTACCTGGTAATTATCTTTCAAGTTACTGAGTAATTCAAAGCCAAATTACCGTGTAATTTGCTGTCTGTAGATAGCATGACCAGCTCTCAGGGTGGAAGACATGATCTATTCTTTTCTCGCAGATGGAGCCAGGCACCTATCAGTACATGCACATATCTAAAGGAAAACACAGATGATAAACCCAGCCTTACCCAACGAACAAGGGGCACACTCCTGACTGGGAGCTTCTATATCATGATTTGCATATGGATTCCTAACAAATATAATAGTAGTATAACAGTAATAATAATGTGGCAACAATGACTCATGGCCTGCAGGAGCTTTACTAAGGGCCCACTTATTCTGAAGAAATATCTGACTCTTTTCAAACCTCTCGATCGCCATTTCTCTCAATGGGAGTGGGTTTTAGCTGGATCCCAGCCACACGGGATAGAAATATTATTTCTGTACTGAAAAGTGCTTTGATTTACGTGGAGTCACATGTTCATTAGGACTTTCAAGCTAGATCAGAAACAACCATTGCTTCTTGGCTGTTCAACGTCCAAATAGCCAGAGAGGAATCGGAGCTCATCACAAACACTCGCTCTGACTCTTCTCAATTTTATGGTAGGAGTCATCCTGTAACCTGTACCTTCTGGTCTCTCCCTTAGGTAGTCACTTTAACTTTTAACACTCCTTGTGTCAATACAAGAGGGATTTCATTTTATTGCATAGGAAGGGGGGAAGTATTAAGCTCATCCTAATAATAGCATCAACGTTAATTGAACTGATGGGGAGAGGTTGGCTTGGACCAGAGTGACAGTGCCAACCTGAGATGAGATGGACTGAGTGGCAGGAGTAAAAGGTCTCTTATGTGCTTCTCCAGGCTGCTTGTAATGTTTGTGGAGAGCACAAGCCAGGCTGGGTGTCTGTTCCCAACTGAAGCAAAACATAGCAATATTTGCAAAATCAACATTCAAATGAAGTTCATTAGGATCACTTATTTTTCGTTACCCCCTTTGGCCTTTCTCCTATGAATTCTTGGAAGGAAGGGAGCAGACATGACCAGATATACAAGGGCTTCAAGCAGAACCAGGACTCAAAATGGAAATTGAAGTCAGCACAGCAGTGGCTATTTTCTAAGACAATTTGAGTGTCTGGCAGAACCAAGTACCGAACTCTGAGGTCCCTGAGGACCTTTGGGCACATAAACGAATCAGTTTGGTTGGGTTTTTTCCCTCCCCTTTGCCTCATAACAATTTATACACATTGTAGGGCTTACTCCTTCAACCTGTTGTAATCCAGCATTTCTGACCACCTGGCCAAGCATCTGCTGAAGATCTTTAAGAAGTCTAAAGACATTGCACTCCCTCCAGCTCTCAAAGTCATGCTGCATTCTATTAGTGCTTCAAGAATTCAGACAGGTTAAATATGAAACTTTTGCCTAGAGATGCGTTCTTTTTTTCCCCTGTCATGGGGCTCACTTTAGGTCAGCCATTGCCTCAGTTGTTTTTAGTGATCCTGAACTAAGGTTAGCACATCTCTAATTCCTAGGATTGTTCTTAACACCTCTCAAAGGAGCTATTCATCATTGACTGTGGTTTGGCCCTGGGGGCTACATGATGTTTTTTAATGCTACTGTCTATACAACAGAAGCTTTAAAAACCAGGAGTCACTTGAGGGGAAGTATTTCTTTATCAGTCTGTGGTAAAGACACACGCAAGAACGTTCAGCATCTTTGAAATGCATTTTTTTAAGACCAGAATCCCTTGTCTAGCAGCAGGAACTAAGACTACAAGGAAAGTTTTGCCTGTAGTAGGGTCTTGATAAGAGCTTCAGGTCACATCAGGACCCACAGTATCAACAGTCCCCTTGACCATGCTCTGCAAGTGCCCCCTTCACTTGTATGACCTCCCCAATGATCTCTGGGTAGCAACACACCTGCACCTCATTGAGCAGCTTGTATTAATCAACCACACCCCTGTGTTAATTAACCTCACTCCACAGGTGAAAGCCATTACAGAAATGGCTTTAAATGTCCCAGAGTTCCCTCTGGTCTTCTTTCTCAGGCTCCCTCTCCATTTCTCACCTTGATCTCCATAGGCTTTTCTCTTTAGCTTTTGATTTTTTCTTTCTTCCTTTACTAGGAAATTTGCTTCTCTAAAAGAGAAAGCCGTAGCAGAACAAACCTCTCGCTGTTTCATGACCGGCCTCCACCTCACACGCTGTACCTTTGGCAGTGTGAGTAATGGGTTCCTCCCTAGTGCAATGCTGATCGAGCATAGCAAGCTCCTGTTAGTTCTCTCTATTTATTCTGTCTTATCTTCTTCACATTTCATCACTTTCTTGTTATGTTTGCTCAGTTAAGTCATTAAAACCACCTTGGTTTTTCTCTTTCCATGTTTAGCCCTAGGAAATCAGCTAAGCCTATGTAATTGATTTAGCATTTAGTTTGCCTAAAACCCCTTCTTTCCTACTCTGTGTCTGCGGTCCTGAGATATTTCCACTTCTGGATGGATTGGCTGGTGTGACAAGGAAATCTCTGGAAGACCACGGCGAAGGATTCTCCACCCACAGTGCAGGTACTGTCTGCGGATCGTGGTTGTGTTGATGTGCTAAATGCCTGTTTGGTGCTACATTGGGTAAAATGGTCAGCAAAAGAGATGGATACCTTGTAGGCAATTCTGGTCTTCTGTATTGTGGTTCCTATCTGCTAAAGTGTGAAGAGTTGAGTGCTCTTTTGTTTCTGTGTTATAAAAGTGCTTGATGGGGGATTAAAAAAAGTTATGTATATATATAAAACAGAAAAGCAGATATATCCAAGTCATTTGGCATGGCCTCATTTCTCACTACCCTAGTTTTCGCAGGGACATTAGCACAGCTTCAATATGAGAGTATAAATCAGACCTCTAATGCAGATAGCAGCCCCTCATGTGAGATCTCCAGGCTCCAAAGACCCTTCTCAGCTCCTCTGGGTCCTTTCCCTTCAGGCTGTCCTCTTGCATGATCCTTTTCAGGAACAAGTCAAGCTCTGGCTTAAAATGAGGTGGTTCCCACAACTCTTGCACCATCTCTTTGCTGCCCCAAGTCCTAGAAACCTCCTTGTGATTTCATGACCCCTTTGTACTCATCTCCTTGCAT
Organism: Nesoenas mayeri; assembly: GCF_963082525.1. Classification (NCBI taxonomy): domain Eukaryota; kingdom Metazoa; phylum Chordata; class Aves; order Columbiformes; family Columbidae; genus Nesoenas; species Nesoenas mayeri. The sequence goes on from NC_137571.1 coordinate 6,537,185, forward strand.
TACCATGGTCATCAAGTTTAAACACCTTGCATCTTTTACTCCCTGGTACATTTACAGAGGATTTTTAGTCTTTGTTCTGCTGGATGAGCAGAGTCAAGTTTTTAAACTTCTCTTCTGGAAGCAGTGATGAGGATGCAGCTTTGAGAGCTGCTTTGCTAACCCTTAAGGCCAGTTCTCAGGCTGGCAAAGCTTCAGTTTTCTTGCCCAGAAAAACAGACTAAACCAAAAGCAGATACCCTTTCCCTTGGTACATCCCCACTGTACCTCCTGTGTCTCCTCAGATAGAGGGTCTTTGTTGAAATAGATTTAAATGGATTTTAAAGAGGATGATATTTTTTTAAAAAGAGTAGACAAACAAAAGAAGTCCCAGCTGAGCCCATTACAAGTTATTAAGTTAAATAAGAGGGATTTTACACAGCCTGTAATTGGGTTTTAAATCATGGTTCTAAACAGCTGCTGGTGTCCAGAAAGCTTCAGAAGGAGTGTGCTCAGGCACAGTCCAGCTCACGCACCACGAGCAGAGCTCCCACATGCCCCGAATGGGCATATTTACAATCCACATTTTATATCTGAAGAAAGAATTTGCTGACTGCTAATCTCTACTGATTAATAATGTTTTCACAAAGCTACCGCAGAAGGCTTGCTGGTCTTGTTTAGAGAGTACCAGACTTTGGCCAAGCAAAGTCCTTTATCCAAAAATATATTTGTCTAGAAAGTGCGATTATTATTCTTAGGAATGCCAGGTATAGATGCCCATATTTTTTGTTCTTGTTAAGTTCAAGTTGTTCTATGGATAAGAAGGCTAAAGGGTACAAGATAGGCAAGGTTTGTCAGGACAGATAATATCTTCAATTAGACCAAAACCAGCATTAGAAAATTCAGACAAACTCTGACGCGGAAGCAGACGCAAAGGAAGCCCATGTGTCCAATAGCAGACAAGTGGTTTTTCAGCTCATTTATCACAGCAGAGATATCACACCTCCTTAAAAACTTTGCTTTGTTTAGATTAATTCCCATTAAAAGTGGGTTATGCTAGAGAGTAACAAGGCAGACTTGTTGCCCAATGAATATGTCCACAGTGTGAATTACTTGCTGTTTTCTCAGTGAGATAGCGCTGCTTAACAACAACCTTTTGCTTTTATCAATACCAAAGACAAATAACTTGTGCTAAAATTATTTCGGCTTTCATCTTTGTGTTTGACTATACTGGAGCGGTATTTCTGAATGATCCAGTTACTGGGACAAGGGTCCCCCTGAGCATGTGGATAATATCTGCCTTTATTATATTGGAGCTAAATAGGATTTCTGACAGTTTGAAGTCCAGATCCAAACAGGAAAGGTAACATTTCTGGCAGTGTTGAAACCTGGCAAATTTCTCCAGAGAGCATCATTTTACTCCCAGTATTCATCAAGTAGTTATGAGTAACAAATCAGAAACCAAGTAGTGAATGTCAGTCAATATTTCAAGATAGGAACTTGTAAGATCAACAATACCACTCACAGTCCCAAAGGAATTTAGGTGTCTGTCACCACAAGAAGTCTCCACCATCCTGCCTCAACAACTCACTGGTTAAAGTTCATCTTGACTAATGGTGGATTCAGACCTTTCCTCTGCTGAATGAGTCATGGACCATGTGTCTCACCTCCCAGCTGAGCTCAGGAGTGCAGGAAAGTGTCTTTCAAAACAAACAAACAAAAAAACCCCAATAAATACTCAGGTGCTCAGGATCCAGTTCTCTCTCCAGCTAAGAAGTATGAAATGATGTTTCAAACACACCATGGGATGGTCATCTCAAGCCACGGCAGCACAGATTGGCATCGCATGTAGGACAGGCAGTGGTGGAACGGGGAGAGGAGAAGGGCTGCCAAGTTGGCCACCATACAAAACCAGCATCAGGGACATGGTGAGGCGTTTCCTGCTTGAAAAGCAAACAAGGAATATCTCATGGTTTTGCATCTGTGTCAGCGTGATGGGACAGCCCCTGGCTGAACAAGTTGCCAGCCCTTGACAATTATAGCCCTGGTAATCTGCATCATCCAAGGAACATGAAGCACTGGGGTAAAAATAACAAGCGGGTCAGAAGGAGGTTATAGAAATACCAGAGGATTATTCATATTCCTTCAGGTAGCTGTAAGAAACAGTTCGAATACGTGAACGGCAGATTAAAGGTGTTGTTGACAGAGACAAATGACTGCTCTGAGGTCTAAGTTACATTCAACCCTCTTTCTTCGGATGTACAAGCCAAAGCCTTTTTCAAAGGGACCTGGCCATAAAGAGGTAGCAAAAAATAGCACACATGGTCCTTCTGTGCCACCGGTGATCTGAGAGAGAGGTGAGGGTAGAAACAAGAGGTTGAAGCTGCTTTATCCCATGCAAGCTCCTCTGCAGTGCTGCCGCTTGGCCTTTGCACACACGGGTCTGAGCTGGGACTATGGAGAGTGACAGACTCGAGTCCGAGGGACATTGAAAACCATCTCCTGTCTTCAGAGCAGATTTTGTTGGGGGAGATTGTCAAAGTGCGCTTAACTTATATTTCATGCATCTTCTGTCCTAAGTGAAGATAACAGGTAGCCACAGAAAAATATAGAGCATATATTTAGAAATGCCTGACAAAGTTTTCTACTTGTGTGTTTTGACCTTGGTTTCTCAGTCACTTTAATCTGTCACAGGAAGATCCATCTGTAAACCTTATTGGATTAAAACTAGTGTAAGACAGATGAGACCAGAAAACTGTTTTTCTGCCTACTCAGAATATATATATTTATATAAAAAAGCAAGGTGGTAGGTTTAAGCAAATTTGCTTTGTTGACAACAAAGGTCACAGAACTGAAGCTGCCTTAACTGCTCATGGAGACCCAGGGCTGATCCCCCAGCATCCCCCCAAAAAACGTCCCCAGCTGGGGTCCCATGTGTCCAGGCAGGGCTGTGGCTGAGCTGGACCTTGGACTGAAGGTCCATGGCTGAGCTGAGGTGGGTCCCTGTGCCCATGTCAGGGGTGTGAGTGGGAAGCCCAGGTCAGTCAAGGCCATTAAGGCCAACTAGTGTTCTCAGACCCCTGACAAGCTGACTACCCCACCAAGACTTTGACCACTTTGTGGTTGCTGGAAATCATGATGTGCTGTTCACAGGGCTGCTTTATATGTACAATACAACATTCAGCCTTCCTTTAAATTCTCCCTGCATCCACCTTCTGCAGCCGCCCCTCCTCGCTTCTCTGTCACCAGCCGGTGCGTGACACATCCAGCTGTGGCTTGTGGCAGCGAGGGGTACAGCGGCTTTGAGGGTGCTGGCTGGTTTGCCACGGGTGGTCACTGCTGACACCTCTTGTTGGACAGTGATGAGCTGATGAGCTCCCTGGGGCCACCGGAGGCCTCCTGGGGCCAGCACCATCTGCCAGAAAGTGTTGAAAAGCAAGAGATGCTGACAGGCTGGGCTGGGTCTTGTTTGAATGTCAGCGAGGGGAGCGTTCGGGGCATCTTTGGGACTAATAACTTTTAATGCTTTTGCGTATGTGCAGCAGAAGGCAATTTATTATCTCTGTGAATGCTGGCCAACACAAGCATGAGCAACTAATGCTCCTATGCATAGGACAAGGTCAAATTGCCAAGACAAAAGACCCCAGAGAGAAGCGAGAGCAGAAAAATGTGACCTTGAGCTCCAAATGCTTGCAAAATGTTGCTCTTGTTACCTTTGTTTTCTCATTTTAAGGTAGTTCAGGTGGCTCCAGCCACTCTACAGCAGCTGGTAGAGTGGATAGAGTCAAAAAGTCTCAAGATGTTAAACATGAGATCATTTTGGTGTTTCCTCTTCTTAGTTCATGGGAAGGCAAAGCAAACTGAGCGGTACCTTCTAGGTACCACACAAACCCTTTGAACTCGGTGGCAATAGAAAAGATATTAAATTACTTCCTTCATTTTTTTCTCATATTTATCAGGTCTCAAGAGAGATTACTTATCTGAGAACCTGGTTGAAACAAAGTGAACATGCTACAGCTCACTGCCCAGCAAGTCACAGTCAGTAGGGAACAGGTCTATTCATGTCACCTCCAGCCATGCTTTGGTGTGGGCATAGGGAGAGCTCAGTATAGAAGATGGGCTTCCATGGTGCTGTGCAATGGCTGCTACAAACTTATTGACATTTCATTGAATCACAGAAAGATTTATGTGATGATCTGAAGAGAAACCATAGTATATCAGCAGCACTATCATGCTGTGCTTCAAAAGCAAGACAACCAGGCAGCCCAGCACCAAGAAAGCTCTTGTCCCAGTAGATGATGCAGATGACAAAGATGCAACTCTGCACAAGTCCCTGCACATGTGTATCAGTTCTTGATGAGAGTCTGCTCAGAAGTATGGTGAGTCCACCTTAGTGTCTGTGAGCCTATTCCTATGTTGTGAGGTAGCATATGTGTGTGTTTATGTGGAAGGTACAGGTCCATACATGTTATACTCTGCATCCAGGTGGTGGATGGTTATTTGGTGAGGTCAAAACAGTGTTTTTATCTGTTTCCTTCAGTAAAATGTACTTATTTTTAAATTAAGCTGGAAGCTAAATGTTATTCACACATTGAAAACAACATTCAGCATATCTGTGCTTCAGGACAAACCTTGGAAAATATGGAGTTTTGTGTATCGGCAGAACTCTCTTTGCAAAGATATTTGGAGTGTTTTTTGCTTTCCCTGTGCTCCGTGGGAGTTCAGGCAGCAGACTCCCGTCCTTTCTCTCCTGATGGCAAATGTGTATCTTTCAGCAACGTTGGCTTCAGATTTTAAAATACCAGTTGGATATGCCATCTGAAACTATCTCACATTTGAATATATTGGTATATTTAGTTACTCATTCACATGTGTGGCATCCAAAATTGTGCTGGGGCCTGCTCAGAGCGTTATCTAAGGAGTTCACAGTGCAGAGTCCAGCCCTGGCGGGGTGTTGCTTCACATGAGATGCTAAACCAGGCACCTCATCCTGCAGTCAGCACAGGGACCAGCGCAGGATGGAGAGCTGCTCAGGGCCTGGGCAGCCTCCAGAACAGTCCATGTTTTTCCCACAGAGGGCAAAGGGAGCAAGCACAGAGCTGGCCAGTTGATATGGGAGAGGATGGGCAGAGGCGAAGGAGGAGGCAGTTTAGGCTGGACACCCCTGTGTTGGTCTCAAGCGCACGCACAGCCTCCTCTGAGTTGACAGAAGTCGTCCTCTGAGGATGCAGGGAACCGCGCAGACAATATATTAACTGATTCTCTCCTAACACCCCTCAACACCATTGTTCTCTCTGTCAGCACCCAGAAAAGGCTGCAGCTCTGGAGCAGTGTACATTTAGAGTTCACTCTTTATTGTTTTGTCTCTGATTTTCCAGATCTTTCTTTGGATATCTTTTCCAGAGGAAGTCTTATAACAGCATGTGAAGCATGTTACTGTCCAGACATGGCTCTTGGGTACTGATCTTGTCTTGGTCAAAGGTTTTCTTTATAACCTCACCTTTGAGCTCACCTGTAAAACTACCTGATTTGAGCCACTCAGCTGTTACCGAACAGAAGGCTGGATCCTGCCTAACACTTGGGTGAAATTTATTTCTGCAGCGACCCAGTGTTCATCCAGCACTACTCAGAGGTTAGGCAGGGCTTGCAGATTCCTGTCACCCTGACTGCGGGGGCTGGTGTAAGTCTGACCACGTTGAAGCTGATACAACTAGGCTGGATAAGAAGGGGAGAGGTATGGTGCTTGTTCTCGTGCCAGGCAGAGGTGTTTTTAAATCATTTATCAGAACTAGTAATAAATACCCAATCACGCTGCACCCAGAAACCCCTTCTCATGCACCCCCCCATCCCCTTTGGGAACCAAAGCAGGGACAGCACTCAACAGCCCAGAAGAGGTTCAGCTGCCTTCTTATGAGATGCTCTGAAATAAGAAAAACAAACCACCTCATCAAGCCAGAAGTTTTAATAATTCTCTGGAAACAAAGACTAAGATTGTGCCCAAATTAACTATTTTATTTGACTGCAAGCACAGGACTCGTGGCCGATGCATGAAATGCGACAGGAGTGTAATGGATCTGCCTGTCTTAATTCAGCACTGGTGAGGACAAGTGGAATTCTCATGACCTCATAGGTGTTTTCCATCTCTCATTTCTCTGACTCCACGATAGAATGAGGCTGGAGGCATTGAAAAGACATCTGAAGGGAAAAAGCTTTCCCATTACACCACTATAAAATACTAGCCCCGGCAGGAGGAGGCTGTCAAAGAGCCCCAGCCTGAGCGCCTTAATAAAACCTGTCTTCTGAGAAGCTGATATTCCTCCCCTTACAACATGTAAAGCTGCAAAAGCTGACAGCCAAGGCAGCAATCAGAGCCTTTGGCTTTGATAGCAGAGTCCGCTTTGCTGTCAGCTGCGAGAGTTTCTAGGGAACTTGAGCTTCTTGAACAGTTCCCATTCAAGTGAAAAGTGCCGACATACATAGGTGGAAGGAATTGGTTTTTTTCTCCCCTTTCCTCTGCCAGGTCTCCTTTGCTTTGCCTTAGCAAAAGGGAACAGCCTAAGACCAAACTGTTAATCAGCTAGAATCTACAAGCCAAACTTATTGTCCCTCCTGCAGCACCTGCTCTTGCTCTTTTGAACATCCAAGATGCTACCTGGTCCTGGGCCTTATTTCCACATTACAGCAGAGCCTCCTGCTTTCTCAAACATCAGACAGATGATCCACTACCCACAGAAATTATTTACAATACCAGCAGTGTGATGCCACCACAGCCGCAATGTGCATCCCAGGCTTGCAGTTCAGGGACAGTGGACACACAGTTCATGGGAACACAGGATAATCCAGGTGGGAAGGGACCTTACAATGCCTCTGGACCAACCTCTGCTCAGTCATTGTGTGCAGCCATCTACACCAGTGTCCTTGGACACCTGTTCTGTGGTCAGAGATCTCCAGGTGCCTGGCACAGAGGTATTTTTCCTGGAATAGCAACTTCCAGCCAAGCTGATTAGTGACAGCCCTGCTAGCCTTCAGCTCTGTTTTTGGGGATACAGCCCCTTGTCCTCAATGGTTTCCATTTTTAAAGTGATTCTCCTTTAATATCAGCCCTAGGCATGTATCAGTTGTATCTCCCACCCTTATGATCCTGGTCATCTGGTCTCCCTTGATCTCAGAACAAAACTCAGGTGAAGGAACTGCAATAGAGACATGTGCCTCCTGCTGTAGGAATCTTGATGGCATCTGGGCAAGAACCCTTCCATTTCCAAAACAGCCTCCTCATAGGGTAGAGCCCTCCCATCTTTATTCCCATTTCACGGGGAAATTCAGGAGTGACAATCGTTCTGTTCCATGAGAGGGCAGTGTCGTACGGAGGCGAAGCCTCCACTGGGAACTGTCGGGATGTCTGGGCATGAGGAGCTGGAGAAATGTCTAAGACACTTTACTAAGAATGAAATCAGTTCTGTTCTTTGGGACTCAGGAAGAACTGCAGACTCCCAGGTTTTGCTAGAGGTGAGATCCTATCTTTGTATTTGTTTTAATCTGGAATGGAGCTAGAAATCTCTTTGAAACACTGGTGAAGAAAGAAAATTAAAGAAAGGAGGTTACTGTCTATTAAAATCCATGGGATGCTTTTGTCCAGAGCAGATTTGGAAGGGCTCTGCTGGGTTCTCTTTAGAGATCCTGCCTGTTGCTGACCTACCTTAGCTTTGTACCACCAAAGTTTAGTCAGAGGGGACGCTCTGCTCATTATGTTACTCACAAAAGGCCACTAAGGTTCCTGGCACATCAACACATCTTCCAAAGAGACCTCAATACACCTGCTGGGAGGTGCAAAAGAAAATCCAGGCCAAGCACCGTGGAGTGTTTCATCCCTGAGCAGCACTGAGACAGAAAATAACATCCTGACTGGCCAAGTGCTCTTTATGTGGAGCTCCAAGGAGGGTCACCTGGCTTCCCAGATGCTGTCTCCCCTGGCTTCATCTTTGCAAGAAAAGAGGATTCACCTCTGTGCTGCCAGCAGCCTGTGTGGAAGGGGAGACATCCTCTTCTGTGGGAGGATGGGAAGTTCATCTCCCTTCCCCATCACAGCAGAGAAAAGGGCAAACCACGAACACTCTCTCCTTAACCATACGCAGCCACAAGAAAGACATAATGAGATCTCTTCTCCTTTGAACTGCTCTGTGGTGTGGCCACAGGCAGCTGCAGCTCATTATCAAAGACCCTCTCCCATAACCTGCTGGCATCTGCTTCACCAGGTGACTCTGCACAAATTGCTGCCTCAGCTTCACTGTCTTACAAGGAGAACATTGCTATCACCTCACCCTAAAAAAAACACTGAGACCTAGAGGGAAGTGGCTCAGAAGGGGTAGATGCTATCACCGTGCCCACAAAAATGAGTCCTTCCCATTAAATCACCTAGCAGACATGCCATGGAGATGCCTCTGAAGGCTTCTGCTGACCATGGCCCATCCGGTGTGGTTAGGTAACTTATTTGCCTCTCTTTTTTAAGAGGGCCTGAAGGCATCAGTGCGAATGGAAAAACAGAACAAGTCGGAGGGCAGGGAGGGGCAGGCAGATGGTCATCTCTCCAGCAGTGTCAAACTGCTATGAGGTCATTCTAGGAAAAATAATATCAATGAAACAGGGAACAACCTCAGGTTTCTTCAGTGCTGCTGAGCCCTTTTTCCAGTGGGCTGCTCCCCTCATTTTTCATTTGTTTTTTTTCCTTTACCTCCTGTAAAGTTCGCTCTTTTTATTATGCACACCATGCTCTACAGTTTCACTGGACCTTCAGGTCTTTGGAGTGTCTTCCACATAGGACCATTCCCCTGCACTGTGATTCTGCTGCCCGTGTGGTCCCTGAGCTCTTTTAGGGATTGTATCTGCCAAGAGTGCAACGTGGCCAGGGATTTGCTTCCTTTGCCAAGGTACCCATGCAGAAGCATACACGAGTTTTTATAAATTATGCTGAATCAGTTGCCCAACAATGCTGGAGGGATCCCAAGGTTATTAAGATCTTGTGTCACGGGTTTTTGAAACTTCAATCAACATCAGTTGTTTCAAATTGACACTGCTAGGCTTAATTTTCAGAAGTCTTTTCAAAGATTTATGTTTTAAGTAACTATGAGGCGCTTTCCAGTGATGTCTCCCGTGTGAGGAGGTTGAGCTGCCAGCAAACTCCAGATCTTGGTGTTTTTAAGATGCTGGTTGGTGTGGCTGGTGATGCATTAGAGCAGATGATTGTGCGGTTCCAATTTCCACTGGCTGGAAGCTAAAAATCAAAGCTCAGAAGCACTGGAAATGAGTGAACAGTAAGGCTGATCAACCATTGTCAGAAATCCCCAGCTTTTACACCAAAATACAAAGGATGGCAGACTGTCACAGGTGATCCCATTTCTTCTGGCTGAGACTATTTTGTAGAAATACCTCCTAATCTTAGTTCAGAGTTAAGTAATAGGTTCCCAGCTTGTTGCCCATGAGATCCTCTGCTGTTACTCATAACCACAGAATTATGAACACACCAAATTTGCCACCACTTAAAACCCAAGTTGGCAGCAAAATCCAAGTGCAGCCAGGTCCACAGCATGTTTCTTGCCCAGTACTTTAACCCATGGGCTGCAGAAGGCTGAGATTCTTGTATTAAAGGACAGAATCTGACTACACCTCTGGCTGAGACCCCCCACTCAATAGTCATTATAGCCAGAACCACAAAAAAGATGGTGGCAGCATCATACAGCTCACAGATCCAGTATAACGCCTCTTCAGTAACCAAAGAGAAGACAGCTTGGAACTTTAACCCATTGGTGAGCCACCCTTGCCAGTTATTGAATGGACTATGGAACTCTCTTTTCCATGTGGCTGCCAAAGAACAGAGCCAGTACATCTGGAGTTAAAGTTACTATCATTGCTGAGCTCAGACATTTTCTCAAAGCTGTTGATCTCTCGTAGCTTTGCATTCTGTTGGTATCTGAGCTTCAATTCACCTTCTTCTCAAGCAATGTTCCACCAGAGGTCTGGGCTCCAGAAGCAGTGACTTGCTGTCTCTCACTCAGTTCAGATGCGTTTCATTTGCAGCCATGACTCACTCCTCACAGCCGTGTTTCATTTCTCATAAGGCCGGGTGACTTAATCATACCTTCCCACTGAACTAATGCTACTGCGCCTTACCTCCTGGCTACACCAGCCGGCATACCTGGGTAATAATGCCGCTTCCAGCAAAATCCTGGCTCGTGGGCACAATTATCTGGCTGCAGCAAGATGCTGAGCTGGGCCACTTGGTGCTACTGTAGTAACACGTGTGCCCAGAGCTCCACACGCCTCTGCTCCCGGGAGGTGCCTCTGCTTGCTCAATGGGGGAGTTGTCCCCGTCTAACAGATGGGCAGCAAGCCTGGAGATCCCAAACTGTGCTCCCTAAGGAGCTGTTCTTGCAGACAAGGCTCCCTACTGGACTCAGATCCCTACGTCTCACCGAGATTGTACTTGGCAGCTCAGCAAAGTCTCAAGAAGTCGGCTCCAGCCTGGCGTTAGTCCAACCTGCCCCAGACAGTGGCCCCCAAGTGCCTCTTCACCTGGTGGGAAGTGCCAGGTTCATGCTGCTCCAGCCTCTCCCTCCCAGCTCATGCAGGCTGGGACCAGGCTCTGCCGGCTCTGTGCTCCATCAAGAGAAAGAGGAATTCCCCGGAGTGACAGTGTGGTCTCCAAATAGGATCCAGAAATCTGGGCTAGAAGGTCTGGAGCTTTTAATAAGCAAAAAAAATACTCTCAGGAAAGTGAGAAAGAGAACAGTATCTTGTTCACCAAGCGTGACAGCTTCTTTGAATGCACTGAGATGCTTTAGAGGGGATGTAGTTACCCTGTTTTCCCGAAAATAAGACCTACCCAAAAATTCAGCCCCAGCATGATTTTTCAGGATTTTTGATGTTCTTCAAAATATAAGCCCTACTCCCAAAATAAGCCCTAGTTACAGTTAAATTTTAAAAGTCAATTTAAATAGTTTCCAAGCATCTTATTTTTGGGGAAGCAGAGTAGTGGACAGGAGACATTGCCATGCCTGTCTCCATTGGCACGATCAGTTTCAAACCCATTCTTCACCAGTTACTGCTGTGCTGGTACATATCTCCTTTTATCCCACAGTCTGTTTATATTTTTGATGTACGTAATGTAACAACAAAAACCACAGAGCAAATATACACATTCTTAAGCTATAAATATTGTTGGAAAATACTGACATTGTGCAGACAAAGGGAATTGTTCTGATAATAAATTATTTTCTTTCCCTTATTAAGCACTAAAAACCCTTGGTGACTCACTGACAAGGGCATTGTTTGCCCAGAGAGCAATTGCTGGACTAGGGGAGGTTTTTGCTTAATTGCCCTCCAGCTCTCCCACTGAGCTACTGGGCAACTGAGAATGGGAGAGTCGGGGTGTCCAAAAGCCACCAACAGGCACCTTGTCAGAGTAGGACCATGGGGACTGAAGAGCAGCATCTCCTGCTCCTCAGCTTCACCCTGGTGTTTTATTGGGTAGTGGAGAGACTAGGGAGAGAGTGATGAACTGGTAAAAATGTCCCCAATACTCAACTAGAGACATAGACAACCGGTATTTCCAAAAGTCCAGAGTGAGGTGACTGTTCTGTATTGGAAATAGAACCATTTATTTCCCAACCCACCTCCCCAAACAGGAAAATTTTAAGATTGATAATTTTTCTTCCCCACAAGTTCTCATGCCCATGCATCTTAGTACTTGGCTCTCCAAGACAAAAGTATTTAAATGTGATGGTAATTAAACGAAGAATATAACTCCCCCAGCTTGCCAGTGAAGTTCGTTGATAAATGAGAAATGAAATTGCAAGTAGAGGAACCTGAGTGAAACAGAACTGATTCAGACCTACGTGATACACTTTGTCCTGCCCTGCCCAGTCAAGGAGGAAGGTCACTCATCTCCCTCACGTTCGGCTTTTGCTAATGCTGTGTATGATCATACAACACACAAAACATTGTGATGTGTCTCCAGTAACGAGTCTGCCCTGTTACCCTGAAGAATTCTCTTTTCTCAGTGCTCTCTGCCTCCCACCCCACACACATTCTTTTCCCTTTGAGTGGTGTGCCTTTCTAACCATATTACATTTATTTGCACTTACTGTGGATTATATTGCCTTTACTGGAATTGCCTTCTACTGGAAACATCTAAACCGCATGTGCGCATCAATTCATTGAAATTTGTCTCCTCCTTGTTTGAATTTCTCTTATTTCAACTTTCAGACACGATTGCTTTCTTGAAAACTGGTTTTCCCACAGCACTTCTTGATAGTAAGGGTATCCATCCTTTGTGATCAAACCCATCTTAATTGACAAGAAGATAAATAAATGAGCTTTCTCAAGCCTCTCCCTAGAACAAATGCATTTACTCTGATGCTGAAGTCTATTTTCTAGCTCTCACCTGTGTGCAGTCCCTTTCCCAGCGTCCTTTGGACCCATGGCCACCAGCTCTATTGGCAGTGTGACCGCAGCAGTGGCATCTCTCATCCACCAAGGTGGATTTGCTTTGGAGTCCAATCTGCTCCATGTAGCAATTGCCTATAGCGTATGACAGTTGTGCAGAAAAGCACGTCTCACCCAAAAACATTGCCAGTACTAATGCAGAAAAGTATTTGTGCTTATATCGAATCCTTTGGTGCTGCTGAGAGCTGCCATCAGGGCTGAATGTAAGTGTTTAACTCTGCTATGGGGGAAAACATTCCCATATCTATAATGTGAGATGCAGGGTGATGCATTGCACATAATTCTTCAGTTTTAATCATGAAATCATCAGGACTTGGGTTAATGGCTTTATCTTTCAAGTGCAGATTGCAAAATACTCACAAATATGACAGCAAGGAGGACTGAGCCTTTAGTTCAGGAAATAACATATAAAGATCAGGTTGGCTGTTAAAAATAGAATGAGGACAGATAATGCCTGAAGCGAAGGTTACATTGTATAATACATAAATAAATTGAATGCCAGTGTATCTGAAGGACAACAAAGTGGAGAAGGGGATAAACTATGCATCTAAACCCAGCTTTTCCTCCCATTTGTGCGACGGTGAGTGAGGAGCACCGCCGAGAACCCAGCTAAAACTTGTTTTGCGCACAGAGACCTGGCCCAGTCATTGCGGAGAAAACGCGGTTTTAAGCATCGTGTGGATCTGACCAAAACAGCCTCGAGTGTGCATGAGCGAACACGTCTGTGCGGCCGCGGGGCTGCCGGGACCCGGCGCCGGCACACGGAGCCGGCTGCTCATGCGCAAGCGAGCTCCAGGTTCAAGGTGTGCAGGGGCGGCAGGAGGGCTGCACCTCAGGACATGGGCAGGTTTGGCCTTGGGTATTTCACAGTGTTCCCTTTTCATGTGTGTGAAACAGCTAAAGCTGCAGATGAGCTGAAATTGGAGCTCGCCCTCCTTCCCTGCCTTCTCTGTTTTAATAAACAGGCTGACTCGTGCATGGTCGTTGCTGCAGCGCTGGCTGCTGTGATATTTCCAGCCATGACGAGTGACAGAAGCTGCAGTAACTGCATGAACATGCTTCTGTGCATAATTTCTGTGACAGGAAAAAGATCAAGTTATTCAAATTGTGCCCGGAATGTGCTCGCGCAGGCTCTGCTGGGTTAGCACGGTGCTGTACCCTGGGTAACCAGCATGGTGAGATAAGGACTAACCAGGCTGCAGTGCTGTGTCCTGTTTTCCACCTATTTGATGGTAATGAGAACTAAGGGCTAAAAGCTACTTCCTCTAGTAAGTTTTATCAAGCAAATGGCCAACCCCTGAGCATTCCTGAAGGAAATTGTCTTGGATCCAGAACATGCATGTCGGCAGGCACTATTCACAGAATAGTGTATAAGTGCCTCTTGATGTGAAACATAAAAGCCCCACACTGAATAAAGTAATTCAGGTCCACATCTTTTTAGCACAGATACTGTAAAGATAAAATGAAATTCCTCAACAGAGAGGAGAAAATCATTCTCAAAACGGAACCTTACTTTTCTTTATTTTCCTCCACACTTATTGCTCGATGCCAAAAGGCTCTTTTTGAATTGTCCAATGTGTTCCAAGGAGTTCTTCTTGCTCCCACCCGGGCAAATGACTTATTCATCATGTTGGGGTCTCAGAATAAATTGGATTCTTCCTTCCAGTTAACTGACTAGATTGACACAATGCGTAGAGCTATTCCAACCTTGTGAGCATTTTCAGCAGCAGCGCCTCAGCCTCTTATTTCCTCCAATTTCTAATCTGTCAGTTTATTAACATCAGTCGAGTGATTCCTTTTGCAGTCCCAGAGAATGTTGTTCCTGCTAAAGAAACTTCACTACGAGTGAATACCAAGTATGTCTGCGGCACTGTATCTGTCAGTAGTTAAAGGGCACGGGGGGATTTATATTCTGTACAAAGCTTGAAGACTTTTGCTTTGGAAGTACGTTGTCTTGAAGGAATTTGCACAAAAATTCCTCTATGATATGAGCTGAGCTATTTTGAAGACCCTTCTTACACAGTACCCCATCAGCTGAGAGCATCTCACAAAGTGCTGGGTAGAAACAGCCGGGGCATTGCTCAGCTGAAGGGACATCACTGTGCCTGGAGCTTTGTGTACATACAGCAGATAAGCATCCATATAAGACAGGGACAGAAAGCAAGAGTTTTATTTAGGGAAAAGAAGAAACTCTGAAACAGTTGAGGGTTGGTTTTAAATGTAATATATAATAACTGAGATCTCTGGAAATGTTTTCTCGACAAACTCAAGTCCTTTCCAGAGCCGCCCTGTGGTTAGGATGTTCACCAGGCATGTGGGAGATCAAATTCCAGCTCCTGCTCTAAATGAAGCTCAGCTGTGACTTGAACCTGATGTGTCTCAGCCTTTGATAACAGCCTGGGTTATTTTGGGGTGACTAATCCCCTCCACATCCTACCATGGACACCATGCTGGGTCTACGAAACCTTTCTTGACGAGGAAACACTTTTCAACAGTGATAGTTTCTTTGAAGAATCCCAGTTGATTCTAGTCCACACCCGAATGACTAGACAGACAAAGGAAATGCCATCTCATTTGACACAGAGGACGAATAGGCGTGGAAGAGCAGAGGTGGGACTCCTGGGCTCCAGATGCTTGACCAGTTGCTCAACCACAGGGAAGCCATACAGAATATGGGTAGGCTTCAAAGAAGAACTGCTGATGCTGAGCATTCATGGGATGCTTGAACACCATCCTTCCTAAAGCACTGAGCCCTCAGGCTTTGGGAAGAGTCCTTATATTTTTCTGCCTTTGTTGGGTCCATAACTCACAGGACATCATTTCCTGTAACCCAGCTGATCTGCCATTGCTGCAGAGTGCTGGGTACAATTATTGGTGAGTACTGGAGCTGATAAGATAACTGTCATAAAAAGATGCAGGTCAGGAACATGCGCTTCTATCCTGCCTCTTTCTTGCTCCAAAGGTGCTTTTTCTTGCAGTGCTTCTGTGCAGGCAGTTGAGACGGAGAGGACAGTGTGTCTCTTGCCCTTGGAGCAGGGAGCACCCCACAGGGCAGGACATGTTGGCTTTTGGGACCCCTGCTGCCAGGGGGCGAGGGGAGGAAAGGCTGTTACTGTGGGATTCAAATACAATGGTCCTCAGTAGTTTTGGCCTTGCATCAGAAGTGTCTCCTCTTTTCATCGTGCCGCAGTTCTCCAGGGCTTTCTCTGCCCTTGTCAAACACTGCCAGAAAGCACCATCCCCATGGCTGCCAAACAATTATTCCAGACGCTTATCTGATATTGAGAGATGGATAATGAACACATTTGGCATCAACAAATTACCCAGACAGTGCCCTCTGTCTGAAGTCCCACTGATCCCGGCAGGGAGCACGGAGGTGACTCCTCCAAGGCAGCTGCCGAGTGACTCTGATTGATTCTTTTGGGCAGGTGCCACAGGCAAATGAGGGCTCCAGTGCTCGTGGTCACTGTGTCACCACAGCCAGCCCGTCTGGCAGGGGAGAGGAGCCAGGGATGGGCAGGCTGGAGGAACCCATCTCCAGC
Organism: Nesoenas mayeri; assembly: GCF_963082525.1. Lineage (NCBI taxonomy): Eukaryota > Metazoa > Chordata > Aves > Columbiformes > Columbidae > Nesoenas > Nesoenas mayeri. The sequence goes on from NC_137571.1 coordinate 6,553,201, forward strand.
CAGCGATGGGCTGCTCACCGCCCTCCTGCCGCCGGCTCGCGGGATGCTGCTCGGAGAAGTTCACGCTACTGGTTGAAGTCGCTGCAGGGGGAAAAACCCAGATGACCTCTGTTTGCAGGAAAGGGAACACATCTCCAGCCCTCGCCCTGGCAATGGCTCGTGCTTGTGAGCTGGAGTTGAATAGGGTGCTTTATTTTATCCTAGTCAACAGCTTGACCCCAGATTTGCTTTTCACCCCTTAGGAGTTCAGGTCTCACCTTTATTGCAAGAAAAGCAGTAAAAGGCCACATCCTGCAATGACTTTCAGAATTTAGACTTCTTTCAGATTCCATTTTCAGTTATACATAATGAGTAAAATAATTTAAACTTCCCAAAAAATATTTCTCACCATTCACCTAAAATGAGTTGCTCTCTTTAAGTCATGTTGCCAAAGAACATCAAGTTGAGTCCCAGAGCTAAAAGACCAAGATGCACGTCATCCTGCATGGGAAATGGATGTAGGAAGGACAACTGTCCTTTGGGAGGAGATGATTGATTCACCTCACACACTGACATGATGACAGAAGCAACAACTGCTGCATAGGATATTTGAGGGACTGGGTATTGACTAAAACTGTTTGAAATCTTTCAACAAAACCCCCAGAATTCTGTGGAAATTTGACTCATGTTTCCCAACTCTGTAGTCTCAGCCCTTGCTTTCATCATGGCGATGAACCACTTAGCTCTCTGATTCTCTTAAACTGTGACCTGTCCTGCCCAGCACCTCTTTCAAACCTTTACTGACCTCCCAACATCTGCATCCTTGTCTCTGAGTATTTGTTAAGGGAGTGGATCCCCATTGGGTTTGATTGCTTTGTTGCTGGATGTTTTACAACCCTGCAGATGTCTTATCTTCCCCCTAATGTCTTTCTAGAGGTCACAGTTCTTCTGGAACAAGAGACTTGGGACATACCCGAGCCTTGATGGACCTGTCCTCAGGTCGAGGTTAATCCATGGGATTGACTTTGCTCAGTATGCTGCTCAGAAGTCTCGTTACTCAGCAGCACAACCTTCTCGGTTGCTGCTTTCTGAGGGATCAGTCTCTCCACTCACAGTTTGAAATGTGTCATCATAGTTGCGGTCTCATTTAATTACACTTTTATTTTTCTTACATTCTCTAACTCCCTTTAAGCTGTTGGCTCATTTGTATTCCATACTCTTTATGCTTACAGCAAAGACCAGTTCTTGCCAAGCCTGCAGTTAGTTCCTGTGTTCAGTAACCCAGACTTAACAAGGTTGCCACGTGCTATGTAGTTAACACTTGCAACTGAGATGAATCTCTCTTAAAGATCGGAGCACAGGAGCTAGTTTTTGGGCCAGAAATCAGTGAAGCAATGCTAATTCACAGAGGGTGAGTTTCTGGCTGGTCCACATATTGCCACAAATGTAAAAGCAGCTCTGGAATGGCCATGGCCCCACCAGTGGTACATGGCAGGACTGCACTTGTACTGTGATAGCAGCCTGAGGCATAAACTCCCCAATTGTCCACATCACCTATAAATTGACTTGCTGTAGGTAATGACCGTGACCTTTACACTTTAAGCCTTAGAGTGGGGTAGGTTAAATGTAAATTACATATGTAGGACAGATGCTCATAAATGTAGAAATGTTATATCTACCAATAGCGTAGGCTGCATCTTGACTTAAATCATGCTAAATAACATGAACAGGAAACAGAATAGCAGGAAAAATGTCAGATGTGTCAGAAGAGAAAAATAAGCTGGGGCTTTCCAAAAGTGCAGACAGCAAATTAACTCTAACTGCAGATAACGTATTGGGTATACCTGCTTGTCTGGTGCAGATGGCTTTACAGCAGTGCTGTGACAAGGAAAGAGGAGCTCCTCCTGCCCTTAACTACAACTACAGTCTGCTCCCAATCCTCATTAAAACTTGATGCTGCAACACAGGTGAATTTTAGCCTTGTGAAGGCCGGACTGTTCTTGGTGATAAGTGATAGATCTTCTGAGTTCAAGTTGTTATTTTGTATCTCGTAAGTGATGTGATTTGCATACACTAATTGATCAAATCTTACCTATTTCATAGCCTTTCTTGTTCACTTGTGGTACTATATAACCAGGATTTTAGCAAGATATTCAACGCGTTACCATTGACATCTTGCTCCAAGTTATGACAAGAATACATCCAACTAGGCAGAGGACAATTGCATAGTGTATTTTGGATACTTAAATTTAATCTACAAAATTTCCTGACCTGGTACAGTGCCTGGGGCATTATATGACCCTGAGGTCCCTGACAAAATGACTTTTGTGTGTATCTAATGCAAACTGACACTGGGATCGGTGTTGAGTTTGGGTTCCTGCAGCTCTCCCATGGAAGGACCAGCTGGGTTACGGGCTCCTAGCAGCCTCAAGGTGTTTGGACCCTCACCCAGACCATGGTCCTGCCATCACACCAGGTCATTCGCAGAGCCTGGGCTGCCCAGCAGCCACCAGCTCGTCAGACACTTGCGAGCTAATGACCGGAGGTCATGGCCTCAGCAGAATCCTCAAGCCAGCAGAAGTCATTTCCATTCCCACATGCTGAGGAGCAAACCCATTGCTGTCAAAATACAGGCCTGATTTCCCAATGCTAGTAGATGGGTGACGGTAAATATCTGGGACATCTCCAAAGAAGTATTGACTCTAGGGATTTATTCTCATACGCTGCCCTGAATAGATCAGATTCTTGATCTCCACTGTTAATGAAACACATTCCTGTGGTCTATCTCTTTTTTTTCCTCCTCAGACAAACTTTCTACCTCACATCTATGAAGAAGTCAGCTTTAAATCTCTAGAGATATAAAGGCTGAAGAGTGTGCTTACCTAAAAGCATCAATTTGCAATAATGGAACAAAGTTGCAGAAGTATAAAACGATAAAAAATTACTACAATTGTGTATAAAATTAAGGGACTTCCTTAATGACTCTTGTATCTGTAAGAGCTGCCGAAGTCTCTGCCACACATTTCTGGGCTGGCAAGCCCTGTAGAACTTTTATAGATGGATGCTTCCTGCTCTTATTGCAAAGCTGGTGATGAGTACCGGTCAGAGCAGTCACACTGCTATCTATCTCTATCTCCAGAGGCAATACCTGTTTCTTAATGTCTTCCTTCTGAATTTCCCCCCAGTCCTTGCAGCAAAGTGCTGGATCCCCTGCAGTACTGTAGGGTCAGGCAAACATTCTGGAGGTGTGTTTTGATTAACACGTTCAGCGTCAGGCTCCTTTTCCTATGCCCTGACTCCTTAGAGTGACTTTAGAAATGATGCATTCAGTAAGACACTTTTATTTAAGTTTTTCCTGGATTTCTGGAGGAATCAGCACCTGAACCTACAGACAGGCTCCAAAACCAGCTTGGCTCCATGGAAGGTTCAAGGCAGGGAGACAGTCAGACACTCCAGCACTGTCAAGAGAGAAATCTCACTGGCACTTGGCATTTTTGCAGGAGGAGATGTGAGGTGTTCAGCACTCAGAAACCTGGCTCTCTCTGCCATGTCTCCCCTTAGGAGTACTTGGCCCAACATATCGCACGCAGACTTTGCATTGGGCTCCGCGAGGTACAATCACTCATCTGGCAGCCTTGAGAAGGAGCTTTCTGAACCCATACCTGAGGTTCCTCCTGCAGTTGTCAGTCTCTGCCTGCACCAGGTCCAGATCTGCTGGTAAACAACACGCACGAGTCAGGGTTGGTCCTGGGCTCTGCTTGGCACGTTCAGATTCACTGGGGCAAAGTTTGTCCACAGCAGCACCATCGCTCCCAGCTCCAACACTCTGCAAATGTTCACCCTGCACGATATTTGCTCTCCATCCCCGCTCAGCCCTTTTAGTGCCTTGTTATCTCAAGGTGAGGCCCTCCGACAGCACCCTTGTTAATGCCTATGCAAAACTGCGGTGATCTGATAGATAAGGATGAAGTGAAACACATTCCCATTCCAGCAGGCACCGGTGTGCCAAGCCTGCACACACCGTAGGTCGGGCCAAGCAAAGTAAGGCACTCTGATGCAAGAACAAGCCCAGCCACATGCTATCTGTTGATACTAGGGTATTTATTTAGTGCTAATTAAAGCAATGGACCTGATAGTCTAGAAGTACATGCTACATACCCTAAAAATTCCCGCTTTCCAACTTTGGCAGTGCATCTTGATCCCCACAGCCCTGCGTCCTTCCTTTGCAGACAGGCATGTCAGACTGAGAACATCCCTCCCTCTTCCAGTCTTAGTCCCATTCAAGCAGAGGCTGGCCACGTTCCATTTTCAGGAAGGTGATGCTGCAAAATGGGCAAAACAGCTCTCATGAGGAGCTCTGGGCCCCTCTGACCTTCCTCGCTAGCAGCCTTGGTGACAAAAAATGAGGTATGACTTTGGTGTTCAGGAATGAGACCAATAAATCATTCACCTGCTGCTGGGAGGAAGTCACAGAGTAGGGTTTGTCATTATGTCATTTTGCATTTGTATCAAAAATCTCACAAGATTTCATGATTACGTCACAATTTGTAACAGAAGAGTGTCAACTGCTCTGAGCGGAGCATAAATGAAAATATCTGTGGTGGAGCACCAGAAGAAATACTGGAGCAAAGGTTAGAAGAATGGCTTTTATTGATAGACAAGGGCATGATCAACAGCGATCAGAGCGGTAAACACGCAGGAATGTGTCGTTTGCTTAAAGACCACAGCATTGCTGAGTCACGGGGTGTAGGACGGGAGGGTGGTATCGGGTCGGTATCTGGAGGATGGCACCAAGGTGCAGGCCTGGCTCTCTAGTAATGGAAAATTCAGTGACTGGAAGAGAGCATCCCCTGGACTAAGCGCGCTGCACTTCCCAATCACCTTCTTCCTGCAGACACAGCATAACCCGTCTTCAGCAGGAATCCTAATGCAATCGTTTTCTGCACAGATGCAGAATTGACTTTACTCTTCCACATTCATCTCTCTCCAGGACTCTATTTGTGACTTTCCACAGCCCAGGTTCACTATACAAACCACATTTCGTTCCTTTTCCTTCCTTATTAAGCATGAGACAAAGTGATTTATCTGTGGCTAATGCACAGGACCATACAGCCCGCAGCGGGCAGACAGCCTCTGCACCGCATGAAAAGGGAGATTTTATGGTGCCTGGGGATTGCGCAAATGTGATCAAGTTACCGTGGCTTAACAAGACGCAGTGCATGCACTGAGCTGTGAAAAGGGTTCATGTATGCTCTTAGCCCAGAGCAAATCCGAGGCAACGTGGCTTAGCTTAACCCACCATGAAAGAAGGTGCGTTCCTCGCATTTGCCACGGACCAGGAGCATATCCACAGACAGCTACTATCATCCCCTGGCATGCTGTAATTTGTCCAGAGGCTGGAACGTGATAAGTCCTTGATAGTCCTGGGTTCCTAAGTATTGATGTCACTTTTGAAGGTAAAGCTTAAGTATGCAGGTAACTGGGAGAAGGTAAATTTTAACCCCAAAGTCCCCAGGAAATGTGCAAAGTTCAGAAAGGTGCGCTATCTGAGTCAGGGACTTGCAGTCTTGGTATTGAAGTGGGACTAGATCTAGATCTGATACCCTGCTGTGGACCAGCTGAAGTGGTTGACCAAAGCTTCAAGCTACGTGTCCACCCTAAGCCATGATTTGAGGATCTTTAGTGGTATCTCTAGTTTGCCTATGTGGTGACTGAAGAAAATCAGTCCTTGTGGTGTCTCGCAATAGGTATGGGCAAGATCAGGTTATTTTGCCTCGGGTCTTTGCTGAAGATTTTTCTATTCCCCGCAATACGTCTTTAAGATTTGTTCCTGAAATGGGGGGCTACTGCCCCACTGTGCCCTTAAAAGAGCCACTGTCCCTGTCTCAGAGGTTTTCCTGCCTTCCACTGCAGCATCACACCAATCCTGCTGCTGGGAAATTGCGCTGAGGGGCAAAGCCGGGTCCAGGATGTGTAACTCCAAATGCTAAAGAGCGAATGCAAGCAATTCCCAGTATTTGCCCTGCAAGTTGCCCTCCTTGAGCGCTGGGAGGTGTGGTGGGGATTGCGAAGCACAGCTGGCAGAGCGGGACTGGCAGCAGGCTCATCAGAGCTGTCTATATTTAGGTCCCTGCAGGTTGGAACAAGAAAGCAGGAGGTCTCCTTGTTCTCCCCTTCCACGTGAGTTTGCCTGGCAGGGGTGTCTGTCAAGCCTGACCTCATTTTGTAGCTCCACATAAACTTCTCCAGCCTTGCGAGCTGGCAGCTCATCCTCACGAGGTACCGTAGTTGGGTTTCTATTATAACATCTGCTCATTAAAGCACCGTCTGTGCGTGTCTGTGTCCTGGAGGCAAGCTGCCTGTTTTTCTTTGAGTGCCATACTTCAGGCTATATTTTTGAGCTCAAGACTGCTCACTGGTCTGTCTGGTCCGGCACCTTCTTTCTTGGCAATGGCCAGTGATACAGCAAGATGCCGTTATCTTTCATGGTCAGTGGTGCCACAGAAAAGGATCTTTCTGCCTTAATCTTGCACTGATGAGCTCTTGTCCAGAGCAAAGGTGACATTCCCTCAGGCATCTTTGCCGTTATCTCAGCTCTTCATCTGCAGATACTTCCTGGTGTAGCTGTGTAGTTGTCCAGCCCTTTGAAATGGGCCATGGTCATCTGCAGGCAGGTCTGGGGTGCCCCGTGTGGGTGGCACACAGCTGAGCTCTGGCTCAACCTGGGGCTTCTCCTACCTGCCTGGAAAGAAGCATCACCTTTTTCAAAAGGATGCTTTGCATTTTCCGTTCGCACACTGGGAGCCGAAGGGGGACACAATGTCTCCTTCCCCTTCTGCCTGGTTCCCAGACAAGAAAGCATCTGCCTCCATCAACTTTTCCCTTACATAAAGTCTCTTTGCTCTCTTGTGTGCAGTGAACTCAAGTCCTAGACTGACGGTCCAATTCTCCCACCCTTAGAAGTCAACTGTTAATTATAATTACTTTTCAGAATATACCCAGAACTGAGTCCTGCCTCTGCCAAGGGCACCCTAATTAAGCTGTTTCTTTGCTGAGTGCAAGTCACTCCCTTTTGGCATGCAATGCGTGATTACAGTTAATTTGCTGGTTTTCCAAACTGCCATGAGAAATAGAGCTTCCAGGAAAAAGAAAAAATACAAAGGGCCCAGACTACTCTTAATGGCTTGAAGAAGACAAATGATGGAAAGAGTCAACATCACGGGGGGAACCTCCGGTTTCTTCCAGTAACCGGTCTCTTCTGCACTATCTTTGTCAATGTCTTCAGCCCTCTTAGGCCTCAAGTCCTTAGTGATACAAGATATACTTGAATTATCTTCTCCCGTTGGCCAACATTGAAAGCTGTGAGTGAGACCTGGTGGCACCGTGGCTACGGCAGGTCACGTAGGTGGACTAGCAAGGCTGAAAACTCTACCCAAGCTATGCAGATACCTACATCTCAACTACTAGTAACTCAGAAGATGCAGTTTCAACCTTGCTGACAGGACATTCCCCCGAATTATAACAACAAACAACACCCAGCAATGATGATGAGGGAACCCAAATCATTCCAACAATTAGACAATAATTATAATAAAACGTTTCTAGAATGATTATGAAGGTTTCCAATGCATAAGTCACTGTTTTATCTCATTCTAGATTGAGATGGCTTCTGGGCAAGAATACTGTTGCTGCTGAACAGGGAACAGATAATCTACACAGTTCAGGAAAAGACAAATAAGTTTGGAGCCAGATCCCCCACTGATATCAAAAGGCGGAACATCTTTTCCTGCTCCACTACTTCATGCTCTCATTTCAAAAGTGCAGCCTGGCCTGTGTTTCTTGGGGCAGAATTGTCAGACAGATACAGTAACCTCTGCTGGAATTCAGGATAAGATTAATTTGGTACTCTTACATAAAACATATAGCCAGGAATCTTCAGACATGGGGACTCGTCACAGTCTTTCCAGATCCAAAATACATTGACTTAGTTCTGACTCACAGGCCAACATGCCAGAACGCAGCATCTCGCCCTGCAGCATCACGGCTTCCCTTGGTGGTCCCCACGCCGTCCCGGCTGGCGGGTTCCAGCAGCAAAACCTCTCCCGTTCATCTCTGTGGGGCTGCTCTGTGTGTCTCTCCCTTATGACCACAGAACCACCTTCATGTAACTGCAGCTCGCACGGACCTCTTGTGTCCACAGTGATCCTGGCATGCAGCAGCATCTCTGACGGGCTCGTGCAATTTCCCTCTTTTAAACTGCTGGTTTGGGGTAAAAAGAGAGGAGCGAGCCAAAGCTCCCCCAGACATCATCTGGCCCCAGTTCAGCTCTCTGCAGGCACCATCTCCACTGGTGGCTCAGGAACATCTGGACACCAGCCTTTCTCAGCAGAGTGTATTCAGGCAGGGAGTTCCACCCATCTCTTTTTCCAACCGCTGTCATTTTGCTGGGTGTCATCTCATAACATTCCGGGTTTATATATTCATATATATTAATAACAACAGGGCATGTTGCAAGGCATGAAGCAGGCGATCGCCGTTGGCTCTAAATATCCTTCTGTTCCCCAAGGTTGGGAGAGTTCTTGCACAGACACAATTCCCATAGCAAGGTGTAGTGCAGGGTGATTCACTGAGCTGTGTGTTGGAGCCACATATCTGAATACACGAGGCAGTTTCATTGATTTCAGCCCAATCAGGCAAGAGCTTTGAAGTTTCATGGAAACACCAAGGTTGTAGAATAGCCACAACATGCTCCTGCATGGCCTCGAGACTGCTCAGCAGGACATACGGATTAATGAGCAGCATCGTGGGCTGTAGGAAAGGCACAGTGGAGCTGTGCACAAACCACCATTCAGCATGTTTTTAACGGGATTCTCTTTTTCTTGCAAACCAACCACTTTCTAGTTCACTCATGAAAACATGACCTACTGTGAAACCAAGACAAAAAGGTACTTGGGCACCTGAAAACTGCTCCTCAGCTCACAGATAGTGTCAACTGATAATTTTAATGGCTGCTTTGGCAGCCAAATTGACACAAAACCCGGCCCTGTAACGCACCCATGGTCCTCTCCCAAGAGAGCTTGCTTTTTAGTATTCAAAAATCAAGTCGTGTAGTAGCCTGAACAAGGATGGTTTGATGTTTCATTTGGAAACATTTTTGCGGTGGTTGGGTACAGTGATTGCCTGGAAAGAACCCGAAGATTTTTCTAAAAAAGTATATTCACAATAGGAAGACTGTATGAACAGTCTTCTGAACGGCACTGGTGACTTGGGAACTTAAGTCCAACTACAGAATTCACTAAGGTGTTAAGCCCATCTTGTTGACTTTCAGCGCTATGGAGCCTGTTGGTGTAGGTACTTCAAAGTAGCTGGGCCCCTAACTGCACAGGAGATGGACACCTATGTTCTTCTGAGGATCTGGACCGTAGATCCTGTATTATTGTAGAAAATGAGTTTCTGGTGGGTTTATGACTCACCCACCTTTGAAAAATATAGTTTTCCTTTTCCTAGAGTCCTTAAAGGATTCTGCAGTACCGAGAACACTGTTTGCTCACATGTTCTCTGCTTTCCTCCTCCACTTAGTGTTGAGTAGGCACATGGCAAACACTCAACTTTAGTGCTAGTACTTTCGTTTTTACATTCAAGTATTATGTAATGGAGAGGTTAAAAACTTTCTTACATAAACAGATTGTTCTTCAAGGAAACCTTTGCTAGTTTCAAAAATAAATCCAGAGTAGAATAGTGAAAAAGACAAACCTGCATCCCTTATCTCTGCTCAGCCACCTGACTCTACACCTGTCGTTTTCAGTTTTACAGACAGCATATAGGTATGTACATACATACAACACCACAGACGCCTGCAATGTGCTCTCTGTCATCTAAGCTCTGTCTTAGGAACTGATGCCATGTCTATCACTTCTGGTCTACCTATGGTTAGATGGACAGAGAAGGGTTAAAGGGATTTAAGGGTTTAAATGGAACAAATGTTGGAGATTTAGCTATGGCAGAAAATAGTTTCAGTCATCATGCTGTCAAACAGCTTTTATTATTCATATGAGAGGAAATGAGAACAATGCAAAGTGCATTTGTGTGCTCTGAATAAGGGCACCAGTTCTTGGCCTTGGCAGCTCTCCTGTCTCTCATGGAGCCTCCGTCTCCCAACATGGAAAAGCAACTAATGAAGCAGCAAGGGGTTCAAGGCAGCATGCAGGGCCCTGGTGCTGAATCAAAGCCCTCCTGCTCATTTCCCTTTCCCCTCTTCTCGAGTGGAATTCGGAATCGTTGGTGATTAACTCCGGGTTAAGCCAAAAACAGGAGCAACAAAAACAAGGGCAGCCCAGGAGAAGAGCTGCTTTTCACCCCCCACTGTGTTTATTTGGTGATGTTGGGTTTCCTGCTCTCTCTGAAGTGCATCGGTAAGTCAGGATGCTGGAGGACTAGAGGGAACTGAAGTTTGCTGAAGGAAGGACCAGGTACATGCAATGAATCACAGTAATTAGAGCCGCATCTGTTCTTAGTGAGTTCAGCATTTGACCACAAGCATTATTTTCTCAAGCTTACGAATTCATAATTTTTCCTGAAACACAGAAGACACTCGCTCTTTATTCAAAAGTGCTGAGGAAGAGGAGGTGCTCACCCAACAGAGGTTCCTCTGATGTTCTCCTTGCGTCTCACCTGCTCTCTCTGAAGCATAAAATCCTTGAGATTCTCCCCAAAGGTCCAACTGGGCTCCAAACTGGTGCCAACTCCAGACCCTCTAAGAAACATTGAAGCATCAATCAAGCCACCTTTGCCCACTCCACTGGCCATGTGGGCTTACCCTTGGGGTCCAGGAGCTGGTAGATCCTCCACTCTGTGTCTTCCAGCTCCTCAAGACCTTCATGTGTGTTTCAGGAACACCTGAAAAGGCCCAAAAATTTTCCAGAGAAGAAACATACAGAAAGTTAAAAGTCTGTTGTGACAAAGCTGGACTTTTACAACCTGTTTCCTGGTTTTAATCCTGGAGAGGGAAATGGTTATATCATCTGGTTCAAACCCTCTTGTGGTAATTGCCCTGCGGCATCTTAGCAAGGCAATTAATTTCAGGAGGAATTACCCAACCCTTAATTTTTCTGAGCAATTATCAGCTCAGGTACCAGCCAGGAATCGAAGTGTTCTTTGCTCCGATGATGGCTGGGTACAAGTAGCTGCAGACTCCTCTGCGATGCTGCAATTAGCAGAAAGTCTCCTGCGGTATCTGTCTTGAGATGTCTTCACCTGACGAGCATGCCCAGATAGCAATCGCAACCTCTCCCATGTGTTTAAACGGGCAGTTTTGATGAATGCTGCGAGTTTTGCTCTCTTTCAGCTTCCCGTTTGTGTAAGTAGTGCAAAGGGCTTGGGCTGCAGAACGAGCTCAGCCTTCCAGGTACGGCCAGCAGGAGCAAAGCGGTTGGGAAGCACTGAAGTGCAATGAACTCAGAACTGCAGCAAAGAGCTTGGTCACTTCGGGAATGACCCTGGACACAGCCAGGAGGTTGTGGCATTGGTCTGAGACTTCCATTTTGCGCACAGGCTAGCAAAGCTAATGATAGACCCTCTAAAGCCACAGGGAAACATGAGTCTGTCTTACATGCCAGCGATGTGAATGGAAAATGAGCTGTATTTTTACATTTTGCAGTTCCTCGCTGAGAAGGCAGGTGTGGTAGCTGCCCATAAATGTGATGTCAGCGATGGGCAGACAGAAGAGAAATAGTAGCCTGATGAAAATCACTTGGGAATACAGCGGAGCTGATACATGCATTAGGCAACTAGATTTAGGGATATCACTTATCTGCATACGCTTGTTTCTGGGCTGCATGAACACAGTGTGGCTAGGCGATGCTTTTGTAAAAGACTTAACTCCTCACTACTTTTTAACCCTACGTGACCTGACTGAGGATGCCACAAGTCTTGTCATGAGCCCAACATTCCTGGGAGCCAGTCTGAACCCAGGCTCTAGGAACATGACATATTTTACATGTGAATGCCAAGCATGTCAAGGTGTTTTTTTGGAGTCTGAGGGCAGGTTAAACTCTTCATGTAGATACGAACTGTGCTATCGCCAGCTGCCAGTTGCTCGACTGACTTCTGCAAAAAGCAACGTGGGCCTTGTTTGCTTTCCTTGGCTCTCATTCAGAGATGATGGAAATACAATGGAGAAGCTTGAACCAAAGCCCACTGAAGAAGAGGTTGTGTTGGAGAAGGCATTCCTTTAATTACCAGTAATTTCAGGGGCCTCTATGCTCTCCGAATACCGTGTGCTGTCTGTTTGGAAGACAAGCTTTCCAAATCTTCCTGTGCTACAAGATGGACCCTCACTCTGCAGTTTGGAGGAACACTCCTGCATACTTCAAAAATATTGTGGACTTTGCTATAGGAGAAAAACATCTATGGATCCAAATCTGCCTAAATATGAGGGGTGGCTTCATCATACCTGCCTTGGTGCGCCTAGAATAAGCCCTTGTTAATGTTGGAGACTCCGGTCCCCTTCCCATCACAGCTCTGCATTGGTGGTGTTCCATGGGTGTTTGATGGCCTTTTATTTGTCCTTTGTGCAAAAGCACAGAGCTCTTGAGGCTTCTTGTATGGAAGTGAATGGGAGCACTTCTAGAGAACCTGACATCTCTTTACGCCAGCGTGGAAAGCACCAGTGGTGCTTCTGTCTCCATTTTTCCTCCATCAAACAGGAAAATTCCTTCCCTGCTAAACACGAGCGAGACAGAAAATAAGTCCTCATGCTTATGCAGTGTTGAATTATTACAATGATTGGAATGTTCAGTTATTACGGGCCAAGTCTTTGCCTAGAGGAAAAATGGGGCCAAGCAACACTAACACCAGTTTATGCCACTGTTTGGAGGCGCTTCTTAACACTTAGGCAAAATACAACTGAATGATTAATGCAGGTTTTTCTTTTCTTTAAAAAAAGAGTTATTTGAGGTATGGCAAAGCTTTTGTAAAAGTTGTTTCTCACATTTTCCAGGCCACAGAGCTGTCTGGAAGGGTTTGAAAATTAAGTTTTCAATCAAGGGAAACAGAAGCGGAGAGAATGGGGGAAGGAGGTAGTTGGGGAAACATGATTATTTGCCCTATTTCTAGATCAGCGCTGCCAAATTCCTAGTGTGTTATGTAATTAGCACACTATCTGAGTGCTCTAATCATGACAGCACGTGCTTTCTTACCATACCCCAGGCTGTATTGCAAGTTTTGTTCATTTGTAGCATATTTAAAATCTGCGATTTGCAAGGGTTTTTGAGAAATGGGGCGGGGGGAACAGAAGAAGGGAGAAGTTTGTGCATTTCCAGATGAGTTCTCTCCCTCCCCAGCCCCTTTCTGACCTCCCTGGATGGCTGTGCTGGGTTGCAGCACAGGTGCTCTGCGGCTTTGCTGCCGGCTAAAGCTGCGGTTTGCGGTGTGCCAGCGTGCAGCAGGATGCATGTTTTTGGGGCTTTTTTTAGACATGAATAGTGTTCCTGAGATACCATCCCTGCCTCAAGATCTTGCAGATAGTTTTATAGATTGTACTCTTCTTCCTCGTTTGAGTCACCCACACAGAAAAATACCTATGCAAACAATTTCCTCTCAGCCATTCCCATTTTTCCTGGTAAAATCAGATCCATGATACAGTGAGGTTCCCATATGACAATTACTGGTGATAATCAAGATAGGGATCATCAAAGAATATGAAGTAACCCAATCAGATTTCATGGCTTTCCAATCTCAGGACCTTGCACTGCGGATTTTAAAATCCCCTTTTTCAAGGTTACTTTCACGCTGTTTAATAAGGTCTTATCTTGTAAACTATAATAAGGTTTCAGGTCTTAATCCGGTGAGATTCTGCTGGGGGTGGGCAGGGCAGGGATTTCTTCAGCATTTTAGTACCCCAGGGACAGAACATCCAGGGACGAACCCGGGGATATAACGAAGTGATGAAAACCGAGCCGGAGATGCTCAGATCTGCATCCACCCCCTCGCATGCAGCTGGCCCCAGGGGCAGGTCTTTGAACCCCCCCGCTATTGCTCTCCCCAAGTGATTCCTGAAAGCCCCGCAGTTATCAGAGAGCAAGGGGGCCTGGAAATACAACCTCCTTTGTTTAGTCTCGGTGAATGCGCGGCAGGAAAACATCGCCATCCTGTTTTCCAGGCTTTAGCACGCAAATAAGAATGGAGGAAAAATACAGCAGCCTCTCTGACAGGCTGTGATTAATCCTCATTGTGTCCCGCATTGAAGAGGTGCCAGAGCTGCTGCTCGCCAGCCCGTGTCCCCCCCTGCCGCACCAGCCCGGGGAGAACCTGTTGTGCTGAGCCTATGGGGCAGCGTCTGTGTGTGGGGAAAAGGATGACACTTGCAAACGTAACAGCGTGTCGTGGGGTGGATGCACCCAGGGAGCCCGATGACCACATGGCCAAGGGTGATGCAAGAGGACCAGGAGCCATGTGGGAGGGAGGGAGCAGCTCCTCGTGCTGCTTATCCCTGCTGGACCGTGCAGCCTGACTCACTTGCCCTTGTCCCATCACTATCTCCTCGCCACCCTTTGCTAACTCAGCCCCGGGGAATGGTGGGTTTGCTTTGTTTTCTTCTCTCCGTCCTGGACTGTCCTCGTGTTGAAATATTACCCGAGTCAGCAGGGCGAACGCTGCCAGCTTGTGCAGAGCTGAGAAGTTGCATAAACCCGGTCATGCAGATCGCAGATGGCTGTACGCAAGCCTGCAAAAGTCGCTGCGCACTTGGGACCTGTCCTAGAGCGGTGCTGGTGCCGGGCGGGCAGCTGCGGTGGGGAAGGGGCTGACGCTGCGCTCTGCCCTCCCAGCCTAAACCAGGGCAACGTGCGTTCTGCTAAGACAAGGTAAAACCTGACTCATGCCTCAAGATCTCTGGGCGTGCTGTATATCCTTGCTCAGTAGCCTTTTCCCCTGTGCTGGCTGTGCATTTTGTGCAGCAAAGCCTCACAGTCATCTTGCAGCCTGACCAGCGATAGGTGTGGGTCATCTTCACATTGTGTTCCATTTGTGAGTCTGCTGTGTGAGTCTGGAATGGCCCTTCCACCTCACTTTGAGACAGGAATGCTGAACATCTCCAGGGGTGGGAGACACTCCGCTTTATGAATGCGACATACTAACGTAATCACGGCGCTTGGAAGGTCTCCAGCTCCTTCCAGTCAAGTTCCTAACTTGCAAGTCCCACTGTGTGGGGTAGAACATGCCGCACACCCGTGAGACAGGAAACTGCAGTAGCCTCCAGCCTTACAGGCACAGAGAACAGCCTGAGAATTCTTAAACTGGGAATGGAAATCACATCTCCAGTTCTATAGCACAAAGAGTCAAAGACACAGAGAGAAGGATGAAGTGCCATCATACCTGCCTACCAGGGACACCGAGGGATGGGAATGAGCTGTGTGTTTTGAGCAGAAACACATGCTGTGTATTGGAATAACCTCGCAGGGCACAGGGTCAGTGACACTCAGCTCTCTGGCTCCGAGTCTTCAAGACCCACTGTAGTTCAGCCATGAACTGTTGGCCTCGGCGTGGGAATCGCCAAGTGTCACTGCAAGGCTGCCCTATTTGGGAAGGTCAGATGGTCTCTTCTGACCTTGCAATCTACAAGCCCTCATAATTTGTAATCAGGATACAAATTATTTGCCTTCCGAGTTGCGGAAGGAAGTTTTCTGCATCACCCATCTTCTCCAAAACATCCGCTATTTCACGGCTGTGTATGTGCAACGTGCAGGATTTTCACCATTCACTGCAGGCTCGAGTTCAGCAGCATCCACCAGTTGCTTTTACCAGATCCAGCCTAGTTTCCCCTAGCACGCTGTCAGTGATACACAGAAACGTTCCGTTTTGGGAGGAAATGCACTTTGTGCAGATTATTCCGACATGAATAACGTTGCGTCTTCCTTTTATCCCAGTTAAAGCATGGTTGAGGAAACCCCAAGTCCAGCCAACACATTTCTGTAAAATCAATCACTCCACTTTTCAAAACAATTCCTCTCACAAACACACCTCCCACAGACGTACAGTAAGTTTACAGCTGCTTAATGGGAAGCAAGCACCACAACCGCTACGTCATGGCCACAACCATCTGTCCTACATGTAAGGAAACAGAGGAAATGTCCATGTTTCAGGGCTTATCTGGCATGTCCCACTCTACACATTCATCCCTCCAAAACTGCGCTGAATCCCAAGATGCATTGAAGCACCTTGGCT
Organism: Nesoenas mayeri; assembly: GCF_963082525.1. NCBI lineage: Eukaryota > Metazoa > Chordata > Aves > Columbiformes > Columbidae > Nesoenas > Nesoenas mayeri. The sequence goes on from NC_137571.1 coordinate 6,569,401, forward strand.
GTGCCACAGCCCATCGCACAACCCTACTTCAGCAAGGACTTGTGTCATGTTGAAGACCTGATTTTTGCCTATGGAGCCTGTAGGGTTACTCACCCATCATTGCTGCACCAGCCCTCAATGCTAGGGAGTGGAAGAGCTCACCACAGTGAGAGGTTTTGCTGCAACCTCATCATTTGTCCTTCAGTTGCAATAAAACAAAGGCATTTTGGGGAATGAGGTCTTTTCCACGGCCTGAGCTTTGCATGTGAATTTATTTATCCTATATACTCCCAAGCAATTTGATTTTAAATCACCCTGATAACTACCTGACAGAAATAGCAAATGCTGGCCCCGTTCTTCGCTGTCTGCTGCACAACGTCAGAAAGGCAGAGCTGTAGTATTAGTAAGTAATTGTGGTTTCATTTCCAAGCTCAACAGAGCAGACGGGTCTGTGGAGGTTACCGGGCTGCCGTTCTCTGAGGAGTGCATGGAGGGCAGGAACGTGGCTGTGATTAAATAGCGTTTTGCAGGGGTTAGTGTGCCTGTGGTGTGGCTCTTGTCTGCGCCGTGTGTCTCATTACCTCAGCAGGTGACAGCAAGAGAGGCATCTGCAGAGGATGAGTCGCCCCATGACCATCTCTTGTGTAGGGTGCCCAAATTATCTACCTGCTCTGCTATTGACTATATATGTCCAAGTCAACTCCCTCGAGCCACGACCTTAACCGTGAACTGGTTTCAGTGGCGTGACCGCGGTGAATCGTACCTCCAGAGATCAGATGCACAATTTCATCACACTTCAGCGTGTGTGCTGTTCTGAGGAAATCCACTTCACCAGCCTTGACTCTGAGCTCTTTATGCAGAGTATAAATAAAACTGGGACCTTGGGGGAACACGAGGAGAGAAATTAGTCAGCAGCGCTCCCGGGGGCACTTACAGCAAGAATCCGGACAGTGTCTCCTCTGGAGAGCATGGAAAATGCACTGTACAAAATATTTGTGCAGAGCAGGAAAACACTGCATTCTTGGGATGACAATGGCATTGTGTCACTGTCTGTGACCACAGCCGTGACTCAGGCTGTTGCTGGGGAGGGAGAGGAGGCTGAGCAGGCAGCGCTCGCTGCCAGCCACGGCTTGTGCTGCTAACTGTGCTGCGTGGTTGGAAACTCCAAAGAAAACACAAGGCTATTGTTTTATTTTTATTTTTTTTTCAAAAAAAGGGCTCCATTTGGCTGTGCAAACGTTGCTCCTGGGTCATGTGTACAAAGCAGGAGCACAAAGAGCTTACGTCCTCTGGCGGGGATGGACACGCCGCTTGCCGCAGTGCCCGAGGCAGCTGGCCAGGAGGCCTGTGGCATGCAGCATCTGGTTGCATTACGCTGCTGCTTCCCAAAGCCCTGAGCCCAGGAATCTGCAGTGTTTGCCCCAGGCATCATCACACATCTGAATCCATGAACTTTAGGAAGCAGATTCCACCCAAGCTTGCAAAAATTGCAAGGTCCGTGGAGCCTTCCTATGCCACTTGCCATCCCATGGAAGATGCTAATGCAGATGTTACCTACACATCCTTCTGGCTGCCTTCACTTACCACAGGGACTGAGCATTGCAGAAGGGCTTGAACAGAGCTGGTGGTACCTGGTGTCTGATGAGTGCTGGTGAGGCTTTAGAGCTCTGTCTCCTTCTAGTATTTTGTCCACAAATTAATTTTACCTAGGAATTGCAGGACATGGGAGATACGAGCAAAACCCTTAGCAAAAGAAATACACAGTGGACTGCAGGCTGCCCTTTCCCGTGAGGAAAATTGTAGCAGGTTGGTGAGCTATGGACAAGAAATGTTTTGTCTACTTCAGAGGAACATTGGAAGTAGCAGGAGAAGGTGACAGTCACACACCCAAGAGACCCATCTACTCCAACTCCATCCTGACATGCTGGAGGAAAGTTGAGGAGAATGAAGCCCTCGTTTCACCTCCCTGAAGGGAAAACCCTCCCAGGCTCGGTGCTGTGGCAATGGGCATATTGTGCTGACCAGCACACTCTGCAGAGACGATAAAACATGAGCCCCCCAGTGGAAAACCGTCCTGGCACCAGGACTCGCTGCAGGCATCTCTACTTGAGCACAACACAAAAGGTTCTTCACTGGTGGGGAGAAACAGGGAAAACTATTTTCCTTACTTATTTTCTTGTGAATGGCCTGTTTTTATGCTGCTCTTGGAAACAATTGTCCTTCTGAGCAGAGGGTGTGGATGGAGCTGGATCGGAGCGCTGTAGGAAAACATCTTTCTCCTTCACTCGCAGACCAAATTCCACCCCCATGTCTGTCAGGCAGGAAATAAAGGAAACCTTTGAAAGCACCACAAAGCATTAACTGTTAGAGTCCAGGCTTGGGAAGGAAAGACCCTCAGCCCATCTCTGCCACAGAGTGGCACTGGGCAAAACTTCTCAGTCCTCAACTTTTGTGCAAAACAGAGAAGGAGGAACAAGATGTTTCGTCGGTGTGGAAGGGGCAGGAACACGCTTCCTCTCCCCCTGCCCCCAGTACCCGAATGCCATGTCCAGGGAAATACGTGTGTTCCTTAGACTTCCTGGCACTGATGGTGTTGTTGGCCTTCACGCTCTGCCAAGGAGCGTCCTGTGTCTTCTGGTCAATGCTGGCATTTTCCTTTTGCTCTAAGGCACGAGGCTAATGGTGCTCTGAGATGAAGTTTGCATCGCAAGGAAAGCGAGCTGGAGAAAAAATCTGCCCCGTACAGCTCGAAATGCACTGAGTAACCCACAGCACACACTGGTGAGAGAGCACAGGGCAGCTCTCCCACAGCCCAGCACAGACCCTGGGCAGAAGCTGTTTGGGCAATGTGCAAACAGACCTACAATGCCTGCAGCGAAGCGTGGACGGCGAGGCATTGATCCTGAAAACTCACCCAAACACACGTAACGTACGTGGCTGCTGCAAGCCAGCAGGAAAGCACAGAGGGTCAGGGAGCACGGGGCAGCACCGCCATGGTCCCCAGCTCCGTAAGAGCCGACGTGAACGGAGCAGCTGTGATACCTGTTGGTGCGAGCAGGTGCTTACTTGTCCATTGCCAGTCTACATCACATGCACTCTTCCACACCTGGAGTAACTCTTGGCTTTCTATCTGTACATGAAAACCTGCACCTGCAGCTCCCTTCCCATTTACACTGACATGCAAGGGTGAGGGCAAATGCTGTGTGCTCGTCTTTTAAGACCCCCTAGTCCATGATCTACTGTCAGGTTGGGGTCTACCAGCAAGTACCTGTCTCTCTTATGATCGTGGGAGCCTGCAAGATCAAGAGCTCTGTGCTAACTGGTTCTTCTTTCAGAGAAAATCAGATGGAAAGGTTTTCTGGGAGAAAGCGTCAGTGAAGTGTGTAAAGGAAAAAATCTGAGAAAAAGCCAAATCTGTTTGCCTCAGCAGCTGCGCCCCCTCAAAGCAGTGAGACAGAGGTCAGGGACCTGCTTTGGCCAAAAACCCTGCTATATTATCTCGCAGGTGTAATTACAGTGATTTGTCTGGAAAATTTGGCTTTCAGTGATAAAAGACCTCTCTAATGAAAAATACTGTAATCATAATTGAAAAATCTCCTGAAGTATATGCTAATGTATGTGTTACCATGTGTATGTTTCTGTGCAAGTATATTCATGCATATAAATAAGTATGTTTACTAAACTGTTTTAAACTACCTTACAATACAGCCCGAAGTGTCTTATCTATATTGCTGATGAAAATAAGCAGATGTATACAAACATCAAAACACTCCTGTACAAGGAATTCCTTATCTGGCCTACTTTCCCCCCACTGACCCAGTTAAACCGTCAGTAATTCATTAATTTCCTAACCATGGCTTTCTAGAAGCACCAACCAGCTTTCCTAGCAGCATGTTTTTGTTCGTGTGAGGCTGCATTGCTTGATGTTTTGTTTGCCTTGTGCATCCTGCAAACACATCCATCCCTTCAGCTGCCACCGCCTGCCTGCCTCTGCTCATTGTTACCTCTTTACCCACTCGCTTCTTTCCTGGGGAGCTAGTTCGAAGCCTTAGAGGATGGAAAGCCTAAAAGAGAAACTATCCCAAGTCTGGAGCATTTTTACTCTGCGGATTTTAGACTGCGCTCAGAACAAGCCAGACCAGCACACTGAAAGCCATTGCTGCAGAATATCCACTTCTGCACATTGTGTCCCCAAGAAAAGCCATCCGCATCCAAATGCCAGCAACCCAAAACTCGTATTTATAACACCTCTATATAACACCACTAGCAGAGCAAGGTACAGGGTGGGAGCACACTCCTTAACCTGAAGATATGTAAATTCCTTAGGCTAATTCCAGATAAGATAGGAAACTTTCCTTTTCAGTTACTCTTTGGACACGCGCTGCAGCACCTCCCTCTGCCTCATTGTGGAAAGCATCTGTGACTTTATCAGAGGGTCACAAATAGGACATGTCTGGACATTTCTGATACACCTTCTCCTGACACCGTGTCCACACCAGTGACATTGTCGCAGCTGGGTCAGCTATTCATTCTGTGTTCATAGTCAACATCTCCATCGCTGCTCTGTGGCTCTCTTGTGTCTGCTCTAACAGGACTAAACAGCTCTTGGGAAAACTGTGGGGGACTTCTTTTCCATGCAAAAAGTCAAAGAATGAGTCAAAGAACATCATAGCTCAATGGACTCTTTGTAAATAACGTTCTCAGCTCTGGAAAATGCCACATTCTCAAGATGTGTTTAAAAAACAAAAGGCTATCCCATTCACAGGTCATGCTTTCCTGTTTCTGTGAGTCTTATTAACATCTAATTCTTCATGTAACATCTGAACTAGGTTGGAGAGAATAGCTGTGGGCATCAGCAAAGGATGAGATCTGCAATAAAAGGACCACAGAGATGACCAAAGGCAGGTGACGCCTCCACAGTGGCTCCACCATCCTCTGGTGACCAGGACAACCCAAGAGTTTATAGCCAGACAAGCAAGTGTTGAGGACCTGCTCTTGGAAATGGATTTATACAGCTCCCCACACCCAACCATAACACTTTGGGTCAAGAAAGGGCTGAAGTGTTTGTAAGAAAGGATATTGGGCACACAGGTCACACAGCTGGGCCCTGCTGAAGCTTAAATGGAGATTGTCAAATTGCTTTCACCAAGGCTTTCTGCTTCATAAGGAAAATGTTCTGAACTTTCCTGTGACCTTGTCATAAATCAGATAAAATATCCCTTCAAAATACACAGGAAACAATGCACATTTCTGTCCAGGGTAGCCCCATTTTTCATGATGATTATTCTAGCTACATCTTCATGATAAAAGGTTGTTTTAAGGACAACAAAAATGATGCTTATATCTGTCTTGATATAAAGACATAAAGAATGCCCTCTCAGCCTAGAATCTCTTACTATCACTCCTACTGAACTTCCAGAGGATATTTCTTACCTGTCTTTAAAGTCTAGCATTACCTCAATGACTTTAAGCAGGAGTCCTGATAGAAGAGGCTTGAGCGCTAGTGATCATAGCTTAGGCTCCATGTAAAATTAACTCGTTTTCATATTTACACCCTGTTGGGCCGGAAGATGACTCAGTTATCATAGATCAAAGATCAAGTTAAATCAGTGACCTCATCAACCCCTCTTCTCATGGAGATCAATTCAAGGAGCTAGAGAGAAAGTCATCTAAACAACTGACTGCACGGTGAGATCTGAGCAGCATTAAGCATTTTTGCAAGATGTTGGCAAATGCAGGGGATAGGAAATAATTTGTCTAGTCATCTACATGCAGAGAGAAACCTGAAAGAAACAGCAGAAATGTAAAGAGGAAATAGATCTGGTATGAAAGATGGCCTTGAAGAGAAGTAGGAGAAAGGGAACTCGATAACCGAAATTCACTGGAAGGGCAGGCGTAGACAGCATTTGCTCCAAATACCTTCTGGGTAATAAAAAGTTGTTCCTTGCCTTGTAAATAAACAGAATTGCTCCAAAGATATACTTCGGTACATATTATCCATTTCTTCTCATAACAGACACATAAACATCTAACAGGCTCTGGAAAAAGGTGAAGATCACCAGCTCGAAAGGTGAAAGGTGAAGATCACCAGCACAATGAGATTGGGTTGAGTTTCTAGGCACATTTTGTCTATTATTGCGTGTGGCGATCCAAAAAAACTCTCTTTAGACTCCAGGTCTCACTAATCCACCTCTAAAATGTGGATAAGGTTGAACACCAGTGTCTTGACATGGCTGGCACGAGCAAAATATTGTTACTGATGAGCTTAGTACCACTGTCCTGCAAGCATTTTAGGAAGAAGCCCCAAATAGATAATTCCCAAGTAAGGAATGAAGACAAGAAAGCCCAGTAACAGGACACTGAAGACAAGTCTTAAAATTTTCTCTAATGGTAGTATCATTTCTTAGGGTGATAATGGCTTGTTATCAGATGCAAAGACACAAATAGAAAAAATGTTATGATGCTAGAAAACAAGTTATGATACTGGTAATTAGTCACACAACACCATCAAGAATAATCAGCCAGAATTATACATCAACTGAGAGCAAACAGAATATGCAATAGTCTCCTAAGGGAAGTGGCAGAAAGAACCAACAATTGAGTCTTTTATTTAGTGAACTGGAAAACACACGGCAAAGATTAGTGTTTGTTACTTGTACAACATAACAATTGAGGCCATATAACAGCAATCCAGCTGATCGTCTGCTGTCAATTTAAAATGGACCACATCACTCTGGGCTCAACTCCATTAGGACTTAGACCTCTACCTGAGCTACAGCATCTTAGAGGTGGACACCTACGTTTAGTTGCCTGAATTAAGAGTTGAATCTCACCCTGAAGACATGCTAGTCCACTCTGGCCCTAAGAACTATGGACATGGGCAGCTCTGTCCAGTATCTACATGCAGGATTCCACCTCTGCTCAAGAGGGTATGGGCAGCCAACCCATCCACCAGCTGCCAGCTAAGGAGAGAACAGATCTTCTGTAGGCTCATCGTATCTGCCACCCTATGCAGATGTCTCAGATACCCTAAAGTGTCTCAAGGGCCACTGTAAGTCTATTTTTAGGCACCTTAATCAAGTTCAAAGGTACAGTCATGTCAAGGCCAAAAGTGTCATCATTATGGATGTGGTTGTTTTCAGTAGAAGGTTGTCTGAAATCACATCAAACCTGCCAGGCGAGTCAGTGCTCAGTAGAAATGGAATGAGAGCCCTTCCAGAGGATTTTAAGTTAAGGTAAAGTTCAGCCCACATATCAACGCTGGCTGAGATGAGAAACAAGCAGACTCTTGCTGATATCTCTGCCAAATCCACTGTACTCTTCAAAGACAGTTGGACTGGGATTCCCAAAGGAACCTGCAGTATTTAGCTACCCAGACTTCCTTGGAAATAAATGACCAGTTCCTCCTTGACTTCCTTGAACACCATGGAGAATGCACACCTGATTTTGTGTATTCCTTCTGCTTTTCACCCCAAGTTCGGCTGGGCTTTGCATCTCCCTGAAGCGGTGCCGTTCCAGCGGGGCAGTAGCCCACAGTACGGGTTCATTCCTCTCCAGGGAAAGCATTGCCCAGAGAACAATTGATACCACATCTTGCAACACCCAGGTTCTCCTCGGAGGTCTTCTACTGCAGTAACAAACAGGCCCAACCCTGCTCTGTTCAGGAGGTCTGATAAGATCACTGCCCAAGGTGCCATGGCTGCAGGCCAGAATTCTGTCCCAATAAACCATTTTCTGGAGGACCACCTTGTCCGGACTTGTCTTTCCATATGAAGCCAGGCAAAGCAAAGCATTCAGATGCTAAAAATGTGTAACTATTGTTGGTGTTTGTCCAACATTCGGAGGCTCATAAATCTCCCAGGAAAGAAAACAGGAGCATGATTAAGAAAACAAGAAACTCTGTGCATTGATTCCTCTCCTACTGATTCCAGAAAAGCTATTGCCTGTTGATGAAATGCCCCCCTCGACTGGCTTCCAAACCAGCACTATCCCCACAGGTGCTCTTCAAACCTTTTGCATTAGGAGAGTTAGACACACACATAGAGCTGCATGTGATCAAAGGGAAAATAGTAATCCATACGTGCAGACATGTCTAAAGGTGGAGAGAAAGCCAGCAGCAAAAGGAGGTTTAGATACCCCAGAGAGTGTTTCTTCTGCCTTTTACCCAAAGATAAAGTTCCGAACCGAGAAATGCTTTCTGATGCTGGAACTTTAAAACAGGATAACCAACTCACTGCTTGTGTTTTGCAGTGACTGATCTCAGTTGTTTCCAGCAGCTGAAATAAAACACCCCACTGATCTCCATACTGTACTTGCCCTTTGTGTTTACATCAGCCACCTCCAGACATGTATACTTCATGCAAATGAGACAGCGTGTGCCATGACAAAAATTCGCCTTAGCAAGGAGAACAGGCGCAGCGCTCAGTACGAACCACCCCTACTAGAAAGCAGCACTAAGGAAAGAACGTTTCCTGTTTTTAAGCAGCCAACAGATACACCGAACAATTCTTTGTGTTTGCTGCCAGCCAGGGAAATAGCTCGCACTCTTCTCGTGTTTTCAGGATGTCGTATGTACACGTGGGGGACCCGATGGACGAGTGTCACGTAGGAAGGAGAAGAGAACACCTGCGTCCAGCGAGGTGTCCTGGGCCAGATGTCCAGCCTCGCCGCAGGGAAGGTCATTGCAACCAGCTCTGCAGTGAGCAGGGACTGAGATGTGCCCGAAATAAGGTTTTTAAGATTTAATGGAAAAAAATACCAATTCATGTGCACATCAAGGAGGTTGTTTCTGCTACTGATGCTCCGTAACTTCGGGCCACTCAGTGATGGGGACCAGTGAAATGACTTATCATTGAAGTCAGAAATGACTTCATCAGGAGCAAATGTGGAACACTTCTGAGCAGAGAATTTACAAACCAAGCTGGAACTGGACATTTTTCACACAAAGTCATATACCTTATTCGCCACAGAGAGGACAATGCTGCCCTCCAGCTAAACATACAACCAACCAAAGGAAGAAAATGGGACAAACATATTGCAGTGTAGGAGAAAACCTGCGTTAGATGAAACAAGTACCTGAACAAATGTCCTGGAGAGACACTTGGAACCTACCCTGGACTATTTATTCTTGAGAGGATGGAAAAGGATGGTTACTGCAGAACTTGCAGCACATGAAATCCATTCATAGCGACATAGGGTAAAGCAGTTGTTAAAGCCCTGTCATTGCAAATCAAACTTCTGAAGAAAGCTGCTACTTCTGGGAAAGGATTAATAACCTTAAAGACTCATTATTTTGTCAAAAAATAAAGTTTAAGCCAAAGCTTTTCTGCAAGCCATGAAGGCAATGCAGTATTATTAATCACTTCCTTGGACAATGTGCATGTAATAAAACAAACTAAAATTAGCTGAAAAAAATTTCCAAAGAAAAGGCCACTTTCCAACATCCTGACAAATGAAATAAGTGGATATCCAAACAAAGGGCTAAGAGTACAATTAGGGCAAAGCAGGAACTAAAGGGGTAACACTGGTCCAGTGCACTTCACATATACTCTTTCATACATCAGAGCCCCCAAAAGTGCTCAATCAAAATAATGGAAAGCAGAAAGAAAACAAAATGACTTGCAGGCAAAGGAAAAGGAGAAAGATAAATGGAGACTGTGGCACGTACCAGAGAGAGGTGGGGAAGGGGCTTTTCACCATTTCCTCTTACAGAAGTTTCTTCAGGTCACTTATCTTCCTTCCTTGTCTCTGAAATCGCTACTTTTCCCCCCCTCCTTAAATAAGGTGACAAACCACACAGCATCTTGCCAGTGAGAGAGAGGCACTGATTTATCTAATAACATCAGCATATTTTCAGTATCATTTTTCTTTCTCATTCTTTCTACGGCCCATCATCACATTCATTCTTTCTGTTACCATCCAGCTATCAGCTGGGGTGTCTTGTAACTGACCACATGTGGCTTTTCCTTGCCCAGACATTTACATTAAAAGCTCAAGTTATTCCTCCTAACCTGGTGGGGATCCAACTCGCATTTCATCCGACACTGATCTACTCATTCGGCTGCCTCCGGCAGGTCCACCTGGAGGTTTTCCCATTCTCCCGAGGTCTGGACTGACCTCAATAATTCTGTGTGATCTGCAAATCTTTCATTGTTCACTTTCTTTTCAAGATCATACGCGATGCCGCCCAGGACGGTGTCAGACTCAGGAATTAAGCGCAAAATGGCATTCACCCAAAACGTAATTTATGTCCGCATATAGAGCCAACATAGGAAACTTAAAAACAAAAGCATGTGTTCGGATAATATAGCAGCCATCCTTTATTTTATCAATTATTTAGGGGTCTTTTGGTTAATGGTTTACTTTTTTTCCTGAGCGTGGAAGAATATCGGCATATAAAAGAGTTGCATTAACACTGCATTAATGGAGCTGCGTAGACCAAGATAGAGGTGACATTGTGCCATGGAAGGGCAGAGTCAGCGTGTTCATGGAGGGATGTCCTTGCTGTCATGTCCTTGAGCCATTTCCATGCTATAGGGAGCTTCTGTTCTCCTGCCAGTTCTCTGGAGCAGTTCACAAACCCAGCAGGTTTCTCTGGAGCTTGCAGAACCCTCCAGAATTTTCCACCTTGCTTAAGTGTGCAAACAAGTTGCATATTGTGATCATGAAGCAGTATACTGCTGGGTCCTGTTTCACACCAGTGCTGGTTTTACTGTCCCTCCCACTGCTCTTAACCATCATCATATATTTTTTCTTCTTCAGAACAGCAATTTGGGGTTTAATGGTATCATGTCGTTGGTCTCCCAGCTGACCCATTGGGAGCGGTGACTCTAAAATAAGAATCATTGCACAAATCTGGGTGCACTAGAGGTGAGAAGAGTGGTTGTGTACAGACCTGGCAGCAGGAGGAGAGTGACAATAGAATGAAAACAGCACTGCTCTGTTTCTGATGGAACACTGTTGTCAGGAATAAAGAAACTCAGATCAGCTGATAGAAGATTTTCGTGTTACCTCCAACAAGGAGATATTATATTATAGAAAATATAGAGAAGGGAAAGAAAAAGTATTGACATTGAAAACTTCAAAATGTGCATCAACACAGAACCTTGGGGAGATTAAATTTCCCAGTTTAATAGTTGAAGAACTGTACCGTAAGCCCCAATTGCCACCCCACATGTACCAGGTTAGACAGACAGCATTTGCAGAGGGCTGTTCTTGTATGGCTTATGCAGCGGTTCTGCAGCCATTCTAGGGGAGAAGTGGCTGGGGTTGCTCCGCGCCCGTGGCGGGGTAACTCACTGCGCTGCTCCTGTTCGAACAGCTCTGTTCAGACAGCGAGGTGAGTCACTGCGACGCATTTAGATCCTTACACAACCAATGCCAAAGGCAAGGTGTTACAGCACTGCTGCCAGCACCAATGCTCAGCGACCAGCTTTGCACTCAAGAAAATGAGTAAGCATCCCCTCCGGAGCACACTGACAGCATCTCTCAGGCATCACCAGCGTGGTATTTTGCAATAGGGATGAGCTGGAGCTCTACCTCTGGTGGTGGCTGGTTTACCAAATACAGTACTGGTGGGGCACGGTTGGGAATATTTTTATGTTCCCAGCGCAAACTCTGGTCCATGGAATTACACATATCTCTATGCACAGCTCATGGGTGCACTTTTCAGCATTATATGTGTTTACCAAACATCACAGGACTCGTATAGATCCTAGAGGTACAGGTGGGCGCCATTGAAGACCACTTACAAACAGGAACCAGAGGTGGTTTTGATTCAGTACTAAACAGTAACAGGAAACTTCAGCTCCAATTGCGCAGCCACATTGTCTCCTACTGAGTTATAGGGGTCCCTCTAGCTCTGTGCCAGTGCAAAAGTGTGAAGCAGAAGGCAGTATTTTCTGTGTTCTCCAAACTCCACATCTCGGCTGGCTACCCAAAACAGCAGCTGCCTCACACCTGCCCCCTGCAACAAGGGAAACTCCTCTTATTAAAGGTTCAGTCCCCAGGAAACAGAATGACATTCTTGCCTTGCAGATACATACCACACCCTGCACTTACTTCTAACTAGGCTGGTAACCACTTCAAAGCAGCACTGCCCTGAGTAATGTTAATTCCTGAGAGGGTTAAATCAACATTTCCTAAATGAGAACACCTAGCAAACCCAAAGACTCTGTGCTGAGCATGTCTGTCTGTCCGACGCAGAAAGCCCAGGAAGACTAAGGGCTGGATCCAGATGCCTCTCAGACAGCAGGACACTGCTTGGGTGAGAGACGACCCCAGAAACTGATGTGTCTCCTTGTGTTTTAGAATAAGTGAAGGAGAGCTGTGAACCTGCCAGGTTAATCATAGAAAAGTCTTCTTATGTCAAACCTAGTGATAACATGTGGACCTGTGCATGTAAGGAGGTGCTGGAGGGTCTTCATCTTCATACAAAATCCTAACTCATCTGGGATGCTTCAGAGGGAGTAAAACAGGATTCATAACCCACAAGCAGAAGTCAAGTTAGAGATCTGCCCCGAAGCATGAGATGGAATCGGAACCACTGTTTTACCAGAGACAAAGCACGAAACCCCATTTCCTCCAGGAGGGACTGGGTATCTCCACCCTGCCTTAAAACTCGCAAAACAAAGACAGAACGCCAGCATGTTTTGTCAACAAGGGTGAAAAGCTGCTCTTGTAAAATATCTCCTTATGTTCAAGGACCTGCTCATGGCACCAAGTCAGCTCTTCAGTTCCCAGATTATCAAAGAGAAAACTTTTTCCAAAGCCAGGCTCTTTTCCTCCCTACAGACAATCCTTGCCATTCCATTGGGTCTGCTCCAAAATTACTGCTGTGGTTTTTTCTGTTATAAACCTCTAAACACCTTGCTGGGCTCAGGCAGTGACCGCAGCACCGCACGGACTGCTCCTCACATCTCAGACTTCAGCAGGTTGCAGGCACTTGCCTAGTTAATATAATATATTACCAAAGTGGTCTCAGAGTTCTGCTCTCCACCATGACTAGGTCATCGCTGCTTGCACATGATGTTCAAACCGAGATCTTCTGCAATAAATGCAAAAGTCAAGAAGCCCAGGCTGATTTAGTTGAGTTAAAGACCCAGTTCAGGTAGCTGTTAGAAGCGGTTACACTCTCAGAAGCGGGTACCTGGCTTTTCAAGTAGCAAAGGTAGTTTTAAAAATGCATAAAACACCTCCATGCTACAGCGAGGCAAACTGAGTTAATCATTCACACTCTCAAAGCAGGACAAGAGTCACAATGCTTGAGTGACGATAAACCATAACAAATTTCCTTGAAACACCATCCCTTGCTTTCAGAATTACTTTTTTAAATACCAGACAATTTTCCAAGTGAGTGTCACAGGTAGGTCAGCACAAGGATACGTTGCTGACTGTTGCTCCATTCCTGGCCAATTACAGTCATAAGCAAAATGCGACTTCAAAGTGTCTTCAGCGTTGCCTCCAATGCAGCAGCACCGGGCTCCTCCGTGCTGCCAGCAGCAACATCTCTCTTCTGCCTCTGAAGACATGGACACAAGAGGAAGATGGATCATGGACACAAGAGGAAGATGGATCATGGACACAGAAGAGCTGATGGATCTGCCCGTGAGGTTGAAGAGGCTGGTCTCATTTAGTATATCCAGCCATAAATATAAAGACACTCAAGGACAGTCCAGAGGCCAAGTATCACATGTCCTTGCGAGGTCTTAGTGTCAGCTCCATCAGAGCCAGGGTCTGCAGGGCCCGACTTGTCACCTGCACCAGGGCTGAGGCACGAGCAGCACTGCGGCTCCCTGGTCACATCTCTGGTCAGGACTCTGCATCTTCGAGGCTGGACAACAAACACGGTGATGGAGCCGTTCCTATCTGACATCACCCCACAGAGCAAAGGTGCTTTGATGAGTGAAGAAACTACATTTTTAAACAACGACTCCAGCCCTTCACTTAAAACATGACACGTGCGCACATCATCGCCCCGTCCCCGGTGAGTACGGAGCAGGAGCCGCCTCTCGCGGCTCCAGCAGCTTCACCTGGGAGAAGAAGGGTTGGCTAATTAGCCTGGCATGCACTGCGGGAAGGTTTGGCGCTGGGGCTGGTCCCAGCACCAGGGTGCTGATGGGAAGGCGAACCCCACCCTTCGGACCGGGATAATATTTTTCTAATGCCTTGCAGTGGTTGGCTTTTGTTGTGCTGAGCTGTTGCTATGTACCTGAGGCTCCGCGAGGGAAGCCGGCTCTCTGCAGGAAACAACACTGGCAAAAAGTCACCAAATCATTGTTCTGGCTGCTTTCTGTGTCATGAACAAACACATGAATCTGCAGTTGTTTATCGGGAGGCACAAGGGCAGGATTTTGCCGGTTATCTGCAGAGGTGATTTGTCTGCTGGACCTGCTGGTCTCAGTGGCAGCAGTTAGCCCCAAAAACAAAACCAGGAAGAGACTAAGTGTTCCCATACAACTTCCAGCACAATCAGCAGCCCTCCTCGAAAGCGCCTTTTAAACAAGAAATGGGAGAGGGAAAAAACAATTAGCACCAGAGGCTTTAGTAAAAAAAAAAAAGACAATTATTCCATTAATCAGACCCTTATCAGCAGCAAGGTGGTATAAAGCCAGGGTTTAGTTGAAACTGAGAAAATGTGTTTGTGCTGGTGTGGAGAGCCTTGTCTATGCGAGCAGGAATGTGGCCTGCATCCTGTTTTCTTTACCGATGGGGGAGGAATCCGCTCCGCGATTCCTTGAAAGGCTGCAGCGTGTTTTCCACCAGCTCCATGCTGGGTTTGTGAATTCAGTTCCTGCTTCTTAGCATCCTGGAGAGCAGCTTTGTGCTCAAAGGGATCCCAAAACACCGGCTGTGTTTTGTAGGAAAAGAGCTGCCGTCCTTCTGTCGACAGCAGCAGGTGCCTTGGTCCCCAGCACCCACCGGCCCCTCGTGCTCCGTCCCTTTCTGTCTGCGGACAGAAGGACAATTCCCAAAGCAGGAGATCTGAGATCCCAGGGCTGGTCTGCCCACCGACCTCCTCACTCTCCAGTGCCCTCGCGAAGGGTAAGACAGGCAAAACTTGGTTTGTAAAAGGTGTGGAGGTCAGAGAGAATCATTCCATTTCGGCTGGAAGAGACCCTTAAGATCATAAAGTCCAACCATAAGCAAACTCTACCATTAACCATGTCCCTAAGAACCTCATCCATACATCTTTTAAACTCCTCTGCCACAGGTGCTTCTGCTTTGTCACATCTGTGCCTTTTTATTATGGCATAGCACTCAAATACCTGATCCCATGGTGCTGTATTGAGTGCTTCAGTGAACTTCCTCTCTGTTTCAATATTATGGCATTAAAATTAGGCTGTCTTTAACACCACGACACATACAATTTATGAACACCTCTTCTCTTCCCAGCCTCAACCTCTCAAAAAGGGAACCACAGTCATGCCTCCCTCCTGCTTTTGTCAGTGAGGTTACTGCTGGGATGAGCAGCCCCAGCCCAAACTCATCACCCTTTTCTGCACCAAAACTCAACCTGGATAGAGACGTCACCTGCCCAGACCTCTTAGGACTGTCCTTGGAGCACTGGCCACACAAACCCCTTTCCTAGGCAGGAGTGGGAATGTCACCCAAGAGTAAGTTTTCCGAAGTGTGGCAAATTCACCCAGCGTCGCAGCCCGGCATAATTAAACAGCATTCTTATTCACGTCATCTCCTGGCTTTGGCATAGGTTTTATTATAGTCATTACAAAGACAGATATTACTTTTGGATTGACTCACTTGATGGGTTGATCAGCGCTTTATTGTAGCCTCCAGTTATAGCACTTTTTTATGGCATCCAGAAGAACTTAACCATTAGCACACTATTAGGAAGAACACAGGCAGCTGATTAAGTTGCTGAAGGTCAAAGACATTTTTCTTAATTGCTCCATGTGTGCTACCTCCTCCTCCCCCTCCAACAGAGCTGGAGGGAGATCATTCTGTTTTAATAATAAAGTCACAGAGGCATACCTCGGATTTGCCATCAAATCTCCAGGGAGAGTGTTACTCACCATTTCAGATCTTCTCTAAACTGTTATGGTCTTGTTGCTGAAATGAAGTCTTGGAGATTTTCATGGCACGTATTGAAAACTAGGGAAAAAAAAAGCCGTCAGGGTGACTTATTGAATTGGTTAACTCATATTGCAAATAATGTGCTATTAGGGTCATAATAAAATGAATTCATGGATGTGCTGAAGGGAGGTCTGTGTCTTCGTGAGGAAAGGGAAGGTGTTTCCAGTCTCTGGTGGACTGTCACAACTCTTGGGTAGATTGCCAGAACAACCCCATCACAGACTTTATCACGTGGAGGACTGAAAGATTCCCGTAACAGACTGAATCCTATAGATAGAGATGCAGCTGCTGGAGAAGCCACCAGTACCATCTGTGGGGTCTATACTGTTGGTCCATATTCAATCTCCACAAAGCCAATGACCTTATAGCTCAGGCCAGAGGTGCCGTGAGCCATGGCAAAGCATGACCACGCACCCATTATTCAGTGTCCCTTCCCCTCCTGTTGCCCCCTAGGGCTTATTTCGTGTATCATCTTTTCTGTCTAACCCGACGAGGACAGAACAGCCCCACAGTGGAGAAGGAGAGTTGATTACCTGTGGGTGGTGTAGAAAGGGCTCTTCTTCAGGAACTCCTGCTGCAGAAAAGGTGTCAAATGCAGGGCACAAGAAGTCCACTTTTATGGGAATCGTCCATTTTAAAAAGGAACGCTCAATCAAAAAGTTGTATCTTAGGAAAGATATGCTACCACTTAAAACTGGCTTTGGAAGTTGGCTGCTTTCCTGGGTTTTCATCTTAAATAAAGGTTTTTTCTATTCTTTTCTTTCCTGTGATGTGAGAGAATGTATAAAATACGCCTCCTTCAGCATACTTCAGCCAATCTTTATCACTGAATTCAATAAGCTCGAAATAAGCATGGTCCTCTGTTCTTCCTTTTCACCCTAATTGAGATGCTCTTAAGCATCTGCCTTCTCTTGTTCCCTTGGGTGGTACCTAATTAGCTCTTGTAATTAAGACTGGGCTTTGCACAGATGTTGGTGTTGTTCCAGGCAACACCACAGGGTTAGTGCCAGGCTCGGGTTGTTCCTCAGCGCTGGCTGGGACACCAGAGGGGCCTCATACGAGATCTGACCAGGGAAGTCTTCTGGGATTTTTGTTTGACTGGAGCCTTAGGCAACTTTTCTGGATATCTGGCCTGTGATATATTTAATCTGGTTTTCCAGATATATTGACTTCCAGTATTTCTTTCTGTAGTACTCACCAGTGAGTCCCCAAGTGAATGTGGACAGCCTCCTCTTAGAAGATTTTCCATCATTCAGCCCTATCTGGAAATTTTACTCTGTTCATTGATCTTAGGGCCAGGAAACAATAAAATAAGATAAGATAAAATAAAATAATAAAATAAAATATTAAAAGGTTAGTTCAAATTTCCCTCTGCTTGTTTGAATGTCTTCTTCAAGCCCACACACAGGGCTGGAGAGCGGCTCTTGCGGTCACACCTCCAGCGAAGGGGATGCTCCCACAGCTGGGTGGGCCATGAGCTGCCGAGCAGGGATGCTTTGTCCTCTGAGACAAAGGGCTGACTAAGGCCATAGTTCTTCTGTGACTTAAGAAAGGCAAATAAAAGGCTGGGCCCACGGCTGGCTCAATAGACATTCCAGATGATGGGGAAATCTTTCCTGGGAAATGAATGAATTTCCAAAGGCCCTCAGCTTCCTCATTCACACCACCTGAGATCAGTCCAAGCAGGACACTCTGGAAACTGCACCTTAGATATTACACACAGGAAATTTTCAGAGGTTTAGGGTACCTTTTTTTTTCCCCTTTTATCTGTAATTCAAGGTCATTTTTATCATGATGCTTTATCATTATAGTCATAGAAACTATGACATTGTCACAGAAACATTTGAAGGAATCTGAGTTTTGCCCACGGTAGCACCAAGTCATGGGGTGGAGGTTCAGCTGTGGGTGATGCAGCCCAGCCAAGGAAGCTGGAAATAGGAAAGGATGGGGCTGGAGCTCCCAGGAAGCCATGGAAACCCATAGAGTGGTTTCTGGGTATGCAGCAAACACAGTGCTAGCTATTATATTACATTAATATCTCCTTTTTATTCCCCTCTCACAGCTGTGCCATGAGATTCACTGAGTTAACGACACCAGGATAATCTATGGTGTGGTCTTCATGCAAAGACCATCAAACGGGTGATGACTATTTAACTGCACTTAAAAAATAAATCAGCAAAACCCAGATTTAAAAGCTTGTGGGTGCAGCGGAGGGTGTGTGGTTGCTTTGTCCCTGCAGCGCTGACACCCAGAGTCACAGAGCTGCTGAGAAGACTTGAGGCAAAGGACTAAACCATGGGAAAACATTACCAGGATCCCTTGGCACAAGCGTTAGACCTGGTCTTAGCATCCACACCCCTAAGCACAACAGTTTGGGGATTATTTCATATCTGTGTTCCCATAGACATCTAGAAAGGAACAAGGTATTTATTTTAAATTAAGGAATGTTGAAGTCAGCTAGATATAAATTTGGTCAGCCACCAAATAAGAAAGAAAATATATCGACTTTTGTCATTATTTATTACAAATTAATTTTTGCAAAAAAAAAAAAATCAATAGATTTAAATAAATATACAGATTTCAGTATGCTACATAAGGCATTGTGCAACAAGTTACGTAAAGATAAGACATTATATACACAAGGAGATATACATAGTACTTTACAGCAGTAGTTTTACTTTAAATTAACAGGCTCACATTAAATCATGTGCAAAGTTTCCTCTGGAACAAACCCTTTCAGGATTTTTGGTTTTAGAATGACTCAAACCTTCAGAAGGTCAAACATAAAACAAGTTTCTCTGCAGCTTTGGGGACCAAATGATTAGTTTGCTGTTTCATTTATGATACAATCAATTGGTCTCATTTTTCCTCTCTCTAGGACTTAAAGCAGAATCAAGGAAGTATTTTGTATGTCCAATGGGACTACATTTGCAACAGCCACAGATTTTGGTCCACCACCAACTTCGAGCAGCCCTTATTAAAGGCTCGTGTAATACTGGATTGGGCAGCAAGAGGGACCCAGCAGTGGTTCCAAGAGAGCAATTATTTATCTGCACAAACCAGATGACAGCTGCAGCCACAATTTATAATAGAAGTTAATCTGCCCAGGCAAACAAAAGTGTATTTGTGATACAACTCCGGGGCCTTGCAATGGTGTTTGCCTACAAGTTTGGTTTCTAGGTCCTGGGCTCAGTGTTTTCTCCAAATTATTCCTTCCCTCCTGTTGGTCCAGGCCCAGGGAAGCAGCCGCCATTCTGGCATGGGTTTAAAGCCAAGCTTTTCTTCTAAAGCTGTGCAGACAGCGCTGTGCTCTCTTTGTGACTCTTTTCTCCACACCGTCCCCCCTGGCTGCCCCTTGCCTAATGCATTCTCTATTAAGGTTACACTCCTCATAGTGACGCACTATCCATATACTGGTCATTTATTGACTATAGAGCCCAACTCAGAGACCTGATCTAAGCAAAGCGGCAAGCAAGCCTTTGTGAGCTATTTCCCCACCACCCATCTCCTCTGCCCCTCGCCTTTCCTTTCAGGCAGAGTTGAAAGCAAGCTGGGCTATTAGGCCAAGAGCTGGAAGCACTTTACCCCGCCAAGGGGATGCCCAAGGAGATGAGACAGATCCCCAGCACTGAACCCATCCAGACTAGCAGCTCGGCTCTGCCGCGGACCCTGTGGGGTCCCTCCCCGGGGGTACATGGGGCTGTGTGCAGGGGGTCCTGCAGAAATACAGCTCCAGTTTGTGTCCCCCTGTGCTGCGCCTGATGGCTGGTCATGCTTGGATTTGATGCAAGCTCCAGTGTCAGCAAGCTCTCCTCCACCTAAACAAGAGCCCTTTGGCGAGTTTCTCAGCCAAAGAGGGCCACTGACTACCCAGTTGGCTTTCAGTGGCTTTCAGGCTTCTAGATGGTGTATATATATATATTATTTTTTTTTTTAATCAAAACTGGGAGCTGTTTTACCATGGGATACTCACATCGCACTGTCTGACACGTAAGATAAAGAAGTGCAAAGGTGGGCTCACACTGGAGGTGTTTTATCCCCCATCTGCAATGACCAGCCAAACCACCTCTGAACGGGGCCAGGCTGGAACCACTCTCAAACACGACCCACAAGCAGAGGAGACCGGGCCAGCGACACGGGCTCAGTGCTGCCAGGTCCAGAACTGCTCAGAACCATCTGCTTTGTCAGCAATTCAACCGCCCAGCGCGGGCTGCCCCTCTGCCTAGGACTCCAGTGCAGAGTTAAGCTCGTACTCCTCCGGCAAGACCCTTGCCTGATCCAAAAAGGCACAATTCAGCTCCACGACACATCTATGACTGTATATAGAGACCATTTTCCCTTTACAACAGCCTCTGGAGTGCATGCAGTACTGGTTCACGCAACAGGAGCATGGAGACTTGACTTCTTCCCCCTTCCACTCACGGCCTTTCCTTCAGCTCTAACTACCGACAGCGGAGTTAGTGGCACCCACAGGACTCCAGATTCTTCTGCTGAGCTTGGTATGCACCTGCTTCTTATCTCTTCTTCTTCCAGATGTTTTTCTTCCAAGGCAAAACTGTTGGCTGTGCGCTCCTCCAAGAACGGTGCTGGCGCTTGCTGAACCGCAGACTCGAGATGGCGCGATCCCTGTGAACAGAGGAGACATGGCGTTCATTCTCCAGTCCATTTTCCGACTGCTCAGCAACAGCCTATATTATGCTATTTATCTACCCCCATCAAGGTTTATTTTGAGGCAGATGGGGGACAGAAGAAGGGGAATTTCTAGCTGCAGCTGTATTAAGCCACAGCAGAGATCCATCCTGCCAAATATCCCTTTGGCCAGTGGCAGAGGAGTCAAGGAGTCCTGCAGCAGGACATGAATCAAGTGATGCTTTTCCAGATCTGCCTTTCACAAGGTGTTCCCATTGCATCTGATTTAACTGCCACCAGCAGACCAACCCTCCTTCAATTCACCGACTCTCTCTAACTCATTTACACTCCTGGAGTCTATGGTTTCTTCCAGCAGTGAGTTTCACAACCCATGGATGTGACGTGAGAAAAGCTACTGCCTTTGGTCCAAAGTTGTGGTCCAATCTATGATTTTCCTACATGACGCTGTGCCTCTCCTCCTTGTACATCACCCATTTGCCTGTCCCATATCAGAGGAACTTCCAACTCTTATCAAGAATTGCACTTTATGTCATACTCCTCTAGTTTTGGAAGGACACAAGCAACCCTGTTTCCCTCCACAGTTAGCCTTCAAATCTACAAACAGCAGAAATGGTCAAGTCTACTCATTTAAAGGGAGACAAGAGGGAGAAGTCAGGTCAAATCCCCAAAGCTGCAGTCTGGGATGACAACCACAGTTTTGAGGGACATTCAGAGCGGGTTTGAGGGGCAATGCTCACCTGAGAGCTCTCAGCAGGCCATGATGGGAAGGCTTCACATCACCATTCTGCAGAGACTTCACCGATGCTCCAGAGCTCACTGGGAGCTTCAGACTCAGGAGGTACCTAATGGACAAGAGGAGATGCGTGAAGCACTGACATCCAACCATGCTACGGTACGTTCCAGGGGAAGCGTCGCTCTAACTTCACCAGTGACAGGCTAAGACAGCTGAACGTGTGTTTATGAAGGGTTAATTGCAGTTATTTGAGAGCTATTCATAGCTCACTTTTACTGCCATCCTCTTCTGCCAGATCTCACTCTATTCACAGTCATATTTAATGATTGGGGCTTAATAAAGAGAGCTGGCTAAAGTAGTTTGGGTGGGAGGGGCCTCCCCAGCACCCCCCCTGCCATGACAGGGACATCGTCACCAGCTCAGGGTGCTCAGAGCCCCGTCCAGCCTGGCCTGGGGTGTCTCAGGGATGGTTCATCCACCACCTCTCTGGGTACCTGGGCCAGGCTCTCACCACCCTCACTGTAAAAAAATTGAGTGGCAGCTGCCAGCAGCCCTGCTGCCCTGAGCCACGCGGGAGACACCGGTGTCCCAAACCTTCACACCCTCTGCTTGTCCCTCTCCCAGCTCCTCCCTTCCCATCAGCACACCCAGCACTTCTCAGCCTCCTGCCAGCAGGAGGGATGGAGGTAACATTGCTTCATATCAGCCAGTAAAAAGACTTTTGTACAACAAAAACACCCTAGTGACACTTTGCCAGAGACTCTTGGGAGGGGTATGAAAGCCACTAGACAAGTTCCAGCTGTTTGCAAAGAGCTGTGCAGCCATCCCCAGGGAGGCTGTAGAGTTACTCCAGGTCCCAAGCTTTACCCGTCTGCTTGCACCCTCACTGAGCAGCCCCCATGGACACCCCAGGACCCCCCGACTTACCCAGGCTTGGCCTGGCAGAAGGTGGCACAGACGCTGTCCCTGGAGTGCGAGCACTCGCACCTGCCGAGCGACCTCTTGCGCCGCTTTGGCGGGCTTCCCAAGCCATAGGGAGCGGTGTGTCTGTTCAAAACAAAAGAAATCAGCTATGCAACCAACTTTTTATTAGCCAACAGGTTTATAACACGGTGCTGGGAGGCAGCCAAGCCAGCACCACAGTAAAAAAAAAAGACTCATCTATAGACATAAGGTGAAAAGGTCACTGATATGTGTAAGCTTTAAACGCCAGCTGCTTTCCCACCTACTTTGTTCCCCACCCTACTCCTCCCAGGGAGATTGCTGTGCCAGTGTGTGCTGGGGTGCAAGTGGAATTTTCTCTGCTTGCAGCAGCCCAGGTGCCCGTGCAAGGGTCGCCGCTGGGCTGGGAGTTCACCTGCGTGGCAAAACACAGGAGGAGCGTGGCCACCCCGCTCCACCAGCCACCGGACTCTCAGGCACAGAGATGTCAGGGCTTTCCTCCTCCCCACCACGGGTTTTAACACACAGGACATAGCACAAATCAAGATGTCTTGGGGCCATAACAGGTTCTTCTGATCACAGCATGCTTTCAGAGCTGTTAGCACATTCTCGCTGCATCTTTGATCACAATCTACTCTCCCAGAGGGTTTAGAATTGGCAGTGACTGCAACTATTTTCCGAGCAAGTAGTGAGTTGTAATTGCACGTTAGCAAGCGTGATTATAACCACACCTGAGTACATGTGTTTTGCTACAGTGCGATGGCCATTGGTCTGAAACTGTTCAGAAAACTGCTTTAGCATTCTTGAGGGCAGGACTTGGCAACCACAGGACTCCAGTGCCAATCCACCACGGTCTCATTAACAATACTGGCAGTCAGGGTTACAGTTTGCAAGTGGCTGAAGTAACTTTCTGACTTGCAGCTATAACATCTCAGTGTTGCTTTTGGCTTGCAGAGGTACAAATCTCAGAAAAAGATGAACCCACGATAAAGCAGCACCCTGTTCTTTCACCCCCCTGCCCTGCGGGTTATACTGAAACTCCCGAGCAGAAGCACAGCTTGTCCCTCTCTAGATGGACTCGCAGTGCTCTCCAGAGCAGGTGCTGCAAGAACCTCACAGGACTGGGACCCTTTCTCACCTTCCTCTAACCCAGCCCCACGCTCCATCAGAAAGGGCAGTCACCCAGCAGCAGATCCACCCCTCACCCCGCCAAAAGCTGCGTTCACACTCACCCAGGTGTGTTGACCCAGATGATATCCAGATGACAGAAGTAAATGCATTCCTTATCCAGCCAGCTGTTGCAGGAGCATCGTTTGGTCCTGGGGTGCGTGGCGCTGGCTGCAGCCAGCTGGGACTCCAGCGAAGGGTGACCCATACCTGCGGAAGGAGGAAGGGATGAGTTGCAGGCTCGGTGCGGAGTGCTGGAGTGCCCATCGGTATGTCACCTGTGCAATTGCACCTCTGGTGAGGATTACGGTGATTTCAATATGCAGGCAGTTTTACAGGAGGTGCAGCCTTGCTAATTAGGCTGCGGGCTCATAAAGGATTGCAGAACCCCAGCAGCTTCAGAGGTGGCCCCCAGAGCAGTGTCCCCACACCTAGCGTCTGGGCAGACCCCGGGCACCCCATTCCCCCAGCTGAGGAGGTGCAGAGGGGTCCCCTTGCCAGGGCAGCACCCCGGGGCTCACCATCTTCCAGGAGGGCACAGAGAGCGAGGAGCAGCAGCAGGACGCCGGCGGGGTGGCTGTGCATGGCCGCGGGGCTGGGACGGCTGGAGGGAAGTGGAAGCGTCTGGTTTTAAGGTTTTGGCTATTTTTCCTTCCTTTCTTTCCTCCCCTCTCCCGCTGCTTCTCCGTGCGCTGCTTCAGCCGGAGCCGCCGATGCGTCTGGAGCCGGCGGGCGCCTGGCAGGTGCTTTATAGCCCCGGCGTTGCCGCGTCACGGCCCCGCTCCGCCCCGCCGCGTGGAGCGGCCGCGGGGAAACAACCGGGCGCGGGCACGCGTGGGGGCGGCGGCGGCGCCTGGCGGGGCGGCCCCCGGGTAGACCTTCCTCCCCTCGCCCCCCGCGGGCAAAACCCACCCCCCAAAGCGGTCCCAGTCCCGGCGCTCCGCGCGAAACACGCGTGGGGAAGGGTGGAGTGGGGATGGTAAGGGGAGAAAGTGGCCGGGAGGCGGTGGATGTGGCGTGGGGAGGGTCGTGTGGAGGGGCACCATGTGCACGCTGCTCTGAAGCGTGGGGGTTGTAGCCCGTGGAGGGGCACGAGTGGGGGCTGCTCGGCCTCCGGGGCAGCAGGTGGAGGCGGGAGGTAGTTTGCAGGCGCTGCCGGCAGATGGAGCGGGAGGGGTTCATGAGCGGGGCAATTAGGGGTGAATTAGGGGCACATGAGGAAGAGTGTGGCCAGCAGGTCGGGGGAGGTTGTCCCGGTGAGGCCGCATCTGCAGTTCTGGGTCCAGTTCTGGGCTCCTCAGTTTAAGAAGGACAAGGAATCACTGGAGAGAGTCCAGGGAGGGACACAGAGATGCTGAGGGGGCTGGAGCATCTTTGTGATGAGGAGACACTGAGAGCTGGGCTGTTCATCCCCTGGATGTTGGAAGCTGCACCGTGCCAAGTTAGTTTACAGGTTAAATCTGCTTTGGGATATTTCTTGTGTGTTTAATTCTGACCACGGGCAAAAATGGCTGGGAAGACACCAGACTCCTGAACTTGCCTTTCTCAAGAAGTTTTTTAAAGGCTTCTTAGGAAAGGGGGTGTGGTTTTTATTTGCTTACAATTAATAGTTTAGGCTTTTATTGCACTGTTGTCATGAACAGATGCAAGACGACGGCAACAATAGTGAATCGGTGTGGGGTCTTGTGCAAAGTGACACATATGCAGGAGGTGTGGAAAGAGAAATAGGAAAAAGTGCAAATAGCCAGAATGTGGAAAACTGCTTCTGTTTGAGCAATAGCTTCTCCTCACAGCATCTCTGGAAGTAAAATGGGTTGTGATTGCATTCCCATAAGCAATGACAAGAGGTTTTAACAACCACACAGATCAAGCAGCGGCGTGAATCCCTCTCTATTGATGCAAAGTGCATGTGGAAGATGTGCACGGGGAAAACTCACAGTGGGATCAATAAATATGCCGGGGGAAGCTATTGCTCTATTCACCGAACAACTCTGACTATGGTGGCACATGAGAGCACAGACACTGTCGATAGTTCCACTCGCTGTGTGGGGATGAAGTGAGGGGGCACAGGAGGCCCAAGCAGATGAAAAATGTACATAGGGGAATGCAGCTCAAATTAGAGGGTAGAGGACACGCAGACAGGCAAAATCAGGAATAGTGAAAATATTATTTTAAAATAGAAAGAAAATAGAGATATAACTGATAAAATAGTTTCAGTGTGATAGGCAAACAAGCAGAGGGAAGTTTTTAACCTTTATACCAATGCAACAGCCATTCTAAAGAAAACAGGGAAATACAATAGCAGCATTACCTGTAACAGCCCATATTCCAGCTGTGCCAAGTTCCAGAGTTATGTCAGAGCTCGGATACGATGTGACATTCCAGATGCCAGTTCAATGATATAATGAGTCTCCCTTGGCTCCAGCTCCTGCAATCCGCATTCTGGTCACTGCGGGGTGAAAGGAGATATCCTCGACGTGGAGAAGGTAACGCACCCTGGGTACCCACACACAGGGAAGGCTGGGGGGTAAATGACATCATTTTACATGAAGTACGAGGCAGAGCCACAGTAATATGGCTTCTCAGGGTTCATTTACTGAAGGGATCAGCAGAGCACTTTGTTACATGAAGACCTAATGCCTGCAGGAAGGAAGAGGAGTCTCAAGCTAACCTGAGGTTTTGGAGATGTGGGTTCAAGCTGTTTCCTTTACCAGACTCCTTTTGTGGCCACAGCTTTGTCACTCAGCTTACATTCCCAACGAGCACCTGAAGCTACACGCAACCGTCTGTAAAGGTTTCTTATTGTGTGTCTGGAAGACAAATGCCCAGGTATCTGCTTGGTATCTGCCTCTAATGCCAGGTGCAAAAACACCTTTACAAATCTGACCTTTCATCCGAGATTTCGCACTTGTTTTTTTTTCATTTCTCATAAATCTCAAGAGATTTACACTGTCGCAGAAAATGGAACAAATGTTACACCCTCTTGTTCATATATGCCTTCTGAATGGAGTTTGAACTACTTTTTTTCTCCAGGAAATACCCTACTGTGTTGAGCAGGCACAAACCTGACCAGCACATGTATGGATGTTTGGCACCGGTGTTTTGAAGATCATGAAGGATGTGGGGCTGTGGACAAAAGCCTCTGTTTGCTGCAGGGATGTAGGAACCCTGCAGAGAACCGCTGGGGCTGGGATTGCACTGCCCAGGGCTGCTTTGAACCGACCCTGCTCTGAGAGCTCAGCCCAGAGCTACAAAATGACTTTTAAAAGAGTAATTTGCCTTTAGGCTTGCAAAGAACATCCAGACATAGGCTGAGACAGCTGTCTCAGCAACCATTCCCATAGAGTATTACTCTGGTATCTAACCACGGTGATTTCAAGTGTAGCTACTCACTTTAGGCTGGATGTTCAATCCCCCATCCTACTATGGTTCAACTGGGACTGGGAGAGGTGGTTCTCCTTGACCTTCTAGACACATAGAAGCTCTGCTGCTCCTGCAACTGTCCCATTCCCCCTATAAAGAGCAGGTGGCACCGCTTCCCAGGACCAACCCTCCTGGCTTTATCACCACGTTAAAATCACTAAGAAAAACAACAGGCTGGAGTGCAGGGATGGGTCTGCGCTACACAAACAACAGCTTCCAAAGAAGGAACAAAGGCGTACGCAGGGTCCTAAATGCCAAAGATGGGCTTTGCCTCCTGTAGTTATTTTTTCCCTTTTGTTTCTGACTGTAGGAATACATTGTTCACTTCATTGTGAAGAGTTCCAGGCAGACATGACGAAAGGGACAAAACAGCTCAAGAAAAGAGACGTCCCGTGCAGCATTCATGAAATGCGCTGTTTGGAAGCAAAGAACGGGCAAACAGGAAAGCACTTTAACCATTGAGACGACGGGATCCCAGCGTGTTCTTGGCACCGGCGCGAACAATGGGGTGATGTCACGAGCCAGAATTCCCCACGGTGAGTGGAAGCCCAGCAAACCACCATAATTCTTGTCCTGGGACATTAGTGAAATTTTTCCATAGTTGATCATCTCCTACTGAGTCCCTGTTAGGAAGTATAAGGAAGAGACATTGTCAAGTGAAGCTTCCTTTGGGAGATTCGTCGCCCCCCACCTCCCCACCCCCAGAAGAGCAGCACATCAGTTGTTATAGATCATTGTTTCCTGCTGACTCCAAGGAATTTCAGTGGTGGTGCCAAGCACACGGCTGCCTGAAGAACATATTCCGTGTTGTGAAGGGCACACACAAGGGTCCGGGTACTTGCAAGGGCAATGTGGCAGGAGATCCCTAGAGCTTTGGGCAGACACTGTTGGTGTGGAGCGTTGTCCTTGCAGTTCCAAAGGTGCTGAGAATGGCGAGGAGCTTAGGAGACACGTTCTTGCATGAGCGGTGGTGTTTGGAGAATTTCAATTGAGCTTAACGCTACTAAATAATTTTAGCAATATGGAGGCAACCTCCGGGTCCCAAACTCTCTTATTTTGGCTTAAAGACAGTTCTGTGGAGAGCACCCCAAGCTGACATGCAGCAGCCAGGTATATTCTGAAGCAGCTCTTGAATTCCCCTTTAGCTCCCTTGTTTTGACAGGGACTGGTCCTACGAGGGGACTGGCATAGCCTGGCAATCCTCACAGGTTGTGATGGCTTTCGGTCATTATTGGGCTATTACTGCAAACCCAGGCTGCTCTCGCCTTCCAGGATTTGCTCTGCAAGACCTCGCTCAGCCTCTCTGCAGGGCACACCGGCTCGGGCTCCCACTTGTGTTTGACTGCATGCAGGTTCCTGTCAGTAAGATGAGTAGTGGGACTTCTTGGCTCATTACTCTTTAAACAGCGAAAAGGACTTTAATGAGTCTAAGCCAGTCAAGAAATGGCAGCTCTAAAGAAAAGAAGCACTAAGACATGCATGTTTGCATGGTTTACTGATATAGATTTGTCCCCATTCTATGTTTGTCTGTGGTTTGCGTTATCAGTGCTTGAATATACCATGAAGGGTTGTTTACTCTGGTTCCAGCTTCCAGATCTTTGTGTGTTTTCCCCATTCGAGGCGGTCCCAGAGGAACCAGTGTCCCTGGCACACATGGAGAGGTGGCCTGGCCCAGGGTGTTCAGGGAAAAAGGAGTTGAGTGTCTCTGGGACCTTTGAAATGTGTGGAGCTGTTTGTAGTCGAAGGTGGTTATCATTCTCTTACGTAAGTGTCATTAATTTTATAGCAAAGTAACTAATCCTTCAGTAAAATAAGAGCGGGTAGCAGGGGCAAGATTTGTCTTTAGGACACCAGTTCAAATTAAATCCAGGAAGTCACTAGCTGAACTGGGGGTGTTCTGAATATATGGATGTGTGATCAGCTTTGGAAGGGACATTCAACTTCATGCATCAAGGCTCTGCTATTGTATTGTGTTAGACCTGGATGGGACGCCCAGCAGGAGCAGGCCGTACCTGATCCTTTATGGCAAGACTTGTCCACTGTCCTCTTCAGCATCTTCTGCTGGTTATGGCCACAGGCCTGATTTAGTTTGATTTTACAGCTGTTATTTTAAAGTCATAACCAATGTGCTCCCAATGCCACCCGTCAACACTGCTGCGGGAGCTCTGGTAGAGAGGGGCATGGGCAGAAACTTGCAATGCTTCCACACCAAGAGATTTGCTGAATATTTTCAGCACCACCCATTCTTTCTTTCAAAAATATAAGGGCTCTAAAGGCTGTGGACTCATCCTGTTCTTTCCTCACTACTTGGGAAGCCAAGCCTGTTCACCCCTTTTTGTGGATGGAAAAGTTGCACCAAAGGGAACCATTTGCAGGTAAGAAAGTAGGTTTTTTAATAAGCTGAAGGACAATTAGAGATCTGTCCCGTGCGCCTGTCTCATTACATACTTTCTGTGCCCAAAGGGCAAGAAAGAAAAGCGCAGTGTGTGTTTAGACAGCCCCATGGAGACATTCCTTGTACGTTGGGTGTTCATTGGAACACTTTAATATGGATGTCTGCGTTTACTCCACCCTGATGGTTGAACTCCTTCAGCTTTCCAGAATGATGAGTGACCTGGAATTTATAATTACAATAGGTGTAATGCAATTAATCACCACCTCGGAGCTGTCTTCTATTGCTAACTGCTTTATGATACCAATCCTCTGCAGCAAGTGCATGAGAACAGCTTGTGTAACACAAGGATTTCCAGCTGAGACAAGTTCGGTGGGGTTCCTACCACCCGGGCAGGCGCGAATACCCTTGCTGCAACAGCTGCTTTCTGCAAATGCCAAGGTGTTCCAGATTGCAGACACAGCAACATTTGGTATCCAGTTCCGATACCAGCAGATGATCTTCAGGTTCCCTGTAAGTGACTACTTCCTATTTGGCCAGCAGCTCATGCCCATTCCAGATCTTTCTAGGTCGTTATTTTGGGGGAGATAGGTGGGGTAAGCAAGCTGCAAAGACCAGTCAGAGACAGAAATTCACACAGAGAATAAGGCAGAAGTTAAATACAGCTTGAAGAAATCCAAGGAAAACAAAGAATACGCAGGTGTATGCCCTTTAAACCTCAGCACATGTACATGTGGTTAATTATTAATTATTGATATGGTTTATTGATGTATTGATGTATTGATTTGTGCCACCTGGAGGACAGATCCCCATGTGCAAATCCATGACAGTATCTGAAGAGTTTAGGAAGGTTTCCCAATCAGAAGAGCAGATGCTGGAACACTGGGAATATTAATTTCCCCCCCAGATTAGGGGTAGAGTAAAAAGTGAAGTCCAGAGCTTTTGAATCAGTTTGTTACATTCAGTAAAGTTATTTCAGCTCTCAGTCTTGCAAAATGATTGAATTGATTGCCTTGTCTTTACTCAGGGCCTCAAAATTGTAATGGAATAAAAGGTCTCCAGGCAAATCAGATTTGCAACTTTTAAAAAAATTTTGTTTTTACAAGAAATTGGAAATACTTGATTTGAAAAAAAAATAGCCAAAATATTTCCAGCAACCCAAGAAGGTCATAATTTCCATCCAGCTCTATTTGCAATTTTGGTAGGAGATGAGAGACTTGAGGCTGCAGAAGCAGATCATTTAGGGAAGGAAACAACGAAAGTTTTACAAGAAAGTTTAATTAAAGTAGGAGTAATTAGGTGCTGAGGAATCACAACACAAACTTGGCAAGAGATCAGTCTGTGCTAACCGGGTCTTTTTGCTGTACGTCTCTGCCCTTGGACAGATGTAACCATAATTTCGGTTACTAGTTAACCAGCTTTGCCATGAAATTGGGCTGGTTTATACTCTAACGATTGGTATGTGACTGCAAGTCCAGAGGGGTCAGAGCAACCAGATTTTCTGCTTCACTAGAAATTGTACAGTTTTATATTCCAATATAAAATGATATAAAACCATTAGGAATTTCATATCAAAAGATAAACTCATAAGCAATATTATCTCATGTCACAGAAATGTATCATTCTGAGCAAACATTTGCAATCGTTCGGTCTCTTAAAAAGGATTTTGGTATATTAAAGCAGAGATTTCACTTTGAAAAGTAAATTTTAACAGAACAGTAAAGCAATCCATTCAAAAACTGTGGACATGAGATACTGCAAATTCATAACGATGCTTAATTTTGTTAGCTTTGCTGCGAATTTGTTGGTTTCAGCACAACCGGTGTATTTGTAAAGGATGTTTAACAAGCTAGTTGTGTTTGGAATTCACCAAGAGGAGTTGTATTTCTAATATTGACTTTGTCTCAATTTCCCAATATAAAGATAGTGGTGAAGAGAAGAAAGGAGGAGATCTTGTCCTTTTCCTTGCACGCTGGTTTTACCCGTTTATCCTGGAAGCTCCTGGGCCGTTCGTGATGGTTTAAGCCCCCCAAGCCCAGCTCAGAGCTCAGGTCTCCACCGGGAGCTGCTGAGTAGGAGCACGGTGTGGCCACTGAGTGCTAGTTATGGTGTTAGTTATGTCTGACATGTCTTAGATGCCACAAACCATCTCCTTTGTTATTGGAGATAATAGAAACTCCGGGAGACAACAAGGCAGATGTGAGAGGACGTGGCTGCCCCAGAGCTGTTGTTATTAATACCTCAGGGATTCCTCAAAATAACCTCTACGGTGTTTACAGGGTGGTTTTCTCTTCCATAAATCATGTGGAGATGCGCATTCCTCCTGCTCAGCATCACCTGCACGTCTTGGGGTCTTGGAAGAGCTCAGTCTGGGGAAGAGAAGGTTTCACGGTGCATGAGGAAGGACACCCAAAAACCTTCTTAGCCACCCCCAGGCGGACTTCTCTTCCAACACCACCATGCTGCCAGCTGGGAGCAGGTCCAATCCTGCCGCTCACCGCCATTCATCCACTGTCCACTTCTGGCTGAGCCGATCGGATGTGGTAAATCCACAAAGTGCTGCCGTGCTCAAGGGGGAGTCAGGACACAAAGACCCAGTCTGAGCAGAAAGCTGCCTAAATCGGGGGAAATACAAAGAACAGAGTTCGGCAGCCAGTCAAGCACAGTATAGAAGTTCAATACAAGAACTGGTCATGTCTTTCCCATGATAAATGAGCTCCTGGAAGAAAAGGGTCTCTCCCTCCCTTCTCTATCCCACTGAATTCTACTTAAGCCAGTATTTAATTAGTTGTACAAAATATAAGGAAAGATATCCAATCCCAGATAACCTCACTGTCTCCTACCAAGAAGGCTCCGTGTTCAACAGCCACAGTATAAAACAGGTAAAGTTATTCACACTTGGCCTCTCCCACAGCCCAGGAAAGTGCTGTAACCACCGGGCTTTGAGTCTCCTGGTGCGCACACATGTCTGAGGGCTCGTCTCTGCTGTCTTTTGTGTGGGTTTGGCAAGCTCTGCACATGCCTAATGGGTCAGGTCTTGCCAAAAAAACAGAAAGTGGGGAACGCCTAGTTTAAGAGTCTCTCCAGGGCTTGTGCACAAGCAGCTCACCATGTCCAAAGAGCTAAATCCAGAGGGGATTAAGTGCTCAAGCCTCGCATGTAGGCATCCTTGAGAAACCTAAAACCCTAACACTGGAGGTGCTCTGGGTTCCCAGGTGCTGACGTTCCTCCAAAGGAGCGCACACAAAACTGTCTACACCCCAGGCCTTTTGACACTCACATTGCTGCTGCTGCGTGGCAGACATCCTACACGAGGTACGTGCACATCTCCATGGGACAAACATTCTCCACCGCGCTCAGACCGTTCTCCTCTTTCCTAAAACAACAGAGGTGTCCCCGTCGTTTTTATGACATTTTGGAAAGGAATTCAGCCGTACACTGAAGGACGCAGAGCACGGACAAACACCGATAACATTGGCAAAGTGGCAAACAGAGTGGGTGTTTGATAGCTCCCCAAATACAGACTTCCACCCTCTGCTTAACGATAGGAAAAGTGCAGACAGGATATCCCTGCAGGGTGTCTCTTCAGGAGAGGTGTTGGCAAATCGTGTGTTTCTCTACCCATAGTGAGCAAAGGTGCTTTGAGCCAGATGGATTTTTTTCATTGTGTAAGAGAACAAAACAAGAAAGAACAAAAGTAGTTTTCATGAGAGAAGCGTGTGAGTGTGTGTGCACGTGTGCCTCCTCTGTAATCATCTGCAATGAACTGAACAGAAATTGGCTGCCAGTGTCTCTAAATTGGAATCTAACATTGGTGGAGACGTTAACAGTCGTAACACATATAGAACTCGGTACATGATAGCACTGATTTGCTTCCAAATCCCTTAAGAAATTAGCTAGCTGAAAGAGTAGAAGTCTAGTGCTTGCAGGTATAATGCATGGTGGGTTGGTTGTGGGGGACAAACTTGTCCCCCCAGGGCTAGAGACAGTAAGGAGAAGGCAGGTTTGTGAGGGAATGCATGAGAAAACACAATGAGAAAACACCCAAAGCAGGAGCTTTGGGTGAAGGTGATGTTTGTGGAAGGCCATGCGTGGTTGGACTGCAAACGGAAGGTAATTGGGTGTTACCACTCCCTAGAGTTGATTTCTGGAGGAAAGATGGGAACACATTCCCCTTTGCAGTTCCACCAGAGGCTGAGAGTGCTGAAATTAAAACCCAGGGCCTTCCATTGGAATGCCATGTGCAGGACACCTTGTTCCTGGAGTCAGCTACAGCTTTATTGTCTGTGAAAAGAAGAGGGAAAAATGGGTACAGAAAAGAGTGATGTGTGTTATTACTAATTACTCTTCAGAATCCAAGGCTTTCTCAAGAGCCTATGCCAAAGAAGGCCCAAGAGTCCGGACAAGATGACTCTATCCAAAGGACTATCCACAGCATTGAAATGAGGGAAGACTCTGGCTGACACTAATATGAGCATCCAGAGGTGGGGAACTAGAGGGACTTGCCTAAGAGGGGATTTGTCATCACACTCCAAACCCACGTTCCTCTACAGTACTGGGCACCCAAGAATCGAAACATTTGGAGTTGTCTGTTGTCTTTGAAGGTTGATCCATTGTGCAAAGTTAGTTTCAGAAAAGTCTTTCTAAACTCAGCTTTGATCTGGCTTGGTATGAAAACACAATGCCAGCTTTTCCTTTCACTGATAGCCCTGCAGCTTCCAGCCCGTATCCCAGTGCCCTCACCAAACCCTCAGCAGGACCCAACACTGTTGCCTCTGCACAGCAAGAGGAAAAGGAGTCGATCAGGAGCAGCTCTGAACCTCCTGTTAACATTTGCCCTGATAAATTATGAGAGCGGGGGGCTGTTAAATGTTTTGGAGGCTCAGCTCTGGCTCAGTCATCCTCTGCCCTGCTTTTTCAGTTGTTCAAATCCCCACGTTTTTAGGCTCAAACCTCTGTAATTCAGTGCCAGCAAGACAGGCTGCTGTGCACAGCTAACTGCATGCAGCAGCAGATGCCTCATTGTGCTATGGTTGTCTGGACATGATATAGCAAAGCCTTGGTCTAGCTGTGTCAGAGGGATGAGCAGAAATACTTAGGAGGATGATCTGCCCTAGGTTAACAGCATAATGAGAGAGGTGCGAAAATTATGAGTTGTGGCACCCCTGGGAGGCATCTTATTTATCTACGTGGTGACAGATACCACCTGAGGAAGGG
This sequence comes from Nesoenas mayeri, assembly GCF_963082525.1. Lineage (NCBI taxonomy): Eukaryota > Metazoa > Chordata > Aves > Columbiformes > Columbidae > Nesoenas > Nesoenas mayeri. The sequence continues at coordinate 6,603,996 of NC_137571.1, forward strand.
TATATATGCTACAGATGGATGATGTAACACAAAACTTAGTTAACATCAGGCACTTTTAGCAATAACTATTGAGATGACAGTTCATGAAGAGCACACATTCCTGCAGACAGAGAAGCTGCAACCAAGAGCGTACCCCACCCAGCTCCGCACAGCAGCCCCAAGGCACAAACCTCTGCAGGCACAAGGGTTTGCCCAAGAAGGGCTTGCAGCACCCAGCCCTTCGTTCTTTCACGGTGCTTTGTGTCCTGGGCCATTCCAAAGGTGACTGCAACCAGAAGCCACAGGCACCATGTCACTAGTGGAGGTATTCCACCTCCACGGCCCTGTCACACCACAAGTAGACTACATCCATGGCAAAGACAACAAGATGTTCTAGAGGAACACAAAGGTGTTCCCCCCACCCAGTCAAGGGCTGAGAATGACTCTGTCCCTGAGGTCATTTGTCAATGACTTCTGAGGTCATGGAGGTGTTACCTGGTTAAGTCCAGTGTCACCATGGGTTTAGACCACTGTCTTGTGGATCTAGTCGTCAGCATCAGGTGTAAGAAGGAGGACTTCAGCTTCTCTAACCCGCTACCCTGCATAAGCAGAACAAGAGCTCGGATTGAAGTACAGCCGTTGTGGGATACTGGCTCACCTCAGAATGGCATCAGCACCAGCCATGGAAAGTGTGACTGCCAGTCTTATGAAAGTCTTCCTTAAAAGCCTGGGCTCTGGCTTCATGTGATGCTATGAGAATCTCAGCTTATATGGTTTGAAAGGAGGTTTCTTGGTCCATGTAGCTCTAAGGTAAAACTGGAAAATGTATATCCTAACTCAGAAAAACCTAATTATACGGAAGAGCTTCCTCCGTGACTTTAGAGAAGGGGCTGAGAATGCAGCCTGGAGACGATGATCTGACTTTCTCCGGGAGGATCACCTGTGGCTGCTGCAGGGATGCTGCATGGCAATCACCACTGCAGAAATCTCATGCTACATATTAAGAAGCAGGAGTGGTTCACGACCTGTTAGACATTAATATCTCCCCAGCTTGCAGAAGTGCTTCTTGCTGTCCTCCAACAGACCCAAATTTCCACACCCCTTCATTTCCCCCTCTGCAATAATCCTCATCTGCCTGCCGTAGGAGCTGTTAACTTTGCTAAATTGATGACTATGAAGAACTGCAAATCAACCGCATCAGAAAACGGAGCTCAGTCCCTGCCATGATGCTGTAATATGTGCTGCCTGGCTAGACCTGGGCAGTCATGCAGTAGATCTTGAGCAGCCAAGTGCACAGCAGCACCGTTCCAATATGATGCTTTGCAGCACGTAGGGGTGGAAAGGGATGTGAGTTGCTTTCACAGCGCCACGTTCCTCAGCTCTCAAGAAGCAAATATCCCCATGTGGTCAATCAAAGGGAAAAAATGGATTTCAATCCATTGAGATGCCAGCTTAGTTTGGCCTTGACATAAGTGCTGAGAGAGGATAAAAGCTTCTGGGAGGACAGGCCAGATGGGAGGATTATCTCCATTGTTTTGGGAAAGGCTCTGACTTTACAAACATTCACTCTCAGAAATGAACAAAAACACCTTTTGCGGTAAGCGCTGCCTGCACTGAGCCTTCTCCCAGCTCGCTGATATGCAAATCTCACCACACGCAGCTGGGCTGGAGCTTTGAGGTTGGCAACCTTTCTGCACCAATTTTGGTAATAGCTTTCTACGTGACTCAGGTATGACTAAGCAGAAAGGAATTAGTGGGGACTCTTTGTTCTTGAAGCTCAGCCGAAATATGAACGTGCTGGCCTGACAAAAGCCGGCTCTTTGCATAAAGAAAATAAAGAGGTCTGGAAGGTTAATGAGTGACATAATCATCTCTGTGGGAAATGTGCATAGGCAAGGAATGAAAACAATGTGCAACTGAGATAATTGATTACCCGCGGTGTTGCACTCACCTGCGGCAGCATGGGTTCCCCCTGCGCTGACTGAACGCGGCTCACGGGGTCCTGGCGAGGAGGCAAAGCCCATGAAGGGCTCTGCTGGGATCCTCAGCACCCCTGTGGTGCTCGGAGGAGGATGGCGGCTGGCTCTGGAGGTGGGATTCTGCGAACAGGCTGTTGAGGTGCAGAGCCGCAGGCAGGTGGGCTGTGCGTCACTCCCAAGAGGTCTGCTGGCCATAGGGAAATGGGCTGGTCTGCGCCGTCACCTTCATGGGGGTCCTTACACCATGGAGTCACCCTCTGCTTCCTCAGCCAGGCAGCTGCGTTGCACACGGAGTCTCCCATCCCATCGCCAAAGGTCAAGCGACTTGTGGAAATTGTTTTAGCCTAAATACTTCAAACAGAAGATGAATGCGCCGTCAGGAACAATACCTTGTCAAAGACCGGGGTGATTGCAGAAGACCCAGGCCTGTGACTGCATGAAGGATCTGCCTCCGCTGCCGTGCAATGGGCAGCACACAAGGGCATGAAGAGTCATGTCCCCACATCAATGAGTGCCCGGGAGGCTGGAAGGCAGGACACTATTGTTATCACCCTGACTTAAAGGTTTTGTTTGCTGTTCTCACAAAGAATGAGTAACAGATCGGGCTTGTTTCCTACAAGAGTATTAATCACTTATGGCTGTTGCCTCACAGTCTGTTCTCTGCAGTCCCTGTAAAATGAGCTTCCAGGTCTGGGAATGTACCTATCCGGGCTTATTCGCAATTATCCCTACAGACATCAGTAATGATTGCCCAGGGAACCAGAGCACCGAATTTCACCTCTCTGGTCCGCCACAGCACCACTGCAGAGTGGGTCAGCTTCACACGGGGACGGTGGCACAAGAGAGGGTGGTGAGGATGGCAAATGGAAATGTAACCAAAACAGGGACAGCAGGGCATTGGCCCTTGTGTCCTGATGGGGTTTGTATCTATTACCTATACTGAGCTTTAATAATTGTTGTGACCAGTTTCAGTGTCAACAGGGGCATTAAGGAACCCACTTGCATTCACACAGCCTGGAACAGTCAAAACCGGTCTCCTCCCAGTGCATTTTCTCACACGTTCGTGCCAATGAACATTTCTATCTCTAGTAGTGGCTTCAGCTCCTTAGGAGATGGCTCATTTATGTGAAAATGTGTGAAGGGTCTTACCCTGGGTCCTGGGAGAAGAGGATCTGCAGCACAAAATCAATACAACCAGCAATAAACTCTTGATAATCCTGCACAGCAGAAGTTCAGTGGAGGTGGGAAGGGAATGGTGATCTCCATTCCCATTTAGTGGTACCAGAGGGGACATTTTTAGCCACCACTGTCCAGCTTCAGCCTTGCACAGTGTAAAATCTCAACCTGATTTTTAGTCTCACTCGGCACCTTTTCCCTATGTTAAATGTGGATAATGCAACGTGCAGAAACACGGGCTGTAAACACTTACTGTTCACACTTTTTGTGCCTTTTTTACCTTAGAGAGCAGGTTTTCAGGCCCTGAAAGCAAAGGCTGCCTAGTTTGGACATATAGACATCTGATTTTCAAAAATACACGCTCAGGAGGATGAATCACATATCTGATAGCTCTCCAGGCTGGTAAGGAGAGCATTTCTGGGCTTGTCCTTGTGCCACGGCACAATCGAGCTCTCCGGACATGTCAGATCTCCATCTTCCAACAATCGCTTCAAGGTGAAAGCCGTTTCCCTGCAGGTATTCCTGTCTCACATGGACACCGTGCGGGGGCTTCTCGGGCCATTGGAATGCAATCTGTGAGACATGAATCAGCCGTTGCTGTCTTAGATACCACTTTTCTTCAGCTCATTGAATTAGAGTAGGGGAGAATTCTTTGGAGGCTCATAAATGGGACCCGCTTGGGTCCAAGCCTCATTAATGCCTGGGGTCACGAGAAGCTCAGAAGAGTGGCTATGGCTGAAGGAATCTCAGGAGACAAATATCAGTCCCCAGGGGACATTCAAAGGAGGCAGAAGCCCACTGGGAGTCTCATAAATGCATGTCCAATGTTTTCTTTGCTCCTACCTGCAGCCTGCTGTTGGGACAGTCGTGGTGCCCTGGAATGTGGTCACACTTTGTTCATCAAGCGAGCCGCCTCGCCAAGATACCGATCAGCACATTGCTCTCCTCAAGCCGGTCAGTCGCGCGTGGAAGTGCGAGAGATCAGGCAGGAGGGAAAAGGTGCATGCTGCAGCTAAAAACTCCAATCATCTGTCACGATCTGGGAAAAGTATTGGCAAAGGGTCAGAGAAAACAACGTTCAACCCAGTGGCCTCTCCCATGGCTCCTTGGAGTGGCTCCAGCCTCACACCTTTGTTAGGCTCTGGACAGATTTCAGTTTTGTCGCTGTCAACACTTCCTTCTCTCCAGCATTGCCCTCATCACCTCCATCGATCACCGCCGGCGTCTCCTATCACCTGCACATGGGTTGGCACCATAACCATTCCCTAAATCAGCACCTCAGAGAAGTTCTGGCCGTGTCTGTAAACAAGGTACAGGGCTTTTAGAGGGAGCGCAGTGCATCCCTGGAACAGCGCTGCAGAGAAGGGTTGACTTGTCATCCCTTGGCATCCACAGGTGAAGCCAGAGTGTCCTTCGGGGTGACATGGAGCCATATGGGCCACTGGGGAAGGCAGTAGGGCAGAAGAGTCTTCAGCCTCCTACACACACAGCGCTGCACCCACGTCCTCAACGCCAGCCAGCCTGGGCAGCTGCCTTCCAGGAGGTTAAACCAGACTTGTCTTGCGGTTGGGCTGCATTATCTTGCCTTGTCTTTCCATGTAGGAGTTGGGAAAAAAAAAAAAAAAGCTCTGTTTGGAGGAGATCAACCATCACAGATTCAAGGAGATGTTAATGGCATCAGCCGTACGCCCAGCATAGCAAGCACAGCTCTCCCTCACACATGGAGTTGATTCACAAAATGAAAGCGACGCCACCGATACTAACAAGACTTACCATAGGGGAAGAGCATAGCTGACCTGTCTAGAGCACTCCTGCAGCACCAGTGTGTCTGAGGGCCAGTGGTGCATCTATCTTCACATATCCATGAAGGCCCAACACCTTCATTTCATAGCTGAGGAGCAAAGGCATGACAAGTAATGGTCCAGATCCACACAAATGGGCAGTAAACTCCTCCTGAAGCACCTGCAGGGAGAAGGGAGCACCAGCAGGTCTATTTGCCCCAAGTGTGTGACTGGAGAGATGATGAGGTAGGAGTGGCCACCACCCACCCTGCTGCCCAACCACCTCCAAACAGGAGCAATGCTGGCTCCCAGCTGCTGAAGACAACTGGCATTCCCAGTAGCATCCTTGTGTTCTCGGTGGGGAGGTGGACACTCTGACACCACTTAGGCAATACACTGTCCACAGAGAGGAACACTGAAATTAGGCTTTTTGGCTCATTTTCTACAGATTCTGCAAGACAATGGCCTCTGCTCTGCCCGACACATCTACTCTAGGACATCAGTCTCTTTTGACCCTCCCTGAGGCAATACATGCAAAATTTCCATAGCACTTGAATTGGACACATAAACTAGGCAAACTGTGTACAGCTCCAAGTAACTTCCCAATTCAGGTTCTATGTCACTTATCCAAAATCACCAGGACATGTGTAGCCAGCACTGATTACAGCTCCAGTTTTAATTGCCTTCCCATTAGGCACAGGACCAGGAGATTACTCACATTCACCTCCTTACTGCCCTGCAAGGCAGCAGCTGCAGCAGTGCTGTCAGGACAGACAGATGCTTAAGACACACCACATTTTTTGACATCAGATAAACCTTTCAGCATTTAGTTACAGCACAGCTTGTTGCTGGGGTTACCTCGCCGCCGGCCACCTTTACCAAGTGAAGTCTGACCAGCAAAGGAAGCTCCAAAATCAAAGGTAAATTACCGTCTCCCATGCCAGCTTCTGTCTGAGCCAGAGGATTTGGGGGTCTTGCTAATGGCTGGAGGAATGGAGAGGCCAGATGCTGATTACAGCATCACCAGCATGACCTTGGTTCAGCAGTTCACCTGGAGGTAACCGAGCTGTGGATCCGGCCCTCGACGTGCACGACACGGGGTAGCGGAGGCTGCGCTGGAGCTGTGGCTGAGAGTGACTGACTCAGATGGCAGCAGGCTGGCAGTCCTTCAAACAGCCTTTCTTTGTCTTCTTTGTGGGAGGTGTAAATGAATTGAATGGAGACGCTTGAAGGCTTTCCCGTGCCAGTTATTAGCAATCTCGCTTCTATATATAGCTTCTGCCCAGCTTACTCCGGGTGAGCAAGCAGAGTGGCATGTGAGTTATCGCTCTTGTCACGTTCTCCTCTCTCGATTACATGCATTTTGTTTGCTTGCTCTGTCGCGGTGATGTAAGGCTAAAAGAGGCTGCAATGCTGCATGGCTTCAACGTGCCGGAGGTACAGGCTCCAGTCTCCAGTTAGGAGCCACCTGGAGCTTTGGCAGCCCAGGGTATCTCAGCCTCGGGACAGGGAGCAGAGCTCCAGGCAGTCCTTCAGGGAAAGCCACGCAGTTCCTGAGCCGCTTCTCTATCCATCCGGCCCAGCAGTGGCTCATGTGCAAGCAGAGAAGCAGCAGGAGACTAGAAAAATTGCACTGGAGGACAGCAGTGGAGCTTCTTCCTGCACCCCCATCAAGAAAAAAACAACCAATCAGAGAATTTTCAGAAGTTTGGTTGGTTTTCCCCATTCTTTTTAATTTCTCTGCATTCTGGACTGGCACCAGAATCAACATGGCAAAGGTTGTTCAAATAGCAGCATTAAACTCACCAGACCCCAGGGGAGACTGCAAAAAAATATCCTGTGCACAGAGCCTGTTTTTACTAACCCAGTATAAACACATCCACTCGGGACAGGTGAGCAATATCTATCTTCCTTCCAAGCTGCTTTACTCATTCAAAGTGCAGCCATTGAGTGAAGGTCCTTCCTTCATGCTCTTTTTGAGGGGCAGCAAGTGCAGCAGCAGCTGGAGCTTCACACCAGTGAGCAATCAAGGAAATTAATTAGAGATAGCGATTGAGGGCCCTCCCTCATCCCTGCCTCAATTAGGAGACACCACCAGGAGACACAACCCCTACAAGGCTCATTCTTCTCTGGGTTGTCTGTGGCAATGCAAAATGGCTGCAGAACCTGGTGCTGAGTTGAGAGCACCAGGTCCCTGTTGCACACCCTGTTTGCAGCGCTCATTTGCACTCCCAAGGATGCTGGTGTAAAAGGGCTGTGGATGTTAATTACCCACCTCTGGCGATTTCGTTCTCTGGAGGTCTGGGAGCAGTTTTCGCCAACCAGTTGGTGAAGGAAGGTTGGATGCCACCACTGGCACGCAGGCAAAGCCCACGGTGTCCCTGCAGGTCCCAGCTGGATGCTCTACTGTGTACAAGGTCCCCTCAAAGGAGTAGATGCTGGTACCAAACAGGGCCCCTCCGTCATGTTCCCATCTAAACCCCGGTGCCGGGTGCTGAACATGCCAACAGTTCACAACATTAGCAGGCCCCCAGGGCAAGATTTTGTGCACTGGGCCAGCACCGAGCCCCTTCGAGCGCTGAGGGTGTGTGTGTGTTGGCAGCACCAACAGAGATTCTTGGATCGCCACCAACAGCTTTGACTCTGTTTGGGCCAAATTCCCAAATGGGTCCCTTCACTGCTTCCATGTTGGCTGTGGCCAAGGCCTCTTGAGAACAGACTGGTCCAAGTTGGAATATGTTTTAGATAAACACTGTGTCAGATCATGGCATGTGCCCAACAGCCTGAGCCAGCCTCAAATTCAAACCCCACTCGCAAGCCCAGCTCTCCTGGAGAGATGACAGCGGACCATGACAACCGCTGTGGGCCCACCATGGATGGAGTGCACCAGGAAGTCCTTAATCCCCAAATCAACCTCAGCAGTCAGGATCTTTTCCCTTTGACTGTGGCATCCCCGCTGCCCCATTGCTCCTGGGGATAATTTTCAGAACAGGCAGGATGATTTCAGGTGATGACCTTTCAGGACACTGCTGGCTGCCCCAAAGCAGCGGTGGTGGTACGTTGGTGGTGCCTCACACCTGCACTATGTGGCTGTTCCCCCCTGTCTGCATGGCATCGTTATCATCAGCATCACTGAAAAGGGGAGCTCACTTGGAATAAATTAAACAACTGTTCTTTTCTTCCCCTACAAGAGAAACATGAGCAGGAATGGCCTGAGCGGAGTGACAGGCTGATCCCGTGAATAAACACGGAGCCGTTTCACAGCAAGGCTCCCTCGGGCACCGGGACTGTCTGAGGATGAATTACAGCAGATGAGAGAGCCCGATGGCAGCCAAAAGTCCGGAGACAAAAGCCAAAGCCAAGCTAAATGATTCCAAGCCCAATGATCCCACTTGGGAATCCAAACCTCCAACTGGGTTTGAGATTCAATGAAGCTTTTCTCTCTCTCCCTTGCATGGGGCCATCGTGAGTAGGACACAGAGCAGAGAAATGCCATGGAGAGACAACTCATGGTGACCCGGATCCACACTCCAAAGCTACACCATGGGCTACCTGGGTCTGATGCTGCCACCCATCCCTGGCGCAGTGGTGGTGCTCATCCAGGCTTTGTTTGGATATCCTGATGACGAGTGTGCAAATAAAGCTAGGGAGATAGCTGCGTATCTACTGTTTTACGTTATCAGCTTCTCAGGGCTTTACTCAGCTCTTCCTCAGAGAAATCATTTGTGGGCGGTGATTTGAGTAAGGGATGAGTAAAAGATGATTAACGTTTTCTAGGACTGGCACTCTGATAGAGAACCTCGCTGGACCCACAAAAGGTAACAGACACAGCACCACTCTGGCAGCCCCAGCTTTATAACTTCATTTTAAAGAAAGTACAAATTTAGGATCAATTTTTGATTATAGATTTTGATAAACTGTTCTTTTTCTTTCCTGGTTTTCAAGACTTCAGCCTTCAGCACAAAGAGAGGGTGGAAGGAGAAGCACCTCTCTTGCCAAGTCTTACCTCTTCCAATAGCAGGAATATATCAGCCATCCACCACAGTTCTAGAGTAGGCAGAATCATTAAATTATTCCGCTATATGTTTTTAAAATCATTTCTGTTGGGTCTCTCACAAGAGGATCCACATCTCACAGCACCTCCCCACCCTGCAGTGCCGCTGACTTACGGGGCCCTTTGAATGCAAGTGAAAACATGCAGTATTTTCCTTGTGGAGCTTCCACTCAAATCAAGATTGAGAGTGTGCCAGACAAATGCAGACACTATGCAAGGGAGGAAGATGCAAAAACACAATTGGAAAGGAGCTGCTGGGACAGTGCGTGATAGGAAAAATTTGCATTAATTAGTTTTCTCCTCTTGAACATGCATCAAACCTATGCACAACGCCACATTTTTTTATAAGGAAATACAGCTTTAGGGAAATATGGCTAATAAAATGAAATCCCACTAGATGGCACTCCGTGGACACGCATAATTCACCGCCCGAGCCACGCGGAGCCGGTGCCAAGCGGCGCTGGCCGCAGCTCTGCCGCAGAGCCGGGCGGCTGATGCAACGCTGGGAGCGGGTCCTGAGCAGCCTGCTCGGGGCCAGAGCCTTGTTTCTGCTCCGAACTGACATCGCGCCACATTCATCCCCGTGTCAGTCATTCGGGGATCTGCTTTTCCTTATGGAGCTGAGCGCTGTGATGTGTGTTCCATGGGTGGGATTTGCTGAAATGAAGCGGGGAAGCATGTTGGGGAGAGAAGCCTTGAAAATGTGACTCCTGCCCCCTGCTCCAGTCAGGGGGGTTAGGAGGAAGGATGATGGTGTCCGCTGTGGTGTAACCAACACCAAACACCCCCTCTCAGGGCAACAGAAAGCTTGTTTCGACCCCTCAGTTGACATCCCAGGGAGCTGTGATGTGTCTGTAGGACAGAGAGAGCAGAGAGGGGCGTCTTCCTCCTCCTGCTCCCGTTCCCTGCTGCCTCCCAACCTGCCCCCCAGCTCGGGTGACCAGGGGACGAGCAGGCTGGGGCTGCTGCTGGGCTAAAGGGAGCTGGAAGGCGTCCTGTTCTATTTGGAGGAATATAATTATCAATGAAGAGAGAGTGTGGGGGCTTCTCAGCTCTGTAACACAGTGCAGGGCTGTGGATGAGGGCAGACGGGAGAAGCAGAGCTCACCAGGGACACCCCTCACATGCTGTGACGTGGCTTGGGCTAGAGGAACATCTAGCGAGACCCAAGACCGAATCCTTGCTTCCATCTGGCCTCAAACCCTTTTCTCCTGTGCTTGCCAGGCTCGGAGGTGCCCGCAGGAGCAGCTGAGCCCATGAGGGTCTTTTCTTCTCCGGCATGATGCTCTTCACCATGAGCTGGGCTCCCAGTGCCAGTCGGAGGCACAGGGACGCCTCCAGACAGCCCTGCTCCCCACGCCACCCCCGCGGGGACTCATGGTAATTGTGGCTCCTTCACAAGTATCACGAGCACAAAATGCTCATTTGACCGAATGGCTGCTTGGCAGCAGGACTGCAACTCGTACGGCTTGACTGACAGCTTCCCGAGGCAATTTAATTAAAGAGACGAGAGTGCTCGAGAAAAATCATTAATTTCTCTTAAAGAGAAATCCTTGCCGAACACACCTGCCCGGTGCGGGGCTGCGAGGAGCGGGGCTGCGCTTCAGCAGTAATTGGCACGAGCACCCCCACCCGTGCTAATCCAATCTCTCCATGTTTCATTCCTGCAAGCTCATTTTAATACCATCTGTCAGCAATCCGCTCCCCTCCTATCACCACTGTAAGACCATCCAGCCGTTCGACAGGCAGCCACGATGGGGCTGGAGGGCGCACGCAGGCTGTGAACCCTACAGAGCCATCGGGGGATCCTCGTGCCCCAGGACAGCAGCAACCAGCCCGGGAAACACTGGCCTTTGAGACGCCAGCAGCTCCAGTGCCATCGCCACTGCTCTGCAGAAGCAAGGGCAAACATGTCCAGCATGGCGAGAGCTGGATGGACGCTGGTGGCACTGGGATGGCCATGACTGGTGTGATTTTAACTGTCCTGCCTGCAGGGCTGGTGGGAAATGGAATTCACTGCTGAGGTGGCGCTGCTGAAGGGCTGGCTGGAGGTGAGCGCAGGGATGCAGGTGGGAAGGGGGTGTCACAGGTTTGGGACTGAGGGCCACAGATGGTTACTGGGGAGGGCTGTGAGCATCTTTAGTCAAGCAAGGGGGAGGATGAAGAGGATGAAGGAAGCCTGTGACAGGAACTCAGGTCTGCGTGCAGATTCCTTTTTCCCCGAGTGCCACGGCACGGTCCCCTCGATGCGCCCCAGGGCCCAGGGTGGCTTGTGCTGCCACCTGGCTTAGCCCAGCCCCGTGTCTGCAGCCTCGACAGGTCCCTCCCCGCCCATCTCTAAAATCAAGGTCTGGCCGCAATTTTTGTTGGCTTCGATCGTCAGCAGAACAAAATGGGAAATGCAGCCCCTTCTCATTGTGCGCTTCAGGCAGGAAAACCGAGCGGCGTTTTTGCCTTGGATGCTCCCAGAGCTATCTGCTGGGAATAGCTCATGGACCAGGAATGTGGCTCTTTGGAGCACAAGCTAAGATCATTGCTATTTTCCCACTTAAAACCAGAGGAAAATAGATCGAATGTTAATTAGCAGCAGGGGAACCTGCTGCAGGTTTATTAGGATTTTCCCCTTCTGCAGAACGGCCTGATTAATGGACAGGCTACAAAACACCGTAATACTTTCAGCACTGCACATTGGCAAAAAGCACGGCCAGTGCCCAAAGGATGAATAAGTCGCGGGGAAGAATGGTGTGAGTGCAGAGACGGAGGATGTGAGTTTGCCAAAAGAGATGATGAATCCCAAGCAGCACCCCTTGTTCCGCCAGTGGCCAACAGAAAGATCCTAGCACAGATCTTTATCTGAGAAATGACCCGACCCCTGAGGTGGTTCAGGCTGTAATAAAAAGGCCAGTGGCCAGTGCGAGCTCCTCCTGGTATCACAGCAACAGCGGGAACATTTCAGAGCAAGCTGGGTTGAGCCGCAGCCTCTGGGGCTCTGGAGAACAGCTCTTGAATGCCTGTAAAAGTGCTTTGAAACCCGGGGATGAGAAATGTGGAAGGGGAAGGACGGTGGTGATGATGAGCACAGCGGATGGTGCTTCAAGCATGTCTGAATGCAACAGCTCAGAGAAATCACGCTTGAAGAGTGTCTCGGGGAGACAGCTCGGCTCACATTGCTCCCGATGATATAACCTGAGACCTAGCGAGCTGTGTGACCTAGAGGATGCTTCAGGTGGGATGAAGCCAGCAAAAATCACACGGGCAATTCTCCATGATCCAGCAGCGCAGAAACTGTCGGTGCAATGCAAGGGCGGAAAGATCTCTTCTTTATCTTGCTTGCTGGGCAGATGGAGGTTAAGAACTGCAATGTGCTTTGGGCCACCCCACACCCAGCGCTGCCCGTGTGTCCCTGCGAGGATCCTGGCAACTCCTGTCCTGGATCGTCCCTCAACCAAAAGTCACCCTCTGGGATTTATGCCGCAGTGTTGCTGGAAAGCAGAGAGGGTTTTTAACCTATGGGAAGAAACCGGGCTAGGACAAGGCCATGGGTCCCTTGTCACAGCCCTGGCAAAGAGAGGGGAGACCCAAAAGTGGAGCCTCACTGCCTGGACGGGATGCGCTTTGCTGTTCTTCCATTGCAGCAGCCTCTGGCACGTTTTGGAGACAGAGGCTGCCCGACGACGCACAGCACAACGGATTTCTTACTTACCAACGGCGTGAAGGGCTCGAAATGTTATAATGGGACCTCTGGTACCACCAAAGCAGCTCATAGGAGGGACTGTAGGATTTCCCAGTTTCTTCTCCTTCCTGAAGCAGCACCCCTGGGTTATTGCGCTTATTAAATTAGGAGCTGCAAAGCAACGGGGTAAATAATAAATTGCTAGAAGGAAATAATAATAATAATAAAAAAGTCACCCATTTCAGTTATTAGTCCAGATGAGTGAATTAGGTGTTGAAACAGCAGCTTTGGAGTTCGACTCATTAAATCACACACCAACTCAGTGCTCATTAGGTCTCCAGTCAGATATATAAAAGCACTGGGAAGAGAAGTTTGCTGTTAGCAACAGCCATCGCTGTTTCTGCTGCCTGGAGCCCCGCAACGGCTGCGTCCCCAGGGCCGCCCTCCGCCCTGCACACCAGCTCCGTGCCCTTGCTGGCTCAGACTTTCCCCGCTGCCGTCCCTTTCCCTTCCCTTCCTCCGTTCCGCCCCGCGCTCAGCAGCCTCCTCCCGTTGTCATAACAACGAGCATCAGCCCGTGGCGGCCGCGCCAGCCCTGCCAGCAAAAACACCTCCTCGGGGGACAACGCACCGGCCCCCGGCCCCGGACCATCTGGCTGCCGTGGGGAGGAGGGCGAGCTCCCCGCTCCCCCCGTTGCACCAGGGAAGGTTCAGATTGGGTGTTAGGAAAAAATTGTTCCCTGGAACAGGCTGCGCAGGGTGGTGGTGGAGTCACCATCCCTGGAGGGTTGGACATGGAGATGAGGTGTAGTGCTAGAATTAGGTTATGGTTGGACTCGATGAGCTTGAGGGTCTCTACCAACCACGGCCCTTTGCACCAATGCTAGTGTGGAAAAGCACAACCAGAACCGACCAAAAAACTTCTTGGCAGGCTGGACCTTAGTGAGGACAATCGCTCGTGGCCACCTCGGCTCCAGTCCCGCTGCATGTCCCTGCAGGGACCACTTCACCCCGGCCCCAGGCCCGTCCCTCCCACGCCAGCAGCTCTCTGTGCAGCCCTGTGCAGGCTGGGCAGCGATTGAAAGCAGTTCATCTGAGTTTCTATGGAAGCCATCCTGCCCGCTCTACACAAGCTCATCAGCTCTTTCCAGTAGTAACGCTGGGCAACACCTTCCAACATGGTGCAGCTAAAACCCACCCCCAGCTGGATAATCCAGCTCCTTCTTCAGCCAAGAGCCCTATGAGAGGTCAAGGAGTGAAGATTCCTGAAGGTGCTTTTGTGCCCGTGATGCTCACACAGGAGAGGAATTAAACGGAATTAAGGAGAGACCAGTTCACCAGGGAACTTGGATATTTCAAAAGAACAGCAGAAATTTCAGCCTACCAGAGAGCAGCATTGGCTCCAACTTCCCGCAGCGTTTTCAAACCTTCGCTCCTTCGCACGGTGCGTTTCCCATGGGGTGACCGATCCATAACACCAGCCAAAGGGTTCTTAATCTTTGAGTACTCCATTTGGCTTCCCAGGGAGGGAAACGTCTGGTCTCTGCATCTAGAAAACAAAGACTCTTTAGGGGGAAGGAATTTCTTGGGACACTGATTAATTGGAGCCACTCTGGAGATCTGTGTAAACCAAATTGGTTCCAGGTTTGGGAGATTAGTGGGGTTTAGCTGCAGCGTTCTCCAGACAGCTCTGGCAGCCTTTAAAGTGTCTCTGGTTTTAAGCATTGGAGAAACTATTATTATTTAAGGAAAAACCATTGCTCTTTTCAGTGGCTCAAGCACATGCTGGAGGGGCTGGCAGCGCATCTGGAACAAACGTCACCATCCCGCGGCCTCCAGCCAGCGCTCCTCGCCTCCAACCTCCATAAAGGAAAATACAAGGTGTTATCGGGGCAATAAGGGACCGAATCTTCCCCAGGACCTGACTCCCACACATCGCCAAGGGCCCATGGAGCCTTTTTGGATGCACAGACTGAAATGTTGGATCCGCTTCTACGGCACCAAGGGGAGTGTTGGGGCAGGGACAGGAGTGGGAAACCCCCGGAGCAGAACGCAGCACCCACCACCCAGAGCCTGCTGAGCTTTACAACACGAGAGACCCTGGGGACGGCATGCAAAGCCCAGCAGCTTTAGGCCTTGCTGTTGCAAATGCCTTTTTCTGTCATAGCCTTACGAGGAAACCACTATTGCTGTCTGCAGCTGGGGAAACTGAGGCACCGGGCAAGACATGGTCCCCAGCTGAGTGCTGGGCACCGATAAACTCCTAGTGATGAATAAATGAAGGAACAGTGAATGCTGCAAAGATCCAATAGCATCCTGGGCTTGGGGGATCCAGCGAGCACGGACACCTCTTATAAAAGCGAATGCAATGATGCTCCCGGCTGTGCGATCAGTGCACCCAGGTCAGTCCGGCCCCGCAGGGCCCCGGAGCACCCACCACCTCCCGCAGGGACGAAACACTGCAAACCCCACGTATTTTGGTGGCATTTCTGCCGGAGCCGAGATGCACCCGCAGCCGTGCCGGCCCGGCAGCCGTGGCGGGACCGGCGGCTGCACCGCTCGCCCGCATTGGGCTGCGCGCCCCGGGCGCACTTTGCCCATTGGAAATCAGAGACCGCCAGTCGCGCGGGGGGATATGTTGGGACTTTAAAATTTATTCCAACATGCTATTTTTTTAAAAACACGCTCAGACCGAGCAGACAATCTGAGCGGTAGTAAAGGCAATATTATACTTGTAAAAACTTCTCATTCACAGTACAGATGTCATTTACAATAAGGGTCACAAACATCAAATACTGAGTATTTTTTCTTTTTTCTTTTCATTTTTGTGTGGTTTTTTTGTTGCCTTTTTTTTGTTTTTACATCAGACTGTGCTTTTACCTGCATTTTTTGCACTGATATAACCATACAGACATTGCAAGATGCAAGTGTAGAAACCGGAGTGAAAATAAAATTACAGGCAAAACTACCAAATTACATTGTCCTCTGTACATATTTACAGAACCTTTTTGGAATGTATTGCCATTTTAAGAACATATAGAAACTTTCTACAGACTATTCCACTTACAGAATACATACACCTTTTAGAAAAAAAGGCAGATATTTATCTTACATGAGACCATGTATATTAAATTTGCGTACACATTATTATTATTATTCTTTACATTACATTTACTAAAGTGATCGTAAGTGCCATCGTATCTCAGTAATGCAAACAGATTGGGTTTATGCCATCAGGACTGATTATTTTTTTGTCAATAATTTACAGAATGGTTTTATTGGTGAATACTGTGCAACAGATGGAAATTAAAAAAGAAAAGCACGTGATGAAATCAATTCGGCAAATGGAAAACAATTGCAAGAGCAGCAGCAAAGGGCTAGATCAAATTACCCAGGATTTTTTGTGAGAATTGGAATCATTTGAGTGATTTCTGTGTGAGCGAGTGTATTGCTTGTTCAGGGGCTGTTTCAGTGGGTTTAGAGCAAAAACCAGGGAAAAGGGAACACTGGCTTAGGGGGAAAAAAACAATTTTTGGGGTTTTTTGGTGGAGGGGAAAGCAGAGCGATGGGGCGGCCGGGTCACCCGCATAGCCCCGATGGCGCCACCTCCAGCCCCAGCACTGGGGATGGACCCAGCGCTCCCCGTGCAGCCAGCGGCTCTAACGGGGCGGTGGGTTTTACCAGCGAGCCGAGGAGCGCGACGCTACGGACACCAGGGCTGACACGTCCCCCTTAGGAGCAGGGCATGAAACACATTTCCCAGTCACAGGCGGTAAAGTCGCAGCTTTAAGTGTTTCCTGCCGCGTTCCCGGGTATCCAGCCAACAACCTGTGGATAATCAGAGCGGACAGAGATGGGCCGCAAGGCACGGGGTCCATTTGGGAGCCAACCGCCCCCTCTCCTCCGCCCACGGGCTGCGCAGTCCTGCAGGACACCGAGCTCTGTGACCGCGATGAAAGCAGCGAAACTCGCGCTTCAGCACAAAGAAGTTACTGGAACTCCAGAAATGCTTAAGCTTAAGCCAACGTACAAGGGTTTTATTAGCTCTGGATAGAAGGTTTGGTACTTAACGGCTGGTTCAAGGAGTTATTTAAGTGCAGGGGCCAAGTCCTCCATGCACAATGGTTTCTTGGATGCCAGAGCATTCATTTCCATGAGTACCTGCGATCAGGGAAGCTACACAAACAGCTTAATAGGGAGGGAAATATCTGAGTAGGGTTTTGGCTGATTAACCAGCTACGTAACAACGAGGAGCAGCCGGTCTCTGGGAGCCACTTGTCCTCATGGACTAGACATTTACAGACCCTCTGCCAGAAGAAAAGCAGGAGATTTTATTTCCACCTGCCAATGAGAAGGAAGGGCTGGGCTTTGGTTTTTTCATTTGCCTATTTGCATTATTATTATTAATAAATACATTCTCTCGCGAATAATACTGCCAACCGCTCCGCAAAGCATCAGTACAGCCAAACCCAGCCAGCCCTGCGGGAGGTAAATCAGGATTTATCGCTCCTATTCTGCAGACAGAAGAGACACCCCGAGTGACATTAAAAGCTGTGACCTGCAAACAGCTTTCACCGAGCGTGACACGGGGAGGCCAACGGGCGCCCGGGTGGGGACGGCAGCCACCAGTGACGGCTGCACCGTGGGTAACACGCAGCGCTATGAACACGGCTGGAGCCGCGGTGCCCCGGGCTGCGCGCGAGGAGCGGGGAGACGCGACCGGCACGGGGTCAGCCCAGGACCCCGCAGCCGGGCTCGGGGACACCCGCCCTGCCCGCAGGCGGAGATGCTGGTGGCGGCGCGGAGGAGGACGCCCTTCCCGCCGAGCTCCGAGCTGTCCGTGTGAGAATTAGCCCTTGAATATTGATTTTTGTGATCCCTTTTGCCTATCCAATAGGCCGTATTGCGCCCGTTAGGTATAACATGAAGCACCATTTCACCCCCGGCCGGAGCATCCCCCGCCGCCCCGCAGAGGAGCCGCAGCGGGTGGAGACGGAGCAGCCTTGGGGTCTCTATTTGCCCATCCCCTGAGTTTCCAGCGGTCCCCGGGTGACGGGTACGGGGTCCCCTCGGGGAGCAATTCCCAAACTCCTCACCCCGACCCTTCCGCTTTGGCCGCGGGTGGAGGGGTCGGACGGTCGCACGCAGCGCCAGCCGCCAGCACGGACGCTCTGCAGCCGCGATGCTGAAAGCTTCAACTCATCTGGAGCTGCCGGCAAAGCTTTAAGAAATAATAATAATAATAACAAAAATAAACCACAGCAACAAAACCAACGTAATGACTCCTGGGTTTTGTTGTTGTTCTTTTTTTCCCCCCTCTGTTCAGAAATGACAGAGGGAGGAAAAAAAAACAAAGGCAAAACATGCGAAGTATCAGCAGGTCAAGGATTAAAATGGTTACGGAAAGAAGCCGAGCAGATTTGATCTAGCCCAAAGCTCGTGGCAAATGCACCTAACAAAACCGGGATGCTGAGTGCACGGCTGCTGCGCTATTTTTCTTTATGTACAATTTATATATATATATATATATATATATATATATATATATATATATATATATATATAAATTAAATACAAAAAGCTACCTTGGAATAATGTTAAGAGCATGACGAGGGCAAGCGGGAGGACAGTGGCAGAAGGCAGGAAAGTCCAAACTGTCACTAGATGGGGCGGATGGTTTCCAGGGATGCTCACGCCGGCCCTGGCCGAGCATCTTGATACTAAGCAGACGCTTAAAGCCTGAGTGGGATTTAGGCTGGTGCTTAAGAGACGCACTGAGGGCTCAGCTGAGCCGAGCTCCCGGGCCTGGGGCCAAACGGGGGGAGACGGG
Organism: Nesoenas mayeri; assembly: GCF_963082525.1. NCBI lineage: Eukaryota > Metazoa > Chordata > Aves > Columbiformes > Columbidae > Nesoenas > Nesoenas mayeri. The sequence continues at coordinate 6,622,468 of NC_137571.1, forward strand.
AAAAAGGGAAACTCGATCAAAGTGCTAATTAAGGTATAAATGGGTTCTGGACCTTGTTTTGGTCAGTGTCACAGCCTTAATGTTATTTCCATGATATCTTCTTTTGTACTTAATTCCCTTTACAAGAAAAGCAAAAAAAAATATAATAATCACAGAAGATTATTAAAAAAATGATCTTATTTGCCCGTGAAACGGGAACAGTTCGCAGCTCATCAAGTCTGGCAAGGAAATGTGTTCTCGGTGAGGGTTTTATGTGATTTTTTTTTTAATTTTTAATTTTTTTTTAAAAAGCGTATTACATACCCGATAAAGCGGAGCAGCTCTGAAAGCAGAAAGAACCGCTCCGCTGGTTCAATACTTATATCTTTTTCTTTTTTTAACTAAAAAAAAAGAGGTTTGTACAGATTCCATAGAGCAGAAGAGCCTCCGAAGCCGCGCAGGGCCTGCTGGCCGCAGGGCAAACCCCTGCAACGTCTGCTTCAGACAGCACGGCAGCGCCACACGGGAGCCGCTCCAGGGGCGCCTCTGGGTTTGGTATCTACCGGCAGTGGAGGCCACTGCTCCGCCACGGATCGGCACAGAAACCCCTGTGCATGCACAAGCAGCTGATTGCAAACACCGACCACCCCGCACCATCACGCCGGCACCACAGGGGCGGTCGCCACGTTGCGTTTAAATAAATAAATTAAATTAACATAAGACGGGGGGCGGCAGGGAGACGCGGAGCGGCGGGCGCGCAGACCTGCGGGGAGCGGAACCGGGCGGGAGCGAGCGGGACTGACGGACGCAGTGAGCGGGACTGACAGATGCAGCAAGCAGGACAGACGGACAGAGCTCGTCTGCCACTGCAAAACCAACCACGGGGCGGGGGGAACACGGTCGCAAGGCCGAGTGTCCTTGCGGCGGGAGGCGAAGGAGCGCGGGCTGTCAGGCACGGGCGGGCTCGCGGGGCGGCGCGGGCGCAACACGCGGCGGGGCGGAAGGATTAAAGCGAGCAGGAGGCCGGCTCGTCCAGCGAGAGACACCATTCCCGGGGCTACATTCGATACATTCCTGTGTTCCTGCAGGGAAAGCTTTGAAGAAGAACCTGCTTTTTTGTCCCTTTTTAGAAAAGTGCTTTGCTGGGGTCGGCAGGAGGGAGGACGCTCAGGCTTCGTTTTCTCCCTCTGGTAGGGGTTTCTCTCGCTGCGCACGAGCCTCCCCCTGCTCAAGGAAGTGCTACTTTCATCGACAAGTTCAGGGTAAACACGTTTCTCAAATGTAAAGCAGTCTCAACTCTTTAAAGCACAACCATAGGCAACCCGAGGGATGCGAGGAAAAAACCAAAAACCAAGCACTTTGCAAGAATTAAATAAAGCCTGTAATAAATACGAATCATAAACTTCTGTACACAGGAGCAAGGGTTTGGTTTGTTTTCTTTTTTAATCATTTAATCAATATAAAAAAAAGTTTTTCTGTTTTGTTTTTTGTTTTCAGTGCATCTTCTCCCTCCTAAAACAATTAACCCTTTCCTTTCTGCATCTCTCAGGCCCATAAGAACGCACACCGAAATGGCAAAAAAGACAAGGTCTAACAAACCCCTTTCCAAAAAACTCTAAAAAAATATTCACAGCCTCAAACATCTTTGTACATTTCAAGCAACAAAAGGTATAGAAAAAGGCACAAGTAACTGCATACATGTGGAGATAATACCAGACTGGGACAAAGAAAACCAGGAATCTTCCATGGGTTTGGTCATTCACTAGAGTGCTCCGTATAGCGATGATTATACTAAAGGAAATAGTGTTGAAAATGTCTGTTGATTTTACATAGGAAGCCTAAAGGTGGAACGGATGGCGGGGGCTTAAGTACTTCCCGTGTTTTCATCCACCTTGTGTTGAGTTTGACCTACATGTGCGTGCTCGAGGCTGCCGGCCCTGGGGGCGCCCCCGGGGTCCCCGGAGAGGTTCCTCCTGCGGCCGAAGGGCTGGGCGTGCGGGTGGCCGGGCGGCGGCTCCGAGAGGCAGCCGGTGCTGCCGCTGCGGTCCAGCGGCGGCGAGGGGGGCGCTGAGATGAAAGTGCAGGACGATTCCAAACAAGTGCTCGAGCTGCCGGATTGCTTCTTGCCCGTTTTCTTCGAGGGTTCTTCCCCGCTCGTCGAAGGCTTTGGAGAGTGCTCGTGGGTGGCGCTGGGGCTGCCCGGGGCCGCCTGCTCCGCGCGGCTGGACTCCGCCAACGTTTTTACCCTGTATTCCTCCTGGTCTGTCTTTTGCTGAAGCTCACTAGTCCTCGTTTTCTCTTCTAAGTACCCGCTGCTCGTAGGCTCTGGGGACAGCGTGTATTTGGAAACCTTTGCGACCGGGGAGACGGACGCCGACGACGGCTCCTGCGGGACCGGCGGGTCCTCGTCCCTCTGGGGAGCGCGGCTGAACTCCACGAAGCTGCTGCCACCAGAGGCGAAGTATCCGGCTTGCAGGGACACGACCGAACCGGGCACCAAGCTGGGGTGGGTGCTGGGCCTCGCCTGGACCATCTGGATGCCCCCGATGGGAATCATAGGATACGGCGTCCTCGTGAGCTGCTGCGAATGCAACGGGAGGTGGCTGAAGACCTTGTCCCCGCCGCGGCTGGGAGCGTGGAGGTGCATCTCGTGAGGTGCCTGCGAGGGTCTGGAGCAGACGGGCTGTGTGACGCCAGGCGAGCGCGTTGGGCTTCGTGGTTCTATCTTCTGCACCAGAGAGGGAAAAGGAACAGCTGAATCAGTGCACCGTACAAGTTACGGCATTAGCGCCATTAATGTTCACTATAAGGACTGGTTTTGTTATTATTTTATTCTAATCTGAGGGAGATCAATCAACCGAGGAACACTTGGACCCCCAAACCTTGAAGGTAAGGAGCAAAACAACTCACAGCGTTTGCTGTCTGGGTACAAATATGCCCATGGTCTCCTGGGGCAAATATCCAGGGCTTTGGTTCAGGGTTGGATCATTTTAAAATCATTCAATAGTTTGGGTTGAAGGACCTTCCCAGCCCCCCAGTGCCCCCCCTGCCATGACAGGGACATCGTCACCAGCTCAGGGTGCTCAGAGCCCCGTCCAGCCTGGCCTGGGGTGTCTCAGGGATGGTTCATCCACCACCTCTCTGGGTACCTGGGACAGTGTTTTATCACCCTCATTGTAAAAAACGTCTTCTTTATATCTAGTCTGAATCTCCCCTCTTTTAGCTCAAAACTATTACCCCTTGTGCTATCATCAGACTTGCCCCTGAGGCCCTGGCAGAGGACACAGTGCTTCCTGCCGTCCACGTTGCTCTGGATCCCTTTCAGTACATGGGGTTTCTGACCACCCAAAATAACGTTATTTATTTTCACTGTACTTTGTCACAGCAGCATTACACCCTCACAGCTGCTCATCGCAAGGATGCTTTGGACCGAATGACAGCGTTAACTCTTGTTTGGCCAAAGCACACCCAGCAGTGCGGTCCCCACCACCACCCTCACGGTGTGGTCTGTACAAATCACGGGTCAGGACCCTACGATTTTACCTTTTCCTCTTTCTCTCTTGGTGCTTCACATAGTTTCCTAATGTACATCATGGAGAGATATGTGGCTAAACAGAAATGGATTAATTAGTGACGAGCTTATAACTAAACCCCTAAACAGGACTCGCGAGAAGAGGAAGCAACAGAAACTGAGATCAGCTTTCCGTTAAGATGGAGTCAGCTACAAAATCTGAGGATTCACTGGAGGGCATATTCCTTCATAGGATGATGGAGAACTGGCTGATCTCCATGAAGAGGCGACAGAGGAAAGCAGCAAAAGAGAAAAGAAGAGAAAGAAGCAAGAGCCACTCAAGACAGTGTAACCTTGGTCAGCAGCTACAAGCCCAAACCCTTGCTAAATCTCACTTATCCACACGAAGTCTTGGCAAAATCACTAAAGGGATGCCAGGAAACCCCCAAACAAATAATCTCAATGGTGCAGCAGCCACCAGAAGGAGAGGCCACTACTGCAGGAGCCAGGGGGGACAGACGGTCACGGTCGGGCTGATGGACGGACTAAGCTGAGCTAAGCTGTGATGGCCTCCAAGTTTCTAAACAATGTATAGGGCACCAGTTTTGAGCACAGAGCTCCGTTTGGGATCTGATAAATCCACAATTCTGTCTCTTGTAGCCTCATTGAGAATGTAATTTTGCTATGAAAGCCCAGCTGTCCATCTCGCTGGTAAATAGAAAGTTTCCTGTTGGGGTCTTTATTGTTGCGTTGGAGACACGTGAGCAAAGCAACACCGGTGACTTTGGGTGCGTAAGAGCAGGAAAATGGAACAAGAAGGTATGTGTGTGAGCTTCAGTTAAAAGGTATGAATGGGCAGGAGTATACAAAACCATGTCCTACTGTGGACTAGGGAGCTTAGAGGATTTGCTACGAATGGTGGCAGTGGGTGGTTTTCCTGACAGGGGAAGGATTGGGGTGTCCAAAGCCCTGAGATTCACCACAAAAAGTTAATTGACAGGAAAGGGAAATAGCAATAAAGTAAGCAAAATTTTGGACCTAAAACTAAGGATAGGCCCCGAGAAGGTAAGGCAAGCGTCCATAGCGCAAAGCAGAGGGAAGGCGGCACCAGAAGATGGTACGTTATCATAGTCACGGAAGAAACGCACACTGGGCAACGCGGCTTTCCTGGAGAAGACCTGGGTCAGTATCTGCCGTGACCGCTTCTCCAGGGCGTACGAGGCCTCTCCTCCCCGCGCAGCCCTGAGGGCTCCATCTCTCCTCACACCAGTTTCCCAGCAGGGCCACTCCAGCACCCGAATTTCACGGTCATCAGCACAAAGCACAGGCGGGCCAGGCGCTTCAGCGGAAACGGGAAACGTCCCACCAAACCCGACGTCTAATTTGCCTGTAGCGGTGGGAGGAACATGCAGTTTTCCTTTACTCATAGGATTTGATACGTCCAGCAGAGAGATTAAATAAGTTTCTGGACCCAGCGGTAACACCTCTCTGTGCTGAAGAGAGAAGCGAGATGAAATCAGAGATGCCCAAACAAACACTTCTCAGCGGTTAATCTAACAGCGCTGGCTCCATACGCACACAGCCCACAAGTCAGCAACGACCAGATCAGACCTGGTTCGGGCCACTGAGCAGGAAAACAATGGTCCCAGCTTCACCCCAGCTGGTGAAATCTCAGGAATGGGTGTGAAATTCCCAGGAAAAACAAGAAAAAGCCTCTTAGTGACAATTAGCCATTATGAAGCTGTCACCTCACTGCTTGTGTCAGCAGGAGACTGCTTGGCTCGGGAGAGTAAATACCCTCTTGGAGAAAGGACAACCTGATTTCTCTTCAATTGAGATGATCAGGACTGAAATGGGTGCAAAAGCTGGTGCTGTCCGCTGTCACTTTTCTCTGGGTGACCTGTGCCACAGTCACTGCGCACTCTGCATTGCAACCTTCATTAAAAAACATATCAGAGAACGTACCGCGGGGACTAGAACGCAAGAAGGGCTCGAACTTACCAGCTTGGACTCATAGAGCTGTACGTTTTTGCCAAAGAACCTGTGAGGTAGAGGCATCGAAGACAATATCCCGTGCTGGGCTTGATATGAGCTTTGAACTTTGTCATCTGCTGCTGATTTGCTCGTACCAGGCAAGTCCTCTTTCCCGGGGGACGGATACCTCGGTGACTCCGAACAGCCTGGGGACAGGACCTTCTTCAGCGATAAATATCTGACCGATGACATCTCTCTGCTCGGCGACGAGCGCCTCACAGGGGAGACTTCTCCTTCTGGTGGAAGGTACGACCTCGGGGACAGCTCTGTTCGGGGGGAAAGATGCCGGCTGGGCGACAGCTCAAGCCTTGGTGACACACACCTCAGTGGAGACGCCTCCCTCCTGGGAGAGACTCGCTGGCCAGGAGACACCCCCCTCCCTGGAGACAGGCACCGGAGGGGGGACAGCTCTCCGGGCGGGGAAAACCGTTTGGGCGAAGTTTCATTTTTGGTTAACAGGTGCTTTCTCGCGAGCATCGGTCGGCTGCTGCCAGCGCCTCTGCCGGAGTCCTGACTCGGAGACCACCTTCTTCTTGGGGACGTGTCCTTGGAGGTTGACAGGTCCATAACTAAGGACATCTGGGGCCTTGTGACAGACTCTCTTTCAGCAGAAGCCAATTGCTTGGTGGAGGTCAAAGCTGGTCTGTGGAGACTCAAGAAACTGTGGCACACGGCAACGTCGCTGCTGTCTGCTGACCACCTCGTTTCCAGCCCCGAGGAGGAGCCCTGCTGGTCTTCACCTGCTTTTTGGCTGCTGGAAACAGTTTCTTGGGCTAAGGATGATGCTATTTCGGTGCCTTCCTCCTGAGAAGATGGAGAGCCACCTGAAGAGTGCAGCGGGAGGGTGGCAGGTTTGCCTTCCGACAACTTTAAAGGTGGCTCATCTTGGCTCTCCTCTTCCTCCTCGTCTTCCTCATCTTCATTGTCATCATCATCGTCAGATTCTTCTAGGTCTGAAAACTGATGTTCTTCAATTGGCTCAGATCCCTCCCGCCCCTCAGAGTCCTGGAATAGGTCTTCACTGGTTCCTGAAGGGATGGACAAACACAGAACAGAGAGGGTGAAACACACGCACAGGGACGGGTTTTGTGCTAAATCTGCCCAAAAGTTCGAAGGGGACAAGAGGAGGGAGGACCCAGTCATTTCCTAGATGTGATCATCTCGTGCTTTGAAGCCTTGCAGCCGCTGCCCTCTGTGCCAGCTCCGCTCCTGGCGATCCCAGTACAGCCCAGTGGACCCCACTGGGACCTCCCGCTCTGCCCTGAACTGGTTCCAGCCATTGCTCTGACAACACACGCAGCTTCTGCTCCAGCCCTTCGCACCCCCTGCCTGCCTCCCTCTAGAAACGCAAAATAAGGCTCTTAATAGATGAGAACAGCAGCACAATCACCCTTTAGTGGGCTTCTTACGACTATTTGTTGCAATGGTGCCTACAAAATACCTAGAGCTGCCAAAGTATGAGGAAGGCACTGGGATGGCCGTTCCCATCCTTCACGTTGGGCCTTTTTCTGCAGTTAAACATTAGCAAGACAGGACATATTAGGGTGAAAAATAGGGTTGAAAGCACTTTTGTGGATTTTCCCTTATTTTGATAAATTCTGGCTATGATGCAGATGCTCGTTTGTAGCAGAGGCTTTTGCTGTCTGCCTGTGGAAAGCCTTGCACAGGGATGCTTTGTTAATAAGGGCTTGTAAACAGTGAGGAGTGTACAAGAAGCAAATTCTAAAGGATTTGCAATATATCTGCAGGTAAATATACCACATCTCTCTTCTACTTTAAGGGCCGGCGGAGGCTTTGTGAGACCAGCACCAAGCTCCAAGCAGATGGCGCCGGCTCTGCACCAGGAAAACCTGCCTTTGCGCGCCAGATGTGCACAGCTGCGCGCTCAGCCTGCAGAGGCCCATCGGGAACAGCCACTGGATGTCACTGCAGCTCAACGCAATCACGCCGCCAGGCTGCCCTGCCAGTCCCCACCGCTCTGCACACGCTGATAAAACACCAGTTTTTCCAACCTCTGTTTGTGCCAAGCACCAAGACAACGGGCGCAGAGCTGCCGGGATGCGCGTGGTCCCCAGCTTTGGGAGGGATGCTGCTCTGACACCTGCACCAAACAAGGTGATTAATTGCGGCACTGCTGGCCTCTTTTCACCGTCAGTTCAGCCTAGGACACGCTTTCTCCTCCGATGAACACTGAAACGGTTTTCCATTCAGAGCTGCCATCTGTCAGCAGGACGAGCCGGAGGGGAAATGAGCCGGGTGAGCGCTGAGGCTGGAGCAGACCTGCCTGCAGCGGGCAGGGCGGCTGCCACCAGCGGCCACGGCCACACAGTGAGAAGTCACTGTGATCTATGCATAAAAAACCCCTCATTTTGTTTGCTTGGAATAACAGGGCCCTACTAGTAAAAGCTCATGAAATACTTGGCATCACCAGTGAAATAAATAAGACGTGTATTTTACCAGGGCTGCTGATCCATCCAAGGCTCAGCCTGAAATGCACCTCATTTGCTCCCCACCACATTTCAGAAGTATCTGGTCCATAAAGCGAGACCTACCGCAGAACTCACGCGGCACCGAGTCCAAGCCAGCGGCTCTTCGCTGCGAGGTGGACTCGCATTGTGACCGTCCGTATAATCACGGTGCTTGCTGGACGCAGGATCCAGTGGCGGGTTTGCAAACTCCCAAAGGGATTGAATTCAGAACAAAGATTATTCCAAACGACCGGTTTTCCCGGCTGTAGGGTGAACGGTGCATATTTCTCGCTTGGAAAAGGAATGCATTGCGCTGGCAGAGCCAAGGGCTGGTCCCCATCTCTGGTTTTGTGGTTCCTATGGTATTATGTGGTATCTATGGGCTCGGGGAGCCGCGTCCGCTGTGGCCTCTGCCGGGTCCCAGTCGCCCAGCGGACAGGACAGAGAGCAAGGTCAGAAACAGGGAGTGAGGGGAACGCGAAGCCAGCTCCGCGCTGGGACGTGTTTGCATTTGCCACGGAGGGAAACATGTGAGCGAGCGCCGGGACAGCCCAAGGGGAGTTTGCTTTGGCCTCGGGACAGGCAGAGAGAGCTCAGAGCCGAGCCCTGGCTCCCTGCGCCAAAACACATTCTGCTGAGCTAACGGGCAGAGAAAGGGCAAGTCAGGAGAAGGGAGAGGAGGAGGGAGAGGAGGAGGAGGGAGAGGAGGAGGGAGAGGAGGAGGGAGAGCTGGGAGAAGGACGGGAGAGGCAGCCAGGGAAAACGCGCCTTGTCGGCTTTGGCCGAGGGCTGCGTTTCATTACACGTGTGTTATTCTGAGCTTGTTCTACCAAACCGGTGCAATCCCATCAAGCAAAACCAACGCAGGAGTGAGGAATTAGACTCCGATCTCCTTTTATAGTAACACTCCTTACTTTCTCCTGCCCCTTAAATAGAAATAAAAACAATCGAGTGAAATATAACTCTTGTTTAAAATAATCCGGGGAGTTTTAGGCGCTGCGGCTCCCTCCCTGCCTGCCCCAAAGGAAGCGCGGCCATTCCCGTGCTGGCTTGTGGCACATGGAAATAGCCATTTTCTAGTTTTCTAATTAAAATAGTCCTTGCTAGGGGTCTGTTCTGAGCCCCTTTGCAAAGAGAGAAGACATTGTGGTTACACAGGCTCTTTGTAGCCCACTATGAGAACACGGGATGCCTGACGGAGCTGTGAGCTCTTGATTTCTCATGCACCTTTCTGTTATCTTTATGTTATTTTCTCATCCATCCAAATAGCCCCCAACCACTATAGTGGAAAATAGGATTTTCTGGCCATCTTCTTGGCTGCTTTATTTAGTATTGGCATTTATGAGCAATGAGCCTCCTTACTCATGAGGCAGAACATACAGCCGAAGTCCAGTGTTAACTTCAACCGGATGGAAAAGCAGCTGAAAGAAAATAAAGGAAAGGTCCTGCGATACCACGGCTCCCGCTTTCACCTTCCTGCATTCCTTCCTGGCAGACCGTCCCCTTTACACAAACACGAACGCTCCTCATCAATGGGAGGAAATGGGGACTGTATGTTTTTTGTAATTCTAAAATTACACGGGTTGTTTGCATAATGCGATGAGGGCCAGCCAGCGCAGCTCACTCCAGCGAGCAGCCGACGGCGGCCGGGGCAGAGGAGTCCCCGCTGCACGCGGGTGCGTTCGGGTCCTCTGCAGGGAGATCTTTCCTTGCTGGGCTCAGCGCGTGTCCAGCCACCCGCTGGTCAGACACAAGCAGTCATGGATCATTTTGGCTGGAAAAGCCCCTCAAGATCATCCAGTCCAACTGTTCCCCAGCCCTGTCCCTGCCCCATGTCCTGAGACCCTCATCTCCATGTCCAGCCCTGCAGGGCTGGTGACTCCAGCCCTGCCCTGGGCAGCCTGTTCAATGCCCCACAGCCCTGGTCTGTGACCAGTGACTTAATTATGGCTGAAAGAAAAAGCCCCCCAGGAGATGGTCTCGGTTTCTCCAGCCAACCCAGAGATGCAGTCAGACCCCTCTTGTGCTTTTGTTTAATTCTGCTCCTTCCATGAGGCCAAAGACTCAGACCAGCTCAGCCTCTCCACCTGCCAGGGCTCCCTTTGGGAAAGCAGAGTGCTCCCACCAGCATGGAGGGGCTTCCACACCACTATTAACCCCGTATGAGCCCAGGGATGAATGACAGAAGGAAATCACGAAAGAAAGCACTCCCCCGGACCGGTGAAGTGAGCCCTTGCAGTTCTGTCCTCGGAAGGCTGCAATTACATGTAACATAAATAGGACTTCTGATTTGCAGGTTTTCAAAAGTGACACTCAATTAATATGATTCATTAGTTCTAATTGACTATAATGGAAAGGTTTAAAATAACAGTTGCTCTTTTCAGAGTAACGCAACCAACGTTTCAGGAGCCACTTTCCCTATCTGGCTTTGGTCTGCAGAAGCATCACCAGCGGGTGCTGTAACAGCAGGGAGAGATTTTTGGGGACCATCAGCTAATCAATTCTTTTGAGTGAGTTCCCAGCTGAAGGAGCTCTCCAGCAACCCCCACGGGAGCAGCATCCCACTGTTTGCCCCATAACAATGGGCAGCCACTGCAAAATCCCCAGCTAGGTTCTCCTTTGGCCATGCCCGCATTCGGAGAGGCCGTGGCCGAGAACACCGTGTCTCTGCGCGATGGAAAGGTTGCTCTGCAGAGCTGGATAAACGCCAGGGGCTTGGGCAGATTTCAAAGGCAGAAAGCCCTCCCTGGAGGCAGAGCGGCACGTTGCCAGCCAGGCCAGACGGCCTCAGCTTTGGTAGGTGGTTGTTCTGTGTGGCCTGGGACAGCCCTTTGTCCACCCCCTGTGCATGTCAGGGAAGGCACCACGAAGGGGACACGGGTGTGGGGTGATGCCTTAGGGCCCTTTCTTCCTCCCACGTCCTCATCTCCTGAGCACCCAGGTCAGAACCCAAGTCTGAAAGGGCTGCACTGATCACTCAACACCCCAAAATAACAAGAAGCACCTTCTCACAGCACCACTATTCATGATTATGCATTGTACACAGCCCCTTCTCAGCACCACTATTCATGATTATGTACTGTACACAGCCCACGTGCAGAGCGCTGGGGCAAACACAGGACGCTCCCCACCCCTCCGTTCACTCTTGCCAGCAGCCAAAATCCTTCTGACAAACACACGGAACCCCCAGCACAGACACACGGGCTCAGACCGCCCCGTTGATGAACCCCCCCAGACGGCCCGTAACCCACCCCGTGCAAGCAGAAACCTCCCTGGGTGCTGGAAGGAGCTTGAGATGAACAGAATTGCTCCACATCTTGGAAAGGATGATCTGCGGAGTAACCTCCTGCCTGGACGGGCATCGCCCTCGCTCAGCACCAACAGCAGGTTTATAAGGTGAAAGACTTTACCTTCTTCGGCTTCCAGATCCACCAGTGAAGATACCAACACGCCCATCTCCTGACATTTTTTGCTGTGGGCCTTTGACTTCATATGTTTAGTCAGATTCCCTGAAAAGAAGCAGAAAACACATTTTGGTGAATATGACTTTTTAAATATATATATTCTTTCAATTTTGCGAGCTCTGCAGTAACAAGTTCATCGTTTGGCTCTGGCTCTCCCTAAACCACTGGCCACTGCAAACAGCCCGTGCCACAAAGCGTCACCGCCCGTTCCCTCGCTGCTCCGCTAACGGGGCTGTGAGACGTCTCAGGTGTTGTCGCAACAGTCGGGGAACACATTTGGGTTTATGGGGGACAAAAGTCCTGGATTGCCTTCAGCTGTGATGGTGCAGCAAAGAAACATGGCAGGAAAGCAGGGAAGAGAAACACGTCTCAACTGAGCGTCATCTCCCACCTCGGCACAAGCGTTGGTTATTGTTATCAAGGCATCGGTTATTGCTCTGAGATGGTGTGATTGGGTGACTCGTGGGCAGGCCGGCATCACAGGGCACCCCTCTAATGCTAACTCCCAGATTACAAGCAGGTTAATTAGATAGTTATTAGCCCTAATTATGTCCAAGGGAAACGCTGAACAAAAGGGAACCTTTGTTGTGGGGGAAAAGGTAAGTAGGTGGAATTAGGAGAAGAATTAAGGGTAGGAGAGATAAAGGAAAAATGCCCCTTTTTTCTCTTTCCCACATCTCTCATGGGCTGAGCTGCTGAGGAGAAGAAACCTGGGCTGTTGAACCTCCCAGCACAGCGCTGGCGCTGGCTGAGCACCAATTCACCGCGGCCATACGATGTGCCATCGGCCTCCCTGTCTGCGACAACTCCCGAGCAGTGCTGAGCACCAGCCTTGTTTTCATCACCGAAAAAATGAATCCTCACACTTGATTACAACCTTCAGTGGGGACTGAGGTCCCGCAGGACCAGGAACCCTGAGCCCAGAGTCCCCTGGTCCCCGAGCTGGGTGGGAGCACAGAGAACCTCTACCAACCTCTCCTCCTGCTGCTCCGCATTGTGTAAATAAATAAGCAACTATTCATTGGAGCAGAGAATGACCCGTGACACCCTGACATCTCAGAAGATGCCACAACCATCGAGCTACCAAGTTAGTTTCTCTTTAGCCCATGAATTATTTATTTAGCCCATTTTATACGAAATGGAATGGCTCCAACAGGAAGGCTGACTATATATCCTTGTGTATCTGGCACCCATCGAGGGTGTGGATTCAAAGGATATTTAATATTTTAAATGCAGCAAACCAGTTCCAATAAGAGATTTATTATTTCTAAGCTTCATGCCTAAAACCCCTCAGCCCCACGGTGAGGACACTCAGGTAGGAGGATGAGGCCACCTTGGCTCAGATCCTTCCTCCAAATCACATTTCCCTTCTACACTTTGGACCGGGAGTTTTGCTGTGGACCCACAGACACCCAGTCACACAGACCCTGCTCTCACGGACACCTCCGCTTCCAGTGAACCACTATTGCTTTAAGGAGAAAAACTGCTTCACCAAAAAATATCCAACGGGTCCAGATTATGGCCTCATGGAACTGGAATTTAAATTTGGACCTAACAGGCAAAAAGACAGAGTGAGTCAGCCTGTTGCAATCAAGGCTGCTGCCGCGTGGCACAGCGCATCGCGGCTGCAGAAAGGACCCGCATCGCTCAGCCACCACAGCAAAGCCCGCACTGATCTCCTCCAACCACGATGAGCACAGAAAACAAGCCCAAGCCAAGGCCTGGGAGGACCGGGGGGGTTGGTCTGTGATCCCCATGGTGGGAACGGTGGGGAGGGGAGCTCCCCAGGCATTTTGGTGCTACCACATCCTCAAAACAAGCTCATAAATCCCCTGCGCTACACACATCTGGCTTCGACTGAAGTGGGAGGGCGTAACATGAATTCCCCAGGGGTGGCTGTTGGATGCGATGGTTTGGGCGAGAACGCGGCGCTCGAGGGAGGGAGCCTGGTCCTCAGAGGTGCGCGGTGGCCACCGTGGCCACCTCGGAGATCCCAGGCTGGCTGTACATGAGCCCTTCTCCTCAGCCCGGTGCTGTTCACAGCCAACACACGCTCCCCATGTGTTCTGCTCTTGCCTCCGCACCGGGGGAGCTCCAAAGCCAAAACCCCTCTGAGAATGGCTTCATGTAAAGGACCAAAGGACCAGTCCATAGCAAGTGTTGCTTTCCTTCTCCTGCTTTTTTCTATTCTGCTTTCCGTCCTCATTTGGTGAGATAAGGCCATACCCACACACACTGATGAACAAGATAAGCCCGCAAAGCTCTTGCTGCACATCCCTTGGTGCACGGGCTGTCCGTGCACAGCACCATGGGTGCACAGCAACAAGAAACCCCAGCAAAGCAGGGATGCAGAAAAAACACCCAACAAAACAGGGATGCAGAAGCAATTCCAGCAAACAGGGATGCTGCTCTCCCTTCATGGAAGAGGCTCAGCGGGCTGGATCCTCATCTGACCTGAGTTTGCATCAGTTTTAGGGAAGCTCAAGGCTTATTTACACCAGCTGAGTTATCACCTTGGGAGCAATCTGGAGGACAATGATATTTGTCTTATCAGGGTTCTTCTTACAGTTTGTGTTTTCAGACCCCTTAATTAATGCTGGCAGGATTAAATGCTGAAGTCCTTTGGCCCATTTCCAGTAAAATCAACACTGCTTTGCCTAAGTAAGAAGCTGGATACGAATCCTACCAGGAAGGACTCACAGCTACTTGTTGCCTTACAGAGTTCTGGCTCCAAAGGAAAAACAACCCACATAGTGTCGCTTCCTTGGAAACAGTGAGAAAAACCATATTGGAAGAAGGACGGGAGGAAGCAGCAGGTGGGGAAGCAGGATTTAAACAGGCAGTTCTGGATCCTCAGCAGCTAAGTGGTCCTTCCTAAGGACTGTTCACCACATTTGAGATAAACTGGCTGTATATAAATCCAGGAATCAGTGGAAATTGTAACCCCAGCCCAACTGTTGCTGCACTGGAGAACACGCAGCATCAGCACAGCTCCCGCTTTACACCCGCTTGTAACTCCGTATTACCGGCCACTTAAGCTCTTCTTAGGTTGTGATGTCTTATTCTGGACTTCAAGCAGCTTAAATACTTGTGTTGTTTTGAGAAAGCTGAAACTCCGGTGTTCCAGCAGCACTTAAAGCAGCTTAATGGGGACTAGAAGCTATTTCCCATTTACATTGAAAGAGGGAAATTGATTTTTCAGAATATCCATCATCACATTTTAAAGGTGGTGGAGTTAAAGCAAATATTAGGGAACAGAAACATTGAGATTCCCTGCCTGTACTGGCCATGCACTATGCTTCTATTTCTCCTATTAAAAGTGAACAATTTAACAACAACAAAAATACCTCAAAAAATACCAGCAACACCGGTTCTGCATCCCCGACCAACCCTCCAAACGGGCTTTGTGTCTGACTTAAACAATGCACAGGCCTTGATTTAGGTCTCTGCACGGATACTGTGTTCCCAAGTGAGGCTCCACGAGAAGGAAAGCCTTAGTTTACATCATTTATTGGGCAAAAGATTTCAATTTGTTAAACTTGTGTTATTATCTTTTATACTTATTGACTTAAAGAGTAAGGAAGAGAATGTGAACACCGAGCCTGCCTGTCTGTATTGATACGGGCTATAAGATGTTCACTGTCTCCTGGATCAAGCTTGCATTAGCCAAAACCTCATCTTCCAGAAAGGTACCCGGGATGGATTTGCAGAGTTCAAAACATAGAGAATTAGCGTATTTCCCATTGAGGATTGCGCTGAGACTCAATAGCTGCACTGCTCAAAAAAAAAGAATAACAGCTAATAATTCACTTGAATTGTCTTTGACTTGGAGCCCTCGTTCCCTTATTTTCATCCCTTTCCCTGGTACGTTACAAAGCCCTTTTGCTCACAGCGTTCCGCCTCCTGTCTGGACCACTGGGTCGGTTTTCAATCCAAGCGACACGTCTCAGCCGCATTGCGGGAGGGAGCGAGGCAGCGCGTTCCTGAGGATAACCCCATCCCCGCCGGGGGCAGGACCGAACCCCCGTCCCGCGGCGGCTCCGCGGGGACGCTGGGAGCCCCGTCCCCGCTCCGGGTGCCACGGAAGGGCCGCAGCACGCGGGGCCGCTTGCAGACCCGCAGCCCGACTGCCCTGCCGTTAGCTGATTCTCTCGGAGCTTCGCGCCAGCTGGACCCACTGCGCAGCCAGAGCAGCCCGAGCAGCAATCCTCATAACTGTGCAGCCACAACCCTGCCTGTACGGGCTGAGGGGGTAATGCATTTAATATATTAACATGTTCAATAACCTCAGCGCCTGTCATGCGCTGATTTAAGGAAGCGCAAACTAATTTATTAAAGGAAGACTGCGGCTGAGGACATGGAGAAGTCTGGTGTCTGGAAACTGTGGGTGGACTAGACTACCAAATGGATGTCTTGAGCCAACAGGCACTGATGTCCTTTACACAAGCACCTTTTAAATTAATATGAAGCTCCCTGTCCCTCCTGACCTCCAAGCAAAGGCAGCAGCAGGGACACCGAGCTGCTCCACGCGATTTATGCAGAAATCGTAAGAAATCTTCAGCAATCAAGACGTGAGAGTCTGAACGAGAGCAGGAAAGAGCTCTGGCCAAGGAGAATGAACACACCAACACCGACCCGCGTCACCGCGAGCGGTGAGGAACGGGCTGGAGACGGGGGACAAGGGAACGTTCCTGTGACCCCCGGGAACGCGGTCGGGGGAAAAACTCTCCCTGACCTTCCTGAAAGGGAAAATTGTTCCACTGCAGCTTTTTCTCCGTTTCCTTCCTGGTAAGAAAACAATGAAGAAGCTGCTTAACTTCTTCTCAACAGCCTCGTGGAGGCCGCGGCAACAAAGCCCTCGGGAGAGCGGGGCTGCGCGGGAGGTGCAGACACCTCGTTAAAGAGGCACATTTAGATCTGCTCCAGAAATGTAAAATCAAATAAATCTTTACGAACCGAGTTTCCAAGGCTGCTGTTTCCATCAGCTCAGCGAGCACACGAAAATCTCATGGATTGGCTTTAAAATAATAATAATAATAACAATAATAATAAAGCTTTCCCTGCAGTTCTATAAGCCAAAGGAAGCGCCTCGCTCACAGCGGCAGAAACGCACAAAAAGTGGAGAAACAGCATAATTACTGAAAAGGGGAAAATATTTAAAGCGCTTTCTTTTGCAACAGTTTTCCCAGCTCTTGGAACACAGACATGGGTTTGGGGGCAGGGGAGGGAGGTACATTTAACCAGATAAAGATCCTCATTAAAAATAATAATAAAAAAAGCGTTTAACTGCTTCCAGCCTATTTGAGAGTTTAGAGCATTAGATCATGCTGGAGTGATGCACAGAGCCAAACGAAGGCAGCTCCGCAGATCTCCCCCCGGAGCACACGCTGAAGGCTGAAATGAACTTTCCAAGCTGATTTCTAGAAGAGCTTCAGCTCAGCTTGTATTGAGCTGGGGCTGCAAACCACACACGGGGAAGGACGATCCTCATGGATCGGGGCACAACCAAACTCATCCTGGGGGTCTGCAAAATGAGCCGTGAAACTCCCGTTCTGCAAAGCTCCGCTTCTCACCCCCCCACCAACAGCAATGATTCTGTAACTGGACTTTGATGATTTTATCAGCACCCGAGGCTGATTTGTTCCTCACCCTCCAGCAATTCTTCCAAAGGTCCTCGTGTCTCCATCAGCAAAGCAAACAGTTTTTACTCAAGTGCTGCAAAGTAGAACATTAGGAGGCCCGCGGGCACGGCCGGGCTCGACCGTCACCCCCTCGCAGCACCGACCCGTTCTCATGCAAATCCAAGTTACCATCATGCAAGTATTTGTCCTGAAACCGCTGATTCGGGGAGGTTCTGACCCCTCATGCATCTATAGGCAAACGGATAGTTTGGCATTCAAACCCCCACACGTTTTCCTTTATGTTTTGAAGGCAGAATTCCCATGCCACCATCCTCATGCAATTTTCCTGCAAAGCTAAAGAAGTCCCTCGGGGGCAAAGTGTCTCTGTGCGGTGGCACGGGCCGTGCTGGCAGCTCGTGCGCTTCGAGGGAGCGGAGATGGAGAGCAAAGCAGCTAGAGATGGGGACAAGGACGGTCTGATCGCAGCATCCTGATAGAAGCCTAACAGAAGCATGGCGGAAAGCAAGGCGGGGTGGCGGAAGGGGCTGAATGAGTCCACCTCTCAAAACCTCAGAACAAAGTAACAAAAGCAAGAGGGAAAGGGAAAGAAAATGAATCAGAAATAGCTCCAGGCGGGGAGGAAGCGAAAGAAGCGTCGCTCAGATCTGCCGCATGCGTCTGATGAGATTTTGGCCTCAAGTTGGGTATCACTTCCCCATGCTGCCCAGTGACCACGGACACGGTGTTTCCCAGAGATCGCCCACCAGCTTCCCCAGCAACCCCCGGGCCCCCGGCGCCGCGTGCCCTGCGTCACCGTCCGGTCACCGCTCGGCACAGGCGGCTCAGGACACCCGTGTCGTGCCCCACGCAGCACTCGCTGCCTCCTCCCCACACCCCTGTTTGGGGCTGACGCTCTCAATGAGTAATTAACTCTCCCAGATCTGTCTTCCAAGAGCAATGGTGGAGCTCCAGACAGCGAACATTTACGCATCTATGTCAAACTATAATCAAGAAACTGAACTCGACATCTCGATTGCAAAACTTGCTGCAACCAGCGGTGCAGGGAGAGTCGTCAAACCACAGTTCCAGCGTCTTATGGGAAGTTAAAGGGACCTGGGCACCCCTGGCACTTTGGAAACCTTCACCCACAGTCTCTCGGAGACTTCATTTTGCGTGTGGTTTTGCGTGTTCCTGGTGGAGTTCACTCGCACACCCCCCGAGGAAATGGTGACGACAAAGAATATCTGGTGGTGGTGAGGCTGTGGGTCATTAATGACTACATGTCCCGGAATGGAGGCCTTTAGAGAAAAAAGCCTATTGATATGATATAGAAAATGTCGAAGCTACATGCAACCGCAAAGGATGAAAATGCAGCGCGAACAGATCATAGAGCACTCGCATAGAAAGGCACTCAGACCGTCTCCGTGTGCTCGGCCAGGGCTGTCTGCCCGCACCAGGAGCTGCTGCTCCCCCTCGGGGTGCTCTGGTTCGTAAAGCCCTGCCAGCCAAGCTGCGTTTCAGGATGATTCCCTTTAAGAAGCACAAAGGGGATGGCGCAGGTGCAGCCAGCGCTCTCCACCGAGCCTAACGCAGGGCTGCTCCTCTGCCGCAGCCTTCAGCCCGTTCCAACTCCCTCATCCCCCTCCCTCCAACTCCTGGGGTTCCAGACCCTGGGAAGACCTTCCCTTCCCCTTGGCCGCTGCCCGAGGAGGCCGGTCAGTCAATACACTAAGCAGAGGAGCCGGGAGCTGACTGTCTCTTACCTTTGGTTTTAAAAGCAAAGTTACAGTACTTGCAGACATATGGCCTGACGTCTGTGTGCGTGCGAATGTGTTTCTTCAGCATGCTGGGTTTCTTGCAGCGAATTCCACACTCCTCACATACATACTTCCCTCTTCCACGGCCTCGCACATACACATACTCTTCGTTTGATTTGTACCTATGAGCAACAGGCGTCATGATAAAAAAAAAAAAGAAGATTCCCACCTCAAAAGTAGAGTCACAACGTTCCTGGATCAATTCAGCATGTTATTGACACCACTGGGTAATTGTTTACATACAAAATATCTTCAAAAGCTTTTACCCAGATGCCTACTTCTTCTTCTGGAATATTTTCTTACGTCCTACGTCTGCGTCTCTATACAGACAAACAGCCCAAAGTCTGAAATCAAGGCACAGTGTCACCCAAATGTCCTGATTTCCCCATCCGCAAGCACAAGCCAGGCACTCGGAACAGTCTGAATACGTCACGGTCCAGCCCGGCTGCCTCAGTCGTCTCTCCCAGCCTGTGCTGCGGCTCAAAACGCCGCGTCCGTCACCGCACGATGCCAGGACTGAGGAGACCCACCCCAGCTCAGCCCCTGCTGGTTCAAACCCTCCTCACCCGTGGAAACGCCGGTGAAAGCCGCCCAGAGGGCTGCGATGCACCACGCGCTGCGGCCCCTGCCAGGATGAGACACCAGGATGGACACAGAGAGAAATCATCCCTTTTAAAATCATATGGTGCTATCGCTGAACGTGAACACCACAGTCTCCAGGCTCTTTTATCTCCGGCACAACATCATGAGTTAGATTCACCCAAGAGAACGAGGCCGGTCACCCTTCCTCCCCATTGTACATTCATTTCTCCTCTGTCCACGCGTTAGCGCGTGGGGAAGGCTACGTGATACGGGTTTGAAAAATACTTGTGCGAGTGAGACAAATCCTTTGGCCTCCTGCCGTTTAGCAAATGGAGACTGTGATTTCCTGTACTTGCAGCACAAGAAGAAGAAGGTAACACAAAACAAGTCCCTTCAGATTTTTAAGAGGCTAAATTTTGGAAGCAGGGTACTTCTTGTAACCCATTCTTTTTCTATTCTGCATGATTTAAGTCTGGTCTTCAGAAATCCCCAAACATCCGCTTTTGAAAATCAAGCCTTCTAAAGCATCTTAATGGGGGATCCAAAGACACACAACACCATGAGTCACCGTTTCATAACCTCCCAGTAAAGCACATTCCAAACCAGAATGGTGGGAAAACTGCAGCCAGACTGAAGAGAGACTGAACAGACACAGCAGCACTGAGGATTCCAGTACTCAAATGAGTAAAAGTAGAGTAAATCCTAAAATATATATATATAATGAACAAAGAAATCATTGCAGATCTCCTGCGCAGGTCTCAGACTCAGACTAGAGAAAAGAGAGGCAAGAATGGTGCCCAGGTAGCCCCAGTCTAGTGTGAAATACCGGGGCAGCACCAGCAGAGCCGGGTCTGGGTGTCCAACAGCTCCATGGGGACACGGTTCGTGTTTGTGGGCGCCAGCAGGAGCTCTCCAGAACACAACCGGGCTCGGCTGCTAGCCCAGATATCCCGAAGTATTTTATCTTCTCCAACAGAAACCACGGCAATGCCATCTATCCCCATCCCTTTCCCCCCTCAAGAAAACCCCAAAACACCAAAACTCAGCCAAACAAACAAAAAAACCCCACGGAACTCCCTTCATCACCAGGTTCTCATGATCTGAGCAGAGCTGGTGGTTGGAGAGCACACAGTGACTGCACATCCACCCCGCGCCCGCAATGTCCCGCTAGCTCCATAGATACCAGGGTACACAGGATTAATGGTTGGGGATGGCCGATGTCCCTTCTTCATTCAGTGACGCAACGCTAACGCAGCCAAAGGAGCAAAGGGAATCCAGGAATCCTGATTCTCTCCTCCTGCCCACATTTGTATTCGAGGCTTCCTTCTGCCCCTCCTTCCTTTCTCATTACTCTGGTAATCACCTTGCCATTTAAAAACGGAATCACTCCTTTCTCAGCCCTGTGCTGGCACTGCCCGCAATTACACCCCGCATGGAAACCTCCGAGCGGGTTCTCTGTGTCCAGCGGCCCCTTTGTCAGCCTCATTAAAGCCATCAGGGCTGGCTCTTCCCGGATAAAAAGGGACATGTGGTTTAATCTGAAATGACACATCGCAGCTTCTCCGACACTCACTGACTGAGCCATCCTACAACACCTATTTTCCTATAGCTCCCCGAGCCCCTGCGTAAAACACCCAGGAGAGGAGGGAAACAGAACGGGAACCTGCAGAAACACCGAACCAAACATGAAGAGGAAAGCCAGGGAGATGACGCTGCCATAACGCAGAGAACGCTGCTGCAAATGCCATCTATTGACGGCTATAATATGTTCATGGAGATAATTACTTCAACGTGACGCCGGTTTCTCTGTGGCTCTAATACGCTCATATGATTTGCATCAGAAAGCCGAATCAGTGACAGCTCGCTTCATGCGAAGATTCACCCCGGACAAGGGATCCTCCTGCTCCGCAACGTTTGCTGTAACCAGATCCCTCTAATATCCACAGTCGGAGTTTGCGTCAGCAAATTCGGGCTCGTTGTGGAATTCATAATCCCGCAGTTAGCAACTCACACCTCCCGCAGCGTCACAGCTCCGGCTAATACCGAGATGATTTGAAACCCAGGGGGCTAACTGGCCATTACGAGCTCGGAGACTCATTTAGGAAATAGTTCCTTCACACAGACACACAAAAAGACAAAACTCAGTTGCTTGATGCATTTTTGAAAGGTTATTTGCTGTGTTCTGCTAACAAACACACAGTTGTTGAGTTCTGCGCAACCACTACAGGCGTTTCAGGGCAAGAGGAACCGGCACAGCTACCACAGGCAGGACCAGAGCCAGAGACACAATGACCCCAACCTGAGCATCGCGGTCAGGAGCCACACGGAACCCCACAACGGGAACACATCAGTCTGGAGAAAGCTTCCTCTCAGCTCTTACACATAGTCCAAACTTAAAACCATGAAGCACTTATTCCTTTGCAGGCTTTAAGAGGCTTGGTTTTAATATTTGCTATCTAACCACCCTTTTGAGTCAGACACTTCTTGTCTCAGCCCTGGCACTGCAAGAAAAAAACCACACAGCTCAGGCCTAAGTTACCCGTTCTGCTTTTTATAATATTCCTGGTGGGTCCTCATAGCTCAGATTTTACCTAAGGCAATTTTCCACATTTCTTTGAATGGGAAACAATAAAGTGGGTGTATCCCTCCTTGTGATCCCAGCGCTGTCAGCACGACCCCGGTGGCACTGGGGCCGCGCGGGACACGCCGGCGATGCCGACACTGTGGGTGGCCGGAGCGCATCGGTGACCACAGAGACCCGGCGCTGGCAGAGCCCGTACGGCACCGAGAAAGGCCCCGGGAGCCGGTTCCTCCGGCGCTGCCTGCGACCGGGACGCCAGAGCACCAGGAGCCCGGCGCGGAAACGCCGACTCGACGCGATCACACCTGGGGCGCTGCATCCGGGCCCTTGCGCTGCGAAAGCTGAAGGATGCCAGCAAACGAGAAAAAAACGGGAGGGGAAAACCCGCCCCGGTGAAGGGGATGGATGCAAAGATGAACGAGGGAGGAACGCACACCAAAAGCGAGTAATTCAAACATCACGCTGAATAGGCAGGAAAAGGGCTACGGACAGGCTGATGATCCGGAAAGGTGCATGTGATAGTCAGGAGGCGGAGACATTTACTATTTACAGTTATCCTAAGAACTAGAGTGGAACCAAGAAACAGTAAAACTTAAGCTCAATATGCAAAGAGCGGGGCAGTGTCTGCAGGGCTGGGCTGCGCATCCCTTATCCACGCAAAAGTCGGCTATTGCCACCCAAACAGCCCAGCTCACCAATATCAATGGGAAAGGAAAGAAAATCATCTGCGGTATTTAATAATCATGGGGACGCAATGGCGGCATCATGAACCATCACGTCTGCCGTCCGCCTCTGCGCACCCATTTCCAAATAATCCCCTGTATGTTATCAGGATAATCGAACGCCCCGTGACCGGTGCCGCCGGCTGGGGTTTCCTTCCCAGCACCAGCGGACGGGTCGGGCTGCGGTGCAGAAGTGGGCCCAGGCACGGACGCTGCCCCAGGGCGCTGCTCAGCACCGCCCGCCCCTTCGGAACATCAGATCCAACCAGAATAACGCACCACGTTAAAACAAACACTAACAACACGCACACACAAAGAATCCAAACCGCCACAAACTCGTCCAGCTGACTCATAAAGTATTCATAGAGAAAGTCCGGCACGGAAATCTCCACAGATGACCCGTCTCCATCCCGTCTTTCTCCTCCTCCGCCCCCATCAGAATTGATTAAACAATTTCCAGAGAATCTGACATTAATGACTCCATCTGACACAGACACTTCTTGTTCTCAAAACAGCTCTTTCTGCCACTATTTCTCCAAGCGCTGCGACTGGCTCTGGATGCCATCGCTGTTTTAATGAGAGGCTGCCTTCTTGTCCTTCTGTCGCTCGTCATGTCGCGGAGGAAGGGCCGGCTTTAATGGCCTTAAGCCAGTGCTTTATTCTAAGTACTAAACGTACTATTATTAAATGTACTAGTACTATTGTCCCTGCAGTACCTGGATTTTTGGGAGGCGCGCTGGGGTATGGAACACTTGTCAGTCCTAAAGAGATCATCAAATTATGGAAGACTTCGTTGTGGATTGAGGTCAGTTACAACTGAAGGGTTATTGCAAACTGGGCTGAGGATGTCGAATGGATATATCCAACCAAATAAATACACACTGTTCCCACTGCATGGTCATTAGCTCCAGGATCTTTCCCCTCCTCTCTATTTTGATGCTGCTACCAAGTTTATCTTAACACAGCTACAAGAAATTATCATTGTGAGGATTTGGCTTCCGAGATGCATAAACATAAATGGATTTTGATGGTGTATTCCCATGTGCCTGTGTAAAGAAATACCTATTTTTGACAAAAACAGGCTTTTGGGGTACATGTGACACCTTGTTGTTCAGTTGGATATGATTATATCTGCAGTGACCCCCAACATCTTCATTCCCAGCGCCCAGGTGGGCTCTGAGGGCACCACAGGAGGAGGCTGTAGGAACAACAGGGATGGTGAAACAACAGAAAACTTCCCCCAAGCTCCCGCAGCCCCACCATCACGCACTGGAGAAGTTCTTGGGCATCAGTGTCCCTTTCTACTTTGTATATGTGAGCGCCATGGGTTGGTGCTGGAGCTGGGCTATGGTTGGACTCCATCATCTTGAGGGTCTCTTCCAACTGAAACGATTCTGTGATTCTGCGACTCCAAGAGGCTGCAGCGCTCGGGGCGGGTGTGCAGGGACTTGGGCACGGATGGTGTTTGGGAGCTGTTTTTATCCCATCCTTTTGTTTCTTAGCAATAGGAACCCAAACACTTCTCCTCCAAGTGCAGAAGGCTTCCAGCAGCTCTGCAAGGGCCCGGCAGGGACTATTGAATTTCATTCACTTCTTCACCAGCGGCATGAACACCCGTCCGTGAACTGCTGGCACAATAAAACCCGAATGTCTACGGCCGCCTGACATTAACAGCACCGCAAAGCTCGTCCAAGCAACGGCCTGGTTACGCTTTGAAATAACAGGAAGCACCTTGATTTCAAAGAATCTTGGACACGAACCTGGCATCCTGCACTTTATAGAATCACTTCTTCGAGACAAACGCTTGATTTCCAAACGTCTCCAGGACGTCCCAGCCAACCCCAGCACCGATTCCAACGGCAGCTCCAGCACAAGCTTCCAGCGCGGGGTTTGGGAGGAGAAAGGGTCCCCTTTGGAGCCTTCGAGAAAGACAGAGGTGAGAAGGTCCATGGATGGGACCGGCATTATCAACCGAGTCCTTCAAGGCTTCTTGCAGTTAAAACCGGACTCATGCGACACACGTTTGCTTGGGCTGAGCTGGAGGTGTCGGAGCATCCGTCCTCGCTCGCAGGATCCCAGGGGTTTCCTTCCAGCTGGTTCTTCCGAGCTCAGCACCTCGGCCGCTGCAGGGCGGAGGGGAACCCGCGGCTCCCGCCGAGCCTGACGCTTCCCTAAGCGGGGTCCAGCTCCCCAGTGAAAGCTCTTAACAAGTAACAACAATGAATAATAATAACGGAATAGATTTACTTCTATAGCATGGAAGCCAAAAAGCCTCTGGCTATATTGGAACACAATAATCAAAAGCAAGTCCAGCTGCCTGGTCCCTTTTTTCCCCAAAGGTAACAAAACCATATACAAAACCATAGTAAAGGCAATCAATACAAAAGTACTCAGTAAGTATCACTTTCTGGTCTGTTCTTGCCCTTATCACCACTGGGTATTGATGGCTGATAAACTGCTGATCTCCAGATATAAATAACACTGACAAAATACCCAAAGCCACTTAGGTTATTATGACATATTGACATCCCCGAGGATCTAATGGATCAGGCTTAGATTACCACCTCCAAGCAGACCATCCCGTCAGCCCTCGTTCTGCGCTGCAGGACCCAGGGGTTGTCATTGTTAATGAAATCCGGTACATTATTCTGGTAGACGGAGGAACACTCCACGGGAACTCGAGGCTCAGCCTGGTCCCAAGCCTTCACCCATCCTTCAAACCGGGCCCCAGACAAATCAATCTGTGAAACACTGATTTAATTACTTCTCATTTCCTGTGCTTCCTGTCTGCTGTCAAGGCCAAGCAAGGAAATGAGGACTAATCCCAAGGGGGTCTGAGATACCATCAGTCCAACCGGACCGAAGCAACACCGGGAACTGCATAAGAAAGTTTTGTCCTACCACGTGTCAAACCAATTGCAGACAGGTAAGAGACTCCAGATGAGCTGTGGGAAGTGTCTCGCCCCTCGGGCATTCATCTGGACAAGCAGAATCCCATTTTAAGCCCTGCTTGTCTCTAATAAGGATGAAGAATCTCCATCCCTCGGGGAGGACCTGTGTTGTGAAAGACCTGGCAAGAGGCAGCAAGTCATCAGCCTCACTGAAACTATGAATGCCAGGATGCGCACTCTTGGGAAGATGCAGTTTTAGTGTTTCTACAGCCAAAATACAGACCCCAATCCAACCTGCCCTTGAGCCAGTGCGAGGGTTTGCTTCAAGGGCACCAACTGGGTCCACTCAACGCAAATGAACTGGTGACCAAACGACTGAATGTTGCGGGTTCATCAGCGCTCCCCCAGCGCGGGCTCTGAGAGCTCAGCGATGACTGTTCCCACATCTGTAGGAAATCACCTGTCCGCAGGGACCGTTCCCCGTCAGCCGCGCAGCCAGTGCCCCCAGGCGCCCCGTGAGTCCGCAGGGCGAGGAGCGTCCCTGCAAGTGCCCTTTCCCATCTCGCTGCTCCTCCCCGCGGCATCCGGAGGCACAACCGACTTCACTCACTGCAAAAGTCGCCATTTCCCTCTTGTGCTGCTGTTCCTGCAAAAACCAACGAGAGCCCAGGGAGAGGGAGCTGGAGCCTGTTCTCTCTTGCACATCATCAATGCAATGATTTAGGCAGCTCCAACCACACGTGCGAAGCAATGAAGGGAGCAGGCAGCACGGGTAACGGGGGCAGCGCCTCCGCTGCCTGACGTGCGGGGAGGCGAGCGGAGCCAAGTTGTGCTTGCAGGACCTATAGTTCAACCCCCTCATCTTTTAACTTGGAACCAAAACACATTGGACAGGACACTTAGTGAGGAAAGACTCTGGAAAACACATAATGCTATTTTCCCAGGCGTTTTTCTGCAACTGAATTTAAAAAGAAACACCTCTCTCAGGCATCTGCTTTCAGCTGGTACATTAAGTAACTGCTGTGCAGAGCTTTCAGAGTGCAATGGTTATAATAATAATAAAAAGTAAGTTTATGCCAAGAGCACACTCTTCTGTAGCTTAAGCAGCATCTGCGCGTGCCCTAAGTAACTTCTTTTAGAAGTCCCTCACTATTCTTCAGCCGTGGATAGTCTCCTTCACATCCTGCTAGTGCTAGAAACCATTTCTACAGGTACTTTTACAGCTTCAGATCACAGATCTATGACGTGCAATGTTTTCACGAGCCCCGGTAGCACAGCAGCTCTCGTTCGGCACCATCAGCCCCCGCGGGTCCGACCCCCGCGTTCTGAGGATGCAACGCAGCCCCCGCACCCCCGCGGGACCGTGCTGCTCCCCCTGTTCCCAGGCGCTGAGATCAGGGCCCGAGCAGCGAGGCAGCCGGAGGCGAGTCCTGCGGGGAGGCTGAACCTCCATCGCCGGCACCGAGCGGCACCGGAGCTGGTGGGAGGAGGAGACGGGCTCCCGGGTCACGGACGGTCCAGCCGCCTCCCCTGTGGGTTGCAAGAGACTGTGAAATTATCCCCGCTTGGAAAGTTTCCCATGGAAACCTCGCAGAGATAACACACAGCGAGAAAAACGTGCCGATGTCTGCGTGTGCAAACGGCGGGAGATCAGAAGGTTTGGGGGAAGACTCTTTAAACAGGATGGAAAATATACATTAGCAGAAGTCCCCTGAGAGCCTCAGGGTCTGCTGATGACATTGAAGGGTTTTCGCTTTGAGTTCAACATCCAGCCCGAAGCAGGAGCGGCTGAAAGCTGTCACGGCACAGCAGTTTCCTGGTCCTTCATAGGAGAAAGCAGCTGGTAATTGCAGCTGAGCCCCTATGGATCGAGTCTTTGCACTGCAGACCGGCTGCCCGCGTTATAATAACCGACCAGCTTCCCTACACGGGTCAGAGCGAGCCCTCTGCAGCCCTCCCAGCGACTGTGCCCCCTATGCGGCAGGTCCTGCACCCTGCACACATTAAAGATGAATATTGTCCAAGATAGGAACCCTCTTATTTATCTTAACATGGTGCCTATAAGTCCATCCTGCAGGCACTGCACACAGAATAAAAAGCCAGTTTGTACCCTGTAGAGTTCCTGCGCCAAGGACACACGAAGAACCAGCAGATGGACACTGGTCCATAGTACTGGAAACAACGGGACAGCACGGGACTGCTGGGATGTCCTGGCACAGCAGCCTAAACGTCACCATCTCTGTGGCCCCCAGAGAGAGGTGAGGCCAAGCGGGAGAAGGAAGGCTGGCAGATGTTCTCAGCTCTTTGCAGCAGGGAGGAAAGGTCTGAAGACACAACGCGTGGGGATGGGAGAGCACTGTCCCATCAGGAACGGGGGGATCGCCGCTCCCTCTTCCAGACGAGCTGCCACCTGGAAGCTCAACAGCACGTGGTTTGTAGACAAGACCAAACCTACTCAGAGCGTGTTATACCCAGAGGAGTAAAGACCATTCCTCGTATATCTCAGGAAACGCCTTTCTGCGCTAGCACTTCCCTTTAAAAGAAAAACATGGAAGCATCACAGAAATCCCTGCTCAGAAGGCTTTCTCTATATATTTTGTATGGGCGCAAGGGAGTCTGTCAAATGTACCAGTGTATCGTGCTCAGTTTTGCTGAGGCCAAAATGTATTTATTTTTATCTCCAGAAAGTTACACAACCCGCCATCCCTGCTTATCCTGCGGCTGTGGCACTTTTCCCAAAGCAGGGAGAGACACGCAGGCTCTGAGGGTCTCGTGGACACGTCTGCACAGGGGACACGTGGGCTCGTTTCCAGCTCACATTCCGCTGGAGCCGTGTCTGAAGACAAGGAGACACCCAACCCTGTAAGAGTCCGAAGCGACTCCTCCTCGAAACCACTTCTGGCCCCCTCTGTCAGACAAACACGGAGCGGTGGGCGGCTGCCAACAGCCACGGGGGCTCGCGGGACCGCGGGCCAGCGGGAGCTCCCTGGCCGGGCCGCCTGCAGCGCCACTCAGCGCCATCTGATCCCCGGCGCGGTTCACGAACCCACCGCTCCAGATGTGACCTCGGCTGCCGGGGGCTCTGGCAGTGCTGGTGACACTTCTCACGAGACACGGGAAGGCGGCAGAGACGGGTCGGGCAGAGAGAACCGGCTGCTGCTGCTGCCAACACGTCCTCTGCTCTGCAGCGCAGGGGAGGGAGCACCGCAAGGGCCTCTTCGGAAGGAGGGGGCAGAGTTAGAAACCACCGTAACTCGCTGCTCTTCACTGCAATAAACAAAAGCTCCCCAAGCTCCGGCGGAGACCCAAGTGTGTTTCACGCCCAGGTGCCCCGGGGAGCTGCTGCGCTGCACGACGCTGTGCAGGGTCCGGAGCCACCGTGGCTTTCTGTGCTGGTAGAGCCGCAGGTTGGAAACGCTCACAGAACAGGACTGGGATCCCCAGAGCCCTCCTGCTTCCCGAGGCTGCTGCCTGAAGCGCCCTCTGCCCTGGATTAGCACTTCCTTAACTTCCCATCGGCGTTAATGGTGCACCCATGCACCAGGGCCACGGTTTTCTGTCTTGGATGGCGCGAGTGAGCTTATTAAACTCACACAGCGACATCCACATAAAGGTCCAATTTGCACAGGCACAAATACCCATAGCTCTTAACGACTGCAACGAGCTCTGCCCGTTACTCAGCACCTCGGAACGTTAAGCCCTTCTCTGAGCGATGAGCTCAGCTTTCACCTCCACAAATTCACCCCAAGATTCAACACATGAAGAGCTGAATTCATAATAAATCATTGTTATCAATGATACTTTGCAGCAAAACTAGTACATTTCAGCTCTAAAACTCAAAGCCTTTCACAACCCGGGTAACTAGACTAATTCACATTTATTCGTACTGCGCCCCTACGGTCCCACACACACGGGAGATCTCACTGCACTTCTCAACGTTATCCCATCTTGGGAAAGAAGGGAAACAGCCACAAACCAAGGCGATAACAGAGCTGCGTAAGAACACTGCCCCCGACATCGTACACACGTGTAACACACCCCAAGCCTTTTGGAATCATTGTGAAAAACAGATCAAGCACAGAATCATAGAACCATTTTGGATGGAAGAGCCACTCAGGATCATCGAGTCCAACCAGAACCCAACTCTAGCACTAAACCTTGTCCCTAAGGACCTCGTCTAAACGCCTTTAAACCCCCCCAGGGACGGCGACTCCACCTTTAGCCCAAACTCCCTGGCAGCTCTCAGGACGCTCAGTTTTCAGTAACGAAGGTCTTTGCTCGGTTTACATTTGGAAGAAGGTTCTTATTCACCCGGCACACCGCGGACCCGCGCTCTGCACACACAGCAGCGCTTGGAAACGCTCTTTGGTCTTGGGAGGGGACTCAATCATACATCTCAGAAGAGCAGCGCGAAGTGCTCGGCCTCTCGCAACCTTGAAAACCACATCATTCTGCCACCAAACAGTTTGTTTAAATAAGAACGGCAAGAAGATCACAAACATCGAGAACCGCTGGTTTAAGTGCTGATCTAAAACATCTGCAAGAAGTATTTGCTCTTTGGAAGCGCCGCTACTGTGCTGAGAACCCAAGCGAGAGCTGCCCCAGCTCAGCCACGGCCAAAGCGCCCAGCAAACAGAAAGGGTCATAAAAACCTGGCTACGTGCATCTGGTTATCGCCCAGTATTTGACGTACCAAGTCCTGAACAGGTCTAGAGGCAGGAGCACCCGGTGTTCAGAAACACATGAACTTCTAAGAAACCGAAACAGAATTTGGAATCCAAGCGGGGAGCAGGGAGCGCTCAATTCCCAGCCCCGGGGACGCGGTGGAGATGGAACAGGACCATGGGATTTCATAGGGTTCATGTTCTGAAACACACGTCGTTTTTTGAAAGTAGAACGTGAGCACACTTTACTCTTTGCCCTCTGTAATTTCCACCATGAGGAATGTTCCCAAGAGTGTCACATCCCATCTGTCATCACCAGGATTCTCCGGTAGTCGCCACTGAAGAGAATGGAAAATCAACTGCTACGTTTGGGAAGACTGAAAACAAAACAAAACGCTAAAAAAACCCCACAAAACCGGAATCCCAGTAACATCCGCATTGAGAAAGACCCGTCTCCTCAGAACTGAAGCTCTCCTCATTAGAAAGCGACAGAAAAGCCCCCAAAAGCCACTTCAGAATTACGTTCTCCAAGTCATCTTCCTGCCATTCACCCCGTGGGA
The DNA here is from genome assembly GCF_963082525.1 of Nesoenas mayeri. NCBI lineage: Eukaryota > Metazoa > Chordata > Aves > Columbiformes > Columbidae > Nesoenas > Nesoenas mayeri. The sequence continues at coordinate 6,653,362 of NC_137571.1, forward strand.
TATGGATTGAGTAACAGGCAGCCAGGTCTGGGTCTGCTGTTTAAACATCAGGTTTCTAATTGATTGCACAGTACTTGGAATCCATTAAAGGGCTTCTATAAATTACATTCTGTATAGGACAGGCTGCCTAGATATGCAGATGTTAAGAACTGGCTAATCCTAAGTAAAACTGGTAAAAACGTTTGCTTTCTCAAATTTTCCACTGAATTAATTGCAGGGATTGTGTCACTGAATCAATAAAGAGAAAACTCCGTAATGCCGACGTTTGCCACGAGCCCATAAACAGTCTGCTCACAGGGAGAGCTCATCATTGCAGACACTGGCCCGTGTCAGCCAGCGGCTCGGAACAAGACATTGTGTCATGCCTGTGAATCCCAGATGCTGAAGGATGTGCAGGTGATCACCGACTGACTTCAGCACAGATTCTTTTACACGATCGTTTTCAAGCCCCTGGCAAAACAAAGTGTCCAGTTTGCCTTCTAGTAAACTGAAAAGCAATCAAATAGAGCATCTTCCACCCAGGACCCAAGGGCCACGCTCAGGCCGTGTCCTTGCGCAACTGCGTCCCACCGGGGAGGCCCACGGGCAGGCGGGATGGACGGTTACAGGATCTTCGGTTGGGAGGAGAGAAATCACTGCGGGGAGCCGAGCGGCCCACGCGGGGTCAGGCGGGAACTGGAGATACCGCTTTTAATACCTGGCTGTGGGGCATCAGCACCGGGCTGCGTTCCGAGCGCCTGCCAGCGGGACGCGTCGAGGACACGGGCTGACAGAAACAATTCAGGAGAAATAATAAAGAACAGCAGACAACAACAGAGACTAAATCCGTCTGTGTTTGTCAGATTTCCTGGGAAAACAGGAATAAGCTGCGGAACGAACCCCATTTGTCAAGTGAAGTGATGAGATATTTAGGAAACACTAACAATTCCCGCTGGGGAATGTTAAGACGTTTTAAAGGTGTAATAGAATCAAGTTTAGCAGTAGGTGAGTTTGCGTGTCCCTTCTTACAAGCAATGCAATCGAACTATAGAGTGGAGAATGACTGATGTGGGAGTGACGAGTCCAGCATCCCCGAGTCACCCATGTGCTGTCTCCGGGAGATTTCAGGAGGCCAAGAACAGCGTGTTCAGAACTGCTCAGCACAACCCCGCTGCTCTTACAGGAAAGAACGGGGGGACATCCTGCGCTTTGGAGCCAAAGAGGAGGTGGCGCAGGGATTGTTACCCACCCAAAGTGTGAGGAGCGGCTGAGAGACCTGGGGGTTCAGCTGGAGAACAGGAGCTGAGGGGAGACCTTCTGATCTCTGAACTGCCTGAAAGGAGCTTGGAGCCAGAGGGGTCGGGCTCTGCTCCCCAGGAACAAGCGCCAGCAAAGCGCCAGGCTCAGGAAAACCCCTCTCACTCAAGAAGGCAAATTACAGGAATCGTTTGCTTACACCTGGGCGCAGAGTAAAATGTGACTATACAACCCCAGCCCTGTTTCCCAGAGATGTGTCCCCCTGCCCTGGGCTGTGGAGTGAGCTCAGCTCCAGGATTCAAGGAGATTCTCAGATAAATGAAGCAGCATCAGCCGGCACCTCCCACGGGCGCACGCGGCAGCTGGATCTGACACGGACACGAGCTTGCTCGGATCCCTCCTTTGCTGCTCACGCATGCACTCGATTGCACTCGGGATAAACGACCCTTTCCAAACAAAGGTGGTGAATTCTTAGAACTCACGGGAGCAGCAGAGGAAATCCCCTGGAGGAGCCGGGGCGGCGGGAGGCGGGGGCTCCGCGCGGAGCAGTGTCGCTGGTTCAGCAGCGGCTGTGTGCGGGGCAGCCGAGCTCCGGCGCCGCGTGCCAGGGGCTTTCTGGGAGGTGTCAGCGCGGGGCGCGAGCGGCACTTTCTGTGGCCGCTCATAGTAATGCAGTGAGATCAGCCCGGAGATGCTGACCGCAGATCCCAGTGAGCCCACAGCAGCAGGAACTGGGAAGAGCGGGGGAAGGGAGGTTTGCACACAGCTAATGGGTTCCCCCAGAGCATTTCTTGGTTTTGTTCTGTGTTTGTGGCTTTTTTTCATTTTTCATTGGTTTTCTTTGTTTTCCTCCTCCAACCCTCCCGCTGTTCGCGCAGCACCAGCCAGACGGGGCTCTGCCGGGGCTCAGGAGCGGGGATTGCAGGTGGGGGTTTCACGACCCCGGTTCAGAAGATCTCACACCTGGTGAACCTGCAGCTCGGTGTTATTAACCCTTATTGGTGAGGACAGCGCGTGAAGGACCTGGATTGATATCTGAGTCAGAGCAAACCGAAGTCCAGAGCAGCCTGGGTCACAACAGCACTATGAGCATCTCCCCTAATGTTCAAAGATACATTCCATGACACGGCCTTGGGTTCTTCTTGTTCACCTGCGGATTTGCACACATGGATGGGGCGAAGGGGAAGTATTTTTTTAAGGTATGAATGCAAGGATGCTCTGGTCTGCAACCATAAGATTGTAGCCATAAGTTTTGTTCTGTAAAGAAGGCGCAAAAGAGAAGAGTTTTCCAAAGAGAGCCTTCTTTTTGGTGTAATATTCATTTGACGTGACACTGCTTTGGGATGGCAGTTAGGGTGAGCTGTCTTTAACCCCCTGTATCTTGGTATTGCTTCTCCTACTAGTTGCAAATCAACTAATGCAATAAGCCAACGGATGGGCCCCATAAAAGCACTGAGAGTTTGGCTATGAAACAGAAGAACACGTATTGACTGTAACCACCCCACCGCTATCAGGTTTCATCGTGGTCATACTAATGCACAGCAAACGGGCAACATTTCCCCAACAAGCCCATAATACCATCCCAGGCCTCACTCTCAAAGCAGGTCGATACCAATCTACAGTTCCATGATGTCAGATTTGGGAATGGGGCTGGTGCCTCCCAAGGACCTGGGCGGATTGATGGAGGTGACACGGAGCCACCGAGGCATCGCGCCATTCTCCCGCAGCGCTGCTTGCCAGCCTGACCTTCAAAGATCATTTTCACCGCTCCAAACCACCACAGTACCCCCCAGGACCAGTCCAATGGATGTTTTTATTGGCTCTTGCAGGAGTACAAACTCCAACCTGGCTGTTTAATGCATGGTTCTCCCAGACACAACTGTGCCCAGTGCGTGCGTGGGACGCTCAACAGCTCCCATCTCCTCCAGTGCACGGGTGTGCTCATGGGGCTATGCATAGCAATACAGCTATATCCAAGTCTTATAGAATTTCAGAATCACAAGAATAATTCCCTGCTGAATTACACACGGAATGATCTTAAGACCTGCTCTGTAAAAGCAAGAGCTCTAAAGAGATCAACACTGAAAGGGAGAAGGAGCTAAAAGAGCTGCAGCAAGTTCACGTGGTAACGCTTGCATTTCTTTATAATCTCCCTCCTTGGTCAAGGCAACAAAGCACGGGATGGCTCCACGAGGCTGGAAACCAACGGCACCCCGCTGGAAGGATGGTCTGGCAAGCAGCAGACCACGTGAAACCAATAAATAAGGCGAAGAATGAGATAAGGAGAACATGTTTATGGGGGGAAAAAGATGGTGAAATAACGTCTTGAGAATGGATGCACTTTACATAAAACATCAGGAGATAGCCAGGAAAGGAGTCTGATCTATTCAGTATCTCGCACAAAGCACCGGGTATCCTGCGGATTCACTTGCAGGGCTGCTCCTTCGCTGCAAGAGAACACCGTCGCTGCTGAGGCCAAACAACTTCATGTGACACCAGAAACCTCAGGGAACAAGGCACAGCCCCCCAGGTACGGGCTGAGCGCCCCGGGAGCGCTGCCTGTGCCCAGCAGCGCCGCGCCACGCAACTCAGATACCACATTTACCTCTGCGACCTGGCGCGCTACGTTACTGCCTGCGCTCGGCATTGAACAGCTACTCTATCCTGTCTCGCATCCAGAAGGACGGCTGCCTGCAGTCCGTGCTACAGGAACTTTAAAATAAAACACGGCATACGTTCAGGATGACTAATGCGTTCCCTGATGCTGGCTTATGCAGAACGTGTTGGAGAAGTTGCTTTATTTTAGAAATTTACATTAGAAATGTGACTCCACATCCGCTGTGCTGGGGATGCAGACAGCACCTCGGTGCGGGCGCGGGGATGCGGTTTGGCTGGCGCCCAGCACCCCGCGTCTCACCCCAAAACCCTCCGCGGTACGGGGATTTTCATTCACGTTAACACTGAGCCTCTTTAGCCACCTCTAGGAAGGAGCCCAAGAGTCTCTAAAACAGCCGCAGCCCCGGGAGAACCAGCCAAGGATCCTCATGCGCTTTAGGGCAATAAAACCCACTGCTCGGTGGGTCCCATCTGCTGCGGGAGGGCGATGGAATGTACCGAACCCACCGCTTTTCTCCGTCTGTTGCTTTCTCACCACCCCCTGGCTCGCTCCCTACGTCCCTTCAGCTCCTATCACCGCGGTGCTCTCTGCGCCCACCGCGCGCTGCCCACGCGTCTCCGACCCCGAGCTGCCCGCGCCGCGGCGGGCAGGGGGCGAGCTGTCCTGAGCAAACACGTTCCCTCCCGTTTGCTCTCTTTGGTTGGCTGGTTTGATCGGCCGCTAATGAAACATTTTAAAATAAAAGCAAACTTCAACCGGTAACAGCAGAAAACCACAACCACCGACTAATTAAAGCCTTCTTCTGACACACAAGAAACAAGACCACCCAATGGCAAGAGTGGAATTGATGACTCCTGCTAGGGATCTCTCGCATCTCTTTGGCTTGTCTGCAGCACACAGGAAGGATGATCTTCAAGTATGAACTTTAATTGTATCCCACAGACATGCTACTTATCAGCTGATCTTTTCTTTTTGAAACAATAAACAGTAGTATTAGACCAGCGCTGAATTACTGAAGAGCACTCCGAACTACCTGGAGCCGAGAATTAAGATATGCATCAAATTTAGATCTTGCATCCATTCTGGTTTGAGCTACTTTGGTTGGGTGGGATTAAAATTATATAAATACAACCCTTCTTTTCTCCCCCACCCAAAACCCAAATGTCAGAAAAAATCTTCCCAACTCCTTGTAATAAGGGTAAAAACCATCAGGAATATCATTTTTCAGGAGAAAGCTCTGGAAAGATTTAGAAGATAGGAAGTACACCCCAACACATCAGAGGCAGCTACGGGATGTATTTGTGCTCCTCAGCCGCTCAGGAAAGACATTAAGGTGCTTGTTAACTTGAAGACAACTGAGAAAACGAAAACTCAATGCAGTCCAGGGTATCCACCCGTCCTGAGGGCCAAAATAACCTGACATCCAACTATATCTGCCCTTCTCCTGCTCAGCTCCACAGGCCACCTCCACTGACTCGCCATCACTGTTATCAGTCACTCCGTACAACCGTAACGCAAAAGAAGAAATAAAATGAGACACTTACCCTCCTTCAAAGATCTTGATCCTCGCTGGCTCCCCTCTTTTGGTTACAAGAGCCTCTTCTTCTGATTTTCCTCTCTTATCCTCTTCCTTCTCAGCTCTAGTTATGTCTTTTCGACCTTCATTAGAAAGGAGCGAAGGCAAATGAACCTATCTCCCCAAAAGAGCAAAACAATCCATGATTATATACAAAATCACTCTAAGACAGATACAGACCAAACAGCCTCAGAAGAGCCAGCAACGTGCTGCACGTGCTGCTCCGGGCAGCCCAGCGCAGTAATTAGCACATCCTGCTAACGAGCAGGGCCTCTGCTGCTGGGTTTTGGGCCCTGCTAGTTATGTTACACAGACAGGGACCGCTGAAAACGTTTTAAATCCCCCCCTGCATATGGTGGCTCAATATTATTCAGCTCTGGCCAGCTGGAACAGTGAGGCATGAGGAGAAGCGCCTTGGCTGGGCAGCCCTGAGCCAAGGGTCCCTGCTCCCACCCCACTGCTCTGCGCTCGGGTAACGAACACATCTACAGAGCTCTAGAGAGGAGGCATCTGTGGAATTCACACATTTAACCTCAACCTTTGGGTTTCCCCCACACACACATACATTTGGACTTCAGCCATCTGAACCTGATATAAATCAAGCCCAAGCTCGACAGTCGGCGCTCCGGGCGATTTCCTTTCACCAAACCCCTGTTGCCGAGGGCGCGCTACAGAGAGAGCCACAAACCAACGGGAGAGAACATCCTCCACCTCCCCAGATGTTCCCGAGGTGAAAATTCGTTTTTTCACTGGGAAACTTGTCACTCCTTTTTAACCCCAGGTTTAAGTCATGCACGGACATCCCCTCCAGCATGTGCAATGTGATTTGTTACAGTATATGGATGGAAATGTGAGAGCTGCCTCTCTAGTTCTGTCCGATGGAAGGGGAGCTTCCCTACACCCAGAATGACATCTCGGGGTCTGCCCCCCTACAACCTCACCTCACAAACAACAGGAGCCTCGGAGGCTCCCAAAGAGGAGAGCAGATCGCCCTTCACCCAGGGAACTTCCTACACAAGTGCAAGAACATCTTTTAAGTTCAACTGACTTACCCAGATCCTCACTTCATATATAATTTATGGGAAAAGATTAAAGACATTTGAGAGACCAGGGATTAATTAGAGGGATTTTAGCCTGAATGTAGCCAACAAACTGGCAGAAGTCTAAAGCAGAGCTGGTCACCCTTGACTCCTTACAGCTGCTGGAAAGAGCTGCGGATCTCCAGGGTGATTCAGCGGCCCTGCCTCGGACACTGATCTCAAGGGGGGTGAATCACCCAGGAAGTGCCTCTTTGTCTCCCACGGTTATATGGGAAGCCAAGAGCTGAAACTGAGACGTGAAATGCAGCGGGACAGAACCCGGCCAGCGCGCCGCTGCTGCCACCTGCACGTCTGCAGCACAAGGGACTGACTGGCTAAAACACAGCTTTGCAAAACTGAGCTCAGATGTTTCTGGAGCAGCTCTGCTGGGGACAGGTGACAGAGATGGGTGCTCAGCTGGAGAAGAGAAGCTCTGGGGAGACCTTATTATGCCCTTTCTGTGCTTAAAAGGGGCTGATAAGAAAGACAGGGACAGACTTTTGAGCAGGGCCTGTTGTGATGGGACAAGGGGTGATGGTTTAAACTAAAGGAGGGAGATTCAGGCTGGACATGAGGAAGGAATTGTTGCCTGAGGGTGGTGAGAGCCTGGCCCAGGTACCCAGAGAGGGGGTGGATGAACCATCCCTGAGACACCCCAGGCCAGGCTGGACGGGGTCTGAGCACCCTGAGCTGGTGACGATGTCCCTGTCATGGCAGGGGGGCACTGGGGGGCTGGGAAGGTCCTTCAACCCCAAACATTCTGTAATTCTATTATTTCATGTTTGCCCAGTAATTTCAGGAGCTCCGGTCAGAGCATTAAATGGACCTGGGGCTGCTCTCTGCCCTGGGGACCAGTTCACACAGGTCAGCCCACGTCCCCACTGCCAAACACACGTACCCTTCCCAGACGCCTCCTGGGAACGGTCCCTGTCCTGCCTCCCTAGACGTGCTCAGGAATTTCTTGGGAGAGAACTATCAGCCCAGGAACCATTTTAACAATTGAATGGCAGAAATGGTCTCGAACTGGTGTGTCTGGGCACGGAGGTGTCGGTGCCGGGAGGAAAGTGGCGGCTGGAGACACACTGAGCACCTTCAAAGATTAAACCCTGGCCATTAGGGCTTCACCTCCTGATGGGAACTACCCGCTGGTGACAATGCTGGGGACAACCCTCCCAGGTCAGCTCCTTATTTACTGAGGAATACAAAACAATTGACTTTCTAGATGTAGCATGAGGATTATTTATTGCAACTTTCGAAAGCACAAAACATAGACAGACGAAAGGCACCAGAGAGAGCCAAAATCATACAGTCGCTACTATCCCCTTGTACAATCTCGTTTAATTTACAAAGTGTGCAAGCCCAATACAGCGTAATTAGCCATCCCTACATGCACGCTGCACCTACAGTCACTTCAGAATCGAGCAGCTCAGGGAATCACACTGATCATTTAAAAATCAAGCCGAGTATGTAGACAGCACACACAGTCCTACTGCTTGCTAGTAGCTTGCTGCATGCATCATTGTACAAAATATCAGCGCTGGTTTACATTGTCTGTTGTGTTGACTGACAACTTATAGTTACATAAAGAAATAGCTGGAGCCAGGTTAACCAAGGGTTGAGCTCCCAGCCCTGGCCGGACGCTGCTGCCCTGCAGCACCTACGAACCGCACCTTCCTGAGCACCAGCGGCGCCGCTTCCTACCTGCGCTGGGCGGATGGATTTTAAAACCAAGCGGGGATTTCCCTCCCTCTGATCACCTCATCGAAAACATTTCTCTGCTTGGCATGATGTCCTTTTATCTCCACTGAAATTAAGAGGATTTCTGCAAACCGCACTCCTTTAAGCAGCAGGTGATTAATAGGAGATGTAGGCTGCACCACTTTCCAGGTGAATTCGGTGGGACTAATTCTTACTTTAATAGATTGTCCCATGAAAAGCTTAACTGCCAGCAAATTCCAGGGGTTTGTGTAAAAGGTTTTTGAGCAAACGCATGCAGTGAAATGCACATTTTGATGCATTGTGAAGCGTTCCTGCCTGCAGCTCGACCTCAACGCGGGGCCACGCGGGCCGGGGGTCCGGGGCGCCGGTGTGCGGTTTGGCACCGAGCGAGGAGCGCAGCCCCGGGGAGCACAGGCACTTCTAGAGAACGGGAACAAGACGCTCCTGCATCGCTCAGATAAAACCTTTTGAAAATACCGCATCAGCAGCAAGAGTTAGAGCGGTTACTGCACCGCACGGGTGAGTATCTGCCCCATCTCCTTAGAAACTCTGCGGCTTGGATTTCTGCAGGAGAATGATGGGAATACTGAGGAGAAATAGAGACTGATTGAATCAAAGCGACTGTACTGTGTATTTTAAGACATATTTATAAGCAGCAGCTGCGGCAGTGATAATGATAAAGTTAATATTCAGAGTTCATTTCATGATACAGAAATAAAGTGAATGATCCATCAATATAAATTGACTTGATACGAATATCAAATTGCAAAATCTTTAGAGCGACTCTGTTTGCTAATCTACATGAGCACGATCTGGATCGAAGGGATCTGTACAGTTCGGCATTAACCAAATGGGAAAAGTCTGGCCTCAAAATGAGACGCATAACAGTTGGCAGCTACCACAAGTGTCTTAAACACTCCTGTGCCACGCGGCCAGTTCCTCTGTGAGCTCTGCCCTGCGAAGCCGTTTGCTTTGCTCCTCTAATGCCAAAGACCGGCTATAAAGTATAAAGTATAGATACCCAGAAAAGCAGGCACGCAGCAAAGGGCCGTAAGTCAACGGACCAAGCGACACGGGTGTTGTAACAAGGGTCCATGTCCGACCCACTGAAGCGCCTTCAGAAACATCACTGCATGCCTTTGCGCTTCTCCGGAGCCCTAAATACACTTGCAAATCTCCCTTTAATATTTTTAAATACTTTTAAGCATACCTCTCCATGTTCATTAATGCGAGATCAGTAGATGCACAACCAGACGGAATCCCATTTCCCCAAGGTAATCCTTTTTCATTTATAACACGCAAAATGTAGGGAATTATAACAGCATTCACGAGGGGAAAAAAAACTTGTAAAGCTATTTGAAATATCAAGACAAATGCAAATGGAGTGTAATCCTCTGTGCTCGAGCAGCGGCAGCTCCCGCGCGTGGCGATTCCTACATGCTCTTTACATTACAAGGCAAGTAGAAACCGGAGGACAGAAACGTGGCCCGTTGCCCTGGGGCAGCCTGCATTTTTTGCCTTATTACAGTGGGTTTTAGCTTCATTCTAAAAGTTTCACCGACAACAAGTGCTTACCAAACTGAGAGAGGGATGAATAAACTCCTATGAAACTAAGAACAGCAATTCCCCGGCCCTCGTCCCCCTCTTCCCACGTATCCAACTGGATGAGGAGAAATAGATAGGATTGCATTACCTCTGTCATTTTTGGCTTCCTGGAGCCGGCCGGGACCAGCCTGCCCGCCTCTGGCCGCGGAGCCGTGGCCATGGTGTAGGTCTCCTTGCTCACCTTCTGCTTGGACCTCAGGAGGGCCAGGGCCGCTTTGGTGGAGACCCCCGGCAGGTTGGGGTTGTACAAGCTGACACACCAGCTGGCGTACACCGAAGAGCGCCGGTCGGCTTGCTGGATGTGATTTGGCTTTATGTAGTTCAAATAGCACCAACTGACATTAGTGGTTGTGTGGAGGCTGGGGAACTGGAGTACCTTCTTCGTGTCCGTACCTTCTCGAGACTTCATTGCACTACGAGGGACCTCCGAGAGAGGTGCAGGGCTTGGAGGGTTCGGTGGAGGCGGCTCCACCACTTCTTTGGAGTCTTCTTTCTTCACAGCTTGCGAAGGTGCCTTGCTGAGGAACTGCTTGCCAGCCGGCTGCTCGTACTCCTCCAACGCCTCGAAACTTGGAGAACCCGAACGGGACACAGCTTGCTGCGAAGTACTTGGGATTTCCTTTGGCTCCGATTGCTCTAAGGACAAACCAGGTGGTGTTTCAACCTCGACCCTGCCTTGGCTTTCTGCAAGGAAGTGAGATTTATCCTGCTTTTTCCCTTCCTCTGTTGCGCTGGGTGGCTTCACCACTTCCAACTTCTCTTCTGCTTCCAACACCTCCTCCTCTTTCACCCTCTTCTGCTGTTGTGTTTCCATTGTCAGCTCCAAGCTGCCAGCTGGAGAGAGCATCCTTTTGCTTCCACCGACCGTCGAGGGGCCTCCTTCCAGCCCGAGGACGCTGTCTGAGGGGGACGTGAGCGGCATGTAGCCCTTCCGTTCTGGCAAGGGCAGGGGCACCCTCAGATACGGGCTCTGGAAAATGCTTCTTTGTTCCTCGGTGATCATCTGTGCCAGATCGAAGCCCAGCCCGTGAACATCGGCACTGCACACCAGGGTACCCTTGGCTTGGCGATCATCGAATTTGGGGAGAACAATAGAAGAGGAGCTGCACTGGGACTGAGTGACCAGGATCTGGGAAAGCGTTGTGTACATGGCAGTCCCGTAGGACGGCATGTTTGTCTGTATGCGAACGGGGACAACAAGAGACACCATCGGGTCTGAGCGCGTGGGAACAACCAGCTGGGATGTGGATATGGACACCGAAGGACTCGTCGTGCAGGTCAAAGGATGCAACCTGCTGTCGGAGCCATATTCTGTGCACAGAGAAAGACTGGAGGTTCCCGCCGCTGGGAATAAACTGGATTTGATCGGTGACAAATGTCCGCCAGCTTCACTTGGCAACTGGAGAGCAAACTGAGACTGAAGAGGCAGGAAAAAGGCTGAGGGGATGGGCGAGGAGCCGGGGTAATGCACCGGCAGGAACGAGGGATGCTGCCTGAACGGCACCTCGGCGGGGTGAGGCATCAAGGGGGGAGCGATGTGGAGCGGGCCCGGGTGCAGGAGCGTCTGCGGGAGAGGCAGCGGCGGAGTCTGAAATATGGAAGGAGGAATCTGCGGCACGGAGAACTGAGCGGAGAGGATGTCGGACATGGTGTGCGCGGCGAAGAGCTCCGCAGACTGCCCCGGCTGCGGCAGGAGGGGCTGGTAGGGGAGGATGGAGACCTGCGGGGACATGAACTGCTTCTCGTGCAGCGTTAGCTGTGGGACGGGGTGGTGAAACACCTGCAGAGCTTCTGTGTAGGGCTGGGTGTACGCCGGCTCAGGGCTGTCCTTCGGCTGGCTCTTTTCACCGGGGTAGGTACCATGAGACGGCAAAGGGGATGAAGATGTGGGCTGATGGGGCAAACTTGTCGAAGGAGATTTACTTGAAGACGGAATTGGATCTTCTGTGTCTGTTCGGGCCGTGGGGGCCGGGTCTGGGTCGTGCTCGGGGTGCCTGGTGAGGGACGCCTGCCTGACGAGGAAGCATTTCCTCCTCTCCGGGGGGGCCGAGGGGCCGGGGGTGGAGGCGGGAGTGGACGACAAGCTCCCGTAGTCAAACGATTTACTGCGGGTCTCTGACATCTGGGAAGGATGGGACACGTTTGGCGTCTGCTCAGAAGCGGATCTCCGCATTTCCCTGGAATGGTGATGGTGGCTCGGAACCATCAACATATGTGAGCCGAGGCCGGGAGGCTTGGGCTGGGACTCGGAGGGCTGGCCGGCTGACTCTGCCTTGCTGTGATCGTCACGATCGAACGAGACAGAGTGGCTGGAGCCGTGGGATATGCTGCTCTCCTGGCTTGGGCTTCGTGTGAGAGAGACGGATTCGAAACTGGACTCTCCGGAGGACTGAGCCATCTCCGCCAGCCGCAGCCTCTTCTTCTTGGGTGGGAGTTTCTCCGCAGGGAGCTGAGAAAGCGTCTGGCTCCTCTGCGGCCACTGAAACTCCTCCGTCTTCTCCGGCTCTTTCGGAGGAGGCTCCGGCTCTGTCTCTGGTCTGTCAGGCTCTTCTGTGACCAGGATCTCAGGGACCTGGATGTTGGGCTGGCGCACCAGCCGGGGCTGCAGGGAGTGGGGCGGCCGGCTGGGCTGGGCGCTGGGCTGAGGCGAGAACTGCGACAAGGGCTTCTCCTCTGCTTCCAAGCTGCTCGCCTGCTCGATGGAGTCGGACTTCTCAAAGGAGCTCGTGTGCTGGATCACAGAGATCTCCTTCGAGGTTGTTCTTCTCTCTTTGCCCTCCGCGCTTGAAGCCGGTTTGGTGCTCCTGGAATGAAAGCCGGCGCTGACATCCGAAGGTGCGGATTTACCCGGGTCTGCTGGTGACTTAATGGATTCGCGGGTTAGGTTTAAAGCAACATCGGATGATGCTGGGTTTGCAAACTGAGGCCCTGTCGCAGTACTGGAGGAAGGAGTGTCAGACAACTCGAAAGCCGGAGGCTCCTCATCGTCACCGAGACTCTTCTCCTTCCGTCTCTTCCGGAGCGGAGTGAGCTCCAAGGTGCTCCCCAGCTTGTAATGCATCATCTGGGGCCACGCGTCGGGATCCGCAGCGCTCTTCTCCGGCTCTGAAGAGGTATGGGACGTGGAAGAACGAGGCTTGGAGAGCTGCAGTTCTGAACAGTAGTATTTCTTATGGGCTTCATAATTGTCCCTTTTCTTATACCGAGCACCACATATGTTACACTCGTACATGAATCCTTTAGCTTTCGGACCCTTCCGTGACTTTTTGGTAAGATCGCTTTCCTTGGTTTCAGGCTCTTCGGGAGGTTTGGAAACAGCTTCTTTGTTCGCGGAGCTGACCTCCTCCGAGACGTACTCCACTCCCAAAGGGAGCTCAATAGCTGGTTGTCGCTTTAGCATTCGAGGATGGGAAGAAAACGCTTGACTGCGGCTTAAGACTTCAGACTCCATGATGTGATCATCGAACGAATAGCTACCGCGAAAGGTGTGCGGGGAGCTCATAGTGCATGCAGCAGAAGGCATTGAGTGGCTTCTTAGGAGAGGCACTGTCTCTGTGGCACTGTGGGATTGCTGAAGTGACAACAATGATTGTTCGGGCTTCATCTTTTCGCCGTGGGATGTCAACACTTTGGATGCATCCAACTGGCTACTGGAACCAGACTTGATATCAAACTGGAACGGTTCTCTATATACACTAGACTTTGGAGATTCAATGCTGCTACGTCTAGATAAAGAGCTTCTTCTAGGCTTAACGCTATCTATTTCACTGGTATCTACAACGGCTTCATTAATTGTAATTAGCTTAGTGATGTGTTCAATAACCTGTGTTCTAGGCACAGATAACGGTACCATGCTAGGTTTCTCTTCGGTAGACAGGTGCGGGAACCCCGGGGTTGTGTTTGCAGCTAATGCCGCAGTCCTTTGCCCAATTCTACCACATTTCCCAAAAATAATTTCTGCATAAGATTTTGCATTAGTATTTGCTGGGCTGATCTGCTGCTCTGCGCTTTCCGACCTCGAGAAGTAGCCCGACTCGGTGCTGCCTTTGCTGCCAGGGCTCAGGAACGCTTGTTCATCTATGACCTTCTTCCGCTCGCTCAAGCGGAGCGCAAGCTTCTGCTTTATGGTGTGGGTGTCTTCCGATTTATGGCTCAGAGCGTGGTCTGACGGTGGCTCCGCAAACTGGGTGCTGTCCTCCAGAGACTGGGACATGCTGGAATGAGACAAGGAGCAGCGGTCGTGGCTGGAGCCCTGGCTCCCTCCGCTCAGCAAACTACCGGCCAGCAGCGAGTGCTTCTGCCTGGGCGACAGCTCGACCGAGTGGCCCGGCATGGCGCCCGTCTCCTCCTCCGAGTCCGTGCTTTCCCCTTCCGTCGGCTCCTCGAAGTCCTCCCCGCCGATCCTTTCCATCTCCAGGCTCGACGGATACATCTCCGCCCCAATCCCTGAGGCCAGCCCAGCTTTGATTCGATGAGCGTGCGACTTCCTATGTTTATACAAATTGCTCTTAGTCTTAAAAGAAAAGCCACATGGAATGCAAGGGTACGGCCTCTCGCCCGTGTGCGACCTGATGTGTTTCTGGAGCACACTGGGCTTCGCGCAAGGCCGGCTGCAGTACTGGCAAATGTATTTGCCCGGCTTCTGAGGTTTCTTTTCCTTCTTGTGCACTTCCTCGGCTTGTTTTAGGGAAACCTGCGACGGGCGAGGGATATAGACCTTTTGAACGGACGGCACGTCCTCTCCAGGAATGATCGGTGAATGGGAAGGTAAGAGCTGGCCGTGGTGAGAGTGAAGCCCGGGCGATGAGAAGGAGCCGGAGGGGCCTGGTCGTACGGGATCAACTAGCTGCCACGTGGGGCCCTCGAGGACGTGCTCCGGCTTCCCCGGAGACATGAATGCTGGTGACAGGGCGTGCTGCTGAAGCTGCGGAACGTGGGGAGGGTGGTCGAAAGAGGAGGGCTTGGCTGGCTTCTGGGGGGCAGCCGTCTCCTGCGCCTCCTCCCTCGGGGCCGGCACGGGACCAGAAAAGTGCTGCTGCGATATGACGTCCCGGAGGGGCGCCCCCTGCGCCGGGGCCGAGCTGCCCGGGTACGCGGCTGCGGGTGAAATGCTGCCTTGGAAAGTCTCTCCTTTGGGAAGCCTCTTTCTTGGACTTTCCTCAGCCTTTTTTGTGCTCTTCTGGCTTTGTTCAGGATCCATGACCTTAAAAGGGTCTTTGAATGCTATTTCGGGAAGGTTTTGGCAGGCTTCATTTACAAATAATAAAGCTCTCTTCTGCAGATTCCCCGTTTCGCCTGCATTTGCAATGGAGCTGGAGCCACCAGGAGAGGGTTCTTGACTTAAAATTTTACTAAAGTGTCACTAGTTTCTATTTGATTAAAAAAAAAAAACGTTTCAAGGTCAACAAAGTTCACATTGGTACCGCATGACAAACTACTTCAGAGAGAGGAAGCTTTCCAGAACTCTCCGGCCAAATATTTTCCTTGTGAACTTAGTTAAGGCTTTAAACCTCGCCATTTCGCTTCAGTTGACAGTGGCAAGCCTTCAAAGCCGAGGTGTAACCCACAATGTGTCTCTTGTTTGTTATGCAAACCTTTGAGAACTTGAGACTCCAGTGCTCATCTCAAAATGACTCTTTTTTCCCGTGCAAGGAAAATAACACTGAGCGGTGTATGTTTGTCCCCCTGCGTCTTCCTTCTGTTCCACGTTTGAGTTCAAAAGCCTTGGAAAAGTAGCTCCCACATTTCTGGAATTACACCCAAAAGAAAACAAACAGTAAAAATTACTTTAGCATTTGTATTTAAGTAATTACATGCTGCTATTCTATAGAGGATAATGGTAAATATTTTGCACAAAAGAAATACAGAATAACTCGCTCAATGTCTGCCATTCATGAGACGTTACTTTGAATGGTAATCTAAACAGAAATCATGTGAAGTCGAACCTCAGGGACCCGTGTTGCGTGTGGTGCACGCAGAACCTGGCTCTGCAGCAGGAACGGGAAACACAGCTTTGAAAAACGTATCCAAATGGTTTCAAACTCGATTCCCTTATGATCTCCTGCAAATGTTTATGGTTTGTCCATTTTTATAATCATATTTCCCTTCCAAACAGACTGCACGGTAAAGCACCGCCTAACGTAGCACATACAGTCACTGATAGATACAAAAGCAAATCTTCTCTGCCTAAAAGCCGCTCCTCAGCCCGCAATCATCTGCAGTGTCACTGACAACAGCAGCAGGTACGGGGAAAGCACACGCACACACACTCACTCACTCAGGCGGTGCCTCTTCATTTCCTGCCCTTTGCTACCAAACAATGGTGCAAATCCAACTTCCTCAGCAAGCTCATGTTTCATACGGGCGGGATGTCACACTGGGGAAGCCCTTCTTACAAAGAGTTTGCATGGGAGGGTCTATCAGCCCCATCAGCCCATCAGCAAACCCACCCGTGTCCCTCAGCAGCTCCGTTCCCTCCTCTGAACTCGCTCCACACCTCAAGCTCTTTCCTATAGCGAGGGGCCCAAAACTGACCCCCGGGTTCCAACATGGAGAGACACATCTGTGGGCACACAGATCTCTGTTTGCGGTAGCTCACCATGTCCTTACGAGAAATTCCGTGCTTTAGAAAAGCAGACAAGGTGATGGGGAAAGCACAGGGCGCTTGGGCACTTTGCTACCTGGACACCATGGTCTGTGCGCCCAGGTCTCAAGTGCAGCTTTGCAGATGCCACCGTAGACATTCGAGGTGATTTATGATGGAGGGAGATGTGCAAACAACAAGCAGCAACAGATCTCCTGCCATCCCCACGCGTAAGGAGACTCAGTAACACAAACCTCTGCTGCAGCACCGTGGGGACTCACCAGGCAAACAAGTCTCAATTCTATTGAAGAAGAAGCAAAGTAAACCAGACAAAGAGAGAAGCAAGTCCTGCCTCCGAGAGGAGCCTGCACAGGGCAGCGCACCCCAGGACAGGCCACCAGAAAAACACAGGCTACTTACACGGGATTGGGCAGCCGGTAATTCTGATGGCGTCTCTCTTTCACTCGTCCACGATTTAATTTGGTCTGGAAAAGAAACAGCACGTTGGAATCATAATGTGTGAGTATTAAAATGCCATCTCGGCAGCGAGCACACAGGACTCACACCGGTGCCCTGATGGGGAGGATTGCCTGGTAACCGCAGCAGTACACAAACTCAGTCCCAACAGCTGGAGCGGCTCGTGGTGACTGAGTTCACCTCCTTTGGTGTGTTTACCCCCTGGAGAAAACACATTGCCATGGGGCTTTCCTGCACAGCGCAGGCCCGACCAAGGCTCCGCACCCCGGTACCGACCTCAGCCCCGCTCTGAGCTCCCTCCAGCACCCCAATTCCAACCCTCCCCAGCTGGAACATGCCACCCTAATCCCCATTGCATCCAGGGGCAGCTTTAGAGCTGCAAACTCAGGCGTCTACCAACTCGATTCAATCATGAGCTTCTTAAACCACTTTCACACGTGCAACATGTGCCGGGTTGCTGCAGACCTGCAGAGGGGAGAAGGCGATCCAGGGCTAAGCTCAAGTGACTTGGGCTCAATTCTCGCTTCGGTTACACATTTCCTGTGTGAAACTGGGCAAGTCGTATCATCTACGGCCCATGTTACTCCCCGTTTCTAAAACAGGGATAGTTCCGTGTTTCACAGATGTGCCGTGAGTCACCCAGCACTGTCTGTGAGGCCCGGGGATCCTACGGGAAGGGAGCGACCCGCAGCGCTGAACAGGGATCCTTGTAACCAGAAATGGGAGGACGTCCAGGAGACTTCCTCTGCTCATTAAAAGCTGAATGCTGTGCTAATTAACTTTTATATGTACCCCACATGGCTTCAGCAACTTCCCTTCTCACCTCTCCAGACAGCAAAGGGCAGCGGTACCTGCACCACAAGGAAAGCAGACGGACAAAAGCGACTTTGCGTTTTGCCAGCAAGCCCTACGCAAAGGGTTAACCTATTTTCATAGCTTAAAACCGCTTTTCCAGAGAAGCATTTGAGTCAGAACAGAGTAATTATTGCAAAATCTGCATATTTTAGAGCTAAATATTCCCCAAAATATCACCATTGAAACGAGGAGAGAAAAGAGAAGGCAGCAAGCAGCCTGGGGAGCACCACCAGCAGAAGGCAGAGATGGGGAAGGTTCGCACCGCCGACCCGACGTGGCGAACAGCAGGAACAGCCCCGGGAGCCCCGGCCCCTCGTGACACCCACAAAAAGCAGAAGACACGGCAGCTTCACCCCCCTCGGAAGCCAAGGCTCAGCTCTGCCCATCCGCTGCAAACCCTTGGTAGCGCCTAAGAGCCCATCCAACCACATGCATGCTGGAAGGGCACGACAACGTGCCACTCATACTCCAGAGGACTTTATTTTTTGTTTGTTTCTTTTTCTGCACATTTGTGATGCAACTAATCCCCTTTTCTTGCAAATAAAACTTAAGAAACCCAAGTCCTCTGGCAATGGTTAAGAAGACCCTCAAGAGCCATCAGCACGGTGGCTGTGACGAGGGACGGTGCGCGTCGCCGCTGCGTCTCCTCCAGAGCGCTGTAAACATCGCTGCCGCTTTCACTTCCCACACGCTCCTCGGTGCAACAAAGTCATTAGTAAACTAATATTTTGAAACTACTGCTGAGTAATGATTCTTTCAAAATTCATCTGAACTGAACGCTCCAGACCTGCCAAACCAAGAGTGGGAAGCCAGCTCTTGGCAAGACGGGGACTCTTTCCAAGGTAATGTGTCTTGCACGCAGCTAAAGCAGTAATTGCCTTTCCCCAATACTATGTTCCCCCTGCTGAGACTTATGGTTAAACTCATGTATTGAGAAACCTTCCAAAAAGTTTCTACATAGTTTCAAACCACAGGAGTGGGGAAAAAAAAAATGTAATAAAGGAACAACTACAGTTCAGATGGAGTTTATGATTTGTGCTGCATTTCGTAAGCGCAGGGCGGACCAGCGGGGAAGGAGGCGTTAGCCGGCACCCCGGGCCCGGCGCTCGTGGCCAGCAGGCCCTGCAGGGATCAGATGAAGATAGTTTCCCTTGACTTACTGATGAGCCTCCCCCGAGCCGGCCGTGTCATGAGATCTCTGCCTGTGCCCGAGATACAGCAGGCGTTCCTAGTTTTAAAAGCCAATTTAAAAGCGCAGAAGCCTGGTGCTACCTTGCCCTTTCCTCGCTCTGGGTCTCTGTGCTGCTTCAGACAACGCCGCCTCCTCACAGGTGCCTCCCTCTATCTCCATCACTATTTGAGAGCTGCCAGCAGGACCACGCTCCGGGATGCAGAGACCTGGAGCACAAACCCACCCGCACATCCTGCCCGACGGCCGCAGGTCACGCGTGGGATCCACCCCAGAACCTGCCCCGCAGGACCCGCAGCCGCCCCAACCAGCCACGCAGGAACACCAACTTCCCAGCACGGGAACGGCCTCGGTCATTATATATATTTATATAATGAATTCTTATTATTATATACATTTAAAACCCAAAAATCTCCTAAGAGGCCAGCATTCCAGCTTTAAGCCCGAGCATTAGCAGGCGAAAAAAGGAAGAGCTCCAGGCCTTGACAGGAGTGAGGCAGCGCTTCATTTCCTGCCGTAGGCCTGGTTTATAGCTCTGTCTCTGCAGACTCCGGCTTTAGGCAGCAGATCGCAGGGGCCGTGTCTGTGTGCTCGCAGCTGAACAGGACGGGTCTGTCAGCACAAGCATAAAACAGCGAGGGACAGGTTCAAAAGAGGTGTCGGAGGAGGTTTCCGCACGTCCCGAACAGGCGGCTCCAGTCGCATCTTGCTAAGGGGCGGAACTCGGAGCTCTCTCGTTACCGTAACGAACAGCGAGGCCAGGTCCGGAGGAAGAGTTCACGGCTTTAAATAGACAAGCTGATACAGTTGGAAACACTCTGACGAGCCTGCAGCCACGCCAGCCCTGCTGCAGGTCAATAACGCTACGAGGTCTGCAATACCAAGTCATTAAAAGAAACAAGTGGCCCTGGTGGGAAAAGGAGGCGCAGCGGGAGAAAAGTCCCCTAAAGGGCAAAGGGGAAAGGGCTGGTGGCTGCCAGGTCCCTCCCCTCCCTGCCGCTCAGCCCTTGCTCAGCACCCCAGGTTGCAAGATCAGTAATTCTCCCCACGCGTTTCCTTTCGGCTGCGATGTCGGTCGGCGGGTGCGCGGGGTGTGCCCGGCGCCGGGGCAGGATGTGGTCCCACCGCTCCCGTGCACAACGCCCCATGCCACCCGCAGCAGAAACCCCGCACAAAACACGGCGCGCGGGGCGCTCAGGGGTCCCCCAGCCCCCGGCCGCTCCGCGAGCCGCCCAGCGCCCCCGTGCGCTGCAGCTCCCCGCGCACTCCCCGCAGCATCGCCGGGGGCCCCGCCGCCCCAACACCAGATGGTGACGCCGCAAGAACGGTGGAGACACAGCAACCCGACCCAGACTGGGGTCTGAACCACCCTCCAGGCTTCACAGCCCCCGCCTGCCCACCCCAAACCAGTGGGGTGCGAAGCTGGGGGAACCCAAGCAGTTAATTGGCCATCTGGGTAGGAACTGTCCTCTGAGGAACCTCAAATTAGGACTTGGGTTTTCTGCCTTGCAGAATTGTCCTCTTTGAGCCTTTTGCTTTCATTCACAAACAACAGGATTACCGGGGCTGTAAGTGTGGTCCTGCCCTGTTCGCAGAGTGAGGACGCGCGGCAGACAAGTACCAGCCTGGCCACACACCCAAAAGAGAGGGACATGCCTTTCCCACCCCTCTTATTCTTTTCCTCCTCCTACAAGTCATTTTGGAAGACATCATTCCTTCCCAAAGCAAAGGTGGTATTCGTAAAACCATTCAGAGAAGGGCCCCAGAAATTAAAAATCAATTATCATGCAAGAAAAGAGGGAAGAAGCTCAGGCCTGGGTGCAGAAGCGTTAACTTAAGAACACATGGCCCGCATGCTAATGGCACAAAAGCCGGTTTGTTTTCGCAGCGAGCTCCTGCACGGCTCGCAAGGCAAACACGCTGCCCTGCGGGGCTCCGCGGGTGCTCTGTGACGGCAAATCCCAACAGCAATGAGCTGGGGTGCAGCCAGTCCAGCGCTGGTCCTGGGATTTCTGTTCCTAACCTCAAACTGAACAGCAAAGACGTCCGTGCTCACGTTTCTGAGGCAATACAGAGACTTTCAGGAAAACAATGATACCGCGGTCAAGGCCTGTGATTTTTTTGGAGTAACCGTTTCCAGGGAGGTTAAAAGGTTGATTTCCAAAAGTGATGCCACAAGCTCACGTGGTCCTCAGAGATCCCCAAATGTTAACGCAGAGAACGGTGATAAACTCCAGAGCCGAAGCTGCTGCGAAGCACAGGCTGAGAACCTCTCCAGCACTTCTGCATCGAGCTCATTACATGCCCTCAAGCTTCAACATCTCTTATGAAAATAGAAAACCATCTTCATTTAAAGACCACACATTTTGGTAGAAGCAGCAGCTCTCAGTTAAGATGTTCCAGTGATTGATTTCTTCTCTGCTGAGGTTCTGTTCCTGTTTTCTAGGCTGCCTTCGTCTCGCTCCACTGCGCAAACCCTGCATCTATACAACTAAATACCAGGCTTTTTGTCGTCGTCGTTTTTGCCCTTCGAGGAGAAATAGCCCGACTATCCCAAGCCACGAACGATCCTTGTGGGTCCTTCCTCAAACCAGCCATGTATGTTGTAATCCCCCACCTACAATTACTACTTGAGATCTATTTGGGGTAAGAGAAACATACTTGAAATTTTAGGCCTTACGCAAACCAGAACACAGAGAATTCTTGGAAACGTGCTTCTTGTCAATGAGCCCTCTATACATCGCAACAAACCGCGGTCTGCAGAGCCTGGGACGCTGTGGAGCGGCTCCTGGTGAGCAGCAGCAGCCAGGAACCATCGCGTCCTCTCTGCTCGCTGAGACCCTGCGGTGTGGTAGCTCAATGGGAAACAACATAGATATTTCTATTCTTTGCAAACTTCTCAACATTCCAATACCTGTATCTGGCTATACGTCAATGGAAAAATGCATTTGATAATTTCTGTAGTGACACGATCTTTAAAGTGTTATTCTTAAATACTGCAAAGCTAGAAAAAGAAAAGGGTTCATAATCACCGAGCACACACAGCGCCCGGGACTCAGAGTTGGACACAACGCACCCAGCAGCCCCTGTGGTTCCCCTGTTAGCGCCCGGGGGCCCGGCCTGAGGATGGGGCCGTCGGCTTTAAAGCTATTTCCCAGTTACTTAAAGCAACAATAAACCTGCAAAGCTATTATAGCGATTTAAAAAGTAAACCCAACGGGGAAGCAAATTCAGTGGCTGTTCCATCCGGCTGGCAGATAGAACCGAGCGCTCGGTACTTCAGGAGGGACTCGGAGCAAGGTCAGTCGCTAAGCTCAGCCGCTAAGCTGGGCTTTGGAGCCGCGTCCCCAGCAGCGCAGGAGCAGGTTCAGTAGAAGCCACTGTATAAATATTTTGCTGAGCTGCAAAAGGAAGAAGCTTCCCCGGCCGGAGTGACATGTGGCACGATGGGTTCCCGGGCACAATGCTCAATGAACGCCATTATACGAAAGGCTGTTTATTTCCCATTGCAAAGCGGCTGCCAGAACACACAATCACGCGTCTCACCCTGCAGGCTGTCACAGAGAAACTCCTCTCCCGAAGAGAATGAGATAATTATGTTGGGATTAACTCTTTGGCAGCGGCAGCGGGACTTCCCCGGTCCCCGCGCCGCCCCGAGCCCTGAGCGAGCAGCACCGGGGGCACACACGGTGCCATTGATGCCACCCCACAGCCCAATGAGTTAATTAAAACTCTTAATTTCAGCACAGACAGGTGAGACCAGAGCTCCTTCCACTTCTTCACTATCTCGCCCGCTCACTGGCATTGATGCTCTGCAGATGATGGAATGTCCTGAGTTGAAAGGACCCACAAGGACCATGGGGTCCAACTGCTGTCCCTGCCCAGGACCCCCGCAGCCCACCCCGTGTGTCCGAGGACGCTGTCCAGGATGATCTCATTCTCTCCACCACACGGCAACACAAGGAACAACCTTATTTGAAAGGGCTGTGGTGCTGGGCAAACCTAATCAACAGCCCAAGAGTCTTTATTTCCCTGAAGTATTCCATTTTCACTCACATTGTCATTTTCTTAATGAAGACGAATGAAGGAAACACCAGGTTAAGAAACCTCTATCCTTGCAAATAAAACCAATACGCCTCTGCTCGGCCTCAGCAAAGCTCCTGCCTTGAGAATAATTCTGATTTCCTTCACTTGTTTTTGCTCTGGGGTGACTGCTGCCTCCGAGGCAGCCGCTCTTGAAACGCACAGTAAATAAGATCAGAATTAGGCCTAATTTGACCGTCTCCTCCTATCCCTACTGCCACTTTGGAACTTAACCGATTTATTGAGCAGCACGTCTCATCGCAGCATCCCAGGTCCAAGGGCAGCAGACGCAGGCAGTTCACACATCCAGAGCTGCATCGCTCCTGCACCGCCGGATCCTGCGGGGATCCCTTCCCGGGGCTGAGCCGGATGGGCCCCTGGCCTCCTTTCAGCTCCTCTTTCTCCATTCTACAGAACCACACTGTTACTTCTTATTCGATGTGACAACGCCATCAGCTCTCCGACGGACTGCAGGACACTGTCCACATAGCGAGCATGTTGTGTTAACTACCAGACACCTCCAGGAAAAAGAGCTTCTCCGGTGTTTAATGCGACACTCGAGCCTTAGGGGAAAAGCCAGAACCAGCAGAACTAAAATGAAAAGTCATCGCGGGCGCATAGACCTTCGTGTACGATCAGCAACTCACCTACACTGTTTCACCCCAGGGTAAAACCAGTAAAGTCCATCTTCTTTCTATGAATCACCTTAAGAACACAGCCCCGGCTCAGATGTAAAACTCTGCTGCACGACACCGACTGGAGCGGGAATTTATTTTTAGAAGTAGCTTAAAATAGAGTGTGTGTTACCTTGTCAAAAACCATCACCTCTGTGTCGGTAGAGGATGGCACAGCGCGGCGCTGCAGCTCCTGTGCCGACAGGCACCTCACACCGGCACCGGCACCGGCACGGCTGCCCGCACCGTGCCACAAAACACCGAGAAACCTCCAAAAATGGCCTTGACACCTCACTGCCAACACAGTAACAAGATGCCAGGGCTGAAAGACGGGAACGTAACGGGATGAGATAAGGAAGATTTTGCAAATCTCTTCTCCGAAGTAGCAAGTGATAGGACAAGGAGAAACAGCCTCAGGTTGCGCCAGGGGAGGTTGAGGTTGGATTTAGGAACAATTTCTTCCCCAAAGGGCTGTGGGGCATTGAACAGGCTGCCCAGGGCAGTGCTGGAGTCACCAGCCCTGGGGGGGTTTAAAGGCATTTAGATGAGGCTCTTAGAGACATGGTTTAGTGCCAGAGTTGGGTTATGGTTGAACTTGATGATCCTGAGAGTGTCTTCCAACCAAAATGATTCTGTGATTCTATGAAATAAGAGTGTTATTTCCCACTAGAAAGTGAAAAGAAAAAGCTGCGTGTTACTTCAGGGAAGGGGTTTGGTTTCTGACAGCTTTTGGTGAGATACACAAGCGGAAAATGTCAGAACGAGCATAGGAGCCGGGCAGTATGGGCAAGGGGACAGGAGAGGGACGCGCTGGTGACAAGAGGAGCTGGAGGACTAATGGACGGCTCTAAATGCTGCATGTAACATCATTTTCCCTAAAAGCCCAAGCAGCCAGAGTTATCTATTTATCATTCATTACGCCATGAGAAACAAGTCAAAAATATTCCCAAAACTCATAAACAAAACTCTTTTGATATGCCTTACCATTTCACAAAAATAAAAACCAGGCAGATAAACTAATCCTAATTAATCTGATTAGGATTATTGCAGCGGTGAGAATAATTTACTGGCACCATAAGCTTTTTTCGTCCTCTCTCCAAAAAGAATTCCCTTTGTGCACCTGCTTTTAACACCACCATGCGAGACAGCACATCCCAATGCAATCCATTATGGGCAGGAGAGATTTCATCCACTCAGTGAAATGAATAAACACAGCATCATTCATTATGTACTCTCTACAGCGATATTTAAGGCTTTTTCCCCCCCAAGTAAATCAGTTCTATGCAGTTAGAGCCCTTGAAAACACCAGACTGTGAGTCTTTGTTCACAGAACTTGATTTCTTCCTAAATTCCTGTAACTTTGGGAAAGACCCAGAGAAGGGGCCTGGAAATGAGCGTTTCTGTGCAGACTCGCCGTGATTCCAACACAGTCCCGGCCTCCTGCGACCCCGACTCAGCGCCCCCTCTGCAGGGAAAGCAGCTGGAAACCACTTTCCCATTTCAGCTCCAGTCTCCAGAACCAGCTGTTGCAGAGGAGACGAGGTTCGGAACCCGGAGCTACTGTGACAAACACGGACCGGTAACGCCACCACCCCGCCTCACGCTCCTCCCGAGGGAGAACCAGAGACCGATTCCCACCCGAGTTCATTTAATTACCTTTGGGGTCCCTCCACCACTTTTGTTTTCATTTCTTATCTGTTAAACACCAAGTTACCAGTGACTGTGCACTGTATTTCCAGTCTCCGTGGGCAGCACCTGGTGCGGCCCCATCCTGGCGCTACCGCAATTCCGCATCCTTATAACTGATTGGAATGATGGAACACAGTATGCTTACTAAAACTGCTGCCGAAACCAGGCTGGGACAGGCTGCAAGTGCTTCGGAGGCCAGGGTTAGGATTCAAAATGGTCTTGATAAATTGTAGAAATGGTCTGGAAAAACAAAAAAAGAGAGAAAAAGTTGAGGACCGGTGGGTGCACAGTGCTGAGACAGGAACGAGCCACGACGCGGCCACACGGAATAAATGTCAGCTCGCAAAGTTGGATTATTTTTGAAAAGGATCTCAGGATGACCCTGGATCACAAAGCGAACGGGAGCTGGACACGGTCACGTTACTGTGCCGAAAGCGAACATTGCACTGCGACGCACAGGGAGCTGTGCACACACACAGGGAGCTCTTCATTTCACTGCTGGAGTTGTGACACTGGACGCTGCGTTCCAATAGAGGTGAAGAGAAAGTCTCCGTTCAGACAGCGAGAACCATCAGAGATTGGGAAACACAGGCTGGAAAACCTGGGGCTGTTCCTCCCCACATTCTGGACCTTACACTGTTCAACTTCAGGTTTTCTGCCCAGCTGAATTCCACCCCGAGTCCCCAGCCAGGACAACATGCAGCCAATTAAATGAGCACCTGAAAGCATCAGGGTCTAGACTGAGCAGCTCCGGACCGGAGCCAGCAGAGCGCGGGTCTAGGAGGGCACCAAGGAACTGCGGTTCTAGTGCCTCTTCACCCATCAACAAGACAAAGAACAAAGATGCCCCGTTCACATGCTGCTTCACCCTGCCGGCAGGAAAGAGCTGCAAAGGGCCATTGCTTCTGAGCTTAATGACATCCCATGCTTCTAAGGGGGAGGGCAAAGAGGACTGCGTGAGCCAACACCAGACAACTGATACACTCCACTGCAGCAGGCACACAGCGTCTTCAGAGCCTTCCCAGCCCACACCCGCAGGTGGGAAATCACACTTTTTTAATTTTATTTTTTCTCAATAATGCTTTTTGCTCATTTCCTGCCTGGCCTCACGCCCTTCTAACAATGAATCGAGGTTAATTAGCATCAAGGTCGAGATTAAGATCGTGCCTAACCAGGACTTGTCATCTTCGGGGGACCTGAGCTCCAGGCCGGCCCTGCTGTGCCAGCCGAGCCCCTCGGTTTGGGAAACTCAGACAACCCCCCCAGGCTCGCGCTCGGTTTTCCACGCGGTTCTTCTGAACCCACCAGCGCCGCTTATTTCCACGTTCCCCGGGAGCAAGAGGCCACGCAGAAGCACAGAAGCGTGATCTGAGGTGACTGAGACGCACTTTTGGCATAAACGCCACAAACAGGTATGAAAAGGAAAACCAAGCCCAGCCGTCGCTGTTGCTCTGAAATCAGTGGGAGCAGCTGCAGTGCAAAATGAAATAAACGACTTTATATTCTCCAAAATATAAATATCCAGGGTCCCCCCAAGAGCTCACGCTGCCCTTTCCACCCCATGATGTCCCTTTGTCACCATCTCCGCACCGCACACGCTGGAACGTCACAGGATCAGGTCAAGAAGCTCCCACATATCATCAGTTTCTAGGCTAGCGCTCACTTTCTTCAGCCTCTCACCCGAAGGACGACGCGAAGCGCCACCCTGAGCGCCGCAGCCAACGCTCGCTGCGATTCTTCAGTTCCACGCGTGTCACAGACGCCGTGTGTACAAACGCAGCTGGGGGGTTTTGCCTTATGAGAGAAAACCAAAATAGCCATTTTCTGGTGTGCACAGAAGCTGTGCTGGGTGACACGGGGGAACCACAAAGCACGGCCCGAAGGAGGCAAACGGCTGATGCAAACGGAAAACAATGCGGCAAAAGGAAGTCACTCAGCAAGGCAATGGCTTTGTTCTTTCAGGGGCTTTTCGGGGTATCTTCTTTCCATAGAAAGTTTCCACTACAGTTATTTAAATGAAACTCGTGTGTATTTTTGTCCCCGGACCTGCTGCAAATTAGTAAAACAACATAGAATTGTACACGGGTCCTGGTTCCTGCGTCAGAAACATCGTCAAAGCACAAGGAATGCCCCAAAACTATTAACGACTCATTTTCTTACACTAAAACCTGGGAAGACCTCAAGATATCTTCCAGGACAGACACTGGAGGTGTTTTAGAGGGGACAAAGCCACCTGCAAGCGTGTGAAAAGCTGCAGCCATGGGCACATCCATCTTCACGGGATGGGGCAAAACAGGGAGAGGGAAGAGCTGAATGAACGTTGTTAGATCCCTTCACCACGGGCCATCCCACTGCTTGAAACATCTCAAGGCTGGACCAAGACCCTCCCACTGTCGGGTTGCACAGCGGGATATGGATTTCCAAGATGGTTCCATCTCATCATCTCCATTTTGGGCTCTGTTGGACTCATCCATGGGGGAAACACCAGGGAAGAGGAGTCGGAGCATCACGCCTGAGCCCCCAGTGACCTGGGGCCCCTCGCCGGACCCCAAACGTGCAGGAGGCTCAAGATGAAAGTGGCTTTGGCTGCCCAGCCCTGTGCAGCGGCACGGAAACGGCACACAAAGAACATTTTCTGCAGGAGATTTACAATCCACCTTTAAACCCTCCAAAGGGGTTAAATAACGCGGCGAGCACGGGTTTCTTGTGGAAAAATGACTCACAGGAAGGATGGCAACAATGCGCTGCTATAAAATATTAAACATAATAGGTCTCTCTGCCCTGGACTGAAAGAATAAAAAACAAGGTAAGTGGACCTGTGTTTTTCTGCTGGTTCTCAGAGCCACTAATGGCCCTGCGAGCAGATGTCAACAGCGTTCTGCAGGTACCGCAATTTACTCGCTACAAATTATTGCCTGGCATTTAATTAAAATTTTATTGTGGCGATTCCCATCAGCTCCCCCCGCAGCACCGAGCGCAGAGATGTGGATCTGTCGGAGCAAATGAGCCCAGGCCATCAATGAAATACTGTGAACGGGACAAGAAAGTGTGTGGTGAGAAGTTGGGTGATGTGACTTTCGCTGCCTGTTCCCAGCGCTGCCGCTGACCCGGCCGTGGGACAAGACCACGTTCCTCCACACTCACATCTTGCTCAGGTTCAGCTGGGGGCTGGATGGGAACACAATGTCACCTTTTGTCCCGTCCTGCACGTTTCTCTGGTGGCTTCTATAACAGCCAGGAGCTACAAGCACATGCAGCAGCTCCCATCTATCCCAGAGGTTCTGGAACGATCAGGTGTGCTGAGGTCCCATAAATACCATTGGCTATCAAAGAAGAAGAAAATCCCACCCGTATCTCATGAGGTATCTCCTTGTGGGTCATAGATACAGCGATCCCGAATCCCTGAGCAAAACAGCACAGCCAAGGAAGGGAAGAGCTGCATCCGTGAAAGCTGAGGCACCAGATTATCCCAAACCTCGGTGCCCTTCTAACACCTGAGGCCACTCCTGATCCTTCAAAAAAGGTGAAGGGAAAGCCAGAAACCGAAACAAAACATCCCCAGCTCCTTGTGCATTTAGAAAAGCTGTCCTCCTGACACCTGCAGACACCCCCACACCTGCAGACACCCCCACACCTGCAGACACCCGCTGGAAGCCTTGAAGCAAAAGAACCAAGGAAAGCAGAGTGAGAAGGGATGCTAAGAAGACACTGTCAACCCCTCTGTGTCCAGTGCTGGAGGACAAAGAGGCTCATGCACACACCAGCTCCAGGGCCAGGATGGATCCACACCACCTCCTGCCCTGTAGCTTGCGGTACTGGGGAAAACACGGCTCTTCGGGCTTAAAACTAAGGGGCTCTGACGACTTGAAGTACCCAAGGACAAGGCAGATTACAGCACCGTTCCAGAGGCTCAGGGGTTAACACGGCCCAGCACAAGGCTGCAAACCTCCCCTCTCAAGGTATCTGTTGATGCTTCACCTCCCTGTGCAACTACTCTGGGAAGGCAGGGGAGACAGAGCTAGAATGATGGATGCAAAATTAAAAGCTCAATAAATAATTAATTGCTGAGGTCATCAGATTGTACGAATCTGTCCATCTCGCTCTCCTGTTAATCAGAGGAGCCTCTGTTCCGATGGTGGCTGAAGTGGTCCTGGAAGGACCATAATTCCTGCAGGCTGCTGCCACGGAGCTTCTGCTGGGTGCCATATAAATCAATAGCAATAAATCATCCGCTGAACGCTGTAAGGATTTTAAGAGCGTTAAGCAAACAGAAAGTCTCCAGAGACCCCAAAACAAAGTAAGAGGTGAGTCTGAGTAACTTATTAAGGTAATCACTAAAATGCATAATTGCAAAACATCAAATATGTATATCATAGACAAAACCTCCTTTCCTCTTTCCGCTATCAGCCTCTCCACAAACGTCAATGAAAAAGAGCGCTCCGAAGGACCACAAATAAAACACAGAGCACACATGAAAGCTGGAAAACCCACCTCACCGCCCGCCTGGCGTAACCCTTTCCCTTCCCCATCCACAGCTGAGCTCACCCTGGGCTTTGGCTGCAATGGAAGGTCCCTCAAGCTGGGCCACACAGCCCGTTTCTGCAATGCGGGCGATTTCTAGTACGTGACGGTGACAAATCACAGAATCACAGGATGGTTTGTGTTGAAGGACCGTCCCAGCCCCCAGTGCCCCCCCTGCCATGACAGGGACATCGTCACTAGCTCAGGGTGCTCAGAGCCCCGTCCAGCCTGGCCTGGGGTGTCTCAGGGATGGTTCATCCACCACCTCTCTGGGTACCTGGGCCAGGCTCTCACCACCCTCAGGCAACAATTCCTTCCCCATGTCCAGCCTGAATCTCCCTCCTTTAGTTTAAACCATCACCCCTTGTCCCATCACAACAGCCCCTGCTCACAAGTCTGTCCCATCTTTCTCATTGGCCCCTTTTAAGTCCAGAAGGGCCACAATAAGTTCTCCCCAGAGCTTCTCTTCTCCAGCTGAGCACCCAGCTCTCTCGGCCTGCCCTCACAGGAGAGGATATTGGGATTATTTCTACATCTAAGGAGAAACAGGGGAAATTTAACAGCTCAAAGTGTAGTTTAGTGAGGGTTAATATCAAATATCTGCACAAAGTGCTGGTGCTTCACACGGACGCCAAACACCCAAGTGCCCCTTTTCCAGCCCTGCGGCTGCTCCGTGCCCGTTCGCTTCAGATGTTTCTCGACTCCCTTAGAAATACAGCCAGTAAAAATCTCCTGAAAATACTGTTCCCAATTAAAACGAGCCCTTATGAAACCAGTATCACAGCCACTTGCTTAATATATTTCTCCCTAGAAGAACTTAAGAGCGTTTCCTTGATGAACCCCCAAGCAAAACAGTTTCCACAGCGATTACAGAAAAAACAGCAGTGCCAGAAATAACATTGTTAGATGGAAAACATCCCCTGCTCCTGCTCTCACACACCCGCCCGTGCAAACGGGTCCCCTGGTGACAACCCCAGCACCGAGGAGGATGGAAACGGGGTGACAGTATCGCTGTTTAAGGGGATGTTTGGTGATGGAACGTGCTCAGGTCCCCTCTGCGCACAGGAACGCGATGGAGATAGAGACAGAATCTGTCATCGTATTGCAAAAGCGGCTTCCCAAGTACAAAATGTAAAATATTTTCCCTCGCAAAGTGGGACAAATTGCCCGGGCCAGGTGGGGCGTCCCCGTGGGAAAGGCGGGTTTTAATACTGACACCGTGCAAAAGCACGGAAACAACATCCCTTATATCGGTGTACTGCAAATCAACTGCTGCTTTGCCACTTTGGCACCGTGTCCCCTATCTTCCCAATAACTCCAAGTTCTGACGAATGCATGTAAAGTGTTTCCTGACTTTGCAGCGCATCCCCGCGGGTAGAGCTGGCAGCTTGCACACGGAGGAGCCAACCACGTCCACAGCAACCGACTGCAGGCACAACCAACACACAACCGTGCTCCACGGAGACCGCGAGGCAACCGATACCCCATCGGGGACTTGCTCTTAACTTCTTTAAAGACCCAAACCCTGCATAATGCATAATAAACCCAACACACACTGGCACAGCACTGCAAATCCGTCACTTTTGGCAGTAATGGTTTCGGGCTTCCTTGCTTTGAATGCAAAAGGCGCTGTTTGAAGCAGCTCTGCACGAGCGCCGAGGGCTCAGTTTTAATAAACACACCTCAGATTAACACGGATCACCCTGGTAATAGTACAAACCACGGCGGTAAAGTCATCAGATGTGAGTCACTGGGGAGGATGCTCGCGAATGCAAAGATCCAGCCCATGCACCCGCCGCGGGACGATCTCAGGCCATTCTTTGCTCTTTTTACCCATTCTGGCACTTTCTGGGTGGCCAGTGCTGAAAAGCAACATCCTCCCAGCCCAGAGCGCTCATGAACCGTGAACCTTTACCATAACACATTTTCATAGTTATTTGTAGTCATTCATTGTAGCGTGAAGCACTTAGAATATCATTTAAAGTAGCATCGATTTACTTTTATTTAGCGTTTTTAGACAAACCCGGTGCTGTTTTACCGACGGCTGCGGGGTGAGCGCCGCAACGCCCCCGGGGCGGAGGGACAGCATTTGTAACCCCGTTTGACAGAGGCGGGAAGCAAGGCCCGCACTTCTGCACCACAGGACACCGGCCAGAACACCTGTGAGTTGCCGCAGGATAAGTGCGGCAGAGACCCCCCGTTCCAGCAGGAACACCCGTTATTCCAACTGCGCTGCTCACGCTGCTGCGTCCTGGCCAGTTTCCACACGGAACCCGCGCGATGCAAAGAGCCGCTTCTCTGCAGGTTCTGTTCATTTTAGCCCGAGAAAAGTCCCGAAGGAAATACCTGAGCACCACGAGCAGGGTTGTGGGAGGTACCTAAACACCCAGCTTTACTTCCCTTTCAACTCAGAAAAGCTTTGTGTTTTTCTGTAGATACCTACAGCTCTGTTCTTGCACTGGGTTCTGCCCTGACCCTTCGTCACACTGTTTTGTCCCAAAGTCAAACCGCATCTTCAAACTGAAGGCATTTTTCTTTCAAATATGACCAAAACGTTATTTTCCTCTTTAAAATGTGCGAAGACCCAACACTTTATTAGTGTTCAAGCACACACAGAAACACTTTGTCCTGTCCCCGCCAGCCCTGACACGTCCCACAAGAGACCTCTCAGCTCAAATCCGCACTGGGATGCCAAGACACGTCGAACCTGTGTAGAGAAACCCCTCGGCTGCTTCCCTATGTTCAGTTTCTGCGGAGAGCTGATCCAGAAACACCCCGCGATGCTCAGCCCTCCCGAAAGCTGCATCCCGCATGGAACGGGCATCACGTCTCCATCCATCCGTCTGTCTGTCCGTCCCCCAGCCATCCCAGCACCCGTAACTTGTTCCTCTGCAGCTGATACGTGGCTGCGGAGCCTCCCAGGGAGTTTATCACATTTACACCCCCGTGGCAATGAGGTTGCAACTGCTAATTAGCAACTATTTAGCCGGTCCCAGCCCGGCAGCCTCACGGGGCATGTGCCATCCCAGCGCTTTCCAAATCGTGAACTTTATGAAACTTTGCAATGTCCGGTCAGCTCATTTGAGCCCCATCTCCAATCCTCCTCCAGCTTTAATTCACGTTAGTAAATCTCCCCAGAAGGGAACAAACTCAACAAAACTGAAGAGAAGGGCAGGAGGGAACACAGGAAACCCGTGGGCAGCTATTTAGAGAGTCAGCGCTGCCTCATGGAAACCTCTGAAACACATTCCCGTTAGTGACAAACCCGCAGCTTTGGCCTCGGGTCACTCGCCGCATCCCCAGGGGTCCCTGGTGACCCCCCCGAACCGCAGTGGATGGGCAGAGCTGTTGTATCCAACACCCCTTCTTGGGCATCTCGGGGCAGGGGGAGCCAAGGAGACATTGGGGGGGTTCCTCCGAAATCTCCTGAAAGCTGCTAGAAGCTCTTTGGGTTTCAAAACCATTTCTTGCAGCCCATTACCCGAATAACAACCGCCCATTGACCTTGAGCAGACCAAGCGGCTGGAGGCGGCTCTGCCATCGCTCCCAGTGGTGACACCGACCTCCGAACATCCGACCCACGGCTTATCTCACCACGTTACCTCTGGGGAGCACATCCCGGCAAAGCGCTTGTCTAGTTGGCCTTTTATTCCAAGATTATAACCTCCCCTGAGCTGGGAACACAACCCGCTCACAACACAACACCCCTTGGGTTCCTCCATCACCGCTGGCTCGTGGTTCACGATGACACAGATGTGGCTACCAAAGAGAATACTCATACACCTGAAGATGGAGAAAGCCAGTCCATGTATAGCCGAGACTTAAATCTATAAGTAATCCCTATGAAAAGTGACTGTAGGTGGGTACAAAATTAACGGTCGTGTCCAATTTGTGCCTTTTGAGGTCTGCAAAGAGTGAACTTCCCTTCAGCAGGGACCATCAAAGCAAGGCAGAGGTTGGATTTCAATCTGGACGCGGGAGGATGGTAACAGACCTCAGGGAACTACTGCACTTCAGACCAGGTTTGCTGGGAAAAGGGCCAGGTTCAATTTTCTTGGCTCCTCCCGAGGTTTCCCCTCTAACTGCTCCACCAAACGGGGGCTCAGCAAACCCCGTCAGGTCCTGCCGAGGGCAACGCGAGCGCAGGAACCCAAACCCAGGCGTGAGCTCAGCTGCATCCAGCCAATTTTGACACACTTTGCTTTCCTGCCTAAAACCTGCAGGTCTAACGGAGAAGCGGAGCAAAAGAA
Source organism: Nesoenas mayeri (assembly GCF_963082525.1). Lineage (NCBI taxonomy): Eukaryota > Metazoa > Chordata > Aves > Columbiformes > Columbidae > Nesoenas > Nesoenas mayeri. Next base: position 6,687,515 of record NC_137571.1, read on the forward strand.
CTCAAACCCCAAAGGCTCCCGGGGCTGCAAAGCCTGAGTAACAGCTTAACGAGCAGGTGACTCTCCAGAGCCGGAGGAAGGAACAAGAGAAGTGCTGGATACACAGCGTGGAAAAGATGACATAGGATCAGGAAACTGAGAAGCTGCTGAAACTGAAAGCCTCATTGCACTAAAAAATAACACTTTCATACCATCGGTGTACAACAAGGTTTCCCACAGTGCTGAAGATGCTCGGCTTTGTACCAGTTGCCACCAGCCCCTGTGCGCCTGCACAGCCAGTCCCGCTCTCTCTGGCCCCGCGCGCTGTGCTCACAGGCTGGCTGAGCACCGGGCCCACGGGCGCTCAGCGCCCACGCAGGATGGACCCGCATTCCGGGCACCGCGGAACCAGCGGCGCCTGCTTGCAGCAGCTTGTTTGGGAAAGCAGGAAAACTTGATCTCACCCGTGTTTTCCTCTCAGTTCTCCTGCTCAGAGGCGGCTGAGCGCTTCCCAGAACAGAGTGCCTCCGAACCGAAATTTCCGTGCGACTGAAAACAAAATACAAAGTGTTACAAAAATACCATCTATGTGTGTTTAAAGGGGCTGGTTACTGCTCCTCCTCGGGAAAAGGCTTCTCGGAAGGTTTCCAGGCAGTGAACAGCGCGGGATGTCCCTGCAGGGCCGGGTTCCCCAGCGCACCCCCGTCCCCTCCCCAGAGAGCTCCGCAAAGCGCCAAAACCAGCACTAGGGGAGCTGGGCGCAGCCCGGGCTTCCTCGGGACGGGGGGCTGCGCTTTGCAGAGCAAACGAGGCAGCGCAGAGGATAAGGAAGATTTATTGCACATTTACTTTCACCGAATGTTTTTTGAATGACTGAATAATCCCCCAGTCCCTTTAACGCAGGCCCTCCCTGACACACAATGCGTCTTTTCATGCTCATTAAAAGGTTCACCTTATGCAGGCATGTAATTAGAGCCAGGCGGGATAAAAATCTCCATTCTGATTACTGCAGCGCCCACAGAGCCGGAGCTCCCGGCCGCCGTGTAGAGCCAGCCTGGGAAAGACCATGTTCTTCAATGCAAGTCACAGCAGCGGGAGCGCTAATGACAAGAGTCCTCTCGCAAGGTGGTCTCGGCGGAGCCAGGAGAGGGAGCAGCAGCGAGAAACGGGGCTGGATTCACAAGCCAAGGTGGGAAGAATTCAGCAAGTGTAATGGGCAGAACGGGAAACAGAATAAACACCTCCCTGCATCCCAACCAGCCGAGTGGCCGCAGATCCCAGTAGAGCTGTAAAGATCTACTAACGAGCAGCCTTTTTAAAGTCAGAGACAACGGCGCTGAATGTATATGCTAAATAAATTGCTTTCCTCCCCAGAGAGTTAGTTTTGTGCTTTTTGGTTTTGCCCAAGTTTGAAGCCCCTTGCCAAGAAACCAAACGCCTTCAAGCACTGCAGAAGCGGCGAGTCTGCTCCAGCACTTCGCATTCAACACGTGCAGTCGAACGCGGCCGGAGCTGCGAGGGCAGCGCTGCAGTGGGACGGGAAACCTCGCGCTGCAGCGGGAGCCGCCCCGCGTCCCGGCGCTCGGCGGTGACGCACAGGACGGAGTTCCCAGGAGCCCCTCATTAATGACCCGCCACCCAATCAACAGGACGCCGCGGTGATTTCCCGGCCGGGATGCGCTTCTCGGCTCTCTCCGGTTACGGCCATCCCGCCCGTGCCGCGGTGCCGCACCCGCGGCAGCAGCGCTGTCTCAACAGCGCTTTTGTTGCTCGCTTCAGAATAAATATTATTCTCGAAACCGTTTCTCCAGGGACTCACCCCACCGGATCCCCTCTGCAGTTCCCACATCCGATCACGCTCGCACACGCTGCAAACTACGCAAGCCGAACACTGAGCTATTCTATTGACAGCTGCCGTATATTTTTCAAGAGCGAGCTCCAAACATTTCCGAGTTCGCTGGCTCCCCGCTCGGCTCCCTCCTCCGCCCCCGCTGCGAGAATGTGCTTGTGCTCAGCCAGGAAACCCAAGCGAGCGGAGCCCGCGCTCCCGGCTCGCCGCCTCTGCACCCGGGGCAGCCGCTCCGGGGGAAAGGGGTCTGTGAGGTCCCTGGTCAGGATGCTCAAAGCGCAGCACAGAAGCTGCAGAGGGACGTAGAAATGTTTCTGAAATGGCTGATGTCCAGCACGGAGAAATTAGAAGTGCCCATTGTGCATGAGGATGAAAATGGTCAGTCACAGGGAATAACTTTGCTCCTCAAAGGCGTTTCTAGGGCTGCACCCACCGCCGCGTGTGCTGAATGTGTCCCAGAGGACACAGAGCCCAGACCTGCTGCAAGGACTTGGTGGTAACACATCCCTTAATTAATCAACTAGTAACTGCGGAAAGTTTACACACAATTTACACAAGTCCTCTACAGACTTTGTGTTTCCTTCATAAGGGCTGTGGTAAGTCCTTCCCCAGCCCGACAAGCCCTGGGGCAGAAGGCTTCTCTTCCCCAAAGCAGGTCAGGGCAGCACGGATCAGCCCCACCAGCGCCCGCTCCGGCATCTCCACACCCTCCACCGAAGGAAACTTCTCTAGAGGCAAAATCAATCCCTTCAGTCAGACCTGCCTGCTAAGAAGAGGACGGGGACAAGGAGACTCATGGGCTTTGGAGCATCTTCACACCTGCGAGCCAAGTGAGAGTCACAACGTCCCACCCGCCCCACGCGAATCCCATCTGTTCTTATGGGGGAAACGCACTGCGAACGTTTTCCTACAAGAATCAGAATGCACAGTTCCTGAAACACCGAGACCGTGAGAAAAACACCACAGTCCCCAAAAAGCACAAACAACTTCCTAAGGGGTCGCTGAAGCCACATACAATAAGAGAGGTGGGAGCTGCGATGAAGGAGCTACCAGGACATCCAGAAGGTTAAAATGGGCTCTGTGCGCTGACACTAATAACCTTTCAACACCAGGAAGGCTAAAAGCCTGTAAGCTACAGGTTATCCTGCAGCAGCAGAGCAGGGTTTGGATTGTATTGCTCACACCATAAATCACCGCGTCAGCTGCCCGGCCACTTCCACTCACCAGGGTGCAGCGGGTAGGGGCGCCAGCACGGTGCCCAGCCACACAGCTCCAGAACCGGGAGGAAAACGCTAAAATAACGCATGGTGCTTTTGTTTTTTCCAGAATAACAGTCCACACATTTGCACAGAGCAGCTCAGCGCGTGTCCGCGTTTCTGATCGCACCTCTAGGTGCATCAAAAGCATTATTAATTTCCATCAAGGAGGATTAAGAAGCTTAAATCATTAGCACTCATTTACTCAGGCTTAATGCATTTTTAAAGCTGCCTCATTTTCTGCTGACGCGCAGGTGCTAATCAGCAGCGAGAAACACTTGAAAAGGACAAAGCGCCCCAAGGGTCGGCCCCGGGTCCGGACCCTCCTCCTCGGCATCCAGCGGGTCCCAGCTCTCACCTGCCCGCAGGAGCCCAGCCGATATTTTGGCCGCGGGGCTGGGAAAGCCGGTTTGCGAGGAGCTCACGCAGGGATTGCACTCGCACGGCTTCTCGCTCGCATCACGTGTTGCCCAAGAACAGCCCTTCTGCTCCCCGCTTGCTTTCCTGTGCAAGTGATAAGGAGGAAATCCGTCCCAGACAGACAGACAGACAGACAGCTCACCCCTGCCACATGGTCCGGCCAGCGAAAAGTCCCCAGCTCTCAGCACCTTAATTAGAAGCGGCTGCCAATTAAGAGCGGAGCTGCGCTAAGGCAGCGCCAGGGAAGGCACCCGGGCTGTCTGGCGGCGGATCAAGAGAAACAACCCCTCGGTGTTTACAGGATGCAGGAGCCCGACATCCAGTAACTCCAGTTACTCATGGCCGTGACCTCACCAGCGAGACATGCCCCAGTCTACGGCTCCTAATTACGCCCCATGGGCTGCTCTTCCCTCTCGCGCTGACCGTGGCTGATACGAGAAAAACAGACGCAAATCTGCGCCGGTGGCCGCGGGCGCCCCGGCCAGCAGAGCCCAGCGCCGGGGTTTGTTACCTGCACGTGTCCCCCGTGCCGCGGCCGCTGTGCCATGACTCTGCCCTCAGCGCGGGGACCCTGGGACTCCAGGGGGATCTTCTGCGGGGCTGCAATAGAAAAGGGTTAGTTTAAAGCTCCTTATTTGGGCAGTGATGTAAAGGGAAGTTGTTCGGGCAGCGCCACCCCCTTTTTTTTTTCCATTCACTACACATTGTTTCCTGTTGTCAAGCAGCTGCTGTGGCTGTGGGGCAGACAAGGGAATCCTTCACCCCGCTGGCCCAGTGCTGCTCCATCCCGCACCCCGCGGGTTGAGGAGCAGACTCCCCCGGGCTGGAGCTCAGGAGCGGACGGGGATGCCGTGTGCCCCCACACGCCAGAGATTATTTTTCCAGCACAAAAGCGGCTTCTCGTCCGCAGGAGCCGGAGGGCGGGGGGACATGGCGGGGGACATGGCGGGGGACACGGCGGGAGCCCCGGCTGGAGCTGGAGGAGCTGCGGCCCGGCCTCCAGCCCTCCCGCTCCTCTCCATCCATCCCACCTTCCTCCTCCTCGTCCCCTCCTGCCTGGGCTCCTCGCCGCTCCAGCCCCCCCGGCAGCACCAGAGCCCTGGGGAGCAGGGGCCAGGGCGGCCCCGGCCACCCCGAGATACTTGGGGGTTGTGTCCCGGGGCTCTGCACCCCTCAAAGCGCCCGATTCGGCCCCAAAATGCACCCCGTGTTTTGTGTGGTTTCTTTTTTGTTTTGTTCCGTCGGTGGGTTTTGGTGTAAGCGCCTCAGACTCCAGCAGCAGCCTCATATGGTTCTGGTTTTACTGGGCCGGACAGCCAGATCAGCTCCTCCTCACACATCTACACGGGGATGAACCGAGAACAGGCTGTGAGAACCACATATTAAAATGTCACCTTCCAGTCCGAAAGGGCACCCGGTGCCTCTGCTGTGACAAAACCTCTGTCCATAGAACACACAGCCCCAAGAATTCACCAAAATAGCTGCAAGGTGCTAACGTTGCTTTCCAAGTGCACCACGCGGTGCCGGAAATAGGCACGTTCAAGATTTTCATTTGAAAATAATGCTATAGTTTTTTAAACTTATTTTTCAACAGCATCCTTGACTCTGCCCCTCACAGCAAACGGCCTCGTCCCGCTTGGGGAGGTTCGTCTCTGTGCTCCAACAGCCAAAAACCTGCAGGTGTTTTTCCCTGGACGGTACAAACGTGGCCATTCACGGCAACCGGCACAAAGGTGTTTGCCCGGTGGCTTTTCTTGGGTGGAAAAGTGCGGTTTTGCTTAAATGGGAAAACCAAGGCGCATGTTCCCCTGAGGCTGCGCGTCCCACCGGGGCCAGGGGCATGCAGGTTAAGCCCCGGCCACACTGCGCAGCTCTGAGCAAATCCTTTGTTAGAAAGGGACTGTCCTCGGGTCACGGGTGGTTCAAACCACATCTCACCCTCATTTAAAGCTCAGACTCTTCCTCCTCGTCCTTCGCCCGCCCCCGTTCACCTCAGCGCGGCCCGGGGTGTGCACAACGCTCCCCGCCGCCTGAAAGGCCCCTTTGAAACCAGCCCCACCGCTGCTTTTCTTCTCATTTGAGCTCTATTGGTTTGTGCAGGAGTCCCCAGCACAGCACCCTCGGTGCTCAGCACTTCAGCCATTCCCCAACTCACCCCTCTTGTCCCTGCTGCTAAAATGCATCAACAGAGCCAACAGCAGGGTCGGGATTTTCAGTTTCTGCACGTACGCAGCTGCTAAAGCTGCGGTTTGAGGGACCGGGGGAAGGAGGTTCCCCTAAAAACCCCTGTGCTGCAGCATCAGGGATTTTCCTATCAGCTCTCCCACAGATTTGCTGAGCAACTATCAACAAGTCCCTTCACCTTTGTGTGTCACGGCCTTCCCAGCCAGGGAAGCTCTTTGGAGACTTCAAAATGCGGTTGTGTTTTTATTATTATTATTATTATTATTATTATTATTATTTTTAAGTCCCTAAGCTCCAGTCTGAGCAACCAGGATCCTGCGTGAAGAGGGGACGGGGAACACGGTTTTTGTGTCGTCCTTCCCCTTGGGAAAGCTGGAGCAGCAGCAACCTGCCCAAATGTATTTCAGGTACAGTTAACAGCCTTTTACAACCCGAACCGTAAATCCCTACAAACAAATGATATGGTAAGGAGGTTTGGGCTCAGCCAGCGCCACCGGCGAGCTCCGCGTCTCGCTTCCCACATCTGCACAACGGGACCAGCCGTGTTCCCCAAGCAAAAGCTCCCCGTGCTCGTTCAACATCTCAAGAGTGTGCAGAGAATCTGCAGTTACCCAAAACATCACCGCAAAGTTCCACTCTTCCAACACTTACATTAGAGACACATGTCCTGGTAAGGAGCAGCCATGAGGAGTCATCACGCTAATTTTAGCCGGAGCATCTGCTCGATGTTAAATCTGAAACTTTGTCTTGGAGAAATAATTTAAATGATTTTTTCCTTCGGAATTGACATTTGTCAAACAATATGTCGTGCATGGAAATTGCGGCCAACGATGAGTAATGCGGGCGAGCGCACGTATTCCGCACCGCGCTCGGGGGGAGGCTGCTGCGGTTCGGCAAGAATTAACGAGTGAAAGAGCCGGGCTGACGCGCGTCCTGCCCCCTAGGGCCCCGCTGGTGGCACAGGTACCTATAGAGACCATACAGCCTTGAGCAATGCTCATTGCGCTGCTGGAATCAACCGCACAGATGTCTCCGAGCAACACCGTACCCTATTTTGATATGTTTTGCACAAGCACCTGAGCAGGTTCCCACTCAACCCAGTTTTGCAAAGTACAAGAGGTGGCATCTTCGGATGGGACACGGGAAGGGACACGGCTGCCTTCCTTCTCCTTTTCCTTCTGGATTGCTGTACAACCTTCCTATGTTTCCTATGTTTCCAGTGCGCCTGGGGAGCCCTGCGGATCCGCAGGCTTTGTCAATTGTAACTAAGAAAAGCAAGCCTGGAAGAGCTTAAATTTGCTCCGCAAACAACTGCACCCGCTAGAAACATGAAAGATTTACCCATTAAAGAAAGGCTGGAAACCACCGACACAGACCAATATACGATAAACACCCCGATAACCACATCAACGCACGTGAAACAAGGAATCACAGAGCCGGTCCACGCTGAGCAGAATGGGCGTCTATGCGTAACAAGTGTCAATTCAAAAATTAAATAAGCATCTTTACCACGTATTCTGAATTGCACTGTGTACGCAGGTGTCGCGTCCCCTCTAAAACTGTGCAAAAACAAACGCTCCATTTCGCTCTCTGAGAAGGTAAATGGCCCCAAATCGCCGTCGTTGTGTCCACTGGGAAAGGCCTCGTGGATTCCACCCGGCAGAGCCCCCGAGTCCACCAGAAACTGCTCATCCCGAGTACCCTGAACAGCTGTATGTATATAGTCCATGAGTATTTCAACACAAGACGCCATAGAAACAGCCATCAAAATTCACTCACGCTGCCTAAAACCTTCTCCTCCTTAATTTTGACCCTGACAACACTTTTCAAGTAACCACAGTCATTCCGGACTGTGAAATTATTAACTGTCCCATGCGAAATACTCATTTTCCCTTAGACAGAGGCTGGCAAAGGGTGTTCTGTGCCCGCGAGCTCCTGAGCAGGGACAGCCCTGCGCCCACAGCCCCCAGGGCTCCGGGTGTAACAGCCAGAAAACCAGCGAGATGGGCCTTCCAAGCGCCAAACAGGAAACCAAGCAAAAGAAATTAATAGCTAAGAAAGTATAAATAAAATACTCAAAGAGTGGGAGAGGTAACAGAGAAAAACAAACAGCACACACCCTGGAGAAAGACCGCGTGCGAAAGGAAACATGGGCGCGACCTCCCCGTGTCCATCCCTTGACTCCCGCTGTACGCCGGTGCAACCGAGAACCGACCAACACCCCAACCTTTGCTGCTCCATCCCAATGTATTTAGGATCACAGAATCACCTGGCTGGAACAATTTGCCTGTTCAGTTCGATGGAGTAATCGCGAGGCTGAGTTTGGCCCCAGATCCGCGGTGGCGTTTAGACAGGACAGTCCACGCTGCCGGTGGCCGTGGGCTCACCCGGGAAGGAGTAAAACAAATGACACAAGAAACACTGAATAATACAACCCCATTAGAGAACAACTGGACTAATCCTGAAACGCAGCATTCAACGGAGATGGACAACCACAGCTCTTATCTTCTTCTAGAGACAAAACGCTCCTGTAGACCCTAAAACCACCTCTGCCGGGACCTCAGGATAAGCAAACAGCCCTTACTACAGTCCTTCCAAACTCAGGATGCTGAGCAGCAATGAGAAACTCATAAAACTTGTACGGCATTAACATCAGCAGCGTGTGTTTTGGAGTGAAACTCCACAGATATTCATATACTGTGAGGCCAGGTAAGCGCGCAGCAGTCAGCTCTCTTGGAAGAACGATTTCCCATGACAGAGCTCCGCCAGAAGCTTCTGCTGCTCGTTGCATTAATTGCATTACCTCATTTCTGCCACTCGCCGAAGAAACTCGCAACGTTTTGTCAGCTCATATTCCCTCTTTCAAGTCAGAATTAGCAATAGAAAACCAAAATAGTTTTACTAGTGTACTGTGTCCTCCTAACAAACTTCAATAATAAAACACCATAAGTTTTGCATCTGTGGCTAAACCAACTTTTGGCCACTAACAGGCGGCGTTTGATGGGAGCTCAGGGGGAGCAGAGCAGCCCAGCACCACCCAAAAAGGGAAAAAAAGCACCATTCTGGCAACAAGCAGAACTTTAGCGTTAAAAGGCAGTTGAGCTTTTTTGCATTTGTAAAGCAGGGATTGCAGCTCCTTCAGCTCCTCCAAATGGACAGGGACAGCGCTTGTTCTCTAAGTGCAGCAATCTGCATCTTGCTTCTGCAAGCTGGAATTCGGGAAAACCTTAAATGTAGGATACACTGGGAAAAATACAATTAAGCTAAACAATGAGTGGCTGTTGTACCTACTCAATGTGCTCATGTAGGTTACACCAGCCACTTAACGCATCTCTGTGGCAGGGCTGCTATGAGACAACAATTAATGAATCTCTGGTTTACTGCAGCCACATACAAAATTAACCGGTGGCCGTAACGACGGAGCCGAGTTTGGCAACCGCTCTCATCGCTCGCTTGCCACCGCGTGTTAAAAACCTCATGGCTACTTGGTAGTTGGAACAGCGGGGAGCTCCAGGCTCCCTCACCTCTTTGTCCGGCGTCTTCAGAGCACAAAGAAAGCCTTGAAAACACACAGAAAAAGGGGTTTAGCCCTGTGCACCTTTCCCCAACCTGTTATTCTTGGCAGCACAGACCTCTAAGCTATTGCTAATAAGAATCTATTAATGCCTGTCCTCTGCGGCACAGCGGGATTCACCTCACCCAGCCTCACATTCCTACAAGGTAAACACCTCCACACCTCCTTCCATGGGGAAGCCCTAGAGCGGACTGACCCCTTGCAAGACGCACGTCCCGAGCACCACGTTGGATTGCAGGGGGCTGGTGACGGCCCAGCGGGAGGGGACGAGGAGCCCCGGCCCCGCTGCCGAACGCGGGTGGACAGGACCGCGTGTTATTTTACACTTCACCGAACCACCAGAAACGCCACCTGACCCCCCTCGCTGTGCTTGTTGTGGATTATTCAAACATTCAGTTGTGTATCACTCGCCAATGAACTCCATGCAAAAAAAAATATATATATACGAAACGGATCAAAAAGGCCATTCCAAATAAGCTGTAGCAACTTAAAACTTAGGAAAATATTACTTCAGGTCACATATAAAAATAAATTCAAATAAATACATGTGAAACAAAGGTTTGCAAAAAATCCCAGCATCCCGAGTTATTTTACTGAGTTATCAGTTATTTTACTGAGTAGAGAAAGAATGTTTGAGCTGTCGGGCGCATCTGGTGGCCAAATAAAAGGGCTTGTTCCTATGAGAGCATTTCCGAAGCGCTTGATGATTTATTTCTAGATGCAGAGAGACAGGACAGGCACACAGAAAATTCCAAGGCGGGAAAGGGCTGTTGTAAATCAGGTTGTCATTTTTCCTGTCTTCTAAAAGAACCCCAGAGAGGTCAATTTGAACAGCAGAGACCGTCTCCCGCTCTCTCCAGTTTTACGGCAGTGGTCGCGTTGTTACCCCAAGGCAGCGGAGCAGAAAGGACCCGCTGCTGGAGACAAGCCCAAGCTCTGCTCTGGGCATCTGCAGAAGACGGAGAATATCTTGGAGCTTTAGGTGATGTCCAGATGTTCTTGCATCTGGTTTGGCATCTTTGAATGGCTCTGGCATGTGTGGTGGTGAGCACATTCAGGAAAGCCATCTGGTCATGCCACGCTCCATGCTGCCTCGGAGCGAGGCCTAAGATGCCCAAACTTGACCATAGACTACGCCTAAGATACCTAAACTTGACTAGAGGCCACATAACACCCAAAATACTCCTGGGTGCTCCCATTCAGGCACCCACACATGCTCAGAAATGCCCCAGGCTTTGCAGCTGGTCACTGCTCATCTATGGCTTGACCCAAAGGGAGGAATCTGCTCCAACAGCACCCGCCAGGCACGGGCAGCCCCCAAACTCAGGATGAAGCCCAAACGCTGCTCTCTGGTACAGATACGAGAGGTGCTGGAGGAAAAGCACTGATGGGCAGTCACCTCCTTCTCAGCAGAAGTTTTACGCTGTGCCAGCAGCGCAGGGCTGCCCTGGCTCTGCCCACATGTGTAAAAGACCAGCTTGGAAATTTTTCTTTTATATATATTATTTTATGGTTTCAGTTCAGCAGACAAAGCTCCTGAAATTTTCCTTCAAGGGCTTAAATCGAAGTAATTACAGGCTGCAGTCGCACAGTATTCGCTGGCTACCAGAGCCATCTCCACTGCCAGAAAAGCAGGTCAATTATAAGCAATGAACCCACATTACCAGGAGAAAAAGCTGGTTTGAATTCTGGTCAATTAGTGCTCAAACTGTCTTGGAAGAGAAAGGTAAATTGAGCTAATAGAGCTACGCGGCGAGACCTCCGTATCTCAGCACCGCGAGCAGACAGCCGAGGCTTAATTCCTGAGATGTCAGAAATTAATGATGTTTTGGCATAAAATCAACTCCTAACCTGCAGGGTTAGACACTGCGGTTCCCATCCTCCCTCTCCCCACCTCCGGCTCGGGCTCTTGCTGAAGGTCCGCGCTGGCTCAGGGAGGGCGCGCAGAGCGGGGCTGGGAAAGTCCAGCCCAGGTCCCAGCAGCCGGGTCTAGCGGCTCCTCCCGCTTTTCTGAAAAGGCTCTAAAGCAAAACGGCCGCAGCCCAGACACCCCGTGAGCCCCCAGCCCCGCGCTGGGCTGTTCACAGGCAAAGCACTGCGGAATCGCCCCGCTTTTTCGTTCATACTTTTCTCTGCCGAATGGTACAACGACCCGAAACGGCGGCAGCGCCCCGGCTGGCCCGGCCGACCGTCCTTCCCGGGCCCGGCGCGTCCTCCGGCCACCGGCACCGCGGATCAGAGCAGGGAAACAAACCCCTCCTTGCCGGGCAGGCCGGGTTTGGCTTGCACGTGAAGGATTCTTTCTTGAGCGGCTTTGTTTCTGATACCTCTCACGGAACGGATCTGCGCCTGGTTTGATTAATAATAGATGTGTCTGTCTCTTTTTTAAATGTCATTAAGATTCACCGAAAGATTTTCCTTGGCAGTGAATTCCAGGGCTTAATTATGTGCTGTGCTAACAGGCTCAGTGTTTTTAAATGTAATGTCTAATCCCGTTAGAGGACACGGGCTCCAGTGCTTTCAGCGCAGGTTAAATAACAAGCCAGTGGATCCCGTGCACCTTCACCTCATGTTTGTGGTACCGATGGCAGTTCTGTGTATTGGATACACCGCTGCAGCGCATCCTCGAAGCGAGGAACGCCTGCTCAATGCTGCGCTGGTTTACACAAAACCCTCCACATCCATCTCAATTAATGCCAATAAATCCAAAAGTTCTGCTGTTCAGCACTCGTCCGTGCTCCCCGCACGGTTTGTGGACAACACGGGTTTCTGCACTGATATTCCTCAGCCAGCCCCTCCGCGATGGCTGTCGCGTCACCACATCGCCATCGGGTCCAGGTCGCTGCGGTACACACCAGATCTCCCACACAAACCCGTCAGTGCTGAAGAACGCAACCCTCTGGAATTCTGTTGAATTAACACTCATTTTAACCTGAAACCCCCCAGGACAGCGGTGTCCAGCTGCTTCCCGAGCAGCTCCGCACAGTATAGAGGGGTGGGAAACATTCTAAACACAGCCCCCTGGCTCCCACAGCAAAGCACCCGAACACGCACGGAAACACCTCAGTGCTAACAGAACCCACATTTCACTTTTCTCTACCCATATCCCAAGACCAGAGACGAATGCTGCTCTGCCTAAAGAACCAACATCAGCCATACTCGACAGCTGCTCCTTTTGTGTCCCGACCAGGACTTTGCGGTGCTGAGCGACGAGCAGGAACAACGACCCGACTCCAGAGCCGTGGCCCCAAAACGGATGCGCCGTTTTGGATACACATCCTGCTCAGCTCGTGCCCAGCAGAGCCGCGGGAGTGCAGGTGGCGCCAGGTGAGCGCTGACTCGGCTCCTGCAGCTCCTGGAGCCAAGAGCAGGGCTGGAGGGCAGCGGGAGGTACAACCTGCTCCGGGTGACCCAGACCCCGGGCCACGACCCCCTCGCTGCTCTACACCCACCTGCTTGTTCTCACTGCAGCGGTTCACTGACGTTTACCTGGCGAACACTGAATGACGGTCACTAACACCCAACAGCCTCACAGTGGCAGGAGCTGCCAACCTGCTCTTAAAAACGTGTGTTCCGGGCAAAACTGTTTAGGAAGGTGCACGGGAGGAATTCACAAGGATTAAGCTCAAAAGAACGCTCCAAAGGCTACAAAATTTAACCCCGGGAGCCGTTACAACAAAATTCTCAGTGCTTACTTAGGCTTCGCACGGAATTAACGGCAGGCCAGTAAAAACACAGCCTCATCCTGCTAAGAAATCATCCGCACGTTTTAATGCGCCACCTGCACATACTGCGCAGATCTACAAGGCCCTAAATATAAACAGCCAGCCCTTTCCTGGCTGCTGAGCGAACACTACCCCGGCTTGTTCTCCGCGAGAGCCAAAATTATAGCTGCTCGGAGCTCAGGAACGGCGCAGGGCGGGACGCGCTGCCCCCGCCTCCTCGCTCTTCTTTTTACGGTGTTTGTAGTTTTATGAATAAGGCATTCATTGTGCCCAAACCCCAAAGATACCCAGCGCGGAGGGAGAGCTAAAATTAGCGGGAAGTGTATTCCTGACACGGCCAGAAGGAAAGACGGGTCGTGTGGGATGCTGGAGATTCGGCAGGGAAAACAACAGCCCCGAAGGGCCTGTGCTGCCCCGCCGGTCGGAGGGCAGACGGGTTTGCTTACACCCCACAGGCACCCTTGTTTACCTGTCCAAACAACTCGGTTATTCCTGGAAAGCCCAGCGGTGGAAAGCTGTGCCAGCACGTACATACCCGGCCCGGCAGTGCTGGGAGCAGAGCGAGCACCCAGATGCAACTACAGCTGCAATGACCGTCTGAACTTCCCTTCCAGAAGACCCCAAATTGTTTTAAAGGCAGAAAATATGTAGCTGACAGCCCTGGTTATGAAACCGCAGGCAGGTCGGGATGGAGCATGACATTGATCAGCATGGGGAAAAGCAAAAGGAACCTCTTCTTCACTACAAACAATATTAGGGATAAGGAAAGCAAAGGCTCCCTGACCGCCCTGGCTGCAGTGAAACCAGGAATATATGCATACAGATGGATATAACACATATACATAATACATATATGCCGCAGGTGGCACGTGCGGCACACACCCCCCTTCCCTTCCCAACCTGTGCTTACACTTCATCGACTCCACCCTGACTCCAAGGTCTAACAAAATGTAATCCCAGCATGGCTTCAATTAATTAATTAGATCTCGTTCCAAGCTGCCGTGCCAACTCCTGCAATTACACTGTGTTCACGGAAGAGTCAGAGCGTGGCTGTGTCCGTCTGTCTGTCCCTGCACAGAAGCAGCCTCGGAACAGCCGGGTCACCGCGCAGCAAAGGGGTTGATTTCAAAGCACTTGGAACAGTCGTGTCCCGGGGTCAGCAACACCCCTCACCGCCCCAGCACGGCGGAGTCCCCAACCTGCAAATTCAGTCTTTATTCATCAGAACTGATGAGCTGGGACTAACGGGCCACTCGGTATCATCAAACCCACCTGCTCCAAGTACAGCTCTTGTGCCCCTCCCTGCGCTCCTGAGCTTTCTTCCCTCTTCAAATCATCCTCAAATCAAATCCTTTGCTTTTTAATTCCCTGATTCAAAACTATTTTTTTCACCAGGAACAAGCTATGAGAATTCAGGAAAAATGGGGATATTTTGACAGGACAGCATCATTATTCCCTGCACTGATCTTCCCTGGTAGATGATTTCCAACCATACGACATCCCACGGGACTGTCCATAGAGCATCCCCAAAGCGCAGCATCGACACCGTCCTAACAACGTCTTTAGCGCTATCTGCTCCTCTTCCTCCCTATAGCGGCGCAATCTCAGGTGCTCCGTAGCCACAGTGATGGGAGCAGCACAAACAGACAGACAAGGACCACAGAGCAGGAGGTATTTCCCACTGCATGCTTGTCTGGTTTGCACCATTTCCGTGCAGTGTAATTAATTCTGATCTCAGAAGAGCCTCATCACTGCCAGTGCGCCGGGCAAGGACCCCGATGAAGCGCAGTTGTTTGCAAACACGTGAAAGCGTATTTAAAACCCTTTGTTTCTCGCTCCAGCTGCCCAAGTACTTTTTACTCAGCTCCTGGATTCGTCCCAAAAATAAAAATGACAGATTGCCAAAAAGGACAGAGCTGGAGGGGCGGCCGGAGCGAGGGCTGCGGAGCGGCGAGACAGCGCACCCGATGAATATATTACCCCGCTGCCTCTGGGAACGGAGGTCAGAAGCCGGACCAGGCTGAAGAAACGCATTGCAAGAAACACTTGCGAAATTAAAGGTCAGTGAGATAACGAGCTCTAACGGCGGCCGAGCGAGAAGTGTTTGCTGCTGGAGCCGCCCCGAGCTCCCGCTGCAGCCCCGCGCTGCTCAGGGGGTGCAAACGCTGCCCCCTGCAATTAGCGCTTGCCAAGGGACGCCGGGCCCGCCGTGCGGCAGCGGGACGGTGGCAGCTGCTCCCGTGCCACTCGCGGGGTATTTCCATCCTCAGTGCCTCTCCTGCTCCTCCTCTCATGCTGCTGTGCTGCGCATCCTACCCCAATGTGCTTTAACACTGGCAATAACCTGCAGCTGCAGATCTGCAACGTCCCGGCTGCAGACACCAGGCTGTGCATCCTACGGATAAATCACACACTCCAAAGCAGGCAGCAGACAACCCCATTTTTCACTGCAGGACTCTGTTTCTGTGTCTCATACCAGCCAAGTGACTCCTGGTCCTTAAAATCCCCCCACCAGCAGCGCCTGGCCCTGGGCTGAGCCGTGTCCATGCCCCGCAGCACAGCACCTTCTGCTGGAGGCTTCGCCAAGAGCGCCAGGAACGGGATTTGATTTCCACGAACTTCCCCAAAGTTGGGCAAGCAACATCCCTAAGGACGGTCACACTGCACCAGCAAACGAAGCAACTTTGTGAAGGTCACAGGGGGAAAAAGGCACAGCTGCAAGGGACAAGGCAGGACGGGCGTTGGGGACCTGCTGGTCATGTTGCTCAGCTCACGAGGAGAGACCCATCAGTGGCTTCTGCTTCTAAATATTTTATGTTAGGCAGCTGCTGGACAAAGAGCCAGAAAGAAAATCGCAGCAGCAGGAGATGCAACCTCCACCCTGGCACAACAATCCACACCAACCGCGTCCAGAAAACCACAGCGAGCGCCTGTACGGGGCACAGCCTGGGCAGCCGCAAACAAAACCAGCGGCACGCCATAAACAGAAAGAAAAGACCAAGATGGGCAGCCCGGATCAGTCCCTGCACGTCAAAACATCTTTTTGAATGCTCAGTCACCGCATGTCTGCTCCAGGAATCGCAAACCCCAAAGAGCCCATCACCTCTTTAGAAAATCACAAGCAGAAGTCGCAGCAGGAAACAAATGTCCCATCCCAGCGTGGGCAGCTCAGCCCCGAGGCACCGCGGCCACGGGCTCCGCGGCCCACGTGTCCCACGCCAGCACAGGAGGTGTCGATGCGGTGCCTGAGCCTCTTCCCTGGGCAGCAGCCGCTACGGGTTCATGCCTCTGGTCCCTGGAGGAGACTCGGGTGTTCATGCGGTGACCTGGGACAGGAGCCTGGCGTGGAAAACACGAGACCTTCATGTCGTGAGGCAGCTCCATGTGTGTGCCGTTTATACCACAGACACCATCGCAACCTTCCTGACTGTCGTAGCAACGCAGATATTCTTCTGCTTGCTCCCATTGAGGTATCAGGGCCTTTCATCACTCGTTCTTTCACTCCTTATCTGTTATCCCTTCTCCCATGCTCCCCACACTAAGGCCCTTGCAACTGTCCCTTTGTCGCAAAGATCTCCAGATACACACAGTGACACCATGACATCTGCGTGACAGCAGAATCGCCTGAGACCACAGAATCATTTTGGATGGAAGAGACCTCCAGGATTACCGAGTCCAGCCATAACCTGACTCCAGCACTAACCCACGTCCCTGAGAACCTCACCTCGTGTCTGTTCAACCCCTGCCCAGCCCCATTCACTTGCTCCAGACTAAGACCTGCAGGGCCGTGCCCGTGCAGCGCTGTCTTGGCAAATCCTCCCTTGCCAGAAGCAGCAACCAGGCAAAGAAACAAGCCAACATCCCCCTAATTGCTTCCAGTCCCCTAACGGGCCCACGCGGCCCGTGCTGCAGACACGCTCTTGCGTGACAGTTCTGCAGCAAGATAACGATCCCGCCACTCCCGAGGGTGAGCTGAGATCGGGGGCTGCAAGAGCTGCACTTGGGGCGATGCTCTATTAATTTTTGCTGCTGCCTTCTCCCCGGTGCTTCCATATAACCCCCCGTTCTCCCAGCAGCACCGACCCTCACCCCAACGGGGCTTTGCTGACCCCGGTTTGGCAGCGCACGTGCTGCCATGGGCACGGCGCAACGTAAGCGGCTGCAGCTGCCCCGCCGAGGTCCCCGGTGCCCCCGCTCCATCCTTCTGGTGACCAACACGTTTAATTATGTGTCTGCGAGCGCACGTGCGAGCTCCTGCGGGCTCTGCTCGGGGAACGCATGGAAAATCTGGCTCCAGTACAGTGTTGCTTCTATTTTACCTTCTTTACTGCTTGAAAAACATTTGGCCGTTGCTGGAGCGAGCCGGGCTAGACGCATACATTACAGTGTGCTCCAGAAATAGCAACGCGCTGCCTTGCACAATTTCTGCAGCTCAAAAGCTTCCTTTGAGCTCGGCAGCCTGGCCCCGTCGCGGAGTAGCGCTGGGGAAGGCGAGCGAGCGCTCCGGAGCCCGCGGCTCGGGATGAATCACGGCAGGAAGGGCGCACGGCTCCGGAGGCAGGTGAACAAAGCGCGAGCGGGTTTGATTTCCTCGCCCTGGCTGCCAGCTCCTGGGCGTCTTATGCAAAGTGTTTAATGAGCTAATTTGTACGTTGGAGAAGGAGCTGTACGTCAAAAGCTGAGTTTAGGTCCGGCCTGGGAAATGGAGCTGTTGGCGAGGACGAGCGTCCCATCACCCGCCCCAGGGGCCGTGAGGCTGCACGACCAACACTGCGCACCGCTTTTCTCTGAAGCCGCCAGTTTGAGCAAAATACAATAGTTTCTAGTGATACAATCCACAAAATAATCTGTAGTTTGCTGATCTCCGGACGAAAAGCTCCTTGTTCTCTCAGGTGGGTTCTGGGGTCTCCAGTCAGCCATAAGAGCACATGCTGGAAATCAAACCAGTTTCTGGAATAGTGCATGTTTACATCTAATCTGATGGGTTTGGGGGCCCCACCTCTGACTACAGGCAAAGTCTCTCCCACAGTTGTTCAGATACTGCTCAGCACAGCCCATAATCAAACGCTAAGTCTCAAGTGCTGCCAGGAGACCACCCTCACCTACAAAACACGACAATGAAACGCTTACCGGCATCCCGGCCCACGCCAGCAGACGGCATTTCGCAACATAAACCCACTGGAAGCGCTCAAACCATTGAAAATCATACAAATTAAAGAGCATGGTTGATACTGGGAGATCTAAACCAATCGCTTAGTATTGAACGTGCACATCACATTCCTGCACCCAGCCAAGGGGCCCACAGCACCCGCAGGACTCTCCGTCTTGCAGGACCTCCCCAAGAGACCCAGCACCCGGGTCCAGTTTAACCAGTGCTCTCGGGCTGGATCCATCACCACTGCACACACATCTGTCCCTCTAGGACTTCCAGAGCCCCAGCCATCTGCTGCGGCAGCTGCTTTGGGACTGTCACACCCCTAGAAATCCCCCACGAATTTCCACGGCGTGTTTTCTTCCATCCTCCCGACACAGCTTCTGGGTGGGGAAAAACGTCTCGGGCATCCCAGGCACCGGTGTTTGCGCTGAGGTAACCGTGGGACTCGTTCCAAACACGCGGGACAAAGACCAGCACCCGCAGGCTCCCACAGACACGCACACCCTGCGAGACGCGCTGCCCGGCGGCCTCTCCTGCTCCCCCTCTCCCTGCAAGAATAAACCCAACACTGCTCAGTGTCCCCATCGCTCAGAGAAGAAGGGAAAAATACAGAGTATTGGTGTTGAGGCTACGGGAGGCAAATGCCATTCCCAAGATGCAAACAGCGTATCCCCATCGCTGCCGAATTACGTTGCACCACGGGCTGCAGGTCACAACCTTCACCCGGGATTTGTGACACCGGTGCCTTTACTGGTGACATTATTCAACTGTGACGTTCCATGGACACCAAACCCAGTATTTATTGCAGCCTTCGCTGCCGTGAACTGGCTGGGCCGTTTCCAACACCAGAGCAGCAGACTGTGTGCCTCTCTTTTCCTACTAAGGCATTACAGGCTGTTTTTACATTATTAAAGCAGACGTTTTGCCTGGCACACTTGATTTAGTGCCTTTCTTCCGGGGGGCGGGAGGACCGAAGGCAGCTGTTTGCCTCCTGGGCCGCAGCAGAACTTCGGTGCTTTGCAACCTGGAAAACAAGAGTCCAACGTCTTTCTAAAAGTCCTGGTGGTTGTTATAGCAACATCCGCACGTGTGAATGTGTGTGTGTGTAAAAAAAGCCTCCAGCCCGGGTTGTCACGGGCAACGCGAGTCAGCTCCCGAGTCACACCAAAGTTGGTGCCATGCCCGGTGTCACCTGAACGTGTCCGCCGGCCCCAGGGCGCCGGGCCGGGCAATATCACGATGTCTCTGCGGGTGCTGAGCAATACTGTGATACCTGTGCGGGTGCCAGGTGCTCGCCGGGCACTCAGCGCTGTCTCGCGTCTGATTCAGCTCCTGAAGCCGACGGTAATTTCTTTATCCTGTTTGCTTCCTCCTCCCTGGCGAGGCTGCGGCGGCACCTTGGCCCAGCTGGGAAGACGAGCCCGTGGCTCCCTCCCAAACAGATGGCGGCGAGGAAGGTCCAGAAATAATCCAACCCGTGTGCCCGCGCGTTCTGATCGCCCGGCTGGTTGGCAGACCCCCCGAGACCACCAGGAGAAGCAGATGGTCAAGACATGAGATCAGAGCTGGAGACGGAGCCGTCAGTCGCGGGCTGGCGTGGCGGGCACTGGGACGCGGTGCGGAGCGGGCCGGGGTCACCGGCCCTCAACAATGGCTGTTTGGGTAATGGGGTTACAGCTGCAAGGTCTGGGGTGCACTTCAAAAAGAAATAAATACATTTAAAAAAAATCACAGCTTTGTTGTACCGCACCAAACAGCCCGGGAAGGATGTGCTGAGCTCTGTATGTTCCCCTCTGTGTATTCGCCGCTCGGGTCAGGAGGGATGCGAGACGCTGCGCACACCTCCCAGCAGCGCCTGGTGGGTGCCAGCACCCAACACAAAACAACACCGGCTCTTACTTTCGTCCGGCATTTGCTGATTTAAAGGCTTACGCTTCTGTCACAGCAAACAAAGAGCGAGCAGGGCAGGCAGCCCCGGGAGTCTGGCCCCCATCTCCTGTAAAACAGAACTCGTGACCACACGCTGCTCGTGAGTCTCGCACACGGGTAACGGCAGCGCCCGGGAGCTGCCAGGAGCCCAGCGCGGTCCTGAAGGGCCGCCTGGGGACACGCGTGCAGGGTCCCCTGGGACAGCAGCACCGCGCTGGCCGCCCTCCCGCTGCACTGGGCCCTCGATAGGCTCTTCCCAAATGAACCTGTCAGGAACGCAGACGTTCGTCACCCGCAGCTTTACTTTTTAACCCGCGGTGCGATGTTGCTGTAAGAAATCGAATACTTAAGCATTAAGTATGTGTTACAGCGCTGCCTTATACAGCAGCAAAGCGATTAATTAAAATTTACAAGAGTAATCCAAATGCCTAAACATGTTCCTTGGCGGTAAATCCCGGAACCCGCTGCCAATAACATCGCAAACTAATGACAACCCCGAAGTCAACCTTTGGGAGCCCTGAAGAGCCTCTGAACTAAACCACTTGGTAACTGGGGAAAAACAAAACGATCCACAATTCTTCATGAGAAACAAAGCACGTGAAGGCGATAACGCCCGATACACACCAGGAACAGCCCCAGCCCAAGCCACAAGCACTGGCCAAAGCCCGGTTTTGTTAAGGATTGCGCTGCAGCGCTGAATATGCCATATAAAAGAGGGAAAGAGCCAAGTTCCCATCCAGTCAGGCCCCGGGAGATGCTGAGTGCTTCCAGACACCCCGAGCCAGCCAGACCCTGCGAAATCAGAGGCTAAACGGCTCCCGGGGAGGATTTCTTCATAGAGCTCCAGAGGACATGGGTATCGATCACACTTCTTCCCCGCTCCCCCCAAATCCGCTCGCAGAACATAATCCAATAACCTGATACTTTGGGTAACCTTTGAAAAGCTCAAAGTGAAATTTCCCCGGGGTGATACCTGAGACTGAATTAGAGCTGAGGGGTAAAACCGGGGTTAAAGCTGTTGACTTAAATGGGAAAACAATAATGCAGAAGACGTTAGCACGGAGCAGGCAGGTTTACAGCGGAGCAGCCCGCCAGAGCACCCTGCAAAAGGGTGCTGTAATCAAACGAATGGGAAGGGGAGACTCTTTAAAGGCTCATCTCACTATTAACACCACATTCCCCTTGCAGTGTGTAAATAAACACACACCTGATCTGAACTCACCTGTACCAGCTGCTAGAGCAACTCCTGTTTAGTTATCACTGCTAAACGATTGCCGTGTTCTCGAAGCACACTACGTGCTTACCGGTAATGATTCCACTGCCGTGATAGAAACCTTGCCAGGGTGAACGGGCATCGCGCTCACGGACACGCAGCTCACCGACAACCTTACAGCAGTTCTGCTGCATTTCTGTGCGCTCTTTCTTGAAAAAAGGAGAAAGTAGCGGGACATCGGGCGGCACAAACGGGGCCATCCCCGAGTACCCAGGCAGGACGGGACGGTGAATCACACGTAACCTCATCAACACCTGGGCAAGGAAACCTTAGCGAGGGCAAAGGAGCTGACGGTACCAGACGCGTTCATCTCTAACCAGTTCAATAACTTTCACTCCATGCCAATGTTTAGTACGGCCTATAAATGTTTGCTTTAGAAGTGCTTTTTCTCCCTGGGGATGCTGGAGTGTTTTACACTCTCCAACACCCTCCCCGTGTCAAATCCCATCACCCTGTGCTCAGCTCACAGGTGGGAGGGGAATGTTGGTGTTTCTCTCTCCTTTCCTGCCACACGCTGCGTCAGGAGCCCGTTCCAGCTCCATTCGAAGTGCTGCTGAGTGACGGCCGCAGTAATGAGAGTGGCTGCCTGAGGAAGGGCAGACGGAGGGACGCTCTAAATAGACCTGTCAGAGAGCTGCTAACGGGACTAATACATCAACTACAGCAGCGCCCGACACAGAAAAGTCTTCTAATCTACTGCTCTTTCAGTTTTAAATGTTTGCCAAGGCCCAGCATCTCTAATGCTGCATAGGTAATATGCTTTTTCTTTATAAACAGTTGTAATGACCTCTCGAAGGCTATGCCTGGATTTCTTTTCACGAGAAACAAGAAAAGAGGAGGAGAAAAGCGGCGGCAGGCGGCCAGGGATCCAGCGCTTCGGCAGCTCACAAAAGAGAATTTGGGCTGATTTTCTTACAAAAAAATAAATGCAGCTTTGGGCTGATGAATTCACAAGTTGTTATGGGAACCAGCGGCACAGATGATGCCCCAGAGGAGCACCGAGAACGTCTATGGGATCTGGGGGGATAATATGGAACACAGACATCTGTAACACGCGTGGGTTTCACCAAAATCGCACGATTTGTGACACAGTTTGCAGGGGTCTGTAGGAGCTGTGCTCTAAGGTACGAGCAAATCTCACCGTGCTTCCCCCCGACCTGCTGCTCACGTTTGGCACAAGTCTGGTAACACTATAAAGGTACCTTCTGATCTGCCTTCCAAAAACCTGTTTACTCAAACCCTCGCGAGTGGGCTTGACGGCGCGCCAGCCGGCATCACCCCCAAACCAAACCACGGCGCTCGTCCCCTGCACTCGGCTGGGCAGGACAGCCCGGGGGAACCACAGACCAACCCACCCAGAACACCCTCTGCAGATTTACACCTGCACTATGTTAATATTTGGGTTATGAATAAAGCGTGTGGCTTGCCGTTCAGCCCCACGTCAGCGCTCGCACCCTCCTTTCACCCGCCCGCCCGAGCCCATGGCCCTGTGTGATTTTTCCAGCCGTCCTTTTGGTCAGTGCCAGGAGAGGGCCCTTGGGCTCCGTCCCCTCTGCAACCCTCAGCGCACCCACAGTCACACTGCACCAAACCAGCACCAGAGGAAACATCTCCTGCACTTAAAGCTTGCAGAAGCCACGTTAGGGAGCCTCATTACTGCACTCACTCGTGTTCGGGTTTTTTTCTGCACTAAAAGACCTTTCCTGGAGTTTGGGTTTCACCACAGTACCTGCAGTTTGCATTTACCCAGCGGTTTTCTGCCAAACGCCTGGCTGTGGACTCTTCCAGAAGGCAACAACTGCACCAGGCTCCTCTGCAGAACTACTTACTGGGCTAGGAGGTTTGTTTGCAATTTTATATGAACTCCAAGAAAGACGGATACATTTTCTCAGTATGTGCTGTGCTCTCCTCTTTGTCCGAGCCACCTGCTCTCTCCCAGAGTCTCCTCCATCACCGCGGTTTGGGGTTGTCCGCAGGCTGTCCCCAGGTCCCTCTCTCCTCTCCTGGAGCTCTTCCTGTCCAGTCGTTTTGATGCTGAGATCAGGAGCGAGCGTTTGCAACCCACGGGCAGGTCCCTTGAGAACGGATTTTGCAAAGGATGCTGCGAAAACTCCTCTCAGCAGCCAGGCCAGAGCGGCCTCCACGGCACCGGGGGGTCCTGGACCCAGCGGAAACTAAGGGTGTTGGTGGGTTGAATTTCCACTATCAGAGCTCAAGTGAGACCAGGGCTCATGAATCTCCCTCATTGTATTCAGCTCCTCTGAGCTCCAGCATCATTTTTGGAACACATTATCTCCCACACCAAATAAAGTGTGGGGTAAGAGCTATTTCATTTGGCGTTCCTCTCAGCACGCTCTGCCTGGACACACGACGTCCACGCCGGCGCTTTGGGGCTGCAGCTTTTTTGCTCTGTTTAAGTCACGCAAAGGAGGACGCGCAGGCTGGTTCATATACGCACCAACCATAAATTACACTGCTACAAAGCACCAGTTCAAAAGAGGGAGGTGTAAAATAAGCATTCAGATTGGTTTCCCAGTTTCAAGCTCGTTATTTTTGGCTCCATTCCCCACCTTTCTTGCGGAGCAAAGGCAGGGTCACAAGATGATGTCCCAACAGGGCGAAGCTTTCTCCTTTTTTCCGCTCTCTCCTTTGATCCTCCCTCGTTCTGCAGCAACGAGGCCACGAGCGATTTCCATGGCAAAGAGGAAGGTGGATTCGGCGCCTCTGGCTGCGCGGAGCGCGGCGCTGGCAGCAGGTGAGGGGGAAACGCCGGGGGCGCTGCGGGCGGACGAGAGCGAAGCCACTGGAATCACCAACCCCACGTACATTTGACCATTTCCCGCAGTAAACCCACCAGCCCGGGATTTTTTCAGCGTTCGGGGATGTAGCAGAGAGGAAAGCACACGGTGATCCCAACAGCAGCAGCTTTCTCTGTACATTTATCAAAGTAACGCAAGGCCAAGATCCTGCCTCCCTCACGAGTCCTGACAGCGCCTCGGTCGCCATTAAGATATTGATGTGGCGTTATTTTCTCCCTAAGCCCCCTAATTTGCTCTCAGTTCATTGTCTATGGGATTAAGCCTGTTTTTTTCAATGGAAACACAAGAAAGCTCGGTGCCGCGAGGCCGAAGGAAGCCTGTGCTATTCACCGGCCACCAGCCACCCACATGCTCTCCCAATTCAGCGCACACAAAGCCAGCTCTTTGTCTCTGCAGCTCCCTCGCTGCCATTCACCGCGGCGAGATATCGCTCCCAGCAATGGAGCCTGCCCATACAGGGGGACCGATAGATAGAACAGAGACCAAACCCACCTAATCGAGCCTTGGACTTCGCCCCACTGTCACAGAGACAGCTCCTTTCTTAAAAACAATGTATAGATAGCAACAAATCTCTACTAAGCACCCTTTCCATGCAAAGTTAGATGGTGGTTTATGTACTGGGCGGGCAGCAGGAGTATTTTCTTACTTTACAAGACTTTTTGCCACTAATAACAAATCAGCCGAGCATCAAGGGAAAATAGTAATAATAATGCCCAAAGAATTAGGAAGAAAGGATACCCATAGTTTAAGGTTGCTTTAACCTTTGTATCTTCAAATACTTTGCTTTTCTGCGCTTAATGAACTACACATATGATTTGCAACTGTTAAGGGGTTAATCTCTAACCATTGTTTTAATTGGATCAACAATTGGCTTTCCGCCACTTCCTTTGCAAGATTATTCCACGATCTAATAGAAATCAGCGCCAGAAAGTATTTTCCTGAGGATACGTGCCAGAGGAAACACTATGGGAATAGATAATGACCCGAGTTTCGCAAGGATCAGATACTGCAATTATTCTCATCCTGCAGCCAGAGCCACGACGGCTCCGGCTGCCCGTGCTCACACCTCCGAAGCGGCAATGAGCCGCTCGCTGACAGCCCCGCGGCTCGGGCCGGCGAGGAGAACGGAAAAATAGAACCAAACTTCATACTATATTGTGCTGCATTGCAAAACCCAGATCTCGATTGCCTGTGCAACGCGCCCAGCGGCCCCGGTGCCTCAACACGTGCGGCGTTTCGCACGCTGCGCAGGGCACAGAGGGATCCGTTCTCGGGGCTGCACCTGCCTGACCTTCAGCTGAACATCATCACACAAGAGAGGGCTCACCTGCGTGAGCGCTGCCATCCCCAATGTGCTCTACATCACTTTCTAATGCTAATACACATCTCAAAGTGGACAACTTCTGGCACTACGCACATGGCTGCGTTACATCTAATGCTTGCACCGGCAAAGGGGTTTTAGGACTGGTGTCACAGGTATGCAACCCTACTAAACACCTCGAGGAACTGAGGCTGCTAAGTTTGGGATTTTGCGAGAGAAAGTCTGTGCTCGGGATAAACCAGGACTTTTGAGGTGAGTTCTGAGAAGGTCCCTTTGGTGTTTCCTCCCTCGCCCCGCGGACAGACAGACAGACATGGAGCTGAGAGGGGCCAGAGCAGCCCCAGCAGTGACCCCAGGCTGGACCAAGCAGATGAGTAACTTGCTTAAAGCCTAAGTACATCAAGATGGCTACAACCAAACAAAACCAAGCCTGGCTTGGAAGTGCCAGAAAGGCCTGGAGAGCATTAAGATCTGTGCAGGGTGGACGCTGCCCGGGATGTCCCAGCGACGGGGCATCGCAGACCCGGGACAGGGACGGAGGGGAAGCGGGAGGGATGGAAACACCTCCCGTGGGGGTGAAAGGGCAGCGCTGGGGGGCCAAGGTACCGCTACACACCAAAACTTGTGCAAAACCTCAAGAGAAGGGAATTGCAGCCCAGGACACATAATGCACTGGACTAAATCTATTGCCATGGCGCAAATGCTTAACTTAAACGGAACTATGGCGGGGATCGGGCCTATTATTAATTCATATTCCATTCGGATTACTGTTTGAAGGTATTGTCTCAGCACAAGCATTACTAGATGCTGTTCATTTGTTTCTGAGAGCCACAAGGAAAAAAGAGATTAGGTAATTGCAATGCAAGCTCCAAATACAATCAGTGGTTTTATGAAATCTAGCCTGTCCCAGACCACAGTTTTCACATTGTTCATAAACACCATCTGTAGAGTTGCTTTATAAACAAACATTATGTTTATCTTTTGCAAGAATATCATTTCCTAATGAAACAAGATTTTCTTTTGTTGGTGGAACTGAACCCAGAAACGCTCTCATTCTACCGCGCAACTCGAGCTTTCCGCCTCAGCTTCTGGAGACACGAGTTTAATCAGATACTCAGGGAACAAGAGAAATTGCTACCGAGAAACAGATCCCGAGCTGAGGTTCACAAACCCATAATGTCCCAAGCGTTTGGCATTCCGGTGTTCTTACGGAGCATGGTTAAACCATGAATGCTGGTGAACAACCGGCTAATCCCGGCGAGGCAGAAACGCAGCTGAGTCCTGTCGGGGAGGACTTCTGGTCTTTTTGTAGCTCTTCCATCCAGTTTTCTGGACGCCACCCCTGTGCTGATCTATAATTCTCTATCACCAGCTCACAGCTCCTGCAGGTGGTTGCAGCGTGTGCCGCATCCCGCCTCTCCCGGGGAGAAACACATTTCAGCAGGTCTGTGTATTTTCATTAGCAGCCCTGCACCCACTCTGAGTGCCTTCAGGAGGTTCGAGTGATTATCGGCTCTGTCCTGCTGACTAATTTCTATTGAAGCTTCAGCATTTGCTTAAACGCTTCCGATAGTTCGCTGACTAACGGTGCCTCCTCCTGATTCTCGACACAGAGAAACCCGGAGGAGGACGCACCGTCCGGAGGGCTGAATAAAACCGAGCAGCGTGAAATTCAGAGGGGTTTTCCCCACACATCTTGTGATTCGGTCTCGGTTTATTGTGACCTGTGACATTTCCTATCAGCTTCTGGCTCAGGTGACTCAATGAATGGAAGAGCAAATTGTATTAATTTATTCTACAGCCCTCAAATCAAGAATTTTACGGTGGGCTGGTTCCCTCATAATGCTTAAAGAGAGTGGTACCATTGATACAGCCCAACACCAGATATATAATCAGGAGTAATTCTTCTTGGCAGTTTGTTATTTGAAATGCTGCTCTTACTTCAGACACGTTCCCAATAGCCGCTCTGATGGCAGAGGACGCACGTCTGTCCTTGCTGTCACCCGTTCTTCCTGTCCCCATTGCATCTGACACTTGTCACCTCCAGTCTCTGCTCCCTGCCGACAACACTGGGCGGACAATTAGAATAAAAGGCTGAGCTGCAATAAAAAGCATTTTAAAAAGGTTCTGCAAGCGATCCATCACCACTCATCCGCAGTATCTGTAAGTCAGCATCTGTCTGCCTCAAACATTAGCCCATCACAACACAGAAATCAATCAGCGGACCTGTGCAGCCAGGGGTGTTATCTCAGCGAACACTGCAGGGCTACCAAGCGCCCTCTTTATTTGCTTGGCCACGACCATTGGCTCCACTCACAAGGCAACATTACAGCATGAATTATCTCACAAGCACCTCTGTATATTACCATATAAACCCACACAAGCCATGACAGCGGGTATCGAGTCACTTGGCATCCGAGCAGTTGTGTGCCCCAGTTACGGGCAATTTGCACATGTGTTTGTTTTGAAACGCCCCGTCCCTCTTCCTCCCATGTCCCACGAGCCAGCAGCAGGTCCTGCATCACGGGTCCTGCATCCCTCCGGTGCTGGAACAGGACAGATGGTGCTGTGTTCCCAGCTGGGACGGTGAAGAAGGCCCTGACTGCGGCCCCAGGACACGCTCACAGCACCCAACGCGTGCAGAACCCCAGCTGGGCTCCCATCGCTGTGCACGCCTTGGGAGGGACGGCAGGAGCACGACTCGCACCAAACCCGCCTGGGTTAGCGCTGTCTGCAGTGGAAACGTCCGTGCTACGCGTGGAGCACACCTGGCGCTACACATCTGGTTTTGTTCAGGTCTTCAAGAGAAAAACATTCCACGCCAATACATCCCAGAGTGGATTCGGCGCTGCTGCCCACCTCACCGGACCCCTTCCCACCCCCTTCAGCACCAAACAGGCTCTGGAGACCCCCCAGGGCACAGAAACAATGACACAGGACCCTCAGCTGCTCCTCTCCCACCTCCCATTAAAACAAACCAAACCAAAACACCTGAGAGCAGCTGAACTGCAGCTGTCACCGATTTAAAACAGTGAATTAAACAGGAAATGAAAATTTAGTGATTAATCTTTAACTTCTCACAGAGCAGTTTATCTCCTTTGTGTTCTTGACCTCCAGTCGACAGGAGCCAAAGTGCCCATATTTAACCAGTTTCTAAACAGCCTACTAGCGAATTTTGGCAGCCAAAAGCTCCCGTGATCACCTTCCCACCCAAGACAAGAGGAACAAAGGCGGCTGTTGTCATCTGATGCGCGCTGGTCCGGTTCCCACCGGGGAGAAGGGAGACCAGGCCAGAACACGATCCCCACACTCACTCCCAGCCTGTGTACACACATCCACCACCGTCCTGTTTCGAGAGAAACAACCCAGAAGAGCTGAGCTTTACATAATGACGTGTGAAGGGGGAAAAGAAGGAAGCTGGACTTGCTATAATTAGAAAGTGCTGAGGCCCCCGCGGCGGGCGCTGCGGCCCACGCGTTTCATCACCCACGGTGCCGGGCTATATTTACCTCCCGTAAGAAATGTTTGACTTGCCACGGGACACAGAAAACCCCACCAGGATGTGGTAAGCGAGAAGGGAAGTTCACGAGATATGATCTCTAACTGACATCATTTTGAGGCACATCTGAAACTCAGATGCTTTTGGGGGTTTTTTATGTGCAATTAAAAAAAAATATATATATAAAAGGAGAGAGGAAAAAAAAAAGAAATAAAAGGCATTCTTAAGAAAAAAGCAAACTGCATCAATAGCACAATGGCAGTTCTGGGGCAGCTCTGATGTTCATTCAGCAGTTAAGCCTTTCTGTACTTAAAAAGGGCCTGTAAGAACGATGGGGACAGACTTGTGAGCAGGGCCTGTTGTGATGGGAAAAGGGTGAGGGTTTAAACTAAAGGAGGGAGATTCAGGCTGGACATGAGGAAGGAATTGTTGCCCTGAGGGTGGTGAGAGCCTGGCCCAGGTACCCAGAGAGGTGGTGGATGAACCATCCCTGAGACACCCCAGGTCCCGAGCGACCTGTCCCTCCCGCATTTGCTGTTGCAAATTCTGGTTCATGGATATATCCCTCCTTCCACTTCTTGTACTCTGCCCCTTCAAAGGGAAGGCAGTGATGGGGCTCAGGCTGCGCCACCTGCGAGACATGACTTAGAACACAAGGGAAAAAGTCAGCGCGGGCATCTACAGCGTCAGTTATTTATAGGTAGCCTTCAACATCATCTCTCGATCAAGATCCTACATAGGAAACACTAAGTACCAGCCACTTTCTGGAAAGGTTTAGAAGTGGAGGCTATGGAGAGCAGCACCAAACTTAGAGTGGAAAGTTCTGTGTTTAACTACAAAGAAACATGAGCCCCTACACCACCGCGAATTGTCTTCTTCAAGAGGAAACCAAAGGCTCAGCCGCAGCCCGGTTCACGGTTCTGGGTGCTGAGTCTCTTGGGGCTGCTCTGATCATCACGTTAATACCTGAGCAACCATCTTCTACCACCCATGTATCTGTTGACTAAGAGCGATCAGCGCAAAGCAGCTAAGAGTTAGAGCCAATAAAGGAATTAAGATGACATCCAAAATAGTACATCATTACCTTAAGTGCAGCGTAGGAGGGGCTTAGGGCGAAATTCTGGAAAACAATACAAAATTCACCCAGCCTATGCGCTTCGGAGGGCTAAGATTCCTATAAACAATATCCACGGCCACCTTAAACTACAACGTGGCCTCCTTAGAGCCAGCACAGCCATTCATCAGGAAAGCCTGAACAGGATAACCCGAGGGCACTCCGAACGAGCTGGAGATTGGGTTCAGATAGAGAAAATGAAGTGTTCATTGGCACGGCGGGAAGTGAGGCCCCAGAAAAACGGGACCGGACGAAGAACAACAGCAGAGTCCCCAGGGATGGGGCCCTTGGGACGAGTCCCACACTGGGTTTGGACATGTCAGGCTTGGGTGGGCTCTGTTCTGGCAACCGGCAAGAAACACTGCGCACAGGACACTGTCCTCGCCAAAGGGAGCAGACGGGCAGCACCGATACCCAGCGAGCCTCGCGAGATGTGCACCAAGGAGACCACCTGCGCCCCACCATCCCGAAACACAGCGCCGAGCCCTCCAGAACCGCGCTGGGATACCGGGGGGGTCACGGGGAAAAAGGAGAGTGGGACACGAGGCACAAGGGTCCACGGAAAACTCCGGTTTGAAGGAAGGTTGCTCAAGTCAGTCATAATGCTTGGGGGTGGGAATGAGGGAGTGGGAGAAAAAAGGGGTGCACAGAGCAGTGTCTGTGTTATTGCCTGGGATGGATTGGAACAGCCGGACTAAAAGCTAATGACAGTGTTTGCAGGACTAATTAACACTTGTGTCATCAAAGCACCAGAGATTCGGGGCACACTGTGGATCCCACAATGACCCATTCCCAAGAAGACAGAAGTTTGTTGGCCAAGAAGAAACACGCCTGGGGAAGAGAGACAAGATGTGACCAAGCACACAGACACAAGATGCCCCCGATTGCGATCGCCGGATGGTGAAACACAGGTCAGGCAAACCCAGCCCGTTGATACCGTGCCGGTAAATCCACCCTCTGCACAAACCTACACACGGGAAGATCTGAGGTTGCAGAGAGCCCGAAGCAACACCACTAATTGTGGTGTTTGCTGCTTTCACTTCATACATCCCATGAGATATTTCAGCTCTGGAATTTGCCAAAACCTGATTCTCAACAAAGCTGCTCCTCTCCATTGGCGCTTGAAGGACCTGCCCAAAACCACCTCCGGCCACGCAGCTCTCCCGGTGCTGGGCAAGGACGAGCGCTGGCCACCGCGGCTCTGGAGACTCAGACCGACCTCCAGCGTGCACCCCATTAGTGCAAAGCGTGGGAGATGGAGCACGAAGCTCTTTCGCTTCTGCGGCACAGGCGGTAAAGCAGCGCTGCAAATTACAGCATCTCCGATGAGCACAAGGAATTTCTGGACCACCTACACAGATGAAAGTCAAAACCACCTGAAAATAATCACTAATTTAACAACAAATGTTTTCGTCTGTGAATCAGCAATGTGTGTGTTTGGGAAATGGGTAAAGAGCAGCAGGTTTCTTGGTAGAGGATAAAATTAATCTTGTGGTAGAATTTGGTTCATTCACTTTACTCCTTTGATTACAGATGCAGTCAATTCTTATAAAAACCAGAAAGTATTTAGGCTCTACCTACACAAAACCCATGGACCGTCAGGGAACAGACAGGAAAAACCTACAGTCCAACCCAATTTATGTACTGAACCGTCTGCTGGAGTTTGTACCTCCTGTCTTGCCACAAAACTGTATTAAATGCAATGACCCGGGTGATAGGAGGCGTCTGATGTGGAACTAACTGCATGAATCGGGATGTATCAGCACAACGCCCGTCAGATGGACGCGGAGAGATAACGAGAAATGAATAAGCAGAACTGTAAAGAAGTGACTATGAGGGTGTTTCCCATCCTGGAGCGCTCGCTCTTCAAAGCAAAAAACAAGCCTCACAGGCCCCTCCGTGAGCCACGGTCTGTAGAACCCACGGCAACGTCCCGGCCAAAAACAGCCAAAAAAGAGCAACGTGGAGCAGAGAACACCCAGCCCAGCACCAAGCGACGCTGCCATGGAGGGGATCGGGGTGGACCAGGGACCCCACATCCCCTCTGCTTCCGCGGCGCCTCGTTGGCCGTTCACCGAGGTCCCTTCTCCCGAGGGCGCTGGGCAGGCCGGCCCGCGGCTCCTCCCCAGGTCGGCACCGCTCGCCCACCCGCAATTTGTTTTCCTAATCAGATGCAGAGCGACCGGTGGCGGCGCAGAGGTTTCTATTCCAAGCCAGCAGACGGCAATTAAACAGCCTGACCCACACACCCTCAATTACAGCCGAGCTGCACGCGGGGCTGTTTACCAGCCCGCTTAACCCACAATTACAGATCCTTCCACTCAGGCAAACTTCTTCCAAAATATTTTATTTCCTTGTGAAAATAAAATGAGCACGTTCTGTTACTATCTCAGTTTGTTTATTAAAGGCCTGTCGCCAAGTCGAGGGCATCTTTCTCAATATTTTGACCAAGGCCTATTATATTACCTGTTCTTCCTTAATTTTAACTCTCCCCAAGCCCTTGCCTCCTGCACCGGAGCACTGCAGCTGTGGGCCTGGCCAAACTCCTCGAGAAACCTCCCGGGATAACTCAGAAACGTGAACATTTTGTGAGTTCATAAGAAACACTCCAGCACCATCAGGCTGGTTTAAGCCAAGCTTATTTTCCAAAGCTGTTGGTGGCTTGAAGTCAAATGCTGCCCCTTCTACAAGCGCCACCATAAAGCACAGAGCTCAGCAGCTGCTGCGAGGAATACAGAACTATTGTTGGCTCAGATGTGCTTTATTTGCCCCGTTGAGGCAGAGAGAGGGGGCGCCGGGCACCGAGCGCACAGCATTCCTCAGCCACGCGGATGCTGCCCCGGACGGGACTTCCCTTTAAAGTTGGACACAGGCCCCAACATGGATTTAAAAGTTGCATTTTGGCAGAGTCAAGTGCACAAGCACCTGATGACAGAGTCCCCATGCACGTGCTGTCCATCCGTGGGGTGGCAACGGGGCCGCAGGAGCGTTTTGGATTCACGATGCACACGCTGACACTGCGGACAACACACCCGGAGTCCCGGCAGAGTCGCCCCAGCGCTCCCGCTTTCTGACACCCAACACAAACGCTTGTCATAGGCAAGAAGCAGTCGGCGGACATAAGGATCAGCACCGGGCAGTGAACAGGAATGAATGAATGACACGGGGACGCGGGGCTGCGGGAGGGTGCCCAGGCTGGCAGCCTGTGGAACGGACGGGATGCCGGGTCCCCCCCTCCTTCCCATAGGATTTACCTTTCAAAAATAATGTTTTCATGGTATATTGAGCATCACCTTCCCAGCAGCTCCACGAAAGCCCGCAGGTGACTGTCACGGGATGAGATGGGTCTGGAAAGGCTGAGCAGCAATGGGGTTTAGTAAAGCTGAGCTTACAGCCCGGCAAGCTCTCAGAGTTGGTTGCTCTGGCTGGATTTTACCATTTTGATTATTTTCCTCTTTTTATTTTAAATAAGAAACAGCTCTTTGCTGCAGAATGAGGGTAGAGCGTCTCGCCTCTCACCACACAAGGCTGCTGCTCCTCTCGCAGGGCAGACTAGAGGTAAAAGCACAATTATTACGTATCTTAACGGAGGGCGATGGGACAAAACGCTGTAATTATACGGCATTCCTGAGCAAAACTCTAAGACAATGCAGCTTTCAGTGGCGCTGGGAGAGGGTTCGGTGCCATTAGCATCGAGCAGCACAGCAGCATTTTCCCCCTCCCGTACCGCGTGTGTCCCACCAGACGTGCAGCTGTAACTGGAGGCACCCGAGAGTGAAAACCCGAAGGACAGTTGCTGGGCTGGCACTTGGAAGAGGCATTAAGAAGATGGACACAGCAAAATCTAATGGTTTCTAAAGAAATCATTCTGCTGGTGTGCTGCCGGTGCCTTTTTGTGCGCCCCCTCCACAGACACACAAGTGCATTCACAACTGCGCTGCCACAAAACTAACTGTACAATGACTCAATGCCAGCGGAAGAAAGAAAAGCGCCTTTTATTCGCGGCATCTCACATCAATGGCTACTTTATATTAAAATCAAGGCACATGCTTTCCAAACTTAAAAGCTGCAGTGGGGGGAGAGAAATCAAATCAAAGTGTTCCTCGCCTGCTATTAACACTTTTCTAACCAACACTGCGAGGACTCGGCTTTGCGAGCCGGTGTCCCCGCGCAGGAGCATGTTGTGATGCCTGTCACCTGAACGTTATCATCTCAAAGTCCTTTCCCAACACAGTCACCACGAAACGGGAAAGAAGGAATTAATGCAAAACGTTCAATGGAAAGCGCTGTCAATGGGTTATTTCTCTTTTTTGTCACCTATTACCTGTTTGCAGCGTCCGACTTCGGGGGTTTTGTGGCTTTGCTCTTCCCGCTCTGGCACGTGGTGGTTTTGTACCCCTGTGGCTCATCCCCTTCCCCAGTTTCTCCACGTTAAGAGATGAGCGTCAGCCCCGCTCTGCCCTGTGTGTCCCCCACAACACACGGAGAGACCACGGCGGCGCTTGGGAACCGGCGCTCATTAACCTGTGCTGGAGAGGAACTCCAGGGCTTCAGAACAGCCACAGCCCAGGTACCAACCCGGGAGCGCAAAACTCAGCGGACGGGCTGAGAGCAGAGAGATCAGCTTGCGAATTCTTCAGATTTATAAATCTCTGCTGTTTCATGACTGACTTATTATTAACATTTAAGCAGAAGCTTCCACTCCATGTTACAAGAGCTGAGAATTCAACTTGAAGACAACCAAGCACGTTTCCACACAGCCCCTGCAGTCCCTTCAGCAACCGTCCTGCTGGGAGCCCGCTCACTCAAACCCCAGCAAACAGCCACCAAATCTTCGCTAAACCACCTAAACCACGGCAAACACACAAAATACTGCACTGAACACCAACAGACGATGCTCTTTCTGCAGGACATGATTCATGCCAATTAGATTATAAAAGAGAAAATCACATTGTGATACGCAATGAGATTAAGCAAAAAAAAAAAAAAGTCTTAATGGCAGCTCAGCATCTTCAGAATATTTCAAGGAGCCGCTGGGTTGGAAGGTAATTTTTGTTCAACAGGGCAAAGGGGGGTGCTCGGAGAAGGAAATAATTCACGTGTAAAGAGCAAGGGGGTCGCTGTGCAGGCCGACGGCTTCGGGGCGCGCAGAGAATGAACCACCGTAACGAGAGAGCAGCGCGGAGGGGGCACAACTCCCAGCCTGTGCACAGAGAACCTCCTCGGTCTTGGGACTGAAGACACATATGGACCAGAGATGGTATTTGTGCACAGAACGGCGGGCTACTCCTTATCCCAAAGGAATACAGTAATGACATTTCTCACTCCAGAATCCCTATGATGCCAGACAGCAGCATCCCCACAGCCCACGGGTGAGAAGGAAACGGTCACAATTCAAAATCACCGGTAACACCTTCCTGGTCTCAAAATAAAGAGGCGATTGCATCAAAAAGCAGCCACGTGTGTGCACTGACAGCAGGACAGAGGGAGGAGAGGGAATCCCGGCACCCACGGGGGAGGTGAAGTGCAGGACGGCCCATCCACAGTGACATGGGGATTTATTGTTTCAAACAGCGATCCGGTGACTCGGGAGTTTTCAGCAAGCGGGTCAGAGTTAAAAGCCACAATTATGCAACTACAACTGCAAAGCGAGCGCTGCCAGCCGAGCACAGCAGCTCTGCTCCACACACGCGCTTGTAACGGGCAGGAGACGCCCCAGCTGCCCCACAGCAAACACCAGTACCAGGGGCTCCGGGATCCAGGAGAGGAAGGTGAAACACAGAACGAGACCAGACTTTGCACCTCCAGTGAATACAACACCACTTTGCTCTGTTATCAGTCACAACAAGTACATTGCACAGCAAGCCCTGCCAGAAGGCCAGCCCTGCGAGCCCCGCGGAGAGCCTGCTTCGCCCTCTGAAAAGGATTTATTACGTGGTCAAGAACCCAAAGACCATCACCTTCAGAATATCATCCACTTGAAAGCATCCTTTAGCAATAAACAGTCTGTATTTTTTCCCAGCTCGCTGCAGCGCGCAGGGTCTGCCTCTCGAGAACGGGCGAGGAGGGGAAGAGCAGGGCCCGTGGTTGCCAGCTGCTGCAGTGCCACGCTCGGCTGGCGACCACTGGCGCGGGAGCGGCTGCAGCGCAGACACGGCCCCTGTGCCGCTCGATGGCACCGTGCGAGAAGCCGCAGCCCTTGGCAGGACACGCCAGGGCTGGAAACCACAAAGAGATGCTGAATCACGCTCTGTGTGTCCTGCTGGCCCTTCCCGTGCCCCACGGGCTCCGGAACAGGCTGCGAAGGGACGGGCGGTACCTGCACACTCAGCAGCGGCGCCTCCCAGAGAACGGGGAGATGCAACGGGATGTTTCTAAATAACTGAGTTTCCTCTTCCATTTCCAACTGGAATTTCAGCAGAACATTTTAAAACAAAGTCAGTTTAATTAGCGAGACGGCACCCAAATGATCCTCACAACTCCGCATCCACCAGGGATCACTTGGCAGGTCATGACTGGAGGTCGGATGAGCATTTACTGTTCTCACACGGGTTTATCTCTTGACATTGAATTGCTTTTTTTAAAAATAATTTGGATTTATAACTCGTTGTGAGAAACCCTCTATGAATTCAAAATGATCTCCACAAAGAACCAAGCAGTCAGGGATACATTATTCATGAAAGGGTTGATTTCACAGGTGTGATACATAAATACACGACTCCACAATTTCACATCTCTATCTGTATAAATATAACGCATCGCTCACAACACCAGACACTTCAGAAAAATGAAATAAACCAATAGTGCTGTGAATAAAGAAGAAAAGGAAACCCCCAGCCACCTTGCCACATAAATCACAGTTATAGTCTCCAGAAATTCCGCAACAATGCGTGTCTGACGCTTCCACTTCATCCACATGGACCCTTCCCCTGCGGTCATTCTCACCCTCTTCTATGGTCCCCGAAACCAAACTGATTTTATCATTATTTCTTTTCTGTGTGAACATGGGAAGAACAAACATTTTTAAAAGTGGAACTCATCCTAAGCATTTGTTAAAAAATAAATAAATCAAACAGGTTGTTCATAGAAGTGAATTTTGCCGTTTAAAAAGCACTACACCAAGTTATTATGAGCTGCGCAGTTAAAGAGTAAAGCCTGGCAAAAGCCACGGCTGTATGGGGTAAATGGCTCCGGGTAAAGGCTCAGGAGCGGGTTCCTCCTGCAGGACCTTCACAGAAAACCATTTCACACCGAATTCTCACCCGAACAAAACCGGCGCCAGAATGGGCGGCTGGGAAAGGAAAATCCCCATCTTGGGGAGTCTTAATCCCTCCCCACAGCAAAGACTGGAAAGCCGCTCCCGAGGCCAAGCACGCTCTCACTCCAAAAAACACCCATAAAAACACACTGCAGAAGCTGGGAGTTTCTTTACTTTGGGATCAAACTCGTTTAATCCAAGTTTACAGAGATAAAGGGTTTTTCCCCACAATGTGAAGGGCACAGACCTCCCTGCAGGACCCAGGGCAAAGCTGCTTCCTCACCTGCACACCCTCGCTGCTCCTTTGCAACCACATCTGCGAGCTGGTTCGTGTTCTCCTCACTGCCCGGGCAACGAAAATGCCTAAAAATCATCACACCTTATCAGCGAGCTCTGGTAACAAGGTCCCTGTCAGCCTCCCCAGCTCAACAGTCCCAGCTCTCAGTGTCTCCTCATCACAAAGATGCTCCAGACCCCTCAGCATCTCTGTGTC
This sequence comes from Nesoenas mayeri, assembly GCF_963082525.1. Classification (NCBI taxonomy): domain Eukaryota; kingdom Metazoa; phylum Chordata; class Aves; order Columbiformes; family Columbidae; genus Nesoenas; species Nesoenas mayeri. The sequence continues at coordinate 6,725,363 of NC_137571.1, forward strand.
CCTCCCTGGACTCTCTCCAGTGATTCCTTGTCCTTCTTAAACTGGGGAGCCCAGAACTGGCCCCAGTTCTGCAGAAGTGGCCTCCCCAGGCAGAGCAGAGGGGGAGGATTCACCTCCCTGACCTGCTGCCCACACTCTTCCTCACGCACCCCGGGCACCATTGGCCTCTTGGCCACATTGGTGACTCATGGTCACCCCGTTGTCCCCCAGGACTCCCAGGTCCTGCTTTCCTGAACCCAGCACGAGTCCTGCAGCCACATCCGCTAATGCCCACTCCATGGGCACAGACAGGCAGATTGAATTAGGCAGGCACACAGAAAGGCTGCAGGAGACTTATCGCTAAATACAATTACCTCTACTTGCAAAACCAAGGCACTGCCAAGTCTGCAGTTACTAGTACAGAAATCTGACTTGAATATAAAAATAAAGACCAGTAACGATCAGGATAATTAGCATCTCGTAGTACATTCTCCCAGCAAGCGACTGTCCCCATTCTCGGGAAGCACAGTGTCCAGCCTCACCCCTCCGAACACGCTAAACGTGCTGCTTGTCCTCTTTTTAAAACATATATCTATTAGAGTTATCAGCATTAAAGGAAAGCGTAAGACAAGAGAACGCAGAGCTCTGTGCAGGAGCCAAGGCAGAGAGATAAGGGATGATGTAAAAAATCAGGGTTCACAAAGCCATTTAAGTGAAGATGCAGCACAGCGCAGCCAACAGAATCACTAACAGCATGCCACAATTTTGCCTTTAGTTTTGAAACAATTTTCTCATTAATATTTTGCTTTGGCTTATGATTTTATTAAATGTTGCAACAATAAGTTGTGCTTCCAGTAAGTGCGGAAACTAATGAGTCAGACGCTGGACAAGAGGAGAAACATCTGAGGCCAATTGCCACTTGTGCTACAGATCCCTCCCCAGCCGGTCCGATCCAGCCCAGCACTGGCACCCCCAGCACCTGCACAGCCAACAGGTACGGATGAAACAGCAGCCCCACCGTGTCCTGGCACAGCAGCGCACAGGGGGAACAGAAAAGCCAACAGTTTGTATCGTCCAGGCTGTGAGAACAAGTCGCTCCTTCCCCTGCTCACTTGTGCTGAGATTAATGATTTTTCACCTAAAGCTCACACGGAGGGTTTACGGGACTGTATGATCACTGGGTACACATACACCTTCCTACCCCCTTTACTTCTGAACCACCAAGTCCATTACTATGACACTGGACCAGGAAACAGCAGCCTGAGTGACTACTTTCCTACAAACTTCATGGAAATAGGACAAGAGGCAAAAAAACCCCTGTACCTGGGACCCAACTAAATGGCAGCGTGAATTCATTAGACCGCTGATTCAAGAGAACAATATTCTGCATGCTCTAACCTGCCATTGTTAGACAGCAGAGAAACGGCTGCTCGGCGAGGCGTCCCCTCCCAGGCAGATCCTCTGATGTCTCACAGGCACGGAGAGCCAGCCCAGACCTGTCCCGCAAAGTCGGGGCATTCATGGTATTTACAGCTCTGTCCAGTGTAGTCTCTGGTACTTAATAAGACCTGTTTTACTTTAGTTGGAAAGCCAGCAGACCTCAATACACAAGTCTAGAGGAACTGCATCCATTCCAGGGGTCAGCACATATCCTGCTTGTTCTCCCTCTCCTTCACTTGCTACTGCACAATCAATTCATTAAGTGTAGGATCCACAATCAAGCTGGTGAAAAGTCATCCCACAAGCCAACAATTTGCTACGGGTGTGACCTGGGCTCGCCTGCCCAGCTGAGAAAAGGGAGACATGGTGCCTCCACCTTCCACAAAATAAACTCTTCTTTTCAGCTCTGAAATGCCGGAGCTGAAAAGCTGCATGTGGCTCGACATCAGGAGGCCCTAAATCAGCCCCTGTCGGCAAAGGCCGATGTTTCCGAAGGCTGCGGAATCATTTTGAGCCACTTAGGAGAGGAAGGCAGAGAAACCTGAAACTTGCCACCTGGCCGGGGGTATCGGCGTGTGCTGGTCCCACCGCAGCAGCGGCACCTGGGGAGGTGTCGCTGTCACCCGGGGACGTGCCGCTGTCACCCACTGCCACCCGGGGAGGTGCTGTTGTCACGTCACCCGGGGAGGTGCCGCGGCCACCCGGCAGAGCCGAGATCACGGCACTGATGCAAGAGGCTCCTGCGGGAAGTCCAATCTATAGCGATGCACTTACAGACTATTGGTGTTTCAGTGCTCTCCGGTTTTGCCAGGCAACTGAAACAAATAAAAAGCCGTAAGGTAAAGGGGGGGGAAATTAAAAAAGACGACATTTTGTCCTGACAGCAGCTTGGGTTACAGGAGGGGAAATACAGGAGCAGACTGAGAAGTGCAGGCCAAGCAAGAGACTTGGAGAATCTTAGAGGAAAAATGCATTCATATGATCCAAAACTTGAACTTAAAAACCCTCAAGCAGCCTCTAAAAAATTGAAAAGACCCCCCCCGTGCTGTCCCTCCCCACCCTGCTCATCCCCACCCCACGGGCCCGCTTGTTGTTATTCTTATGCAGCAATTGAAAGGATGCTGAGGCTTTGGCTTTAACCACAGCAGGGAAATGATGCCTTCTGAAATGAGAAGAAAAGGAGGCAGGAAAAAAGCAGGCTCCGGCTCTCTCGCTATTCGTGTCAGGTGAGATGAGTCATTTATGCCATAAGACGTTAGAAAATAAGGCTTGTAAGGATTCATAAAAAACATAAAACTCAAGCATAAAGAGCTGTTAAGAGGAGAGCTTGGCAATTAACAACATTATTGTATCACTAACACGTATCTACACTGAAACCACTGGAGATATTAAGCCGTTTTCACAAATATAATATTCTATTTTAGGGATAGAATCGAGCTCCTTTACAGTAATGAGGAAAACTGCCTGGGAAGGCAGAGCGAACCAGTCAGATTCCCGAGCCAGATGGAGCTGCTTCGCCCCGATCAATCACTGCCTGTTACTGTCCTTAAATGACCCCAAAATCAAACACATCCTGCAAAATCAACACGAATTCCGTGCTACCCGCTCGGCGCCACCTTCCCCAGCCCCCGTGTTTGCAGAAGGAGCAGCGGACGTTACCCATAGCAACTGCAAACCGTCCCATCAGATTCAGATGCTGCTCGTTCCACGCAAACTGATCTGACACAACGGTGATGATTCCAGAAATTAAAATCACTGTATTTCTGCAGTTTCTGCCCGCCAGGCGCTGATTTCGGCCGCTCCCGGGAGGACCGACCCCGCCGTGCACCATCTGGCCGCGACCCACGTCCCGCTAGCATCCCTTTTCTTTTTGCGCTGCGCCGCCGCCGGTTTGTTTGTTTGCGAGCCAGGGCGGGTTGGGTTTCACCCCTTCTGCTGCCACTTGGGTGCCGTTCAGCACACGCTGCTTTTTGGCCGCAACCTTGAATCCGTGTCCTCGCCGTCATGCACCCCGGCTAAAAATACGGGAGCGCGAGGCCGAAGACGCGGCTGGAAACAGGAACGGGGTGCGGAACGGGACGGGGGGTGCAGGATAAACACCGTGAGGTGCTGCTGGGGCATGGGGCTCAGCACCCACCACAGCTTCTGCACACAGCCACCTCAGGACTCTATATACACAATATACATGGACTGCTGTATACATATATTCTTATGTGTAATACATTATCCAGAAAACAATATACATTAAATAAAAATATGCTGTAATAAATATATACATATAATATCCATTTGTATGCATTTTTCTGTGTGTGATCTGTTTCCCAAACCACAAACCAGAAGTGAATTTTGTGATTCCCGGAGCGCAGGGCGCCGGTTCCGGCCCGACACAGCTCCCTTTCCCCTTTGAATCAGCACCACGGACGATGCCCCAAGGCTTTGGTGGTGCCAGCATGAGTGCGGCCCAGCCAGACCTGGGCAGGATGAGAAGCCGCTCTCCTGCCTTGGATGTTCAATGACCTTATTACAGGAGTGTTGCACTGGCACATAATGGGGCTAAAGGGAAAAAAAACCCTATATATCTATTTAAGACTCCAAAAGGTAAGAGTCTATTCCCATCAACAATTTTCTGCAGAAATATCACTGGCACATGGGAGGTCAGGGAAGGACACTGGAAGGACACTGGACGGACACTGGAAGCCAACACGAGATGGAATTTTCAGCGAAAGCTAAACATGCCGTAGAATAGCAAACCTTGTCTTTAGTGGGGAGCTCCTGTGTTTCTCAGACCTCGACAAATCCCAGGTCTTCCCAAGGCCAAAGAACAACAATTACTCTAATATTCCACTTGATTTGTAAGGGATATAAGTATTTCTCCCTTGGTTGCCACCTCAGGGTTCAACCAGTGGTGCTTAGAAAACCTAGTTCAACTCAATTATGTTTTTAAATTGTTCTTTTTAGAGTGCACCTGTATATTCGGTGGTTCCAAGCGCAGCGGTGCCTGGGCCAGCGTCTCCAGCGGGGCTGTCGGCAAGAACTGTGCTTTCATAGCCCCAAAACTCGACCGAAAACACAGCCGCGGGTCACAGAGCCGCTCGCACGCTCCACTGTGCCACTCGTGCATGGTTTAGGCAGGACTGATGTTGTTTGGGCTAAATTAGCCTGCTTTCAGGAATGGATTTAATCCCTTTTACAAGAGGAGACAACCGCTCCTCCTCAGAGCCGAGCTCTTGTTTGCAAGTCACTAGGCGCGAATTAATGTTAATCCTCCGCCTTCCCCGATGCTGCTCGGGGTTATCGCGGGCACCAAAGGGAAAAGCCGGGCTTAGGGCTGAAGTGCTTGGCCGGGAGGCTGCGTGCAGCTCTGCTTTTCAAGGGTTTGAAGTGGGGTAGATGCCACAAATCAGCTCTCGAAAGGCCCCGGATTAGAAGTCGCTGGGTCGCGGTCTGGTGGGTGGGTGGCAATGCTATCTGTGTTACACAAAGGGATTAAGCGCAGAGATTAAGGCTTGTATTTCCACAAACGACTCCTGATTTTGGACGCCTTCATTCTTTATTATGGCATAAGCTTTTGACAGCTGAAAAATCAGGCGCCCGCATTTGTAATTTCAAGCAAGAACAAGAACTGCAGTGCTCAAAATTAAAAGCCATTTTTCGGCTATTAGTCCTACTTATTATATACCTTATTTTCCTGCGCTAATTAGGCCAATTAACATTTTTTCGCCGTACTTCAAAGGCGGGTTGGCGATGCGTCTCTGCCAAACGCGGAGGCAGCACAAAGCAGCCCCGCGCTGCGCACCCCGGGCCCGCGCCGCCGGATGGAGCGGTTCCACCGCGGCTTTCCAGGAAAGCGCGTTTCCTGCCCCGGGGACACGCACCAACCCCGGCGAGAGGCTCGTTCTGCCAAATGTGCCTCGCGGCCACGATTCTCCTCCATCTCCGGCGGGCGCGCAGGGAGGAGCGCGGGGCTGGACACCCGCGTGGGAACACGCATGCGGCTCCCGCAGCGGCGCTCGCTCGCCCCTCATCAGCACCGGTGTAAACCAAACCCCAGGCACGTGGCCGGGATGCTTTTCAAGCCGTGCCATCTGTACCAGGTCATGGTAACTCCCACGTGAGCAGACGCTTTCTTATATTTAACCCCCAGATTTTTAAGTGTTTTTCATCCCTGATTTTTTTTTTTTGGATTGCCAAACCCCGCTTTCTGCTGCCAGAACAACTAAGAAAATATTCATTTTATTGCTCTACCAATAGAGCTCTCCCCACTTTCTGACATCTCGGCCACACTCGCGGTCCTGCCCTCACCAACACGCGCTGCTCAGTGCCGGCCCCTCTCCAACACAGCACGTTTTCTTTCCAGCTCTAAGGATCGGAACAGAACAGGGGTTCACCCGAGCCCACGCACACGGTTCACCGTGAGTTCGCTTTAACGCAGCCCAACGGCTTCACCTGGCGCTTGAACCAACCCAGAGAAAACAGCGCGGATTTCTGGCACATCCCTGCAGGCTGAGACCCCCGCAAGCAAACCGGCAGGTCTGGAATCATCAGCCACGGGACACGCGGCTTTACAGCCTGAGCTGAGCCTCTACAAACCCTTCACAACATGGAGCTGAAGGCTCCGTGCTCCCAAAGTAGCGTCACCTCCGACGGAGGACCAGCCAGCGGCTGAATCTCAGCCCCATGTGCATCGTCTGTCCCCATTTATAGCAGCATCATACTGGGATCAATAGGAAAACAGTGCTTAATGCATTACATTGCACCGTATCCCATCCCTGCAAAGACTTGGGTAAAGATGTATACAGACGTGTACCTATAAATACATATACCTTCATGTGTTTCCTCACCAGCACGGAGGCCCTGCCAGGACACGGAACGTGAGAATCCCTCCCAACCTGCCGATCCCCCTCCCCAGGGCTGAAATCCCGCAGGATCCCACCGAACGGACACACGGAGCAGCGACCCCACCAGCAGGGATCCCATTGCGACGCGCTCCTTCACATCCCCCAACTGCTTCGCTGGAGATTCATCTGAGCGGTGCAAACTCAGCCCCTCACCCAGCACATCCTGACGTTATTTCCCTTGAAGGCTGCGTTCGCGGTGCTCAGGGAGAGTTTCACTTGCCTTTAACAGCAACGGCCTGAAGAAAACTTGCAATAGAAATCCTTAAAACCCATGAGATAAAGCTTAAATAAGTAAATAAGTAATCACCCCTAAATCTCAGACTTTATTATGCTTAAAACCTCCTGGATTTCAAACCATTTTCATGAGTTACATAGCTCTGATTTTTTTTTCCTCAATGGCGATGCCACTCACCAGCCAGATGTTTAGAAACAACTAAAGATGTTGGGAAGGGGCATTTGAGGAGAAGAAACCGCTAATACAAGCTGAAGCAAGAAGCACCGATTCATAAATCCAAGTGCCACGAATACAATGATGTCTAACCAGCGAATTTCATTCTCCAGCATCCTCCCAGTTCTAAAAAGGCTTCAACAAAACGCAGGGCTGAGCAGCCACAACAATGCTGGGGCCCAGGGGGCATATTTCAGGAGAGGAAATTAATAGGACTAAATGCAAATAATCATCCCCCGAAAGAGCCCGAGCAGCCCCACAGCAGCACCTGCCCGGGCAGCCCCGGGAATTCCCCTCCTGCTATGGGGCCGAGCACAGAACCCCAGAAAAGCCCCACGCTGGGGGTGCTCCTTTGGACTCGAGTCGAGCTTTTCTGCACGAGCGGGAGCGTCCAGGGCACCAAAAATCCCCTTGAGTCCAGCCTTGACTGTCCGTCTGGAAACGACACCGAACGGCAGTCAAAGAGGAAGCGCCAGGGAAAGCTCTCCATCATCCCCGGCCCACTGCTGGGGACGGGATGAGCACCATGGGGAGCGCTCTGCCCCTCAGACGCAGGAGCGACCCGACCCACGGCAGCGGCAACCCCGGCACGGCTCCTGCGAGCCACGCAGCCCGCGGCCCCACCTGCGCTCGACCCGCAGCAGCCGCCGGCAGGAAGGATGTACAAATTAATTACTTGCCTGAGGCGACTTGATATTTTCCTTAACTAGGTCAAATAAACTGTAGCAAACCACTCTGTCTCCTCTCCCCTTTCAAAAAAAATAGTGAGTTGCAGGTTTAATGAACTGAGTTGTCTTCCAAAAATAGTTCTGCAGGTTGAGACTGCAGCTTCCCCTGTAAGATGTACACAAGAGGGAAACAGAACTCAGGGTTGATGGACAACACAGATAGGACCAACTTTCAGTGCTTCTAACAGCGAGGAACAGATACTGCTTTAATGTGTCAGGTTTCACACCTGAGGATCCTCGCCAGCAGCTCTGGTGTCCCCGTGATCCAGCCGTGGGGTCCCAGCTGGAAGACTCCGAAGGCACCACCTCACCTGCACTGATCCCGCGTCATCTCTCGCACTGGTGTTAACCGGGGATATTGAATCGGGGAGGAGTCCCCAGCCCTCCCTTTGCACAGCAGCATGAGAACACGGCGCGACGGGCAGCGTGTCCAGGCCACGTGCTGCTCCCAACACATCGTGACGTCCCCTTTGTCTCCGGAGGCGTCCGGGCAGGTTAACATGGGACACTAATACCAGCAGTGCCTTCGAAATTGCTGTTTTAAATCAGAGCAGCGCCCGGTCGCTGGTTTGGCACAGCGGTTAAACAAGCACAATCAACAATGGCTCGTAATACCGCTGGTGGCCCACAAAAATCCACTCCAAACCCACTGCTGGTTGTCTCACGTCAGCGAGAACCAGCACGAACGGCCGCCCGGCACACTGGGCCATTTACAGCCCCACCAGGACAACACTTGTGCTTCCACCACAGAGTCTTCTCCCTCCTCAATAACCAGCCCCAGTATCTTCAGCAACACACGACTTCTGATTTCTGATTTACCCACAGATCCTCACAACAACTTCTGCACTACCGCTGGGGCTCGGCGCTGCTGGAAAGACCCAAATCGAGTCACAGCTCTGCACATAAAATGCCTTTTTAAGGCACAAAAGCATCAAGACCTAAACCAGAATAAAACCCTCTCCCCATTCCTGATGAGCACATCTCACCTTTGCTGACAGTTCCCAAACTAAGTTCACCTTCCGCTGCAATAAGAAATACTTGCTAGAAAATTAAGTAGGAATGAAAATAGGACCATATGAATGTTTTTTGTTGCGCTGAGCTACAGGATCCAACGTGGGCACAGGCTGCGGGTTACAGTGAGTAAAACGCCTTCCTGAACGAACAGCTGCGCTTCTCATCTATGTTTAATTAAGGAACAGCTGGGATGAAAAGTGGCTGCTTATCAAGAGCTAATAACTACATTTCCTACTAATGTACAGAATGTTCCATCAGTGGGGCAATAACACATAGAAATATACATAAATATCATATGTATAACAAGATACAGCACGGCTTGGCAAAATGGCACGTTCCAGGGAGGCGTCTGTCCCCACAAAGGGTTCTCAGGGGCATCTGAAGTCTTTAAGTAAATGGCATTATAAAGAAATCTGCTCCTCTCACAGCAGCAGCAGCTGCACAGGCAGCACCCGCAGGGGCCCAGAGAGGCAGCAGAAACCCCTGCAGCTCCTGGGCAGCCTCTCGCACCTCGCAACGCGATAAACCCCCCAGACACGGAGACAGGAGGGAAAGAGGCTGTGAATACAGTGGAGTGAGGCGGGAGCAAAGGGGCGGAGTAACAGGCAGCATTTCAGGTAAAAATCGTGTGCTGTCCCATGCCGGCCCTGCACCCCATGTCTGGCATGGCCCTGGCTCAGCACAGCCACGCAGGGCTCCCTCCGTAACCTCGCTGTTACCTTCCAGCGCTCCACACTCAACTGCTTAAGCCTCTTATCTGCCACATGCTCCGAGTCGATGCAAATAGCGCTAATAAAAGCAAAGGCTTCTCATTATAGCGCAAATCTCAGAGCGCAGTTGTGGCCTTTTTCCCCTCCGAGCACCAGGACACAGCCTGGGAAGACGGAGCGGCACGGGCTCAGAGGACAAGGAGACGCAAAGAGCGGCCGAGACACGGCAAGTGGAGCCTTTTCTTCGCCTCCTCCAGGGCCAGCGGCTCCGTCCCTTGGAGCTCAAGTTCACATTCAGAGGGATTCCCACAAGCCGGCTAAATCCGCCGGGTATGTCTGAGCAAACACAGCCCCGCTCCTATCATTTAACTTTCAGATCTGAACAAAAAATAAAGAAATCAAGCAAGAGCAGACTATAGTATCTCAGTATCCAACGTCCCAAAGGGCACGCAATGAAGAAATCCATTTTTCTCCCTGATTTTCCTGCTGCCGGCTGCACATCGCAGCTACAAACCTTGTTATCCAGCACCACGGCGCCTCTGACACTCCAGCTTTTCATCTGCTTTCGGCAGGTCTAAGTTTGGCCTCTGGCCTGTGTACTATCTCCCCACCTTTGATCGCGCATCTGGAGCGCTTTAAGGACAATTTATGTACTACGACTGCGCGCCGGTGCTAAGCAGATGGAGAGTAAAGAAATGTCAACTCGGAGATAAGGGAGGGGATTGAGAATCGAACCCTGAATTCTCCTCCCAGTTGTGAACCAGGAGATGAGGCATCTTCTCTCTTTCCCTACAGAGGTGCCTATAACGCCAGTGTCATGGGCAATGCATACATGAAGCACAAGATGTCTTAAAATGCAGAGATCTTCATAAAATCTGACATCACAGCAAGCTAAAATGTTTTCTTTTTCTCTTTTCCTACTATAATTGTCTGGTACAAGAAATATCATCACTCAGACTCCTTCACTTACCTCTGTTCTCCCAACATCACCAGAACTGCCCTGAGCTTTTCTGCCTTAGGTGAGCAGTAATTTAACAGCAAACTTCAAACCCAGAGACAAGTTTGTTCCACACTCAGCATGAGCAACCCAAGGTAGGAAGAAAAGAGGGAGAGAGATACAGAGAAATGAAACAAGCAAGCTACAAGTATCCAGTTTTACCCCAAAAGCTGCTTAAGTAACACAGAGATACTTAATTGCCGCTAATAAAGCCTAAAAGACGCAAATTGGTGTTTTCCCGGGTTATCAATACACCGGTTCTGCAGCAGCTTCAGGGCCAGTCGTTCACCACATCCCCATCAATCAGCATTGTGCTAATCAGATAATGACAGGCTACAAATAACCACCTAAGCCGGCTTCCAGGAAAGTTTTGCACAGATTAAAAAGGACAGAGCAGCTCCCCATCAATTACAGAGGCCAGCGGGGACCTGCGAGCTGGTCCGTCCCGCTGCAGCCCGAGCTTCGCACCGAGCCGGGATCCCAGCACCCCACCTCATGGGCTGGGGGCACGGGAGATGACAACCTGTAGTGCTCAATGTGTCCTAATGCCCTGTTTGTTCACAGCGAAACCTCGAAACAGAGCTGCTGGCAGCCACAGGACCGTCCCCACGCTGCGGGCTGCCGGTGGCCATCGGGCTCGCTGGATCGGGGCAGAGTGGCCAGGTCAGCACCCCGTCCGACAACTACGGTTCCTCACAGATTCACTTTGCGTTTCATTGAAAACAACAGCACATAGGCCAGTGTCCGAGGAATACACAAACACTATTATATCACCAAGAAATCGGTATTTTACAGATATTATTTCCCCTTCTCCATGTCAGCGCTGCCCGGTGTCCCCACGCTCACCTGGGACTCCCCCAAGAGGAACCAACCTCGGCTGCTTCACACCCTGCACTGGATGCAAACAGCATGAGCACCCGAATTTTCCTGTTAACACCAACTAGATTAACCCAGATCACACAGATATCTCCAAGTACGCCTGCATGCATATTCATCTTTATGTGGATAACGTGTAAGCCCAGCAAAGCCCATGTCGAATCAGAAATGCTGGTGTGAAAGCAGCGAGCTGTCCAAGCAGCCCTCGCTCCCCTTCCCACCTCCCTCGCCTCTTTTTAACCACTGTGACTCTTCAAAGCGAATTCTCCACACTCCGGACACACGCTGTGTTTAAAGGCTCGGGAAGGCTCTTTAATTTGAAAAAGGCACCACTGAAAACAGAAACACTTGAAAGGAAAAGCACTCAGGAAATATTAATACAAAAGAGGTGGGATCCATGTGTTTTCTTTTGAAAAGTTCTGCTATCTGACGGCTCGGCCATACCTTGATAGACAACAGCAGGGCAGCCAGGATGCACGACACAGCATTCCTGTCGGCCACAGCTTCGCTCTTCTCTCTTTTTAAATAACTGTGCAATGGTTTAAACTCCAGAGACTACTTACAGTGCATCCTTCATAAGACTGTCATGTTTGAACAACTGATTATGCAGACTACAAATATGCAACCATGTATTTAATTATCTGAAATTACAGGGTGGGGGGTTGCATTTTCTAACACATAGATGGATGTTTTCTCTTTTGAAAGATGTAAAGACACTTTGCAGTGTAAGAGGAGCCGGGACCAGGCTGGTGCCAGTGGAGACCCCGGCAAAGAGACAAGTATGTATGGAAAACCTTCGCAAAAGCATTAGCTTCCAAATCAAGTCTCTAAGTGAAAAGCGCCCAGCTCAAAGCACAGGATGCAGCCATTTGTGCTCGGATGAAACGGTTTTGAGCTAAAAATGCAAAACAGCGTGGCAACCTGGAATTAGGTTAAGTGGAGCACACGTGGATGGGACAGTGGTCAGACCTGCGCGCTCACAAGGGTTTTCCATCACATTGAACTGCAAAACCCAGGCCTCTCCTCGGCTCTTCTGCGGGCCAGGTCAACCAAAACTCAGCGCTTTTGCTGCCAACGTGAGGCTGTTTCCCTCAGAGCTCGACGCTTCGCAGGTGCCGGGTGTCTCCTGCGCACGGAGCAGAGCGAACCCCAGCTCGGCTTCCACAATTCATTTCCTTCTGCATTCAAAAAGCTATTCAGTGAACGACAGGTCACGCAGGACTCTCGAGGCTGAAAGGCGTTTGTAACTCAAGCATCTCCCTGCCGCCTTTCTTGTGCATTCACACCCCGAAACGCTACTCCCAACAACATGTCAACAGCCTCTTAATATTGCTGAAACCACAAATTTGTCCCAGCTATCTTCTCAGGTTTCTCAATGTCCTTCCAGACTAACACAAAACACCTACGTCCGCTGAGCCCGGTGGGAGGACGAGGAGGGCTCCTCACCAGCACGCTGCAAAGGACAAACCCTGCGTGTCACAGCACCCAGGAAGCCGCCACCACTCACACTGTCATCGGGAAATGCCGCACGCCGACAGCTCCCGAAATCACGCAGCGTTCTTTGTGTTGCATCCCATTAGCTCCCAGATAATAAATAATGACAATGCGGAGCACTGACATAACACTTCTGTTCTTGGGAGCACAAAACACTTCACGAACGCATGCAAACATCATTAATGCAATTTTGCAAGTGAGGGAACTGCATAAAGAGCTTTGGTTGTATCTTCCTGAAGTCTACGGAGAGTGAAGGGGTGGAAAGTTGCTCCCTTATCCCAGTCCCATGGTGTATTTAGGTGCAGAAAAGCTGAAGGCTCGGCTGAGGTGGCTGGCTGGAAGGTGTCAAGGACTCCCCTGCTCCCGTGTTTCATTTGCACTCTGCATCCAGCCAGAGGCAGCAGCTGATGTGGTTTGAAAGCTCATGTGCGAGCACTCAATGCTCCTCCGAGCGTCACCCACAGCACGAGCATCCAACTCAACCCAACCCACCCGGCACAGTCGCAGGGGCCGCGTTTCCTCCTCGCGAGCCCAGACAACACTCCCTCCATGGAAAACACTAACGAGCAGAGGTGCGTGATAATTACTCTGCAGGGTCCGTGCTCCAGGATCCATACCCAGCTGGCTCCCCAACCGAAAATTAAGTCTGTTGCTTCCCAGCGCTGAGATCCAAGGAGCATTCCCAAGCAACAGCTCATCACACACCTAAAACATTAGAGGCTTAACCATCATTAGGATGTTTCTCCAGAAACATACCATTAGTTATTGCTGTACTACCTCTTAGTTATCTGAACCAACGAGAGTCACTCTAACACTTCATTGACACCTTTTCCTCCAAACACACCACACGTTTTCAGGGAGCAAAGCTGGTACCTAGAGAAAGAAATGGCTCCAAAGGGCCGGGCCAGCTGAACCCGAGGAACCGCTCATCAGACTGCTTGTAGTTCTCCAGGTATGCGACTCTGCGGGAGATACTAAAAATACACCTAGAGCAGAAAAATAAATCACTAACGTCTAAGTCAGCATTTAGGAGATGAAAAGAGCACTGACTCAACTCCCGAGGACTCGAACCTGAGGATATCCAGCGCGCACAGGGATCCCAGCGCCAAGGCACGGGATGGGGAATTACACGGCAAGCAGGGCTGGATTGAGAAAATCACGCTGCATCATGCAAACCGAGGCACCTCAGGTAACACGGCCGTCTCTCTCTCTCCTTCCAGTTCTTTATGTAAAATCCAAAAGATTAGCTCGAGCTTGTTGTGACAATCCACTTTTCCAAGAGAGTCAATACATAAATTCAAGGTATTTACTGCATTTGTTCTTTAAATGATGTACTTTGATCTCCACCATGATAACAACCAAGTAATTGAGGGTAGCCTGAAGCGGAGCAGCGGCTGTTGTTGTGCAGCGGCACAGAACGCCAGCAACTCGGTGGATTTGGCAAACGGAGAAGATAACCCGACTCCTGTGGGCTGGGGAGGGCAGCAGGGACAGCAGGGAGAGCGCCCGCACCCGGCGCCGCTCCGCAGCCTCCCCAGCGCCCCGGCCTCCCTCATCTTTCTAAAAACAAGTCATTCTCAAGATCATTATTTTCAAAATGTTAAAATGCAAAGTGGCCGAGCTCAGCTCTTCACGTCAGCACCGGCAACAGGACGGCACAGAGAAGCCGCCTCCTTTTCCAAATAGTGTAACTGCAGTTGTGGGGACTCTGTGCCCCAGGATCCTCCCGCTGTGGTCACTGGCCTGTGCTCTGACCAGCTCTAAAGTCACCTCGGAATTGGTTTTATTTAATGCACATTTGATCATTTTATACAATGAATTTGGTGAGTTCCAAATTCGACTCCATCATTATAAATTCACTACTATGCTCCACACTGGACTATGAACTCTAAGACAAGACTGTCCCTCATCACAATGACACTTACTCTCCTCCTGGTAAGGAAACTGCTCCATTCTCAGCTCACTGAGCAACTGGGATAACTCCTGTTTATCTTGTGTTTAATTATGTAATAAAATAATTTGATAGACATCAGTTAAACTTTCACCTTAGCAGGAAACTGGGATGCAGTGAGGTTGCCTCTGCTTTCTTAAGAAAGCCAGTAGACAGATAACAGAAGTGAAAACATGAAACATGTTCCAATAGTCACTTTGTCCTTAATGGGTAAATGCAAACTTTTGGGGAAAAGATGGACAATGAAGAAGATCCTAAGAAACATCTGTGGACAGGGCAGGTGACAGTGGGATTTTTCACATCCCATATGAAAGCTGTGCAGGAAATACAGGAGGGATAGCATCCCATATGTTTTCAATACAGCTCACAGTCTGGAACACAGGAAATCTCACGTTACACGGATGTCTAGCAACCCTACGTCGTGAACACCGTGGGAGCTGGACCGGAGCCCGAATTCCTCCTCTGCTTCCAGCTGATGCTGCACACACTGAGAGCTCACCGGGCACATCGCAGAGGGTACCGACGCTCAACCCTTGCCTGGAAAACAGCGGGTAAGGTCTAACGCGGTCCTGCATCCCTTCAGCTGCACCTCACAGTGCAGGCTCCGGGCAGGAGGAGCCTCCAAGGCTCACGCAACACGTGGGGGAAGCTCTTTACAAGCCCAGCAACAGAGGAGAGGGAAAATGTGGCAAGCAACGCCAGGCTGGGCCACGTCAAGCACCTCCTCAGAGCCTCCAGCAGGCTCCACAGTAACAGGACTCAGCACGTTGAGCGAGGACAGGGAGCGTCATGCTGCCCAAACAGGGGATCGCTTCCAGCTGGCTGCACAAATCACCCTGGCCGAGTCGTCCCTGCTGCGCGCTAACGTTCCCAGCCGCCTCATCAGCCTCCCTCGCTCGCACCGAAAAAATAACATTAGCACAGGGCACTGACATCATCCCCAGGTGATGCATCTGCCCACGATCCCTCTGCTGAGGTTCCTGAGCCCCACTCAGGGTTTGTTCTGCCGGGATAGCAGAGCTGCCTGGGCAAGCTGACGGCAGCTTCAGCTGTGCTGCAGAGCCCTCGCTGTGTTTTCTTAATATTCCTGCTATTAGCAGGCCCAGTACAGGGATGTTTTCATAAGGCCAGGAAAGCACATGATGAAAAGAAGAACAAGTCTCTGATCTTGTCTGAGGAGAACATTTGGCATCGCTTGCTCTCGCGAATCATCCAGCACAGCGCTGAGTCCCCAGCAGCACATGGAGCTGCTTGCAGGTGCCTCCGCGAGCTGCTCTGCTCGGACCCTGCGGAGCTTCGGGAGATCGAGAGATGTTCATGTGATTTGGGAGCAGGTACAGCAGCCGGAGATGCAGACAGCTTCATGAGGAGGGGGACGCTGACACCCTCAGTGCAAAACACGGCGCTTGAACTGAACTCTGAGAACATGAGTTTCCTCAGAGGGAAACAGGAGGGACCTTGAGAGCCCACCAGGCCGCAGCATCCCAGGAGCCAAACCCTCGCACAGGGACACCCTTCCTCTAACCAACCGCATTTCCTAGCGGCCACCAGGAGTTAAAAGCAGAAGGCGGCACCGCTGCAGGTCCTGTCTCGCAGCTGCAGCCCTAAGGAAGAGCACGGGTGGGCCTGTCGCGTCCCGCAGCCCCAGATGTGCAGAACCGGGCGACAAGGAGCCCCAGGCAGGTGCCGCTTCGGCAGACGCTGCCGACAGAAAGAAGCCAGTCCCACGTGTGGAGGGATGGATGCTCAGCATCAAAATGGAAGACACATGTAATCACTCAGGGACAAGCCCCAACTCCTCAGCAGGTTGTATAGCAAGTGAAAAACTGATCGCAAACAGATCTGGCTTCTAGTGATCCCGGTGCAAGCTGAGGGCCAGCTTGCGGCAGCCTTGGTTTCTTGGGAGTTACCTCAAGACAAGAGAGCAGGACTCGTGCTGTGTCCCCTCCCCACGCGGTCAGGGTGCGACGGGGGCCACGGAGCCCGTTCCCACCAGGCCTGGTGACACAGCCATCGATGGGACGCTGCCAACCCAAAGCAAGGGACAGAAAGGAAAAAAGTGGCAGTGAGCTGCAACAATCCAACAGCAATTCTGGGGAAAAGACACCTGAACGCAGCAAGGCTCTGGGGGAATTCTTGTCAGCATGGGGAGACATGCCCCGCTACCCCCTCCTGCGCTCGGGAGCCAAGAAAAACACGTGCTGTGGAAACAGCCGCTGCGACAGTCACACCTGGCAGCTCGGGGCTGCACAACCAGCGCGGAATCCCGGGCTCCGCTCTCCTCCCGGCCCGTGCAAGGGGTTTGGCCCATAGACCGTCCTTCAGGAGTCTGCAGCCTCTTCAAAACCTCAAGCCTCTCTAAGCAGTAATTTCCAGCAATTACGGCTGTGCTCCTCAGTCCCTTCACACCACGCAGCTCCTCCTCAGCCTCTGCCCAGGGTGCCCGTGTCCCCTCCCTGGCCACGCTGTTCCTCTCCTTTCCAGCTGTGCCTTTGACATCACCTTGGAGAAGGATCCACCCCAGCCCCACACAAACCTGTCTTCCCCCATACCCATCGTTCCAGCACTCGACGACCAAAAATGATTTTGACTAGAACTAAAACTACCCAATACCTCCCAACCTACCCCTGTGACATCCAGGCAGCTTTATCAGCTTTCTGTCTGCAGACAATGCTGGCAGCAAATCCCAGCTATGATTTTAAAGCTAGCAAAGCTCCTTCAATGACTCAGCCACTTATTTGTCAGGCGCTGAGCACCCTGAGCATCTACGCATCTCTCCCCACATCCGCATCCTGCAAACTGGAGCGTGCGCTGCAAATGACGGTAAATCCACACCTAGCCACCACAACAAAAAGAGGCAGAAAAGGCAAGAAAGGCAGTCCTGCTGTGCTAATGTTTAGCTGCATCAGCACCTGATGATAGATACTTTTATAGAGAAGATGTGCAGAACCGCACCCTCCCAAAGCCCACGTCCGCCCTGTCCCCTGTGCACAGCACGGCTGCAGAAAGGAGTCGCTTATCATCTCATGCTTTCCTACCCTTCAAAGAAACCCTGTTCACTTTCGCAGTCACCTGTGAGCTGAGAGCGAAACCCCAGCATGGGGCAGGTTTCACAGTCTCCACGTACCAGACACAGTCTGGCTCTGGGGTGAGGAAACCAAGAGCAAGGGCATTTTTCACCCAGCCAAGCCAGCCCGAACTCTCCTGTCATGGTTTTCAGGCTTAAGGGGGAAGAAAGAACGAACAAAGGAGCCCCACGGTGGGACCCCGCGGAGCTGCCGCAGCCGCGCGCGGGGCCGGGGCCGCAGGGCAGCCGCTCGGTTTGGGGACACCAGCCAGGACAGGGCTCGGGGCAACACAGGGAGGAAAGGAGGAAGGAGAGAGAAAAACAACCAACCCCTCCAGCCCTCCCTGCACTGAAACTCAATAAACAGCAGCAGCCTCTGTGCACCTTTCACAGAAACCCCTCTTTATTACTGGTGGGCAACTGTATTTTTATCCTGTGGCTTTCTGTTTTTGCAGACACATTCCAGCACGAAACCAGAGACAATACGCGCCAGCGAGCAGCGGAGTTTATTTTAAGGGATGTAACATTTTCCTGAGAGGATGCTCTATTTGCATCTGCTGCAGGAAGCAGTAAAATGGCAGGTGTGTTTCCGTGCAACCCGGAGATGCAAAACAAAACGCGCGATGCAAAGCGAAGGCTTTTGTCTTGCAAATCTCTGCTCGGCGCACTGAGAAATTAAAAATAAAGGAGGGAGAGGGGTTTTCCCCGGGGCCCGTTTTCTAAGTTGTGAGCCCTGCAGCTCAAGAGCTGCTTTGCCAGGAAGGAGATGGAGAAGGTGGCAGCTGAGGCCCGAGCTGCTGCTCCCCATTTGCACACATGCAAAACTTGCAATTGGTGCCGCACACGCTGCGCCTTGTGGGGAGCGCGGGCTCCCGTCAGAATGAGATGTCACAGCAGGTAGTTGTATTTAAAACATATATATATATAGATATATAACCCTACCTGGGTTGAATGCAGCTTCTCTGAGCCACACCGACTCTCACAGCACACCCCATCCATTCAACTTGCCCTCGCAACAAGCCCGTTGTGGTTATTGCCTCCGAACTGACACAAAAACACAGTGAACTTTCTGGCTGTTACAGAAAGAAATTAGAGATTTGTTCCTTTGTTTCAGCCTTATAAAAAAAAAATGCACTTTTTATACTCTGTATAAATATATATATACACATATATATCTCCCATTCTGCCCTGAGAGGTGATTACCTCACTGTGCAAAGGTAAACAAGAAAAAGTGTGACACGATGGAGAACAACACTCAGACAGCATCAGGTATTTAACAGAAAAGGCACTTTTTTGAAGCGCTATTGACTCTTCTGGCAATCAGAGTCACAGAAGTAAAAACCAAGGGCTTGGTAAGATACCAGGAACACTCCAGCATTCGCAAGAACAAGCAACAGTATTTAATGCTATATAATATAGTATGACATGCCACAAAGGATAAAAAAATAAATCATTAGATACTTGTGGGCTTAGAAGAAATTTTCCCAGAAAACACAAGTTTTCTAAGAAACATTCATATTTTAATAAACATCCAAGTTAAGAGAATATTATGGGCACAATAACACAAAGGGAAAAACAGGCAGAATGTTACTCGGAACAGACAGTTTTCAGGACGGGGAACCAGTACTGACTTCTCCCATCTCCAGACCGTTTGCTGGGATGACCCTGGGCCCATTGCTGCTTTCACTGACGCTCCACCTGCTCCATCCCGCACAGTCGCCCTGCCCCTCAGCGTCCTGTTTGTTCACCCCGCAACCCTTTCCTGCTTCTCTTCTCTCCCATTACCTCGCAACCCTTTCCTGTTTCTCTTCTTTCCTACCCCCTATGGCTCACAGTTGAAGTTCAGTTCCGTGGAGCGAGGAGTTATCCACAACCACACACCTGGCCGGGTGGCAAAGCCACGGAGCTGATCCGGCCCTGGCAACGCTGCCCTGCGACCCCACGGACAAAGGAACGTCGGTGCACGAATCACAACAGAACTCTAACTCTGAAGACTTAAAAACAGATATTGTGTTTTCACCTTGGCCACCCCGCGAGAGCTTCGTTTGCTAAACCCCCTTAACTGCCCGCACAATGGGAGAGATGGGAGCACTGCGTACAGGGACAGGAAAGGGCTGGTTGGACACACGATCTGCGTGTTGGAAAATCAGAGAGAGGACGGCAGCTCCCAGTGGTGTTACTGACAAACAACGTCACTGCCCTGCACTCCAACTCCACTCTTTTCCAGAGCAGGTAATGCTCTTTCCCCGGCACCAAGTACTAATGGAGCGATTTGGGCCTTTGAAGTTATCAGCTGCAATCTTCAAGTTTGTCCTTAGGTCCAAGCGCTTTTAAAAATAATTTATATTAATTGTTCCCACTGCAATTTGCTTCACACCAACCTCTCTGCATTAAAAAAACTCCACCTGAATTCCTGACATGCCCGAACCTTCCAGGAATTTGCGCCCACTTGTTCTCGTGCTCATCTCTGGCCCAGTAACGTTGGGAATTCATTAGCTCTGCTAATGAGCCACATCCAACCATGAGTGAGACCAGTCCCCACTTCTGACAACTCTTCGGTGCACTGACCGAACATTTTTGGCCTTGTAAAACCATAAAATGCAGCGTTCTGCTCCATACAGAGAGGAGGACAAGGCCACGTGCTTTGACACGTTGTCTTTGCGCAACGTGGTGGCATAAATCACTTTTCCAGCACTGATATCTTCCAGAGAGGGTGCCAGGGCTGCCGCCTGGCCCCACGTCTTCAGAGCTTCCCAGCCCTGTTCCGCTATGAATGAGTTTTTTGAGCTTAAAATAATAATTATATATATATAGTATGAGGTCAACAACAAACATGCCAGAGAAACAGTGGGGTGCTGTGATTCATGCTGAGACCCAGAGATACATCACAGGACACACTCGTCCCCAAGCCCAGGAGGTGCGGTGGCCGCGGCGCTTTGGGACGGCAGCGTCTGTGCCAGGAGGAGCCTCCGCGCCAGCCTGGCAACGGCTCTGCTGCAGCACCAGCACTTTTTGCACCACGTCGCATCTGGGCTGCAAATGGGTTTAGCAAAGCTGCCAGCGAGAGGAGGAAGGAGCGGACAGACACACAGGTGTTCCCAGCCCAGGCCCCCAGCACCTCTCTGGGACACCCCGCTGCTCCTCCTGGTACAGAGCACACAACATCCCACGTCTTAATATGGGGAAAAAGGCGTTTAAGCTGATGCTGGAAATCTTTTACCTCCATATTCCACTGCTCTGCAGAGGTTTCTACGGTCAGAGCCCAGGCGGGTCCAAGCCCTGAGCCCCACATCTCACCTATTCCTTTTGAACACTGACACTTGGCACCCCTGCCCAGGCACACACGGACAACACCCCAGAGCTCTCCAAGAAGCCTGGAAGGAACCCCGAGCTGCTGAGTGAGTCCCCAGACGAGCAACACTGAGGAGTCTGAGCAGCTCATCGAGAGCTGGAAAGGCTCGTTAATCCTCACCCAGATCTACCAACGTTACAAATTCTTTGCTGCTACAAACACTGTATTTCGTCGCTCTCCGCAGCTCACCATGTCCAACCATCTACCCCACTAAATACCACAGATCTTCACCAGCGAGCTCCAAGCCTCCTTCCCTCCACAGCGCTCGCTTCCCCACGGCAGTAATTTGCCCATCCACGCTACACGGGGCTGGGATGCCGCATCCACCACCAGCAGCGCAGCCCGCAGGGTGCCAGCGCTGGCCTCCAGTCAGGAAAACATTTAGGAACATGATTAAGTACAACATCATTATCCAGGACAGCAATTAAACACACGCGTGCAGGCAAGCACATGTTGAAACGCCGTCCTGGATGGCGACGCTGGCGGAAAACGGGGCCCCTTCCAAGGAGGATGCAGTTGCTGGGTGGATTAACATGGGCTGCAGTTTGTGTGTGTGAACAAACTGGGGAGAAAGGAAAACTGGAAACCTCTTGTCCCAACAGGAGCTGCGAGCGCTCCGGAGCCTGCAGCAGCTCAAAGGTAAGAAAAGGTAAAAACGGCAAAGCTGAGTAAAACAAAGACTGTAGGTGCAAAGACACGCGGCTCTGCAGGACGCCTGCACGAGCAAATGGTCCCGGGCTCCAGGTTATGGATACAAAGGCCAGAAAGGCAAGAAAAGCAGATTTAAACGGCTGCTCTGCTCTCTGCCCTGGTTTGGCTGCGGTTTACCCAGCTGCAGGGTGTTTACACTGCTAGCAAACCTAATCCCGAGCTCCTTGGGCCGGAGGTTCTAAGAAAGCAAAGGAACTTTACTAACGACACACTCGAGAGCTGCACCCACAGTGAGCTGCTCCAGCCCCGACTCTGCAGAACCCCAGCCATGTCGAGATGGCTTTTGTGCTGCTCTTCGTTAATTTATTATTATTTTTAAATACATGTTTTGTAAAATCCCAGATTTTTCCCCCAGATATTCTCAGAGACACCAAGGTAGCGTCCAGGCTTCAGGCTCTAAGTGTGAACGATACCATCTGCAAGAGAACTCAGAGCTTGGCAGGCTGAAAGAACGCCATTCACCTTCAAGCGAGCACTCACCTACTCTTCCTATGAATAATAAATACATTAATTTATTAAGTGAATAAAATTCAAGAGGCCAGAACCTATCGGTAGCTGCGCTGTGGATAACCTGTGTTAGCAATCTAACACCCAAGCCTGAGAAAACAGCCAGGTCTCTGAAAATGAAACATTTTCTTAGCTTTCTGAACTTTATTGCGAGTTAAAGCGGTTCTCACACATGAAAGCGCTAAAGCAGCGGCTGCTCGGAGCGTCAGGGATCCGAGCGCACCTGTCTGAGCGATGCAAAGGACAGGAAAGAGCAGATATCGCACATGGCAGAGCCCATGGGATAGATGGAGACCCAGCTCTGCTCCTGGCTACGCCCTGATGGCTGTGCTGGTGTTACAAGAACTCAGCTTGCAGAGCTGGCCCATGTGCAAGCAAAGCTCCATCTGATTTCATTTAGGAAATAAATAAAAGCTCCCAAATCTGAGCTTGAATTACTTCAGATTTTTCCCTTGCAAAATGAAGAATTAAGCCCTACATTAACAGCACAAGGATGGGGCAGAGAAGAGCAGGCAAAGAGAGTGTCCACATTGACCTAAGTCACAGTCTGGACTCATTCCTCTGTTTATGTACATTTTAAAGAGGTTTAATTAAGCTACCACATCTTAAGATGGGATTTTTCAAAGCTATATAAGCAATTTACAAGAATCCAGATGGCAAAGGGCAGTTCAGGCACTCCTGATTCTTTGAAACCCTCAACCAGTATAATAGAACTCATTTTCTCCTGCAAATTAGATACGTATTTAGGCAAAATAACCTGGAGCCATGTACAGAAGCTACAGATGATCATCACCCAAGCACAAGGTAACAGAGTCAGGTTTTACTGCTGTGTTCACATGTCACAGCATCAACTATCTGAAGTGTAAAACATCACGAGATAGAGGATCAGGGCACCTCTGCAATGCTTGGTTGGGCAGAGTCACCCACTGGTGACCAACGTGCCCGTGAAATCACCAAATAACCAACCAAATCTGAGATTGGCCAAATTCTTTCACTAAAGCTTTAGATCTGTTTAAGGCATTTAAGTCCTTATATTGGCACAAGCTGTTTAAAATGATCTAAGGCTTTAGATTGGTTTAAGCTGCTTATGCAGCTTTAAGGTTTTAAAAAGATTTAGACCGCTAAAAAACATCCCCCAAAAAGCAGGTGGGGTTTGTGTCGGGAGCTGGTTGCACCATCTCGTGGATTTCAGTGTGGTGCAAATGCAGAAATACCTTCACAGGACCAACACATTCTGTTTGCAATGCCTGAGAGTCAAAGTCAGTCAGTATCGAGTCCACAAATACTGAGTTTAGGGCTGAGTTCTGTTGTGTACGGCTGAGAGGAGCAGCAAACCCTGGTTAGAGCACCAAGAGCCCTTCTTCAAAAAAAGTACTATAGTAAACCACACAAAAACTTCATGCACCAATTTCTGTTGAAGTTATAATTACATATTCAACTCAACGCTTTCCTGTTGCATCTTTTGATTGCTTAACTTTGCAATCTTTCATGTGAACGCAGGTGTCCTCTCCCCCTCACCTGGCAGCTTGAGCAGGTACCAACTTCATTTTATGGTTATTCAGTCATGGAGAACTAAATAAGTTTCTTTCATAATCAAGATTTTGATCCTAACATGATCTGTACCCTAACAGACCTGGGTCTGTGCTGCTTCACACAGCACCAGTCCCCGAGCAGCTTCTGCGCCTGCAAACACTGAGCAAAATCCAAACGACTGCGGAAAAAATACATAAATGCTGACAGAAATAGCAACAGAACTAACAGAAACCTGTTATGCACAGTTAGCTGAGAAAAATCAGCTCTTCATTTTCCATGTACCCAACCTTTTTGTCTGTAAGAACAGCAGACGGCTCAGGGATGGGTTCACACCTCGGAAGCGCACGCAGGATCCCAAAACAAAGTGCAGAGTAACTATGGATACAGACTAATTACAGCTTCCTCACGGCCCTCCCCATCCGACAATTATCGGATCATCTGCAAAAATCTTCATAAGCAATAACATCACAGCCCGAGCCAGCGCTGGGAAGTGCCAGGCAACGCCAGCACCCTGAGCTGATTCACCCGGCACGGAACGTGTCCCCGTTGCACCCCAACATTCCAGCAGCAAAAGCCATCGCCAGCTATATCAGTGATTCTGCGAGTTTAGTTACCTTGCTGGTATCCCCCATGCGAGTTCTCCAGAACACTTGAGCTCTGCAGTTATTTACATCACCCTAATGCCCTGTTCTTTATATTATCGATCCCTGGCAGTTGACAAAGGGGTGTTGAAATCAGAGCACAGAAATACAACAAGAGGTGAACCGAGCAGGAAGCCCTTCCCCGCAGCCCCCGTGAACACAGCGCAGCCCCCGCGCCACGGACCACGGCAAAGCAGCAAACTGCTGCTCCGCACCGCTCACCTTCTTGCCCAGTTCACCAAGGGGCAAGATTTGATCCTGATTTGATCCCAATTTGATCCTCCGCCCTGTATGGTGGATCACCCTGAAATCTCTGCCCGGGTCCCAGGAAGCCGGACGCCACGCAAACACCACGAGCACCGTCCTGCGCACAGCCATGTCCGTGCCACACACACCCCCACAGCACCGGCGTTCGCTGGGGTGCCAGCACCAGCTGAGGCCAAGGAGCAAAACGTTTACCTTATACCATGATACATTTCTGTAGAAACAGAAGCAAGGAGTCTTTCTTCTCTTAAACTGCCTGTAGCGTCAGGGAAACAAGCGATCCTGGGTCGCATCAGCCAAACCCCGCACTGGAGAGCGGGTACGCGTGTCTCTCCTCACAGACACGTGAGTACATTAGATGGAAGATGACCAGTAACTCCACACGTTATGCAGTTTCGGAGCACAAACTTCAACAGCACTTTGCTTCCAGGTCCCCACAGCTTCACAAGGGGAGACTAAATGCCACTGATGCTTAACCCAGCCCCGGCTGAGAAGCACGTCTTTCAGTCTCACTATAAACCCAGACGGGTGTGTATTCAGCACTCCAAAAAACCAACTCACTTGGCTACAACTGCAACATCTCCCCTTGCTTACCTTGTTTATTCACTGCAAGCCCGCGGTCGATGCTGCGCCCCGCGCAGCCGCTGAGCCGCACACCAGCGCAGCCGCTGGGGCTCCTCGTCTTGTTTGGAGACACAAAGCCACTAAGTATTTTCCTTCCATCTCCCATGGGTGCACAGTACACGGCCTTCACTTGCCAGGTAGAAGGGTGGGTTTTTTTCCCTACTGCATAAAATTAATCAAAGTTATGATGAAATGCAAGTGTCCGCAGGGTGGAAGCTCCCGTGCTTGCTGGGGATGTCCCTGCCACGCTGGGTCATCCATAGAATCCATTTCTAGCAGCAGACTCACTGCAGCAAAGAGTTTTCAGAAGAAACCGGCCAAACTGCTTTAGAACAGCCGTTAAAAACATCACCAGCTGTTTGGCTCAGCAATTTTCACTCTCCCATAAAACTCACTCCGACGCCAGGACCAACATACAGGATCTCAACGACTCCAACAACCAACACAGAAACAGGTAAAAGCCATAAGGAGAGATGTGAGGGATGATAAATCTATTTTCATGGGCTAAAACACACAGACAAAGAGGAATTGGCTGGTGAGGACTGGAAATCCCTGTGAAACGCAGATGGAGGGTGGACGTGGGTTGGCGGGACCGGGACGGGACGCTGCGTGCACAGCTGGGCCCATCCCAGGCATCTACTCCTTTGCATAGGAACATTTATTTTAAAGATTATGAGAGCTCCAATCACACCTCTATCCATTTTTTTCATTGGTTACTTCAGATATATTAGATGCTATTGATTTCAAATCCATCATTGAGCAATAACACCCACTGGGATATATAAGATACATTTAAATTCCCAAGGCAACTAAAAATAAGCGAGTTAGAAGTTTGGTTTGTAGCAGAGGTGTATTTTGAAGGGCTCTGAGCTCATCCCTGACATCACCGTGAGCTGCGCTCGCCTTTCTCACTCGCACTTTAACATCATGATAAATTCTGCGGTGACTTATTTTCAGCAGCTCACTGTTACCTCAGGGTTTACTCATTTCTCTTCGCAGCCCCCAGCCCGGGCTGTGAGTCAGCACCGGCCCCGGGCCCGGCTGGAGACGCGGGAGATGGTCCAACCACCTGCGGTTGTCTCCTCCGCCAGGTTCCATTGACCACGCTCCTCCCAAAGCTGCCCAGGCGCTCCACATTGAGAACTGCCAGTGGTGAGATGGCACACGGGAGGGAAGCAAGGAAGAGAATCCTCCATTGCACTGGAAAATCAGGGCTGTTCGAGGGGTCAACAGCCCGGCTGAAAGTCTCAAGGTCCCCGGGACCCCCAGCCAGGAGCTCACGAGCAGCCCCGGAGCAGCAAGGCGGTGGGATCTTCCCCTCCCAGCCGCAGGGGAGGCAGATCAGCAGGGTCGGGCTCACTGCGACATCCTGGGTCACAAAGCTTGTCCAGATCGAGCCCAGGCCGGGCCCAGCAGCTGAGCTGCTCCTGGGACTGTCCCAGCAGCTGTTCCCTCTGCTCCCAGGGGACAGCACAGCATCCATGGCCCTGGGCCACCAGGGCTTTCACACACGGCCCCTGGGAGCCCCAGCTGGCCACGCCACATCCAACATCCTCTAAATCATTCACGTCATCGGCAACAGCAGCTGGTCATGGCATTCGCCTCCAAACAGCACAGACCAGCGCAGCACCCGCTCCCCAAAGCAAGGACCATCCCGCCACAAAACCCATCAGGCAACAGGATTATCTAATACAGTGAAATACATTACCCATACACTTCCCTACGGCACCAGTGCCTGCCCAACAAACACTCATCTAAAAAACCAAAATATAGGCACAGCGAGCACTGCTGTCTGCAGTCCGAGCTCAGAGTCAAAACTTATTGCTTGTATTTTGAATCTGCCAGGGACTCCCACTGAGATCCCGGCCAAACGGCTCCTCCTCCCGCCTCCCCACGTCCCATGCAGAAGAAAAAGACACAGAAAGGTTAAACGGGAACAAAAAAGGCCATGCTGCTGCTTCCCCCACCTCGGTGAACCACCGAGATCACAGTGGAGCAAACCCATGACTTGGGGAGCTGCTGTGTTTCCTTTCTTGGCATTAAAGTTCCTGGCTTCTTACAGAACTAAATGAAGAGATTTGGGCTATGTGCTCCGACACCTCTCTTGCAGTAAGGTCAGTAATACGGTTCAATATGGGCAAGCAACAACCAGCCCTCTTATATATTTTTGAAGATCCTCTCCAGATAACAAATCGCACCTTTAAACAGTCAAATAAATCACCACGCTGGGCTGTATTATTCCCTGGAGCATTCATACTAACCCACATTATACATCTGCCTTAACTAAACCAGCTGCAGACATTTAGCTTTACATGGAGAAAGGTGTTATTTTTTTAGCACCAAACAAGTCCAAAGTGGTTTGTGCTCCTATTGGCACAAGGCAGAAAGGCTCACCCCCAGCTGGTCTAATTAAGAATGATGGGTATAGGTCAATATCACGTTCCCGCTGTCCTGGCACCGATCCCCTCCTCACCGGCTCCACAGCCTGACAGCGATACCCAAGATTTCTGGTAAGTGCTGGGCCAGTGGAACTGCAGGATTCAGGTGCACCCGAGGAGGACGAGGCCTCCAGAGCACCCGGAGCCGCTTCTCCAGCGCCCCACAGAACTTCCCGGCCCACCCACACCGAGCTCATTTCCCAGCAAATACTCCTACCTACATAAACCAATTGAACGGGCCAGGACAACCTGTACCAGAAATGAGCCAGGATGCCAGACAGCCACCCGAAAGCCACGGCCTTGCGCATCGTGTACATTTACAGGAGTTTCACAACTATTGCAAGCAAAATAAAGAGTAGCATCCTTTGTAAGAACAACATCATTAGATGACCCAGGCTCCCGTGCCTCGGCAAACACGGCTTCATTTCCCTTTCTCCAGAGGTGATGAAAGGATAAAAATCAGAGGAATGCAAGGCCACCAACTCCCACGGTGGTGAAGCGTCACAGGGACTCAGAACAGAGCGGCTCACGGCGGGACTCGGGTGCCGCCGCCTCCACAGAGGAGCACGAGACCAGAGCTGCCGTGTCCTGCTCAGGCTGCGGGAGGAGGCTTTGGGCTGGGCTGTGTGGGCTCCGATGCAGCAAAGCATGCTCCACACAGCACATTGTTTGATAGGAAAAACACCACTTTCCCTCCTCCTCGGCCACCACCGGCTTTGGGCTTTCTCTGGAGCTTTCTCATCCAAAGCGTTCCCCACCAGCCCGAGCAGAGCGAGAGCTCTGGGCCGGAGACGAGCAGCGAGCTCCCGCTCGGCTCTCAAACTGCACAAATCCCACGAGCAAGGAGGCTGGCCGAAAGGAGAGACACATAACCACCGACCCCTCCACGTTTTGTTGCAGCTGACAGGATTTTGCAAAGTGGGGGGAATATAAAGCCATGAAAGTGCAGCATTGAGGACGCTCCTTCATTGGCACAGTGTGAGAACCAGAAGTCCCGTCCCCACGCGAGTGAGCATCGCTGGCTCGGCACAGGGAGCCCGGGGCTCGGGGAAATGTGTTTTCTCTGTGTC
The DNA here is from genome assembly GCF_963082525.1 of Nesoenas mayeri. Lineage (NCBI taxonomy): Eukaryota > Metazoa > Chordata > Aves > Columbiformes > Columbidae > Nesoenas > Nesoenas mayeri. The sequence goes on from NC_137571.1 coordinate 6,754,105, forward strand.
CCAAGCAGGAGGTGGAGGGGTTAGCAGCACCATCCACGTCCAGATGTGCCAGCTCTGGCTGCTCGCTGCCCTATCCACATCCAGATGTGCCAGCTCTGGCTGCTCGCTGCCCCATCCACGTCCAGATGTGCCAGTTCTGGCTGCTCGCTGCCCTATCCGCATCCAGATGTGCCAGCTCTGGCTGCAAGCTGCTTGCTGCCCCACTCCCAGCAACCAGGCACAGAGGAATATTCCTCCACCACTGGCTCCAAAACGTATTGTAATCACATTCTCCTGCATGCACCCCCTACCAAACTCCTAGTTAAACATTATTTGCTTTCAGAAGAGGGAGAGCAGACCAGGCTGCATACTCAATTTTGATCACTTTTCATCTGCCGGGTTAGATTTTCACAAGTTCTCTTTCTAGGAAGCCTCAAGGGGTTGTTTATATACAACAAGAAGTATTTTATTTCATGTGCTGCCCACCCTCAGTTGCACAATTGAGGTGAACTTTCTGCACATCCTTAACAGCCAGGCAAAAAGGAAAAACCACCTACAAATAATCTTGCATGCGCACAGAGAAAAGAGAAATATTGCTCAAACACAGCGAGATACAAACACAAACTTCCAGACAAAGGGCTGGTTTCTGCCCTGGGCCAGAGGAGCTGGCGTCGGCCCTCGGAGAGGCCACTGCAGTCCCTGCTGCAAGCCCGGCGCTGGGGCCGCGGCACAGGAGCCGGCGCCGAGGCGGGAGCCGCGTCCAGGTACCGCAGCCACGGCGGCTGCGGATGCTCCACCTGCCCCCGCAGCGCGGGGAAGAGCTCCAGCGCCCCAGAGGACGAACCCCCGCGGGTAACAGCCCAGCACTGCCCCGAGCGCTCACCCAAACCAAATAAAAACCTGGGGGGGGAAGAAAAGCCAGTGCTCAGGCTTACTGCAGGCAAGAGGGGATTCAGGCATAGGCAGGGATCTAGCTGTTAAAATGAAGGTTGGAATATATATATATATATTTTTAAACGTTTATGCATGCTGTAACATCAGGTAACAGCTGCTCCCGCTCCGGGGCGCAGGATCAGGCTCCCCACCGAGCAACACGTCCATTTTTCCGCCGACGCAGCGGCCGGGGCGCCCGGAGCCGTGTGTCCCTCTGCACGCCCGGATCGATCTCGCTCGTCGCTGACACCCCCGGCATCCACCTCCCACCCCCTCGGCACTGCCGCCCACCAGCGAGGGAAAAATAATCATCATCTATGCATAGCGGGAGAAAATAAAGTTGCTGTCAAGCGACGATAAATTCATGCGACAGCCAGGGCTAATTAGGCAGGAGCAGGCAGCGAAGTAGCTGCGAGCGCGGCGGGGACAGGGTTACAGGCTGGCTGGCTGATTGACACCGCTAAGGTTACCTCGGGCTCGGCGCTCGCCCATCGCGCCATGCACGCCAGTCGGCGCGGCCACCCGGGGAATACACACATATATACATAGATCTATATGCGCTCTCGGCGTGCGGCGGGCGAGCGTCTCGGTGGCAACCTGACACCTTTCGAGAGGCAAAATGGAATCTCGCCGGCCGGTTGTGCACCCGCAGCAAGGGAGGGGGGAGAAAAAGAGACCGTTTGCAAATATGCACGCAGAGAACGACAGAAAATAAAGGAGCCGTGGTGCCTACCTTCGCCGGGTGCCGCAGGGAGATCCGGAGCCCTTTGGGTCGCTGGCTGTTCCCTTCTTTATGAAATGTTCGGCTCAGTCGGTGCTATTTGCATTCTTTCATTAGCACCTGTTTCAAGTAAGGAAGGAGAAAGCTCATTACGAGATCAGCTTCCTTTCAAAATAAATTATTAAAAAAAAAAGCGATGCACGCTGCCAAATAATAATAATGCTAATAAAAAGGGGAAAAAAAAACCACACATGTACATTAAAGCCCAAAGTAGGCAGCTTAATAATGGGAGATCTTGCAGGTTGTGAGCATGCTCCAGCCGGAACAAATCCTTCCTCTGTTATTCCTCTGAATAAAAATAAACCACGAGCAAGAAACCCAAACGGAAGCTTCCTCCTAGAATCCCTGCTGCTGAAAAATATGTAATAAATTCAGCCCGAAGACGCAGACTCTAATCAGCAGCTGTTTTCTGGATCCAAAGCCAGCCAAAGCCTCTCTTGTCTTTCCCACTATGAGTCTAGGCCTTTTTGAAAAGGGTTTTAACCTTTTAAAGATACAGTGCACCAATTATCACTTCTGGAGGACTGTCACTCACGGCACAAATAAATTAATAAAGCGGCGGCGGCGGCAGAGCCGGAGCAGAGGGAGGTGTGCTTTGCACCACCACTCTTTTTCATTAATGTTATTATATGATTATTTCTCTTTTAACAGGATCCCACCCCCCCCACCTTTGGAAGAATAAACGGCAAACTTGCCACTCAGCTCTTGGATAAATGCACAGTCATTATAAAAATGAACAGCTGCTGGATGCGATTCAGGGAGTTGTGAGGCCGCCCCTTATCGGGGGTAAAGTCGGTGCAAGTGAATTTTGGGTATTAACAGCTCCCCCCCGGCGGAGGTGTGAGAGGGTTAATGACATGCAGAGAGGAGCTCTGTCAAGTGCTTCCCATCAGACTAAGGATCGGGCTGCAAAGTTTGAGCGAGCGGTGCTGGCACAGCACTAACGCGTTCTTCCCAGAGCAGGACCGCCGCTTTTTAAGCAAACTGAACCAAAACCCCTTAAAAAAAAAGAGCTCAGCCCTCCAACTAACAAGCACTGCAAAGCACCGGCAGCCCGGGGGACAACACGAGGAGCCCCAAAGCTTTGTGTCCCCAGGCCTGGCACCCGCGGCAGCCTCTCCTGGTGCCATCCTGGCCCACCTGGGTGACAGTGACATCCTCCTGGTCAGGGAGCCGGGAGCGAGGGGCCATCCCCGGGGTGCTGCGGCTCCGCTCCGGCCAGTCCTCCGCGCAGCCCCCGGCATGCAAACCATCGGGAGCCAGCAGTCCTCCCGCCCTCTCCCCCTCCTCCTCCTCTTCAGCAGAAAATCATCATATTTCATGTGTGGCTGCTCCAGCCCCGCCAATTGGCTGGGCACCCGCGGCGGAAATGTCAGCAGCAGCCCAGCACCACTGCGCCCGCGCTGCCCCCAGTCCCGTCGCTGCAAACCGCAGCCCGGGGCAGGGGCGCGGGGCTGCCCACCAACACCGGACACGGGGAAAAGGGGCTTTGGTGGTTGCATTTATTGCTCTTTGTTTTTAATGCCACTTTGGCTCGGCTCCAAAGGGACACAGGCTGCCAGCAACTTGACCTTGACCTGCACGGTTGCGTCGCGCTGCCAGCAAGAAGCGTTTTTGCGGATTGATGGAGCCCCAGCGCATCTGCTCTGCTGCTCGGAGCTGCCGAGGGGCCGCGCTGACCCCCGGCTCCCACCCCACCACAGGTACCGGAGCTGCCGGGAGGGACGATGCCCCACAAATACATACTTTCCTTTTTCTGCCCATTTTCAAAGGCAGGACATTTGTTTACAGCTTTCCAGAGCTTCCAAACATTTTTTATCATCTTAACAGCTGGAGAAGCTCAGATTTGGAAACAGCAGCTCACGTGAAGCTACTCGGCATGGAGCAACAGCTCAAGGGGGAAGAAAACCCAAGACTTATCTGATCATTTTCCTTCTCAAAGCAAGGGGGGAAAACATCCGAATATCTTTCTGGGAAATGGAGCAATGCAATAGCAGAATGGAATAATCCTGATGAAAACCGTCACCTACCTCTGCTGCAAACACACCGCCCAGAAACAAACGGTGAACACAGCCAGTGACACTGAAAAATGTTCTCCAAAGGAGCAAGCGAGCCACGGGCGCTCCTGCTGGGCGCTCCGGCACGACGGGGGCGCAGGAGCAGGAAACAACAGCCAAAGGCAAAACGCTATGGCATGGCTTACATGAGGATAAAATATACTGCGTTGTCACAAAAAACTAAAGAGGATTTGAGTACAGCATTTGTGGTACAAATCAGCTTATGAAACCACAGTTTAGTACTGATTGTGGAAAAAAAATGAGTAGTAAATGGACAACATATTGGATGGAAGAGTAAAAAGCTCCAAATCTACCTTATCTGGCCATGGGATGAACAGCCCAAGTCCCATCAGCAAGAGGATCCAGCTCAGAGCCACCATGGCCACCATCTCCTGTGTCCTCTGCCCTCTGTGTCAAGTGCTTGGGCACAGCAGAAACTCATCACCACTGTGTGTCACTGTAGGCATTAAAACAAGTGCACTAAGAGGGAAGAAAGGGAGATAATCAGGCTATTAAGCAAAAAAAGCCACTGTTTCAGTGCAGAGCAACAGGACACAGTTCTTCAGGCTGTTCCCTTACCTTCTGGATTTCAAGAAGAAGCCACACAAGACGTGTCACCACTACACTAGCCTGGACTCCCCGTGTCACGGTAGGTCTGTGCGGTGCCCTGCGGCTCCATGCACGACCAGCTGGGCGAGTTACTGGAGCTGCAGAAGTGGTGTTATCCCATTGGCATTGTGCTCCAACCGCCATCACCATCCCCACGTGAGCCCAGATCTCCACATGCCACCACACACCAGCACTTGGACCTTGAGAAGCAACTTGTCTTCACAGGCCTCGCTTTCCACACCCGCCAGGCCACACGTGAAAATACCTGTGCTAAGCAAGAGTGGTAGCGTATTGCAGCCTGTCCCGGTGACACCTGAACCCCTCAGTGACCTGCAGAAGGCAGACGGGCCCCGTTCCCATGCGCTGTGCGGTGCTCGTCCAACGCTGCACACACTGCACAGCGCCCAGCAGGATCAGCCGCAGCTCCTTACATGGGAATTCATGGCTCTGACACTCAACGGGCATTCATTCTCCTGTGAAAAATGACAAAGAGGCATGTGAGACTATTTATTTTTTGCCTTTTTTTAAGCTACCTATCAAGCCTGCTCAATTAGAAACAGAAAGCTGCATTTCCCTTTAATTGTTATCATCACTAATGCTCTTGGGATTCAAAAGGCAAGGTATGGGGTTGTTCTTCTTGCACTTTTTAAGAAGTAACTAGGATACAAAGGCTAAGCACGGCTTTGCGTTCAAGTCCTCTGCAACCGCTGCCTTTCTGGGACCTAATACAGCAAACCAAATTGGATTCCTGGTGCCACTACATAATGCATTGCACTGGGATGACACGCTGGGGTTTAGGAAGATGCAGAAGATAACAGCACGTAGAGGGAGAAGGGACGAGCTGTAACCAGGGGAACAGACCACAGGGCTGTGAGCGCCAGAGCCCTGGGTGCCTGTGCCTTCACCCAGCGCGAGGGTTCGATCCATCTCCCAGCGCCCACGTTGCTCACTGCAATGGGGAATTTCACACAAGAGCAGAGTGGGGAGCAGGATGGAAAGGAAAAGATGCTGAGGATCATCTGGCAGCTGCTCACTGTTGGCTTTTTGTCTCAGGGAGCTGCTGCATCACCCGGCAGCCTGGGAAGTGCCATGTGCATTGGACTTTCTTGAAGCTTATGGAGGCGGGAGGCTTGGAATCCCTTTGCCCATCCCTGACCCCCCGCCAGCCCCCACGGTACCAGGAGCCCTGGAAGGGGCTGCATGGAGCACAGGGTGGGGGACACTGCACAGAGGCACCTCACACGCTCTGGGTCATCGTGGGGCACAGTCTAATATGGGAAATGAGAACCACTGAGCAAACCTGAGCCTATTTCACTCCCCATCTCTCAATTTTCAATAGAGGCGCTCAGCACTTTTCCTCCTATTCCCACAAGAGGATGGTTCTCTGCGACAGTAAACTGTATCTGCAGAGAGTATTCACACGTTTGCCTGGGATTCCCATTACATCATCTGTCCTCATTTTAGGATACATCTCTCTAAGGTCTCTGTAAACCCAGAATTAACACATTAACTATGACTGATTAAAGAACAACAAACATCTGGATTATACTTGTAGCTAGTTCTGTGATCCAGTACCAAGTGATGGGTGAATCCCAAAAGGTACAAGTTTCAGATTAGAAAACTACTTGATATTCAGGAGAGTTTTTCCTGTCCACATTTTAGAGCTCACAACACAGGACTTTGCAGATCAGACACATTTTTTCCCAATTAACTAAGCAACTGGTATAAAACCCTCACAATCTACCCTTGCGCCATAGAGAACACCGAAGCACAGAAAAGACAGCCATACGAGTTCAGGAGTGAGTAGTGTTGTTCTCACGTTTTTGTTGTGGTCACTAAACAGCAATATCTTGCACCTCAGCACCTGTCACCCCGAGTGACACTGGGGGACAAGGGCACTAAGTCCCCGTCGGTCCCTGCTGCAGAGCCCCAGTATTGACCCCTCTGCTGTGTGGCCACTTGATGCTCCTCAGGGCTCCTCAGCATCCCCGGTGCGCTGGAGGTCTGGATGATCTCAGCTGTCGGGAGCAAAGGGACCAGAGGAAGCAGCTCCTGCAGAAGAAACTCTTTGTCAGGGTATGACACTATGGGGAAATGTGAAGTTTGATGAATCGCATCATCATTCAACCTCAGTTCCAGCCTGAGTCCTACCAGACCAGAGCTGCAAGAGTAGCCGAGCACCAGGATGGGCTTTGCTTATTCTTTTTCCCCCCTCTCTTTATTTAAATCATTCCTTGTCCTCATCAAACACAAAACATTATCTAATTCCTCTACAGCATGTACAGGATTGCGTGTTATCCCTCTACACGGATCTATATTAAACCAACCACAGACAATAACCTCATACCATTCCGTACAGGAAGAACCGTAATCTGCCATGCATTAAAGGTCTAAAAAACCCCTGCCTAATGTTAGAAGAGGCTCAAGCTGTTAAGCTACTACTTAACTACGGTAATTCACCACCAAGTCTCTCCCATGGCACAGCTAGAGAGTTGTTTTCACTTTCTAATAACGAACACGTGACTTCGGCACTTAATGAGTTCCCGAAATAACATGAACCAAAAGGCAAAATCCAGGAGGTTTTACTGCCCAGGGAGAGGAAAAAAAACAGTGAATGGGCAGAAGAATAAAACGAAGGCCGGGAGTGATTATAAATCATGTAGGTGGAATAAGGAGCGTATTGCTTCCCTGTCCCAAAGGGGTGAAGCGCGGAGGAGGCAGCGGGTCCCGCACTGCCCCCTTGTCCTGGATCGGGAGCTCTGGGCCCTCGCCTTGAGTTTAACACAGTGATTATTAAAAAGTACCGACAAGATCATTCACTTTGGTGGCACTTTCCCCTCCGAACATCAGAACACGCGGCAGATGTTACCGATACCGCGCTGCAGTGTCTCTGGATTGCGTGTTGAAGAGCAGCCGGGCGGCGGGACGGAGAGGCTGCGGCCGGCTGGGCGACACGCAGCACAAAAGAAGAGCTAAGAAAACTCGTGAATCTTGAGAATAAAACCTGCAGCAAGAGTTCACTTCAAATGGACTTAAGGAAAAACAAATTGCACCTAGGCCAAAGGCCAAGTTCTGGATTTCTAATTAACTTAATCAAACTTTTTCATAGTCTAACCCTTGATAATTTATATAACCAATTTCACTGCACTCCGAGCGAGCCCCGCACCAAATCACAGAAATAACGAGCGAGTTCAAAGGATTCTTCCTCATTAACCCTCGAGAAAATGAGTTCAGCAATGGGCTGAATGGCAGTTGCAGGTAGCAGCTCAAAATATATATATATATATATATATATATATATATATATTTAAAGGCTGGTAAACTCTAGATTGGCAGATTTTACCAGAGATAAGCAGGTAATGCCGATCCCATTAAAAATATTAATACACTAATACCAAGAAGTGACCAGCAGACGAGAGAATTCAAGCAGAAGAAAAACCCAAACTACTCTGTGACTCTGTGATATTTGTGCTGTTGTACAACCCCCGATGTGGCCTCACTGAGATCCTTCGGCCAGTTTTAGCTGCAGAGAACTGTAACGATGATCACAGAGGCAACCAAGAACAACCAAGAACACACGTTACATAGAAGACTAAAAGAGGCCAGTTTGTTTGACCTAGCAAAACGCAAGCTGAGAGGAGACGAGCTATTTCAAGGACAATATTGGCACCAGATCGAATAGAGATAACACAGCCAAAGACTGAATTTAGTCTCCAAGTCTGGCATCGCCTTCAATGTTTCTCTCCTACGAGAGTAAAGGCAAGAAGTTCCAAGACAACACCTGCTCCCTTTGCAAGAATCCTGCAGGAACATGTTGGCAGCGGGTCAGAGGGGCTGTGACATGGACACACAGCAGATCAGGGTGACAAGGCCCCATCACGCTGCGGTCACCTTCAGGCAGCAGGTCCTGCTGTCCCCATCAGCCCCAGCAAAACCCCAGCACGAGCACAGCTCCTCCATGGCCTTATGAACAGCGTTCATAGTCCAGGACTAAAGTTAGTCCTGCGTATCCAGGTGAATATTTTAAAAAAACCACAGTGGAACAAGAAGGAAACAAGAAAATCTCAACAAGATCATGAGGAATAAACATCGTGGCGTGGGAAGCAACTGCTCTGCTGCGAAAGGCAAAAGCGCGTCCAACACTGCACTAAGAGAGCAAGCGGGCCGCCCGACGCGCAGCCCGGCTCCACGGCTTGCTTCCCATCAACGAGCGTTTCCCGACAGGTTCCCGGTGCGAGGGAAAGATTTAAACCATATTTGGCATCCCCTTTTCTTCTGCACAGCTCAAAGATAAACAATTCAACCGCTTTGTTTGATTTAGGAGGAACAAAATAACACTACTGTTTAATATTTTAGGTGAGATTTCACACAGTTTCCTTCGTGTCCAACGCTTGTTATACCAGATGACATCCTGCTTGGATCAAGAAAACACTCATTAAATCCAAACCTATATCAGGCATCCCGCTATTCATCGAGACGAATATTTGCACAATACTGAGCTTGACATCCCTTGCAGCTTGACCATTGCCAACAGAGAACCACCTTCCCCTTTTTTACCCCCCTTACCCTAATTTCTCAGAACATTTTGCAGCTTGTGGGTGCAGCCAAACCGTGGTCACTGCTGAAGTCATGTCCCATGGATGCGGTGGCCAAGGGCTTTGTAGCCGGACAGAGGTGCCACACTGGGTGAGGGGCTTCGAGCACAGCATCATGTATTTCCCACTGTGGTTCCAGTGCAGCACATCTGTGAGTCAAAAATAACATTACGGCATGGAAAAACCTGTGCTTCCTGCGCTCCGAGCGCGGGCCACGTGAGCCCAGCTGCCGCTGGAGGAACATCAAATAAACCATCAGTTTGCAACTGGCGCGTTAGTCCTATCAGAGGTGAAGCTAGCGGTGTTGTTCAGAAGACAAAAGGAAGATTTAAAAAGTTAGTATATGGGCTTGGGGGGTAGATTTCACCCTGAAGGCCTGAGTTTGGAATTAGAAGCTGTGGAAGCCAAACTTTTCACTTCCGAGCCTCCGATTTCTTTGAATTGCTGCGGTGCCGGGGCAGAGCGGCTCTGCCCGGCTGCAGGATGCAGCTCAGGCGCTGGGCACCCGCACTTCGCAGCCTTTCCTAGAGCAAGAGTGCATTCAAAAACCCCCGGAACGCTGATATTTCTCTTTGACGTGGCTCTTTGCTTACGGGCTCATCCAGAGCAGAGGAGCAGGCGCGCGGGACGGCGGGGCTGTGCTGCACAGCGGCCGCTCGCCCATCGCCACCCAAAACACGTCCATAAGAGACTTGCCACCAAACCGGGGCTTGAACAACAAGGAACGAATGATGGTGAAGACCAGGGGGCACAAACAATGATAGAGATGAAATATAGACACCGGGCAGTCACCCACCCAATGCTATTTCTACAGCAAGAGTCCTAAAGCAACTTGCACATGAAAATAAACTTACAGATTGCGCCACGGCCTTAGTTCTGATATCAATGTTTCATCTGCAAACGCCACATTCACTCCAGTCTCTCGTATGGGATATATACAAATGATAAACGTTGGAAATGAGAGGAAATTATAATTTATTACCCATATTTTTATTTCTATTGCTGCTCTAATGCTACTAAGTATTTTTAAATGCATCAAGCTATAAAATTTATTCAAGTGCTTCTGACAGAAGTGAAATTTACTGAGAATAATTGTTAGTCCCACTGACATAATTCACGGGTGTAATTCAGAAGTGTCTTCAAAAATACTCAGGGATCTTTTACTAAGGAGATTACCAGGGTCATGGTCTGGTTCCTCCCCGCTGACTGAATTACTGTCAAAATAATGGACACTTGAGATCTGGGAGGAGGGGAAAACTGAAATTTGCTCCAAAATCAGAACTTTGTTCAATTCCTGACAGTCCTGATGGAGTTGAGGGCTCACTTTTCAAAGGAAAAATGAAACCAAGTTAATATCACTACAACAGCAACTAAGATGTGAAATGTTCCTAACGCAATATGGAGTGCTGAGGACGAGGAGCTGCGAGGAGCAGCCCGGCCTGCATGGAGCCGCCTCCAAATGCCATTCATCTCCCAGTAAACGCAACGAGGATCCAACAACGAGACTCTTCCAGCTTCAAGTGCCGTTCCCTGCAGGTCCCGTCGCACCGTCTGCTCCTCAGCGCTGGGAACAATAACGGTTCGTTTTTCTTTTCTCATTGCATAAACCTCCCCAGAGTATCAGCTCCACAAGAGACAACCAACCTCTATTTAGTGACTTTCTGCAAAAAGGGAAAAACGCCTCAGGGCAGGGACTGTTGGGTTTGTTTAACTGTTCGATAAATAAAACAAGGGGTTGGGTGCTGCCGCAACAGCCATTTGTCTCATCAATAAACTGACACAAGTGACTGTAGCGAGCAACAAGTAAGAGTGGAAAATGAAGGTGATGGTTTGATGGGTATCTCATGCATTTTATCAGGGACTCAAAGACACAAAAGATAGGTTTTGCAAGACACACTGGCTTCAGGGAATTAAATGGTTGTTTCTATAGGGCAAGAGAGCAGCAACCAGACAAAAGATGCAAGAAAGCCTGAAGAGCTGCTGTGCAACATCCACATTGCACCATTACACGGGCAAAGCCCCCAGGGCCCCGCGGCAGCTGCTGTTCCCCCCGGTCAGAGTCCTTCCTGCTCCAGCCTCCGCACTGTGGCTCCTCCGCTGCCAAACACAAGATATGAAGTTGTTTTAAAACCGCTAAAGCTGCAGGAGCGCCATGACAAGCAAAGATCCATCATTAGGACACTTCGAAGCTCGACTCCTTTCACACAGGCACTGGAAGCTCCTCCTGCACACACGCACTGAAATATTCATCTTTTCCCTTACTGTTCCTTTGAGTTCCATCTGTCAGCTGCGCCGGTGCTTTGCTGCTCTCCCAACACCAAACGCGCGTATCGGAAACTCTTAATTAGGCAGAAGCTCTGGTCTCCGAGCGCCCAGAGCTGCCGTGCGTTGGCTTTGAGGAGCAAAGCGCCCGTGCCCACGGAAAGGCAGCGGTGACCGCAGAAAACAGGAGGAACTGGAGACCCTGCAGCTCTGCCCCTCAGCAGGTCCCACTTTTTTAAATGAATAATTGAATTTAAATTACTGCTAATGCTGAAATTAATTTAACCTGTTTAAAGTCAGCGTGTTGTCACATGTTGCAGGAGTATGGCTTGCCGCTGCTCCAAGTGTATTAATAGCGATTCCCGACACTATTAATAACTGGAGCCCAGCAGCTGGTGTCTCATCTACCCAGGGGTCTCCATCTCTGCGATGGGGAAGGGGAACGAAAGAGCTGCAGAAAACCCGGCTGGGGTGGGCCAGGGAGGTTGTGACGCTCCAGGAGCGGAGCCATCAACTCCATCCTCTCATCTGGGATCCCACAGGAGATCCCCAGTTCCAGTGTAAGTTGGGGAATGAGCTATTAGAGAACAGCATAGGGGAAAGGGACCTGGGGGTCCTGGGGACAGCAGGGTGACCATGAGCCAGCACTGGGCCCTTGTGGCCAGGAAGGGTGAGTGTCAGGAGGATGGAGCCAGGCTCTTCTCGGTGACAACCAATGATAGGACAAGTGGTAATGGGTTCAAACTGGAACACAAGAGGTTCCACTTAAATTTGAGAAGCAACTTGTTCCCGGTGAGGGTGGCAGAGCCTGGCCCAGGCTGCCCAGGGGGTTGTGGAGTCTCCTTCTGCGCAGACATTCCAACCCGCCTGGACACCTTCCTGTGTAACCTCATCTGGGTGTTCCTGCTCCATGGGGGGATTGCACTGGATGAGCTTTCCAGGTCCCTTCCAACCCCTGACACTCTGGGGTTCTGTGAGGAGGCTCCTTCAGAACAGGAAACCTCCTGATCTCCTTGGGGCAAAGACTCATCATCTCTTCATATGTGGAAGGAAGTACAGTATTCAAAAATTAAGAAAGAAAAAAAAGCAGCTCTGAAAGCCCCAATCATTTTGCACCGTTGGCAAGACCAAAACTTTCAGTCGGTGGGTGAGGGTGGGATGGGAAAAAATTTCATTCTGAGATGAAAGGTTCCACGCTTCTCCCTCCAGCTAAAATCTGCTCCATCTGAGCACGCCGAGGGGCCGCAGCTCCGCCGCCCCGCAGCAAAGCAGCAACGGCAAAACAAAAGCCCCCATTTGTGAAGTATCTGTTGAAAGCATCTCTTCTGAATAAGTTTGTCATATGGAATGATAAAGAAATCAGAAGCCAAGTTCACTTCTGTCATCCCTGCTGGAGGCAGCAGATGGAAAGACCCTCAAAATACCATTACTGGAAGGAGTATGTTAAAACATGAAGTTTGGCTTGGGGCAACAGAACCAGATCCCCTGACAGATGAATATCTTCAGCTGCATCCCACTTTTTGCTTGAGCAGGTAAATACAAACATCTCCTAAAGCAGAAATCCAGTGCTATCAACATCACAGACATACACACACTTCATTTTTAAATTACAGAGCAGAAAGGAGTCAAAGATCAGTGGACTTCACCTTTCAAAATAAATGCCAAAAGAATTCATCCTGCCATAGGCTTGGCTGGCTGCACATTAAATCACCGGTAGAGCAGCAAAGAGCGGGAATGTACTGAGCTGAATACACCAGCAGATTCACAACTTCAAATTTTATCTGGAATGCCACAAAATTTGGCATTTTACTAAAATCCACAACTATGAGACTCCATCATCTGGCAGTTTAGAGCAGGGAGGCTGGAAACCACCTTTCTGAACAGTTTTCGAGCACTTTAGAGAGGTTTTTCTGTGCTTTGCAGGAAGGCACCAGAATCCCAAAAGCCTGAACGTGCAACACACTCTCTGCCTATTGTATACACGGATATTTCTCCCATTTCCCTCTCAAGCTTTTATAAACTCCACACGGACCCTCAGTACAAGAGGATGGTGGTTCTGCAGCTCAGGACAACCAAAACCCCTTGGACGGCAGCGATCTGGGTTCCTCTCTCCTCAGGCTTGACTGGCAACACCAGCACTGGCGCCAAGCCCTGCACGAGCCGCCTGTGAGCCCTGGGGCGTCCTGCTGATACATTGATATAGATATATGCTGACAGATACAGGCATGCACTGTGTGTATATATAGAGATGCATACACGTCCATATGTATATAATGTGAATTATTCGGTGTATCAGTGCGCAGCAGGTGGGTGTTCCATGAGCAAGGCTCGAGTCGCTGCTCCCAGCCCCACTGTACCTAAAAACCATGTTCCGAGTTCCAAACTTTGCTTTCCTTCTGGCTGCATTTTTGGGCTTCTCAGATCCCCCTTTTTGAGACTTTTTGTGAATCATAACTACATATTTTTTCACAGTCGGTCTAATAATGAACTCATAGCCCAGCTGGGCTGGGTTAGGTATTCGTCACCTAATCAAATGACATGCTTTCATCTGAGATTGCAGCTTCCCAGCTGGTACAAACTGATTTATGTGCACACACTGAGGCAGGCAGAGCCCAGCACACCCTGCCATTTGATCTCAGCTCCTCCTTTGGGGCAGCAGTGGCCTTTAAATCTATGGTTAAAAAGGTATTCATTGCAAAAATGCTCACGGATGCAAATTCTCGCGTTGCTGTCTGTGCACAAGCATGGGTAGCTGATGGCTCAGGGGAAAGGAGGGATAGCTGCATCCTCTCCCGGGAGGCCAGGTGAAGTGTTCTATCTCCAGTACAGAGCATTCGAGCGGCCCAGAGCAGCCTGGCACCTGCTGGGCTTCAACCAGAGCATCTAATGGCCCCAAGGATGCTGGAGACTCAGCCCCTCCCTGACCAGCACCTCCAGCACCATGGGCACCACAGCCTGGCCCCAGGGCTCTTGCAAAACCCTTTCTCTCCCCTTGGCTTCTCTCCTTCACACACTTGGACAGCCACCCAGTGTGCGCAAAAGTCAATGAGAACACCAATACACTCATTAAATTGCGTTTTGTTCCCATTCTGCAAAAGTCATGACTGGCAGCACACGTGCAAGTCGAGACAACCAGCCCTCTGTCTCCCAGCAATAGAGCCTTCCTGTCCAAATCACCACGGAACTGATTTCCTATTGCAATTAAAGGTACCACTGGTGAATATTAACACAGACTCCAAAAAGTTTCAGATACTTTAGAGGACAGAGTTGGTTTGATGACTCTAGTCCAATTCAGTACATTTTGCTGCAGGCATTTAAAGCAAGACTGTACCCACCTTGGTTTCCTTTCCAACCCTCAGCTTCCTTAACTATTTATTTCACAGAATCACAGAATGGTTTGGGCTGGGACCTTAAAGACCATCTAGTTCCACCCCCAACACCACGAGCGTCCATCCTGCTGCGTGTTTCATACGATATCCCTGCATTTCAGTGCTGCCCTAGAGTTCAGGGCACAAATCTGCCCCTCAGATTCCTGAATTCGAGGAGGAAGATTTAATTCTTCCTCATGTTAAAAACACCTTTAAGGGGAAGCCCATCGTCCTTGTGTGCTAACGAGCTGTCTAGCAACTCCTGCTTGGCTACGACTCCTTCCAGTTCAACATCTTCTGCCAAACCAGCTCTCCCCTGACAGCTACTCATTTAGAACTGGTTTGTCTTAACTCGCATTTCTACTCAATTGACCTCATGGGCTTTTTTCCTCAGTAATTCCACACAAAATGTGCTCAGTGTGCAATTCCCAAGTTTGCTTTCCTGTTGCTGTTTGTTATTTTTCACTCCTCGGTGCTGCAGACTCTGGTCTGGAACATCAAAATTAGTCCTGAGCTGCTTTTCTTTGCTGTGTCTCTTATTCAGGTGTCACCACTTTGCCAAGTGAAATATCACTCAGAATTGGTATCAATATACATGAGGGGGAAAAAAATAGGAAGATATCTCACCTCTAATTTCTCTCAGGTCCAAACACCATCAACTTTGCACTAACAGCTGCTGCAGATGTTTTATTCCAGATGAGCACAGAAGTGTTGTGCACAGTCTCCATACCTGGCTTTAATTGACTATCAGACTTTGACTAATTACAGTGTCTCTTATTAAGCTACATAGTGCATGACTTACCAAAACTAGAGCTTTTCTGGGACAGAGAAGCCAGGGCCAGTTGCTCAGTGCACATTCTCTTGCCGCCCTTCCCTGAGTACAGACCTGGTGCAGCTGATACAGCCCATGGAGAAGCCTTCGAGTCAAACCACGGCCCCAGGAGACAGAGATTTCAGTGCCCTGACATTATGGAACCACAGGGACATTAACACACCTGGGGTCTGCATGGTTCATCAATCTCTGATGGCAAACAAAGGCCTGTCCACTGTTTCTGAACTAAAACATGATGCCGTGGACATGATTTGAAGCTTTGCTGCTTAAACCCCAAACCAAGCCCAGGCTGTCCCGGGAAAACTCCACTGTCCCAGGGAGGTCAGGACTGGGAAGACTGGTCTCTGTCTTGTACTTCAAGAGACAAGAGGTCCTTCATTTAACAGAGCAATTCAGTTACTGCTCCATTTTTTAATAATGCTATTTAAATACAGTAACTAGAGCTTTCGTTTTTACGGATGTCAGGAGAAACATAAGCCACAAGTTCAATGCAAACCACAGAGGAAGTATTTTTATTTCCAACACGCAGTGTTTCTCCTAACCTGAAATAACCATTTGAGCGTGTTTGTGCTCCCAGAAGCCGGGAAGCCTGCGGGGCTCTGAACCATTCACTTCCAGAAGGTGTGATGGAAGTAACACAGCGTACCCTCTGTATCTGTTACTTCTGAAACTAAGGGGCTCTCCTCTAGGAAAGGGGCTTTGATGATGTCTCCATTTTCATTAATGAACTTCAGAAGTGTCTCTTTATCCTGTATTTCAGTTTTTTTAAATCACATTACTAAGTACTTGATCGGCAGAGTCTGGTGGCCCTCAGTTCTAATGCTAAATGGCCCCACAGGGAACACACACAGGGAAAACGCATTTCTATGCCATGAGGCCTCTTAGGAACACACTTGCTCTTCCAGAGCAGAGATAAAGCACATTAATTGGAGGGTGCGCACAGGACCTCTCCCAGGATCTCCAGTGCCTTCCACCAACACTTAAAATAATAAATTCCAGAGTTTGATGGATGTCACAGCTAATGTTTGATTTTTTTTTTCCCCCTCATCCAAACCATTCAGGCCTTAATTACACTCCAGCAGTTAGTCACCACCAAAACAGCAACAACAGACAGAACGAGCATATAAACATGGGTCTACCCATAAAAACTCAAGTTGTGTTGCCTTGCAATGACCGCAGGCAGCGGTGGTGTGGAGAGCAGAGCAAAAGGCCCAGCCGTGCTGCACTGCACCGGCACTGCACCGGCACTGCACCGGCACTGCACCGGCACTGCACCGGCACTGCACCGGCACTGCACCGGCACTGCACCGGCACTGCACCGGCACTGCACCGGCCCCTCACCTGCGGAAACTTCACCTGAATTTCCACTTGCAGCCCAGGCAGGATGTAACTCAGTTTCCTTCCAGTCCCCACTGGATTACATTCCCTCCCCATATCACAAACCACACGTTCATGTAACCATTAATACAACTGAAATCCTCAGAAATGCCACATAAAAGAAAAGGTTGGGATAGTCCAACATCTGCATTAACAGCGTTTTATGAGGTGCAGAAGAACCATCCCAGAATTGTCCTGCATTGGCCAGTTCAGTGCTCTGGCAGAAACACACAGAATCCTGGCAGATGGCTTCACTCCCATGTAGGATGGGAGCAGCTTCGGAGCCTGTCACTGCGGTACCTCCGAATATCCACAGAAAACAGAGTTCCACCCGTGCCTAAGGGTTAACATTCAAAGGGCAGGACTCGGGCTACAGTAAGGAAATGTGGTTTTTCTATTCTCCACTGCACAAGGCACAGGAAAAGGACTAAATCTGCATTTCATTTAAGCCCCTAAATCAATAAATAAAAGCAACCCAGCATCCTTTGACCTCCTCTCGCCGGAGCTCCGCAGCGGCCAGAGGGAGGAGACCGAGCGGAGAGGAACCACCTGCAGCTGCTGCCAGCCAGACAACAGCCCCGCGGGGGAGGTTTGCCTGCAGCCCGAGGGGGCACAGGGAGGGTTTTCCTGCAGCTCCGGGGGTTGTTGCTGGGATGGAGATGACATTTGTGGGGTGGGGTAGATGTAGCACAGCAAGAACTGCCTGTGCTGGAGGACGGTGCACGCTGAGCGTGACATCTCCTCCCTTGTTCTTGCAGCAACAGGGGTTTTCTGCCTGTGGCATCCCAGCACCTTCGCTCTGGCAGCTTCTCCAGCGCCCAAGGGGTGAGGAGCACGAGCACCCCGGGGTCAGACCCATCCTACTTGGAATCACAGAACCACACAACAGTTTGGGCTGGAGGGACCTTCCCAGCTTCCCAGAGCCACCCCTGCCATGAGCAGGGACATCTCCACCAGCTCAGGTCACTCAGAGCCTCCAAGCTTCTAGGACTTCTCATGGAATCATTCAGGTTGGGAAAGACCCCCAAGATCACTGAGTGCAACCATAACCCCCCCGTCCCTGCCCCGTGTCCTGAGACCCTCATCTCCATGTCCAGCCCTCCAGGGCTGGTGACTCCAGCACTGCCCTGGGCAGCCTGTTCAATGCCCCACAGCCCTTTGGGGAAGAAATTGTTCCCCAGATCCAATTACTGTATTAGATTGTGGCTCCTGGACTGTCACAAATACACCTCCATGATGTACTGAAGTGACCTTTAATTATTTGAAGTTTACCAAAGCGTGGGCTTCTACCACATCACTCACGGCTTTCTCACCCAAAATGCTGAAATCTGGGGTAAAACGGGCAAAGAACCCCAAATGCCGGCGGACAAGGGCAGATTTGAGACCCGGTTTCTCCTTCACCCAGGGGCCGGCTACAGAGTCCAGTCTCCTCGGAAATGCAGATTAATCACCTGCCTTGCGAGCGCCCACGTTATTATATTTGTTTCCCTCGTTCTCTGCTCTTGTGTGACTGATGCTTGATTAGCATAACACAGGGATTTTGTAACACACACCTGAAATCTGGGCAAGAACTACCTTCCCTGTCCTTTAATATAGACCAGACTCAGAGGAGATTTAATTAGCACAATTTTGAGCATAATTTAAAACCACAAGAAACTTTAATTTTAAAAAACTGATTTTATCTAGTTCCAGCTATTTTCCTGAAGACAACTCGATGCTTGTTAACTGGTACAGCAATGAGTACACAGTAATTTAGGTTTCATGTTAAATGCTACCCAGAGAACACCAGCTATTCTGTAAGTGTTGTCAAGCAATTATCACCCAGATTCTCTTAGTCAGAAGCTATATTTGAAGTCCCAATTTACTTATTTTATATGCTTTATTATCCTAGGAAATACAGAATGGCATCTATTTATTTACTATTTAATAATTTTTGTCAAGCTGTCTTGGAGCTGAAATTGGAATTCAGTGGAAATGTTATGAAACCAGCATATTTATTTGGTTGTCATTTAAGTAAATCAAATTAAAATACTCTGGAAAGGGAGAAATAATGATTTATCAAAACATTTTGCATATTAAACTAAGTGCCTTCTACAAGAGGTGCATTAACAGTGGTCAGCGAGCTGACTCTTCCAGGCTAACATGGGATTTTTCAAATACATTTGTGTGCCCTGAGATGCCATAAAGGACCTTAACAGGAGTTTTAAAATACCTAAAAACAGAAATAGCAAAGCACCATTGCAATGAGGAGTTAAGTTCCCAGCCTGCTGAGCATCTATGGGGATTTTCAAAGATGTCCAGGTAACAAAAGGCTTTGAAAGTCTCGGAGAGCTGGAAGGTCGGAGTCCGTCCTTCCCCGGGTGTTTGCAACTGCAGAATGGAACAAACCGCCTTGGTTTTGTAATTCCTGTCCTTGAGCTCAGCGACAAGTGAAGAAATCCAAATACAACAAAACACCCTCCCAAATACGCAACTGAGAACAAAAGTGACAGAAGCAAAAAGGTTTACAGCACGCACTTTGAAAAAAGCTGCATTTTAAAGTCAGAACTTCTAGTACTCATTTCTAGAGACTAAAAACCTACATAGATGTAATAAATTCATGCAAATACATTTGCAGGAAGCTTGAGCTGATCTCCAATGCTTAAGATAACTCTTACCACTTGAGAAATATTTTAAATACATTAAAACTCAAAGTGGTGCCATTCACAGATCCTTCCACAGCAATTATTTAAAACACCCAACAGAAACTATAACTTGACACAGATTTGCAGAATTTCCAATCAAACAGGCATTCCCGGTACTTTTTTTTTTTCCCTCTAAAATTAAAAACCTCTCATTTCAAAGCGCAAAGCACGCAGCAATGTTTATGGAAAGTTTCCCCATGTCCAGGACAGCTGCACGGCTTCCAGCTTCACACCCCATTCAGAGCTTCCTGCAGCCGCTCAGCCCGCGCGCCGCGCATTGCTTGGCAGCTTTTCTGCCCAATGGCTTTACCAAGCTCGGAGGCACCAAACGCTGATAAGGGGGATGTTAACAGCAGGGAGGGGCACGGAGAGGCAGCTCCCGCCTGCCCGCTCCCTCGGCCCTGTGCTGGCAGCTCAGGTGTCGCAGCATCCCGGGCAGCTGGCGGATCGGAGTCGCACCGAGACGCGAATGCAGAACACCCCGGTGCAGAGCGACCCAGCCAAGACAAACCCGGCACCAGGCAGAGGGGAATCACGAGGGAATCAGGAATCATCCCCCAGCCCAGGTTTCACCCTCCCCACCACCCGCACCAGGAGCCCCTGCCCCGCAAACGGAGCAGGCTTGGGGACAACCGCGGGGACAGTCACAGGCTTGTGCTCTGGCTTGTAGCCAGACTTGCCACTTTTTCCCCTAACAAGACAGACAGTTGGCTGTAAACTGGCATAAAAATATACATATTCACAGAAATCCTGGGGCAGACCGTGCATAACTCATGCCTTCCCTTTATAAAACATGGTCCCTTCTCCTATTACATGCAAGGAATAAATAAAAGATAACCTCATGACATATTCCAATAGGAGCCTCAACTTTCTTTAGCAGCAATAAGATGAACAAAGGAGGAGGAAGGAGGAGGGCCCCTTAGTGCTATTTTCAGCCATTATTACCGAAGATGAAAAGGAACATGGCAAAGTCAGAGCCCGGCGAGCGCTGCGGTGCCACCGGCCCGGCCAGAGCGGATGCTGGCGGGACAGGGTCGCACACCCGGGCTCCCCGGGCTCCGACGGGAACACCCTGCGGACGCCAGAAACTCAGCAGGCTTCAAATTCACTGAGGACAAAATGAGAAATCCAGTAACAGATGTCTAAAGAGAGAGAGAGGCAAAGAGATCTGTTTGGACTTGTGAGAGCAAAGAAAATGAAGCATGCAAATCGTTTCTCAATTTCATACAAAAACAGCCCTTTTAAGGCTGGAGCCAGGGGATGGAGAAAAACAAGAGTTCGCCTCAGTTTGCCCACAAAGCTGGAGGAAAGGACAGCACGAGACTTGGCTCACACCACCAGGCACAGGGAGCACCGCAGCCTGCACGCCCTGCTCCTCACAGCCTGGGCCTGGTAAACCCATCCTGTGCAGAGGCTGAACCCCGCCAGGGTCAGGAGACAAACCTGTAGCTTCTGGCATTGCTGTGCTATCGCTCCAGAAAGGCAACACAGATCTTCCACAGCAACTCAGCACACGGCACAGACTTGCCCAGGGCTGGGCACCTTCAGGTTCCCCAACCTGCTGCTCCGTGGGGTTTTCCTCCAGAACGCCCTGCGGACAAGCAAGCGATGCCAGAGGATGTGCCGACTGCCACATCTCCTCTCAGCACAGCGTGGTGGAAGGTGCAGCGGAGCTCCCCTGCAAAGCTGGTGAGCAGCAACGCACCCGACCTCTGCCAAGGGTCCCTCTCTCCCCTGCCCTCTTTATTCAGGATTTGCTTTGCTCAGCATGAAGCACATGCTTACGGATTGATTGTCAACCTTAAAATCCAACTCCTTGATGCAGAAGTAAATTAACTACAATATTAAGAGGATTTTTTCTTTCTATTTAAAGTCCTGAATTCAGCAGAAAAGCACCATCTCCTCTCCATGCTAACGTCACACCACACACTGAGACCCACTGCAGCCCATCCTCTGCCCGTGAACTGCAGGGGACATTAAAACTGCCTGTATCACTGCTAGATATGGCACAGAGACAAAGAAAGAAGAGACTCAACGCTGGAGCTAATACAGACCGCTAACCAAACATCACTCTCGCCATTGCCTTCTCGCACACACGGACAACCGGGCACAGGCTCTATGCTTTTGATCTGGCACCACACCGAGCTCCACAGCGCGGCGCTGAGCCCAGACAGCCGCCTGTCACTTCCCAGCAGCGTCACCCCAGGGCACGCAGGGGGATGCGACCTGGAGGCTGAAGGGTTAAACCAATTCTCCCATTCAGCCACCATCTGATGTGTGCACATTCAGAGTGCTAATTACGTCTAACAAAGACAAGGCACAAAGCCCTATATGATACTGTAGATTTCAATAATGCCAGCATAGCTTATTAGGATCATTTTTTGGTGGGTTAGAGGACCAATATTTAAAACCCGCACAGGCATTCATACATAATGTCCTTAAGCGTAGTGAAATCTGAATTAAGAGCAATTATCAGAAAGATATTGTGTGATCCATATTGTAATTCTATTACCCTGCTCAAAGGTCCTTCAAGGACTAATGGAGAAAGCTGCTGGGAAATTCAATCAGCCATGAGCTGGGGACATCTCGGATGGAAGCCAAGATGGTCACCACTACAGCCAAAGAAACGGCGACATTTTCAAAAGCAGTCTCAAGAGATCGGGGTAAAGCGTGCACTGTGGAATCACAAGGTTTCCCCACAGCAAAGGTCTCAGCCTGGGTCTCAACCAGGGTACAGAGCTGGGACACAGCCCGCACCTTCTCCATTCTTTTCCAATTAACAAGAAAAATGTAAGTATGGAAAAAGGTAACAATGAAGCTCAGCAGGTCAAAATAACAAGAGGTTAACGCGAGGACAGCTGGGAACCTGATCCGCAAGCCTTGTCCATCCCATGCAGGCAGGTGAGCAGCAGCTCACAGGTCTGGGGCATCTGAGGGGGTGGCTGAGGCAGAAAGGAGACAGGTGCTCAATAGCTGCTAGCAGGATATATATGTACACGGATATATACATATATATACATGAATAATGGCAGCAACACACAGAGCCAGGTCCAACCAGTAAGCAAGTGCCAGATTAGTACTGCTTTAATTATAGAACTCCTGGTGTTTGGATTTTTTTGGCCTGTGTCTGCATATTTATGTTTATGGAGTAGAGATACCCAGAAGGCAAATCCCAAAGTACCTTCTCCTGTTCATTATTACTTGGCACTGCAGAACTTGGGAGCCCAAGGCACCGTCATGCCCCAACATGTGCCTGTGCATTGCAGAGGCTGAGTAGGTCCCTCCAACAGCGCTGAATGGCACAACTGAAACATGGGTTTGTGCTTCTGGGGGCTTTTTGGAGTGTTACACATTGCTATGGGTACTGCAGCAGTGTGGATGATACAGCAGGACCTCGCAGGGCACAAACTACCCAACACTTAGCTGTCTAATCCGAACATATATACCATATTTAATTGTTAAAATGCACCACAGCTTCCCTTCTACAGGTGATGTTTTTTTAAGCCAACAGAATATTTCCTTTTAGCATTACAGTCTCACTGCTTTTCCCTCCACCAGAGCCTAAAGTGTGCTTCACACAATGACCAGCACAGCAAAGTCAAAGGCTCCAAAGCTTGGAAATACAAAAACCAAGTTTATCTGCCCAAACTTCACTAAACCTTGTTGCACATGTGAATTTTGCTGCCACCCTTCTGAGACGGCTCCTTCTCCCCCGGCGCACAGGCAGCGAGCACGGATTCAACAGCCCATTCTGCTCCCGCTGTTCAGCATGTGGCCTTGTGCCTTATTTACTATAATTATTTCAACATCTGCTCTGAAGACAGAAATTTGTTTATTTCCTCAGAGGCTTTTCTATGGCACTCACTGCTATAGCATTTGAATGCTTTATAAAATATTAATGGATTTCTGTTCTTTTCCTTCTGTTATCATCTCCATTTTCCAGACGGGAAATTCTGGCCCGCATATTAAATTGTGAATTTGTTCACCAATTTGGGAGGAAGCGGCAAATCCCCCACACACAGGCAAAGCAGCTACAGCGTGTTTGCAGAACGAGCTGTGGCCAAGGGGCACCTTCAGGGCTACCAGGCACAGCCCTCGCTGGCGAGGGTGGAGCAGAACATCCATCCAGCATCAGAAGGTGAGACATTACACAATGCATTCAGAATCACGCTGAAAATGTGGGATTAGCCTTGAGCTTTCCACATAAAAGCATTACAGAAATGACACCTCTTTTCCTTTTTCAGCATCCACTTCTTACCCTCCTACTTCTGCAACAATGGTTATAGAACCATATATTCCCAACATCCAGCTGCTGCTTCCCATCATTTCAAGCCCCACCATGAGGGTCAGATCATACTCCACGTATCCTCATCCTGTGCAGTAACACCAGTTTGAAGACTGATGGCACATGCAGTCTCTAGTGTAGATGAAGCATTCTCCTTTCTGTGCAAGCCCAACCTCCCAGCCCTCTGACCATTCCTGTTCTTTTGCTCCAAGCGCTCTCTCACCTGCTGCACATTTATTTAAAGCGTGGTGTACCAAAAGCTGCCCCGCACAATGAGCAGAGCGAGTTGACTCCACTTGCCACGCAGTCCCACGTTGCTCCACGCAGACCCCCGGGCAGGCTCCAGCCCCCAGGTGATGCTGCAACCTTGGCATGCACAGTTACTTGGGCCTGTCTATATTTAGAAGTTTATTTGTGCCCTTATTGAATTACATTCTGATTTGTGCACTTTGTCATCACCAATTTGAATTCTGATCCTGTCCTTTAACGTCTCAGCTTTGTGCCATCTGCAGATTTAATAAGTGTACTCTCATTAATTAACACAGTTGATGTCACCAGGGCCAGGACAGGCCCTCGCAGGCCCCACTCCAGACACTCTTCCATTTTGACAGGGAACAGTAATTAGTCTCCAGATATGGCTGTCTGACCAACTTTGTATCCATTCTGTAATTGCTTCATCAAGATGCAGATGACACTAAGTTAGGAAAACTGTAACAGTCCCACATGCATCTGCAGCTCCATTAAACACAAATAAACCCCAAATACATCCTGCTCCTGCTTTTCTCCTGCCTGCAAAACTTGCTGCCCAGCAGCTGTCCTCCATACCTTAGAAATGACCACAGGCAGGGGAGGCTGCTTGAGCTTCTATTTTGTATTTCATTACAACAAGAAGTTCATCAGCCCAAGGCAATTGGAAAAAAATTATCTAATAGATTCTAGACTGTTCTTTATTCAAGCCAGAGACCCTCTCCTGCTGATGCTGTTTGTTAATAACGACAGACACTGGACTGCAGCTGATCCTTTCAATAGTGGCAGAGGCAGAAAAAAATAGACATTTACTGCTGAATAATGCTTTCTTTGGTTTCTGCATGAAATACAGCACACCCAGCTAACCACCCATTCCCTTCCCTAAGTCTGCACTCCTCATCTTCTTCTCTTCCTCCATAACCCTGCAGTAGGTTCGCCTGAGCCATCTAAAGCAGATCTACAAATAAACAGCATGGGGAATAGCGCTCATCAAAACCAAGTAAAGGCCATTCTGGCAAGGAACACTGAGAATTTCTGCTCTGCAAAATATAGCTTTATTTAAAAAAAAAAAAAGCATATCTCAGGAAAAACCACCACTCTGCTCTGGAAAATATATCAAATAGGTTTCCAAGCATCAGCACATCTGTGCTGAACTTTACTCTTTGCTTCAGCAGGGTTTGGACCTGTGGCTTAAAGTCACTTCAACTGTTGCAGTTCTGAGTTTAAGTACTAACTGCCATGCTATACAACTGCTAAACTAGCGACACACCTAGGCTGTGTAACTAAGGGACACAGGAACTCAGAATTACACCAAGTGTTCAACTCCACCACAAACAAGCCACCTCAGTCCCATTTCCCAGCCCATTCCCGATGTCCTGTTGCATTCAGCTGTACCAAAGAGCCAAACCTGTCCTGTCACCCCTCGCTCCAAGCAAGAACAGTCAAACAGAAAGCTGAAATACAGCTGTACTTTGAAAAGACACTTGGTTAAAATCAGATACATTGGACAGAATAGACTCCCAGCCTACAAGGAAAAGGTTCAGCCCTCCCTTCCCAGGCTCACAGAGGCAAATATCAACCAGCTAAGGATCATCAACAAGTTCCGCAGCTGGTGGGGTAACAATGCTAGTGATGAGTCAGGAGTCAAGGCAGACCCGGCCCTCTGCATCAAGCATTAGCTCCTTAGGAGAAGGGAGAAAAAAGAAAGTACAACTGTGTTTCAAGCAGTGAAATCAGCAGGCTCTAGCTGTCAGCATTTTTGTTTGTTTCTAGAGCAAATTTAGTAGTCTTGAATATCTCAAGAAGTTGCTGGCATCTGGGAATTTCAGGCTGAGATGGAGCCGATGCGGCTGTTTTCTCTTCCTGCCGTAGGATCAGCAGCAGCACCGCGGCTGCACGTCCTGAGTTCCTGCGGATGCTGCCTCTGGCCAAACCACACACCAGAGAGCCACAGGATCATTGTGCATGGAAAAGCCCCTCAAGATCATCGAGTCCAACCATAACCCCCCCTGTCCCTGCCCCATGTCCTGAGACCCTCACCTCCATGTCCAACCCTCCAGGGCTGGTGACTCCAGCACTGCCCTGGGCAGCCTGTTCCAATGCCCCACAGCCCTTCGGGGAAGAAATTGTTCCTAAATCCAACCTCAACCTCCCCTGGGGCAACTTGAGGCCGTTTCCTCTGCTCCTGGCACTTGTTCTTTGGGAGAAGAGACCAAACCCCCCAGCTCCAAGCTCCTTTCAGGCAGTGCATCCACACAAAGCCACAAATCCCAGCACAGACACACCAAGCTGCAGAAGACCTCAGGCCATCAACACCGTCCAAAGCATTTTGCAGACTGAGCACCCCAGTAAAACCAGAGGGATCACCCACCTTCCAGGTCTAGAGCAGCCGATGGGCAGCAGGCTCTGCTCCCCATCCTCCATACAGGTAAAAGCAGCTCAGGTGTTTCTGCTGCCCTAATATAGGCACAGGCCCTTAGCACTATCGAGAAACACATTTTCCTCGTTAGCCAGAATGAGATTTAAAGAGGCTTTTTTCACTGTGCACAGATTTTTTGGGGTCAAGTCACTCTCTTGGTTAGCAGGTGGAGGAATGCATTAAATCACTCAATGTTCGCTAAGCTGTCAGTATTGATCTGAACAGGCCTGGGAATTTGAAATGCAGTTTTTGCCCATTTTAAATGTATCATCTTTCATATAAACAAATCTTCTGGCACCAGAGCATACGGAGAAAAAGCAAATTATGGTACCACACACTACAAAGTTAAAAAGGCAATTTTCTTAACATCCAATTTCAGCACTCGGCAACTATGTTTAAATGCAGAGGGGTATATTGCTGTGAACCAAATCCCAACAGTGCCTACGTATTAGTCAAAGGAAAGATTTAAAATGCACAAAATAAATAATAATGATTGCCAAACTCTTCGGGTTTTGCAGTTTACTAAACAGATGCACCAGGTAATTCAATTTAGTGGCTACAAAGAGTGTAATAGCTTAATGCAGTTTCATATTTAGCACAGTGGGTTAACGATAAAAATACAATTTATACTAATGGATATTCTAATCAGAGCAGCTTCCAAAGGGGAGCTGACAATTCAGTCACTCCACTTCCTCACCAGCTCGATTTATTAAAGATGCTGGATTGCAGCTCAAGCAGCAGGAAGATTGTTCTCTTGATTCAAACACCAAGTAACAGTACTGGAGAGAAATAAATCACCCAGGATTTTCTCAATACATTCACTGCTCCTGCGAAGCTGCCAAGAAAAGCCTCCGTTCAAGGGGTATAGTTTGTGTCTGACTATAAGTCTTGAGGGGACTCTCCTAGGAGGTCTAATACCTTGCTATCATGGGTAATTAAAGCTTCAGCCAGAGGTTACTCCTTCCCGTTGCTCCGTTTAGAGGATCACTCTAAAACCCCATTGATTATATTGAAAGTTTGGGAGCATCGGCCTGGAGATGAAGACTATTATGTCATAGTGATTCAATAAGAAAAAGAAACCCAAAAAATGCATCCAAAATTGTTTTAATGTACATGAACTGGAGACCTTCCGGCTAAAGATTCGCACGAAAACCC
Organism: Nesoenas mayeri; assembly: GCF_963082525.1. Lineage (NCBI taxonomy): Eukaryota > Metazoa > Chordata > Aves > Columbiformes > Columbidae > Nesoenas > Nesoenas mayeri. The sequence continues at coordinate 6,781,687 of NC_137571.1, forward strand.
CTCAGCTATTTTGCACAAGTTGTATTTGGTAGTTGCTCCAATGCCCCTTCCTGCTCACGTGCTGGCAAGGCGGAAGGAATGACAGGCCTGTTCGAAGCAGCTGTGAGGTGTAGCAATTGTTGTAGATTTTCTGTGAGTTATTCAGAGATTACGACATCCATTAATAAAATATGCCACCTGTGGCTTATAAAATTAACTCATGGTTTTTCCATGGGAGTTTCCAATAACACCTCATATCCTTTTTCAATATGCATACTATGCTGTCAGATGATTTTACCCTGACTTTCTGAACGTAACTACACTTCAACAGAATGACTTTACTCTTTGCATTAAAAAAAAAGGAGAGAAGTCCTTGAGGAGTTCAGTGGAAGTTTGAATGACCATAGGAAGGGAAATCCAAAAATCAGTCATCACTTCCTCAACTGTTTCAAAGCATCTTAGAAAGAAGCCAATAAAAGGACGTGCTAAGCCAGTACCTGTGAGCATTTTGGTAACGTTCACACCAGCTACAGGGAAGGTTTCGTCCTGGGTCTCCTACAAACACATCTCCGGCCCTCACAGGCTGCTGGCATTTCAGATCAGTCGCCCAGGTTTGTGCTCACAGGCAGCAAGAACCACCCAGGATTCTTTTTTGTTTCTGATAAAGAACATTCAAGCCCCTTGGGGAATACAAACACCACCAAAATCCACTGTCAGCCGGTGGCACCTTGGTCATTTCATGGCAGAAGGTGCCAGAGAAAAGCTCAAAGACACATCTCCTCTGGGGACAGATCTCCAGGGACTGTTGGACACGTGTGTAGGTTGGTACAGTGTCACATCAGTCACATTTTGGACGCAGGGAGCTGAGAGCACATCAGGGGAAAAAGCACATCTCAGCAGCCTTCAGCTGGGACTGGAGGAGGCCGGCGGCTCAGCCCTGCAGGCAGCGTCCCGGCACCAAGTCACCGCGGCCGAACACAGACAGTGACTTCCTTGCAGGTGCAGTTATTAGCAAAACTAAAGAAGATAAATACATATTAAGGTCTGTTCCAGCTGCAGGGCTGCTGGGTGGACACGGCAGAGCGGGCTGCGTCCCTCAGCGGGGATGCCGAGGGACCTCGTAGCCTGGGAAACCTCCCGCTCAACCAACGAGCACCTTCCAGTGCCTGTAACTGTACACGCTACACACTGTTTGTATAGGGAGGGTTCTTAATATCCAGGAATGATTTGGGTCTCACTGTCTCCTCGTCCCTCACACCCTGATTTTCCCATGCAGGAATCTGAATCTAAATTGGATTATTCTGCTCACACAGAACAGCAACTCAGCTGCATTCCCATCTCTCTGCAAAACAGCATAAAATTCAGGCCAGCAAAATGAAACACTGACCCTCTCACTATACACCTGCATTCACAGACCTTTCTGGAAGAAGAGCGGGGGCCAACACTGCTTTCAGCAGCTTTCACTGAAGCAGGCGCCACGCTGCCAGCCCCGGGCTCTGCCGCCTCCTCCCTCGCCGGAGCCCAGCGGGTACCAGAATAAAGAGCTCAAGCTCCTGCTCGGGGGCTGCATTGACACCTGCCGCACGGACAGCCAAACCACACGGCTTTGGACGCTGCCACCTGTAAGTCACTGTGTATTTATAGACAGAGAGAGGCTTATTCGGTGTATCATGAAGTTCTTTCCATAGCCAGGGATGCTGCAAGAGGTTAATTGTCAGTGGCAGTGAAAGTCTATTTGGTGCTTGACTCCTCAATCTGACTTTATTGCTATTTATAGACCATTCAGCACTCCAGCTACTGGTTTTATTCTCTCTTCTCCATTATGGCTTTTCCCCCTCCTTATTCTAAGAAGGTTTTGGTTTTCCTGGCACCCTTTTTATCACCTCACCATCTTCTACCCTTTCATTCAAGTCAGTTTATTTAAAACCAAAACACCACATAAGGGCTCCTACTTAACAAAATGAAGTTATTCAAGATGTTTACTCAACAAAAAATAGATAGTGAGCTCACCTTGCTGTTGTAGGCTACACTAACTACCCAGCTTCCTGCACGTAGCCCCAAGGCAAAACCTCTTTGTACTCCAGTGCTATCGCTTGGGGACCCATCACATACATACGGGTCTGTACCAGGGCCAGGGGCTGAGCTGAAATGATGCTGTAAATGCCAGAGAAGTTGCTACACATCAGTCATTATCAGTTCCCCAGCTGAAGCACAGTCTGAAAGCACGGTATTGGGGGAGGTTGAGCCTTTCCTCTTCATAAGAGAGTTCATGTAATTAAGTCCCCATAAAACATCGCCTGAAGTGACTGCGTGACGAGGGGAGGTTTGCACCGAGCACCTGTCTGCAGAGCAGCTCTCCTGCTGCTTGCCTTGCTGAGAGGCAGGACACGTCTCCTTCCTCTCAAAAAGCCCAGCCAGAATTAAAACAAAATAAATAAAAAATGTTTTAAAACCTGCTAAGAAGTTAAATAAGGACACCACCATCCTACCAGCGGCTTCACTATTTCTTGCAACATATCATTTTCTTGTCTGATTTGTCAGAGAGTTTCCTCTTAAATGCAGAAACATAAAATTTAACAGTCTGGCTCTACCTTCCTTCCCAGGCTCCCGGCAGCCTCTGATAGAGAAACACTCACCGACCCTCACTGCTCTTTCCTCCACAACCTTCACAAATGCCTTAAAACACTGGGAACCACCAGCCCCATCCTCACACAGATGGGAGAAGTGAAAGACCAGACAAAATGTCCTGCAGGTCTCCCCAAAGGTTTTAGCAAGAGCAGGACTCAGGGATTCCTCCAAAAGGCAGCGTGTGTCAGTCTCACTTTAAAACAGACACTGACAATTAAATAACTTTGATGCCTATGCTATCAGAAAGCCAACAGCACCATTAGCAGAGCACGAGCTAACACGGGGCTGAAGCTGGATGACCTGCGTTGAAAACAAGTTCAGCTAAGGAAATGGATGTCGGGAGTTTTACTCTGCTTCGCTTTTCTCATCTAAACAACCATAGCAAAAGTTTAATGGGCGATTTTTCCTTGCATAGTTTTCCTTTTAGAACAGGGCAGAGCGTATCCCGAGGAGCCGGAGCCAGGCTGTGTTATCAAGGAGGACAGCAGCAATGCAGCAGGAGCCATATTTTTAAATCACGAGTCTTCTGGGACGGGGATTATCCAGTATAAGTTAAAACAAACCACCAGCGCTTTTCCTCTAACACACAGTCGGTTGCAAGGGAATTTGCAAACAAACTAACATGTGCATTTGACCGATACTGAACTGATACTGATACCTTTCGCCCAAGGTTCAAGATTTGATAATTTGTCTATAAATATGCATTTTGCGCACACAAACACCGCCCTCTGCTGCATGCAGGGACTGATGCTGGTAAGCAGATTTATGAGCGTTGCCCCTGGCAACAGAGTTGTTGAATGTGATAAAAATTCTTCTGTCTCTTCGCTTTAGAAAATGCCAGTGCATCAAAATGCAAATGATTCCGCCTCCCGCAAAGGTCATTTGAGGTAAGGGATACGATTAACTTCTGAATCTCTGGAAAGAAAACGGTGAAAACTGAACCACAGCATGTTTCAATGTTTCAGTACTTCAGGCATATGTTGTGTTGTCACCTCACTGGTTTCTAGGAGTATATTAAGAAGGCTGCTGCCCACTCCTATAACACTTAAAATTGCTTTTATTTGAGAAGGAGGTCAGAATCACCATAAAACAGTATTTTTTATTCCTCTCTAATACCACACCTATTGGCATAGTGAATCCTCCCATGCACATTCATGCTCTTCCCTGGAGGCACATGCTGTTTCTGCTCAGGGAAAGACTTCTCACAAGAAGATACGATTGCCCCAAAGTGGCAGAGGAGAAATGAGGCTGATCTGATTGCTTTTATTTGCATTTACATCTCGACACTCTCTCCTTCAGGCCAGATCTGCTCCATCTTTGCCAGAGCAGTTCACAAGCAGCCACAAAACATTCAGCTTGCCCACAGCAAAAATACTTATTTCATCTACCCAGACTGGGTCTTCCAACAGGTAAGACCCGAGGTTGAACCAAAAGGAAGTGTTTTCATTGGGAGCAACCCTTCCAAAACATGATTAATGGAAAAGCAGTGGTAGATTAGCTTGCAAATCCCTGGGCAGACCTGGTGTCCTTCGGCTGGCCAGTCCAGCTCAGCACAAGGCCCTGCAGACTTGCAAAGTCATTAATTTGGTGCTTTAAATTCCCTTGAGATAAATTATTGGTTTCTGTTTGCCTGGTTTGCCTCAAAATTGATTTAGAGGAAAGGAGCTGAGCTTCACTGACATTAGGAATCCCATGTTTTATAACGTTCCGAGATGAGAAAAACGCAAAGCTGGCTCCACAAAGAGCAGGAGCAGGCACCGAGCTGTTCTGTGAGCATCTCAACTGATTCACCAAAAGGTCGAATGAACTCACGGAACTGCTGCTGCTGTGTATCTGCTCAGGAGCTCCAGGGGTGCTGGATAAAGCCAGAGCCGTGCTCTGGGGCGGGACAGGGGGCAACGCCAGCGGCAGCGCAGCTGCGGCTGCAGGAAACATAAGACCTATGGGGAGAGGCTGAGGGAGCTGGGATTGTTCAGTCTGGAGAAGAGGAGGCTCAGAGCTGAGCTCAGCACTCTCTAGAACTACCTGAAGGGAAGTTATAGCCAGGTGGGGATTGGGCTCTTCTCCCAGGCATCAGCAATAGGACAAGGGGGTATGGGCTTCAACTCTGCCTGGGGAAATTTAGGCTGGATATTAGAAAGCAATTCTGTGCAGAGAGAGTGGTCAGGCATTGGAATGGCTGCCCAGGGAGGTGCTGGACTCGCCGTCCCTGGAGGTTTTTAAAGTGAGGTTGGACATGGCACTTAGTGCCGTGATCTAGTAAACAGACTGGAGTTGGACCAAGGCTTGGACTGGATGATCTCTGAGGGCTTTTCCAACCCAGTCGATTCTGTGATTCTGTGTGAAACAACAAACCAGAGCCTTGTTCAGCTGCCCAGCCAGACACGAGCAGAGAGTAAAAAGCATGAGCAATGGCATTAAAGTTACCCTGATTCGGAAAAAAAACAATGAAGAGGGAAAATGTTTCCATCATACCAGTGACATCAACTGCATTCCCCAACTCCTCCGGCACAAAACCATTTCCCACATCCCTCAGTTCATCCTGGGAGGCACGTGCTGTGTCCATGGGATCCTTCCTCAAGGACCCTCCTCGACCTACACATGTTAACAACTGTTTGAGGTTCAGACATGGTGTAGGATGCACATTCACAGCTCGCACCTCTGCCTCAGCACAAATGACCTCAACCCAAACATGGACTATGCAGGCGTTAAGCTCCACACACACTTTATTCTTGACAAAACTGTTTAGCAAAGACACCGACTAGAAACAGGGTTTAGCCAAAATTATTCGGCATTCCAGGGACATTTAGTAAACTGCAGGTTCGATACAGCAGTTGAATGATCACATAACAATGCTGAGGAGGCACAGCACGCAAGGCCTCGCTCACAGAATCCAGAGGCCAGGGCACCCAGCAGAAATCATCGCCTGGCCGGGAGTGAAAGGGCTCACTGAAGGATAAATCCAGAAGAAATTCACTCACCAAGAGGCCGGGGGGCTCCATCCCGGGAAGTCTCCTCAGACGGTCCCTGATTCCGTTCACAGCCCCGCTGCCCCCAGACCCCTCCAAGGGCCTTCGGCGGGGGCGACATTCTGCGGCCTGGTCGGCTCCGGCCGCGGGCACCGTGAGCTGGGCCTGGAGCCGCTCAGCTCCGCCGGGCCTGGGCCCCTCCGGGCTGGGGACCCTGTTTATGGACCGGGGTCCCGCCCCTCCGCTTCCCCATCCGGGGGCAGGGGCCGTGGGGAGCCCCCGGGCGGGGGCGGCACTGCGGCACCCGGCGCCGGGCAGGGGCTGCTGGGGCTCGGGGGCAGTGGCGCACGGACGGGGCTGAGGGGACACCGGCTGCTGTGCCGGGAGCTCCGCACCCAGCCGGGGGATGCAGCCGCGCGGGGAGCTCGGTGCAAAAGGCCCTGGGGGTGTTGGTGGCAGCAGCTGAGTACGAGCCAAGGGTGTGCCCGGGTGGCCAGAAACGCCACCAGCATCCCGAGTGTCCCAGCGCCGTGCGGCCAGGGGACCAGGGAGCGACCGCCCTGCGCTGGGACCTGCAGGAAAAACGCGAGTCCTGGGGCAGTTTTGGGCCCCTCATGCCAAGAAACCCTTGAGGTGCTGGAGCGAGTGCAGAGAAGGGAACGGAGCTGCTGAGGGGCTGGAGCACAATGTGATGGAGACTGAGGGAGCTGGGGGTTCAGCTGGAGAACAGGAGCTGAGGGGAGACCTTCTGATCTCTGAACTGCCTGAAAGGAGCTTGGAGCCAGGGGGGTCGGGCTCTGCTCCCCAGGAACAAGCGCCAGGAGCAGAGGAAACGGCCTCAAGTTGCGCCAGGGGAGGTTGAGGTTGGATCTGGGAACAGTTTCTTCCCCAAAGGGCTGTGGGGCATTGAACAGGCTGCCCAGGGCAGTGCTGGAGTCACCAGCCCTGGAGGGCTGGACAGACGGACATGAGGTTCTCAGGACATGGGGCAGGGATGGGGGGGTTATGGTTGCACTCAATGATCTTGAGGCTCTTTTCCAACCAAAATGATTCTATGATTCTGTGATCTAATAAGTGTGAGAATCCCAGCCCTAAATAGGGAGAAATCCTGTGCTCACACGTAGTCAAAACACTTCCCAGCCACGGTATTACTGGAATGAAATAGCACACGGAGTTCCCAGCCATCAGGTTTTAACGCTTGCATTACAGTTCCACTTTAATAGCAACTTTAAAGAGCAGTAGGCAGTAAATGCAGAAAAAAGAGTGTTAAGGAAACATGAAGGTCACATACTCCAGATAGTCACAAGTCAAACAGTGCACAAGTTAAAAGCTCAATTAACCTTGAGTGTCTCATGCACAAATAACTCCCCATTTTTGCATGAATGTTTGCATTTGCAGTAATACTGTGTATTAGTTACCTGGTCAAAGTGATTTGAGATTTAAAAATTAAAAAAAAAAAAAGAGAGAACAATTACTAGAACACTACAGACTATTGGAAGTAAAAGCACTTAACATTCCCTCTGCTGTGTCGTAGTCTTTAATGCTGGCAAAGGAGCCAAATAGGTTTCATTTTTGTTTATCCTTTTTAGAAACGCCCTTCTTTTCTATTTTTTTTAGTACAGAGAAGATAACTTCACAAGAGTTAAAATTTGAATCAACTTGAGAAAAGCTAATGTTTTGTTCCTGTTGGCCGCAGATCTCGAAAAGTATCTGCGCCGCGATCTAAATATATGGTTTTCATATTTTCTTCTTATTTTAAGGAAGTGAAGGGTTTTATTTGACTGAACAAACATCATTTGGAAGCTGTCTCTGCTGCACCTCCTGCCCTGCAGCCGCCTTGTGCATTAATGGGGAGAAGGAAAAGGGAAAAGTAGGGTTTGGCGGGCAGAACGTTTTCCTTAGCCCCTGAACGTCCACACAATAACGATTAGCACAAGGTGCCTTCCAGAACAACCCCACAGCAGGGAAAGCAGTGAAACCAACTTCCCGGCAGCCGGAGATGGGACCGGGAGCCCTCGCCGGGCGCCCGAGCGGAGCCGGAGCCGCCACTCCCGGGACGTGCCCAAGCGAAGTTCTCTGGCAAGTGGCTCCTGAGCTGGTCCCAGCCCAGTGACACCGGCTCCAGGAGCCCCGGAGGGGAGAGGGAACCGTGCAAGCTTTGTTTTCTTGGAGCAGCATTGTGAAACACCTTTGCGCCCTTTCCTCCCTCAAGAAAACGCAGATGTTTGGCTCACGGAGACACCTGAAGACAGGCAGGAGAGCAAAGCTGCTCCTCCGCTGGGAAAGCAGCTAAAGCTTCGCTCCTAAAATGGTGCTGTCAAATCCGCGGGGCCTGAATGATCTATTTAGTGAATACTTTAACCTACAGCCGGTCGTATGTGATGGGAAGTGGTGTCGGCTGAGTCATTAATGTTCGCTTCTATGACAAGATAGTAACAAGAAGTCAGAGACAGCACTAAAAAGTCCCTGTTTGTGCTCTTAGGGGAGCTCTGCTTCCCCCCACGGGAAAGACTGTCTGAAAAGCAGGTTTTGTGTCAGTTCAGCCAACTCTTGAGCCCCTTCCTGCATTGCACCCTCAGTATGATGCAAGGGCAATTCCAGGTTTAACCTGGAAGGACATACGCAGACTAGGAAACTGGATTGGTCATTGATCAAGATCATTTAAAGTTCATTAGAAGGGCAGCTCCAAATACTCCTGCAGTGCCACTGAGGGTGTAAAGCAAAGTTCTACTGTTTGAATTAGGGTGCTGCAGCCCTGAAAAGGCCCTTAATCGGCTCCGCTAATGGGTTTGGGAATGATGAGTGGCTCTCACTGCCTTTCAAGCAGGAAGACGTCTACAATTGTGAGACTTATTAATTTTATTTAAAGTGCTAAGGCTGACATCCTGGATCTGTGGTCTCTTAAAGTCTCTTTCTTAATTGTTGTAAAGCATCTTTAAGAGCACTTTAAGATGTCTCTATTTACAAGTTAAAAAAAAATAACCTTATAACATCTTAAATCTTGTAGCAGAATTTCCATTCATTTGGATATTTACCAGAGGCTGGGTTATATTTCCCCCAGGATGAAAATGCATATGCAGTCAAGAGACCATTCCCCACAGTATCGAGCAGAAATAAGGGTCATAAGTCCAGTTTTGAACAATCTAAATCAACTTCTTTGTTTCTGTGATTCCACATGGTGAAGAGAAAGAGGGGGTTGTTTTTAAGCGAAGAAGCAGCAGAGCTGTAACTTAGATATTAATAGGTTACATGATATTTATTTAATCTCTCTTTAATTTTGAAATCAACCCTATTTTTGCCATTTGTGAAATCCTAAGTGAAATCCTTTTCTGGCTTGGTTGGACTTAAATATGTGAGCGTTTCCTACATTTCCCTCCTGAGGATTCCATCTCAATGTCTACAAAGTGGGCTCCTGAGGCAGCAGGAAACGTGGGGTCACCACTGCGGGGACGGAAGGGGGACAGTGCTGTAACCTGCTCTCCACCTTCTTGCTCCTCGTCATCACGGTCCTTCCCACATCTCAGCCCTTCACCTCTATGGACTTGGTTCTGCTCACAAAATGCGCCACCAGCTCAGCAGGTGGAGGAGGCCACGTCCACCACATGCCCCTCTCCCCACCTCCTCATCTCCCCCTCTCCCCATCTCCCCATCTCCATGGGGTCCCTGCAGCATCTCCCTCCTCGTGCTTTTCTGCCTGAAAAAAATGAAAGGGTGAGGCTTCTAATAAAGGGGCCAAGGGCAGTTTCCATGGGAGTTTTATTTAGCCCGAGCTGTTGGATGGACTCCGTGTGCCATTCCTCACTTACGCACCAGCCCAAAAGAGGAGGAACACAGACACAAAGCCAAAATGACTAATAAATAAGCTTCCACAACCTTAAAATATTTACAGCCCCAGAACGCATGCACAGAGAACAGGGAGCGCGCTGCGGGTGCCGGCTCCAACGCTTTGGGCGGTGGTTGTTCCCATGTGGATCAAGAGACTCTTCTGTGCCTCCCCTTAGGATGGAGGCTGCAAAACTGACGTGTGGAAGCTGCACATTTGCAAAGAGGGCTCCTAAAATATTATTGAGAAATGTATTCATTCCCCAAAGCCTCCCTATTATTTTAAAGTGTAAATAAAAATAGCAGTATTTTCTTACACTGGAGAGCTCTAAAACTTTAGTTGGGAAGTATGAAATCATATTCTGCAACTGTAAAATTATGATTCATGGGTCTCTTTCCAACCTCGAAGCAGCTCTGTGACATAAAATGTGAAACGATGTGTTTGCTTTTCATTTAAAAGGTCTCATTAAGACCAAAACCGAGCTTCTCCAGCCCCGTAACAGCTCTAACATGTCAGACCTAATAGAGCCTCTCCCCCATGGGGTGCCTTCGGAGGACACACAGACATCCAAAGGATGCAAGACCAACATACTTCTTGCTCCCAGGAACATCATTCCAAAGCCCCAGTTTAACAGAGGACTTAAACCTGAGCTTACATCCATTTGTGTGCTGCAGAGACACTTAATGTCTCACCCCAGTCGACAGTACTTAAACCTGCCCATAAAATCCAGCACTTGGTCAGCGTGTTGCTGAGCCGTGTTGCAGGATCAGCGGCCCCATCCGCTGCCCTTAATTAAGAGTTCCTCTCGGTTTTAATAGGTGCTGCATCTGGCTCTGGCGTGCTGTGCTTGATTTGGATTTCATGGTCATTTTGTTATTTAACAGCACCGTGGAGATCTTTTATGCCTCTCTGTGCAATGCTGCTCTTTCTATAGATGTAACCCATTATACTGCATAAAAACACGGCACTTCTGCCCATCCCGGTGCAATTTGTTACCAGCAGAGCTGGTGGCATCCTCATGGCTAAAACTGCTCAGAGCTCCTGATTGTAAAGTTCTTTCTATAATAACTTTACCAAAATGTAGCTCTTCTGCCTGAAACTTGCAATGGGATTTCTGCTGGGGGTGGGATTCCATTTATTTTATAAAATAGCTAATTACACCTAGAAATGATTTGCAAGACAGTGAGAATGAAAAAGCAAGCAGTGGATAACAAATGCTGCATCTAATGATGAATCTGCATTAAGGCTGATGTGTATAACAGAAAGACACGTTTAGTGAAGTCTGTGTTTCATAGGGAAAACAGCCCTGTATGGAAAGCAAAATAGTGAATTCTTAACTTTGTTTTGCCCCTGGCTCAGCACCGCTGCAATAACTGGGATAAAGGAGAGAGTGCTGAGTGGCGTATTTGGTTAGGACAGCATAGCAAATATTATCCTTGCAGCAGCAAAGCTTTTGCACATTTCTCTATTTGGAAATGTTTCTTTGTCTCTCCTGGCCAGTGTTCCCACAGCAGCTCTCGGCTGGAGTTCCTGCTTGTCAATTGTCCCACTTTTGGCTCCGAGAGCCCTGAGGTTTCAAGCTGATCTGGGAACCTCGCACTTGTGTGGTTTGGGGTGTATGGATGTGGAAACCAGGGGATTTTCGCTGTGGCCCCGGGCTCCGCGGGGTTCCCGACCCCAGCAGCGTATGGCAGAACCGAGCCACCCAACGCCACGACACCTCCTCTTTCTTGCCTGTATTTTTGTTTGTCTGGCTGCCCCACTGCCCACGAGCTCTTGCAGAAGAAGGGTTGAAGGCAGCAATGCCCGAGAGCAAAACCAAGGTAATTATACAGTAAGTCGGCCCTCGCATAACTTGTAAACTTTATGATCTGGCACTTTTGTGACGTATTTGTAACCCAGGGACAATGCCTGGCCAGAAAGAAAAACCCAGCTATTCTGCAAGGGGCAATTACGGGTATCAGCAAAACAAGAGATTTCCAAGAAACGTCTTTTGTTTTCCTCCTCCTCGTTATCCACTGCAGAGAATGACATTGGTGCCGTTGTATTTCTTACTCTCCCTTTGTCTGTACTATTGAAGAAAAATGTCATTTTTGACATTGGGCTGTAAAACAAAAGTGCTGAAGCCTGTTGTGAACAGCACACTTGCCATTCACACCTCGCGCTGGCCCGTTGCCCTCTGGAGAGCTGAGTTCGGTGCTGAATTCCTCCTGTCCCAGGCACCCTGGGCATAATTACCCCATTTCTCTGATGTCAGTACCTGACATCTGAAATACGTTAAAAAGAATCAGGCAGAAGATGGTGAAGTTATTTTCTAGAAGCTGTTCCAGCTATATTCCTCTCCAAAATAAATGCTATATATATGGCAATATCCACTGATGAAATGAGATTTTTTTATGCTGTATATAGAACCATAGAATCATTTGGTTGGATGACAGTCTCAAGATCATCCAGTCCAACTGTTCCCCACCCCTGTCCCTGCCCCATGTCCTGAGAACATCATCTCCATGTCCAGCCCTCCAGGGCTGATGACTCCAGCACTGCCCTGGGCAGCCTGTTCAATGCCCCACAGCCCTTTGGGGAAGAAATTGTTCCTAAATCCAACCTCAACCCCCCTAAGGCGCAACTTGAGGCCATTTCCTCTGCTCCTGGCGCTTGTTCCTGGGGAGCAGAGCCCAACACCCTCCATGCTACAACCTGGTGCTGGGATTAACCACACCAGCTCATTTGGGCTCCAGCGGTGTCTGAACAAGCTTGCACACCCTGTGTCTGTGTCACACTGAAGGCAGTGACCTAATTCATACAATTAAAGCTACACACTGTTTTCCCAGGGCCGGACGCAGCGCTGCCGGGTGCCCTGCGCTGTCTTCTCTGCCGAAGCCGTCGGGGAGCCGGGATGCTCTGCATCGCTCAAGGAGCTTTTGACATCTTGCAGGGATTATATTGCAGGCCAAAGCTCCCCGGCCGCAGCCCGCAGAGCTGCTGCTGTCAGGATGATGGACCATCTGCCGGTCCCCGACCCGTCACTCGTCCTGCTGCAGTAACCGTAGCCCGGTCTGCGCTTGTTTCAAGGCTTCCAGATGCTTTTTTTGCGTTACCACAGTAATAAAGCCCTTCTCTGTGCTTCACCTCTGTGCTCCTGAGATTTGTCAGGTGCTCGTAGTCTTGGTTCAACCTTGAGTAGGTGACACCAAAAGCCTTGATGGAGTGAGTCCCCAAGATGAGCATCCTGGGGCGGGTAATGGACAGAGGGCTGCGCTTAAAGAGGGGGGAGCCGCGCTGAGCCATGAAGAGCCCAGAAAGAAAATGGGAAGGAAGTTACCTGGCAACGTTCCTGTCCAATTAAAGCAAATTTATTGTCATGTTGTTTCCTCAGTGCTGCCCTGTCATTAAATGTTAATGTGGCGGTGCGCGCTGGCCGCGGTGCGGGAGGGCGCTGGGAGCGGCGCAGGGCAGGAGGAGCTGCTCTGAAAAGCAGTTTCTGTGCAAACCCCTCCAAGGCGCTCACGCTGGCCTCGCTCTGCTCCTGCAACGAGGGGGCAAAACCATGGCAGAGCAAAATGAAATGTGTAGGGTCGACGGGTTCCTAAATTATAGTGGCGTGTCCATATGAAATGCTCGCAGGAAAGGAGGCAGCACGGGAATGTAAATTCGCAAAATACTGTTTAGGAATCTTGAGCTATTTTCTCTATAAATAGAAGCAATTCTCTGCTTCGCATTGAGACACGAAAACACTGCATCTTTGTATAATCACTGGATGCTTTTCTGTCCGCACCTGATCATAGCAATCCCCTCTCCATTATTTAAGGAAACCCACCACCGAATGCGTGGCATTAGTGAGCCTGAACTATCAGACAGAAATGAACTGGGAAAGCAAAAGGAAAAAGAAAAGGGTAACGATTGGAGCTGGAGCAGAGATGAGCATCTGGCACATTCTGTGCCATGGAGATGAGGCTTCTCCTGCAGATCAGCCTCTCCCGCCTGATTTCCAGAGGAACAGATTGTTAAAATCCCTCGGGAGGGCTCTGGGCTGGGGCTCCAAGGGCTCCAAGGGCCGCCGGAGCGTTCGGCTCCTGCAGAGTTCCCGAGCTCCCCACAGCTCCCCGGCCGTGGAGCTCTGAGCTCTGCAGGCTCAAGCGACACTGTTCGGGAAACTCCAACTGCAAGAGGTGACGCCTGACGTGCAATTCGACGGTTGCGTAACTTGGGCTCAGCTTACAGAGCTCTTACAGCTCACTTGTATTTCCATTAGTCAACGCTGGGCTAAATCCTGCAGCCCCAGCTCAGGGCTCCCACTGTGGCTTTGGGGAGAGCTAATCCCCAACAAGGGTAACGCTCCGACTCAGGGAGCTGAAGGCAAGACATTCAAACCCAAAACAGTGGCAGCGCTAAGCAAAAAGGCCTTTGCTATTTTATTATATTCTCCTTTCAGCGTGGCAGAAGAAAAACCTGCATTTCCAAACCCCCTCCTGCAAAACAAAATATTTCCAAATTCAGAAAGAAAGCAGCATTCATCAAACCTTGTGCTACATATCAGCAAAAGCCCAGAGCTGTCCTGACAACATCTGGCCCCGTGCCACAGCCTCGCAAGCACCGCTGCCAGCGTTTGCACAGCAACTGCGCCTTTGAATGCCTTTTTATTTAGGTGGCTGCTCTGGGCTATACTATATAGTAAGGTTCCATTTATAGGTATTTTACAAAGTGTTAATAAATTTACAAAGTGTTAATAAACCTGGGTAATCATTTCTTAGTGTTTCTGATAGAATCCAACAGGGCAAAAACTCCCTATAAATGATCTCTAATGCCCTTCTCAGATGAGCACATAAAACGTCTAAGGCAGGGTCACCGAGCAGATCACACAGGATCCCAGGGGTCTGAATGTCTAAGAGGAGACTCCACAGCTGCTCTGGGCAGCCTGAGCCCGGCTCCAGCACCTCCCAGCAAACACGTTTCTGCTCATGTTCAGATGGAGCCTCCTGTGTTCCAGTCTGTGCCCGTTGCCCCTCACCCTGGCGCTGGGCACCATGAGCAGAGTCTGGTCCATCCTCTGACACCCACCCTGACATATTGATCCACTGATCACATCCCTCTCAGCTTCTCTTCTCCAGCTCAACAGTCCCAACTCTCAGTGTCTCCTCATCACAAAGATGCTCCAGACCCCTCAGCATCTCTGTGTCCCTCCCTGGACTCTCTCCAGTGATTCCTTGTCCTTCTTAAACTGGGGAGCCCAGAACTGGCCCCAGTTCTGCAGAAGTGGCCTCCCCAGGCAGAGCAGAGGGGGAGGATTCCCCTCCCTGACCTGCTGCCCACAGTCTTCCTCACACACCCCGGGTACCATTGGCCTCTTGGCCGCATGGGCACATTGCTGGCTTGTGCTCAGTGTGTTGTCAACCAGGACTCCCAGGTCCTTCTCCGCGATGCTGCTCTCCAGAGTAGGTGAATCTGTGCATGTCTCCAGCACACAGAGCGTTCGTGAAAAGTAACGAGTTCTGTTTTGGAAACGAGCAGTCACGACCTCTTTGCATGATGAGGAATCGCCTCCCAGGGCCGGCACGTCCCCCGGCTCCTGTCAGCCCACGGCTCGGCCGTCCTGCCCCCTTCCTGCTCCAAACTGGTGATGTCACGGTAGCTAATGGGCTTTAATTGTGCCTTTCCACTTAGTAGCAATAAGCTGAAAGCTCATTATACGCTGGCCTTGCGGCTATTGAGAACAGCTCCGGCTCCTTGAAAACTCTCTGATGGGCAGAGTTTTTCTGAGGAGAGCAAGAAAAGCCAAGCGGGGTCGGACCAAGGAGGCAGCTGTGGGCGCTCGTGGGGTGAGCAGAGAGAAGAGGGAGATGGTTCCCCACTTCATTTCCCCTCTGGTTTGTGCCTCTGGGGTTTGCTGAGTTACAGGTGGGCTCTTCACAGTTAAAGACCCTAAATGCATTTCTTTTTGTGCATTTTCCCAGCTGCCTTCTGAACACGTGTGATCTCTCAGCACTCGCAGCATCCCAGCAGCTTTTCCAGCAGCTCCTCGCTGGGGCTGGGAGCCGTTCGCCTCCATCGCCCCCGCTGCCACGGCCTGAAGGATCCGCTTTGAGCCATTAGAGAGGGAGGTGGGAGGAAGGGCCGCAGAGACACCGCGAATATCTTGCTCCAAACATGTTTTTCCAGCCAGTTTTACACCTTTCAGTATTTATCCTTAGACCTTATTTCCAGAGGTGAGTTGGGAAAATGCCATATGAGGCAATACAAAAGCCTTCCTAAGTTCAATCTAAATGACTTTTTACTGCTCCTCCTTATCTATTTACTCTCTCTTGCTCAGTCCAAGAGGAAATTAGATCAGTTTGGTGTGATCTAAACACATTTATGGCAGCTGTGAGTCACCACGCATCTCAGGACAGTCCTTCCTTATCAGACTGGTAGTCACACAGCGACAAAGGTTAATGTCTCCACAGTTAATTCCAGTAATACCAGCCACTGTTTATTACCCACAAAATTAGAAAATCTCATGGAAAGCTACAGATTCCTCCATGTTCAGAGTGGCCCCGTACAAGCCCTTGGACACCCTGCGCTGTGATCTTGGTCCCTCCAGTCAAATGTCTCTTCCAAGTGCCTTGCAGAGTGGAAGTCAGTAGCTGATAATCTAGCAGTCACACAATCAGCGCTAATTGCCACGTTCCCCCGTGAAACAAAGACACTGCAAAAAACGGATTAAAAGACTTCTTTAGAACAGCAGCTAATTCACAGATTCCTGTAATTAGCATTTCCCTTGTTTGGAAATGTAAATGTTCCAAAAATATGTTCTTATCAGCAGAGTATGAAGAAGAAATTTGAAGTCCTCTAATTCCTTGTGTGTCCTTAACGGGATATGTGTTAACACAGATATACACAGGCTAATCAAATCCATATGACTACGTAGGATGCACTTTTTTTGGCTCCATTCATGGAGAAGCTGTACTCTCTAATATTCTTATATCTCATAGGATCTATTTACACATGTATTCAGGCAAGTCATTTTTTTCCCAGAAACTTCTGGTGGCCATTCAAGACCAGTGAGCAGAAGATGTTGGTCTGAGTCAGCAGCCCTCATGGAGGAAGCTCTGTCAGTTTTTGGAATGTTGGCACAAAATTTCTGCCAAGACTTCATATAAAATGAACATAAAAGCCCTTGAAGCTGTGTGTTTCTTCACCTTTTCCTCAGCACTTCAAAGGAGCTGTAATGGCAGAACGCTTGGTGTGGGGAACAGGGCTGGTGATCCTCGGTTTCCATTTCCAATGTCGAAATGCTGCCTGAAAACATTTGGGTTTGTTTGTTTGGGTTTATTTTCATCAAAAGCTGAAGCTGTGGTTTAATGTAATGAAAAATGATGTCTTTGTTCTCTCATTTTGGATGCTCTCCCTGCACAACGGGAGCTTCACCACAAGTGTTGGTGAAGCTAACTCGCCATCCACATCAAACCGGCAGTGCGGTTTTGGGCAGCTCTGCTTTGTTCTCAAGGTGTAGCCTCTTGCCCATGGACATGTTGAACTGTGGTTCAGAACTGGATTTATGTCCATTGGGGATTGTTTACAGACTGAACAGCAGCGATGACACCCTTGAAATTTCTATACGTTCCCAGTATCGTTCATCATCTCCAGATAATCTGGAGGAATTGAGTAGGCAAGTCATTGGGAAATGTCCTTTGCTGGCTAATCATAGACAGGGCTAAAATGCTGCCCTGCTAGTCCCCAAGTTTTCTTTTCTTAGATGCATACAGGAAAATGCAACTATATTTAGCAAATCTCATATTTAAGGTCTCATAAAGTGTTAGTCCTTCACCGGAGTTATTGTGCTTTACACCCGCAGTCTCCAGCCCTCCTCCTGCCAGCTTGTTGGTTTGGGTCCAGGTCTCGGGGAACAAACCTGACACCTTCACTTAGTCCTCCTGTGAACAACCAGCGTACTGCTCTGCTCCTACAACAGCCGTGCACACAGCTCCGTGGGCTTTGCCTCCAGGAGCACAGGGAACACACTTGTGCAGAGCCCCGAGGACTCTCCAAGCGCATTTTCCCAAGTTAGAGGTTGAGCGTGCAGCAAATCATCTCAGATAAATGCGCCAGCATCGCCCCAGCCCGGGCATTGCCCTCCTGGGACTGAGCACCGCGGGACAAGCAAATTACTCAGCATTAATTCTTGTACTGGGAAGTTGCATCATGACGTGCATGAGGCCACAGAGGAGGCACCGAGCTCTGACTCCGCTTTGTCCCCTGGAAACCACGGCGGGATCGGTCTCCCCAGGACAGGGCTGAGGACGCTGCAGTACTCTCGAATCCAGGTCCTCCAAGCAACTCCTAAGCAACTTCCCTAGAACAACTCATTATTTCCTTCCAGTATAAGGTTTCAGGGACAACCCAGGAGCCGCATTTCTCCAAGGGGGGATAGAGTTCTATTATTTTTATTATTTTCTATGATTTCTGCAGACTTTGTTTACAGTTGAGATTACTTGGAAATAGCATTCCTAGAAAAACAATGCCTCAGATTGACCACTTCTTCCAGGGCCTCTAATCTTTTGCTTTCTGCCCAGTATCTTTTGGCTTGAGTTTCATTGTGAAGATTCAATACGAGCAGCTTCCAAAGCGCAGGATACGAGTCGCCATCCAAAAAAGCGCAGCTACAACTGCAGACAGGCATCCAGTAAATAACGCTGCGGAGGCAGCATCTTGCACTCTCGGGGCCAAAAGCAACCCTGGAGTAAAGGCCACTGAGTCAAATAAAGCGCCGCTGTTGCGCTGAGGGTGGCTCTGGCCCCGGCTCGCAGCAGATGTCGGGGATTATTCTGATGCACAGCGTCACGCGGGCACAGCAGATTCACATTACGGGGTCAAGCTAATACCAGCGCAGTTTCGTTGGAGTCGACTCTCCGCCTGCTCCTGGCTTTACATTGAATGTCAAATTCAAACAGTATTTGCCGATCTGCCGGCACCCAGGAATGGGCTCTCCAATAATTGAGAGGTTTGGCTTCCTCCTGCCCGCTGGTGAAGCTCTGGGCTCTGTGACCCCATGGTGCCACATGCCACCCAAAAGACTTGAGAGCCACCCCCAGTTCCACAGCAGGAAGCACCTGCGCTCACCTCCGTCCCCCATCCAGGGCGGTTCCTGCATCCCAGATGCCTTTTAGGAACTGCTCACCTCCTCCATCCTCAGAGGGTTCTGTGGTCAACCAGACAACATCACCCCATAGCATTAAAGGCCAAAAATAATCAGATACCTTAGCAAAACCGCCTTTCCCAGGGCTGCTGAGGGCTCCTGCAGCTCCAGCACCGGGAGGCAGCGCCAGAGACACAGGCAAGGAAAGTGTGCTCAGCTCATGCGCCTCAAATCGTGTTCAATCCCTTCCCCTCCCTCCACAGTGGGAGCGATGCTTCTGTGCATCTTGGAGAAGAAAAGCTCTCCATCACATTGAAATGCGAAGCTTCCTCATTAGAATTTAATTTGCACCGATATAGAGAAAATTATCATGTCAGTGCAGAGAAAAGAAACAGTGATTCAGGAGCGAAGCTTTGTGATAAATTGTGCCAAGCACTTTTGTCACTGTAGGCTGAAATGGAGATTTGGCTCGGGGAGGTTGGTACACGGCTTCATAATGACCCTCCACGGAAGGGACAGATGGCCCCAGTGACAGCGTGAGCCCCTCCTGGTTTTTTCTGAGTAGCTGTAGCGGTTGTCATGGCAAACCCCATTACAATAACACCCACAAATATCTTTTCAATTAATTCCTCAAAAGTCTAAAAAGTGGGACACATTTTTCATAAGTGACAGTGACACCTGCGTTGGTATTTTCGTGGTGCATTGTTCTCCTGCCAGACGCTCCACGTGCGGCGGGTGGAAGGTGTCCCAGCTCAGACATGGCTCAGAAATAGGAAATCTGGCAGCTGGGAGTGTTGTTAACCCTTTTCCAGCCCTCCAGCAAGGCTACTGAGGAAGCTGCTGGAGATACCTGAAGTGGAACGTCTCCATCCCCATCACTCCTCCATAAGGGATGGAGACAGCACTTTCTTAGCGGAGATGCCAAGACCCAGCGAGACCAAGCACCAAACCAAGAAGCTATTGAGGTGCCTCATTCCCACCTGAAAGCACTGGAGTTGCCCAGTCAAACGCTCCCTGGCTGCCAGTGGCCCGGAGCCGGAGGAAAAGCCACCTCCACAGCGGCCGGAGCCAGAGCTGGAGCCCTGATTCATTCCCCAGGCTGTGGGAAACCGTCTCCCCTGAGCTGGCTGGGCTTTGCTGTCCTTCCCACCTTGTTTTCTGCCGTAGCGTGTCCAGACCTGATCTTTTTGCTCAGTGCAACTGCTTTTTTTTCTTTATTATTTCTACTCACTTTCTTCTCTTTTTCAAATGGTCTTCCATCTTGGAACATCTGATTCCTCGTTGGAAAGACAGACGTTTAATAATTATAGAGTCATGGAACCATTTTGGTTGGAAGAGACTCTCAAGATCATTGAGTCCAACTGTGAACCCCCCCCGGCACTGCCTCATGTCCCTGAGAGCCTCATCTCCACACCTTCCAAACACCTCCAACTGATGCAAATCCATACTGCTCTGAGCACATTGCCCCACGTCTCCCCAAAGCCTTCCTCCTCTCGCGTTGCTCTTGTTGCCACATCTTTCTGGAGAAGGAGTTTTCCTCATTCTCTCCAAGCCCTCCTCGCAGACACACCACAAATTACAGAGCTCCCTCGCTTTGATGTCTCTAGTGCTTTGGGCTGCGTTTGTCCACTCCTCCATTCCCTGGTACACTGGAAAGGGTTATCTTGTTCGAGGCGTGGGCATATGGAGACCTGGGAAAGGTTCTTGAAGACAAAAATGCAATTACTGACAAGAGACCTCTCCCTGGGGTGAATCAGAGCACTTTGATGCTCACGACTGTCCACCCTGGGCAGCATCGCAGCTTCTGGATCTGGATGCTCTGCTGCCACGTCCCCACTGCGGGACGGGACCAAGGCGGGTTCCCCGACTCCAAACCCACGTCCCCCTGGGCCAGGAGGAGCTGCAGGGAGCCCTGACCCCCGTGGGGATGGTTTTGTGGGCAAGCCCAAGGGGTTTGAAGCTCAGCTCCAAATGAGATGGATGGGGAAAGGGGGCGGAGGGAGAAGAGTCTCGTGGCAGGTGAGTGGCCCAGCCTTTAACCCGCTCTGCAGCCGAAGGGCTCTTGCTTGCAGAGATAGTCCAGGCTCACTGGCTCAAAGCCCTGCCTGCTGCCCCCTTCCAGCCATCATTTCAAAGCGCTTTCCTCTGCTTCACTTTTCTTAATAACAATATATTAAAAAAATCCTGGACAGAAAAAAAAATGCTTGCCCTGTTCAGGCCTATTCATTCCCAATGGTTTTGTCCCAGAATAAACATAGACATGTTTTGAAGCTTGTTGTGAAAGGAGATTAACTCTAAAATCTGCTTCCTGGCTTTGAAGGCTGCAGACCAGCATGGCTTTTATTATTAAGCAGTCATTAGACTGAGTGACATATAGAAAGAATAATTGCTTGGCGTGTTTGAAGGTTGAAGGATGTTAATTAAGAAGTAAAATGTTTGTTTTCTCTTGCTCTGAACAAAGCAATCCGAGGGCTGGTGTTGTGCCGGCGTTCTCCTCCCGAGGGGCAGCTCTGATCTCACCCTCCCAGGGCTTTGGGAATGTGTGTGTCTGCAGCAGCTCCGCTCCCAGCGCTGCGGCCGCGGCCCCGGGCTGATCCGCTGCCCCACGCCGGGGGGGATGAGCACCGGGCATGTCCGGCCCTTCTTTCTGCCGCTCTGCAGGTTCAAGGTTTGATGGCAACAGCTGTCGGAGGAAACGCAGAGCGGGCTGGCCTGGCGGGAGCGCGGCGGCAGCTGCCAGGCTATGGAGGAGATGGAGAGCAATCGAGCAGCAGCGTTGTCTCCACGGGGGCTCAGCCCCGTGGCACGGAGGGTTCTGAGCACGCTGCAGGGCACTGAGGCTGTTTGTTCGCAGGAAATAGTAATGGGAGGGATGGCTGCCCTGCTGAGTACAAGATCCTGACAAGGCTGGGTTATATAATGCCACTGTCTCCCTCGGGCGCCGCACCAGCAGGGTAAGGAGAGATGCGGTGACCTTTTGGCAGTGACACATCGGGAGAGCTATGTGACTAAATTCAGCTCTGCCGCGCTCCTGCCTGCCGACACTACATATGAGAAATGCTGTGGTTGGCGCTTGCAGATCGCTGGGAAAATAGGTCCCACAAAAAGGGACAGGAACGTCACATTCTGACCCGCTGAGGAGGCTGTCCCCATGTGTCACCTGCGTGGGCAGATGAGCAGCTCAGGGACACAACCATGGTTTGGGAGGCAGAGCGACTGAGTTCAGCTCTCACTGCTCCTTCTGGGCCACTTCATGGTCCAGGCTCTGGAGAAAATCCCCCTGCAATGTAGTCAGTGTTGCCATGCTGGTGGAACTGGGGGGTTGTTTTGGCTTGGGGGGGTCCTACTCCATGTGCCATGATGCAGAAGGAGGTGAGGATGATGCCTCAGATCTGTCCTTCTCAGTGTTTCCTTCCCCTCCCACCCTTGCAGCCCCGCTGTCACCAGCCTGCATCCCCGTGACACCCACCCGTGCCCGGGGAAGGACAGAAACACAGCAGGGCCAAACGCGGCAGAACGGAGCGGGTGGGACCAGCAGAGCGGTTCTGGGTATGGAACGAGAGTAGTAACTTGAATTTCATTGCAGCACTTGGATCATCATTTTGGTGGGACATGCATGGAGATGGCACAGGTACGGCACCGGGGCCATACATCGATGGTGCAGGAATGGCACCGGGGCCATACATTGATGGTGCAGGTATGGCACCGGTGCTATACATCGACGGTGCGGGTATGGCACCAGTGCTATACATCGATGGTGCAGCTACAACCCATGGCTCTAACCTTCCAGCTCATAAATGATGTGACCGCTCAGCCCCTCTGCTGCCCCGCACCTTGTGGGTCACCATCAGTACCTATATGGGGTTTATGGGCAAAAACTTTGGTGCGGCAATGGAGTGGGAAAACCAGCTGGGAACATTGCGAGATAAGGAGAGAAAACTGTTCTCAATGCTGCTGGAGGGTGTTTATACATACTATAAAGTTTCCCTTAAGAAATTAAGCTTCAGGTTGAAGCCATTCTCAACACAGGGAGCAGAAATAGCTTTAGCTTAAGACAAGTAGGAAGAAATAAAAAATAAACTAGTGTTAAGATGGACCTGATCCTTTTCTGGAGGGAATCGTACAGCACTTCTCCCCCTGAGAATATGGAACAGGACGTGAAAAGCAGCGGGTCTGTTTTCAGGCCGGTGAGATAGTTTCCCAGGCTGCAGCACATGCTTTCCCAGGGCTTTAACCCTGTGCGCTCCTGCCTTTTTTCTTCTTTAGCTCATCTAAAAATCCCCTGGTGAACTGTGAGTTCATCCGTTATTACATTCCTTAAGGAGAAAAAAAGCTTATAAAACCAAGACAACATATTTACTGACCTAACAAAGCAAATTGCTCACACCCTGCTGGAAGATTTTTGCAAGGAGGGGCCCCACACAATGCAGATTTTGAGGGAAACACCTGTTTTGCCGTTAATTGAGGTTATTGAGCAACCAATAGCAGCTTCTGCAGTTCTTGCAATTAAAGTCCCGTTACTGGCATCGCTCAACAGGTACTGCAGGACTCCAGATGCGTTAAGGTGCTCACAAAGGTAGGAATTCTGAATCGTTTTAGTAAGTAAACAGGAAAATGGCTAAGGGAGGAGGAGTAAAGGTCAGGGCATGATCCTGGAGCTAATCTCAGCGAGGCAGCTGTGCCGGCGCTGGGCACGGATTAGCCGGCAGTGGAAACTCTGAGCCCGCTGCCTGATTTATCCCAGGAGGAATTTGCTGCACTTGGGGTAGGACTGTGTTGCCTTTTCTAACTGCACCATGTATTAGTAGCTTTGACGCTCAAATCACCTTATGGGAAAAAAAAATCAGCCGGGGATTGCCCTGGAGGGGTTTCTGGTGTGGGTCTCTCTCTGGATTCTGTTGGTGTTTGTCCCCTGGTGGGTGTGAACCGTCCTGTGGCTGCGCTTTGAGCTCCTCCCTGTGCTCTTCACCACGGCCACGGGTTTTCCTTCCTCCCTTCGCAGCACTGGGGGTGTTTGAAGGTCCCACCAGCAGCCCCAGTGCCCCCTCCCTCACACAGGCCACGTTGCCGACACTTTGTTTTCCTCTCCTTGTTCACATCCTCTCTCTCATACATTTATTTCTCTTGTGAATCCCATTGCCACTTGTGTTCAGCTTCAACTCCACCAGCTCCCACTTTTCTCTCCTTTTTTTTGCTTCCTTTTCCCCTGCATTTGCCCAAACGGTCCTTTCTATGCCTTATTTGTGCAGCCGCCTATCTACGGTGCCTGGCACGGGTCCCTGCTGAATTGAGGGCTATTTTTTCAGACCAGCTTGTCAAAATCATTTTGGATTCAGATCCTGTGCTCCAACACGTTTGCGGTTTCTCCCAGCGGGTGTCACCCCTGGGTTCGGTGAACAGATTCCTCTGTCGTGCCAGTCGCTCTGACCTGTTGGTGCAGGCACAGCCCAGAGCTGGAATATAATATAATATAATATAATATAATATAATATAATATAATATAATATAATATAATATAATATAATATAATATAATATAATATAATATAATATAATATAATATAATATAATATGTGTGCTTGCAAAGGACGGTGTTTCGAGCTCCACGCGGCAGCGTTCCTGCTCCCAGGTTGCAAGTAGACGCTCACACAACCAGCACAGAACCATAAATCTTCCAGTGATTTCTCAAGTCTCTTTGAACATGCCACTGATGTTTGCGGTTCATTGTACATGTACATCTGTGGAAGCCGTTTTTTATTTGTAAGAATGTGACTGTCCTTTGCAGAAAGTGAATACCTGCAGAAGGATGCCAAAACGTCCTGCCAAAAATGCCTGTATAGCTTATTTTGGGGTGCTGGCCAAAAAAATCAGAAATAGTGTCATTGATTTCAGTGAACCGGTTGCGCGTCCTGCCTGACACACACCTTGTGAATAATCGGGGAAAAATGTTGCGGGTGACAAAAGAAACAAGTTTTGTTTGCACTTGCTGAATAAATGAAGAGTGAAGAAAGCCACATGTTTACCATGCGTGTTTACAGGGCAGAGACAGAAAAAAAGGGCTTCAGTTTTGCAATAGGCTGCACGTAGTGAATTATTTGCCTGACTAACATTTATAGGAGTGAAAACGAGTGTGAACAATGATGATTTAGAAGAATGGCCAAGCCCTTCGTTCCACAGAGCAGTTACTGTAGCTGCATTGAGGATGGCAGAAAGGAAATACATGGTGATGGCCATATAATTCATCTGAAAATAAGTCAGTCCTTTTATTGCCTTTTAAAGTCACTTTTTGGCCCTCTGTTAAGTTCCTATTCAAAAAGCCTCTGCAAGTTTTTCTCATGCATCCTTTTAGACTTTCCAAGACCCAGCCTAAATTTTAATTTGCCTAGATTGATCAGTTTGACCACTGCAAACCGTCCCAATTGTTGCTCGAGGTGGCTGCACCACCTGACAGGCAGCATGTTGTAGCGTACCCGAGTCCCTCTGTGCGTCCTGAGCACACTCGGTCCTTGGAGCCTCCTTTGCAAAGCTGGCTCCAAAAACCCCCAGCGGAATTTGCTCCAGTTCATCAGCATCGCTTGGATAACGAAGTGTCTGTAAACAGCCACACAACCTTCTCTGCAGCCAGCGGGAATTGTGAAACACGAGCGTTGCGGCTCAGAGCTCTGGCCCGAATGCCGGGATTATCTCTTGCTATTCACATACTAATGTGACTCCTCCTGGGCAAAGTTCAGCGTGTCCACCTTCTGGACTGACAGAGCTCCCGTATGATTTCTATATGGACAAGGACAGGATGTAAATAGTCTCCTACCCTGTTTCCTCCAAAATAAGACCAATCCAGAAAATAAACCCTAGCATGAGTTTTCAGGATTTTTGAGCATGATCAAAATATAAGCCCTACTCCAAAAATAAGCCCTAGTTACAGTTCATTTAAAAAGTCAACTTCAATAGTGTCCTAGCATCTATACATGTAAAAAAGTAAACATCTTTTGCAGCAAAAATTGATACAAGACCTTGTCTTATTTTTGGGGAAACAGGGTATGTGGCCACCTTGGTTTGCTGGCCCCAGAGGTGAGCAGGGACAGCCGGTCCCCTGGACCCCGGCTCCTCCCAGGCCCCTCTGGCTCCAGGGGTGACACCTTAAGCCGTATCTGTTTTGCAATGTGTGTCCTGATACTGGAATGA
Source organism: Nesoenas mayeri (assembly GCF_963082525.1). NCBI lineage: Eukaryota > Metazoa > Chordata > Aves > Columbiformes > Columbidae > Nesoenas > Nesoenas mayeri. Next base: position 6,807,379 of record NC_137571.1, read on the forward strand.
CACTGGTACGGTTGCCATGACAGCTTGGTCTCCATCCAAGGATGGCATGTTGAACGGAGCCTTTTGTTTCCCCCGTAGCAGCCTCTAAATCACCGTAGCAGGCTGCAACGTGTGTGCCCACCCAGGTTCCTAAATCTGATGGACATCTCCTCCTCGAAGGACCGTGGCACTGTGTTCAGGTGATGGGGTTGATCAAAACCCCGGCATTTTGCATTTGAAAGCCTCCCCGTTCCCACTGGTGTGGGTTTACCCTGGAGGGAGAAGCCAGCAGCCCGCGCTGGCCCCCGGGTTGCAATTTGCTGCATTGCTACCTGCTGCCATTTCACTGCAGTGAGGTAATGCTGTACAGAGCACACGCACCCACAGAGGCATCTGCATCAGGCGAACACGTGCAGGGCTGGCGGGGGGTGAGCTGCTTGGGAAGCTCGGTGCTCAGACACCTGCACCTCGCCCGCTCCTGCAGCCCCGGCCCTGGGCAGCGCAGATCCCACCATTCCTTCCTTCCCTTCTCTACCTTCCTCTTCCTCACAGTTCTGGAGTCTCTCCCTGCCTCAGACCCTCTCCATCTCATTCCAACATCATCCCGACCCTGTGCAGCAGATCTCATCTCTCTTCCCATCCCCTTCCCTCTCCCGTACGGCTGCTCCGCTGGAACAGCCACCACCAATGTCACCCCTTTCCCCTATCCTGCCTCTCCCCTGCACAGCACAGGGATGCGGCCGTGGCAGGAGGGCTCGAGGATGGATCAACATCACCCGCAGACTTCTAGGCGGATATTTCTGCAGCACCCTTCAAACCTCTCCTGCAAACAGGCAGTTGCTTTATGTCAAGAAAGGCTGTGCCTGGCAGTGTCTGATCTGCATGAATACAGCCTGCGAGAGTGATGGAGCTCAGCGGTTTGTTGCCACTCCAGTAAATAAAAAACAAGCCCTTTTATCATTTTAAGTGTCTTGTTTTTCATCCGGAGGTATGTGGAATTCAAACAGGGCAATAAACTTCAGTCCCTCCTCTTTAACGGGCTTTGCCCTGTAAAGCGCAGCCAGACCTAGGATGCCAACACTCGTGATGCAAGGGTCGGGGAGGGCTCACTCTTCATTAGCAGCAGTAAAAAGCCAGCCCTGCCTCTCTCTTCCAGGCAATTCCCAGCTCTGGTGTGGCCAAAGGAAGAGCATTAACTGGGAAGACGCCATCCTATCCCCGGGCAATAGCTTTCCACAAGACGTGGAGGGGAAATCCCTTCCTGTGCATCCCCCTGCACTGGTTTGTACCCACTGCCCCCATGCTTCAGCCACCCCAGTGCAACCCAGGGTGTAGTGGTCATAATGATAAAGGGCAGCTTGGTCCACCAGGTAAGGCACAGGTTTGGGGCCCCTAAATAGGAAAAGTCTGTTTACCCAGCTCCAAATAGTTTAACAAACTGTTTCTTCATTTAGCTTTGTGTGTTGGCTGAGAGGGGAAGCAGAGCTACTTGGCATGGGGAGGAGGGGATGAGGGTGCTGGAGAAGCTCTGGGAGAAGGAAAAAACACATCAAGGCCGCCTGTCTTCCCCATCCCAAATTACAGCGCCCGGAGAGGACCGCGCCGGGGTTGGGTAAGTGCAACGCAGCAGGCTGCCTCGTGTTGGAGTATTTTCCTTTGCCTTGCGTGAGTAAATAATGATCTGTTTTGGAAAATGTTTTTGGAGACACTGTCTAGTGCAGAGGCTGTGGGAGGACAGACGAGCGCTGAGACGGATGGACAGAGCCATGGAGCTCAGCTTCGAGGAGCTCTTGGGGTGGGAGAGCTTGTGGGGATGGAGAGTTCTGGAGATTGAGAGCCAGGGCCACCTCTAAGGGAGCCTCCATCCACACAGTTTGGATTGTAGCCCCAAAGGACCTGCAGAGGGTCCTTTTTCTGATGGGAATGGTGACAGGCAGAGGTTTGCTGTAGCATTCTCTGCCCACAGAGCAAATCTCAGGTGGGAGTACAACTCTCCTTGCTCTTTATCTGCCAACACTTCCATGTGCTCTGCCCTCTCATGAGCAAACCCGTGGCTGATGAAGAGACGGTGCCACCACCGGCAGAGATGGTGGCAGTGCTGACAGAGCGGTCCCACCTGGGCACGCCGGCACAGGGGGACTGACAGGGAGGGGAAAGAGTTAATTTAAAAGTATAGGTTAGTGAGGCCAGCAAATGGGAAGAGGGACAACATCGAACTGCATGGATGATGGGTGCAGTTGTCAGCATGGAGCAGAAACTGCGGTCAGGAAGATGGAATTATGTAGGAAATGGAAGGAGGCACATAGCAAGGAGCATGAGGTAGGATTGCACTATTGATTTTAGATGTCTCAAGGCTGGATGGATGCCTCAGCCAGAGCCAGAGCCCTCAGCTCCCTCCACCTCAAGGCAGAAGCCCCAGTTGGGCAATTGATCTGCTGTGCTTTGGGTGGGGGGAAACGCTCCCTGTTTCTGTCCCTTGGCTGCAGGTAGAGGCTGAGGATGGAGCACCCGAGGCGGTTATTGTGTTCCTGCTCTTCCTCTCAGGGTGCAAAGCCTCATACAACAAGAGAGTTTTGCAGCCACAGTCCAGCTGCAGTTTGACCACGGACAAGCTGAGAGGACATCAGAGTCTGAGCAAGTGTCTGGGGGCTCCTCGTGCTTCAAAGGGCAGGAGGCAGGACCACCCTCCTTCCAGCAAAGCGACTCTCCAAACAGCTGTGGAGCGGAGAGAAGCCAAATCAGAAACCCTGCCAGCCCTGGCTATATGTGATCTATGTGCAGTTTAATGTTTGATGGCTAATGTCAAAGAGAATTCAGCTAAAGGCAGGAAGAGAAACCCAGGGAAAACAAGGGTAGCCGTGCAGGGAGCCAGCTTTATGAGTAATGTTACCTTCTGAGTAATGCTCAAACCGAAACATAAATAACAATAAATCCAGCTCCACTCCATCCGGCGGACAGAGCAGAGCCCACTTTGCTTGGCCAAAACAGGCCCCAGTGTTTAACCACAAGAAAATCCTCCTCAAGTTTTATTACTTACTGTAAGGACTGTAAAAGCCCCTTGGTTAGGAAATACAGCTTCTCATGGATTTACAGCATGAGCGCTTGGACAGGCTGTTTCCCATTCAGCTGCGTTTCCAGAGGTGGGACAGACGGGGTGCTGGTTAGTCCCAGGGGATGTATTTCCATGTAAGTTTGTGCCCAGTCCTGTCCCACCAGCTTTCCCTGGGACCCCCAGTTATCGTGTCATTTTAATCTCTGAAACCAGAGGCCAAACAGCATCTCGCTCATGCTGCTTTGCTGCTGGACGCGTGTCTGGATAGGGATGCTCCACTCCCACCTTCATGAAGCCCGGGGCTCCCTGGGCACCATCCTCCCTCGGCAAAAACTTGTGGGACCTCCTGCAAAACATCCTCAGTGCATCTGAATGACTGCTGCACTTGGCTTGTTGACGCCTTTGGGACACCGTGGGGGTTTTTTTGGATCACGGATTGCTTTGTCTGTTTAAAAAAGGTGCATTTTTGCCAAAGAATGAGCTCTCCGATGGCTCGGGGTAGATGGAGGCTCCCCCGTGGTGGGACGGGGTGGTCAGCTGAAGGCAGGTGGCGGAGTGTCCTGGGGATGGAATTTGGCATTTCTTTAGAGAGGAAGGTCCAGAGGGTGCACGAGGCACCGCGGAGCATTTCTGGAACTGGGAAAAAAAAAAAGATGTCTTGTTGGTTTTCAGCCCAGGATTCTCAGAATTTTGATTTTCTATGAGAAAAACATTTAGTTTCTCCCAATCCTCTCCCGGGGGATGGGAGTTGTGTTTTTTCTGCCTCGCTCTATGACCTGCCCATTTCTAATCTCTCTGCACTGTGTTCTGGGGTAATCACGGGGCTTCCAGCCTTCCCAGGTGTGGGGACACCAGACCAGGCGAAGCCAGCGAGCGGTTCCTGGCACACTGGAATGAGGACGAAAATGCCTGAAATGCTATGCGTTGTGATCCTTGGATTTTGGGCGACAGTATCATAAATGGGTGATTAGTGGAGCTGCTAAGGAGAGGTTGGCTTTCTCCCGTCCCCTGGGAGGTATAAATCCAAATGCTGTCCATAAGAAATGCAAGATAATCCTTCTGCTTCTCGTGCATAGCCGGAGAACCTCATCCAGCGGGCACTGACTTTGAGGAGAGACGATGCTCAGTGGGAGAGAGGCCAGAGACGATCTGCGAACGTGATCAGAGCTCTGGAAAACACGACCTGAGGGGGAAAGGCTGCGAGAAGCCGGACTGTTTAGTCTAGAAGGGAGGGCAGACGTGATAACAGCCCTCAGCTATGCAGAGGTTGCTGCAGAGGGAGGGGAATAAACTGCTCTCCACGTGGCTTGGAACCAGGGAAGGGTCATTTAGAGTCATTTAGGAAGAACATCCTGATGGGAGAGCAGGGGAGTCCCAGGTTTGGCCATGGAGGAGGTTTGAGTCTCACCTGTGGTTGGGGGAGCTGGCCAGGCTGGTGCCCTGCAGGGACATGGGGTGACATGAGCTGGCTGGTGCCACCTCCTGGGGTCTCCCTGTGCTCTCAGATGGACCTTTCAACCCACGGTTCCTCTTCAGACAGGTTGGTAGGCGAACCCCACCAGATACCACCATGATGCCCATGAACGCCAGGACGCGGTCACGGGTCCCTGAGCTCCTCCTATGAGCAAATGTATAGAGACCAAGAGGAGGAGCAGGGACCGGGCACCTTCTGAGCCCCAGCCCCATCGCGAGTCCCAACATGAGGAAGGCAGCAGAGGCCGCAGAGGAAGAACAAGAACCCACGTGTGTCCGGGCAGGGACAGCTGAAGCCGTGCCGGCACCCTGCGCAGCCTGCAACGCGCTGCGGAATACCGCACGAAAAACCTCCAAAATCTCTGCAAAGGGGAGAGGGGGGCATTTCTAATTCCTGCTTCACCTCTCATGATCCCAGCCGTGGCAAAGCATCTCTGGGGGTGGACACAGAGTAGAATCGTAGAATCATTTCAGTTGCAAGAGACCCTCAGGATCATTGAGTCCAACCGTAACCTAACTAGCACTAAACCATGGCCCTAAAAGCTTGGTCTAAACAGCTTTTAAACCCCTCCAGGGATGGTGAACAGGCCCTGGGCAGCCTGTTCAATGCCCAACAGCTCTTTCCATGGAGATTTTTTTTTCCAGCCCTGGCTGGGAGAAAGCACCAGTGTCTGGAGCCAGCACAGAGAGCCTGTGTTCCGAGGCCTGGGGAGAGCGTGTGGCTCTGCTGCAGAGGCCAAGTGTTTTGTGAGCAAATACTTGAACTGGGTGGTCCTTAAAAAAAAAGGGAAAGTGAGAGATAACACGTCCAGTTGGCGCACAGAACCGAAGGGTTTATTGCTCGTCAGGGACGCGGGCAGACCTGCATGGGGGTGACACTGCTTGTCACGGCCACCCCTGGATCTGTGGTTCTGGGTGACAAAGTGCACTGGCTCACTCGCAGCTTTGTGTCATCTCAGTTTAAGGGCTGTAGCCCTGGCTGGATCGCAGTAACCTTGCTGAGAGAGCAAAATCCAGCAAGCCCGAGGCGGCCGAGCCCTGGGCATTGCTCCTTCCCGAGCTTTTGTTCTCAGACCCGTGACTCAAAGCAGCAAGTTGGAGAGCATTTCTTTCAGATCTACGTCAGTGCTTTTCCCAACAGCTTGGCAAGCTGCACAACCATCCATCTGCAGTTGTCACTGGTAGCAGCGCATCATCTGGGGAGAAACCGGCTGCTCGCAGACACCCAGTCACACACGGAGCAAACAGTTGCTTTATTTCTGAGTGGGGCTACACAAACCATTAGGCACTTCATTAATCTTGTGTTTAATTCTCTGCACGAGTCTCACTGGAAGAAGGAATAGACTCTACATTTTAGTTATTGGGGGAATACTGGGGGAGCCTTCTTAACTCCTTTTCCACCCTTGCTGTTGCACTATAAGACATGAAAGATGGAAACCTGTTGGCAAAGCCGTTCCTCGGTGTTTCCCCCACCTCTGAGTGAGGATGACAGGGAGCAAAGGCCAACACTGGCTGCACTGAGCCCTGAAATGGGTAATTCCTGCATCACCACAGAGACCCCGCTTCTCTAATTAGCACACAGGACTGTTCATTAGTGTAAAGCCACAGCCCCCGTGTCCTCACGGCACCCCCAGCAAACAGCTCAGCTCCGGGAGCCCCCGAGCTGCTCAGACCATGAGTCCTCTGAGGCAGATTTGTTAATTATCCTCAGCCTGACTCCAGGAAAGACACTGGACGAACATCAGCCCTGAGCTTCCTGCTGCCAGTCAGGGCCATGGGGGCACCCAGGAACATTCTAACGCGGCTTTGGGATGGTTTGGCTGGCAATGAGAACCTCTCCCCTCTCCGAGCTGCCTGAGCATTGCCCACCAGCCTGTGTTAAAATAGCCTCTGTGACCTCTGTGGGAAGACCCTTCCTGCTCTTACAGCACCTGAAGCTCAATTTAATTTGGAATCCTCTAAAAAGCTGCCCCAGGCTGCCGAGAGGAACTGGAACAAGTTGGTGGATGAACCATCCCTGAGACACCCCAGGCCAGGCTGGACGGGGCTCTGAGCGACCTGAGCTGGTGACGATGTCCCTGTCATGGCAGGGGGGCACTGGGGGGGTTGGGAAGGTCCTTCAGCCCAAACCGTCCTGTCATTCTGTTTCTTAATGCGCCCTCTTTTTCCCCTCTCCCATTTGCCGTGCATGCCCTCTCGGAGTGTATGTGCAGGATGGTCTGTTGGTCTCTCAATATGATTTATAGGCAAATGAAGCAGAGGAATCTCCCGACAGCGGTGCCTGATGAAGGGCTGCCTGCTGCTCCCAGCACCTTGGCGGTGAAAGGAGAAAACCCTTGCCCTGAAGACAAATAGCACCCAAAAATGCCAGCATCTCCCGGGAAGGAGGATTTACTACCAGTGAGCAGCAAGGCTGTTTGTCTTTTTCTCTCTGCATGTGGCTTTCAGACACACACGATGCTTTCCCAGCATTAGCTGCGTGGAAGTGACTCCTCGGATGCGAACAGAGCGTGACCCAGGCGCAGCAGTGGATTCGCTGGGCTTTGTTTCCCTTCGTGCAGCACTTGGGAGACACACAAGCCAGAGGGGTAACACAAGGCTTGTGTTTTGGCCCGCAAAGGGAAACGTTTTCTTTTTGATTTCTCTGGATTCACTACATTAATTATGAGGCTATATGGTGAGTCGCCATAATTGCAAGTCTCGAGAGAGAGGAGAAACGTTCATTGGTTCTCACGGACATCTAGAGATGGGGAGGATGGAGATTTCCTTCTCTGTGTGTCCGGAGACACCTCGTTTCTGAGCATCTCTCGCTGGGGTTGTGCCATCACCCCTTAGCACCCCCTCTGGGAAGCAGGTGATTATGTGATAATCTCAAGCTTCATCGAAAAAGCCAATTATTTGTTTTGTAGAAAACGTGGAAAACTCAAGCCCTACAGACTCGAAACCCAGTGGGTAAACAACAGAAGAAAAGAAAATAGATGGTTGTTTTTGCCATATTTTCTTGCATAATCACTGTTTTCTCCCAGATTGTGCTCACAAAACGTGGTTGCTGCCATTGTACGTGTCCCTCCTGAGCGTCCCGATGATGGGAGCCGCGGTGGCTGGCGCTGCACTCACGCAAGCGCTCTCACTTCATTAGCTATTTTTAACAGCAACAAAGACCTTGACTTTTAAATTGATCCTACTATATTTACAGAGGAGAGGGCAGCCTCACTCATTACTTGGAAATTTCTGGCATTAAAAATTGAAGTTTTGCTTCTTTCTGCCTCAAAAATGCAAGAGAACTTTCACAACTTCTCTCCTGGTGTAAACTTACTACAGGGTTAAATACTTTGGTGCTTTGTAGAGGGCTCTCAGAAAGCCAGCAAGAGAGCCAAGCATTGTGTTTCATGAGAATATTACGTGCCGTTGTCGTGGTTTAACCCCAGCCGGTAACTAAGACCCACGCAGCCACTCGCTCACTCCGGTGGGACGGGGAGAGACTCAGAAGGGTCAAAGTGAGGACACTCGTGGGCTGAGATAAAGGCACCATCACCACGGGAGTCAGGGATAGTGAAGTCAGGGTTCGTAGGGCTGGGCGTCTCTTACTGCTGTTCCCCTCTTGAGGATGCTCACAAGGATTTGTTCCCCTATGTCCCCGGCTCTTCAAGAGAAAAGAAGGTAAATGCAAGAGGAGGGTGGCAGGAAATGTCCTCTTTCGGTTTAGATCGGTACCTCACCCAATTCATTACATGCTCGTATTTCACGGGAATTCTCACTGATCTTGGAGGAAATCGCTTTTCCTTTTGTTAGGAATAATTAGGAATGCAATTTATCTCCCCTTAATTGTGAGTGCAGGTGGGTAAATTTGCCTTGCTAAATATTCGTTGTTTAAAAGCAGATAGTAAGAAGCAAAGCCCTGGAACTGCAGCCTAGGAAATATATCCCCTGGTTTCCAATGTAACGATTTAATCTGCTGTTCTACTCCTCAGATCACTTTTCCAATTCAATGTACAGCACAAATTCACCAGGGATAATATAAAGTTTTACCGCTACTGGCTTTGGGGCTATGAAAACCTGGAGTTTCAGTCTCCTGGCTTGGAGATCAATACTGAAACTTAAGTGGCTAACATCCCCATACAAGGCCAGAATTTATTTTCTGTGGTTGTCTATAAATCAATGACAATCTAATGTCCATTCTGCTCATGCCTGCCTGTAGTTTATGGTGAGTAGCCATCCAGAATTTGACTAATATGTGAAACTATTTCTGTCCATCTGGTCCAACAGGCAAATCAGAGAAGAGTAACTCTTCCAAGAGCTGCCTTTGTTCATCATAAATCTCCAATTAAGACCAAACAGATGTGGAGGGCGGGTGTTCCACGCAGACCTTCGGCCACGTCCCGCGCCGTGAGCCCAGGACCGAGACATGGAGCTCGACTCCGCAGAAGATTCCCGGCATTCTTGGATTGCTTCAAATCGAAGCCTACTGAGAAAACATCTCTGTAGTCGAGGCTGTTTGACCCACCGAGTCATGAAAATAAACATTTGAAGAAAAGGCAAATTTCTGTAAAATTCAAAAAAAACCCCAGGGGTTTGCTTCTCTTGCTCACAAGGTGGGAAGTGCCTGTTGCATGTTCACCACTGGCAGTGGTAGTTAATTGCCAGTAAACTTAGAGTAAGTAGAGTAGAGTAAGTATCAGGAAATAATTCTGCTCGCAACATGGATCCAGCCTTTGAAATTCGTTGTGAGCAGAAAGCAGGGGCGAACACCGCTGGTCGAGGGGGGGCTGGCCAAGACAATGACCAGCCTTGCTCTCTCTCTGGTTACACACTAAGGAAAAGGGAACTTTTTCTGCAGATGTGTAACATGGGATGGTGGTGTCCAAACAGGCTCTCTCAGGACAACCATCCGTCTCGCAGAGCTCAGGGCTGTCTCTTCAAAGTGTCCATCCACCAGCGCAAAGCCTGAGCCTTCCTTTGGCCACCGCTCCCACGTGGCCAGAATCAAGGCGCATTGTGGCACACGTTGCCGTGTCTGCAAAGCAGAAGTCCTCTCATTGCTTTGTTTCCTCTGGCAGCGAGAGGCAAACCCTCCCAAACCTGAAACTCTTTTTTTTCCATAAGTGGATGTGGGATGTTCTCCTGGGGTTGCGTTGAGCGCTTGGCAGGTGTGACGGATAGAAAAAGGGAAAGGAAACCACTTCTCTCTTGACAGTCTTGGGTTTAGGCTTTTCCAAGATTTCCTTCCCAAATCTGCGATCTGCAAACAACACTCACATTTAGCACATCAATCTCACAACACTTGAGCAAGCCGGGACCAGACATCCCAAGCTGGGACATCATGGGGCTCCGCTCCTCCAGCTAGAGCAGAATTTGCGATGGCTGCTCAGACTCGCATCACGTTGCTGGTGAGACTCTGCTTAGGGACAAGACCACGCTCCGCTCGCTCGTCTGCCCAGAGCCAGCGTGTCGTTCATGCTGGTGCGGCGCAGAGCTGGTGTGCACGCCCACGAGTGTCGGGTTTGTTCTGTGCCCTCTACCCAAGCAGCCTGTGAAGTTTGTCTCCTTGCTCGGCTGAGGGTTTAACACGGGTGTGAGCCATCTACCAGCACCCTGTGCGTGTGGAAGCCGCCTCGCCATCTCCCTGAACCGCAGTGGGCACAGGCTGCTGTGCGGCCCTTTGGCCAAGACTGGGAAGCTGAGAATCACTTGGGAGGATGGTTCTCTTGAAATTGCTGTAACAGCCCGGAAAAAGAGAAAGAAAGTGTTTGTCTTTCTGCTTCCATTTGAGAAGAAAAGGTAAGTGACCCTGCCTGGGTGTGTTGTGCCTGTTCCCTTTGGATAGGCAGGAATTCAGCGCTGGAGGGTTTGGACCTGGAGATTCTGCAGCGTTGTGGGCAGATTGCAGTGTGCCTGCAAAGAGCTTTCCAAATCCCGGGCTCGTGAAGGAGCCCCGGTCCCTCTGCCCAAGCGGACAGATGTGGTCATGGAACAGTTTGGGTTGGAAGACACCTTCAAAGGTCGTCTAGTCCAACCCCTGCAATGAGCAGGATCCAAGAACCTGAGGCAAACAAAAGGGTTAAATGAAGGCATAACTTCCCTGGGACTGTAACTGTTAGCACATGCATTGAAACCACAGATAAAAGGACTGGCAAGACCGTATCTGCCTCCTGAAACCTGCCCACGTGCTTTCTTATGTCTCCCAGGCCACTTCCTTGTCCCTGGCCAGGTGACAATTTACCTCTAAGACTCGTTACTGGGTGAAACAGCAAGATATTATCACCCTCCTGCATTCCCCAAGTTCACACTCCACTTTGCAGGTGTTGCAGTTACTGTTGTTGTGATTCTACACCTTGGCTAACACTTTCTAAGGACTTTAATTTTAATTTTTCAACAGTTGTTATCTCTCATCTACAAACACTTCCAGTCTGACACATTATCTCCTCTGAGTGCTGGCGAGCAGGAGAAAAATCAACATGACTGAAGTGAGAGTGCCCTGCTAGACCTGCAAATAAAGCCGTGTCCCCCCTCCTTGCAGCTGTCCTGATGTGACTCGCAGATACTGAATACTTTGGCCAACTCGAAAAACTGTTGAGAGCACGAAGCTCTGAGTGCTTTTCCTCCTTCAGGTGGCAGTTCCAGCTGTAGCATCCAGTCCCCGCTGCCCCAGGTCTTGTCGCTTTTCCCTGTGATGTGTAGCAGCCGACCGAGGTCTCTCGCATTGTCCTGGGGCTTGTTTTCAGCTCACACTACTGGAATACGCTCCTTTGCTGATGCTGCTCTGATGACCTTGTCCAACACTGGCTCGCCCCCTCCAGCCGTACCCTGTCTATGATCCGTGCTGCCTCTTGCTGCAAGCACTAAAGAAGGAAAAGAAAGATCCCCACCCAGCAGCTGTGCCGGGGAAGCCGTGAGCCGTGCGCTCCCGCTGCCGGGTTTGCTGCCTCCCATGGAACACGCTGTGCGAGACACATCCTGATGGGACCGAGCTTCACACATCTCCAAATCCGTCTCGAAAAAATTTCGATAGAAAATTCAACTGAGACGACACTTTAACTGGAAATAACAGCAGCAGAGAAATCAACAAACTTCAGGCCTTGGAGCCTGTTCCTTCGTTTTCATCAAATCCAGCAGATTTGTTTCAAACCGTCTGGAACAGACGTTCTGTGCATTTTTTTTTTATCCCAGAAGATACCACAAACAGTTTCTGTTTCAAATTATGAAGTAATAAAAGAAACCTCACCACATTGATGTTTGTTACTAATTATGTTAGTTATGTTTTTATATCAGCAGCTCCAAGCTTAAATCCACTTGGAATAATAATCAAAAAGCAATTTGGGTCAGACTTTACAACCCTTTAAATATATTATCTCTGTGTTTCCAATCAAATAATCAGTCCCATATAATATTCCTATAAGGCATGGTCAGCGTGTTCTGCAGATGTTTCTGAGCATGAGCATTACTGTCTTCTCTGCTAACATATAGACTGCTGTGACCATATGATTACTATAATCCCATGTCCAAGGGTGTAATACAAGCTCAGGATGGCAGAGGGTGAACCCATTGGCCTATTTAGACAAGATGCAAGAGGTGGCACAGCTGGGGAGCCGAGGCAATGCATGTTTTTAAGGATAAAATGCACCTGCCATGGCTTAGGAGGGGTTTACAGAGCCAAGGTCCTGCTGGGCCACCCAACGCTGGTCCGAGGGGACAGGCTGTGATGTGTTTAAGTGCATCATTGCTGCCCCTGGTGTCTGTGAGCGAGAGGACAGGGCAGCTGAGACCCCTCTCAAGAGCCCTCCTACCTCAGGAGCAAAAATGGTTTTAAAAACCTATTCTTACTTATGCTCCAAAGTCTTGTCGCTTCTGTGGTTTGTGCATGCAAAGGGAAACCACCAAAGCTTCACGTTCTAGGGAAACCTCCTGCCTGCCCTCTCCCCATTGATGATGACGATGGTGATGAAGGCATCCCTCTCACCTCCCACAGACACACCCTTCTACGGCACTTTGCCCCACTCAGGACACCTGGGCTTGTCAGAGTGGCGCTGCCTGACCCACCTGCCGCACCCGGTGACTCCCAGGGCTCCGTGGATCGCTCGGGGTAAAGCCGCCATCTCCCTGCTGTCCACTCTCCTTGGCTTCCTCCCCTCCCCAGTGCTACCTGGAGAAAAGAGAGAAGGGAGGAATTTGAATACTGTGATACCATGGAAACTAAGCACAGTTCCTACAGAAACAGGGCAGGTAAGAGAAACAGTTTTTCCAAATACTCTCAGATGTGGCTGCCTGTCGTGGAAATTCTCTGCCAAGTCCCCACCCAGCATGGACCAGCACTAAGGAGCAGATGTTTTGGGTCAGCTCAAAGCCTGGCTGGTTGCACCATGATCTGCATGCCCAGCTCACAGCTGAGGTCAGGGCCATCTCTGCTTTTTGCTTAAGCTGTTTTCAAAGTAAAAGAAAACATGCCTGGAAGAAGCCCCAGTCCCTGCCCAGAGTCCCAGCAGTACGAGCACAGCTCCTTGTCCCCGTGCCCAAGCTCACCCCGGCGTGGTTGGAGCAGGAACAGCCCAACGCTGCTTCAGGGAACACGTCCACCACGTCCCTCTCTGCCTTTGTGTGTCGTCACACATCCCAGGGACATCCTTTTCCCCATAGAGCCATTTGTGGGATGCACTCGTCTGCCCCACTCCTGCAGTCAGGTTCTTCTTTGCAAATTCCTCTCTGGAACTCACTTATAGCTTTTCTCCTTCAAACACTGCCAGTAACTGCATCCATCAAGCGCATCACAGGTGGTGTGCTCAGAAAAGGGCCACCTGGCTCCAGTTAAGAGGAAGATGAGTGGGCACTTTCACACCACAGACGACCACAGATGCAAAGGTTTGTTCAGATGGGTTTAGTGCTGAGGTCTTGATTTGCTTTGAAGGGCCCATAGGGGAATGGAGGAACCCCTGTGCTGTCCCTGGTGTTTGTGGCCCATCAGAGAGCTCCTGTGAGAGGATTTGGGTCTGCAGCACAAGGCATCTGAAACACAGCAGCCTTGGCACCGCTGTGCTCGTGCTGGGATCGAGCAGCTAAGGAAAGGGAGGCTGGGGACAGCCAGGCTGGGAAAGGGTTGGGCAAAATGCATCACAAACAGTCCTCGCTGTCATGCCACACTGGAAAGATTTAGCAACATGAACTTCCCTGATGTACCCGCAGAAAACAACCTGTGGAGGCTGCCAGGGCTCGTGCTGTGGGACCAGCGGCCGGGTTTCGCACCCCGGCTGTCCCTCCTTGGATGGGTCTATTGCTACACGAGCCCCATTGCAGCTCCTCAGGGGATTTTTCAAGGCACTTGTTGGGATAGGAAAAGCCTTTCTGGAAGCGTTCCAGTGCTTGTGAGTGTGGGCAAAGCTGAGGCAATGCAGGGAGGCGCTGGAGGAGCAGATACCCATCTGCAAGGGAAATCTGTCCAGCTGCTCCCAGCCCCAAGGGAGACCCCCAGCCCTCAGACACAAAAGGCAAATGAAAGTGGGTGTAGCAGGGGAGCAAATGCAAAGGGAAGGTTCTGGAGGTTTCCTGCTCCAGGTTTATCTCCCACATTGACAGCAGCCCTCAGCAACGAGACACCAACCCTCCCTTCATTTGGCCTGCGAGGGTCCCCGTGCTGCCAGCTGAGCCCTGAAGCCAGGCTGGGGTTTGTTGCCAAGCCCTGTGCGAGGACAGCCGGGCTGCCTGCCGGGAGGAGCTGCTGGAGCAGACACGAAGCATCACTGCCATCTACCTCCGCTCCGCACCGCGCCGCGGGACGGGAAGGGGCCCACATGCCCACGTGTTTGCTATTAAGCAGCGAGAGCGTTTCCACGGATGGGTCTGCAAAGCCCAGGGAGCGGCAAAGCTGCCAACGGCACCGTCAGAAACGTGTTCAGCGTTCGGCCGTCGCTGGCAGCCACGTCTCGCTGGCGGGGTCTGATGGGCTCCTTGGCTTTCCTTCGGAGTGCTGGTGGTTTGAAGGAGTTGAGCAGCTCTGCAGGACGCTGATGTGCTGCTGGCTCCAGCCCGCGTCTGGGGGGCTGGAAACTCTGCGGATGGGCCCCTTAGGGCAGATAATAGGGAAGCTTATTTGCAAAAAAAAAATAGGCTTTTGATTAAAAATGTTCATTGGTGCTCAGCAAGCAGGGAAAAGCCCTCTTCCCGGGAAGCTGAGGACTCGAAGTTTTTGCTTGCTGAGTGAGCAGTCATTTTCTATGGAAATAGTGTTTTCTGCTGGAAAGATAAGAAGTGATTTTAGGTCAGCAAAGTATTTAGGTGGAAAATTCCTCACTGGCTGGAAAGGTTCCCCCAACCTCCCTCGAGGATGTGGGGAGTCGGGAAGGGAAAAGGAGCAGTAAAGATTTCAACCCAGCTATAAAAGAGGCTCTCAGCACATTTATGAACTAGAACAGCTCCCTCCCCATCGCCCCAGGGGCTTCATGGAAACCTCGATAGCTTGCGGAGCGGCAGATTGCATGTGGGTAGATCAGTATGGGGAGAGAAAGATATATATGGAGATCGACAGTATAGAGAGACGTCAAGCTTTTGGTTCATCTTTTGGGAAAACAGCTGCGTACTTTCCTCCTTGTCCCTTCCAGGGGGAAAATTTGGCCCAGAGTGACTAAAACAAGGGTGACAATGGCACATGCCGGAGCAAAATCACCTTTATAGGAACTAAACCAAGTCCCCTCCTGCTCTGCGCATTTCCCGGGCTGTTCTCTGTCACATAGAAACCTGCTGTTCCAGAGCCACTAACAGGGAGTGGGGAGGTCAAGTAAGTCACTCAAATGTGTGATTTCTCCTCATTTGCTGGGCAGGAGCGGTGTCTGCTTGCAGAGCTCTGAGGAATCATTCCCACCCACACGCTGGTTCCAACCGACCTCGGGAGAAAGATACTGATTTAGAAAGATTCACCCTGCTTTGGGGCATGAAGATGGAGTGTTTGCAGAGGTGCTGGGTGCCCCGCAACCCCGGACATGCCGCATGGTGACAGCTCAGCCCGGGGCAGGGGACCAGGGGCTCCACGTTCTCCTTGCAGCACGAGCAGTGAGAAGATCCCCTGCAGGCTGCTTGGGGAGGGTTTGCAGGAGGGCAGCGAGATGCTAAAAAATACCCAAAACTGCTTTTTCTCCCAGAAAAACCTCATTTAGAGAAGGTTGAAAAGTATATTGCTGGGAGACAGGTTTTTCTCTAGGTCTGAGCGGGGATTTAAAGGACTCGGGCTGTCCCCAACCCTGGGCAGAGGAGTCTCTAAAGGGGCAGAAGAAGCAGGAAGAAGAGTACCATGGGGCAAAGGAACTGCTTTCCGAATAACTTGTTAAAAACAGTGCGTTCTGCTTGATTTCCACTCTGGCGAGGATGTAGTGTTGGCATGACGGTCTAGGAGGTCTGGTCGCTCACGGACAGCCCAGCTCCCACCAGAACAGCCGAGAATAACCCCAAATGGGTGTCATTAATAGCTTGAAAACATGTCAGTGAAAAGCAGCAGAATAAACTGGAGGGAAATTAGGATGCTGTTTGTAAGGACTAATTAGGTGTTGCAGAGCTGCACGGGGAGAGCAGGACCGGCCGCTGCAGCAAGGGATTCATCTGGGGAGGATGCAGCATCCCCAGGGCCAGAGCGATTTAACTGTTCTCCAGGGGATTTAGAGCCTAAAGAGAGAAATATCTGTCAGAGATGATGTATTTAGGGTTGATCATGCACTTGTGTGGGTTTCCAGATACATCTCTGAGCTCCTGCTGATGGCCAGGACAGCTGAGCGTGAGCAGGACGGGAAACCGCGCACCCGCCTGCAGCCACGGGCAGCCCTGATGTGCCCCAGGGCACAATCCAGCACAGCTGCGGGTGCAGAACCACCTGCCCGGGGCTGCGGTGAGCTCAGGGTGCTCCATGGGGAGCGCTCGGATGCTCCCGTGCTGGAGAGACCGAGTGTGACCGTGGCCACATCCAACCTTGGAGACGGCAACTCCCCAGGCGAGAGCCTGAGCTGCTCATTTATTTTTGATATCCTCATGACAACCACAGCGCAAGACTGTGAGAAAGGGAGAGGCAGCCCGAGCAGCTGCCGTCCCCGGGGAGACGCGGGGACAAGGCACCCGGGCGCCCTGCGCAGCCAAGAGCCTCTTCCAGCAGATTTCTTCCCCTGTTCAGGTCCCACTCTGGAGCAACCAAAGCCCCCTCCCCATCCTCCTATTTAGCCCTTATCTCCTGGAAAAAGAAAAATCCACGTCTACTCACTTCGTACCCCCAGCAGCATCTCTGGAAGCGGGGGCTGCGGAGACAAGCCGTCCTCACCCCGTCCCCGCGCCCACGGTCGCTGGAAGCGTTGCTCGCTATCAGCTGAGCCTCACTCATTGCAGCCCCAGATGGTTTTCCGTGGGTGGGGACGCACCCCCCACCACCCTCGCGCTGCTGCCTGCACCCTGCCCAGCGCTGGCACGAGGGGGCAGGAGGGGACGGCGGGGGCTGAGGGGCTGCTGCTGCACCTGGGGCTCTGCATGTGTCACCCCCCAGGGCCTCCGTTCCAATGGCCACTCATTTCCTTGGGCAACACGTTGCTCACGCAGCCATCCAGCCCAGCGCCAACAGCAGAGATTTGGGGGCTCTTGTGGTCTCTAGCACAAAATGTGTGTTTGTAGGTTTTTAAGCAATTTGGCAAAATGTCCTCCTCCTCCTCCAAAACGCAGGAGACAAAGCAATCTGGCAGCAGGGAAGGGCAATGCAAAGCCAACGCCACCAGCAGCCGGGCGCAGGCTCCTTTCCCAGCACCAGAAGGGACTGCGGGCATCGCTGCCAGGGGAGGCCTCGTCCCTCCTCACTAAACAGCTGTTTCCTCTAGAAGCAACAAAATGACTGGGGCAAATTGCATGTAAATCCTGCAGTCTAGACCCTCAAAGACACTTCAGTGTCTGAGCAGTGGAAACGGAGCCTTTAATTCCTTCTGCCTGACCTGATTCTGCTCCTGCTCCTGCCCATTCTCCTGCCTGACCTCCTGCAAGCCACGCACGGAGGTATTTAAAAAACCTGTACATGTGGTACTTATGGACAGGGTTTAGTGGTGGACTCGATGATCTTGAGGGGCTTTTCCAACCAAAATGATTCTGGGATTCTCTGATGTCTATGAGATGAGCAAGCATTTCTTTCTTGCATTGAAATTCACTGCTAGAATAAGTAAAACCAGGAAGAAAACGTTCATTTTGTTGCAGTGAGTCCCTCATTGTCCCTTGCCCTGGGATTGCCCGTCTTGGGCAGCGTTGGTGTCACCACTACGGATCCCCCCACTGGAGGGAGAGCATCGCTGTGGGACGTGGGGACCCGCACATCCCCGGCTGCAAGGGCAGAAGGGAATGAGTCAGGGAGGAAAAGAGGGGGAGGGAGGCAGCTGATGAAAAGTCCCAGTTGTTACACATAGAGGAGGAAAAAAAAGAGGAAAAAACAAACCAGAAGTGCCCCCGTGCTCCTGGGAAGGGAGGGTGGGGGGAGGAGGGTGACGTAAGGGCAGCCTGTGCTGCCCCATTGCTGACACACACGCCAGCTCGAAGGTCCCCAGCGCCTCCCGCACGGGACAGCGGGGACATCTGCGGCAGCCCTACGTGACGGGCGGGAGGATGCTCTGCGATGGGGCTTCTCCGGGGGCTGGAGCGAGCTGAGTCCTTGTGAAGCTGGGACACGGGGTGTCACCTCATCGGCATTTTGGGAGGAGGGAAGCCAAGAAAAAAGTGGAAATGGGACTCATGTGAAAGAGCCAAAGGTGGCTCTTTCGAAGCAAAGGAAATGTTTTATTTTAGGGGGGATTGAGCACTGAGGGGGGACCCTGTGGCTGCTGCCTGCAGGATCCAGAGAACGGGCTGGAGCACAATGTGATGGAGCAGCTGAGGGACCTGGGGGGTTCAGCTGGAGAACAGGAGCTGAGGGGAGACCTTCTGATCTCTGAACTGCCTGAAAGGAGCTTGGAGCCAGGGGGGTCGGGCTCTGCTCCCCAGGAACAAGCGCCAGGATGAAGGGAAACAACCACCATGGCTGCAGGAGCGTTTGTGCGTGATCAAAAAGTGAGTCCGCACTCGATACAGGTGTCTCTGAGCACACGTGAGTGAGGCTGGCGGGATGGAGAAGGTCACCAGAAGGGGTAACAGCAGGACATTGTGTCCCAGCAAGGACGAGCGGGACAGCCCCGCTGCACCCCAGGGAGTCACAGCCCTGGGACCATGGGTCACCCTCCCTGTGACCGAGCTCTGAACAAAAACACAACACTCATTTTTTATCTTTTCATCCCTGGCAAACGCCGGCAAAGCTGCAGAGACGTGTATGTGTCACAGGAGCACGTGTTGGACGAGGTTAGCTGGGGCGAGGCTGCGCCGCTGCCATGGGGAGCTGCTGAGATACAGTCTGTTCCCACTCACATCCACAGATATTTATAGGTACAGATGTTTCTCTAGCAGTGGGGTTCAAGCCTGAGGGGTTTTTTGATGCTTTTTTAAAAACTCCCTGTCTTCCTTCCCATCCCTCCTTTGCTCTTCAAAGCAATGCTGGAGGTAGAGAAAGCGGCTCCAGAAACCAGCGGGGAGGCTGAGGGGTCACTTCCCACCCCAGGGTTTTAGAAATAACGAACAAGCACCAGGAGCAGAGGAAACGGCCTCAAGTTGCGCCAGGGGAGGTTGAGGTTGGATGTGGGAACAATTTCTTCCCCAAAGGGCTGTGGGGCATTGAACAGGCTGCCCAGGGCAGTGCTGGAGTCACCAGCCCTGGAGGGCTGGACAGACGGACATGAGGTTCTCAGGACATGGGGCAGAGACAGGGGTGGGGAGCAGTTGGACTCAATGATCTTGGGGGGTCTTTTCCAGCCCAAACGAGTCCTTGCAAAGCCAGGACATGAGATGTCGCCTCATCAGCACTTTGGGAGGAAGGAAGCCAAAAAAGAAAAAAAAAAGTGGAAATGGGTCACATTTGTAAAAGCCAAAGGTGCAAGTGACTGTCAGAGCAAATGTTTCCACTTCTTGCTCAGCCCTCTGGGATATTCTGAGCTCGGAGGCTCAGCCCCCCCTTCCTCGAGCCAAATGATTCTATGACATTTGGGTATAACTGGTGAGCCGTTTGCTCCCCCCATAGAAGGTTTTCTCGGCCCTGACACCTGCCCATGGCTGCGGGGCAACAGCCCAGCAGATGATGCTCACCCATGAGCATCACCAAGCAGCTGAGATTTCACAGCTCAGCTCATTCCTCCTGCTGCTCTGACCCCACTGATTCCCCAGCATCTTCCTACCCCGGGGAAGGTGGGTTGAACGTCTTGGGAAAGAGAAAAGCTCCTCTGAAATGAATCCGTGCCCCTGGGGGATGGTGCTGGGAAACGCTGCCTTTGCCTCTGAGCGTTATCTTCAGAGGCTGGGCAATGGCTCTGCTCCACAATTAATTATACATGCTCTGTGGTCCGTCTGGGAGGCATTAATGGCTCCAGATGTGGATCAGGGGGCTCTGCGTGGCACTGCAAACATGCTGGAAGTCCAATTTGGATTTCCCCAGGTGCCTCATTTAAATGAATTATGTAAACACTTTCCCCTCCTCTTTTGAGCAAAATCCAGTCCGGCTGCTGCCCGATGTGTTAATCCCATGAATAAAATAAAAAGCGAGGGAGATCATGCACTGGAGAGAATAAAACGAGGCTGTGGGGCCCCTGGCAGCGTCTGGGGGCTGAGGTGGGTGAGCCACGCTGGAGCGTGCAGGGTGCAGAGGGCAGGATGCAGGGTACAGGCTGAGGGGTGCAGGAGGCAGGCAGGGTACAGGCAGGGTATAGGGTGCAGGCAGGGTGCACTGTGCAGACCGGGCACAGCGAGCAGGGTGCACTCTGCAGACAGGGTGCAGGAAGCAGGCGGGGTGCAGGATGCACTGTGCAGACAGGGTGCAAGCAGGATGCACTATGCAGAGAAGGTGCAGGATGCACTGTGCAGACAGGGTGCAAGCAGGATGCACTATGCAGAGAAGGTGCAGGATGCACTGTGCAGACAGGGTGCAGGGTGCACTGTGCAGGCAGGGTGCAGGCAGGGTGCAGGGAGCACTATGCACACAGGGTGTGGGGCTCGGGCCCCAGCGCGTGCTGCCAGCACCCCCTGGTGGCGGGAGCGGCCCCGCTGAGCCGCTGGGCCCCGCCCGTTCCTGCCCGTTCCTGCCTGCGGGGGAGCCCCCGCTGGGGAGCGCGACAGGCACCGCTCACCCCCGGTGCGCCCCCGGCACAGTGTGCACCTGGGGTACAGCCCCCCAAAGGGTGCACCCCTGCACGGGTACACCCCCGCACGCGATGCACCCCCGGGCAGCCAGCTGTGCCCTCACCCCGGCATTAGGGTGTTCAATACCTCCCCCTCCCGCACACCCAACGCACACGTTAGGAAAGACCCCAGAAGGACAAATCCACCAGATTTATTCCAAACGAGACTTCATATTAAGGAGGCAAAGCGCTGGGGCAGTGCAGCCTGTACAAAAGCTGACCCGTGCTCCAGCGAGGACCAGGGCCGTGTCCTGCGAGGACAGCCGGGCAGGAGAGGCTCCCCGGAGGCGCTGGAGCCACCGCGGAGGCTGGGGAGATGCAGCGGGACATCCCCCTCCAGCCACAAATCCCCAGAATTCACTTACCTCCTGGCTGTTTGGGGAAGCAACACCAGCCAGGGCCCCAGAGCCCCCTAAAAAGGCACCCACGGTCCCAGGGTACCAAGGGAGATGGTGAAAACCAAACCCTCCCAAGGCAAGGCAGTGGTCTCCACTAGAAGAAGAGGCACCACCAAAGGCACTACACAAACACGGAGATGATAAGAGCTTTAAAAACATCCTCAAATCTTTCTCAGCCCTTGCTGATTGTCCCTGCTTGGCACTTCATCTCTTTCAAGTTAAAACAGAAGACCTGCAAGAAGGCACAACCCAGCAGAGACGTTCCTGCGTGCAAAGCACGAGGCTAAGGCAGAGCTGGGGCTGTCCTCAGCCTCCAGGGACAAGGCCACGATGGCTCCGACCCAGCAGTGGGATGCCCAGCGCCACCTCAGCTGAAGTCCCGGTCTGGCAGCACCAGTGGAGCCACCAAAGTCCAGAGGTAGAGCAGGAGCCCGGCCCAGCTGGAGCAGATCTTCACCCACACGGCCGTCCAGGGGCTCGTCAGCACCTGCAAGCTCTCGTCAGGCCTGGAACAGCAAACAAGCGGGTGGCACCCATCACTGCGCCAGAGGGGCGACATCCCCCTGCTCCCCCCGTGTCCCAGGGGATTGCGGCTGCAGCCAAGGATGCTGCAGGAGGGAGCCAGTGACCTCAGGCACAACCTGCTGCCGGCAGCCCTGTGCTACCTCAAAATAACTAACACTGATTAGAGTGAATGATAAGTGGGCTTGCATAGGGATGCATCTCAGCAAACAGTTCTGCCCGGCACAAGAGCGGGGAGGACACTGGGAGAAGGCGACACAGAGGAAGGGGGACAGTCCCCGGTTCCCGCGGGAGCTCTGCCCACCTGTACCAGTTGGTGAGGGTCATCATGATGTAGAGGGCAGCGAGGAGGAGGCAGAGGTGGAAGAAGGTGTAGTTGTAGGACACACCATCCTGCTCGTTGTCATACGCCCGGTGCGGCCCGCTCTCCACGGCTGCCGCCTCGCCGGCCGCCCCGGCCGCGCTCTCCTCCGTCAGCATCAGCTTGTTGACCTGCGGGTGGTCCGAGGAGCGGACGCTGCGGGCAGAGGGACGGCAGGCTCAGCACCGCCTGCCCGCTGCCTCCTCAGGTGCCCCCCAGCCCGAGCTCAGCCCCCCATGCCTGGGGACAGCTTTGCAAGAGACACTTAGTGACAAAGACCCTGGTCCTAGCTGTAACCTCCCCTCCAGCATCACCTTTCCCTAAAAGCCCCCCAATGCCTCTCTGCTCCAGGCAGACAGAGGGATGGTGCCGTCCCAGGGACATAACCAAGTCCTCACCTGATGAAGAGAGTGCAGAGGATGAAGATGATCAGCCCCACGATGCTCGGGGCATCCCACCAGGTTGTCACCGGCTGGGTGGCCATCGCCGAGGCAGTGCTGTTCCTCACCAGCAGCGTGGGGTTACAGGTTGGGGCTGAGGGGACACACACAAGGGGTTCAGCACCTTTCTCCAGAGACCCAGGGGGGCAAAGCACCCCCCCCAGTGTGTGGCCGTGCCCCATGCACCTCCCTCCCGAATCCAAGGCCACATCCTCCTTACTTGGTACATTGGCCAGGGCGGACCAGGTGACATAAATGGTGTAGAGGGTGATGAGGGATGCCTGCAGCAGCCCCGAGTGCGGCTGAGCATCCTGCAAACACAACGGCGGGTGCTCAGGGTTGGTCCTGTGCCCCATGGTGACACAGCCACCGGCCTCCCAGGTGTCCCCCTGTCACCTCACCTGGATCTTGGGCAGGATGGACACAGCAGAGATGATGAGGCACAGGATGAGGTTGATGCTGATGAGGACCTTGCCCTCTGTGCAGCCCTCAGGCTTGGTGTAGTAGACGTAAAGCAGAACTACAGCCGCAATGGAGGCGGCGTAGAAGACAAAGGTGACGATGCAAAGGGCTGGAGGAGGAAACAAAAAGAAAAGAGGGTGGAGCAGAGCCCCAGGTCACCGCCAGCTCAGGGTCACCCCTCCAGGATGAGTTCCCCCAGCCCTGCACCCTCTGCGGTGCCACCGTACCCACCTGCGTACCAGCCCTTGGCGTTGCTCTCGTCCGCGTTGCGCAGCCACAACTGGCTCCAGGAGTGGGCGAAGTCGATGAGGAGAACGAGCTGGATGAGGATGAAGAGGAAGGAGCCAACCACGCCAAAGTAAAACCAGACTTGGAGGGCAAGAGAAAAGCCAGTTAAGAGCACGGAAAATGGGAATTTGCCAGCTCCAGCCTGCGTTTGACCCTGTGCTGAGGGTTAACCCAGCGGACGGGGCGGGCAGGTCCTCACCGGAGGTGAAGGCACCGTCGGGGATGTAGAAGGCCCCCACCGTGATCCCCACCAGCACCAGGAACTTGAAGAACCAGAAGCTGCAGGAGGAGAGAGGAGGCACGGTCTGCAAGCGGGAACCAAGTGGGGAAGGGGGCTCTGTGAGCCCCCCAGGGACCGATACTCACCCGTTCTGCACGGCGGCTCGCGGGTCCTTGCTGCTGCGCACACACACCATGAGCAGCGCAAAGAGGAAGAAGAAGGCGGCCATGGCGAAGCCCATGCGGTACACGGCTTTGTGGCCCAGGAAGCTGCCACAGTCGACATGGGTCTGGACGCCCAGGACCGACCCGCTGCCTTCACAGAAGCCGGGGAGCTGCAAAGGTGACGGGAGGGTGAGCAGCGCCCCAGCACCCCACACCCGCCACGAGCCCTGTTGCCACCAAAGCTGGGCCAGCCCATGACTGCTCCAATGCCACCTGTGAAGCAAGGGGTTGGCCAGCTTGGGGCCAGTGGGGGGTGACACAGCTAAAGCCACCCAGCAGGTCAGTGGAAAGCTGGGATGAAACCAGCATTTCCCAAAAAGCCCAGCACAGCCCTCACAGTCGCTCCGCTGGCAGACCTCAGCTCCTGCCAGCTCAAGTCCCAGCTCCGTGACTTGCAAGTCACTTGGCCAGTTGAACCCAAAAATGGGATGTCTCCTGCGACACATCTGGGAAAACCAGATAACGCATGAAATCGTCCTGCTGCATTTTCTCCCCCATGGAAAACCAGGGTTAATAACACCTGCCCTCAATGAGATGTTCAGAAAAAAAAAGGAATAGAACCAACATCAAGCCCCAAAAATTCACTTTCTGATTCAGCCTCACGTACCCACCACAGGCTAAACTTCTTCCCCATTACAACCAAGCCCAGCGACCTCCGGGAGTTATGTACCTTGTACAGCTCCTTCTCCACGCCAGGGATTATCATAATGATGGACACGAGGGTGCCGAGGAAGAGAAAGAAGGTGAAGAGGAGGCGGGAGATGGTGGAGTTCTTGGCCGAGGGGCAGCAGCTGCAGAGCAGACACGGCGCAGAGCCGCAGAGACAGGACACCTGCAACAAGAGCACCCCGTGTCAGAGAGGCTGAAATTTGGCCTGGAAAACGGTGAGGTTTGTTGTTGTTTAAGAGACTGTCGGGTTTGGGGCTTGACCTCTGCGAAAGCTGCAGGTAGACGAGTTGGTTTCTAGGAGGAGGCTTTTGGAAGCCCTCAGCATCCCTGGTGCCTGCCAGAGGTTTGTTTTCGAGGACGACTCTTACGTGGCCAAGCTCCACAGCTGTATTTCAGGTTTTACAGCCTCTTGCAACCATGGGAAGACAACTGCCAAGGTAACAGGGCACAGCAGCCCCGTCCCACTGAGCTTCTTGGTGACACACGAGAGTCCCATGTCACCAGGAGGCTTTTTCATGGCTTCTGGTGCCCTTCTTGAGTCCTCCCATCTAAGTTCCTTTGCAAAGGAGCCCTGTGCCACACACTAACCCAACCTGCTGCCTGGACACCTGATTTTAGCCTTTTTCTTTAAAAACAAGTGGGTTAAGAGCAAGGAAAATCCTCCCATGTTAAGGACACGCTCTGATACACCTCTCTGAAAAGCCTTTCGAAAACGCCCCTAAGTATGAACACGGCCAGCGGCCAAACAGCGGGATGGAAAAAGCCAACGAGGGAAGCGGCGGCAGCATTAGAGCGGTGGAGTAACGAGGAAGTATCGGTTTTCAGCCACTGCAGATGAAAGATTAATCTCTCCTGTTTCGCTATCCACTTCCTCATTGAATCCAGCTCACCTCCTGCACGACTCGCACGTCATGGCTGCTCCGCTCCCTCCTGGGCCTGGGAGCTGGGAGAGCGTGGACAAAGCTGGGAACAACATGAACACAACTACACCAACCCAACACCCACCCAACTACACCAACCCAACACCTACCCAGCTACACCAACCCAACACCCACCCAGCTACACCAACCCAACACCCACCCAGCTACACCAACCCAACACCCACCCAGCTACACCAACCCAACACTTACCCAGCTACACCAATCCAACACCTACTCAGCTACACCAACCCAACACCTACCCAGCTACACCAACCCAACACCTACCCAGCTACACCAACCCAACACCTACCCAGCTACACCAATCCAACACCTACTCAGCTACACCAACCCAACACCTACCCAGCTACACCAACCCAACACCCACCCAGCTACACCAACCCAACACTTACCCAGCTACACCAATCCAACACCTACCCAGCTACACCAACCCAACTACCCCTACCCAGCTACACCAACCCAACTACACCAACCCAGCTACACCAACCCAGCTACACCAACCCAGCTACACCAACCCAACACCATCAGCCCAACAACACATCTTCTGCAAGCTGCCTTCACCCCAGCAAAACCCGGGATGCAGAGACTGAGTCAACCCAACGCAATGCTGAGCAACCGGTCTTTACCTCCTGTTAAATTAACAACCCGGCAGGTTAATAAGTACCAAACCCACGGGGCCAGACACACGCTCGGGAAGCTGGTGGCTCTGACGCCTGGCAGGTGGCTTTGCAGGGGTACAATGACACTGACAGTCCCCAGGAGGTGCCCAAACCACGACGGGGGCTGCACGAGCCCCGGGGTTCACTCTGGTTGGGCTGGGCTCTGCTGGCAACACCCAGCGTGCGCCAGGGAAGGCCGCTCGGGATGAGCGCGCTGCTCGTGGCAGCCCTGGGCAGGCGCTGGCAAGAGAGGCACAGATGGGGGGGTGGTTTTGGTTTGGTTCTTTCTCTGTGTTGTGGTTTTTCAGTTCAGAATGGAGCTAAAACATCCCTGTAGCCAAACAGCTCCACTGGAAGGAATAGGAGAATTAAACCTATACAGTGACCCTACCCTGTTACCACAACCCGGGCCAGAATCATTTTTTTTAGGAAAAAATCCAGAATTAGGCCAGAACCTGCTCTAGAGTAACCCCCACGTTTTCCGATACCTGCCCATAATGAAAAGCATTGGATGCATGTTGCAGACAGAGGCCTTGCAGGCTGCCCTCTGTCTGATCTTATGTTTCAAAAGCTCCTGGTCGTTAAACCTCCAAAACTTTGAGGTCAGGTTGTGAAACCGGCCCCGTTCCCAGGCTGGTGGCTCCCGGGTCGGTGTCGCCGCCCTGCCTGGCCCTGTGCCCGCAGGTGAGGCAATGCCAGGAGCGGCAGCACCGGCCGTGGGCAGCTGCTGCGTCACCGGGCACAGCACCCTGGATCCTGCACCCCACGTCACTGGGCACGGCACCCCAAATTCAGCACTCCACGTCACCGGGCACAGCACCCCGAATCACACACCCTGCACCCGCCCTGGGCCATGGCACCCACACACAGCAGCTCCACCTGTCCCGGCTCCTTCTTCTTGTTCCATCCCCAGTCTCCTGCTTTGGGGCTCGGCAGTGAGAACCAGGCAGGACCCCCAGCCCCTCAGCATCGCATGGGTGCAGCAGCACTGGATCCCCCAGTATATAAGAGCAGGGGGGCCAGGACCACCGACTTCCCCAGGGGCAGCAGGGCATCACCCCTCCAGCTGCCCAGATCCCCCAGGTGCACTGGGGCACAGCATCCCAGGCACCCTCAGACCCCATGTTCCCCTCAACCATGACATTCATGAGCCTCAGAATTATCTGGGGTGAACCCCCTGGGTCTCCCCTGGATACTCGCGGGGGCTGTGGGATGCCCTGCTCCGGGTGTCCCTCACATCCCCCCAAACACAGAGGGATGCATCGATACAGGGGTCCCCTGCATCCCCCTGGGGTTCCCCGCATCCCCCCGGGGGTCCCCTGCACCCCTCCGCCTTTCCCTTGGGACTCCCCGCATCTCCTCCGCCCCCCCAGGGGTACCGGGCACATCCCCGGGGTGTCCCTCAGACCTCCCTGCGCCTCCCCTGCACCTCCCACCCGGACCCGCAGCAGCACCGACGCCCCCGCCCCGGGGCCGCCCCGCCGCTGCGGTGCTGGGATCGGCCGCAGCCCCGTTACCCCCCGTTCCCCTCCCGCTCCCGTCCCGCCGGGCACTCACGCAGCTGAGCAGGGAGCAGACGCCCAGACAGGCCCCCATGGTGCGGCCGCCGCTCCGCGCTCCCTCCGCGGCCGCGCTGGCTCCGCCCGGCCCGGCCCCGCGGCTCCCGCTCGGGGCGGGCGCTGCCGCCTCCCCCGGGGCGGCCCCTGCGGCGGCGGGGCGGGGCCGGGCGGGCAGCCGGGAATCCCCGGCACCCCCCGGGGCCCTCGGAGCGGGAAGTGCCTGCCCGGCTCCCCCTGCACCGTTCAGCGCCCAGGGGACCGCACCGGCAGCGGGAGCCGGGCCCGGAGCGGGGCTCGGGGGGGCCCCGGGGCTGGGGTGCTGCCCAGGCACCCACCGCGGGAAGGGGCTGGCTCCTCGGAAGGCAGCTCAGGGTCCCGAGGCGTGTTTTGAGTGTGTTCACTGTGAACTGGGTCCTCTTGGAAAGGCTGGGTCAGGTCCCCACCAATGTCCCCAGAGGGCTGGGGTCACCTGGCACCTGGATCCAAGCAGACAAGGGGCACACGGTGCCAAGGGTGGGAGCTGGAGCTGGCCAGGCAGCGGGTTTCCCTGCCTGGCCGGTGTCTGGCACGTCCGCCTGGAACAGCAAGTGCTGTCCTGCTGCTGGCGTGTGTAATTCAGGGGCTGAGATAAACTGGGATGTGCTAGCCCATATCCAGACCCTAAATTTAGACAGTGGGGAATGTATGTGACTATGCGGCAGCAGGCAGGATTTGGGGGGCACAGGGCTGGGGCAGGCGGGAGCCAATGTGTCCCCCGTGTCCTTGGGGCTGAGGAGCGTGTCACACTTCTTGCTTCAGAGATAAAGCTCCGGGGTTCAGCTTCTGTTGGCACAAATCAAAAGGAAAAGCTTTACTGTGTGGGGTCGCAGAAGCTGCTGGCTGGCTGCACCCTGCAACAGGAGATGTCGGTGCCCATAAACTGCTCACTGATGTCAGCGGAGCTCAGGTTGCTTTTCCTTTTGGGAGGTGGCCGGGGGTGGCTGGGCCCTGCCTCGCCTGGCTGCGTGCGGGCACACGTCTGGCAGCGCCCGCGGGACAGGCAGTGGCCTTGGGGACACGATGGGCTGGTGGCAGACACAGCACCTGGGTGGGAGTGGGGGCTCTGGATGGTCCCATCTCTTCCTGGTTGGATACCCAAGCCCTGTGACACCTGCAGCAGGAATGTCCTTCAGTCCCTGTCCTCCAGGAAGGGCAAATCGGATGGAGGGGGGGTTGTCCCCTTGGTCCTGCTGTCGCCATGTGCCTTGTAGGGACGTGAGCCTGCTGGCATGCGTGGAACAGAAATCCCACCGGCTCCGTGGACCCTGGAGGGACCGATCCTCCTCACAGTCCCCTCGTCCCCTTTGGTGATGCCACCAGATGGCAGTGCCGGTATGAGACCGGTGCACGCAGCCGCGGGCAGTGGGGGCGGTGGCTGGGGACGGTGGCTGGGGACAGCGGTTGGGGACAGTGGCTGGGCTCCGTCCCTGCCGGCTCCTGCATGGCCAAGCAGGGTCCCAGCTGCCAGGAGGGACAGGACACCCGACTTGTGTCACAGGGGTGTCCCCACACCTGGCTTTTGCTGGTGAGCGGCAGCCACGCCGCTGCCACCCCTAACAGCATCAGCCCCTCACTGTCACCTCTCGGGAGGTGACATGTCTGCGGTGACAGCTGCTCCAGGGCTGGAGCGGGACCTGGCAGGGTGGGCAGCAATGTCACGAGTGACAGAGCTGTGACGGTCCCCCCTGCACCAAAGGACACGCTGCTTTTACACCACCCTGCACACGGGGAAGATGAAGGATGGGAGATGAACCCAGGGACATGAGGCTGCCTCCAGCCCCCCGCAGCAGGAGCCCCCAGCCCGTGTCCCACTGCTCAGCAGGGCCGGGAGCATTCTTGCCCACAGAGCCCTGATAATACACCTTTTTTTCTGCTCAGCCACCCCCTCCGCTACTTCTCCTGCATCCCTCAGCATCCCTGAGGCACAAGGAGACATTTTATTTCCCCTTCCCCCTGTCTCTGGTTCATTAGTGGCCAGAGGATCACTTTCTGCCCACTGTGGGGGGGTTATCGGGCTAAGGGTGGCCCCAGACTGGCAGCACAGCTTGCCCGGGGTGCCCTCCCACCCAGGGACCTGGGGGGGAAAGAAATGATCTCGTGTGACAGTATCTGGGACAATACCAGCTTAGCAGTGGGTGCAGCCAGAAGGGCTCCTGCTGAGCCCGAGCGATGCTATTCATGGATGAACCAACATTATGGTGATTAATAATAATTAATAATCGAGTCTGTATTTGGAAAATCAACAGAATTCATCAAGCACCTTTTCTCCTGAGCTTCATTGAGTGCAGACAAATGCAGGCATGGTGTAAGGTGCATTTTGGGGGCAGATTTGGGGTTTGACAAACCCCTGGTCCACGGGGTTGTCCAACCTCCCTCCTCACCCGTGATTCTGTGATCAGCCCGGGGGTTGGCCCCGCTCCTGGGTGGGGCTTTTAGGGCACCCAGGACCCTTCCCCTCAGCCACCAGCTGCCAACAAGGATGTCACAGCTCTGTGTTTCGGGTGCTCTGGGGAACTGCTCCAAGCTCTCAGGGTGCTGCTGCTGTGAGGGAGGCCAGGCAAGGGGCCAGCGGTGAAACTGCCCCCCGTTTACTGCCAGCTGTGTATTTTCTCAGCTGTGCTGCCTCTCTTGGATCTTCCAGCCCCCAGTCGAGAAGGGGAACAGGCACAGAGCCAGGCTGGGGTGGGAAGGACAAACACAAAAGTCCTGCAATTACAGCATCTCCCTCCCCCCTTGTCTAAGGATGTCTTTGAGTCAGGGAATTAGTTTTCTGCTAAGCTCTTCTGTAATAAGCAGAGACTCAGGAGGACTCACAATGGGTGATTGCTTGGCCTTTAATTACAGACAGAGGTAGGGTGGTCAGGGTCACAGGAGCCGGGATTCAAAGCCAGTGGAAATGAGGGGGATGGTTTCTGGGAGCACCATTGCAGACACCTGCAGAACCTTCTGCGCTTGAGCTCCAACTTTGGCGCTTTTGTTCACCAGGGGCGTCCCGTCCTGCAGCACTGCCGGCTTACCAGCAGAATGCATCTCAAATGCATCAGCCCAACCAAGGAGCCTGACGGAGATCAAGAAAACCTTCAGAATGTAGTGATGGGCATCCTACCTGCTGGCATTGCTGCTGGGAAACCCATTGAGATTGCATTTGTGACCCTCTTTGGGGATGTTTTGCCAGTTTGAGATGTCTTAGAGACCAGTGGGGTGATGCAGACCTGACATGGCTGGTGGTTTCCATAATAAGCCATCACCAAACCTCCCATTTGGTCTTGTCCCCGAAGCCTCTCCCAGCAAGAAAAGAGAAGGGCATTGAGGCCAAGAAATGCCGGGCACCCTCTGTCCTTGAAGCTTGATTTAGCGACTGGCTGGAAAAGCTCCGGCATTTCCCTGCTGAGTTTGGACAGACGCTGTTTGTCTTCCCGGTGGCGGTGGCCAGATGCCTGGTGGGTGATGGATGAGAGTGTCAGGCAGGAGTTTCTGCACTGACACAACTGCTGGGAAGGAAAATCTGGGGAGGAGGTGACTCCTCTGTGAGCTGAATGTCCCCCCCAAGGCACCAGGATCTGAGTCGGTGGGATAGGGAGGCTGGGGGAGGGGAAAGCAGGGGGAGCTTGATCTGAAGGTGTCCTTGGTCCCCCAGGCAGGAGGACCTGGTTCTTCTGTCATTCCCAGCCTGCAGCCTCCACACTGCTGCTACTTCTGCTCTAGGTCTGAGCCCCCCAATTTACTTTCCCGGCACCCAAAGGGTCCGACCTTCCTCCAGACTCCAGCACAAGAGCCCCTGAGCCCCTCACCTGCGTTTTCCATCATCCCCTGTGGACAGGGTGTCCCCAGTGCCACCCGGGCGTCCCAGCCGCGGGGACTGCGAATCTGGGATGCCCGTGGAAAGCTGCGTATGGCGCAGGCGGTTTTCGAGCCTGTTCATTTTCAGCCTTAATGATTCTTCCTTTTGGAGGAATGGCTAATGAGCCGTGGGGATCCAATTAGATTTCTCCAGTCAGCCTTTCGCCTCATTCCTTGCTGTTTAAAACAAAAAAGAAGGGAAAAAACCCAGAAGCGCCAGCGTGGAGACCATTAGATCAGTGTCTCCTTAATGAGTTCACGGTTCCGGCAGCAATATCTGTGTTTGACAGGAGAGACAGAAACTGAGCTGCATCCATGGGCGAGTGAGCCATGGGGTGGGAGCCGTGTTCCCCCCTTTGCAGACCCTTTGTGGGGTGCAGGGGAGCTCAGAGGGTCCTCAGCAGGTTTGGGGGTTGCTCCCTGCAGCGGATGCTTCGCACGACACCCATGTGGATCCCCGGAGCCACGTGGCTTTTTTATTAAGTGCAGCAGCATCTGGGGCTTTATCCCATATTTCTGCTGGATCAGGGGTGCTGCTAAAGCCCAGGGTAAAATATCCCCATTTGGGTGGGAGGACCCCAGGAAAGCCCAGGGTGGGGGAGAAATGGGGCCACCAAAGCAGGGACAAGAAATGAGATGCCATTGGGAGCATCAAAGCCGCGGTGATGCTCATGCAGATGGGGACGAGGCACGGCGGGGGGGAAGGTGCCACCAGCGAGGACATTCTTGTCCCCCCGCGGTGCTGGCAGACCCCTGGCCTGGCCGTGCTTGTGGTGGAGCTGCCGAGCCCCACGTGGCCCTGCCGAGCAGATTTTGCTTAGCTGCCTGGGCTATATTTAGCTGCCTGTAAAAGGGGTTAGCGAGCAGCACTGGAGCCAGTGGCACAGCTAAGAATGTCAACGTAAAAGCAGCCAGGGATAAAAAAAGCCCAACCCGGGCGCTGGGAGCTTTACACAAATCCCTGTGGCTGCTGGAGGTGCAGGCAGCGCGCAGGCAGCGCGCAGGCAGGGCTGCGGGCAGGGCTGCGGGCAGGGCTGCGGGCAGTGCCTGCGTCCCCACCGGCTGCCGGCTGCTCGGTCCGTTAGCGATGCGCCTGCGGTGATTTGGGCTGGCTTGGCTGGTTTGCAGCATCCCAGAGCTGAGCCGGACAGCGAGGGTCTGCTGGGGGAGAGCGGGGCCTGAAGTCTGGTGGGTCTGGCTGAACCCCAGGGCTCTGGTGGCAGGCACCCCCTCCGCTGGCGGGGACAGTTTGTGGGGCTCCCCACACCCCCATCCAGGCAGCTGGAAGTTACTGGAGCATGAAAACAGATCTGAGCTCTGTTTTACCCATGAAGATGTGTTTTGGGGATGCTTTCTTCATGCCTGGTTAACTCCACCAAACCTTTCTTCCAAAGGCTCGCCTCGCCACCCCGATCTGGTCTCTTGAAGCCAAAACCGTGCAAATCACACCATGTTCCAGCCATTATTTTGGTTGAACTTTCCCATTCTGCTGGGAATGGCAAGGTTGCAGCTGAGCTGCAAAGACCTGTGCAACTCATTGCAGGTGTTCCAGCTGCCTTGACCTACAGAAATAGGAAATACAGCTCATGCTGTCCCCCGTTGTGGAGGGGATGCACGGGGCTGTGCTCGCACCCAGGGGCTGCTCAGCTGCACGGCACGGGGGGCAGGAGGTCTCCATCACCCCCATCACGTCGTGTCTAGGGGGAGATGGTGCTGTGGAATCGCTGTGCCCTGCAAGGACGGTGCAGTGAGCTCAGCTCCAGATGGCTGGGTACCCGGAGCAGCGAGGACGCCCGGGAAGGACATTGCTGTCTGCTGTGACCTTAACATCCCCCGTTGAGGCAGCACGGAGATGGCCAGATTTCCTCTCGGCAGGACGCTCCACCCTACCTGGTGACAAATTGCCTCCCTGGGAGGTGTTTGCTAGCATTTTCCCTCTTGTTTTAAATCCTCCAGGCAATGAGATGTGCTCGCTGCCTTCGGCCTCTGAGATCTCAT
The DNA here is from genome assembly GCF_963082525.1 of Nesoenas mayeri. Lineage (NCBI taxonomy): Eukaryota > Metazoa > Chordata > Aves > Columbiformes > Columbidae > Nesoenas > Nesoenas mayeri. Next base: position 6,840,744 of record NC_137571.1, read on the forward strand.
GAGCAGAATGGTTCTTCCGAAGGGCTGAGCAGGTTTTCTGCAGATCCGGGGCTGGTTCCCCAATGTAGGGGTGGCCGCAAGGCCGTGTCCTGCCCAGGCTCATGGAAAGTCTCTGTCCCCAGCCAGGGAACAACCTGCAGGTCCCCAGACCCTGTGACCCGTCTCCCAAAATAGCACCTTAACGGAGGGACTGACGCAGCCCAGGGGCGAGCTCAGCTCAGAAATAACCTTTCCTCCACGTCACCTACATACCCAGAGAGAAACCAGGGTTTAAACTGGACTGGAAACTGGAAAGATGCATCTAAAAGAGGAGCAGCGAAGTGCTGCTCTCCCTGGGAGGTGACTTCTACCGCAGGTCAGAGCCCGCAGTGCTGGGCAGGCGAGTGGAGAGCAGCACTGCTCCTCCTGCCCGCACCTCCCTTTTGTAGGAGAAAATAGGGTTTAAAGCAGGTGGCAGAGCAGGGAGCAGCAGCATCTCCCTGAAGGATAAAGCGGGACCTGTCCAGACACTTGGGAGGGCTCGGACAGTGTATTTTAGGTCCCTTATCAGCAGGGATGCTCATGCTGCTGGGAGTGCTCTGGGAAGGGGAATCCAATGCCTGCAAAGCCCAAGAGCAAAGCAACCTTTGCTCCCTTGTCAGTGCAACACCGAGCACCACAGCACAGCCCAGTCCCAACACTGAACAGGTCCTGCCTGAGCTGGGAATATATTTTCCTTTCCCAGCTGTTGTACCGACATGTTTCTGCATCGCTGGAGCTTGTACCCAGGAGCTTTGTGAGCTTCAGCTGGGAGTCTGGGCTCCTGATGCTCCATGTCCTGGATGCAGGCAGGTCTGGAATGGTTCTTTGCTGCCATCAATGCACATGGAGGGACTTGCACACCTCTTGTGTGCCTCAGTGTCCCCAGCTCCTGCAGCCCAGGCATCCCCAAAGGCTCACGCTGCCAGAGGGAAGTGCTGAGCCTGGGTGGGCAGAGCATCCCTTGGGGACAGCTGGGGGAAGAGACACCCACCCCAGGGTGCTCCAGCAGGGCCCTCCCCAACCACTCTGGGCTGCCCTCTTCTCCCTCCCCATCCCCGCAGCATCTCCTCTCTCGCTCCCGCTCATCCCCCGAGCAGAGGGATGGCAGCCGTTACATCCCAGCCGGTGCCACATCCCATCAGGTGCCAGGCAGGATAAACATCGCCGGTGCTCGGCCCGAGGCTGCTCCGGAGCGGGGAGACAGTCAAGGAGAAAACGGAGCGTGAGGAGGCTAAAAATAGCGTCTGGCAAAGGCTCCCTCCCCGCCGGCCGCGCGGGAGCTGTCAGTCGCCCGTCACCACGCGTGAGCGAGCAGGCAGGATAACGTCCCTCCTGCCGGCTGCCGGGGCCACGGCTCCAGCCCCCGAGCTGTTGGGGCACGGGGGTACCGGAGGCTCAGACCAGCCAAGTCCTGGCTGCTCAAGCATCCCTCGTCCCTCTGCAGCCCTGGAATGGTGAGACGCGTTCCCATTTGCCATGCCGGTTGGTGTAGAGGTCAGGAAAGCATCGACCTTCCCAGGTCTGCAACCTCCTCCAGGATTCTCCTTGTAGCCCTCGTGCCCCGGAGCTGAGCTCCTCCGGGGAAGGGACAGGATGGGGACCTTGCTCTGGATGCTGAACATCACCCCTCCTCGTCCGCAGGGAGAGGATTTTGGCCAGAGCCAGGAATTTGGGAATGTGCCCCCTGAGCTGCTCCTGCCGGGAACAGCATCCCAGTGCAGGGCCAGGGGAGCAGGGACGCTGTCATTCGGGGGACACCCCCCTGAAAGCGCTCCCCGCTTCCCCATCCACAGGGACATGCACCTCAGGAGGGGACATTCTGGAGCCTCTCACCAACACTGCTCTGTTTCCCAGTCGCACACACCAGTGGCAGCCCAGGGAGGTGGGTTATCGTTCCCGTGTGCAAATTTGAGTTGCTTTTAATCCACACTCAAGGTGGGTCTGATCATCACTGCCTCACATCCCTCGCTGCTCCCATCCAGCTCAGGGGTGCAGGTGTGGAACCCCCATCACATTGGCTGTGCCCACCCCCTGAGGTGACGCTAGTGCCAGGAGCAACCGTGGCTGCCAGGATGGTGACACACCTGCTCTGCACCCCGGCCCTGCCCCGCGTCCTCCTGCTGGGAGAACAGCTCTTGTGTTGGGCAAAACACGGCGCTGTGACGTGATCAGGTGGATTTACCAGCCAGAACCAGCTTCTCCCAGCCCACCCGCCGACCCTCCCCAGGCAGCACACACCACGGGGTGCAGCCACATTGATTAAACTCTTGTTTTTCCCAAAGATTTTGAGCCTGGCCATTATTTGGGGCTGAAATAAATGCACAGGGAGGTGTGCGGGCTGGGGCCAAGCAGTGAGCAGAGCCCTCCTCACCCCCTCACGGGGGCTATGGGGCTCCTTCCCCAGGGCGGCAGCCAGGGACTCTAATTCAGAAGAAATGTGGGGTTTTGCTGGCTGGAAGGCAGAGCCGCTGGACTGCGAGCCCCCAGCCTGGGTCCCCCCGTGCATTGCGGGGCAACGGTGCCCTACGGAGCCTGATGGGGGGAGATGGGTGGGGATGTCACCGCCCCCCCAAACCGCGGGGACACAGGGGACGCAGCCCCCGGGCACGGGGGCAGCCACCGGCTGCGGGGGTGCGGGGGGTGTCGGCGGCAGGAAGGGGCCGGTCCCGCTGGGGATGGGGGGGCGGCGGGCGGGGCGGGGCGGCGGGTGGGTCCCCCCCGCGCGGAGCGGGGCGGGGGGAGCGGCGGGCGGGGCGGCGGCGGCGGCCCTGGGTGCCCCAGGGGCTGGAGGAACCGGAGCTTCCCCGGGGCTCGGAGCCCGGCAGCGTCCTCCGGCCCGCCCGGCTGGCACCGCACCGGCGGCAGCACCGGCACCGGCACCGGCGGCGGCATCAGCTCTGACACCAACATCAGCATCAGCACCGACACCGACATCAGCATCAGCACCGACACCGACATCAACACCAGCATCACTATCAGCATCAACCCCGGGACACGCATTAACACCGGCAGCAGCACCAACACCGGCATCGGTATCGGTACCGACGTTGGCACCGGCTCCGGCACAGCCCAGGTGAGCAGCTGGTGGGTGGCGGGTGCCGGTGACGTGCTTGCACAGGAGCCATGGGCCATGGCGGTGGATGATGCTCTGTGCCCATGGGCGCTGGGGACCGGGTGCCAGCTCCATGGCTGCAAATCAGAGCAAAGAGAGGGTGGAGAGGCGGGAGGCTCGGGGGATGGCGATGTCCTCAGGGGGCAGAATGATTTGGGGAGGATGAAACGTAGTGACAGGCTGTGGTGCTAAACAGGACAGTGGGGTGTCTCTCAAGGACTTGGGGGGTCCATGCCCATTCCACTGGGGACAAGTGGCTCTGGGAGGATGGAGGTGAGCAGTGGTCAGGCACCATCAAGGCTTGTTCGTCTTGGGGTGGGCACTTCAGGTCAACCCCCCTGGTGGCATCTCAGTCCCATCCTGGCACCCACCCTGGCCCCTCATCCCCAGCTCCTCCCCTCTGGCAGGTCCTGGGGTCACCTGTGCCCCCTCCACCCCCCACCCTGCCCCATGCTCATCTCAGCTACCCCCACCCCCCAGCTCCAGCCCTCAGCTTCCCAGATTTGAGCTTCCCCGATGATTCTGGGCCTGGGGAGCTGTAGGGGTCCCAGGCAGCGAGAGCTCATGGACACCCAGCACAGGGCTGAGCACCGCTCCATGCAGGGGACACGCTCGTCTTGTACCTCCTCCCCACCTCGGGCAGGCGTCATCCTCTTGGGAGGAAAGGGCTTCCCCAGGGACAACCCCTCCTCGCTGCCTTCAGGGCATTTTTTTGGCAGGTTGCCCCTGCAGATGCTTGGATCGGGTCCCTCTGGTCCCCAGAGCTGGCTCCTGTCCCCTGGCTGGGTGGCAGTGCCAGCAAGGAGGTGGCAGAGGCGGGATGTCCTGTGCTCACCCCAAATACTCACAGCCTGTGACCTTGGGGCTGTCCACCAAGGGACACCTCAAGCCTTGCTCTCACAGGAGCTGCCTGCACTCCTCCTGGGATGTCCCCTCTTGTCACCATGGGGCAGGAGAGGTGGGAGGTATAATAGGATGGAGGGAGCCTTACCACTGTCTCCACCCTTCTCAGCAGTATCTTCCCCCAAAAAGCCAGAGGATTTGGAGGGGGAAATGTGGTGGCAGAGCCAGGTTCTCCTCACTTTTTTGAATAGTGGGAGTCGCAGCATTTCTCCACAGCACCGGGATGCGGGGGGCGGCGGGGAGCTGGGGCTGCTCGGGGAGCCCGTGGTTGCAGCCACCCTGGGGGAAGCCTTGGGGTTCAGCTCCCAGTTCAGCTGGCGAAGCTCTGGCAGCTATTCCTGACCTGACCCCAAGCTCCCTCACAGGACAGGGTGCTGGGACCCTGTGGGGACGTGGCACCACGAAGGAATCCCGACGGTGCTCCCAGCATCCATGTAGGGATGGGGGAAAACATCTGGAGCTCTTCCTCACCATGCATTGGTCCCTCCCGAGGGGATGCTGCCTGCGGAGCGGGACACCCTGGGAGATCTCCCCTTCCCTTCTTGGAAGGAGAAAATCTGCCTCTGCCAGGGAGCTGGGGGGAGCACATGCTGGGGGCTCCCCGGGGAACCGCAGGTACCAGCTGCAGCACGTGGCCTGGGAGGCTGGCAGCTGGTGCCGTTGCTCAAAATTAATTACCCAGGTGCCCACACATGTGCTGCTGCTTTGGCAGAGCTGGGCAGCCTCCTCCGAACTCGGTGCTGCCTCCCCGGGCACCCGCTGCCCTCCCCACACTGCCCAGCTGGACCACGGTCCTCCCAGTGCCGGCCAGCGGCAGGTGGAGAAAAGGGACCTCGTGCTGGGAGGATGCTCCTGCAGTGCACAGCAGAGCCCAGGACCATCCGGCTGCATTTCAGAAGGGCCTGGGGACTCATGTCACCCAGCCCACAGTGCTCCTGACACGGCACAGCCCAGCGTGCCCTTGGTGGCGCCCAGCTGGCACCCTGTGTCCCCGCAGGTCACCCAGCCCCTGCCCTGGCAGCCCATGGCCTGTGTTACAACATCTTTGCAGCTCCTTGGGTTTCCCCTGGCACAAATCCCTGTGCCACCCACACCATCTGCGCCCACAGCCAGGAGAAGCGGGGACCCGTCCCTGTCCCCAGCGTTTCAGATCAGATCTGTCGGCTCCCACCCAGGGTGCTCAGGCTGGAGCAGCTGCTGAAGAGCCATTTGGGGAGGAGGGAGCCTGAAATTGCTAAAGAATGAAACCGATTTAGATGTGGGTGACACGTTTATTATGCAAAATTATAGTTTGTGCTGTCGTCGGAGCAGTTAACTAAAGGTTACAGTGGGAGCTGTATTACCCAGGGCTCAATCATCGCAGTTACCTCCCGTTAGATCACCTGCTTTGCAATGGAGACGCGTGGTAGGGGAAGCTCCTGCTTCCCTCCCTGGGCTACGGGAGCAAACATTGACTCACCTGCGGTGCCGGGGCCCTCTCTGTGCGGGCGGCAGGTGGGATTTCATCATCCCCAGGTGAAAAGGGCTGTTGTGTTTTCCCCCTTGGACTCAAAAAGGACCCAAATGCAGATGGTGGGACTGAGAGTAGCCCCAGGAGCCAGGAGAGGGGGGAGACGGACTCAGCCCTCCCACCAGCACCCAGCACCCTCGCAGGTGCTCAGCAGGTTAAAGCTGGAATTAAGCTGCCAAGCCCTCCAGAGCACTTTTTCCATCCCAATCCAGGTCTGCAGGATCCAAAGGGGTTTTTCTGGGCAGTTACAGCCTGAGGTCTGGCGGTGCCAGGATTCGCGTTGGCAGTGTTTGGGTTTGCCCTGCGGATGCTCAGGGAAACTTTGTGTTGGGATGTCAGCGAGCGCAGGGGCTGGTTTTGCTCTTACCCTGCAGCGGGACTCGCTCTGATTTACATTTGCAGCATTATAAACCGAAGCGACAGTTTATACAAATGGCCTGAAATCCTGTCCGGAGACACTCAGGTTGGATTCTATTTTTTCTCCTGGTTGTAAGAGGGTATTAAATGGAGCTGAACTTTGCCATCATTCCCATGCACAACAACAGATTGATAGAGCAATAATGCACATTTTTTCCTCCCAGCAACTCCATCCTATGGATGTCAGCAGCAAATCCCGCCTCTTGTGCTGTTGGTATCCAGAAATTAAGGGAATGGAGATCGTTGGTGTCCCATTTCAGAGTCCTTCATTCTCACTCTTTGCCTTGAATGGGAATTTAGGTACCAATGTCCAACAAGCCTGGATGAGCCCCACTGCAGAGCCAGTGGAGGGTTTGTGTTCGGTTTAGGCTGGCATTAGCTAGGACACAGCTCAGGATTTAGCGTGAAAAATAAATTTCTAAGTACTACAGCTGAAAAAATCCTAAATAAAAATGCTTGCCCTGAAGCGTGCTAAAAGGAGACAGAGGGTGAGTGAAGGCAAGTGAAGGATGACCTCTGAAAGCACCCGTGTAACCCAGGGAAAGGTTTGAGTGGAATAATTCAGGATTTGGATATGAGCAGGATTGGGACTGAGCCTAAGCCTGGACCATCATCTCCAGGCACTTGGTCTGGGATGTTCCCAGGCCCTGGGCTTGAAGCAAAACCTGTTCTCCACATCTGTCTGCATTTAACCACCTTAAGTATTCTTGCACCAGCCAACATCCCTGGGCCCTTTTCTCATTTTCTCCCCCTGCCCTGGAGACGATGAGTTCAGGACAATATTTATTCCCTTTCACCTAGATCCCGGGAGCTGTTTATGGGCTCTGACAGCTGACAGAGCCCATTGCTCCGTGGCAGCGGGTGCTGCTCAGCATCCCCCGGGCTCCGGCACCGGCGTCGGGCAGGAGCGGTGCTGCCTGCAGCCGCGTCCCTCGGGACGGAGCCGCCGGGACCAACCGTGCTGCTCCGGGGGAATCTCTCAGCTCTCCAGATTTTATCCTGTGTTTAATTATTGCCATCTGCTGTTCCGGGCTCCAGGGGCTGTCTGGTCTGGCTGTTGGCTGTCGGTCTCTGGGTAAACCAGCCCCGTTGGGTTTTCCTCTCTTGTGGACTCATCGCTGACTTTCCTGGATGATGCTCTCATGGTTGTAGACTAAAGCAGGAGAGCTTCAGGCTGGACATGGGGAAGGAATTGTTGCCTGAGGGTGGTGAGAGCCTGGCCCAGGTACCCAGAGAGGTGGTGGATGAACCATCCCTGAGACACCCCAGGCCAGGCTGGACGGGGCTCTGAGCACCCTGAGCTGGTGACGATGTCCCTGTCATGGCAGGGGGGGCACTGGGGGGCTGGGAAGGTCCTTCAACACAAACCATCCTGTGATTCTATGACACCTTTCTGAGCCAGGGCAGCTCTTTCTTTCCCGGTTTGCAACACTCATTTAATTCAATGTTATGGTTACACTTTGGTAAATCCTTCCCATTTTTCATTTGTGTTCATTACTAACACTGAGACTGTAGAGTTGCCAGTGGATTTTCAGATGGCTCACGCTCTTCTCTCCTGTCCTCTCTCCACCTCTCCCCAGTCTCTTCCATCACAGCCCATCTCCAGGAGGGATTAAGGTTTATTTCTGCCCTCCCTCCTATATCCCATTAGGGGCATTAAAGCAGGAGCCAGTGGCCCTGAGGACCTTCCATGTGAGCCCAGGAGCTTTTTTGAGTTGAGACCACATTAAGCCTGCCAGAAACGGTCCCTGCTTAGAGGGGAAATCTCTGCTCACCAGGCGGAGGGCTGGGGTTCATGCAGTGCTATTTGCCCCGTGTGGGGTGGGACTTGCTGCCCGTGGGACTGGTGCTGAGGGCTGGTTATTGCCCAGTTCTGCAGGACGTGAGCGTGCGGAGCCACCGGGGCTGCCGGGATCCAGGTCTGAGCCGGCGCTGGGGGCTGGGGTGTGCATAGGGAGACTGTGTCTGTCTGTCTGTCTGTCTGTGTGAGTCCACATGTGTATGTCTGTGTGTGTTTGTAGCTTGCGAGTGCACATGTACATTCCTGTGTACATGCATGTGCACATGCATGCCTTTATGTGTGCACACATGTGTACATTTGTGTGCATGCATGTTTGCATGCATGAATTTAGAATTATAGAATCATTTAGGTTGGAAGAGACCCTCAAGATCATCGAGTCCACCCATAACCCACCCCTGTCCCTGCCCCATGTCCTGAGACCCTCATCTCTGTCCAACCCCCCAGGGCTGGTGACTCCAGCACTGCCCTGGGCAGCCTGTTCAATGCCCCACAGCCCTTTGGGGGAGAAATTGTTCCTAAATCCAACCTCAACCTCCCCTGGAGCAACTTGAGGCCGTTTCCTCTGCTCCTGGCGCTTGATACTTGGGAGAACAGACCAACACCCATATTTATGCGTCTGTGTGTGTGACCATGAGTGCACACGTACGTGTGCTTTGCACGCTCACGTGCTCACACCGTCACATGCACCAGGTGTATGTGACCTGGCTCCCTCCAGCTCCTCCTCCCAAACGGGTGCCAGGGTGACACAGCAGGTGCTCCTGTGCCATCTCGGATGCTACACGTCACCTCCCCTGTCCCGCTGCCCGGAGCGGGGCTGCCAGGCCGAGGGCCCGCCAGGCGAGCAGGTGCTGCTGTGGGACACTCGGTGACAGATGATCGACCTGAACTTGAACATGTGCTGTGTGACGAGAAACTCTGTGACCAGGAGGTGACACGGCGCTGGCACTAACAGGAGCTGGCAGGAGCCTTCACGCTGACCTAGGGACGCACATATGTGCTGATGTGTGTACAGGGCACGTGGTGTACACATACATGTGTCACGGGACACTGTGTATGCACATATATGTGCCAGGGCATGCCATGCATTCACACACGTACTACAATGCACCGCGCATGCACATGCATGTGTCAGAGGGTGTCATGCATGCACAAACATGTTCTGCAATGCACCACATATGCACATACGTGTGTCACGGGACACCATGCATGCACGTGTGTCCCAGAGGACAGCACACACACAGCCTGAGCTCAGCGCCAGCTGCACATACACATACATCACACACAGCAGCCCAGCCAGAGGCGATGCAGGCAAACACGCACATACGTGTGCCAGTGCACACTCAAACCCGCAGCTCCAGAGTGCCGTAGATGGTGCACGTGTGCGCACACACCTGCACACAGACCATTGTGCCTCTGCTGTGTCTTTTCCACGGCTCAGGCACCACTCGCAGGGCCACCGACCTGCCCTCCTCACACCCCCGAGCCTCACTCCATGCCTCAGTTTCCCCAGCTGAAAAGGGCCCAGGTCCTGCCCCGCATGGGGCAGCTGCCCTGTGACTAATCACCTGCCGGGTTAATCATTCATTCCTCCTCCTCGCACGCAGCCGGGGTCACTCGTCCCGCTCGGCACGGTGCCTGTGCCCAAGGACTCGGGGACCTTGGCTCGTCCTCTGCCGGAGAGCGATTCCCAGCGCAACACTGGTGAGTTTGTGCCCCTCACAGCAGGATGAGCTCCTGCTGTCACCAGATTGGGGACACCAGTCCCAGCATTGCCACCAGTGTCTGATGCGGAGGAGATGGGGATGCCTGGGGGTCCTTTCACCCTGTGACTGGGAGAGCCCCCACCTGCCCAGGGGACCCCGGTGGGTGTCACCACTGCCTGCCGTGGGTCAGCAAGGGCCGCTCTCCAAGGGACACAGTGGTGTCGCCAGCTTGGGGACAATGTGCCCTTATGCCCTGGCACTGCAGCTGGTCCTGCTGTCCCCCCTCCACCTCCCTTGCTGTTCCACCTCCCAGCTGGGTGTCACCTCCATGTCCCCATCCCTGCTCTCCATCCTCCTCCCACCTGCCCCCCAGGGATGAGGGGTCCTTGCCCTCTGCAGCCGGGCTTGACAGAGCCCCTCAGGGAGGAGGGTGCCGTGGGTGCCCTGCACGGGCACACAGCCTCTCCCACCCCCGGCTTGTTCCCAGCTCCCTCCTGGCACCAGCCCCATCGCTGACCTCTGCTCTGTCTTCCCCAGGTTGGAGCCGGAGGGGACCCATCCCAGAGCCCCCATCTCCCGTGGGGTCCCTCGCTGGCTGGGGGACATTGGGAGGGGGAACGGCCAGGCCGGGGAGCGGAGCAGGACCCTGGGCACGGGGGACACGCCGCGCCAGGCCAGGCTGGAGGGCGCCCGGTAAGGCTGCTCGGGGCGGGGGGTGGGGGTGGGACCCCCAGGACTCCCCTTCCTCCATGATGCTGTGACCAGCAGAAGTCACAGCACCCAAAGGTGCCAACCCTGGGGACAAGGGAGTCCCATTGGAAGAGTGGCCCCTGCCTCCATCCCTGGAGACCCTGCGGTCAGAGTGGGTGGGGGGTGTTGTTGGGGGCTCAGCCCCGTTCCCCAGGGATGCTGCCTGCCCTGAACCAGAGCATCCAGCCTGGGCCACAGCCGGGTCCCCTTCGCCTGCCATGCTCAGCAGGGTGACAAGGAGGGAACGGTGTCTCCCCAGGGTTAGAATGACCGAGGTGGAACCCGTGCTGGACTTCGCATCCTCCGGGCGAACGGGCCGGCGCAATGCCCTGCCCGACATCCTGGGCTCGCCGGCCGGCGTCAGCCCCTCCGACCTGCCCCTCAAGCTGGCCGAGATGTCCCTGACCGCAGGTGGGTGACGGGGAATCATAGAATCACAGGACGGTTTGGGTTGGAGGGACCCTCCCAGCCCCCCAGTGCCCCCCCTGCCATGACAGGGACATCGTCACCAGCTCAGGGTGCTCAGAGCCCCGTCCAGCCTGGCCTGGGGTGTCTCAGGGATGGTTCATCCACCCCCTCTCTGGGTACCTGGGCCAGGCTCTCACCACCCTCAGGCAACAATTCCTTCCCCATGTCCAGCCTGAATCTCCCTCCTTTAGTTTAAACCATCACCCCTTGTCCTATCACCTGCTCAAAATTCCGTCCCCATCTTTCTTCCTGGCCCCTTATAAGTCTGCAAAGGCTACAACAAAGTCTCCCCGGAGCTTCTCTTCCCCAGCTGAACACCCAACTCCCTCAGCCCGTCCCGCAGCAGAGTTGGGGACAAGAGGGTGAGCAGGGTCCGTGGTGGCTCATCCCTCGTCTCCTCGCAGGCAGCGCCCAGGAGATGCAGTCGCCCTCGGCAGAGGCGCCCCCTCCGCAGCCCCTCAGCCCCGAGCTGAAGGACACGTCCTAACCCCGCGCTGGGGGGGCCATTGCTGAGCAGCAGAGGATGGAGGAGGCCGTGGAGCACCAGCCCAGCTTTCCTGGCACGGCGGAGTCCGCTGCATTTTCCTCGGTGCTACCGCAGCGAGAGGGACCGGCGGGTCTCGTCTTGACCCTGCCACCCGGGGAGCATCGCGTGGCGGGGACCCCCGTGACGGAGGGGCGATTGCCACCCGCGCCCTGGGCGAGGACCTGGCGGGGGGAGGAATACTTCTCTTCTGGGACATCTGGCAGAGCTGAGCACGGGGGGTCTCCGGGGGACTCTCTCCCTGTCGCAGGAGCAGCCCGCGGGTGTTTCTGGCTGAGTGTGGTGTTCACTGTGATGTTTTGGGTACCACTTCCATCTCCTGGCCTTTTGTCCTGGGTGGTGCTGGAGCCTTTTTCAAGAAGACGGGGGGAGGAAGCACTGAACACCGACAGGTCCCCAGCCCTCAAGCAAAGTCCCCAGCACCCCAGGGTGGCACTGGCCATCCCCAGGCTCTTGGGCAAGGACAGTGGCTCCCATGTGAATGGGCACGTGTACACGCGTGTCGTGTGCGGGGATGCTTGTGTGCATGGCACCCACATGTGTGCTGGGGGTCTGTGAGCACGGGTGTCCCTGTGTGTGAGTGACCACGTGCGTGGGTGCTCACCCGTGTCAGTGGGTGTCCGTGTGTGTGCTGGGGGTCTGTGAGCAGGAGTGTTCACATGCGTGGGAGCTTCTGCAGGTGGGTGGGTGTCCCTGTACGTGGGTGTTCCCATGGGTGGGTGTCCCTGTGTGTGGGCAGCTGTACACATGAACATCCACATCTCCTGGTCCCGTTGTCTCAGGGGGAGGCTGGGAGCGCGCGTGGGGACCAGGACTGTGCCCATTTGGGACACTGACACCCAGGAGGGTGAGGGGACAGGTGACAGTCCCTGCCCTCTTCATCACCTCCCAGGCTGGGGGTGGGTGTGAGTGGGGGCTCTGGCTCCCCAGGGACTTGTCTGGGAAATAAATGGCCCGTCTGTCCCTGGGGAGCCGTGTCCTGTGGGTGTCCAAGCCGGATGGGGGGACGCCTATCCCACGGGATCCAGGGCTTGTCACCCACAGGGGACGCAAGGCAAGGGGGTCCCGCTCGGGGGCACTGCTGGGGGGAGGAGGTTGAACACGAGCTCTCAGCTATTTTTGGGTGTCTGTGATGACAACTTGGGGCCAGAGAGAGGGAGAAACTGTCCCTCCCAGACCTGGCCACTTTGACCCCAAAGTCCCTAAGATGGAGGCATGTGCTGCAGCCACGGGGTTCAAGGACACCCGACCCCCCAGCTGGGAGCCTGCGCTGCCTGGGGACAGGGGCAGGAGGAGGCGCGTCCCCAGGGGCTGGGGGGCACATGCTGTGGGTCCCGTGACCCCATGGCTGTCGTTGTCCCCAGTGTCCCCCTGACACACAGAGCATCACCATGGGCACATGTGTGTGTGCGAACACACACAGGGGAGGGACAGGGTCACACGTGTGTCCCCACAGACACGGAGCAGGGACAGGGTCACACGTGTGTCCCCACAGACACGGAGCAGGGACAGGGTCACGTGTCCCCCCACACACAGAGCGGGGTGGGGTCACACATGTCCCCACGCTCCCCTGGATGCCTGAACCCCCACCCTGGTTACTTGCTGCTCCCCGTTCCTCAGTTTCCCCAGCTCAGCCTCCTTGTCCCGAGGACAGGTCACCCCGAAGGACACCGCCATCACTGGCGTCCCCATGTCCTGGCCATGCCCCCCACCCACAGACCACAGGCAGCACCTACCCCCCCAATTTGAGTCTGCCATGGGGTGGGCACACACCCGCACCCTGCCTCAGTTTCCCCATATCCCACACCCTTTGGCCGCCGTACCGCAGGGACCGCACACAGCCCATGACACAGCTGGCCCCCCTTTCCTCTCCCCAGCAGTGCCCCCCCGTTCCGCGGGTGCCCAGGCCGGGGCGGGGCCGGGGGCGCTGCCGGGGCGGCCGCTGGCAGCGCTGTGGGAGCGCCGAGTATTCCTGGCCGCGGCGGTGCCGCTTCCAATCATGTGATGGGGACATTATTTAAGGCGGCGGCGCGGCCGAGCGGCAGCTGCGAGCTGGGCGGTGCGGAGCTGCGCGCACGGCCCCGGCCCCCCGAGCCCTCCGACCCGCCCGGCGCCCCGCGCGTCCCCCCCCGAGCCCTCCGACCCGCCCGGCGCCCCGCGCGTCCCCCCCCGAGCCCTCCGACCCGCCCGGCGCCCCGCGCGTCCCCCCCGCGCTCCGCACCATGGTTGACGCCTTCGTGGGCACCTGGAAGCTGGTGGATACGACCAATTTCGATGAGTACATGAAGGCGTTGGGTGAGTGGCGGGGGTGGAGGCTGCAGTCAGGACATCACCCCCTTTGTTTTCTACCCTGCACCCCATTTGCATGGCCGAGCCCCCCGCCCCGCGCACGGGGCTGCAGGCGGTGGGGGGGCTCCGGGGTGGTTTATGGGGTGGTTGATGGGGCTTATCCGGGGTGGTTTATGGGGGCTCCAAGGTGGTTTATGGGGGTATCCGGGGTGTTTTGCGGGGGGTCTCCAGGGCTTTGTGCCCGGCGGCTGGAGCTGAGTAAGGAGGTCTTGTCCTTCTCCTGCCCACCCCCTCCCGGGGCAGCCCTTGGTGGAGGGATGGGACCCCCTCCCGGGAGCCCCCTCAGGACCTCTCCATTCATCCCCCCCATCACCCAGCCCCAGCTCCTGGGCAGGTGGGTCCCCACCCGCAGCGGTGCAGGGGTGTGGGGGTGACACCGGTGCCCCCCTACCCCGCCCAGCCCCGGCGCTGGTGGCTGCTGGTGCAGGATCCCTCCCTGAGCAGCACTCCCAGCCCCCCCAAGCACACTGAGCACACACGTCCCCCCAGGGTGATGGGTAGGGAGCAATTTTGGGGTTCACCCCCCCCCTCCATTGTGAGGAAGATCTCCGGGGTGATGCTGGCAGGACCAGAGGCTCATGGCCACATCCTGCCCCCACACCCCCTCAGCGCCCCCAACCTTGCCCCCCCCCAGGCGTGGGCTTCGCCACGCGGCAGATGGCCGGGCTCACCAAACCCACCACCATCATCGAGGTGGACGGCGACAAGGTCACGGTGAAGACCCAGAGCACCTTCAAGAACACGGAGATCAGCTTCAAGCTGGGCGAGGAGTTTGATGAGACCACGGCGGACGACAGGCACGTCAAGGTGAGCCCCAGCCCCTGCCCCCCCGCGGCAGGACCCCAAAAATGCTCAGTGGGCTTTGCTGGATCCGGCCATCAGCTCCTGGCCCGGGGGCTCCATCCTTTTTGTGTTCGGCAGCAGAAAATCGTTATCCCGCCAGTGCGGGTGCTCGCGCCCGGTCCCACCCCCTGCCCCCTCCCTGCCCCATTTTGCAGTGAGGTTTTCCCCGGGGGGCCCTGGAGCTGCCAGGGACGTTGTGCAAGAGCCCGGCTTGCAAACGGCCACAGGTTTGCTCAAGAGGCAGCGAGGGGATGTGGGGGGTGGTGGCGAGTGTTGTCCTTGCTTGGGGGGCACAGGGCACAGCATCTCTTTGAGGAGCCCCCTTTTTGCTTGCCCTGTGAAGCAGGGACGGAGCGGGTGGGCAACCCTGCCTGGCCGATCCCCGCCAGGGGCTGATGCCTCTCTGGGGGTCCCTAGGGAGGCCAGGACCTCCACGGTCAGGCTGTTCCTTCCCATAAGAGCCAGGTAAAAAGCTTTGGGGGGGGTCAGAGCTTCTTTCGTGGTCTCTCCCACCCCGCAGAGGCACTTGCTGTTGCAGGCTGGATCCACCCCCTGTGTTTTCCCTGTTTCTCAGCTGCTGGGAATAGAACACGTGTGCACGGAGCAGCTGGGAGCCCCGTGTTCCCCACCCGGGCAGGACCTGGAGGGCAACTCAGGGCTCGTTGCACACAAAATCCCAAAAGGTTCAAAGCAGCGGAGACGCGTGACCCCACAGCTCGGGGACGTGCCCTTCACGTGCCCCTTGGCCCGTGGCCAGAGGGCACATGGTGGGGCAGGGGGGCCAGGGTGGCTGCAGAGCCGTGGAGCCACCGGGATGGGGCCGGTGGGGTATGTCAAATTGTGGGACACCCAGGATGTGTGGGGCACCTGAGTGGTGGGGACACCCCAGCTGTGGGGACATCTGAGCTCTGGGCACCCCCAAGCCATGCAGGGACCGGGGCTATGGGGGCACCTGAGCTATGGGGAGACCCCCCCATGGGGCCCCTGAGCCCTGGGGAGAGCTGAGCTGCAGGGGGACTGGAGGAGCTGGGGGGCACAGGGCAGGACGGGGCTGGGCAGCCGGTGCCACTGTCTGTCCCGGCACAACCCTGCTCGGCTGTCACACCAGCCTTGGCACCGGCTGTCACACCAGCCTTGGCACCGGCCCGGTGTTTGGGGCTGAGTCAACAGCAGCGGCTGAGCAAACAGCGGCTCTGGTGAGCAGAGCTGAGTTTGCCGGATCAGCTCCTCCGAAAGCCCTTGCCGGGCCCTGCGGCACAGGCAGAGGCTTCAGTTCAAGGCACCGATACCTGCCCCGATACCTGCACCCCATCTGACATTTGGAGCCAGCGAGCTGTGCTTGGAGGCAGCTGGGATCAGGTCCCGGCAGCCCCAGAGCAGGATGAGGCCCTGGGCAGGGCTCCCGGTGCTGACCCTGGGTCAGGGTCACCGTGACGGGGCTACTCGGTGGCAGCCGGGGCTGTGACCCAGCTGGTGGCCACAGCAGCATCCAGCCCATGCTGAACTCGGCTGACAAAGAACAGGGGGATGCTGCCAGATGGACATCCCGATGGTGGCACCCACAGCCTGTCCCGGAGCCCCACAGGGCTCTGGGTGAGCATGGGGACACTCAGCATCGTCCCCTCCAAGGGACAAAGCCCCTGGAGCTGAGAATCCCTGGGGAGGAGGGTGACGGTGGGTCCTGCTCTCTCCCGCAGTCCGTGGTCAAGCTGGATGGAGGGAAGCTCGTCCACGTGCAGAAGTGGGATGGGAAGGAGACATCGCTGGTCCGGGAGCTGAAGGATGGCAAATTAATTCTGGTAAGGAAATAGAAATGGTTCTAAATTGGAGGGGGTTACAGCCTGGAACAGGGCAAGGTGGGAACTAACCCATCACCATTTCTGCCACCAGACTCTCACCATGGGCAACGTCGTCTCCACCCGCACCTACGAGAAGGGGACATAGACGCTGTCCCCAGCTCCTCCGCCCGTCACATGGTGCCACGTTCGCCTCCCGCATCGCCTCCGTCCTCACCCCGCGCCAGGCGCGGCTCCCGTGGCCTCGGAGCCTGCGGCCCCATCGCCTCGTGGTGCTGCTTGGGGCTTGGGTGGGGGTTTTGTGCTTGTTCTTTTGTTTTTGTTTTGTTTTTTTAATTAATAATGGGAAAACTCACAAGGAAAAATAAAAAAGGCCATGTTGTTACAGCTCTGTGCTCAGTTTAGCTGGAAAAAAAGGCTTTTTTGGCACATGCTCACCCACAGCGCTGAGCCTCGCCGGTCTCAGCCCGCACACCCTGGAAGCGATGGGGTTAAAGGCCCAGCGCTGTGGAAATAGGAGAGGCTGTGAGGGGTGGAAACTTGCTGTTCCAGGGGGTGTCAGTTCCTGCCCTGCAGCTCTGCCAGCCCCGGCCCCGCGGTCCCGCCAGCGCAGACGGGCAGCGGCTGCCAGAGCATCAGCTGATGCTGCGCGACGCGGTCAAGGTCACGAGTGGTGAGGTGGGAACGTGGCCCCAAATGGGGGACTCAGCCATGGGGAACTGGGGCGAGAAGGGGCAGAGCACAGGGAGACGGGGCAGCAGCCCCACGTCCTCCTCGTGCCGCGTCCCCAGCCCCGCTCTCGCTTCCCGGCAGAGCTGGTGGCACCACAAGTGACTCATCCCCCGTTTGGCACATCTGCCCCACCAGTCGCTCCCCACAGGCTCCGTCAGCCCAGCCCAGCGCGGCCACAGCCGGGCCCGCTGCCACCTCCCCCCTGACCTTCAGCTCCAGTTACAAGATTTATGCTCCGGTTGCTCCTTAGCAGAAGGCACCAGGTGGCTTCTCGTAGGGTCATCTCAGCACACACCCCTCTCCCACCCCCAGGAGCCTCTGACAGCATAGGAGACTGTCCAAAACCAAACCCCGAATGTGGGTCACCTCCCCTCTCGCACAGCCAGCACCCTCTTCACTGCCCCAGATGAAGTGTATAGAAGAAAAGACGCGGTACAAAGTACAACTGGAGATTGGGGAGATTTATTTTCCATCACTTACCAAGGTGGCAAACACACCGCAGTTCATGTTGACTTACAGTATCTCCACTCCCCCATTTGCTTCTGACTGTTCTACTCCCAGTGTTTGCAGATAACATGAGTGGGGCGGGAGGAGGGTTTGGGGACCAAAACCATTGCGGCTCCGCAGCGTTACCGGCTGCAGGATGCAGCCCCATCACAGGGCCCAGCAACAACCACCCATCCCCAAGCACGGGGACGCTCAGGGAGGGCACGGCTGAGCGCCAGCCGCTCACCCACGAGGCTACAGGACGGGACAGATGGCAATGAAGGGGTGGCATTAGCCAATTTTGGCAGGCGTGGCTGCTGGTGGCAGAAAACAGCTAACAGAGGACAACTTGTACCAAAGTCAACACCTGTAACACCACATGCTGAGCGTTACTTTTGGGACAAGGAAACGCCTTGTCCCCGGAGCGAGGGGCACGCTGGCCCAGCTCTCGCTCCTCGTGGTGTGCAGCAGGGACTCAAGGCCGGGCCCCCGCCTGCTCAGTCCCGCGGCTTCTTCTTGTGCTTCTTCTTGTGCTTCTTCTTCTGAGCCTTGCTGGGCTCCCCCGAGCGCTTGGGCCTCTTGCTGGCTGGCTGAGCCCCATCGCTGGCCGAGTCCGAGCTGGCCGAGTCCGACTCGGAGGATGGCTTGTTCCTGTGCTTCTTTTTCTTCTTCTTCTCCTGGAAAATGAAATGAAAGAATTAAAGAACCTTGCACGTGGGAAAACTGTCACTTGTGGTCACCAGGGCAGTGAGACACTTTCTGCCTCCCATAATCCCTGAGAAATGGAGCGGGCGGAGGCAGAAGCGGGGACGCTGCTGTCGCTGGGCTGCGCGGGACTGGGAGCATCTGCGGAGTCACTGGCGGCTGCGTCCCGGTCACAGATCTCTGGGTCGCAGGGTGAAGGAGCTTCTATGGGAACGCGGCAGCGCGCGTGGGAGGGAGGCGCTGAGCACAAACGGACCTTCTGAGCCTGCTCTCTGCCTTCCAAGAAAAGATCTGCTGTTTCAACGCTAGGAGCAACCCCTTTAATTTGAATTCTACAAAAGCATCTGTCTTCTGCTCAGCTACAGTAACTTCTCCCTGGTGTAGCTTTGCAGTGGTCACTGGAATTGCGGGTATGATAAATAGGGCTGTGATGCATTTTCACAGTTTGCTGCTCTTTCTCCCGGCCTGTGAAATACCTGCAGGCAGTCTGCTCGCAGCTCTTGTCTCTTCATGTCAAAACCGCACCTTCCTCATTGTTTAGTGACCTGGAGTTCATCAAGACTTAGTCCCTCCTGCCTTGTAGCTGGTACTTGTTTTGCTAGTTCCTAAACGGCACCAACTTCTGGCACAGCTGTTCGCACACTGCTGTTCTCATCGCCTCTATCTGTGCCTTTCTCAGCTTGGTTCTATGTATTCAATAGCCATAGACTGGATTCTTCTCCTGAGATCCCTTTTGAGTGGCCCTCAAACAAGGGATGCAATAATACCTTTAGCTTTATGCAATTAGTCTTGTTTGGAATTAAACTGGGTGGTGGAATTTTGCCCTTGTAATTTTTTTTTAAGAATAAAAACACCCTAGAAGGGATATCGGCATCTCTCTGGAGAGGCAGAAAGACTTGTATGTGGAAATCCATTCTAATTTTTCACAAGAACAGATGTAAAACCTCTGAATAAGCCCATAACTCCACATAAGGGTCTTCTGGCAAAAAAGATTTCAACTTCTGGGAAGAGCTCTGGACACTCCCCTCTTATCTCCAAATCAAATAGCTCTGGAAGGAGCAGTGTGCTAGCACTGGAGGCACAGCCTGCAGCAACCGTCTCCCCAAGGCGGGAGGAGCCCGGGGTGTTCACCGGCCCGCTCAGTGCCAGCTCTTTAAAAACAACCCCAGCAGCAGGAGAACCAGAATATCAGGCTGCAGCCCAGCCCGCTGCTCTTGTACACGCCAGCTCCCAACACAGATGAGAGATTCTGAAGCATGTTTGCTCTGTTTTGGTAGAACTGTAATCATTATTTAAATTGGACAGGACGTGCAAGGCACTTGTAATGTGCCGGTCTCCATCCTTGTTGGCCCTCGCGGGATCTTTACACCAAGAGGCTGCTTGAGCAGGATCCACTCAGAATGTCTGTGCACGTGGAGTGTTTGCTGAGCTGAGCTCCATCCACCAGCAGCTGCAGGTTCTGGAGGGGGGTCTGAAGCTGGGGATGCAGCCGGGCTCCACCGCGGTCACCGGAGGCACAAATCCGGCCGTGGCTTTGGCGCTGCCACCCCCGTACAATAGAGAAACGCTCCCGCTTGCACAATGCTGAGTCAACTGGTAACCAGGGGCCTGTTGTCTCCCAGTGCTGGGATGCTGGAGTTTAGTGAAATCTGTGGTTTAATAGAAGATTACTCATGCAGAATGATTTCACAGCAGCACTGCCTCCTGCTATACAAAACATTAAGCTCTGGCTTACTCCCTGCCACACTTGCGGTCCAGCGTGTGCTGATGCCACGATACTTGCAGTCCTGCCCTGAAAGCACATTTGGTTTGCTGGAGTGCGCAGTCTGGCTGTTCGGAGCCCCCAACGAGGGGAGATTGAGGGTTTATTTGTTTTTTCTTTCGCCAGCACAATGTCCACATATGTATTTTTATTTCCCCTGTAATCCTGAAGGAACGTGTGTGACATCCTGTCCTGTCCTCAGCCTTCACATGCTGAGGAAGTTTTCCAAGCTCTGGAATGAAACTCTGTTAGTTGTTAAGGTCTTGTCAAACTTTCTCACCATGTGCACAGGCTGGAAAAGCTTGAGAAAATTCTCCTTGCTGCATCCCTTTCTCTAAAAGATTTAACTCTTCATCATCCTCTTATTCTAAAGACTTGATTTGCTTTTGCCCTTTGTCTGTGGTAAGGCACCTTTGCCCTTCGTTTGTGCTCCTTCTGAAGGCACCTTTGCCCTTCGTTTGTGCTCCTTCTGGCTTCTGCTTCCAACAGATGAGTGCTCGTTTCTTGCCCTGGAGACCTCTGGATGAACATGCACATGCTGCTGTGTCTCGAGCTTCCTTCTGCGAAGCAAATTTTCTTCATGTGGATGCTTCCCAACCTGTTTCCAGCCAGGATGGTTCTTCTCCACCAGGTGTGGTGGGTGTGTGACGGGCCTAAGGCAGCACCAAGGGAGGAGCGTCCCAGGCCAGACCTACAGAACCAGTATCAGACCTTTAGTCCCCATGGGCAGCCTGTTTGCGTTTGAGCAGGTGAAAATACCTGTGCAGAATCAGAGTGATTGCTGTGGGCAGGTATCTCACCCATCTCCATGGCTGATCGCCACTGTTTCCATCATCCGACCGTGGGTTTGTTTTCTCTCCCTTGGCTCAGCTTCTGGGGTGGCTGCCCAAGGAGGGCAGCTCGCCCGAGACTTGTCCTCCTTGTAGCCCTGTGACTGGCACAGCCGTGCCCTTGGGCTTCCTCCTTGTCTCTGCTTCCTCGCGAAAGGAGCGCATGGCACGAAGAGCCCTGCCAAGGTGGGGGTGACTTACAGCAAACCTCTCCCTGTAAAACTCTCTGCAAGCCCAAGGGTGGCATCGAGGTCATTTGGGACATTCTTGGCAAAGAAAAGTGGAGCTGTTGGCTTGGGGGCTCCAGGCTTCTCCCTTTACGCTCCCTTCCATAGTGGAATGTAAAGCACTGTTACGCGTTGTGTTTGGGACTGTGATCTGACCGCGCTGTGCTGTTCCCCACGCCTGTGCGCAGCCACGCTTTGAACACACCGCCATCCAACCTCTTCAAATTACAGCTGGTGGGGCAGGAAATGTGGCTTTTTGTCTGGCTCACCAAGGCTCCTTCTCCTCGTCTAGTGATGCCTCCAAGCGAAGGCCCCGGGCTTCTTTCACCCACTGGCGCCGGCTCAGCAGACTGGGGAGGCTGAGGTTGGATTTAGGAACAATTTCTTCCCCAAAGGGCTGTGGGGCATTGGAACAGGCTGCCCAGGGCAGTGCTGGAGTCACCAGCCCCTGGGATGGGGTCAGCAAGGCAATTGTCACTAGGTAGACTGAGCTATTTCTACTTTGTGTAAATGCCTCTGGGGCTGCAGGAAGCAGGGAAGCACATGGTGGCTCCCAGACAAGATCGCAGCAGGCACTTGAGACAACAAGGGGGCCATTCATTGCGAGGATCCCACATCCTGCCTCCCAAAAGCTCAAAGTTTTATTTTCTAGCACTGGAAAACATCTGAAAACTTTTGATCTCCCCCCTGAGAAGGAAGGGAGATCAAAGGAACAAGCAAGATTTAAAGGAAGGCTGTTAATCCACAGATCCCAAAAAATCAGTAACAAATCCAGGACGGTGACCCAGATATCTTGTAGTTGAGACTCCACAGGGAGTCCCCACCTCTAACGAGCTATTTGTGCACTTCTCAGTGTAATTTTTCTCCACAGCATTTAAATAACAATCACACAGGTGACTTTGTTTTATACCGACTGTCGGGCAGAAGCGGGACAGGGGCTGTCACAGGAAAGTCACAACACCCCTACTCACCGCCTACAATCCCACTAACAGCCCCAGCTACTCCTCCCTCTCTCAAATAAGAAGCTACCAAAGTGCCAGAGGCCACATCACCAGTGAAAGATCAGACTGGAAGCAAGAGTTCAGCTGCCAGTGTCGCTCTGGACTGCTCCGAGTGCTGCCACAAATGCAGCCTCCTCTGTTCCCCATTGCCAGCCTCTCCTACTACCACTAGTACTGGTTTAACTCCACACTGAGCCTGGGAGAACTATGCCCTCAGCAGTTACACTGCTGTTTTCTCTCTCCTGTAAAAAAGCCCACCACCTTTCCTGCCTGTTGCCTCTCTCCAGGGACACAGACAGGCCAAAGAACAGGAAAGAGAAAGAGAGAAAAAAATAGGGCTTTAGAAGTATAATTAGAAGTTGGATTCCAGCTGCGAAGGGACTGATGAAACAGTTTATTTACTCAAGTCTAGAACTGGAGTACTCGCTGCTGGATAAACAGACCAACCCTCAAACACTCCAGTTTTGGATTCAGGTCTCTCCTACATTTTATACCAGGGCTTCGAAGCCAGAGTTCAAACACTGGCCATGAAAGGTCTCTTATCTCTTGACATTGTCACGTAGACAAAAACGGCTTTAGAGCCTGGGAACGGCGTTCGCTCCCTGTGCAAACACAGCAGCGATTTTCCCCGGCGTGTGCAGATAAGCAGAGTTCACATGGCACTGGCTGGGTCAGGACACTCGCTGCAGTCAGATCAGGCAAAAACAGTCAGAAGTGTGATGGGAGGGAAACAGGGTTATTGGCAAGAATCACAGAAATCCAGGAAAATGAAGCAATTTCTATAGAGCCTCACAAAGCCCAGGGGAAAAAAAATAATAATCCTTTTCTCACGGTAGAAATGTCTTTTGAGGACTGTGCATTATGGCACAAAATCATCCTAAAGTCAGTTTAAGAGAATCCAGGGAAAAAGTATAAGAATTGCTAAAAAGTCTGCAGAGCAGACTCCTGTTCTGCTACAGAACCTGCACAAAACAGAGCCACTTTCTGATAATCACATTGCTGTAGCAAACCACAGATGTGACTGCACAGAGCAGATTCTCCAGCTCACTTTCCAGGCCAGCCCAAGGCACCTCGTACCTTTTTCCTTTTTTTTGAAGAATCCTCAGCTGTGCTGGTCTTTCTATCTCTTTCACATCCTGCTGCTGCCACCTCCTCCTCCTCCTCTTCTGGAATGAGGGTGTATTTGGTACCTCCAGGCTGCATGAAACACTCCTTGGCAAAATGACCTGTAAAACAGTGTTTGAAGGAGCCAAAACGACCTGTAAAACAGCGTTTGAACGAGCAACCCACCCTTTTTTTTTTTTTTAACAATTGCATTTTAGACACTTCAAATGCTGCCAACAATCTTTTCATTATTAGCCACAACAATAGACTCTAACGAACCTTTGCAGCCACATTTCTTGCACACAGTGTTCAGGACGGCCTCGAGCGTGATCTTCTGACTCGTGTAGTCTCTGAACGTGCGTTTTTTCCTCTCATCCTGACTGGAAACAGAAGGACAGTTCCATTTTCAATCCACTCCCATCGTTAACTCCGTATATTTATACAGACACAGCCTAAGCACAAGTGTTTTCAAATGTTGCTCTAAAAACACCGCTTGATCAGCTAAAACAAAGAGTGGAGCTGATCAGCTGCTCAGCAGAATGAACCACATTGATAACACTTGTCACCTTCTACTTTTGAGATTAACTGAGCTCTCTCTGCAAAAGGAAAAATGCAGGGAGCTGCAGTTACGTATTTTGTATGTGAATGCACACACATGCTCAGTATGAAAATGAAGCCTCCTCCAGCCCTGTCAGGCAGCACAAGCACAGGAGAACCTTCACTCAGCCCCCCGGGCAGCCAGCGCAACACTGGGGGTCAGGAAGAGCCCCCTCACCCTCCAAAAGACGGGCAAGCTAGAGAGTAAGAACCAGGAGAAGCAGAAACCTGCCTGATCTGCTATATTCTGCTCAGAAGATTTACCTACTCAAGGGAAACATTGTTTGGGTCAAGGTCTTTGCCCGTCCCTTGGTTAACAACCTTCATGGAGAGGGAGAGTTTCAGTTTGTCGTCTTTCATCTGGAAGAGGAAGAAAAGGAATGAGAAGAATAAGTGACAGGGATGTTATCGCCACACCGTGACCGGAGGCCTAGGGAGAAGGAAGGAATTTGTCAGATAGCAAAGAGCAGCGCTACAAAAGATACGTGAAAGTGCTTTGGTGCTATTATTTCACCGCTGCATTCACAGCTTCAGTTAAGCAGCTATCTCAGTCACGAGACATGATCAAACTATAGGTTTGTCCAAGTTAATATTCTGGTTTCAATCTGACCAAACCCAAGTGCATGTTCAGAAGCTTTGCTGTAATTCCCAAACCATGCAGCCCCCAGGCAGCTTCCACCTTGATCCCAACAAAATGCAGCATTAACGGTACCTCTTTCCCGATAAGCTTCACCCACACTTTGTCTCCAACATCGACGATCTCTGAGGGTTTATCCACGCGGCAGGAGGACATGTGAGTCCTGTGAACGAGGCCTGCATGGAATTTGGAATAAAAAGAAAGGGACAAATAAAGACAAGTCTCTACTGAACCCCTGGGGTGCAGCCCATAAAAGAAACAACTTGGACAAATTATCTAACTACAGAAAACTTCTACAGTTCGTCCAATACCTTAAAATGATTTTCTAAGAAATCATGAAGTCACCGAACAGCCCTCCAATGCTTTTTGGCGTTCATGTAAACATATCATCATATTCTAAATGCTTTCTGAGAACTTCAATTTCTTACTAATTAAAAAAACAAAACAAAAACAAACCTTTTTCTGAGCTTTTTTCTAAAAGCCAGCGAGCCTGGAATTCCAGGGATGATTGCTTGGCTTGAACATGCTAACGTGAATTTACACCTGAACAAAGTAGGAGAGACAAACCTTGTTTCCTGCAGCCTGGAATTTTTATAAACGCCCCGTATTCTGTCACTGTAGCAACCTGCAAAGAAAATCAATATAAAACCTTTTTTGTTTGCAAAACATGGGTTAAAACAAGCCCAAAAAGCCTATATCATGGTTCTCTGCTTTCCTCCAGTTCTAGGTTTTGAGGCAGGTTCAACACCGCAATGCCTGACAATGCTGGAGCAGCTGCGCTCAGCCAACCGTGTTTTGCTTGGAAGAAACCTTTAAAGTCATTGAATCCAACCACAACCCCCTCCGTCCCTGCCCCATGTCCTGAGACCCTCATCTCCATGTCCAGCCCTCCAGGGCTGGTGACTCCAGCACTGCCCTGGGCAGCCTGTTCAATGCCCCACAGCCCTTTGGGGAAGAAATTGTTCCCAGATCCAACCTCAACCTCCCCTGGCGCAACTTGAGGCCGTTTCCTCTGCTCCTGGCGCTTGTTCCTGGGGAGCAGAGCTCGACCCCCCTGGCTCCAAGCTCCTTTCAGGCAGTTCAGAGATCAGAAGGTCTACCCTCAGCTCCTGTTCTCCAGCTGAACCCCCAGCTCCCTCAGTCTCCATCACATTGTGCTCCAGCCCCTCAGCAGCTCCGTTCCCTTCTCTGCACTCGCTCCAGCACCTCAAGGGTTTCTTGGCGTGAGGGGCCCAAAACTGCCCCCAGGACTAGGGGCCTCCCCAGTGCGTGTTTGCTCAGGGAGCACCTTACACACACCCACACGCACAAGCCCAGGACACCCCGCGGTGTGACCGCGCTCCCGCGGGACAGAACCGCCGGTTACCGCCCAGCGCCCCCCGAGGGGCAGCGCCCCCGCCCCGGCCCGGCGCGCACCTCTCCCTGGAAGATCGCGTACAGCTCGGGCAGCGCCTCCATCGCCGGTCCCGGCGCTGAGCCGCCCGGGGTCCCACCAGAACCGGCCGCTCCCGCCACCCGCGCTCGGAGCGGCGCCCTGAAAGGAAACACCCAAATAACGCGCGAAGCCGCCCGCGGCCCGAGCCGTCAGCGGCTGACGGGGGAACCGGCACTCGGGCTACAAGGCGGCACCGACCCGAGCGCCGCCGGCGCCGCTCGCAGCGCGGGGTGCAGCCAGGCGCGGCGGTTCCCGCCCGGTGGCCCCGGGACAGCGGGCCCGTCAGCGCCCGCCGCGGCACCGCCGAACCGCCGCCATTTCGCTCTGGTCACGCCTCCCTCACGTGAGGTTCCGCCCCGCCAATCGCCGCGCCTAATGATAGCGCGTGGCAAGTCTCAACCAATCAGCTTTATCCATGTTAGGCGACGCCCTCCCTCCCGCGCCGCCAGTACGTCACGCCTCGCTTTCGTCACCCGCGCGCCGGACGTCAGGTGGAGGAGGGCGGGTCATCCGGCCTTTCTCCACCAATCGACGCTGCCGGAGGCCGCGCGGCTGACCAATGGGAGAGCGGGAGGGCGGGGCGGAGCGGGCGCGCGCGGCGGCGGCGATGATCGAGCAGCAGAAGCGGAAGGTCCCGGGCGGCCCCGGCGCCGCCGCCGCCCCCGCCCCCGGCGCCGCCCCCGCCCCCGACCTCCCGCTCGTGCCCGCGGCGGCCAAGCGGCCCCGCCATGAGCTGCCGGGGGCGCCGGGCGGCGGGGGGGGGGGGCAGCCCCCAGCCGGGGCCCTGCTGCAGGCGGTACGGGGGGCGGCGGGAGGGGCTGAGGGGAAACGGCCTCTGAGGGGGTGGCGGGGGAGAAGAAACACCCGGGAGGGGATGGCGTGATCTGGAGCGGGGGGGATGGCGGGGCCGAGGGTCCTGGCCGTGCTCCGGGGCTGCTCCTTGTTCTCTCCATGGCGTTCCCTCGTAGGAGCGATTATCTTGCCAATACATTAAGCCCAGGCAGGATCTCTCAGCACAGCGTGTTTTATTAACGCTTTTGCAAGGCCGGGTTGGCACACAGACCAGGGCAAAAAGCCGCTGGTTATATCCCCCCCAAATCCCGGCTGCAGATCCCCTCCCCCGCTCCCCTTTGGTCGGGTACGGGATTCGCAGACTGCCCGCCAGCCCCGGATGCTCTGCTTCCGTTTGCCTCTCTCACTAGTCTAATTCTAATAACCCCCGTATTGATTTATTTCCATTTAAGGTTTGGTTTCTTGGCTGTCTGGCTAACTGTCCCCATAGCCTGACTTTTAACCACAGGAATCGATTTGCATCCCATGATTAGTGCAAAGGGGCTTTGTTTTACATTCGGGATCTGATAGCTGATGTACCTCAGTGCCCACCCGCTGGGGACTTGGATCCCCAGTTGTGAAAACAGAATTCCCTCCTTCCCTGGCTCCTCGCACCCTCACCCGGCTGCCCCGTTGTCTCCGCAGGGCCCGCCGCGCTGCTCCTCGCTGCAGGCCCCCATCATGCTGCTCTCGGGGCACGAAGGTGAGGTGTACTGCTGCAAGTTCCACCCCAACGGCAACACCCTCGCCTCCGCCGGCTTCGACAGGCTCATCCGTGAGTACCAGCCTCGCCGTTATGCTGTGGTGGGGAGCCCGACCCCCCCCCCCCGGCTCCGAGCTCCTTTCAGGCAGTTCAGAGATCAGAAGGTCTCCCCTCAGCTCCTGTTCTCCAGCTGAACCCCCAGCTCCCTCAGTCTCCATCACACTCGTGCTCCAGCCCCTTCACCCGTGCGTCATCCCACGTTAGAGATGACAGCAGTGATGATTCCTACTTCTTTTTGTTGGATTCCCGGAGAACAGCTCCATCCCAGCGGGGAGGTGTTTGTTTCCTGTACTTACCTTTCTGTTCCTGTCCCCCAGTGCTGTGGAACGTCTACGGGGACTGTGACAACTACGCCACCCTGAAGGGACACAGCGGGGCAGTCATGGAGCTGCACTATAACACAGACGGCAGGTGAGTTATGCGCAGATGGCCTTTGGCTCTTTCTGAGGGAAGATGTTTTCTGCTGGCCGGGGTCCCTGAGTCCCTGCTCAGTCCATGGCACATACAGCAAGCGCTTGTGTGTGGCTTTCCCAGGTGCGGCCTGGTGCCTTCTTGAGTCTGGGTATAAGATCTGGGATCCCCCATGACCTGCCAATGCCCAAGTGTCTTGAGGGACACAAGAAAGTTTGTGTTGGTCACTGGAGTGGAAAAGAGAACAAGTGAGATGTTTGTTTTGCATCTGAGCTGCTGCCACTGAGCTTTTCTTCCTGTGTTCACCCCCAGTAGTGCGTGAGGAGGCGGAAAACCAATTTGTACGTGTCTACAAACGGGGTTAATGGAAGTGCCTCCAGTGTAGCTGCCCCACTGCCAGTTGGCCTCCTCTGAAACTTCACCTTTGTCTTGGCGTATGGGGGAGATTCTTCGCCATGGCCTATTCCCACTAAATATTTCAAGCATTGTTTGCAAAACTTAGAGTAAAACAGGTGGGAAGGAGGAAGGGTGTCTGCAACAGGGTTCCTCACAGCCGTTCTCCTCCGCAGCATGCTGTTCTCGGCGTCCACAGACAAAACCGTGGCTGTGTGGGACAGTGAGACCGGAGAGAGGGTGAAGCGGCTGAAGGGCCACACCTCGTTCGTGAACTCCTGTTACCCGGCGCGGCGGGGGCCGCAGCTGGTCTGCACGGGCAGTGACGACGGGACGGTGAAGGTCAGTGTATCGTGTGAGGGGATGGTCTGGGGTGAACATCAGGCAGGGTCTTTGAAAACATTTTGGGTGTTCTTCCCATTTAAGGGGGCTAAATCCAGCTCTTTATAACTCGTATTATTTCATTATCTGTTAAGTCTGATTTCAGAATTTAAAAATTCTAAATAAAATTTGACTGTGTTCCTTTTTTGTGTAATGCTTGGGGAGAGAGCGAGGAGATTCATCCACCCAGTTATACTTTTTCCGCTGAACTGCATTAACAGAGCAGGAAAAAGGTGAAGAGATACTGAGATCTCACACACTTGTCCCTTCTTCCCTCCCCGCATTCCTGTGCTCCAGCCACACTGGGCTTTCATTCTTTTTTGCAGAGATCTCCTGAGATCTAAAAGAGAGAATTTCAGACGAGTGTTCTGAGTCTCTACCAAGTGTTAAGGCAACTCTGTAAGTTTATCCTTAAATATCTATATGCAACTTTTACAACTGCTGCATCTTTTCAGCTGTGGGATATCAGGAAAAAAGCTGCTGTCCAGACATTCCAGAACACGTACCAGGTCCTGGCGGTGACTTTCAATGACACCAGTGATCAGATCATATCCGGAGGCATTGACAACGATATTAAGGTAGGACACCCGTGTCCTTGTGTCCCTTTCCCAGCACACACACCTTTTCCATCTCATCACATCAAGGACAGACATGAGAGCATGTTGGTTAATTTTACAGTCACAAGGACCGTGCGGACACGCTGTGTCCAACCTCGCTGTTGATGCAGGGCCAATAAACGCAGGGAGCTGCTCCAGGGCTGTTTGCCACGTGACAGCCTGGGCAGCCCTGGCATTTCCAGGCAGGCGTCCCAGCGCTGCTGTCACCCGCTGCAGCCCGTGTCTGCTGGCTCTTTTGGCAGCTTGTGCCCGTCCCGGAGGCTCTAGAGCCATATATGAGGTAAACTAAAGAAAATGTGGTGACGCATCCACACTCTCTGCCCTCTGCTCCAGTTTACAATGCACTTTGTCACCTGCTAGTGTGGAAAGTTCTAATTTAAGAGCGAGCTCAGTGTTTCATTCAGCTGGTAACCGAGATCCTCCCGGTAGCTGGACAGTTCAGTCTCCCACTGTCCTTTCAGCCTTGGGCTCCAGCCTTCCCAGGCTTGGGCAGCACGTGCTTGTCAGAGCCGTCGCTGAGTGTAGCACTGACCCTAGATCTGTTCCGACTGCCTATGGAAAAGCCATAACTCTTTGGGAAAGAGCAGCGTGAGATTTTGGGGATTAAACAACTGCTCTGTGCCATCCGTCAGTGGAATTTGGGGGCAAAAGCCAGATGGGAGCGATTCCCCCATGCGTGGGGCTGTTGACATTTAACTCCTCGGTGGTTGGACACATTTAGAAGTCTTCCAAGGGGCAAATTCCATTTTTTCCTACAACACACATAAAATAGCCTCACGTTTTAGCCATTCAGACCCCGCCAACAGAAATCAAAAGCTGATGTCATCAGCTGACTGACCACTACCTGTGTGAAACGCTTTGGAAATGGCAGCTCCAACCGTCTTGGCTGCCTTTGTTAAGCCACCGTGTTGTGTCTGACAGGTGTGGGACCTTCGCCAGAACAAGCTCACTTATACCATGAGGGGACACGCGGACTCGGTGACGGGGCTCAGTCTGAGTTCGGAAGGCTCCTACCTGCTCTCCAACGCCATGGACAACACAGGTACGTCCCACCTGACGTGAGAGCGCAGCTTTGCGTGGCGTTATGAAAGAGGCAGCTCAAGTAATTCCATGTAGAAAGCAAGAGCCAGATGTGGGGATGGGCCGAATTTGGCTCCAGAGATAAAACCTGAATTCCTGTTGTGACGCCAGTCAGAGTCGTGTCCTTTGGCGGGAGGGAGCAGCTTCATCGGGAGGGTTTGTCACGACGCCCGAAGGGCAGTGGGGACACACGTCATTTGGGCAGACAGTTGAGTGTGATTGTGGTCTGGCTCTTGTTGGGGCGGTTTGGCTGTTTCCCCACAGCGGGGTGTGACAGCGGGTTCCAAACCGCCGCTCTCCTGCGTGGGGCTGCTCAGCGGAGCTGATCTGATGAGCAGCCTGATCATGGAGTGTGTGAGAATAAAGCAAATGCTCATTTAAGGAGGTGGTGGCTCGTTTGGGTAATAGTTGGTTTGGGTTTTTCCACTCCTGTTGGCAGCGGTCTGAGTATAATTATAGATTTCTGCGTTTGACCTTTCACATCAAAGCTTTCTGCAGGGGAAAGCTGCTGGTTTCCTTTTGCTTCTGGGGAAACCTCGGTGTGAAAAGAACAAGGAGCGTGACCGGGGCTTTGCTCATTAGCAGCGTGTCTTAGGAAAAGGAATGTTTCCAGACACTGACCTTGTCCCCAAGCCTCTGCCATCGTCAGCTCATTACCGCCCGCTCTCTCTTGCAGTTCGCATCTGGGATGTGCGACCGTTTGCCCCTAAAGAGAGATGTGTCAAGATTTTCCAGGGGAACGTGCATAATTTTGAGAAGGTGAGTGGACTGCAGGCTGAGACGAGATTGTTTGTAAAATGCTGCTGCTATTCACTTTTCCGTAAATTGTTTTTTTAAATCCAAGTTTAAACCAGAAAGGCGTTAATAAGAAATCAAAGAAAGATTAATGCACAAAGTGGGATTCCTATTAAAGCTGCAGTAACAAGATTTCTTTGCTCGGTTCAGCTACAATTAGCTGTAAATTAAGTATTTTCTACATTTACTATCTACTTTGTGTAAAATAACAAGGCACTGGATGTTTCCAGCAAAAAAATAAAATCTAATTACCACCTCATCTTCTGAAGGGAGATCATTAAAGTGATGCTCATGATATTTAAAGTCTCACGTTGACTTTAATTCGAGTAGAAGGGGAAACAAAATCTTTCTTTGGAAATAGATCTGTGCACTTCTGTGGTATTTCTTAAATTTCAGAATCTTCTGAGGTGCTCTTGGTCCCCGGATGGGAGTAAAATCGCGGGGGGATCGGCTGACAGGTGAGTTACCACCACGTTGGTGGCCCAGGTTCCTGCAGTCACGTCGGCAGATGCTTGTGAGGGTCTGGGGGAAGTGTGTAGTGAGGGGTTGTACCGATAAGGACCACGAATACCCGTTAAATGGCTGTGTGGCAGCTTGCAGGAGGCACCAGTGGTGTTCCAAGGGTCATTCTTGATCCTTCCTTTAATTAATTAAAGAAGAAATAAAGATCTGACTGAATTAGCACATATTGGACTTTTAAATAAGATATTCTATAAATTAAGGCAACTGAAGAGTAAAACGATCGAGGGAGGAAGGCGGCAGAGGGGCCGTGCCAGACACTGAAGGTCACACGAAGGGTACCAGCCTCTGCTGGAGCATGTCCAGATGCGCTCGCGGTAACATCGAGCCAGGAATTCCTGCAGGCCGGAGTCCAGGGCATGGAGCAGTAGTAATCAGCAAATTAACGAGTTTCTGATAGAGGAGAGGGAGAACTTCAGCTCTCGCTGCCCAGATATAGCGGGGGAGCTGTCACAGCGAGCGGCTGAGACCTGACTCCTTTCCAGCGCTGCCGGGCAGTGACGGGCACGCATGGCGGAGGAATGTCTGTGTGTGAGCTCCGCTTGGCGGCACGGCTTAGAATTATAGATTTATAGAATCATTTGGTTGGAAGAGACCCTCAAGATCATAGAGTCCAACCGTAATCCAACTCTAGCACTACCCCGTGTCCCTGAGAACCTCATCTCTGTCTGTTCAGCCCTCCAGGGATGGTGACTCCACCACTGCCCTGGGCAGCCTGTTCCAGTGCCTGACATAGAATCATAGAATGATTTTCTCCTGTTTCCCACTGTGTTGCTGCAGTATTGAGGGCCTTGTGCTCTCAGACCCATCCCTGTGCCCCCAGGGCTGAGATGGGGCTGCTGTGCTGTGATGGTGCTGAGGCTTTTAGCACCAGGTTGCCACGTGAGCTCCTGCCTGCTCCCACCTCTGCTCTTCTGGATGTGGCCACGCAGCATTTTGCTCCTGAGAAACTCCTCCTTTATCCGCACTGAGAGCTGCAGCTGCTTCAGCTGGGGTGGGGAACCACTGCAAGGAGCTTTCCCTTCTCAAATGCTCATCATGACTCTCTTGTAGGTTTGTCTACGTGTGGGACACCACATCCAGGAGGATTTTGTACAAGCTGCCAGGCCACGCTGGGTCTGTGAATGAACTGGCTTTCCATCCAGAGGAACCCATTAGTAAGTCCTCCCCACCTCAGGTCAGCTGGGGAAATAGTTGGAGGGCTGGCTAGACTTTATCTTCTGGAAAACAGCCCCAGAATCGCCTGTGGCCCGTAGCTCCACATATCATGGGCAGACTTAAGCATGGCAGGTCCCTTCCTGCTCCTCTCCTGCAGATAAAAGTGGGGCTGAGGGTGCCTGGGGGTCCTGGGCTGAGCTCAGGGGCTTTGCTCCGTGTCCTGCCCCTGCGCAGACTGTTGGGGGGACACCCGCATAGCAGCAGCGCAGCTGCGGTGGCCTGGGCTGGTGGTGACCTGCGGATGGCCACGAGCTGGGGCTTGGTTGCCGCTGTCCAGACTTTCCCAGGGCCATTGGAAAAAGTTTTGGGGTACCTGGGTTTGGACACAAGGGTATGACCACATGTTTGGTGACGATGGAAGGAGCTGTAGTAACCTGGGAGCATCTCTGTGGCCTCTGACTTACCCAAAAGCCATAGGGATCAAACAAGGCTCCTTGTGCAGCGGGTTTTGTCCCCGTTCTAGAGATGTCCTGTGCGTGGTGTCACGTATCAGAGCTGGTGGCTTTTTCAGAACTGTTGTAACCCCCGTGCGTTAGCTGAGAGCAGGTTTCGCATCGGTGTCTGGGCACAGCAGGCAGGACCGCAGGGTGCTCTGTGTTTCTATGGGAACACTCACACCCTCGGCCAGGTCACCGTGTTGCTCCAGCCAAAAACTGACACAAGTCAGCCCCAAAGTGAAGCCAAGAGCTCGGCTGCGCGGCACTGACGGTCCCTGCGGCAGGGCAGTGAGCAAGGGGTTTGTGCCGCGGTTATTCATGGCCCTGTCTCCAGGCTGGAGACCACGCTGAGGAGCAGAGCGATCTCTCCTCTGCCGTGTGTTTGCAACTGTTGTGCTGAGCTCTTTGTGAATCAATCACTCAGCTTAAAATAAAAATTAAAAACCCAGCCAGGCGTTGCATACGAGTTATGCAATTGATTTCTGTTAACGTCTGGGAACGTTAATCTTGTAAATCGTTACACCCGCTCCACAATCCTTATCTGCGCGGGAGGGTGCACGGGGAGCCCCAATGCAGTGAGATGACAGATGACAGACGTCCACGTAGAAATCCCCAGATCTCTCCTGGACTCAGATGAAACCATTGTTGGTGTCACGAGCAGCACTCCTGGGTCATTCTTTTGATGCTGGTGTCTTGAATCCCATGAAGAGCCTTTTCTGAATTATGGTGGCTTGATGTGGTGTGGTTGGGTGCCAACTGCATTTTGCCCGTTCTGATAAAATAGCAACGTCCCGGTGTGGCTTTCCCGGCCAGCCTGTGCCCTCTAGTGGCACCTAGTCCTGACGGCGGTGTCCGCTTTGCGATCTGAACGCTCCTAGCAATTAAAAACATGTTTCATGATGCTGGAGAGCGTGTTTATATGCTCCTCTTTAGCATTTTAGTGCTTAGCCATCCCAGGCGGGACGCGGCGATGCCTGCCTTGGGACGGGAACGGCCGCCAGCGCACGCAGCCTGTGGTGAGGTGTCAGAGCTGGAATTCCGCAAAGTGTTTTTTGGGAAACAAATGAAGTCTGGCCTTCTAGCTGGCTTCCAGCACGCGAAGCGAGTACTTCAAACAGCGTGTCGTTAGCGCAGGGCTCAAACCGTCGGGTTTCATTTTCGTATTCCTCTCTCTCCCCCGCAGTTCTCTCCGCGTCCAGCGACAAAAGGCTGTACATGGGGGAGATCCAGTGACGGAGCTGGCGGCACCGGTGCCCTCGCCGCCCCGGCTGGCGGCCGTCGACGTGCTGCTCCCCCGCGGCGCCGGGAGGCGCTGGGGCGGCTCGGTGAGCCCCTCTGGCAGCTGTTCCGCCCGCCCGTTCTCACCATGCAGCTCCTTTCCACCCCCCATCTTTGGGGAGGAAGGAAAATTTCAAATTGAAAATATTTTCATTTTGGCTGTACCACCGACTATTAAACCCCTACCCAGATCACTTGAGATTGCTAAAATTTGTTTAAATTCCACATGTGGCTTGTATATTCCCTGTTGAATGTCTGTTGGTTTTTTTTATATGGTCAAAACTGAAATAGATAGCTTTTTACAAGAACTGTGTGCGTGGGATTTATTGTTCTGTTTTACTTTTCTATTGTACAATACTAAATCAAGGCCCCTGCTCGTATATAACCTGGGGAAAGCATCGACGTTCACTTCAGAAGAGCAGCTTTATTTTTTATTCATGGCAATAAAAATGACCACACTTGAAATAATTATTGGGCTACTGCTGAAGCCTATTTTTGTGTTTTGAGTAAAATCCAGCCTCCTGCTGTAAATAAATGTGTAGGGAGTGAGTTTTCAGTGACAGGTGCAGCGTGTTTAGAGCTCGGCAGTGGGTGACCAGCCTGGCTGAGCCCCACGGAGCGCTGGGCGCCCCTTTGGCGGGTGCATGGCAGCTGCTCTGGACCCAACTCCCTTCTAGAGTTGGGTTGTCTTTCTAGGGTTGTCTTTCTTCTTGTCTAGGGTTGTCTTTTGGCTGCAAAGAGACCTCCTGGACATGGGGAAGGAATTGTTGCCCTGAGGGTGGTGAGAGCCTGGCCCAGGTACCCAGAGAGATGGTGGATGAACCATCCCTGAGACACCCCAGGCCAGGCTGGACGGGGCTCTGAGCACCCTGAGCTGGTGACGATGTCCCTGTCATGGCAGGGGGGACTGGGGGGCTGGGATGGTCCTTCAACACAAACCATATGTGATTCTGTGATTCTATGCACATACACACACAGATGCACTCACATGCACACATGCACCCCTCCCAGACACCGCCAGGCCAGCACTGCCACCAGGCCTTGGGGACAGGCCGATGTCCCACACTGGGTGGCAACATGGGGGGATTTGAGGCCAGTTTCCCCCCAGCTGCCCCCAAGTGAGCGCGGGCACCTCTTGCTCCCCATCCGCGCCAGCTGCAGGGCACGGCAGCAGCAAACCGTTAACAGCATCGTCTGAGCGCAGAGAAAATTGTTTTCTTAACCAGGTTTATTCCTCCAAGGGAGGTATTTGCTTGAGAGATTTCCACTATAAATTAAATCTGTCCTGGGAGCTGGATAAACAGCTTTGGCGAGGAGCTGCCGGCTGCTTCACCCCAGCCCGGGGCAGGGCGCCGATCCTGCCTGGGTGCTGGAGACCCCCATGCTGGGCACTACAGGGACATCGCCAGGAGGTCCCAGTTCGGCCACCCCCCTCATTACCTCCTTGTCCCCCCTCCAGCACTCCCCCCACCTTTCCCGCTGCTGCTCGGAGCCTTCTAATGGATTTTGATAGTTACAATATGCAAGTGATAATTTCTAAAAGAATGGAAAACAATTATTTGCTCTGCTGGGGGATTAGATGATATTTAGTCTCTATTTAATGGAAAACTAATTAAATTACATGAGCAAGTGAATAGAAATTTTTTGTTAATTATGAATTTCGCGAGCTACAAAGGCTAAATGATGATGGATTCTGTAATCTGCCGCACTCTTCGCTAGACGCCGAGATAAGATGACAGCTGAGGAAGAATGGAGTGAATGCATTTTAATTTCTATATCGATTCAATAACAGCCGGCTGAACAGCGATCCATTAACGGCGATCCACGGGAGCTGACGTTGATTGGCAGGCTGACGGCTAATTATGTTAAAATTGGGGGAAGGTTGGTTAAATAGATGTGTGGTTATTACTGGAGGTGGGTTGGTTTGCTCCATCGTGGCGCTTCCCTTGGTCCCTTGGTGGCAGATGCCTCACGTGGGGTGACACCAAGTGACACTCGGGGCTCTGAGTCGCTGGCACTTGGGGCTGTTCCAGGTGAAGGCGGGAGGGCTGGGGTCAGGGTCAAGGCCAGCAGCAGAGCGCCCCAGCACGAGTCTGGTGCTGGGTTTAGGGTCCCCATCACGGAGAGCACCCCTCATCATGGGGTGTCCTGAGTCCAGGGCTGATACTGGGGCTTCCCGGAGCATCCTTGACTCCAGGGCTGGGACATCCTTGATCCCAAGGCTGTGACATCCCTTGCCCCAGGGCTGGGGTGTCCTTGTCCCCAGGCTGCTCTGGCCCAGCACAGCCCCATGCCACTGGTTATCTAGGGGCTTGTTAGCATGAATCCCATCACTTGAGGTGTGTGTATCAGCCAAAATCCAGCCACCCATCAGCCCCTGGAGGGATTGAACCTGAGCTAAGCACAAACCCCATCCCCGCTCCCCATTAAGGGGAATCACCCAACCAGCTTAATTACGCATGACCTGTGCCGATGATTTTCGCATGTGTTTATCCCGCATTGATTTACATAATGCATCGGAATAAATATCTTTTCCCCGTCACTGTAACTCACATAGATAGGGTCTCTCCGCAGATTTCTTTGCCAATAAACATGCCCAAACGCATCATTTTGTCTCTTAGTGCCGTTAATTACTGCCTGAGCGGGCGAAAGATGTTCCTGAGCCCCCTTGGCTTTGTCTCCGCAGCAGCTCCCGTGGGCTGGCGCATCCCCACCAGCCTCTCCCACGCAGAGACTCGGTGCTTTGGTATAAATTTGCCTCCAAAGTTCTAATTCCGAACCACCACCAAACCCGGACAATGGTTTCAGCCCAAAAGAAAGAAAAATATCATCCCCAAGAGCCCAGAA
This sequence comes from Nesoenas mayeri, assembly GCF_963082525.1. Taxonomy (NCBI): domain Eukaryota; kingdom Metazoa; phylum Chordata; class Aves; order Columbiformes; family Columbidae; genus Nesoenas; species Nesoenas mayeri. The sequence continues at coordinate 6,878,047 of NC_137571.1, forward strand.
GGAAAAGAAGGGAGGAAAAACCCAACTCAAAGCCAGGGCTTGGGGCTGCAAAACTGTGACGACCTCTGCGTGTGTTCTGTTAAACTAAAACCCCCTTTTTACCTTGGTTTTGCCTTTTTTTAAGGCATCAACCAGCATCCCCAGCCTGGCTGTCCTGCAGCAGCTTTGTGCCTCTTTCTTCCCCTAAATAACTATTTGCTGGCTGCACCGGCAGCATCACTGATGCTCATCCAGGGGGTTATATATATATAACATGACCCTGATTCAATTTCCTCCTAATATTTCCTGCATAATTTTGGTCATCTGAGTTTTTTCTTGCAAAACGAGTACCAGCCAAGGAGTGTGGAGTCTGGGAGGGTGGTGAGTTATGAGCAGAGCAAGAGACAAAGCGTTGGGCTCCTTTCCCACCCGCTCGCAAATGAAGTTATCTCCTCGCCTCCCAGGGAAGCGCCTCAACATACTATATTGACCTTTTTTAATCTAAAATTGATTCCTCGTGAAACTCCAGCTGGTCGAGAGCCAAGCAGGATCGCAGCGCCATTGTATCGGTTTGCATGATTTTACATCAGCGTGTTTTGCCTTTCTTTAGTACTTTTTGGAGGGCTGAGCAGAGCACATTTGCTCATTGCGAAGGAGATGCTACGGGGCACTTGGGTCCTTGCTTTTTTTGACCCATGGGGTGATACCGGTCCCTCTGCTCCAGGTTTCTGCTGTGCTTAAATCCCAGAGAAGCCCACAAGCTCGGTCCTGGAGATGGGGCTGGTCCCCCCCTTATGCACCCAGGTAACCCCTAAGAGCCTGGGACACCTGGGACGGGGTGATGGGACCTTGCTCAGGCTCTTGATGAAGAACTGGAGATGAGGAGCCAGGAGCGTTGGGGCTGATGGAGTCAAGCAGTGAGGTTCTCACTGCAGAGGTTCCTGTGTCTCAAACACCCACCAGCTCCGTCTGGTTTCCCCCACCTCTCTTGGGACCCCTGGTTGAGAGCATCATGCTGCATTTTTGTGGCATGGTTTTTGCATTCATGGGCTTCCCAAAACACTCGGGGCAGCATATAACGGTGTCTTGCACTGGAAGGAGCAATTCCCACCACGGAGGATGAAGGAAAAGCTCCGGTATGGAGGGTGCTGTAGGCTGGTCCCAGCAGCACACAGGGACGTGTGATCCCTTGCCAGCTTGGATGGGCCAGGTCAGACCATGGCCAGACCAACACTTGCACACAAACACATCTGAAAGGCTGCGGCCCCTCGGCTCCTGTGCAAAGCTGCTCTGGCATGTAAGAGTGTGTGTGGGGCTGCTGTAGGAGATGCTCCCTTATAAAATTTGGGGCTGAGGTTTGAGAAATCATGGAACTGAAAAGCAGCAAACTGTCCCCAAGTCCTTCTGCGGGGTGCATTTCCAAAGGAGGTTTCTAAAGCACTGGAAAAGCAGCATCGTGGTTGCTCCTCGGCAGATGTGCACGCTCCGATCCCCCTGAAGGTGTGCTGTGAAAAAAGAACAAAGGCGAGCCGGGTGGGTGGCGTTGAGGGGCCAGACTCCGCCAGCTTTTCCTGCACCCACCTCCTCACCCAGAGCTGCTGCATTTGAGCCTTTGAGCCCTCTGGGAGCAGAGACCCAAACCTGGGTGCTGTGTTGCCTCTGGCCAGGTCGTTCCAGCCCTGCAGCCACGTGTGCTGGGCGGTGGAGCCGGTTCTGGAGGAGGCCCGGGAGGGTGTTCCTGCCAGGGCTGAGCCATCTGTCCGCCCTGCCGGCCCAGCTGCCGCCCTGGCAGGGCCGCCCCAGGGAGTCCCCAGAGGAGGTGGCTGCGGGGTCCCTGTGCTGCCTCTCCGGCCACCACCCGAGGGCCGCAGGGAAGGGGGAGGGCAGCAGCTCAGCTGCCCTTTGCGTTTGCAAATCGCCGGATTTAACTCAGCCCCACCTGGCTCCGGAGGGGGAAACAAAAATCATAATCTGCGATTAAATAAAACCCAAATACTGACGATAACGAAAGGCGGGAGCAACCAGCAGCCGCACCCGCCGCCGCCTGCGGGGAGGGGGCCGCGCTGCCCGGCGCCCCCGGAAGCCGCCAAGGGCTCAGCGCGGCGCGGCGTGCCCGGCCCCGCGTCCCCCCGCCCGGCCGCGCCGCCCGCCGGGCCCCGCCGGGAGCGCCGCTCGCCTTGTTCCGGCGGCCGCGGCCCGCCCTGCCCGGCGCGCCCCCGACCCCACCCGCCGCCTCCTCCCCGCCCGCCCCCGGGGCGCGGAGCGCGGCTGTGCGGGAGAGACAATAGAGGGGCCGGGCGGGCTCCGCGCAAACCTGCGCGCCCCGGGGATGGCTGGCGAGACGTGCGCGGCCCCGGGGTCCCTGCAGCGGGGGACGGGGCTGTAGCGGGCTCGGGGGGAGCGGGGCTCGGGGGTGGAGGGGAAGGCGGAGAAGGGGGGGCGATGCCCCTGTGTGAGCCCAGCCCGCCTCTGTGCTAACCTGGCAGGATGCGGGAGGCGCCGGGGCTGCTGTGAAGAAAGTCCCGGGGCTGGCCGGAGGCTGGAGAGCAGGACATGGTGCTGGTGCCCCCCTGATGCTCTGCTGGTGAGGAGCTGGAGGACGGCGACGAGAGGCCACGGTGGCGGAAATCCGAGGCTCCGGCTGGGAAACCATGGGGAGATGCAATGGGAGATGTACGCTGGTCGGATTCTGCTGCCTGCAGCTGGTAAGGCGAGGGGCCGTCTGCGCTCATCAGCATGCCGGGTTGTGCTTTGTGCGAAATGTTGGCTGTCACCCTTACCCGCTCCGTCTCGCGGTGACCTTGCTGTGGGACCAGCTTGGGGACGCTTCGCTGCCACCGCCCCCGAAAGAAAAAAAAAACGAAAGATATAAAATAATCAAGGAGGAACAAAATGCCAGCCTTGTCCCCTGCCTCGGGCCAGCGCTGGCTGGAGCCGCGGCTGGGAGATGGATGCGAACCCGTTCCCTGCGCTGCCGGCGCCTGGGGATGCGTCTCCAGCAGGTGTGAGCTTTGTTCCCAACTGCAGCCTCTTCCCTCCGAGTTCGCTCCCGCCGGCGGTTTCGCATCCCAGTGACTCCCAGGATGTTTCTTGGGGTGCTGGTCCCCCGAGTTGGGGTAAGAGGGAAACTTGGAGCCGCTGCCAGCACTTTGTAAACTCTGCTGCTTTCGAGCGGAACTCGTCTGCCCGCGGCCGGGGACGCGGGGGTGTCGGGGGCAGAGAGAACGGAGAGGTTTCATTTTAATAAGATTGTTGTCTTTGTAATAATTACGTGCCATTCTTGCCGCCGCTCGCGAATCAATCTTCATCAGGGTGCTGGCAGAGGAGCAGGCGAAGGGAGCGTGGGGAGTATTTGGGGGGTTTTCTGATAAAACCAGCACGGATGAGCTTGCGATTAATTATCTCGGACAGCTCGTTCGTTAACGGAGGATCAGCAGCCTACAACTTGTCCCCGCGGCCATGCCGGGGCTCGTTGCAGCGGAGAAAACGAGGGGGGATTGCCGAAACGCGTGGCGGTCGTGCTGTGGTGTCCCCGGGGGTGCGGGTGACGGGGAGGATGGGGACAGCGATGGACACGGCTCCGGATCCCCACTGGCGATGACGGTGACATCCTGCTGACGGGCACTTGCTTCCCGGCGTCGCTCTTGTTCGTTCTCCATCCTGGGGAAGGCAGCGAGCGGGGAGGGGTCCCCACCTTCGGGTAGAGGGGGGACGCAGCTTTCCTGGGGGGACACGGGAAGCTTGGAAGCCAAGTCCCCAGTCTTGGGCTGCGGAGCCGCAGTGGGCTCATCCCCAGGCTGAAGTCCCTGTGTCCCCAGCGGGAATGGCCTCCTGTGTCCCCAGCTGTCCCCGCGGTTCGGTCTGTAAAGTCTTGCTCTGCACTTCCTCACCTTCCCCCGTATTCAGGATCAATCCGACGAGTGTTTTCTGGGTCTGCAGGAGTTTCTTGGCTTTCGATCACTTTTCATTTTTACCGCTCAGCTCCTAAGAAGGTTTGTTGGCGTTTATTCCCTGAGAAATCCTAGATCTGAGAGATTTTAATCTATTTATTTTAGGGGAAAAAATGAATCAGTGTGAGCTTCGGGGGTGGGAGAGCCGCTCCTGCTCGCAGCTGGAGGAACTTTGTGCTGCAGGTTGGGGGTCGGGTTGGCTGCAGGTTGGGGGTCGGGTTGGCTGCAGGTTGGGGATCAGGTTGGCTGCAGGTTGGGGGTCAGGTTGGCTGCAGGTTGGGGGTCAGGTTGGCTGCAGGTTGGGGTCAGGCTTTCCTCCCCACCCTCCCCTGTGTGTCCTGGTGCTGCTGGCGTCCCCAAAGCCCTGGCTCTGGAACTGTCCCTTACCTGTGGCCTTTCCACCCCAGGCTCATCCCGTAACCCAGCGCCACATCCCACAGCAGTGACACCCACCCCCCATGGAGAGAAGGCGCTGCTGGGTCCCTGGGTTTTGGGGTCTGGGTGCCCATCGGCAGCCAGCCCTGCGGTGAGGAGGTAGCAGGCGCCATCAGGGTGTCCCTTTGAGTGGCCAAGGCCAAGATGCATGCTCGAGGTGGCATGGGCGGGACCAGGTGGTGCCGAGGTTTGGGAGGGGACGATGGGGATGGGGGGTGACTCCTGACCCCATCTCTGCTCCTCTCCTCTGCTTCGGCTGCTCTGTGACACTCTTGACACAGGGACGTCACCACAGGGCTCGTGTCCCCTGGTCCAGGTGGCCTTGATGCCTGTCATGGGCTCCCTGCGCTATGGGAGGGGACAGCCCTTAGCCACCGGTGCTGGCTGGACTGGTGTGTGCTGGGGCTGCCTGAGAAGCCGTGCCCTGCTGCTTTGGGGTCAGATTGTGCCAACAGCGATCACGCTGGTGTGCCACACCTCATCACCCGCCAGCCCGTGCCTCAGTTTCCCTAAGCGGAGCCTGCAGGGGGTCCCCGTGCAAGGTCCCTGTGCTGGGGGGAGAAGGCAGGTCTGGGCAGGGAACACACGCTGCCCCGCGCAGCCCAGACCCCGGGCAGCAGCTGCACCCGAACCCGTCTGGGAAACTGGTTTTCGGACTGGGGAGCCTGGGCGGCCGCTTCGGAGCATCCCAATGTCCTACACGCTGCTCCAGCGCTCGGTGAGGCGGTGCTGCAGGCACTGGGTGTCCTCATTCCCAGGGGACAAGCAGCACCCACCAGATTTTGCCTCTTTTTCACTGGAAAAACCCAGGAATGCACTTTGCAGACACCCACCGGCACTGCCCCACCTCGGGAGGGGCTGCTGGGAGGTATCGCTGCTGGTGAGGTGAGATGAAATCAAAACTCTCAGGTTTTTGCTGGTTCTCCCCGTCATCTGAGAGACTCAGTGACTGGCTGGGGTGCTTGCGGTGGCTTAGTAAACCTTTCTCTGGGGTTCCCATTGTTGTCGGGAGAGTTTATCTTTCCTTTATGTAAAGATGAGAGCTGCTGAGGTGGTTGGATGGAAAATGAACCCAAAGATGACGCCACCCGACTCGACAGCACCAGCACCAGTGACCCTCGTTAACTCTGAAGCCTAGTGGTGTCGGTGGCAGGTGGGAGCAGTGGCGGTGCTGCTGTACCAGACCTCAGAGGCAGTGGTGCGGGACTGCTGGAACCTGAGGTCCGTCTGGATCTGTCCAGCTGCTGTCCCATGTCCCCTGGCTGTCCCGCTCTGTGCCCTGGGGCCGTGCTGGTGCTGCTGTGGGGCCGGTTGGCTTGAGTGGGCTCCTTCTCCCCTGCAAAGCGGTGACCCCACCAGCTCCCCTGCGGCGTGGGGCTCGTTGTGGGGTGGGATGCAGCTCCAGCCCCGGCGCTGGGTGGGGACAGGATGCTCAGCGCTCCCACCTCCGCCTGGCACGGCTCCGTGTCACTCCCAACCGGGGTTTCATTTCCTTCTTTGTTTCTCTCCTTCTCCTTTAATTGGCTGGAAAAGCAAAGCTCCGTTGGCACCTCCCGCGCGGCTGAGCCTGCGGGAGCCTGCCAGGCGTGCGGGGCCATGCGGTGCCATGCGGTGCCATGCGGGGCCGTACCGCGCCATGTGGTGCTGTACAGTGCCGTGGGAGCGGGGCTGCGGTTCCACCCCATCCTGCCTGCATGAGCCGTGGGGTTTGCATGGGGCACCCAGAGCCTCCAGGATGTGACCCCCCATCACTGAGCCTAAGGAGCTGGCGGGGTCGGCTTAATGAAGGATGAGAGAAAGGAGAGGGTGGTCCCATCCCCTGCATCCCTCAGCCACCAGCCCCAGGTGACATCCCCTTCCCGAATGGGACCCTGCTGCACCCTCAGGGACTTCACAGCCCTGCTGTCCCCTGGCAGCCCCAGCACCTCTCCCACCTCATCTGCCCAATTTTGGCCACGAACCCTCCAAATCCAGCGAGAATCAGCCACCGCCACCGTCTGCCGGCATCTTTTGTCCTCGTGCGGTTCCCATCCTGGCCGATCCTGGTGCGGGGACAGCGTGAGGACAGCGGGGCCGGAGCTGCCCCCGGCACCTTCCACCGCGGGGACGGGGGAAAGGAGCCCGGGCTGAACTCTGGATGGGGTTTTTTCAATTACACAATTAAATGCACAATTAGGTATAATTACCAGCGCTCAGAAGGCGCGACTGTTCATAATAGGCATGTAATCTACTGCAGTCACTGTTTATACTGCTCGGCTCCGCTCCCTAATGATTATGGAAAGCTTTCACATTTGCATGGTTGCCATGGAAATGGGGGGCAGACGGCGGCGGCGGGGACGCGGAGCCCCTCGTTTCCCCGCGCCCCGTCTCCTCGCGGCGGGACACGGGGGGTGCGGTGACGGTCCCGCGCCCGCGGGTGCTGCGGGTGGTGGGTGCTGGCGTGGAGGGACGGGGGCGCCCCAGGGATGGGCAGTGCCAGGGATCCAGAGACAGCCCCGGGGAGAACTGTGTGTGTTAGAGGTGTGAGAAACCCCAACCCACGTTGTCACCTCCCTGGGTGACCACCCCAAGAGCCACAGGAGGGCCCGTGGCTGCGGGTGGTCGTGGGGAAGCGTCCCAGCCCGGCGAGACCTCCGCGTGGCCACGCATCCTCCGCTGCATCCCCATTATTCACCGGCACAGCTTTGCTTGACAGGCCGCTATAAAGGTTTATTGGCGCGCGTTTGGGAAGGCAGAACGTTACAGCTCGCAATTAAAACCGCGATTAAAGTGCAGTACATCTAAATTTGCAGGACCAGCTAATGTGCACCCCAGAGTATTAACAAGACCGGTTGAAGATCTCTCTAAATCATTCACGCTGGTTCGTAACGGAGCTGAGAGCAATGGGGACTGGAAAATAAATGTCTCGGAGGGCTGGGTTGTAGAGAAAATAAAGAGGATGAGCCAGAAAACAGCCTGGCCCAGCACCGGAGCTGCGGGAGCAGGGGAAGGAAAGGCTGATGCACAATGTGGTCGGCAAAGCCTAAAACCTGATGGCCTATTTGGTGTCTGGGAAAATGAGTCTTGTCCAGCCAAACTTGATCTTGTTTCTTACTGAGCTCCCAGGTTTGGCTGGTGAAAGGGACTGAGCTGCCCTAAGGGTGTTGAGATGCCGACTAGCAATCTGATTTAATCCCGGGTGGCTTTGTGACAGGGAGGCGGCTTCAGACCCCGCTGGTCCCAGCGGTCCAGGCTGTGTCCCCATCCCGCATCCTCCTGGATGCCCAGGGATGTCCTTGTCCCCTTCACAGCATGGAGCTGGGGACAGTTTTTAGCTGAGGGCGCTGGAGCGTTGGGGGTTGAGTGGGGAGGAGATACCCTGCCCGAATTCTGGGGGGTGCTTGGAGGGCCAGAGGCGCTCGGGATGGGACTTGGCGTCTTTCTTTTCTCTTCCCTCCATTTGGAAGCAGCTATTTATTTCAATTTTCAAAATACGTATGTAACGGCCTGGAAAACTGGGAAGGCAAAGTTGGCAGAGAGCAGCCCCCATCGTATTTAAACAGGACATTAAACTCCGAGTGGTTTATTAATAAGATTAATAACAGCTCCCATGTGCTTGGCTGGGAAATTTCACCCGTCTTTGGTTTTTACTCTGCAGCAGAAGGAAATTTTACCGTGTTATTTAATAGTGTCCCTGCCCAGTGACAGCAGGGACAGTTCAGCAATCACCTGCACTGGGAACATGCCACACAGCCCTTTGTCACACGGGTGTGTGCAAATCACTCACGGTGCACAAGCGGTGCCACATCTGGGCTGTGAGTGGCAGAGGGGACTGTCGCCTTGGAGGGACGTGACATGGGGCAGCCCCTGAGCGTCCCTCAGGCACCCCGGGTGACAGCAATGGCACGGCAAAGCCACCGGTGCTGGCTGAGCTGTCAGGCTCCCAGCCTGGCCGTGTCCGGGCACCCTCGTCATCCTCGCTGCCCAGGCTGGGTGTCACCTAAGCAGGGGACACAGCCACCATGCCTGGCCCGGGGTCACAGCTGCGCTGTCACACACAGGAGACACAAGCAGAGACAGGGCAAAGAGCAAGCTCAGGGCTGGCCCGCTGCTTGGCTCTCAGGCTAATTACCTTGATTAGGGCTAATTGGTGCGCTGGGTCAGTCTGGTCTCTTCCCATAACCAGATCGATAGCAACGCCCTTTCCCACAGCAGAGCCCATGTCCTGGGGACACTGGGGACACCAGGGAGCCGGAGAGGAGCTGGTGCAGGACAGGGCGGCTTCACTTCCCCTGGGCTCTTGCTGAGGATGGAAATGTGAAGCTCTTTGGTGGTCGTGATCTGGGAAACCAAAGGGCTGGGGGTGGCCTGGGTCTGCCTTGGAGACTGGCCCAGTTTGGGGGATGCAGGGAGTCATGGGCACGCCACGCTGGCTCTGGAGCAGTGTGTGTGTCTGCCTGACACCTTGTCCCCCAGGCACCTCATGCCATCGCACAGGGATGCTCACATACAAAACGCCAGCTGGAAATGTCCCAGGGGAGAGAAGGTTGCTTGGGCTGTCATGGAGGATGCTCAGGTTCGAGTGGAGGATGCTGGGGGTGATGCTGGAGGATGCTGGAGGTGATGCTGGAGGATGCTGGGGTGATGCTGGAGGATGCTGGGGGTGATGCTGGAGGATGCTGGGGTGATGTTGGAGGATGCTGGGGTGATGTTGGAGGATGCTGGGGGTAGGAGCACAGGGTACTGGAGCAGCGCAGCGAGCGATGCTGAGGTTTCCCATGGGAAACCCTGTCCGCTCGTTACTCCTGCGCATTAGCAGCTCAGATTGATGGTGGTCCTCAGCTATGGCCTGGAAATGTCAAGCTGTGAGTCCTTGTCCCGGCCCCCTTGGGGCTCTTTCCTGCACACACATCCTCCCCCTCCTCCTCCGCTCCAGCAAAGGGCTGGGGACAGGGGGTGACTGTGGGGTTCAGGCGGGTCCCCGCTGCCTTGACCCATGTCCCGCAGCCCCGGGAAGGTGCAGCACCCGCCAGCAGCTTTGCACAAACCCTTTGCAGGCTCCAATTTGTATTTTCTCTTTTTTCCCCCCTATTTTGGCCCAGAACCAGCCCTGTCCCCCTTGCCCGCCCTGGGGGACGGTGTCCCCATCTGCACCTCTGGGCCCCCCCAGCTCCCGTCCCTCTGCCGCCTCCATCCCATCACCAGCCGGTTGCCAATTCCCCTTGGCAGCTGCCGGGACTCTGAGGCGGAACCGTCCTTTCCTGGCCCCTCATTGTAGCATCTGCCGCAGTTTTCCCTCGTCTCGGGGAGGAGGGGACACATCCAGACTGCTGTGATGGGCACCGGGGTGGCACAGGGCTGGCATCGAGTGCCCCTGCAGGGTGGGGATGGTGGCTGCTGGGGTGCAGTGACACCTGGGGGGTCTGGAGGGGCCTGTTTGCTCCCCAGGGCTGGAGGTGGCACGTGTGTGTTGGCAGTGACATCCCCGGCACGGCTGTGGGGCAGCCCTGTGGCCGTGGGTGCCACAGCTGGGCTTAGGTGGGGACATGGCAGGGACGATGCTGCAGGGCTTGGGACCAGGCGAGGAGCTCGCAGGGAACAGGGACGGTCCCCAAGAGCTGGGGGTCCCCGTGCAACCCTGGCCATGCCCCCATCCCCTCGTCTCCCCCCAGGAGTCCCCCGCAGCCCTGTTACAATTCATGGGTGATGCTGAGTTGGGTTTTCCCCCAAAACGTTGATCTGGAAATCCTCATCCCTCCTGCAAGGGCACCCAAAACGGGGGGAGGCTTGGAGCAGCACCCTGTGGGTGTCAAATTTGGGGGCAGCACCCATCTCCCAGCTGGGAAAGGCATCCCACGTGGTTATGGGGAGAGAAACAGACTTTTGGGGAAAATCCCAGTGTCCCCAGTGTGAGGTTGGCCGCGATGCCGGGGGCTGTGCCGGCCCTGCTGCAGAGTTTGGGGTGTTCAGGGCATTGTCCCCCCACTCAGGCACTGCGTTGTCACCGCCGCGACATCCCGTTGTCACCCTTGTCACCTCGTGCCGAGCGGAGCGGGACAGCCGCAGGGCTCCCCATCCACCACCATGCAACAAAGGGGTCCGTAAAATCAACCCCAAAACCCGCTTCCTGAATGCAGTGGGTATAAAAAGAGGATGAACTAATTAATAAAAGCAATTTTTATGGATGTTTAAGAAGTCTCTAATGAGCTCCCATCCACGGCAGCTGCTAATCGCTGCATTTAATAATGCGCCAGTGGTCACGGCGAAGGCGCCTTATTAAATCGTCTCCGTGATGAATGGGAAAGGGATCAGTGGGTTTAACAGAAACGGCTCTTTTGCTGAAGGAATTGTTCAAACTGTTCAGGTTTCTGGGTTTATTAGGGTGGCGCATCCCTCTGGTGCCTCTCCAGCCCCAGTCCCGGCTGCGGGTGGATGGGGCTCAGATGCTCCAGCTGGACCACAGTCCCGGTGCTGGAGCCGCGGGGCTGCGCTCCCGTCCCCGGTCACAGCCATGGGCAGGATTTAAGGAAAATGTCAGATTGGCTTGTTATTAAATCCCTTAATAGATAACGAGCAGCACTAATGATGTCCTGTGCAAACTGAAGCTCTGTAAACCACCCCAAAAAGCGTCAAGGTGCTGCTGGGGTGCGGGACACAATCAGCCAGGAGGAGACCTCGATCCCCTCCAGGAACTTGTTGCCGTTCAATGGAGAAAGGAGAATAAATCCCCAATTCTCCCCAAACCGCTGGTCCGTGAGGGTGTTGCTCACGGGGGTGGCAGCCCTGCCTGGGCGGGCAGCGATGCACCCTGATGCCCTGGGTTAAGGAATCGCCCCGAGGAGAGGGAAACTCGCTGGCTTTACTGGATAAATTCCTTTTGTGCCGCCAGCCACCTCCTCGTGGGCTGTGGGGCAGCTGAATCTCTTAAACCCGCATCTCAAGATGGTTTTGGCTTGTATTTTAAGGCTAAAAAATTGGATAAGTGCTGGAAGTAACACCCACACTCGCGGGACTCGGGGGGCGCACCCGTGGGTACCACCCTCGGATGCCGCTTCATCCCTCCAGGATGCAGGAGCATCCCCTCCTCCTCCAGAACAGCTCTACCCTCCCATCAAGATCAATATTTGGGGAGCGGCAGGCGGGTTCTCCTCCCCGCCGGCTGCCACCGGCTGCTCCTTTCGCAGCACCACCGCTCGCAGGGATTATTTTTGCTCCCCAGCTCATTAAGGGGGTTGTTACCAGGCAGATTTCCTCACCCGAGTTTCTCCTTCCCAGCCTGCGGGCCGGGGGAGGAGGGATGCCGGTTTCCATAGCGATGCGCTTGGCTTTAATCAGTATTTCTTTCCTGGGAGAATTGATTACGAAAGGTGTCACTAAAGAAGTCAGTAAATTGGATTTTTTTATATATATATATTTATTTTTTTTTCTCTTTCTCTCCCCTCTATCGGATTATATTAACAGCATCTTTGAGGCACCGTTTGAGATCCGGGGGAAATTACCTCTTGCTTCTCACAGATGTCGGGCTAAAGAACTTAACTGGGAGAATTAGCATCGAAATTGCCTGCGGCTTAATCCTTGTCCGGATGGGCTCGGCCGGCACGGGCTGGTGGGGCCGTCTCAGCCGGGATCTGCCCCATCTCACCTGTCTCCACATCTGGTGGGTTTCTGCAGATGTTTGGAGGGCGATTTGTCCCATTCCTGCTCTTTGCAATAGCCCAAAGCTGCTTTTCCTGCTTGCTCCCCATCCCATTTGAAATTTAGGGGGTCAGGCTCCCCCGATCTCTCCCAGCTCCTCGTCTTGTTTGCTGTTCCTGTGCGCTCCCCAAACTTAAGCCAGAGATCTCCCAAATTTATGCCAAATACCCCTCCAAATTTAACCCCAACAACTCCCAAACTTTAGCCCCAAATCCCCAGATTTAACCCCAAGATCCCCCAGATCTAAGACCAAGCTGCTCAAAATCTAAGCCAAAGTCTTCCCAAATTTAAGCCCAAGATCCCCAGATTTAAGCCGAAGATCCTCCAATTTTATACCCAGTATCCTCCAGATTTAAGGTAAAGATCCCCAGATTTAAGCCCCAAGATCCCCCAGATTTAAGCCCAAGATCTCCCAGGTTTAAGCCCAAGATCCCCCAGATTGAAGCCCGAGACCCCCAGACTGAAGCTCCAGCCCCGGCTGTCACTGTGTCCCAAGGGCAAACCGGCATCTCCGGACTCGTGGGAGAAATCACCCCACTCTGAGCAATTCCCCATTTGCTCAGGGGGGTTTTAGGGTTTTTTGCTCCATTTTAATGAATTCCCAGCCTCTCAGAGGCTGTGCCGCTGGTGTGGTTGCTGCTGCGAGTCTCTGGCGTGATGACAAGCTGTGGCTTGTTGTGGCTAATTGAGCCGCTTGATTAATCCCATTTTTCTTCATCCGAAAGGCTGTTTGTTGGTGCCGGCGTTTGTGGGGGGACAATTGCTGATGGTTTGGAGACAGCAAGTGCCTCTGAGGCTGAGCCGAGGATCGGGGATCTGTGCTGGATGGGGCGGAGGGGTTATTGCTGTGGGATGGGGTGGGGTGGGATGGGATGGGATGGGATGGGATGGGATGGGGTGGGGTGGGGTGGGGTGGAATGGGATGGGATGGGATGGGATGGGGTGGGATGGGGTGGGATGGGATGGGATGGGATGGGGTGGGATGGGATGGGATGGGATGGGATGAATGATGAGTTGGATGGGGTAGAATGAGACAAACGGATGAATGGGGTGGAATCTGTGGATAGGATGGATGCCATAGGGTGGATGGGATGGATAAAATGGGATGGGATGGAGTGGGTGGGACCAAGGGGACAGCAGGCACCCCCATTCACACTCCATCCCCCAGCTGGTTATTCAGCATGACACGGGACCAATTCGCCCATTGAGCGGGTCTTCTCCAGCACTCCTCCATGCCTCAGTTTCCCCATTAGACATTCCAATGGGTTTGGAGCAATTCCCAAGGGGACAGAGCAGTTCCCAGCGGGATGAATCCTGTTGTGCGGGAGCATGGCTGGAGCCGGGCTGCCCTGGGCGAGATGGGGAATGAGCCACTTGCTCCGCTTTTCCTCGGTGTTGAAACATTTCCTTGGTGGGAGGCAAGAAAAACATCTCATCTTGGCATTTCTAGGATGGTGCAAATCATAGATGTAATCTTGAATTGAAGTTAAATAGACGCAATATTGTTTTAAAGTTAAATAGATGTAATATTGTATTGGAGTTAAACCGACCTGCTCATGGGAAATTTGAAATGTGTGATGTTTGCCTGAAGAAACAAGAGTTGAAAGCCCTCTGGGGGTGACAAGGGGCTGTGGGTCTCCGCTGGGGACATGGGGGGCAGTGAGAGCCAAATCCGCCCCAAACCGGCGGTTTTGGGAGCCGATGGGCTCAGCAGCGGCTCTTGGGGCTTTGTTGGAGCAGGCGATGGAGCATCCTTGTCCGCAGGGACACCCGCTGCCCCGGCTTTCACTGTTCTCAGCATCTCAGAGCACTGCAGAGATCTGGGGGTGTCCCCCGTGCTGTGCCTCAGTTTCCCTTCCCTACGATGAGGCAAAACCAGGAGGGGGCTTGATTTAATCTGCCTGGTGCAAAGGGCACTTTGCAACCCTTCGGCTGCATTTAGGGGAATTGCGATTATTAATTATTATTATTATTGCCGTTCGGCTGCATTCCCCAGCCCCCCTTGCACAGCAGAGGAACCCCCAAGGCTGGGTGGAGCCAGGAGCTCAGATCTGGGGTGCAGAGCTCAGGTGCCGGGGTGTCCCAGGGGTGCTGGGGGTGGGTGCAGGGGGTGACCCCGCACCCAGGGGTGCTGCCCGGACCGGGGCCATATCCAGCCCAGGGAGCAGGTTGGTGGCAGCGCGGTCCTGGGGTGCAGCGTCTAGACAAGCGCATCCAGCCGGGGCTGCCGCCGCGTTCCCATGGCAACGCTGCCGGATGCGGCGAAATGAAATAAATAACCGAGGGTGGGGGTGGGAAAAAACGGGCGAGAGGAAGGAAAGCCCGTCGGGTGGGTGCTGGGTGGGCGATGGGGAGCCCTGGAGAGGGACCCCGCGCACCCCAAGTCTCTGCTTGTGTCCCCAGCACCCGCAGCTGCATCCCGCAGATCTGGGATGCTTGAGCCACATGCCGTGAGCTCCTAAATGCAGCAATGCTGGATGCATGGAGGCCAGGCGCCCCCAAAACCCACTGGCATCAACAGGGGGGTTGCAACAGCTGTGGAAGGACCTGATTTGTGCCTCTTTCATCCCGCTTTTTGCTCCTCCCGTGTTTTACAACGGGGCTGCTCGGTCCCAGAGCACCTTGTCGGCCAAGCGCCGCATCCTGCTCGTCACCACCTGATACTGTAGGCTCCGGCGCCTTTAATTTCTTTTCCTTTGCGATTTCATGAAGGCTTTTGCAAGTTGGAAGTAGGTCAAGAACTTGTTTCCAAGTCATTAAATGAAGTCCCTGGGTTCACAGCGGTGTTTGCACCTTCTTAATAGTCAATTCACTCGCTTGCCGTTCATTTAAATCGCAGCCAATTTCCCTAAGTGGAGGCGGGCGGCTCGTGGGTACCGAGATGAAAATGCCTCCGACAGCTCCTCGGGCTCCCCGGGAGCAGGACGAAGGTGTCACAAGAATGAAAATCAGCAAAACACCTTAAACTGCCTAAAAAAAAGAGGATGAAGGGGTGGGGGAGCCTGCACAGGTGCTGTGGGGCTCAGGGTGGGGATGCAGGACCGTGTGGCGTCCTTTGGGGCAGGGAGATGGGCTTTGCTTTCCCTCCTGGGAACAGGATCCAGCTGGTCCCCAAGAGCCCCCCAGTGATGCTCCACCTGCCTGGGGACACCCAGCTCTGGGGGCTGCGGGAAACGTGTCCCTTGGGGACCAACAGCATCGAGCACCGCGCTAGTGGGCCAGGTCCTGCCCCATAGCTCTGCTTAGGGGGTGTGTTTTCCCTAATCCCCACAATTTGTTTGGCCAAGACTCCTAGAAACAGGGCATTTCTACCCCGAAAAAACAGGACAAGCTGGGGGGAGGGCGATGCTCTCGCAGCATCTTCGGACGCAGCACGGAGGGGAATTCAAGGCGGAATAAAAACCCCAAATCTCTTCAAAATGCAGCGAAATGAAAAGTTAAATCCCCGGCGAGCCCCAGGCATATGGTGTTCGGGAGGAGATCGCCCGGCTGAAGGATAATAACCCATCGGGGGGTAGCGGAGCCCCCGCTCCGCTCCTGCCAGGCCGCAGCACGCGGGGAGGGCACAGGGTTCATTCCAGCCCGACGCGCAGATGCTGCTGCTGAGATCAAGGGCAGCAGGCAGCCCGCGAGCATCCTGCCTGTGCTGCCTGCACTGCCTGTGCTGCCCGTGCTGCCTGCGCTGCCCGCGCTGCCCGTGCTGCCTGTGCTGCCCGCGCTGCCCACGGTGCCCGCGCTGCCCGTGCTGCCTGCTCTGCCCGTGCTGCCTGCTCTGCCCGTGCTGCCCGCGCTGCCCATGCTGCCCGCGCTGCCCGTGCTGCCTGCTCTGCCCGTGCTGCCTGCTCTGCCCGTGCTGCCCGCGCTGCCCACGCTGCCCGCGCTGCCCGTGCTGCCTGCTCTGCCCGTGATGCCTGCGCTGCCCATGCTGCCCGCGCTGCCCGTGCTGCCCATGCTGCCTGTGCCCGCCTCACTGAAATGAAAACCATGCAGCTGGATTGTCAGGAGCCAGAATCTTCAGCCAGAATATTGTCCTGTTTCTGGGAAAAATCAGAGGGGGATATTCCCATCTCCCGCCCGTGGGGTTGGTGAGGATGAAGGTGGAAAAAAATAGATGGGAAAGTTTCCATCCTAGAAACAAGGATGTTCACCCCGCAAAGGGGTTTTGCCCAAGTAGTAAAAATGTGCAAACCCCTTATTCTGCCCCAAAACAGCCCAGGTGAAGCGGCAGCGGGCGAGGGTCCCCAGGACAGGGGAGAGCACGTGGTGGCCTGGCTGGGCTGTCCCCGCAAGTAGAAGGATGGAGTGACCGGTGTCACCCTGTGAATTAATGGGGCTGGACCCCCATGTCACCGTGCCCCCCACTCTGTGTCACAGATGCCCAACATGCTCCAGACACCTGTGCTCCCCCTTGGGAATGTCGGGGACAAGGGGCTTTTATTTCAGAGCAATTAAATACATAATTATGTGCCCAGAAGAGTCACTGCCTGGCCATGGGGGGTGACACGGCTTGAGATGCAGCTGGGGAACGGGGGGGTCACTGCCCTGTGTCCCCAAACATGACCTACTGCCTGCTGCGCCCTGAGGTGCTGGTGCACCCTGGGGTGCTGCTTGGGAGGCTTTGGGGTGGGCAAGGGCACAGCGAGCAGCAGAGATGTCCCCAGAATGTCACCCAGCACCCAGCCATGCAGCTCTGCACCTTTGCGGGGGCTGAGGGAGAGACTGGAGGGACCACCCCCTCCCCAGCTCTACCAGCAGTTGACCTCCCAGCACTGGAGCTCCCGTCTCCCTCCACTCGTTAATTATTGAGGCTTTGGAGATGCAATAATATATTTATGCGCGTGTGTCAGCAAACATGTCATTGCCATCACAGGCGAGGCGAGAGGATGGAGCCGGGGAGGGGTCAGCGCCGCCTCCCCCGCGGAGCCTAGGGGACCGGGGGCCGCAGCTGGGCCAGTGTCCTTGCCCTGGGCCATGGTGACACGAGCGTCACCTCCCTGGGCACTGCGGGAGGGGGATGTGGGTGAATCCTCCCTGCGATTGCCGAGGCTGCTGAGCACGGATACACGAGCTCCTGGGTCTCTTGTGTCCACAGGTGGCCGAGTCCTTACGTCCCTCTGGCTCTGGGGGTAATTAAGTGGTTTTTGGAGAGGTCTCTAAGACCATGGGGTGTGACAGCTGTGATGGAGGATCTGCTGCCAATCCTGCTTCCTTGGGCTGCCGTAAATCCCAGGCAGGGTTGTGGGCTGGGGGGACCATGGTGGCTCTGGCTTGTCCCTGGTGGGGGCAGCAGGGTGAGAGGTGGCCCCGGGCCACACTGTGGGGGTGACACGGGGACAGATGAACTCTTTTGCACTTCAATTTGCTGCCAACACCCCTAAAAAATCCCATTTTCTCCAGCTCTGCCTCAGCGGTTCTGCCTGCCCAGAGTCCCGGGCTGAGCCTCCGCCTGTCCCCTCCTGTCACAGCCCCGTCCCCTCCTGTCACACCCTCCCCGGGGACCCCACGCGCTGCTGGCGCCTGGTCCCCACATCTCGCCCGCTTCGATTCCTTGATTAAAATAAAATCATTGCAGGTGAGGCGTTTCAATTAGCAGGACTCTGGCACACGTCTTCCCCTGACTAATTGATGTGATTTGCTGCAAAGGGAACTTTTGGGGCTGATCGATAAACTAGAGAGTGTTTAATTAAGAGGGAGCCCTAAAACTCGTTGCATTGATCAGTTGCAGGTTTATCTTAATTAGCAGTGGGATGGTGTGTGGTTCCCAGCCCCACACCCCCAGTGGCATCACGGCTTGGATGGCAGAGAAGCAGCAACACCTGAAAGAGCAGAGCAGGGTGTTAATGAGGGGAGGTCAATAAATGAGGCTGCTATTAGCATGGGAAATGCCCCTCATGGGAGGGAGATGGCCTGAGGAGGATGCTCTGAGCTCTACAGGTTGCATTTGGGGGTGGATGCTGCTGGTTTCCAGGTTGTTTGGAGGTTTCTTGTGGAGTGTGTGGTGAGTCTGCAGAGCCCCTTGTCCTGCTCACCAGTGATGTTGAGCCCCGCAGCTGGGCTGGGCTTGTTCCCTGCCCTGGCTTTGGTTGGGGCCACTGGTGACAAAGGGCTGTGGGGCGTTGGAACAGGCTGCCCAGGGCAGTGCTGGAGTCACCATCCCTGGAGGGCTGGACAGACGGACATGAGGTTCTCAGGATGTGGGGCAGGGATGGGGGTGGGGGAATGGTTGGATTCCATCATCCTGAGGGTCTCAGAGATTCACTGATACCAAAACTCACAGCCTTCCCACCTGCCCCCTGCTCAGCAGCTCTGTCAACAGCCACCGGATCGATGGGCGGCTGTGAAACCCCGAGTGCTGCGCTCCTTGTATCATTTATTATTTACGTCTCTCAATTTAAAAGATTTACAGCCTGGTTGTAAGTATTTCCAAAGGCTGTTTTCTCAGAGAGTTTAAGTAGCGTGGAAGTGAATTAAGCCGCAATGCAAACAGCCTCGGTCCCGGCCCCGCGGATGCTGGGGCTGCTCCGTGTCTTTGTGTCGTCTTCAATGGAAATTGGGGTCCTGCTGGCAGGGATCCGGCAGATCCCATCCCGGGAATAGAGAAGGGAATGGGATACCATGGTTGTCAGCTCTGCCTTTGGCTTTCCACCCACTGGCGGTTGCGCACGCAGATGCACCAGCCGTGCCTCATCCTCAAGAAACGCTTAGGGAAGGACTTTTGCCACCTCATTTATTTCCCCTGTGGAATTAGGACGCGTTAGGTCGGTCTGGCTGGGCAGGGATGCTGCGTTGGGAAACTGAAGCACGGAGGGTGCTGTTGGGACAAGCCGGCAGCTCCCTGCTCCACCTTCTCAGCTCCAAATATTCCTGATAACCCCTCGCTGGCCACCACACGCCTGCCCACCACGGCCAATGCGTCACGCAGACATTTCAGCCTATTGCAACTAATTGTTCGTGGGACTTCCCATTAATTACTGGCTGCTCTTTGCGTTCAGCACCCCGGGAGCCGCTGCGGTGACCGGTGTCCCGCTCTAACAGCCGCACCCCGCTCTGCTCTGCTGCAGGTCGCGGCGCTGGAGAGGCAGATCTTTGATTTCCTGGGCTACCAGTGGGCACCCATCCTGGCGAATTTTTTACACATCATGGCTGTTATTTTGGGTATTTTTGGGACCGTCCAGTACAGATCCAAATACCTCATGATGGTAGGTACCGCTGTGGAGGATGCTCCCGCGCCTGGGTGCAGTGTCCTCAGCCCCAGGTCCTGTATCCCAACCCAGATCCCTGTGGATCCAGCGGGATCCAGCGAGCTGGGGGGATGGAGCGGGGTGTGTTTCGGCACGGTGTACCCTGACCAGCTCTCTCCCTGGCAGTACGCGGTGTGGCTGGTGCTGTGGGTCGGCTGGAACGCCTTCATCATCTGCTTCTACCTGGAGGTTGGACGCTTGTCACAGGTAACGCTCCCCCTATCGCCTTCCCTCCATCTTTCCATCCTCCCTGCTGTCCTGCTCTCACCCTCCTCCTTCCCCTGTCCCCAAAAAGGACCCAAAACCCCCAGGGATGCAGAGGAGGTTGCCCAGCATCCCTGGACCATGCTGGGGGGTGATCCCACGGTCCCATCTTTCAGATGGCTGAATGCAGCTGCAGCATCACCAGCAGCTGTGTCCCTGCCTCAAGGCCAAGCTGCTGCGTTGGTGACAGCTCTGTGACATCCAGGATGTCACCTGGGCATCATGGCACACCTGTGTGCTGCTTCACCAAGTGGTCTGTGCCCACCGGTGTCGGGGGAAGCCACAAGCCCTGAGGACACTGGCTGTGTGTCAGGGAGATTTGGGGTTCATCAGCTGCGCCGGGTGCCTGCGATGCTCGTGGAGCATCCTTGGGTTGGAAAAGCCCATTTTGTGTCTGCCCGCTCTGCAAAGAGCCCCAGCTCCACAGCCTGTGCCGCCTCCTCTGCTCCTTCCCGCAGGACCGGGACTTCATCATGACCTTCAATACCTCACTGCACCGCTCGTGGTGGATGGAGAACGGGCCGGGCTGCCTGGTGACGCCGGTGCTCAACTCCAACCTGGCGCCCGAGGACCATCACGTCATCACCGTCAGCGGCTGCCTGCTCGACTACCAGTACATCGAGGTGGTGAGCAGTGCCACGCAGATCTTCCTGGCGGTAAGGGCGGCTGCCGCCGCTTTTCCTCCTCATCCCAAATCGCGAAGTGAGGAAGAGGGAATGATGGCAGGGACGGGGGTGGACAGATTCCAACTGGAGGTGTCCCCCCATCACACAGCCATTCTGTAGCATCAAGGGCAGCATTGGCTTAGGGGTGGGAGGAGCGGAGCATTGCGGGGGTGCTGCCCACCCCAGAACCTGCTGTGGGTTGGGTGCTGCAGGAATGTGGGGGGTCTCAGTGTAACACACCGGGGTGTGGGACCTGGTGGGATGTGCCGCTTGCTGGTAAGGGGGGGTCCCCCCTTCCTGGTAGCTCTGTCACCCCATGGGGAGGCGGGAAGGGGACACACGGGGATGCAAAGCTCCTGGGGAGCCTGGGAGGCTCAAATAAAATCACAGGATGGTTTGTGTTGAAGGACCTTCCCAGCCCCCAGTGCCCCCCCTGCCATGACAGGGACATCGTCACCAGCTCAGGGTGCTCAGACCCCGTCCAGCCTGGCCTGGGGTGTCTCAGGGATGGTTCATCCACCGCCTCTCTGGGTACCTGGGCCAGGCTCTCACCGACTTCTCCCTGTTTGCTTTTGTTTCACAGCTTTTCGGCTTTGTCTACGCCTGCTACGTCAGCAAAGTGTTCCTGGAGGAAGAAGACAGCTGTAAGTGACACTTGCTGGGGACGGGAGCGGTGCCTGGGCTGCGGGTGGGCGAAGGGATCCCTTTAGTTGGGTTTTTTGCCCTGTTTTTCCAAAATCATTCTACAAAACACCCCTCCAGAAGCGCTGAGCCCCCCAGCCTCAATTAACCAGGCGGTTGAGGCCGTAGCCGTCCAACCGCATTAAATGCTCATCTGCCATTTATTAATTGGCGCCAGCTGGCAGCTCCCGCGGGCAGGGACGCGCCAAAGCCACCGGGATACATTCGGCATCGCGCTCCTTCCCCACGGCACCGGATCGGCGGCCCCGCCGGTGCCGGGACCCACCGATGGTCCCAGCCGGGAGGTGCCGGGTCCGGCACCCCCGCATTCTCACCGCAGCGCTGCCGGGAGCCGATGTAGCGGAAAAGGAAAATCTCCGTGTGAAATTGGACACTGCCTGCGGTAATAACTTGTTTCTGTACCGGGGGAGCTGGCAAAAGGGTTTATCTACCACCGCCGGCTTTGAAGCGTGTTTGCATTCAAACAAACTCCTGCATTCAATACACTTTTAATATTAATGCTGCTGGAGCCCAAGATTCAAATGCAGCTTTTTTAATGGAATATCTTATTAGATTTGGAAATGGATGGATGGCATCAAAATTGAGAGCTGGCTGAATATTAAGTCGGGAAGATAAATATGCTGGGAGAACTGGGCTCCCCCCTCGAGCTTCCTGCTGTTTCCTGGACACCCACGTGTGAACCCACCCGGATCTCAGCTCTATGGGGATTAATATATTGGTTTTTGGGACATGGGTCACACTGCAGGTCCCGTGGGGGTTTGGAAACCCCCTTGGCTGCGCGTGGTGCCCGTTCCTGGGCTGGCTGAGCAGGGTGAGGGTTCAGGTCTGGGGGCAGGTGGAGAATCCCAGGTTGGAAGGGACCACAAGGATCATAGAATCATGGAATGGTTTGGGTTGGAGGGACCGTCCCAGCCCCCAGTGCCCCCCTGCCATGACAGGGACATCTTCCCCAGCTCAGGGTGCTCAGACCCCGTCCAGCCTGGCCTGGGGTGTCTCAGGGATGGTTCATCCACCACCTCTCTGGGTACCTGGGCCAGGCTCTCACCACCCTCAGGCAACAATTCCTTCCCCATGTCCAGCCTGAATCTCCCTCTTTTAGTTTAAAACCATGAACCACTGGGCTGGAAATTGCAGCCGTGACAACTGATATACTGGTGTCTGCAATTCCCGTAAATGACAGGCTTGAAACAAGATGTATTTCCCCCATAACTCTCCTTAAATGCCCACTTGGAGACAATAATAGGGTAATTTTCCCCACTTTGTCCAGCCTGCAATGCAAGGGCTATGGTGGTGAGGAGAGGAGAGCCCGAGGGACCTCTGCGAGCTGGTCCAGCTCCTTTCCTCTGATTCTCACCACGCTTTCCTGGGATGCTGCTGGGACCGGGGCTGTTGCCATGACCTGGGATGCTGCTGCAACTTGGGATGCTGTGGTGACGTGGGATGTTGCAGTGACCCGGGATGCAGCTGCAAACTGTGATGCTGCATGTCCCTGGGGTGCTGCAGTGACCTGCGTGACCCACGGGTACCATCGGGGCAGGTAAACCGCCCTGCTGCCCTCCCCAGCTCACCTCGCTGCTCTCCCCCCTCTCCCCAGTCGACTTCATTGGCGGCTTTGACTCCTACGGCTACCAGGCGCCCCAGAAAACGTCACACCTACAGCTACAGCCGCTCTACACGTGAGTCCGCACCGGGGAAAAGCCTTGGGGATGCTCAGGGATGCAGGAGCCCCTCGAAGGTGCCTCATCACACCATCGTAACCCAAAATATTTGGGTCTGTGGGTCTGCTTGGTCTCAAAAAGCGCAGGAGCTCCACAGGGGCTGGGGCTGGGCAGTTTTGGGGGGGATCGTGCCCTTGTTGTGCTTTTTGCTGTTTTCGTTTGCTGAGCAGCAGCGCGCCGGCGCTGCCCGGGGGAGCACAGCTCTTCAGATAAGTGCAGCTGACTTGCTTCTTCTCCCTTACCCATTAAGCTTAACTAGATAAATGCTCAAACGCGATAAGGCTGCGAAATCTAAAGGGATTAGCCTCGTGCGGGCTTTGCCGGATGCCAAAAATTAATTATATTTTAAGCCTTCTATGCAAATTCAAGGGCACGCCATGCAATTAGAGATGCAAAGAGGGGGCTGCGGTGGAACAAACACGTTTATGTTGTTGCTGGGCCCTCCCTGGGTGTTTGGGTCTCCTGTGTGCTCTCCCTGCTGCAACAGTGCGGGGGAGCACCCATGGGTGCTGTGCCTCGAGCTGGAACGTCCCCAAGAGCCCCCCGGTCCCTGGGTGAGTGGGGCACAGCAGGACGGGGACATGGATGGTGGCACGGCCTGGGGGTTGAGGGGGGTGTCCTGCCCCCGCAGTGGGTGATGGAGGGTTTGAGTGCACAGTTTGGGGATGGGTTGTGTCCCCCCCAGGTACCAGAGCACCTCGTCCCATGGTGACGCTGGGGACAGTGCAGCCTGGCTCCCCAGCCTCACTCCCCACCTGCGGGGCTGGCTCGGTCAGCAGTCCTTGTAATTAGATTGCTTCCTAATTAATCAAGCTCGTGGGCCACCCGCATCCTTGTGGCCTTTCTGCCCAGGAGGGGTCACAACCAGACACTGTCACGGCTCTGCCAGCCTCCCTGCCCGCAGCCCCCTCCATCCTACCCCGGCAGCTCATTAATAACTTGCCACCTAATTAATGCAGCTGTAATTTATATCAAGGTGCCTCCATCACCCTGACAGCGTGGTGGGTCAGGCTCGTGGGGCCGGGGGGATGCACCCTGTCCCCAGGGTGTGAGACACTGGGTGCTGTGGCAGCACGGTGACACCCGAGGGGAATTGGGGGGTGCTGGTGCAGCGGTGGCCCCACCTCGGGGGGACAGGGGAGGTCTCGCTGCCACCTGTGACCCATGCAAGATGTGCAAGGTGCCGTCCCAGCTTAGTGGAGCGAATCCGGCCACTTGTGTCCCCAGGGGACAGCTGAGCGGGAGGGACGTGGGGCTGCATCCTGGCCCAACAAATTAAAGCTTATTGTGCCGTTCCCAATTAGCTGTAATTGGATTAATGGTGGCGCGGGGGAGGGTTTCCACCCAGCGGAAGGAGGAGGATGTGCCATGTCAGCAACTGCTCCTCTTCCCCTCGGGTCCCTCCTGCCTGGCCAGGGTGGCACCGGGTCCCCACCCGCCATCTGGGTACCCACACTGTCTGTCCCCCACCCTGAGAGGGGGCCCTCACCTCCAAAATCCCTCCTGTAGCACATGGGGACGGTGGGAAACGCAGGTTGGGAGCTGGGAGCTGAGACCGGGGCAGTTGTGACAGGGATGGGGGTCCCATGTGCTGTCCCAAGGGACGGGGGGTGTTTCTGGTGTGAGGGGCTGTGTGTGTGCCCTCTGCTGTGGCTGTGTCCATGTGTCTGTTTGTCCGTGTGTCTGTGTGTGCCCTGTGCCAGGATCTGGCCCCCCTTGTGACAGGGACTCCCAGACCCTGGTGTCACCCTGACCCCCTCTCCCCTCTGTCCCCAGGTCCGGGTAACCCCCTCCCGCCGGGATCCAGCCCAGCGTGGGAGCCCCAGAGCGACAGGACCCCCAGAGCGAACTGTCCCACACCCGATGACACGACCCCCGGCCAGGCGGGGACACCACGTGAAGCCGCCCGGTCCCCTCCTGCCTCCCCGCACCCCACAGGACCCCCCGGAAACAGAGCCAGGAGCTGCACACCCATCCCAGCCTGGATCCCCCCAGCCCAAACCACCCACCCACGGGGGGGCTGGATCAAGGGGACCCCCCAAAGCTGTGCTGTCCCCCCAGGCTCCCACACTCTCCCAGGACGGGGACGTGGGGACACACGGGGTGGCAGCATCGCTGCTGGACACTTTTCTGCTCTTCTCCCAGCCCGGTTTTCCCCCGGAGCAGCGGCCGGGCGGGGGCGCCTGGCACAGGATTGGGGCAAAACCAGCTGGTTTGGAGCGAACTGGGAGCAGAGCGAGACATAAACACAGCTTTGGGGACAGCGGGGCACACAGACCAGCCTTGTCCTCTGTGGGGTTGGGACAGTTTCCCCAAACGCTGGGTTTGGGAGTGGGGCTGGCCCCAAAAATGGGGTTTTTTGCTCCCAAAAGGCGTTTTCCAGCCCCCCTGGCTGGATGGAACAGCGTCGAAGGGGCTCGGGCTGGGATTGATCCCCTCATCCCGAGGAGCTGGATCCGACCATCAGCATCTTGCCTCAACCTCCCCGAATGTGGGGCTATGGCAGGAACAGAGCACCCAAAACCCCCATGGCCTCCCCATCCCTGCCGGATTTTGGGGGGGATCTCGCTCAAATTTGGCAATACTGACGCTGCTGTCGACACAGCCCCTTGCCGGCTGTTTTAACGAATCTAATGAATGTTTTGGGTTGGGTTTTTTTAATTATTGGTTTGTTTTGTTCTGTTGGGGTTTTTTGTTATTTAGTTTAATTTAAAGTGCCTGAGTAGACTCTGGCTGAGTGTGACCCCCCCCGAGCCTGCGCCGGCTCCCCCAGGCCCCTCCGGCCGAGCTGCCGCCTTGCCAGGCAATAACTTTGCCACCCTTTCCCCCTCTTTTCTTTTCCTTTTCCCAAGGAAAATAGTGGTTTTCAAGCAACCCCCCAAACACACCCCATCCCCAGCTCTGCGGACAGCAGCATCTCCAGGGTTCATCTTCCTCTCTAGGTTCAAGGATGCTCTCACTGACCTGCCATGGGATGGGGTGGGATGGGATGGGATGGGCAGACACCCACCCACTCACAAGCCTTCTCAAACCCCGCGGGATGCAGAAGGAAACGTTCCCATCGTTTAAACCCATTCGAAGAGCTTCCCTTCCTCCTGAGCTCGGCGGGACCCAGGCACCGGCACTCCACAGATCCTTTGTTTTTTCAGTTGGCTTGTTTTTATATGAGACTGTATTTGTAACGTGAACCGAGGATTTCTTTTCTATTCTGTAATTATAAAAGTCGAAGGAAAGTTTCACCTGATGGCTGTTCTGGTGTTGGGGCATTTCCCTTCTTCCTGCAGTCAAATTGATTAAAAAGTGGTGGGATTTTTTAATTCTTGCTTTTCCCCCCCAATTAACGCTGCCAGCTCGCGCCCGCGGGCTCTGCGTCACCCAGGGGGATGTCGCCTCCTCCCTCGCTGCCCGCACAGGTAATTTCTTCTCTGCTGGTAAAATAACAGAAAGAAAAGGTAAAAAGAATAAAGCAGAAATGCGGAAAAGCAGCGTTGTTGGGGCCAGGTGCGGGCATCAGCGCATCCACCCCACGCTTTGGGCACAGTACAGTCTCAGATCACTCATTCCTCTTGGGAAATGGATGGGAAAACATCTCCTGCCTTTCCGCCCTCCCCCGGGACACCCGAGCCTCCTGCTCCCCCTGCGGCCGGCGCGTCCCTTGCCGAGCAGGAGGATGCTCGGAGCGCGGCGGGTGCCTTGTCCCCAGCTCCCAACAGACCAGGGTTCATCGTCCCCAGCAGCTCCCTGCGGTTTTACAGCCATAATCTGATTTTCAGAGCAGCAGGAGAAATTCTTTGAACTAAAACTGATACGAGCGATCACCCGAGTGCCTCGGCCATCCCCGATGTGAGATGTGCCCCCTCCTGCTCGCACCCCACTCTGAAGCTGGGACACGGGTGCAGCATCCCCAGTAGCGATGCTCTTATTGCCCTGAAAAATATCAGGGCATCTCAGATTTTAAAAGTATGTGAGTGTGGGCATTGCACTGCTCCCCACAGCCATGTGGGGGTCTGGGGAGGTTTTGCTTTGAACCCCTTACACCCTGGGCCAAGCTGGTCCATCCTCACAGCCCCTGGCCTGGCCGTGGCTGAGATGTAATTAGAGAGTCCAAGCATCTCTTGCCACTATCATGTGAAGAAACCCTGTGTCACTGTAAACAGGAAGGGCAGGAAGAAAAACGAGTTGATTTTCTTCCATCCCAACCCGAGCAAAGAAACGGCTGAGGAGCAACAAAGGATTAATTTACCGCGCGCAGAAACGCCGGCTCCCTCCCGCAGCCGCGGGACCCCGGCAAGCCACAGATGTTAAGGAGTAAAAAAGCCGCTTTCACAACCTCAAACAAAGGCATAGAGATGCTTTTCAGGGACTCGAGGAGATCTGTAGATCCGGCTGCCGCGGCCCTAGGTGTGCCGAATTAAATACGGCTGGTCCGAGGAAACAGGAGCAGGAGAAGGAGCGAGGCCGGTGGGATGCCGTGGGTGAATGAGAGCGATGATGTTTCCATGCCTGGAGGGGAGCTTCTTGCTTGCTTTCAGGGGTAAACTGATTAAGAAATACATCCTGGGCCTTATTTTTCCCCCTTTGATTCCTTAGCTGGGATGGGCGGTTCTCCAGTGGTCGCTGCCAGGTGGGACGTGCAGTGGCATCCCCAAGGGACACTCCACTCCTGGTGTCGCATCGCCACCGCAGCCCCCAGCCCCACATCCCTAAATGATGCTCTTTCTGGTGCTCCCATCACCTCTGGTCGCAGCTGGAAGGTGACAGGGGGATGGGTGTTTGTTGGAAAGGCTGATGAAAAGGCAGGAACGTGGCGCAGGGCTCAGTCCCTCTCCTCGCTGCTGTCACACGTCTCAGCAGCCAGATCCAGGGGGAAAACCCACGCGGTTCAAAAACAAACAAGACTTTCCTTTTTCCTGGTTTATAGCTTCTATCAGTTCGTTGTGTGGCTGCTTTTACTGTAGGTTGCTCAATTACCTTCTCGCTAATAGACTGTTATCAGTGGGCTGGCAGAGGGACACTCGAAGATGCCAAAAACATTTCTCGCTGCCTGGTCCCTGGGGGAAGCACCTTCCTCACCCCATAGGAATGAGGAGGAGTCCTGTGTGTCCATTCTCAGCGTGGATTTAACCCACCCTGGATCCCATAAACCCATCCTTGATTTGTCTCCGTTTCTGCAGGGCATTCTTTGCCGCCTGGCTCTGGCTGTCGTTGCGGCGCTGGCTCTGCGAGCCGTGGCGAACCGGCAGGACAGCGGGATGCGGAGGAGGGCCCTGGCAGAGCTGGTTTCCACCCGTGGGATGTGTGGCACGGCTTTGCCAGCCGCCTTCCTGCACACAGAAATAGCGACATGTGTTGTTAATGACCCTCAAGGCATTGCCCAGAGTTCCCTGCTGGTTGTCCTCACACCCCGGAGCGGGGACCCGGTGTCAGGCTTGGTACCACTCGAAGCACAGCTGATGGGTGGGTGTTGCTTAAAAACTTTCATTTTAGGGGGGGTGTATTTTTGCAAGAAACAGCAACTTTCCAGCCAAAACGAAACTTTCAGACTTTCCTGTCATCAGGTGGGT
Organism: Nesoenas mayeri; assembly: GCF_963082525.1. Taxonomy (NCBI): domain Eukaryota; kingdom Metazoa; phylum Chordata; class Aves; order Columbiformes; family Columbidae; genus Nesoenas; species Nesoenas mayeri. The sequence goes on from NC_137571.1 coordinate 6,906,239, forward strand.
CCGCAGCCAGAACTCCCTTCAGCTTGCCGCAACCGCAACATTTCACCAGCCGCTTTTAGACACTTTGGCTGCCGACTCCTGGAAACGTCTGCGTTGGGTTTCTCAGCGTGAGCATGGAAACCTGTAGGCGAAAAGTGTCGGTGAAAACCACGGTTTTATCTGATCGCTGAAGGCTGCTGCAGAAACGGAGGGACGTTTCCCGTCTGGGGCTGCTGATGACGACAAGTCCAACCCGGAAAGCGGTTACGTGTGTGACCTGTATCTGCACATGTGGGACTGGGCTCTCGGGGGAAGGTCCCTGGGGAAGGTCCATGATTTGAGGTCTCTGGTTGTCTTTGCGAAGCAGCCGATGGAGCGATGTGGGGGTCAGCACATAGCCCGTGTTCACGAAAAGCTACTAAAGCTGCCCGGCTGCAGGGCTGGTCATTTTTGTCTCAAGGCAACATGGTTTGATGACACATCATCCCAATGATGAAGCTGAATGATGTAGTTGGCTCCTAAAGCTTTTTGGTCAAGCCAGCACATTTTGAAAGTATTCTGCACGAATACCTCAGCAGGTTTTGGCTTGGTTTAGAAAGAAATCCAGTAATTCAGTGGATTCTGCGGGAGGGATGAAGGTGCTGGTGGTGGAACCCAAACTCCGACTCAGTCCCACAGCCACAGGGCTGCGTGTCCCCACATGCTGCTTCTCCGCGCCTTTCTTCCTCAACTGAATAAACTACTTACTGGTGTAAGTGGGTTTTAACCACTAATACTTCATCCACAGGAGGACTCCTTCCCTCCCCCTCTCATTTTACTGGTATAAATGTAATTATCCCAGGTATAATTAACATAAACAGTGTTTCTGGTGTCAGCAAGCAGGCTGGGTGTGTGCTGCCAGCCGCTGCGGTGCAGCTGTTATCTCTGGCTCGCAGCACAGGGTCAGCGCTGCTCGGGACCCCCGTGCTCCGCCAGCACCGCAGCTTGGGGCCAGACGGCCCCCCCAGTGCCATGGGGTGCCGAGGCTGCCAGTCTGCAGGCACAGCACCCCAAAATCTGGCCAGCAGAGGCAGGTAGGGACCTGCCAGCCCTCCTTCCCCGGGGCTGTGTGGTGAAGACGTGCTGTGGGAAAGAGCTCACGTTTCGCAGCCCAAATATTCGTCAGCTCGGAGTCAATGCTCATGCCTTGTATGAGCCTGGGATGTTCAGATGTTGCAGAACGCATTCAAAGAACAAGGGTGTCTGAACATATTTATTTGCTCTGTGCCAAGACAACACAGTTTCACCATTTGCAACTCTGCTACGCCATGAGGCTGGCCTTGCACACGCTGGCAGCGCTTTGGGGATGTTGCATGGTCCACCATGGCACGGCAGAGCCCGGTTTAGGGCTCTACCAGCTGGAAGGTGGAGAACTGATCCGGCCTTACCGCACAAGCGTGCTTCTGAGGCCGTTTCCTTGTAGCATGGCAGTGCAGCTCGGCAGAATGAGCTGCATCTCCGTCAGGAACGCTTGCCAGGAGAACCTGCTGATGCTCCCTCCTATTGCGGTGAAAAGCCCAGAGGCAGCCAGACCTCGCCAACAGGAGCTACTCGTTGTGCACGATCCGCGCCGCAGCCGTTCCTGGGGTGCTCGGGGCCTGCCAGGGCTGCATGGGAGCACGGCAGCGGAGGCCGTGCCCAGTGCCACGCACGCGTTCGGGCAACGCGCTGCTGCGGCGCAGGCAGCCGAACCCAGTTTATCACAGCAGGGTTTTGCCTGGCACCGGGTCAAATAAGCCACGCCGGTGCTGGCTGAAGGAAGCTTTGGGTGGCTGTACAAGGGTTGGCTTAAAAAACAGCATTGACCGCAAAAGCCTTTGTTAACTCTTTATTCTGGAGGCTCCCCAGCGTGCCTGGCTGGGGTGCTCGGCACTGCCCATGCTGCAGCCGTGAGCTGTATTTCCGCAGGGTGTTGGAGGGGGCTGGGGTGAGGCTCTGCTTCCCCGCAAGCCCTGGCTGGGCTGCACGTTCTGTCGCTGGAAGCAGCAGCGTGTCAGCGGAGACACCCACCACCCCGCAGCCCTTCGGGGAGAAAATGGGTGCAAGCCACACAGCTCGAGCTCCGCTGGATCGGGCTCTGCTCATGCTTTAACGACTGTGATAAACCAGGCTTGCAGTTACGTGTGGCACCTGAAACCACAGCCTGGTTGCTTCCCCCACAAAGCCCAGGCTTGAGGGGAATCTGCCGCCAGCCCCGCGCGGTCTGCGGACCCCGCGAGTCGCTGCAGCCGCCACGCTGGGCCGCGGCGCGTTCGCTCTCCCTGTGCATGCGAGGGCATGTCCCGAGCCGCGTCCCTGCACCGCCACCTCCCCCTGCTCTCCACGCGTGGGTCGCTTGCTTGGCCAGGAGGAGAGAAAATATCGCGTCTGCGTGTCAAGCGCAGGCACTGAATCCCGGGAACACACGGGCCCTGAATCCCGGGAACACGCGGGCCCTGAATCCCCGGAACACGCGGGCCATGAATCCCGGGAACACACGGGCCCTGAATCCCCGGAACACGCGGGCCCTGAATCCCGGGGCGAGAGGCGCACAAAGGCAGGAGCGGCCGCTCCCGGGCGCTGCCCCTTTAACATGGAGGTGTGAGCGCAGGAACTACCGCTCCCGGCGCTCAGCGCGGCGCGGGCCGCCCCGGCAGCCGGAGCGGGGCACGCTGGGCTCTGTAGTTTCCACACCGCGCTGGCTGTGTGGGGAGCGGGAGTACGGGAAACGTGGGGGAAAACACCCCAGAATTGTGCTTGGCCGCCGGCGCTGGGCTTGCGAGGGCGCGGAGGAGCCCGCGCCCCGCTGTGATTGAGCCTCCGGGCGGTTCTTCGTGCGCACAGCCCCGGGTGCCGGGGGGTTCGGGCAGGAGGTGGTGATCCCTGCGGCCTCCCCGCCACCCAGGGCCGGCCCGGGGGCTGGGGGCGCCCAGGGCCGGGGGCGCCCAGGGCCGGGGGCGGCGGAGGAGGCTCAAGCACAGCCCCGTTAGCCCGGGCAGCGCTGATGGCGGCGGCGTGAGACCGAGCGCGGCCCGTGCTCCCGGCCGCACCTGGGGAAGGGGCCACACACAGCCTGAGGCCGCGGGCCCAACCCGGGCCTGGCCCCAACCCGGCCCGGGCCTGCCCGGAGAGCGGCGACCCCCATGACGGGACGCGCAGGAGGGCGCCGGGCACCGCCTGACCCCTCCGGGCGCTCCCGGGCCGGCGCCGTGCGGGCCTAGGGGGGCGGAACGGGGCGCGGGGGCGCGGGGCCGCGGGCAAGGCCCGGCCCGGCCCGGCCGGGGGAGCGGCGGCCCGGCGGCGCTTGGAGCGGCCTCGCCTTCCCGGCGTGCAGCGCGGCGCCCGTCCCCGCCGGGCCGCCATGTTGTCGGAGTGAAAGGCAGGGGGAGAGGCAGGCGGCGAGCGGCCTGGGGGGGGCCGAGATCCGTCTTCATCCTACCGCTCCGCCCGTGAGTATCGGCACCGGACCGGGCCCCGGGCGCGCCGCGCACCTCCGCGGAGCCGCCGGTGGGGCCATATTGGTGGGGAGGGCGGGCGGAGCGGCGCCAGGCCGCCCCGAAGGCGAGCGGCGATGGGGCGCTGCGCCCGGCTCTCCCGCCCGGCTCCTTGTCGGCGCTCGGGGGCCGGGGCCTGGCCCCTATTGTTAGCGGGGAGGGGGGCGCGGCGGGCCCCGGCCTCCCGTGCGCGGCTCCCCGGGCTCCCGCCGCCGCGCCCCGGCACGGAGGGGGGTGTTATTGTTGGGGGGGGCCCGCGGGTCCATCCCGGGCGGCGCCGGCGCCCCCCGCCCGCGTCCCCCCGGGCTCGGCCCGCTGCGGGTTCCCCGCCCCGGGCTTCCCCCGCTGCCGGGGGGCCCAGCCCGGCCCGCCGGGAAGGGCCGAGGCCGCGCTTTGTTGCCCGGGGGGCCCGGCCCGGTGCTGCCCCGCGGTGGGGGGGTGGTTGTGTTTCCTTCGCACCCCCCGGCCCTGGGGGGTGTTCGGCGGGGCTGGGGGTCGGTGTCCCCGGCACGGAGAGGGTCGGTGCCTCGGAACGGGAGGGGAGGAAAACGCAGACAATACTTTCTGATGTGCTGGGTGACCCTGGTGTTTTGTTTTTGTATTTATTTTTTCCCCCTCGTTTTTATCTCGTTTTCATGTAATAACGGCATTCGGCCCTTTTTAGTTGCGAACTGTGTTTTTAAGAGTTTGTCTCTTGCCCCAACCTAAGAAAGACTCTGTTGTTTTTTTTTTTTTGGTCAATGTTTAATAACTTTGTCCTGAGCAGAGATTTTATTCGACAGATCATGAGTAAGGAATTTCCTTTATTGAGAAGGAGGGAGGTGGGGTAAGGGGTAGCATTTATATTACAGTGGTTTAATGCTGGTTTAAGCAATTATTTTGGTGATCAGTGCCCCCGCGTCCTGCTGCGTCTCCCCATGTTTTCAGGAAAACACAGGGTTTAGCCTTAAAAGTTCTGGTAGGCCACACAGCTCTCGAACAATGGCTGCGCTTAAATTTCCACTGTAACTTTCAAAAAAACCCCAAAAACCCCAAAGCCACCCGACCCAAACTCTCTTCTAGTTCACGGTTGAGCTCTTTGAAACGCAGATCTTGTGCTGACTTAATTTTTCGATATCGTGTGTTGTTTTTAGAGGAACACTGAATAGGAGCGGTGGAGCGCGGAGCTGCGCTTGCTGCGGATTAAAGCCGCCTTGTTCAGCGCCGTTGCCGCTTGTGCTTAAAACTTGCTTGGAGGTGATTCCGAAGTTTCTGTTGCTTGTGGAACATCCCATAGTCTAAAGGGTTTTGCTTGTGATGATAACACAGTTTATTTACACGCTATGTTTTTATCAAGGGAAAGGGAAAATTGTCCTTTTTGAGCAAGCTGGAGCAGCGTAGAAGCCTTTGTTTGTAAATACACGACTCTTCCCAGCGAAGGGTTTATTTAGGTAAAGTTGATATATTTTTACGAAGAGTTTGGAAATGAAAAGGGTCCCGGTAGCCATTAGCGAGTCTTGCAGCTGCCGCTCCGCTCGTGAGTGTGCGTTGTGTAGGTGACTTCACATATTTCTGATGCTCCGTGCGCTTTGAATGACAGGATTCAGCTGTCCGCTGCATTTAACACGGCATTTCTATAAAAACACAGCTTGGAACTAAACTTGAACTACCCAGAATGCTCCTTTTCCCTTTGCTCCCTTTCAAAATGTCGCCTTTGCCAAGTTTTTTTTCTCTCTCTCGTGTTGGAGCTGCCTTGTCTGGATCAGACGAAAGAGGAAGCGTCTGCGAGCAGGAGCCACTTGTGTGGAACTGCCTGGTAGCTCGCCCGAGATTTTCTAGAGCCTCAAAACTCCCCCAGATCTTTATAGTGACACTGTTATTAACGATTGGTGTGCAGGTTAAATCAGAAATTAATTTGTGCTGGTGAGCAGCGCTGCCTTTTGAGGGAGCAAAGTGAGGTTGTGGCTGTGCAGGCGCCCACTCGTGATTCCTAGTAGGGGCATTTCCCCTGGAAACAGGGACTTTTCACAGTCCAGAATACTTGAAAGCTTTTGTGGATTCATAGTATGTTCCTGTACTTTTCTAAAGACTACTCTGGGATAACTTGTAGCTTCTTTTTGTAGGGGCTGCTCAGATTTCATTGTCTACCATTATTTTACACCCCAGCTTCGTGATGTGTGACTTTCTTACCTGTATTTACTTAATTATTTTCTTTCTTGCTGCATAGAGAAGCTTTATTAGCTCCTTTCATGTTACTGAAGGATTTTGATAATGTTTATTAAAGAGAAACTAAAGGGAAAATACCAGTAATTGATAGTATTGTATTGTTAAAAATCAGTGAAGGTTTAGCAATACCAGGTGTTGTCAGAGAGTTTAATGGGGTGTTTGAGGAAGGTGGTGATTTCCAGCATTTTTGGAAAAAGAATGAGTTGGTTCTGTGAAATGTTGTTGGTAGCGAAGTTGTGACGGTTTTTGAATGTATAGAAAGCTTTGCAGAGCTGCTTGTTTATGTGGCCACAGAGGCTTTGTGTGTGTCAATAAATACATGTTGTGTGTGCAGTGGAAAAGTCCTATCTCTGCAGCTTTTATAGTCATTTTCCTGTGAATATTAACACTGTTGTCAATGAGTGGGAAAACCTTGAGTAAATTTGATCAAAGACAAGATTTGGGTTTTTTTGTGTGTATGTCAACTTTCTCCACTGTTGGAAAATTATTGTAGTAGTTGAGTGTTGTTCAAAATTACTGTGAGGAGCAGAGAGGACATGGAGCCGCTTCTCAGGCCCCCAGAGCTGCTGTGGGGATCAGGGCCGGGGGTCAGGGCCACCGAGGGACAACAGGAAAAACAAACCCCATTTTCTTGCCGGTGTGCAGCTGTGGGGCTGCTCACCCTTCCCCACCCGTTCAGTCCCTGTACCTCTGTGGTGTTTGTGTTGCATTCAGGTAACTGAAGAAATAAACTAGCAGTGTGCTTAAGAAAATAATAATTCTGAGTCTACCGCACCTTTAAAAACAAATTTGCTTTGTGTGTGTGCTGTGCATTGGCTTTAGCGTTACATAACGGGGGGAGAACACACAGGTGATGTCTTATCAGCTGATAATATTGTCTTAAAACAACAAACCTGTGTGGTTTTGTGATGCTGGGATGCTATCAAAATATTTGAGAGGTTAGTGAATGAGTGAGTTGCTGTCAGCATAGTCTGCCTGTTGTCCTGCGGCAGATGATTTTGGGTGTAAGCGAAGCATTTGGGGTATTTTTGGTGTTGGGTGGTTCCTGGGACTGTCAGCTCTGGCTGCTCTGGCTCTGGAAGGTTCTGCCACAGGCTGGTTGGCTGCTCCTTCTCCAGGGCACCTCCTACCAAACCTGCTGGTGTGTGTTACCTTCTCATGGCCAAAGCCACCTTCTGAGTTTGTAGGAAGAATGCACATTGTGTTTGGGACTTAATTAACTGTATAAGCAGCAATCCGGTATTTGAAGTTTGCATTTGAAAAGAAAAACCTGTTGCCTTGATGTTTTGCATGACTGAGTGAACACATCGTGGTGCAGCAGGACTTGGATATCGATTGAAGATCTGCCTTGTAATTTGTCAGGTGTAAACAAGCATGGCAGGCACTGATGGTGTAATTTGTGTTCCACTGGGTTTTTCGGAGGCTTTTTCTAGCAATCTTGGGTGGCAGCACTCCAGTCAGCGTTCCGTCCCTCACGTAAACGGGCATTCTGATTTCAGCCTAATGGGCACCTTACATGAGTCTTGCATATACTGATAACACTTTGCAGCACAGAATATGTGAGATTTTTGGCTAGCGTGCATTTTCCTGTGATAGTTGCTAGGTTAACGGAGCAAATAACTACATTAAAAGGAGTCAGATATGGCATCGTGATGTTTCCCCAGTCGCAAGATGGGTGTGTTATTTAATACGTAAAGCCGAAGCTGTAAGGTTTTCACGTTTTCTTTCCCTGCTCTCTTTCTCACCATCTCTCCCCCTGTAGGTGTTGGTGGAATGAGCGTTGCGTGTGTTTTGAAGAGAAAAGCAGTACTCTGGCAGGACTCGTTCAGCCCCCACCTGAAGCAGCACGCTCAAGACACAGCTAATCCCACCATGCCTGTTGTATTGACATCTGGAACAGGGTCCCAGGCTCAGGCGCAGCCGCCCGCAAACCAGGCGCTGGCGGCGGGGACGCACTCCAGCCCCGTCCCCGGGTCCATCGGCGTGGCGGGCCGCTCCCAGGACGACGCCATGGTGGATTATTTCTTCCAGAGGCAGCATGGTGAGCAGCTTGGGGGAGGAGGAAGCGGTGGAGGCGGCTATAATAACAGCAAACATCGCTGGCCCACTGGGGATAACATTCATGCAGAGCATCAGGTAAAGACAAAAAAAAGTTCTATGTTTCCAAACTCAACACGTGAACGCGTCGGGTTCGTGATAGATGCTTTTAATGACACCTTTTAAAGCTTGAGCTGGTCATTGTGCGGTTGGAATGGCAACAGTTGTACTTTCTGTTTTCTCTTTTCAGGATTGCGGTGCCTTGGTAGCTTTGAGCTGCAACGTTCTGCTCTTGAGAGTGTTGAAATCCTGTTGCGCTCTCTGTGACAGTCAAATGCATGTTTGCAAAATTTATCATTCCCTTTATTGATTTTTTTTATGTGTGAACCAGTGTAGCAGTGACTGGAGCTGCTTTTCAGATCTGTTGCTGTAGTTAAATAATTCTTATGTAATGGTATTACAAAACTGCCAATGCATGTAGGTTGGGCTTTTACCATTCCAATATTGAGAAACACAATTCTGGAAGTCGCTGGTAATGTATTTTCCTGTGTTTCTTTGCTTGTTTGTTTTGGGGTTTATGGGTTTGGGTTTTTCTGGTTATACCTGGGAGGGGAAGGAGCTATTTATGTGCTTAGCTGAGCGGAGAAGAGAACAGCCTTAATGCCATGAAACGGTGCTTTTAGAAACACAGCTAACTTCTTACGACGACGTAACGTTTCTGAAAGGGTAGCGGGCCAAACCGCGTCGCCGTAGTAGTGTTTACTCGACATCTCTTCAGTTGCATTGTCAGATGTGCTGGAGTTAAATGAGTCCATGACTCACTCCGGCTTGCTGCCGGTGACCTGTAAGTAACTCGGCGAAGAAAATGTGCTTCCTCTGCGAAGGGAGCAGAACTGGAGTGTAAGCACATTTTAAAAGCAAACGATGCCCACAAATATTGTCGGAGCATCAACCACAAAGCTTTTGCAAGCTTTTGAATAGCTCCTCCCTCTAGTTTTTCAAATAATAGCCAACAAGCTCTTCAGCTTGATTTTCTTCCGTAACTTCTTGAATTAAATGATACTAAGAAATAGTCCACTTAATGAAAACTCATTAGCTTATACTAGTTTAAATGAACTTTTAGAAAATAACACTTGTACTCTTCAGAGGCAGAATATGTCTGAGAAAGTTGTATGGACAAAATATACCTGCAGGATTAAGCTCACAAGGTTGTGTGTGATGCTTTCTCTGTTTTTCCCCTCAAGAAATACCCACCATTATATAGTTAATGTTGGGACCTCACCCGTTCTAGTTCCTGGTGGTTTTTACATTGGGTACAAGGTATTTGTCACGTGCCATGGGTGTTCTGCATTCGATATACATCTTCAAACCGATCCTCATGTTTCGTTTCTTCAAAGCCAGCTCTGAGATGGGCAGTAACGCTTTTCTCGTGTCTCATTTGATGCCGTGTACTCCAGTGATTGCTGGGCAGTTCTATCCGTGTTTACTGCTTCAGCCTTTCTTGGCTGCCCCTTTTTCCGTGGTTCTCTGTTTGCCTCAGCGTTTTACTCATGGGAAACAGAATGTGGGATATATGTAATCCCAATACTGCCTTTTCTTTTGATTTTTTTTTTTTTTTTTTTGGCCACCTCTGCATCTGCTTCTTAAATTATGAATTCCTTGGAGCAAGAACTAGTCTTATGCATACAAAATGGTTTAATTCACTTTGGGCTTAGCTGAGGTAGAATTGAATTTGTCCTGCAAGAACAGAAGTGGAAGGAAGTGCTGGGACACGCAGAGAAGGGAAAGGTTGGGGTGTCTGCTAAGTCTCACTTGCTTATGGATACACTTGTATTACTGCACTTTTGATTTTCAGCTTCCAAAGATACTGCAGGGAGGGCCCTTGCCTTGTTGCCTTGAAGACTGGTTAGGAAACTCAGTAGCTAAAAGATAATGGAAACTTGGAAAAAAATAATTATAGGGTAATATAGGTTAATGCCTGCCTAGAGCTTGGGAGGTCGTAATTAAAGGTAGAGGGATTTTTTTAATTGTTGAATCCCAGTTTCTTCTTGGTTCCACGTGTAGACAGACATCTATCTCTGGTGATAATACTCCAGTGATTTTTTTTACCAAATGATAGCATTTCATTATGTGTTATTAAATAGCGTTGAGCGTTGTGAGAACTGAACTTACGGGATCCTTTCTTTTTCGTTTTTGCTGGTGCTGGCTGTTCCTCCTCCGGACTCGCAGCAGCAGCTCTGGGGAGCGAGCTGTGAATGCTTTAGTGGGGCTGGCTTCAGGCCGTCTCTCTGCCCCAGGGTGCGCGTGGTGTCCTCCTGGTGCACACAGCGAGTTCTCTTTCTATTTTACCTAGAAACTTTCTTTTCCCTTTGCATTTTTCCCTTCTCTCCCAGAAGCTGGAGAGATATGCAAGTGTTATGTAAAATTAAGCAATTACAGATGCTACTGTCATTTTGCATATTTAGGTATCAAAACTAAGCCATCCACACAAACAGCATATACGATAAATTCCTCTTCATTGTAGACACTGAAGTAGTGGTAAAATTGGCCTTTTTATTTTCTGGACTGGAATCTCTGAACTCCTGAGCAAACTGCAGCTGTCTGCAGCTACAAATACTTCACGCCAGACTTTACATGGCAGACACTTGATCAGCCAGGTCTTGACTGCAAAGCGTAGTCTTTTTTTATCCACAAAAGGCAGCGAGATTGTCCATGTCCACCAGCAATTCCAAGATTAAAACCAAAGAGGTTTAGGCTGTTGTTTGTCTATGATGCCTGATTGCTCTTCATACTGTTTGTGCAGTCCTGATAGCTGCACTGGGGTGTTTGCTCGCTGTTTATCCTGCAAAAAATGGGTCGAGATCAGAACCTCACTTGGAGTAGGTGAGTGAAGAGGTACGAGATGCCTCCCGCTGAGGAATGGCCTGGGTTGGATTTGTATTGGTTGTGTATCTCGTTACAAATCCAAACAGCCACCCACTGCTCCCGAGGGGAATGAAAAGACAGTCAAGGTATCAGTCAAGGAGACGTTATCGACACTGAGGAGGTTTGTAGGAAAACTGGGCAGGTTTTTGTGGACGGGGTCTCGCGCGGCTTGTGCGCACACGTATGTTCTTGAACTGGCGAAGACAGAGCATCGCTGGTGGTGGTCCCTTCGGAATTACACTGAATAGAGGCACTCAGACTGTCTGGATTGCAGTTAGGCTAATATGGGAGTTGCTTAGTAGAAGCAAATGATTTTAGGGATTTACTTTCTTTGAGAGCATGTTTAATTAATAATTTGAGACAATAGAACTCTGCAGGGATCGGCTTGTTGAATGTGGGGAATTTTTCACATACAGTTGGTGAAGAATAGTGAGAGCAACAGGGCCGGGACTGGGTTTTATGCTCAGTTTTGCCTTTTGGCAGCGTGACCGTGCGACTTCTGAACTGGGAACTTGCATTCAGGTGGAGACAGAAGGTAATTCTGGCAGCTGCCCTTTCCAGAGCTATTGTCTGGGCTGGAGTTGGAGGCACGGAGCGAGTCCTTACCCGTATGCACCGCGTGACAGAGCACGTGGCTTTGTTCTTGAAGATCGTTTGCTGATGTGTGTTTCCTTCAGTCTGTTGAATTTTCGTGGGTACTTCCTTGTCACGGTGAGCTGGTTGACATGGAAATGGCTGTGCTGACTTAATACCCAGATAGTTTAGAACAGAATACCTTGCTGGAAGGAAATATCTAGTTCGGCTGCTTTGTTTCGCAGAGGTTTCTCTCTAGCGAAGGGGATATCTCGGGGAAGAGGAATTGGAACATTTAAATTAGCTTTTAGCTTTGCATTGCCCTTTCAAAATTCCTCCTGAGATAGAAGGAGCACGAGTAAATTGGCTAAGTTGGATAATTAAAATCGGGTACTGGAGAATCCTTTTCTTGTACAGGGTAGAAAAACCACTTCGAGATCTTCAGAAAGTGATTTTAAGAATGTTTCCTCTGAGTCCGTAGGGGTGGGAGTGAAAGGAAGAGCTTCCTGGGGGTCACACGAGTCAGATCTCAGTGTGGCCTGAGCGCTCGCACCAAAACTGTGATCCAGACACACACTGGGAAGCAGAGGATGGTTCTGCCAAGATGGGGCCAGCTCCAGCGGGGCAAATGAAGCTCCCTGCTTCCCTAATCCAGTATTTTGCAAGTTTGCACCCCAACAACGTTGTGCCCGAGACATCGCAGGGTAACCTACATTCCACATTAATAAATCACTTCCCTTGGTGAATAAAATCTGAGGAAAACCATAATTAGCTAACGAAGCTGAGCCACTCAGAAAGGCGGCCTTTCTTGCATTTATTTCTGTACCCTGAATCATTAATCACCTTGGCTACATGCCATGTGAAGCATTAGCCAGTCTGAAATTTCGATAGCTTCTTGCTTCCAGTGCTGATGGTAGTAGCAGTTCTAATGATGAATCCTTTACTACAAAAATAGTAGTTAAACCACCTAATCCTGTCTAATACTTGTGACTTCACATTCTTTCTTTACCAGCTATTGTTATAGGAGAGGACTAAAAATAGTGCAGTAATCAGTTGATGGAATGACATATTTTAACCCTGGATCTAGATGGTAGTGGCAGGCCTGTTGTTGACTGTGCGGTGCTTTGCTTATTGTCGGCTGGTAAATAGTCTTTTTCTCTCTCCTAGATCCTATATATATGTGTATGTGTGCACTCAGGGTAGATATTTTTTAAATAAAGTGCTATATGAGCTGTTCAAACAAGACAAACACCATCAGTCTCCCACAGCTGAGTAGGTGGCACTTGTTTCCATCTGGAATTTGTAAACCTTTGGTTAATTTAAAAAACTTTAACAACTTGTGAGTATATAAATTGAGTCCTACAAAGTATTTAGGCTGTTCCACCTGCTATTTTTTTTCCCCCTCCATTCTAAGGGTGTTTGATTCAGGCAGCAGCCTGAATGTTGTTAATGTTTCTTGTTCTTTCCTGCCTCAATCCCAGCTCGGGGGAGCTGGGGCTCTGGAGCTGGACAAGAGGACACTGAGGGGGGACTCATTCATGTTCACAAGTATCTAAAGGGTGCGTGTCAGGAGGATGGAGCCAGGCTCTTCTGGTGACAACCAGTGACAGGACAAGGGGCAATGGGTGCAAACTGGAACACAAGAGGTTCCACTTAAATTTGAGATGAAACTTCTTCCTGGTGAGGGTGGCAGAGCCTGGCCCAGGCTGCCCAGGGGGTTGTGGAGTCTCCTGTGCAGACATTCCAACCCGCCTGGACACCTTCCTGTGTAACCTCATCTGGGTGTTCCTGCTCCATGGGGGGATTGCACTGGACGAGCTTTCCAGGTCCCTTCAACCCCTGACATTCTGGGGTTCTGTTCTCATAGTAACATTGCCCCTTTTTTTTGAGCAGTAATCCCACTGCAATGTCCCTGTGCAAACTGGAGGCTGAGAAGCAGCATTCTAGTTTGCTTTGGTTACCCCATTTAACATAATTGGCTTAATAGAAACAGATAGTTTAAACCCTCTTCAGTCACTGTTACTGCTAGTAAATACATATATTTAATCTGTTTAATGTTGTCCAACTTCGAAAAATAAAACTCACAAACCCTCAGGCTCAGGGTGCACTTCCAGAGACAGGATTTTTACATCATTGGCTGGAATATTTCTCAGCTGCTTTTTGTCCAAAGGATTTCCTAGGTTGTTTGCTTGTTTTTTCACCTGTCTGATTGGCTTTCTGTATTTTCTGTGATTTAATTCCACTTGTTCTTTTTCTTACTGGGAAACATCACTTGAAAGAAAAAATCCTTTGTGATAAAGAGTGAAATTTAGCCTGTGATAGTTTTGCTGTGTGTCCGCCTGGGTGAATATCAGTTCTACATAAACGAGGATTCCTTAATATATAAGACTAGTGTACAATCCCTGGAGATACCTGCAGACCATGAAATGTGATGCATTATTACACTTTGAATTTATATGTAAAGGTCATATTAGCAACTGTATTTGCTTAATATAAGGTGCAGTATTAGCACTGATTATTTACAGTAATATTTACTTAAAATTACAGTTCAGCTACTTTGGTAGCTATCAGTTTAGGAAAAAACCTTTGGATTATTCTGGAATAAAAAAAGATGATACTGAAAATCCACAAGGTAAATATATGTTGCTCTCCTGTTAATTTGTCAGGTCCTTCAAATCCCCGTTTGGTAATTGTAAGGACAGTTCAGGGCCCTGGCTCTGTTAATTTAACTGACAGCACAATTCCTTTTGACAAGTGCCAGCTCGCCCCCTGGGCCTTGTTGTTTGCTGGGTTAAAATTAACTGGAGTTTTCAGTCCCAGCAGCCCTGTGTGTCCTGGCGGGTTCTCATCTTTACTGGTCCTTACTGGGGGCACACTGGTGCTTGTGCAGGTTTCCCTGCTCATCCTTGGCTGCGTTGCGGCTTTTTAGCACTGGGGCATCTGCCCCTCTTTTGGGATGATCCTGCTCTCCGGGAGTTGTTCCCTCTCTCACGGGTGATATAGATCCTTGGTGGTGCTTGGATGATCGCTTGAGTCTCCTTTGCTCTTCTATAAGCGCTTCCAAAACCTGTAAATACTGGCTGTATCTGTGACAGAGTGTGTTTCGGGGGGCTCAGAGGCAGCAAAAGTGTCTCGCCTGGGTTTGTGGTGTGGTAGATGAGCACAGAACATCATCGCTTCATTTCTGGTATAGCTATATAAATTCAGGAGTGTCCTAGATACAGACAAGGACTGACACCTGTGTGACTTTGGGACCAGGAAAGCGTTTGCTCCCACGTTGCTGCCGTTGAGTTCTGCAATGGCGAGGCCCTCTAATCTTGTTTATATTAAAAAAAGTGTAACTGTTGTGTGTGAGGTGACTGCCTGACATAAACGAGCTCGAGAGCTTGGAAAACCCACACTGAATACCTTCGATGTGGAGTTACCAAGAAACTCTTGTGCTGCACGGGGGGTTGAGTTTGGAGAGTGACCACTTGGCCTTAAGAGAGAGGGTTTGTGTTGCGATGGGCAGTGAGTGAGAGCAGGAAGCGTTCCGTGTGTGTCTAAAGCAGGCGGTGGGGATCCACGATTGAAACTTGGAAAGGCCTCTGTAGCCTCAGTCTGTGTGCGGCCAAGAATTTTTATTCAGGAGACTGAAAATAAGATTTGGAGGGTTGACCTAGAGTGACTGCGTAATGAGTAATACAGCTGGCTCTCGCTTTATCGCACGTTTTTCAGAGCAAAGGTGAAAATTGGTTAAGAGGGCTTTGTAGAGGCTGAACTGACCTTGGCCCCGGCGCGACGAAGCAGCCCGCTGGGGTTTACTCCAGTTTCTTGGTGCGCCGGACAAATCCACTTTCTGCGAAGGCAGGAAATTATTTCTGAGTTAGTGAGTGGCTGTAAACCGGAGTGTGTTACACTGACATACATTCATATATTAGCGTGCATGGAAATTACTCTTCTTGAATGAAATTCTCATTAATTTTGGTGGGATTTACGTAATTCCTGAGTGCATAGGCAGCATTTGATGTGAAGGGGAGGAATGTTTTTGCACAGTGAAGTTGTGTTGTTAACTCCTGTTCAGTAGCAGTGGTGCTGATGCACGGAGCCTCAGCTTTGTTAAGCAGGCGTCAGACAGCACCGTGCTGGTCTGTGCGTTGTCAGAAGGGAGGAGCGTTCTCCACGGGAGGACTGGGGGGTCTGTTGGTGCCACGCAGGGTTGTGCACTCCACGTTTGCTTTGCTGAAGCGGCGGTGCCTGGGAGCAGGAGTCAGGTCTGGTTGGATCACTGGTGAGCGGCTCAGGCTGCAGCTGACCTGCCTGCCTGCGCTTCCCCACGTTGCTCCACATCACCTCTTCCTCCCAGGAACCAGGTTGTCATGTCGGAGCCAGACGTCAGGGCATCGCTTCCTCCAGCAGCCGATTTATCTTGGCGTTGTCTTCTGGATTTCTTTCAAAACTCTGGCTCGGTGGTGAACCAGATTTTATGGTAATCACATCTCATTGACGTTAGCGCTCATCTGGGAAGAAGTTCTTTCTCTGTGGACCTCCTTGTTTCTAGTGTTGCCACCGTCGTGACTCTGCTCTGCGTGTCTGTTATGGGTCAGTGATAGTTGACAGGAATAGACCCCAATAAAGTTGTAGACTGTATCATTTAATGACCATTCCAGAGTATTACCTGCCTTTTGGAATGCTAAGGTGTAGGAGGTCGTGACTTCGGCTTTATGCTCTGCTGTTTCAGAAGCCATTTGTTCTTCTTTCAAAGGAGATGAAGGAGCCCTGTGATATTTGTGCACACCTGTAAGAAAATGAGGTGAAGAGGTGTTGTGATTTAATATTATACAAGTGGGGAAATGAGAAGAGCACCTTTTGGGTACGGTCTTTGTCAATTGAATAATAAACTGGCCTGTATTACAAACAAATAGATACAATGATTGATTTGAGGTTCCCATAGCACAGATCCACCTTTGGGGGTTGATTTGCTTTGGCGAAGTTGGGGAACACGCAGTAAGCAGCCTCTGCTTGTCCTGGCTGTGATGTGCTGGCACATTGCTTTAGCAGTGAGAGTAACAAACACCACCTCCTGAACCTCTTTGGAGAGTTTCTCCGTTCCTCACGTGTCTCATTGAAATAGTAATTTGCTGCTGTTCAGTCTTTGCGGCTGCAGCACTTCCCATGAGTTCAGCCTGAAATGCTCCATGGAAGAATTTGGTCTGACTCGTGTCGCACAGGAGGCAGCCGGGACGGCTCAGCTGGCAGGTGCTGGTGGAGATGACGCTGCAGGAAAGTCTGCACTGTGGTTTCTGGAAGGTGGAGTCTTGTTTTCACTCTGCTCCTGGCTGATGCGATAAGTGTCGCTGCAGAAGGTGGCAAGACTGAGGCATAACTGAAAATAACTTTGAACTGACGTGCAGTAATAAGAGGTTATCTTATTTTTAAACTGTGATTCCAAGTGACTGACCGTTGAGGATTGGTGAATTACATAAATATATATTAGATAATTTAACAATATTTTACTAAGCTTGTCTTAAAATACTAATAAAGTATCATCACAGCCAAGTCTTGACGTGGTTCTGCTGGAAGTAGAGGCAGGAGTATTGGAGTCAGGGCCAGGGTGAGCGTGGTGAACCTGCGGACGGTGCCGCTCGCAGGCAGGCTGGTGCGGGAGCATCTCAGCCCCTTTGGGGCTGTGTGGTGGTTGGTTGTTGTTGGTTTGTTTTCTCCTATAAATCACCACCAAGTGTTACTGGGTTCCTTCCCTTGACCCAGAGGAGGCTGCACCCAGATCACCTGCTCAGTGCGTGTCCTGCAAGGTGCCTGTACGGGACGCAGTGAATAGAGCCTGTGGATTACTCATAAATAGGTGTTTTATAAACTATTGCCCCTGCTCTAGCAAAAAGGTGCATCAGATCTGTTAGGCTGCGGGGTTGTGTAAACCTGGAGTAGGTGTGTAGTATTGCTGGTGTGTTTGCGGCTGCTGTAATAAGCTGTCGGAGGAGGCAACAACTTCTGAATCCTGGCACGTGATTCAACTTCTGTGCTTTGTCCTCAGGTCCATAGTCAGGTGTTTTTTCTTTGTTTCTGCCCATGTGCTCCATGGCTGCCTCTGTAGGGACTTGCCTGGGTCGGATTTCAGAGTGAAATTAGATGTAGTGTTTTCTTGCATGTTCACCATATCTGAGTTACTTAGCTAACAGTTTCAGCTTGCTGTTTTTTCCCATTTTAATTGAATCTAATTGATCTTAAGGCGTTGCTTGTATGTAACTTGAGTATTGTACAAGAGACTTTACTTGATTTTCACCTGAATGGAAATAATGCCGATTCTCTTGCTTATGCACTGACTGTCACCTGAAATCGTGCAGCTTGCTGTGCAGTGTTGTTCTCTGCAATACACATAGTAAAGTTGGCTATGTTAGACTTTGTGTGTCTTCAAAGTCATTGCTAGTTTTGCCATTTTTGTGCGTGTATAAATCCAGCACTCTAATTGTTGTAGCTTCTGGGAGTCTTAAAGGTAAGTCATCTTTTGGAGATCATTACCCTTGTTACATGCTGTAATATGGAGTGTAGCTCTCAGTCTGTATCAGAAAAAATGCTGT
Source organism: Nesoenas mayeri (assembly GCF_963082525.1). Taxonomy (NCBI): domain Eukaryota; kingdom Metazoa; phylum Chordata; class Aves; order Columbiformes; family Columbidae; genus Nesoenas; species Nesoenas mayeri. The sequence continues at coordinate 6,924,045 of NC_137571.1, forward strand.
AAACTGTGATTATCATGAAAAAAAATACAAGCATTTCCTCATCAGTTTTTCTTCCCCATGTGTAAATAGGTGCGTTCCATGGATGAACTGAACCATGATTTTCAAGCGCTTGCTCTGGAAGGACGGGCCATGGGAGAGGTAAGCGAAAGGCCTGGAGAAGGAAGCGGGTATTTTGGGGGAGGAGGAAAAGTAGTAACAGTTTATTGAGGTTGCTGGAATGATTCTGAACTTGAGAGGTCTCCATTGTGACTGTGAAGCTTGTGTGTGTGTGTGTGTGTTTGTGCTTTAACAACATAAAAACCTGTCAGGCTGGAATACATCTTAGTAGGAGGAACAGCTAAGCCCTCCACCTGTTGTATCATCAAACAGGAGAATGGTGCTTGCAAAAGAACAGTTAGAAATATGTCTTGTGACAAGTGTTAGAATACTTGTAGCGTGTTTATTTTGGGATCCAGTGATCTCAGACCCCAGAATGTTGTGGGTTTAGTTGTCTGGCATTGTCTGCTGCTCTGTTTCCACTCCTGGCCACCTTTTGATTCTTGTCGTGAAGCGCAGGGCTGTGTTTCAGGGTTGGAGGCACCAAGTGCTCCGGACAGGTCAGAGCGCTGAGCAGGGAGCGCCAGATAACGGGCCCTTCGGTTCCAGCTCCACAGAAACCCAGTGAGAGTTATTTTAGTCCCACGGCGCAGATTTCGGGGAGATGGCCATTGGGTTTCTTTGAAAAGGAGATCTTGCTTGTTTTTAGGGTGTCTTGAAAGAATAGCGGGTTGCTGTAGTTGGCTGTGTCAAGTTCCTCAAACTTGCATGTAAATGCCTCTTTTCCTTGACTTGTTCCCTTTTCCTTTATAGTCATTCCCTTCAGACACTTGTGGAAGAACAAAGACGAGAAAATCGTGTCCTGTAGGAGGATATTAATGAGCAGCAGGACAGCTTGATACATAGGTCTTGTTTTGGACAGCCTTCCTCTCTGCATTCTCGTCTGTCAAGTTCAGACTGGTTTATTTTCTCCCCGTTTAGACCATCCTATCTCTGTGACCTAGTTCATGAGCCAGTTTTAAAAGAAACAACCCTAGAACCCCCAAAAATACTGTTTTGGAGAAAAGAGCAAAGCAGCACTATTGTGTGGTGGGGTTCACACCACTGGGGAATCGATGGTGTTGCAGCTCAGCCTCTCTCATCCCCTTTCCTTCCTTCTCTGGAAGATCATAATACTGAGTTGTAGTTTAATTTGGCAGTACTCGATAGGAAAAATCTCTTTTTCTCTAGGGTGTATTAGCCCACATTGAGACTATTGACTAAGAGTAGATAAAACTGATTTGCAAAGGAGAAAACATGACATTAAAAATCCATCTAAAGCTGCTGAGAACCAGCTGATGCGTGTCCATATGAAGCATGCCGGTGGAATGACGGGGGTGTCAGTGTTCTCTGAATATTATTTTTTAACGCCTCGCTTGGGCAAGACGCTCATGTTCAGATATGGAGCGCACAGGCTCTTTGGAAGCCCGGTAAGAGTCAGGCAGCACTTGTTTTGTACGTACCGTGGCATTAGGTCATGTCAGCTCAAGTGCCTGAAGCCATTCCTAAATATGCTGATTTTTACCAACTCCTAGTTTATTCATCCGTTTCTTGAGAGAAGTGAATTTGGGTTTGGTTTTTGGGGGCTGTGAGGTTTCCCTTCCAATGACTCACTCCTTTTTTTCCACCTTCTTGTAACTGTGATGCAGAAAGTTTTGGCGCTTGGATCCTCTCATCACCGGGCTTTCCACATACTGGGATGTGCGTGTTTTTCTAGGAAAGGTGACATTTCACCCTTCTCTTGAAGCTTAGATACTATTTCTTGTTTTTCCTTTGGGGTTTTCTCCTTCAATCTCACACTTTCCTTTCTTTAGCCATTGAATTTTCTCTGTATTTCCCCAAGGTATTTCAGAATAGATGCAGCTGGCCGGTGTAAGGAGCTGTGTAAACTGCGATCCCTGTGGGGTGTGTATTGGCTTTCAGGACTGTGTTCTTCAAGTCCGGCTTTGATTTTGTGCAGCGTGAGCTGCCCTAGCGAGGCACTTGCGGTTCCTCCGCTGCTGCTGGAACGTGAAGGAAACGCATGGAGAAAAGTCAACGTACTAAAGAAGGAAAAGTCTGAAGTAAATGAGGAAAAGAGCAAATTCAACTTGTATTTCTTGATCTTGTGTGTTCCGAGCCTCACCTGCATAAGTGTCAATAATCCACTTTGGCCAAACAGTAGAATTGCTACAGCCCCCCTGGTTGGTTGTGGCAGAGCTCTTGAGCATCAAACGCTGGTGTGAGCCGGGTTCCCCTGTCCCTCCATCCCCTCGATGTCCCGCTTGGGTCCGGAGCAGCCCCTGCCCTCCAGTGACCGGCGCTGCTTTGCGAGCAGAGTTGTTGTGACGCTGGGCCGGGGTGTCTGCTCAAAAAACCTCAAACCAAAATCCAAGCAAAACAAAAGAAATAAAGGATGCTGAAGCCCTTCACATGACTCCCTGCTAATGATGTTCTCATAAACTTATGATTCATTGGCAGCTGGGCTGGGGAGTATTGACAGTTTGGAATAATGTTTCTGTTCAGAGTGTTGGGAGTGTGTGTTTTTTATTGTATTTCTTTTCCAGCGCTAGCAGCTCTGGAAAGGGGAGACTTGAAGCCCCGTGTGTGCAGCCTGATGGTGCCACAGCAGCTTCACTGGCGTGTCAGGACGGCTCCGGGCAAGGTCTGCGAGCACCGGTACCCGGCAGGAGCTGAGCAGGACATGCCGGGGGCTGTTGTGCCTGTGCTGGTGGCTGCCGAGGGGCAGCTTACTGCTCATCTTTCCCCACTGTATTCCCAGTAATGTGATATTGCCCCGTTTTTTGTGCTATCAGACCCTCCTAGGAGCCGGTTTAATGCCCTGAGCCGGCAGAGAGCTGCGTGTTCTTTGTTAGGGCAGAGCAAAGCTGTTCTTGCAGCAGCTGTACAGCTGCCCGTGGCACTTAAGCTCGGCTTGCTCGATGTGTGCTCAGCCTCCCTATCTTGTTTGGTTTTTAGATGGCAACATTTTTTAGGGTAGATAACATCTTAGTGTTTGTAAACCCGCAGTGCTGCCCAAATGTGACTTGTAAATACGTGCTCTGCCCTCTCCTACCTGTTGCTGCAGATAAACCGAGTTCTCCGGCTGCACAGATGGTGGCTTTTATCTTCATATTTTCCTTGTCTGAAGGGCATCAGTTTACTTAATTTGTCTAATTCGTAATCCCATCTCAGTGGGATCTGGATGCACGAGCTCCGTGCTTGCGGATTGTAGAATTGCTCCTGTTGATGTGTGAGTCGTCCCCTCCCCTCCTCCCTGCTCTACTAAATTGAATATTGGCCTAACTCTGTAAGTCCTCTGTAAGAGGGCTTAGAAGGATTATTTTCATATTATATAGGGTCATTTTTAATAAAAACTGGGAAACAGGTCAGCTAGTCCAGTTCTAAACTGCTCCATGTTCTAAAATTTCCAACCTGAAGAACTGGGTGATATTCACTTAAAATAATTTTAGGTTGGTTTTTTTTTCATTGCAACTGACAACTTTCCCTGAGGAAAAATTAATCACATTGACGGCCTGTTGCATAATTCAGGAGGGATGATTAGCGCGCGCTCGGCCTCCCGGTTGGGTTGGAGCAGCGCTTGGCGGAACAAGGGATCGCGCTGGATGAGCTTCTGAGGTCCCTTCCAGTCCCTGATGTTCTGGGATTCTGTGGCTGCACAACACCTGCTGTCCTGCGCTGTGAGGTGTTGGCAAAGAAGTGTTTGGTTGCAGGTAAAATCTTGTTTAATCAATCCGTATCGCTTTCTTCTTCAAAATTCCTTGAGATGGAATAAGGAGGAAAGTAGTTATTTTTCTGGAGTGGCAGCAACAGGACCGAAAAAGCTGCATTTTAAGAAATATGGGGATGATAGAAGCTTAAAGAAATTGTAACACACCTGATGTGTGTTTGTGTCTATAAACACTGTTTATGTCTATAAACACGCTGACTTGGCGTTCACCTCCTTGTGGTCACCCCGCGGAGCAGATGGAGGAGCAGGTTAGTCTGTGTTTGGAAACGAGTCTTGCTGATGGGAGTCGCTCGTCCCTGCAGTTGTCTGGAGTTATTTTCGGATCACATCAAAGGGGAGCGTGGTGCAAGCTCTCCCGCTTTTGTCACTCGGCGGAGGATCACGAGCAGCCCTGCGCTGTGGTGACGATGCCACAAGTCACCAGCACGTCTCGAAAAAGTGAGTGACGTGCCGATATCTCACGGTGTTTCTGCTCTTGGTTGTGGAGAAGGAGCCGCCGGGGAAACACTGTTTTCTACTTGGTGGTTTGAGAGTTAAAAGAACAAGTTGAGTCTTGTCCTCTCGGTAGGAAGAAGACAATAAAAAGCCAGAGGTGGCTTAGCGCTTGCATTAAAATGCTGAGGAAAACCAAAGCTTGGTGTTTCCATACTGAAAAACTTCTGATACTCGAGGTCCGAGTTTTGACCGAATATTTGACTGCAGGGAATGGAAGGGAACGTCTGCTGGTGGCGTACAGAGTTATCAACACTTGTGATGTATAGAGACGGCCACTAATCTGATGATTCTTGTTTGTTCTATGGTAATTTCAAACAGATGCAAGTACTTGTTAATCTTCCAGTTCCTTTAGTTTTATTCCAAGTTCGGCAGGCAAGGCTCGTTTATTTGGTTAATTTGCTCTGAATGTACTGTTGCTTCCCGTCTGAATCGCATACATCTCATTCAGCCTGAAGATTTAATTTGGAGATTGTAAGCTTGACACGTAAGGCACTTAAGCAGGGCTGGAAATTTCCCTCGCCATATGTAGATGCCACACGGCAGGTGTTTCCTCGGTGAAGCTGCTATTTTCAAAACACTTCTGCTAAACAGGGCTCGCCGTTCTTTCTCCCACCTCACGATCTACGGGACAATCTTGTTTGGATTCATTCAAGCCAAAGATGACTTTCTGCCTGGTTCTCAGCCCATAACCTCTTCCTTTCCATCGGTAGGAGCAGCACGCGCGTGGCAGGTGCGGTGGCCCAGAACCCTTCATTCTTATTAGTGTTCACAAATAACCTCGGTAGCGTGGGGAGTCCTCAGCAGTCACTCAGTAGCGCCAGGTGGGAGCTCCTGGCACCTCTGGGGCTGTTCTGGCCCCACCAGCATCGCAACCTTGAGGTCCGAAGGCGGGAATCGGTGCTGGAGGCGCTGGGGCCCTTCAGAGACTTCCTTGCCGCTCAGGCCACGATAACGTTGTGGTCAGAACGGGCTCTTTTCTGCTGATATTCTTCTTCCAAGCAGCGCTCTCACCAGGAGGCTGGAGAATGTCACTGTGTGTGTGTGCCTACGTGTGTGGGTTCAGAAAGCCTTGGAGAATGGCAGAGGATTGCTGAGACTGAATCATTATCTCAGTGGCTGTATGGCTTTCACCCTAGGAGAACATAAATATTTTGATTATAAAGCTCGTATCAGTTTGTGTTTAATGATTGATTCATGTTTAGAAGGGAGACGCTTATGGTTTATGTTTGCATTTTATACTTATTTTAATCATGCTTTGTTTTTTGTTGTGTTTTTTGTTTTGTTTTAATTGCAGCAGCTGTTGCCGGGTAAAAAGTTTTGGGAATCTGATGATTCCAGCAAAGATGGACCAAAAGGGATATTTCTGGGAGATCAGTGGAGAGACAGTGCTTGGGGAACATCAGGTAGCTCAACTATTTACTTGATTTAGTTGGGGTTGAATACAGAAATGTAATAGAAAACAATTAGAAAAACCCGCATTGTTTTGTGATAGAGTTAAAAGATGTCCATAGTTACAAGAACATTTTCTAATGTGAACGTGTGTACCCATGTGTTTATCTGCTTAAGATTTTAGATGCCATTGAGATCTTGGTTTAAACTTCCTGCTGTATTTTCTGCCCTGGGTTGGATTACTTGAACAAGCACAAAACAACCCCAGAACTTTTTAACCACTAAACCAACCAACCAAAACCCAGCAACATTCAATTGAAAAAAAAGACAAAAAAGTGTTGTTTTAAATTAGTAGTGTTGAAATTTATCTGCCAAGAATTTTGATCTTGGGTCAGAGACGATCCCTTATTCTGGAGTGAAGCGGAGGGTGTTCAGGTTGGTTTTAGCTAAATGGCAAAAAATGGCGTGCATGTGCTGAATTTGAAATGCTAACCTTTTACTTTTCGTTTTCTGTGCTTTCTGTATGTAACAAATATGCTCCTTAAACACCGCTGAGCATCTCGTGCAGTTTCCAAACGACTGCGCAGAGCTGCTGCTCCAGGGGAGATGGGGTTTAGAGCAGCTGCTCTGGCGGCTGGGTTTCCTGCTGAAAACATCCCTTAGTAGAGCAAAGGCTTTGGGATAGTTGCAAGGGCATTTTTTTATTATTTAAGTTTCAAACTGGCTGTGAAGAGGGGATAAAGCTGCTCAGAATCGCGCTGGATGCCGCAGCCGGGCTGGGTGCCGGGCAGGTTTTGGGAAGCAGCTGCATCCCGAGGATCTGCATCCTGGCTGTCCTCACCAGCACCTTTATTAGTACCAGCTGAACTTGAGGGAGGGTTTAAGGGCTGAGCCAGACCCTGCCCAGCAAGAGCTGAGGAGAGTTTCTGCTTTGCTGTGTCTGTGGGGCGGTTTCCACCCAGCAGACAGGCAGGGTAGACGTGGGGGCAGGAGCCTCCTGCACCGCCCGATCTCCATGAGTCAACGCCCTTCATCTCATCTGCTTTGTTTATTTTCAATCAGTCCTCTGCACCTTAGGAGCCTCTATTCCCCAACCATGGCCCGGACCAGTGTCTGTGAGTCAGGGATGTCAGAGTTTCCCTTTTGCTCAGCTCAGATGAAGAGAATGGCCGTGGGCTGGGTAGTTGCTCAAGGTCTCTGCCCTGGAGCAGGGAGCACAACTTGGAGGCGTCCCTGGCCAGACTTGTTCCGTGGCCGGTGGAACAAGTCTGGTTTTCTGTAAGATGCCCTCCGCTCCACCTGTTTCCCTTTGTGTCCGCTCTGTGCGCTGCAGTCCCCCCAGACGGCTTTGCTTCTCCACTACTGCACATTGAAGTTGCTGGTTTAAAGCCAGAACCGCTGGAAGGAGCAGCCCTGCGCCCGCCCTTCTTTCCCATCCCGCTGGTACCAGTAGCTGTGGAGCGGTGCAGCGAGACCCACTGCTGGGAATCGGTCTGGGTTACAACTGCCTTTTGTCAGTTCTTTGTTAACTTTATCCTGGAAAAGTCTCCCCAGTCCACTTCACTTTGTGGCCACAGAGGCTCGTGCAGTCTCGGGGGAGAAGGCAGGAAAGTGTAGCCAGAAGCAACAACAGAATTACTTCTCCCACCAGCTTATAAGGCAGCTACAGTACCAATATCATGGCATGTCCCTTCCACCGTCCCCTGGCAGCTGCTGGATGTGTGCCTGGTATTTCTGACTCACTGACTATTGCCAGGAGCAGAGAAATTTGTCCCTTCGCTTCTTGGGGCCGCAGGGTCCCCTGTGCCCAGCCAGCGGTGTGTGCAGAGCTCGGGAGGACCTGGAGACATTGGGCCTGGTGTGGTTGGATCGCAGACCCTCACGCTGTGGGGGTGAGAGGAGAAGGAGAAATGAAGTTCTCATAAACCTTTTCTTGAGGACGTAGCAGCTGAGAGAAACTCTGCTCATGACACGGATGAGCCAGTTCACATGGCCAAGAAAGCGAATGTGGGTGATTTAACAGTAGGATGTTTCAAAGGACAAACCAAGACTGATGTATTTTCACTGTACTAATGTGAGAGTTTTACTAAAACTGAAAAGAAGAGCTTTGTTTTTTTTAATTGCAACCTTTACTTGGACTTGAACATTTCTGAAATTTTATGGTTTTAGGCCCTAAGTGTAGTTATTGCTTGTAGGCTTACAGATAATAATATTTTTAAAAGTGAGAAAGCCATTCTACTTTTTCTACTGGACGTCATCAGAGTCCAAAAGTTGGCACTTCTTAGTACAATTAAGACCCTAGGAAGTATGTAATGACTTGCCTTCTTTGAATAGTTGGATCTACTGATAAGAATGACCCATGTTTTTGTTCCAGATCACTCTGTTTCCCAGCCCATTATGGTTCAGAGAAGACCTGGTCAGGGGTTTCATGTGAATAGCGAAGTCAACTCGGTGCTGTCCCCCCGCTCAGAGAGTGGCGGACTTGGCGTTAGCATGGTGGAGTACGTGTTGAGCTCGTCTCCGGGAGACTCCTGCCTAAGGAAAGGAGGATTTGTAAGTCTGCCTGATTCTAACATTGGAGTTCCCATCATGTTCTTTTCTCCATTCGCTGCTTGGTTTGTCCTTCGTTAATCCATTCCGAAAGGCAGATGTTTCTTTTCTTTGCTCTTAGTTCAGCTATCTGTTGTAAAACGGGTCAGCTAGCAGAATAACTGTTGTTCTTGACTTGAGGGACGTGGTGTGGGAGATGGATGTGAAGGTTGCTGACGTTCCCAGGTTCTTCAGCAGCAATAACACCTCATCTGAGCTTGTTGTTGGGAAAAGTATGCAAATATTCCTGTGGTTTTTGAATGAGCGTGTGGCTGCTTTGTTGCTGGCTGAGAACAAAAAGCTCCATGTAACGACGCTAGAGATGTAACGTAGCTAGAGCAGCCGCTGGGGCTGGGGAACGCTTTCGGGGCGTATCATTGCCCATGGAGAGGTGGAACTAGTCCTGGGCTCTGGGGGTGGGGAAGGGTGCAGAGGTGCTGCTGCCTCCGATTTAAGGATGCGAGAGGCATAATCAAGGCCCATCCCTGTAGGAGAAATTGGCCACGTCTCAGCTCTACCTCATCAGCCCAGTGCCGGATCAGGAATTGTTGGAACACGTAAAAGCCGAGTAGGTTTGTTACTGTTGGGCTGCTGTGCTTATCTGTGGGTTGGCTTCATTCATCCTTATTTTGGTCCCTCATTAGTGGGCACCTGATAACCTTGTTGAACCCTGAGCAAGATGATTTTTGAGACATGAACAATCAGTGGAAGGAGCCAATTTATCACCCAGATTGGGGTTAGAGGTGTCTCCTGCAGCACCATCCTCAGGGGCCTGTTCTGAGACAGAGCGTCTCCCTGGTGAATAACACACAGTGTGTGAGTGAGAATTGGGCTCCAAATCCATATTTGTGATTGGCATTTCCAAGTCTGCTCTTTAAATTGAAGAAACACAGAAGCATCAGAAGATTGCTTTTAAAACAGTCTTTCATTTCCTAAATATTGGGGGGGGGAAAATCCCCTCTCCAATTAGAGAGAATGGAAAAATGATTTAGTTGATACAGGATTCCAATGCCTTGCTATGTACCAAGTGCATTTCCCTCACATGAAGTGGAAGATGGGGTCTGAACGGCTTTGTGACAGCACCAAAGCTGCCTCTGATAAATATGTTTATATGCCCCTTGCTGTTTTTTATCATAAATTATGTTGTTTTTCCTCTCCCTTTTGTTGTTCAAAACTCTGCCCCTGGCATAATCACCCTTTATTCTTCTCCCAAGTGAAACAAAATGCAGGCATTAAGGGCAGACATGCTGCACTTGTAATGCTGCTCCTAAACGCTCAACAGAACAGAAATCATCTCTTTTTTAATCATTTTTTTTGTTCATTTCTCCTCAAAAAATGTGGTTTAGCATGATACAAGCGAATGATCGAGCTAGTGATTGACTGGAGTGCTCCTGAAGGAGCTGTACCTTGGAACCCACTGCGCAGATCACAGCGATGCCCCCAGATGGTGTGATCCTGCTCTGCTCCGATACCTGCACCTGTCCAGCCCGTTGCTGCATCTTGGGCAGCAGGACGGGGACTTTGGGGGGCTCGTTCAGTTTATAGCCCTTCAGTGCACACTGTTGTATTTAAAGGTTAATTTTGAACTGCCCACATCCCATCTAGAAGGATGACTTGGATAAATAGTCTTGAAAATTATTTTGGGGTGGGGTTTTTAGAGCCTATAGAAGCAGATCCCGAATTACTAAATACAAGATAGATAAAGCCCATCGTGGAAGAGTGAGAACTAATTCTGTTACTTTTTCAATTAGGATTGATTATTTTGCTTTTTTATATTTCTATTTGTAAGAATTGATGTTTGCAAGTGACTCACTTTATTGTGACATATTTCTTTGATTTGTTACCATCTCAGAATAAAAGTAAAATGGATCTGAAATCTAAGCTTATTAAAATCACGTCTCTTTTGCCCAGGGGCCAAGGGATGCAGAGAATGATGAGAATGACAAAGGGGATAAGAAAAATAAGGGCACGTTTGATGGCGATAAATTGGGAGATCTGAAGGAGGAGGGGGATGTGATGGATAAAACAAATGGTTTGCCTGTGCAGAATGGGATTGACGCAGATGTCAAAGACTTCAGGTACGTGCACCGTTAGTGAATAATTAACCAGGGTTGCACTTAATATTTTTTGAAAGGTTTTCCAAAAGCCTTTGAGTCATTGAAACAGTTCGATAAGGACGTTACAATGTACACAGGGACGCGGTGAGAAAGGGTGGGGGGTAACAGCCGATCGCTCTAGTCTGAGCATATCGGAGTCTGGTTTGATTCTCACACCTTTTGTAAAGACTCAGGGTGGGATTCTTACGGAACCACCTACTGGAGATGTTGGCTCTGCTTATACACTGGTCTGAATTACAGTTGGGGCTTTGGGCGTGTTCCTTGTAGATCCCCAGAGCTGAAAGCCTTGAGCACTTGTGCTGTTGGTGGAATCGATGCATTGGTATTTCTCGCTGGCCTTGTGTCGACACACAGGGAAGCTCAGAGCAAACCCGGCGTGCGGGGCGTGTTGTGCTGGCTCTGCGTCTGCACGCGCCGCTGCCCGCCCCAGTCCAGTGCTGCTGGTGGGCATAGGAAACCGTAGCAGCTACTCCTGCGAGGCTGCGAGCGAGATACGGCGCCAGAGCGTCACATGGTTAATAATTACCAGAGAGCTCGATGAAAAAATAACTTTGGCATTTCTGAAATCCCGGCTTCTGACTGACTCTCACAAGTGAGGAGGAAAAAGAAACAGGATTATTTTTACCCTTACACTGTAGCAGGTCTTTGAGGTGGGGCTGGGGGTTTTGTGGATGGTAGTGGTTTGGTTTTTTTAATAGAAATTGTTCTGTAGAATTCATTTAGGGAGCTATTTCAGACCATTTTTCCCCCCCCATTTATCACAACGTCTCTGAACAGTTCTGGTGAGCTCTAGTGTCTGTTGACTCTGTGTGACATGGCATTCAGTGGACACCCTTAGTGACGAGTATCTTCTTTCCGTAGCCGTACACCCGGTAACTGCCAGAACTCCGCTAGCGAAGTCGATCTGCTGGGGCCAAACCAGAACGGATCAGAGGGTTTGGCCCAGCTGGCGAGCACTAATGGTGCCAAACCGGTGGAGGATTTCTCCAACATGGAGTCCCAGAGCGTCCCTCTGGATCCCATGGAGCACGTGGGGATGGAGCCGCTGCAGTTTGATTATTCTGGCACCCAAGTACCCGTGGACTCAGCCGCGGCGACCGTGGGGCTCTTTGATTACAGCTCCCAGCAGCAGGTAACGTGTCCTTGTCCTGCCCTGTCCTGAGAGGGTTGTCCTGGGTTAGCGCCGGTTCTTCTGGTGGGCAGAGGGACAGAGGGAGGTTTGGAGAGGGATGGAGGAAGACTTGGGATGGCTTTGTCATCTCTGAGCCGTCTGCAGAGCAGCTTTGAGGACCTGTAGTGAACAGAGTTATCACAGCGCTTTTCTGTGTGTTAATCCTTTATAGCTTAAGTTTGCATTGCAGAAGAGGTTTAAATCAGTAAAAACTGCTAAACAAAAAAAACCCAAAGAAAACAACAGCAAAACAAAACCAACCAAACAAGAAACGCAAACCAAAACCACCCAACAAAAACCCAAACCAACAACAACAAAACACCCCCCGCGACCCACCCTTGAGCATTTAAAGTGACTTAAGGGCCAGACGCCGGTTCAGCCCCGGCCTTGGGATCCATGCAGCACCAAAGGGGGCAAACTGAAGGAGTAATGAATTTAAACTGACTCTCTCGGACTTGGGCCTGGTTTAAAACCCGAGGTCGGAGTCCAACGCTACAAAACTTTATCTCAGCCCGACGGGTTTGTTTGACCTTTTCTCCCACGCGAGCAGCCCGAGCTTCTCATCCCGGCCAAGAAACGCGAGTCCTGCCTTTGCTGTTGGCTCCTCGTGAATGCTGGGCCTAAATCCAACCATCGACTCGTAATCCACTCCTGTTCCTGCTAGTTTGGGTAACGATTGTAAACTTTTATTGCTTTCCTTTTCCAAGTGCGATAGCCCTCAAAGAAGAATAAAATCCTTTGTTGTAGCTGATTGTGAGAGTATATAACGAGCCCTGGCTTTCCTGAAACATCTGATCTTTTTAACAAATAGCTCGTTGGTGCTCGGCATTGAGGAGAGACCGTTGCCAGGTTTGTGCTAAAGACCCAACTTCAGAGAGATATCGTGGTCTTAAAAGCAACGTAAATATCTGTGTTACAGCTTGATCGGTTGGTTTATGATACAGCACGTTTGGGAGGTGAATGATGGAAACATTTTTAATGATTAAGCTGTATAGCTGCGCTAGAACTCAGAAAGAAGCAAAAAGAAGCTGGTGTCAAGTCTCTTACTCTGGTGCAGGACCTGCCATTCCCGAGAATGACTTTCAAACAATGCAACTTGTATATTTTTTAAAAAGACGTTAGAGCTAAATAGGAGAACCGCTTTGTAAAGAACCGTTAGCGATGGGAAAATAACTAGGAATGTGAAGCCTGTAATTTGCAGTTTGTCAGTGTTTTGTGTTTAAATTAAGGCTCATTTACAGTGTCGAGTGGTCTTGTTTCTTCCCACCTTTAAAAAGCAGGATTTAAACCTCTCCCTTGTCTCTGTGACGCGGGGATTGTGGGGGGCGCGGGGGTCCCAGCTGCCCGTGGGAAGGGAATCTGCCTTTTGGCTTTATAGTCCTTCCCTTGGGCTGGCAGAGGGGGACGCGCAAGGATCCCATCTGTGAAAGTGTCTTTCCTGCTCCATTGGGAAGCATCGTGTAGTTGGAAGGGATTACAAGCAAGTAAAGCTAAAAGCAATATTAAGAAGGGAACGTCTTAACCACGTGTAAACTGATTAGAGATGTCAGATGTTTCTGTCGCAGAAGAAGCTGGTTTACGGAAATCTAATCTCACAATGTTTCCTTGAGGGAATAACTGAGACTGGGATGTGCTGGTTTCGTGGAATTCCCTCCATGAGCTCCCCCGGTGTTGTAAACACGACAGCAGCAACTGCAGTATCAATACTTTGAGTAGCTCTGTGGTTTTTGCTAGTGCTAGATACAAAAATGGATGATTGAGCTGCATTTGGGAGCTGTGGAAGTCATCGCACGTGCACTGCACTGGATCCAGGCCTCCGGCTGGACTCCGCGCCATTGACCGCGACTCTCTGGCTTCCTCCCGTCAGCCGGTTCGCAGTCACCTCGCTACCCGCTCACCCAGACCCCGCTCCGATTTTCTTCACCAACGCAGTTGCTTGTCCTGCTCTCCTGAGAACTAGCTCCAGTTTTGGTCTCTAAAAACCTCCTTATTTTCTCAATGATGCCAAAAATCTGTGCAGAATCATTATTGCAGTAGCTCACTCCTATAATCTCTGCCTTTCTTTCAGACAAGTGAAAATTGTGGAGCATTTAGGTGTATTTTTTTTCCAAGTGAGTGGGGAGAGAAGACATATATCGCAGCGGTTTGTGAGGTTGTTCCGCCGCAGCGACGAGCCCTCGTGGCCGTCAGAGGGATGAACGCTCCTCCCGGCTGGTTGGAGTGGCTGCTCAGCTTGCGGATCCTGGGGTATTTGAATCAGAGCTGAGCGATGCTTTGCTAACGGGTCGATTCAGGGAACGTTTCGTTTGGGTAGAGGCGTTGGGAACTGGGGAAGTAAGTTTGTAGTAAGGACCTGGATGAACTACAAGAAACCCAAATGATGTGGTGGCAGCGGCTGGTGCTGCCCAGGCTGCGGTCAGGGCTGGGGAGAACACAGGTGCAGAATCAGAATCCGGTAGGTTGGAAGAGACCCTCAAGATCATCGAGTCATTGAATGGCAGAGAAACCCCTCGCTGTGGTTTAGCTGCACTTCAGAAATACACACTCTTCTTTTGCAGATGGATTATCACGCGCAATTGATTTCAAAGGGGCTTGTTTTATATTTTCCATTCCTTTTGAAACGTTTCCCTTTACAGCAAAGCGTCTGTATTTGTAAAAATAAACCTGGTGCAAAGGAATTGCTTTAAAGGGAACGCAGAGGATGCTTTTAGTGTGAGAGTAAAGGACCGTGCTTGTGTTGTGTCCCTGCAGCTGTTCCAGAGGCCGAACGCCCTGGCGGTGCAGCAGCTGACGGCGGCGCAGCAGCAGCAATACGCCTTGGCCGCGGCCCACCAGCCGCACATAGGTAAGTCTTCTTTATTCTTCTTTTATTCTGTTTATTTAATGCTTTACATTTTACTGCACTTCTGTTAATGCTCAGAATACATCGGGGGAAAATACGGGGCAGGGCAGGGGGAGGATTTGGTAGGTTTTAAAGAATCCTAAATATGTTTTTGCAGCTGGTATTTGGCATGCAAGCAGGAGGGTATTGAAGTCCTTTGAACGAGGTGTGAATTGGAGTAAACAGCACAGGGAACCGAGGGGAAAAGCACAACTCAGTATACACCTGAGTGTGCGTCTTGTGGTTCAGCTGCCTGGGGTCTGACTTGAAGCTGAAGATGTGATTTATGCAAACACATGATTCATGTCATGAAAACAGCAGAGATTACCTGGGAAGGAGACGCTTAATGTGGTGCTGGGAAAAGCAGGAGGACTGTAGAAGGGCGACTTGTGGATGGTTCAAGTCAGACTCTCTCAGGGTTAAGCGTTTTTAGCACAATAAGCAGTTTGAAGTGCTGCTTCTTCTTACCTGAAAGCATGATACAAACGCTCTGGGACACTCCCGGCCCTGTGCAGCGCCCTCCTGTGCTTGTTGGAGTTCAGGGCTAGACCTGAATTAACATCATTTAGCTTTTGAACTTCCTCCCCCTCAGCTTCGCCCCCCTCCATGCCCCTTGCCCGCCCCCCGGTAATTAATGATTAAACTGCTCCCTTGCAGAGGAGGGAGATGCCCCCACGGCAGCGACAGTACCTGTGCGCTCCCGAGCTCCTTCCAAACCAATTAACTGAGGCCCTGGCGTGGTGGAGTGGGCACGGAACTTGGAAATAGGGGAGATCACTTCTAAGTCAACTTGCTATAGAAAATACGGAGTAATAACAAGCAATTAGATAATATCTAGCTGGTGTTAATAGTCATCTAAACAGTAAGAGTGTATCTGCACTGCAAAGATACGTGAGCAAGTGTGGGTATTATATTATTTTCCGCTTCAGCTTTCCTTATGGGGCATTGCATCCTTGGAATTGAGCTTCTTTAATGTAAATGGTATTCTCTGTATATTGTTCTGTTAAAACTCTGGGAATCACAGAGTTTGCTCCCTCCCTGTAGAAAACCCCCTGTAAAAAGCTTGCAAATCCTAAAGCGAGCTGAGCTTTGGCGTTGGGCAGCCAGGTGTTCCGGCAGGGCTGGATTCCTAGTGCAGTTTGTTTTTACTGACAGGTGTGTTTTCAGCAGGTTTAGCCCCTGCTGCCTTTGTCCCCAACCCGTACATCATCAGCGCCGCTCCGCCGGGCACCGACCCCTACGCCGCCGGACTCGCAGCAGCTGCCACGTTAGGTGAGTGTTTCCCCTTGTCCTGACCCTCCTCTGTACCCAACCTGCTCTTCGAGTCTGTGATTGGGAAAATTAAATATTAGTACGTGGTCACTTCTGTGGAGAGGTAATGGTATATCAGCGCGGTGAAACAATTTGTCTTGGAAACCCTATTTTCTGTAGATTAAATGTGATGCTTCTGGTGTCACGCTTGCTACGGGCTCCATCTCTGAGGATAAACAACCAGAGCAGATCTGAAACGCAGCACTTGCAGACATGAATGTCGCTGCATGTTTGGGGATTTCTGGTAACTGGTGGTAGTGGGAGATACCTTGGAAAAGACACCCACTAAATGCTGGGAAGATGGAGAACGTGTTTTCCCACCAAGGAAGTTGTATCTCACTGCTGTTCAGCTTAATTTACTGCAGCGCATCCTGCAAATGATTCCTCTGCTTTTTTGCAAGATTCTCTTGAGAATTAACGCTTTTTAGGTTTCTAGATAAAAACATCCCATATCTGCTGTGAAGCTTATGTATGAATATGCAGTTTCCAGATGGCGAGCGAAGATGGTGGCTCTTGTCTTCGTGCGAGATCTTTCTCCCAAACGTTCACGTATCAGTTTCCAAATTCTCGCCAACTGTCACAACCAAAATTGTTGTATCTCGAGATGACAGCTCGGTGAAACAGCTTACCCGGCAGCACGCGAACACATTGTACATTGAACTTTCGCTGCGTGTGCCATAAAGTTCTTGCCTAAGCGTTGAGGACAAAGGATGAATGCACTTTCAGGAGAACATCTTTATAGCCACGCTTTTCTTTCTGTGAGCCACCGGGAAGGGAAATCTTCCACATTTTAAACAAAACCTGCTTGGTTCAGAGTAGTTTTTCGGTTTTCAGTGGAGTCTGCAAGCTGTTGCCACCCTCTGCTTACAGCTCGCATCCTCGCAGCACATCACTTGTACCAAATCACACCCGTCACAGGTTGGTTGGACGTGGATATCACGTTCTGCTAGGCGGCGCTGGCGTTTGGTACGTGAGTTTTTTGGCGTGTTTAGCAGTTCTTACATAACCGCTGCTTCGCCATTAAGCTTTGAGACCAGTATCAGGTCAAGCTCTGGAATGGGATTTCAGCAACTGTTACGCAGTCAGATGGTGTTTTTAGTGGATCATATGGAAGGATGTAAAGCATCGAGATTGTAACTGGAATATGAGCTTTGGACTTTTTGGCTGTTGTGAATTTTGCATGCTGATTGCAGAGTAACAGTGCGAGATTAGGTAACAACGTGGTGTTGGCAAACAGATGATGCTGTGATTAAATGGCAGAAAGCCAAGAGCCGGAGTACAAGGATATTTCTAATAGTCCAGGGGTCGATAAACTCTCATGTGATGATGAATGTGTGGCAGCGAATGAATGACCCCAACTCTGGTGACAGATACAAGGAGGAGGCTGCAGCAGGACTTAGCGGGGAAGAGGTGCCAGAGCGACAGCGGTTCCAGCTGGAGTCACAGGAGGCGCTTTGGGAGCGAATACCAGGAAAAGAGGATTCTGATGACCCTTCTGCGTCACCTCCGCACTCCTGAAGCCGCTGCTGCTCCTTCAGGACCGCACTGCAGTTCAGCGGAGCAGGGGTCAGCGTCTTGATGCCATAGAAAGCCCACACGTAACTGCCTCCAGATCTCTCGCAAACAGCGACTGTGCCAGCAACAACCGCTTTATTTTTCCCCTTTTTCTCGGCAGCATTGCAGCTGCCTGATATCTGATTGAGGCCGTATAAATTGGAACTGGGGAATAACATACCCCAGGATACCTAAAGCATCCCAAAACTTGGCATCAGGATCTCTACTTGAATGATTTTTAATCTTTATGACTCTGGAAAGCAAAAGAAAAGGATGTATAATGTGCCGCAATGCACTCGGTGTTACAGCCCTGAGAAACACGAGGGACTTCGCCCATCTCACTGGGCTGCGGACCCTGACGGCTGGAAACGGCCCATAACGAACCTCACTGCTGTTTGATGGAGGAGAAGCAGCAGTTCTCGCTGGACGCAGCAGTTCTGGAGGTGTTTTCTCTGTCATGACTGAAAGGGCATGGGCAAACATGTAGGATGATGTATGAAGTCAGAAGACCTCCCCGATGCGTACGAGAGGGATAAATCGGGAGGACTGGAAAAGTTTATGAGATAGAAGAACTAAGTTTAGAGTTGTTGGTGGTTTATTGCTCACAGTTACACCTAAAGCGGAGGGGAAACGTGTGTGTTTGATGGCAGAGATAATTCTGTCAATTAAGATTCTGCCGTTACGGCACCTTTTACGTGATTGTGAGGCTGTCAGCCCTGTGATAATAGTCTCTGCTTCCCAGCAATAGTAGCATTTTACAGAACAAATCTGAATGCAGAGGGAGGGCCTTCCCAGACTCAAGAAGAAAAATCAATTGTGAGTTTGAAGCGTGTGGGGAGGATACTCCTGTCTTTAAAAAGTGATGGGAAATTGCCTTTATCATTGGAGACAGATGTCGCTCAAAAGAGAGGAAATCTCGCCTTTGGTGAGTCGTGTTGGGAAATGTTGGTTCCCTCAGGTGGTGTATTATGGGTAGAAAAGTGTTTCTGCTCTTTGTAGAGAAGTGGGTGCTGGAATAATCTGCATACAGGAGGAAGGCACGCGGTGCTCCTGGGCTGCAGGTGGGGTTGGGCTGGTTGTGTCTGCACGGTGCCGCTCCGTTTTTGGGGTTTTTAGCAGCCTCGTTCCCTTGGTGCTGGCTGTTCCAGCTGCGGGGGCGCGGTCCTACGCGGCCGCCTCTGCTTTTCGGGATCTGCCCCAGCGCTGGCTGGTTGGGTTTGCATGGGCTGGCCGGTGAGCTCAGCCCTTTCTCACACCCCGGCCCTACAAAGACACCATTTGGATACCCACGGTGAGGAATTGGGAAGCCATCGGCTCACAAGTCGCTGGTGATTGATAAAGTCGCTATTTGCAGATGCGTTTGCGTTTTCAGCCGCGAGGTTCTCGTGGCTGTTGGAGCTGGTGCTGTCTCGGTGCTGGTCCTGGGCCAGCGGGCCGTTCTGCCGACAGCGGTTCGGCTGCCGGCGGCCCCTGCGGCACCAAGGCACAGCAGTTGGTTATGAACACACTTACAGATGGTTTTGCTAATGTTGCTTGAAAGGAATATTTGTGGGTGTCTGTGGCCAGCGTGGAGACGTAGTAGTGGGAATATTTGATTTCAAAGGCTCTAGAATGGCTTTTATTTTCTTATATATGTGTATCTTTAATAAGTGTAAAAGCAGGTGCAGTCTCTGCTGAAGTGAGGAGGCACGGAGCGCGTTTCTCCGAGTCTGGCGATGATGACACACTTGCCCTCACTGAGAACGCTGTTCGGTAATGAGCCCACTCGCGCTCAGAGGAGCTGAGCCAGACTCGCAGCTCTTTCAAGCCCTGCTGCCTGCAAACTTCAAAGACTTTGTGCCTCTTCTTCTGTTAAACACCTGAGGCTTTGGCAGATCTGATGAGCAACCTCTAACTAGGAAAAAAACCTCATCTAGACTACGCTTGTTTGATAATTAGAACTGAGATTAAAATAAGCCAGAGAGGTGCCCAGATTTTGCCCAGATAAATGGTATTGCAGCAATTGCCCGATAGCCTGAGGGCAAACACAGACTAATTATTTGCATGAAGCGGAGCAGTTGCAGCTATTTTCCTGTGGAGTGCAGGATCTGCAGCTGGCATCTCATCTGCATGAATGTAAACAGGTTATAATCCACCAATTAGCTCTGTGTCTGTAATTACTTAGGTCAAGATGGCCACTACCATAGTGGGACCGATGAGTTTTCTGTAGCTTTTTTTGTTTTAATTTACTACCCCTGCACAGGAATTCCCGGGGGGGTAAGAAACGTGTGGCTGCTGCTCCGAGACAGAACCCGGAGCGAGCAGACGAGTCGCCTTCTGACGAGAGACAGGAAAGCCAGCGAGGGGGGATTTCGTGGCTGAGCTTTAGTGCGAGGGACAAATCCGACTGTTGCGCACGTGTTGAAGCGCCTGGTGTTAGAAACAGGCTGTTGTGTAACAACATCTCCTGCTGGGCCCGCGTGTCACTGACCCCCCGAAGGCCTGAACTGGGGAAAGCAGCATGGTTAAAACCAAAAGGAGAGTAACTCTGACACTTCTGAAATATGAATTTAATATTTGATGTTGAATATGAGATGAGTGTGTTGAGGTGTAGCCGCGCCTCTGCAGCGTTGGTTGTTGAAATCCAGTCTGTTGCACAGCGAATTGCTTTTGCATTGCGGAGCAGCTCGTTTGAGACACACGCACGTCCTGGCTTTCCCCTTTGCCACAGCCGGGCTTACACTACGTGGTGGCCTTTTGCCTCTCTCTTTTTACCGTCATCCCTCATTTTTGGGACAATAGTTTTTAAGTCTCTTTGGGCAAATAGTTGTATTTTGTGCCTGTGTTACACTTGTTCTCCTTGCAGTATCTTACCGTAAGACCTAACTAACAGCAATATAAGATTACTTGGTTAGAACTCTCTTAAAATAGAAGCTGTTTTTACTTCATATAAGAGCAAGTGTGTGCTTCAAATTCACTTAAAAACTTGTTTATTCTCCAGTGTCAAATAATGACCGTGGCACTTTACCTTCAAAAGGCCATCGTGCTATAAGGGCAGGAGCCCGTGGGACAGGTGATGTATTTGAAAAGCAAAGGAGATGTTTCTGCTTTTCTGCTGACCTTTCCAAATGGTACAGAACAGACATATTAAAAAGTATTATTGGATTCGCCTCGGTGTGATGCGGTGGGAGGGACCCGCGGTTCAGCGCAGCGAGCTCAGCGTTCTGCCAGCTGCAATTATTGAAGGATATAGGCTGCTGTTCTGCTCCCACCAAATTAAACGTGCGGTGTCCTGAGACTCGATAAACCACACGGAATCTTCAGCGGGCGCTTTTTCTGGTGCTCTCCGAGATTTTTTAATATTTTTTTAAACCTCTTAAGTTTGAGGAGGGGATGTGAAAAGATGCAGGATCATACAGGATCACGCAGCCTCTTTTGCGGTGGTTTGCTGATGCAAAGTGCGACTGAATGACTAGAAAATAGTATTTTAAGTACTCAATGCTATCCAGATGCAAAGAGGTTTTAAAAATTGATTGGGGAGCTAAATATAGATGTTATTGAGCTCTGAGTGTCAGCCGAGATTAGGAGAGACTTGTATATCTGTGCTTAAACAAGTTTCCTTCTCTTTTGGTTAGGAAGTTTTGTTCCTTCACTATAAAATTAGGGTACAGCTGTAGGAACATGGGATTTCAACAGGATCACTGGTAGCAGAATTTGGCCTCACCCAAAAAGGTAAAAACCAGTAAAGGTGAAATTTCAGGTTTGACTTCTAAGCTTTTAAAAAATACAAATGACAGGATCCCTCTGTATTTGCAAAGGATTTTAAGCCCTCGCCTGGTGATGGATTCATTAACCCCGAGAGGAGCGGCGGGTATTTTTGTGACACTGACGGTTCCCTTGTTGTTTCAGGCCCGGCCGTGGTCCCTCACCAGTACTATGGAGTTACGCCCTGGGGCGTTTACCCCGCCAGCCTGTTCCAGCAGCAAGCGGCCGCCGCCGCCGCCGCCACCAACTCTGCCAGCCAGCAGAGCACGCAGCAGGGCCAGCAGGGCCAGCAGCAGGTAAGGCGCGGGCCCCGCGCGGCCAGGCGCGCCCGTCCCGAGCTTATTTTCTGTTGAAAATTGTTGCACTTCTTTGGGTTGAATCGTTGCGTAATTTTCTTCTTTCTTCTATACTTGGAATTTAACGAGGTTAATTTTCCTAACTTCGCTTAGGTAGAATAAGCATTTTAAAGGTCTGGTGTTTATTCATAGCTGTACAATCTGATGCAGAAAACACAAATGTGAATCAAGTGGCTGCTGGAGCAGAAGGAGGAAACTCGGACAATAACAGCAGGGATGTTTCACACCACAGTTCTGGAGAACACTTTGCTGCTGGCCCAGTTAATGATCAAACCTCCCCAGCCGGCAGGTCCCGGAGCTGCTGCACGTACCCGTGCGCGCGGTTAGCACAGCGCTAGGAGCGTCTCAGAGCCATTTCTGCTTTGGCATTCAAAGCAGGAGCCTCACCGTACGGAAGGTGTGTGCTCAGAGAGCCGCTGCCAGGGCTCAGGCTGTTACAGTAAAACCAGCAATCATCAGTAGGCTTTTAAATATTTTTTTTTATTACTTTTATAGCCATGAAACGAGCATGAGTCGGGTTCATGGTATTGTTTTTAGTGCAAACCTTCCATCCGTAAGAGGATATGGTATATATTTTTTGGATGAAATTTTTCTAAGAAGTGCTGAGGCAAATATTTTGGAACCCTACAGCGATGGTTATGGACAGTTGATTTGTGATGCTTACAGCGTCTTAACAGCATATCTATAAAAAACACCAGTGTTTGCCTTCCTGCAGCCTGCCACCCGTCGCATGGATCCTGCCCGCTGCCCTGACACGGTGTCTGTGTACAGAGTTCACGTTCAGGCTGTAACAGCGACAGCACACACCAACATGTCACTTAAATTCAGCATCATCTCGCAGTCTCCCAGTGCACAAAGTCATTTTTTCCTTTGAATAACTTTATGAGGTGGCACAGAATGTTACTTTTAGCAGATGGAGAGCCAAAGGACGGCTGTTTGAATAAGCTGACCTTGTTGTGGGTGCAGGTTGTTCCATCACCACTTGGAGTAAAAGGCTTTTGCAAAGCAAAATGATCTGGCACAGGTCATTACAGAAAGGGCAGTTTGCCGTTGTCCCTTTGCGCTTCAACCACAAGAGCCGCGTGTAAAAGACAGTGTGTGATCTCTGGTCATTGTTTCCGATGAGTAAGTGTCATGTCACTGGGTCGCTGTTTTCTACGGGGGCTGGCAGCTTGGAAGAACCCGTGTCACCTCGTGTCATCAGCCCCCAGCTCCTCCATTGGGCTTTTTAAGGTTTCTGCTCAGTGCTGTCATGGCACAGACCAAATGTTCTCTGGGCTGGGCCAGACGGCTGTGAAACCAAGGGCTGATTATGGCAGGTATATCAAGAAATGAAAGAGGTCAGATGATGGAGCATTTCCAGATTCTGCTCAGTAAGCCAGAGAGGGGGTGTATTATTTAAATGGAGTCTTCTGCATTTACCCATGTGAAGGTTTGTGATGGCCAAGGCAGCTCTGTCCAGGGTAAAGGGTACGGGTTGTCTCACTCTAGTTGTGGCAAAGCTGCCGTTGCATGCGAGAACTTCCACTAGATTGCTGCTGTGTGTGGTGACTGCGGCTTGCTCCTGCGGCCCCGGCTCACCGGAGCGCTGCCATGTTCCTCTCTGTTCCGCAGGTTCTGCGCGGAGGAGCCAGCCAGCGTCCTCTGACCCCCAACCAGAACCAGCAGGGCCAGCAGACCGATCCGCTGGTGGCCGCCGCCGCCGTCAACTCTGCGCTCGCCTTCGGCCAGGGGCTGGCGGCCGGGATGCCGGGTAGGGCTGCAGCTTCCCCGTGCCCAGGACAGCTCAGGCAGTGGCGTCCTGTCTCTGTGCTGGCACCTCTGCCTGGCGTGCAGCACGGTTTTGTTTCTATTGTTTTTCGGTGTTAACCTGTGGGCTTAGATGCCATTTTCAAGAGGCTGTTAGATGTGACCCTAACTACCAGTGCGGCATTTAACTTAAATCAGGGTTTAGGTCCTTTTGCCACAGATGGAAACAAATGTTATCAACCGTATTGCTGTACGAGTGCATTAGTTGCTTGCGCATCCAAAAAAATTGATGGCTCCTATTGGAAATTGCTTTCAGCTTTCTCTGTGGATCATGCTAGCTTATGTGATCTTTGTGCTAAAACCTCAGAGCTGTCTTAGTCCCGTTCATTAGCCTTGTCTTCCCATCCCTGCCAGGTGTTTGACTTTAACAGGATAAGGACTTGCTCTTCATAATTTCTTCCAGGCCAATACTAGTGGCTTAAAAACAAGAGAATTAATAAAAGGAAGCTGGGTTTACTGTAATTTAGGGGTTTCAAGAGAACAGCTACTGCCTGAATTTTAACTCTGATCCATGAGGCCGTGTGGTACAAATGCTTTTGACATGCAGTTATACAGAATATTGTTTTAATGGCAAAGGGCAAACTTAAGGATTTTTTTGAATAATGTACAAGTATGTCCTGCTGCTCAAATGTAAGAAAAGAGGATTATTTTGACCTCAGGTCTCCGTGCTGAAAGTGTCACATGGTTGGTACGTGGCATTTTTTGTGGCATAAGAATGTGAGAAAATAAGTCTTTTGTACCTGGAAGTCTTACCAGTGTGAAGTTGTGGACTGTTAATACAGAAGCAAAGCTGTTGCTGCTTTTTCCATTCAGATTTTCCTTTGACAATCTCACTGTGCTGTGCTCGCCTGAAGACGGCTGATCCGCCGCCTGTCGCGTTGTTCGCTGCTTTACCCTGCGTCTGTGCTTTGCCTCCCCAGGTTACCCCGTGCTGGCTCCTGCCGCTTACTACGACCAAACGGGTGCTCTGGTGGTGAACGCGGGGGCCCGGAACGGGCTGGGCGCCCCCGTCCGCCTGGTGGCCCCCGCCCCCGTCATCATCAGCTCCTCGGCCGCGCAGGCAGGTGAGTCCCGGCCCGTCCCGACGGGGGGATCGTGACAATCTGCCCCGTCTCCGTGGAGGGTGACCCTGAACCTGCGGGGCTCCGGCTGTGATGACACACTTGCCCTCACTGAGACCCGTCGCGGGGTTTGTTGAGAACTCCTCTGTGCTCACAGTGTGCTGAGCCTCCCGAGCAGCCTCCCAGAGGCAGCGGCGCACCAGCTCTGCTATTTTGCGGAGTTTCGTATGACAGTTATTTAAATTTTGTTTGCTAGCATCTAGTTTCCCATGTAATGAAAGGTTTTAGCCTGACTAGAGCTCTCAGATGATCACCTGGCTTGTGTAAAATGGTACGTGAGTGGTCTTTGTCGTGGGTTGTTTGGGGTTTATTAGGGTTCTTGGGGAGTTCAGGGCTTTAGGAGAAATTTTACAGCCCGAATCTCTGCGTGTGAGCAGCCCTTGCAGTGTTAGTAACAGATTACAACATGGGCCTTTTAGTTGTTTCCTTGTAGCTCTTGTTTATTTTGCTTTTTTGTTACTTTGGAACTGGCTGAAAGACAAAAGTTCTTGGTTTTGATGTTCTTAGCACCGCAGGATCGCGTTTCGCGCACTGAAGGACAGTTTTACTCATTTCAAAATGTATGTCTCTTAGATGGATATTGCTACGCGTGGGGCTGTATTGACTTGAATCTCAGATCCCAGGAGAAAGGGAACGTTGTTGTGTGTTTGCTGTGTGTAGCTGTACGAGCCAGTGATGACCAGGCATTGCTGATATTCAGCGGCTCTGTAGAGCTCAGATACAAAGTGAAGAGAGTTGGTGAAAGGGACGTTTTCATCCTGAAAGAAAAAGAATCCATAGTAAATAAAAGGAACCGAAGTTTTAACTTCTGAAGCTGCTACGAAAATGAATTTTTCTGTGTGTGCTTCCAATTACTTTCTCTCCAGCGGTTGCAGCGGCTGCAGCTTCAGCCAACGGCGCAGCGGGCGGCCTGGCAGGAACGACAAACGGACCATTTCGGCCTCTGGGAACGCAGCAGCCACAGCCCCAGCCGCAGCAGCAGCCCACCAACAACCTGGCATCCAGCTCCTTCTACGGCAACTCGCTCAGCAGCAACTCCCAGAGCAGCTCCCTCTTCTCGCAGGGCTCTGCCCAGCCTGCCAACACCTCCCTGGGCTTCGGGAGCAGCAGCTCTCTGGGTGCCACGCTGGGCTCTGCGCTGGGCGGCTTTGGGACCGCAGGTGAGAACAGCGGCTCCTTTGTGGGGGAAGAAAGAGTGAAGCGGGTGGCTCCAAATACAGGTGGTGCCTGGTGAACCGCTGGTGCACGGAGCTGCTGCGCTCAGGTCAAGTGCAAGTTTTCCTTTGGGGACTACTTTGGCTTTCAAAAGCTGCAGCACTTTCTGGTGGAACTTAATAGATGTTATGTTAGAAGTACCAAAGTAATTAATTTGTTTTGTTGTACACGTTATTGTTCTTAAAATCATAGGATCGTGTTGGTTGGAAAAGACCCTCAGGATCATTGAGTCCAACCATAGCCCACCCCTGTCCCATGTCCTGAGACCCTCATCTCCATGTCCAGCCCTCCAGGGCTGGTGACTCCAGCACTGCCCTGGGCAGCCTGTTCCAATGCCCCACAGCCCTTTGGGGAACAAATTGTTCCTAAATCCAACCTCAACCTCCCCTGGCGCAACTTGAGGCCGTTTCCTCTGCTCCTGGCGCTTGTTCCTGGGGAGCAGAGCCCGACCTCCCTGGCTCCAAGCTCCTTTCAGGCAGTTCAGAGATCAGAAGGTCTCCCCTCAGCTCCTGTTCTCCAGCTGAACCCCCAGGTCCCTCAGTCTCCATCACATTGTGCTCCAGCCCCTCACCTGCTGCGTTGCCACAGATGAAGTTTTTAAGCAGCTTTGAGTTTCTTTGCCTTTCCCTGCGTGTGCTTGGTGGTACTGGACCGACAGGAAGGGGCTCCGGGGTGCTGTCCACCCCTGTGCCAAGTCTTACCTCAGAAAAATACCCAAGTAACTTTTCGTGATTTTCAAAAAGCTGATCTGAGGTGGTTTTTGTGCTCTATTCTGGGGATTGTTTCTATCACACACCAAGTCACTCACTGGTTGCAATTAGGCAGCTGGAGACAAAGATATTTTTTGTTGTTTTTTCAGAAAGAAGCAAACCCGAAGGTGTCTGTGGGTTTGTTTTTTTGAAGCAGAACAATTGTTTTAATTACTGCTTAGTCTCAGAGGTAGTAATTATGTCCTGAACTGCACTGCTTTCATCAGTGTGCAGGGCAAGTTAAAACGTGCCTTTTGAACTTGCTCCGCCATAGGAGACCAAAGGACGTACTGTTACTGCATCAAACCAGTTTTAAATAAAAGTTGTTCTAAATAGTTTTCTTAAACCCAGCCTGAGAATTGGGACCCTCATGGACTCAGGTAAACACAACATCCACTTCTTTCACTTCACTGTATTTAACTAATTGAATTCAATTAGTAGTTTGCTCAATGCCAAGATGCACAAACTTGTTTTGCCTCAATCAATGAATAAAAACGTGAGGCCGTTGCTTCTAGACCTTGTGTGCAGTCATGACAAACGATCAGTTCATTACAGTTAACAATTTCACTATTTATTAAACAAGATTTTAATGCAAAATTGATTTTTTTCTCGAGTTGGCAGTGCATTTAGAGAGTTTGTATTAGACTGTCAAGAGAACTCTTCAAAAGACGCTGGGGGTGTGTGTTAAATCGAATTCTGATTTCCATCCCAATAAAGCTTGGTGCAAACAGGAACTGTTTTCTGATATAATGAAAGGTGAGCACAAGGATTTCAAGTTAATGTACACGAAGCTGTACATGCTCTTAAGTAAACATGAGCAGATAAGATCTCGTGTTGGGTTTGTTTTAGCTCTAATGGCCAAAGAATAAATACGAGGCAGTGCTTGTAGGGTGATCTAATATCTTCTGTTAATCTAAGTGATCTAATATCTTCTGTTAAACCAAGTGATAGGCTTAGGGGGAAGGAGCTCTGCAGTACACAGACCTTCGGAAGGTTCGGCAGCAAAGCGCCAAGTGTTTGTTTCCCAAAGCCTAAATGTTCGCTGGCGTTTTGTTCTGTCGCTTCCTTTAGGTAGATTCATATCTTGTTGATCTTCCTGAATTTCTAGATGTTTGGAGCTGTATTTCTGGATGTATTCTGTTGGTATAAAAGCTACAAAACTCTAAATACAAAGCTAATTTTTTAAATCGGGGATTTCTGCTCAATCATTGACTACATGGTTTTAATGAGTGCATTTCACTTGGGCACATGCAGCACCCTTAGGAAAACCCCAGCCTGGAGCAGGGAGGTCAGAAGGGGCTGTTGTACTGACTGTTGGCCCGGGCAGTTTATCGACATCACCTCATTCTCTTTTCCTCTTTGCAGTTGCGAACTCCAACACGGGCAGCGGCTCCCGCCGGGACTCCCTGACCGGGAGCAGCGACCTGTACAAGAGAACGTCCAGCAGTTTGACACCCATCGGACACAGTTTTTATAACGGCCTTGGCTTCTCCTCGTCTCCTGGCCCCGTGGGGATGCCCCTGCCCAGCCAGGGACCCGGCCACTCCCAGACTCCACCGCCTTCCTTGTCTTCACACGGATCATCTTCAAGTTTAAACCTGGGTAAGAGCCTGAGCCGCTGTCCCTTGGTACAGAGACGTGACCACCACGGCTGAGACACCCGCTGCTCCCCGCGGTTTTCTTTTTGGCTCGTCCTTTTCTTTCCCTGAAGTCAGTAATTCAGGTTAATGTCCATCTGCAGTGTCCCAGTGAGCACGGAGAAGATGAGTTTCCATTTCAGAATAGGCTCAGTTGTTATGGTGTGAGTCAGTGACACGTCCGCCTCAGGGCCCCCAAGATAGAGTCTGTGCTTTGTCCTTCCCAGATCTCAATTTTCCTGGCATATCCCAGACACTCTTCCAGGAGTCCTGTCTCTTCTTTTGGGTTTTTGCCCCTTTATTCCACCCTAGTATCCCTAAAAGCTGATGGCTTAGAGGTGCAGTTCACTCCGCTCTTTTTTATTTTATTTCACTTAATATTTTTATTGCAGCCGCTCATGCGCAGCTGCCAGGACGGGCTCTGTTCTCTTTGCAGACAGCTCTACCGACGTTCGCCCTGAAGCTCTGCCCTTCTTAGCAGAGACTTCTGGAAGCTTTTGTGTTCTTTGGGCGGTCTGTCCTCGCTGCCTCATGTTGGCTTCTCAGGTTCCCATGCCATTGGAGCTTTTTCCTGGGAGCACTTTGTCCCACCCGGGAAAAACCACATTGG
Organism: Nesoenas mayeri; assembly: GCF_963082525.1. NCBI lineage: Eukaryota > Metazoa > Chordata > Aves > Columbiformes > Columbidae > Nesoenas > Nesoenas mayeri. The sequence goes on from NC_137571.1 coordinate 6,952,598, forward strand.
CTCAAGGAATCCTTGCGGCCTGTGACCAGCAGAGGGAACCCGAGCCCTGCGAGAGAGGGGAGAGCTCTCTGCTAGAGCTCTCAGCACATTTCCAACAGTTATAGGCAAGGAAACTGTTTAAAGGTTTAATTTGGTTCCTGTCAAGTCTCGCAGTTTGCAAACTGTGTGGTGGAGTGTTACCTGTTCCCCATACCCATCACTGTCTTAGTGTGGATGGAAATCTGTAGGGCATTTGTGAAAGCAAAGGATTTTTAAAAGTATTTATTGTTTCTAATTTATTGTTACCTGTATTTAATAGTGGTTTGTTTTTCCTATCAAAAATTTTTGTAGTCCTTGCTGCCTTTTTCTTATCTCTCTCAATTCTGTGCCCAGCCTCAGTGTGCATCTCTTCTATCCGTCCCTTGCACAGCAGCAAGCTCCAAAAATCGTGGGGACGGAGGATAAGGTGTAACTAGAAACAGCAAGTTAGCGAGTAGTGGAATTGATAACAGACAGTTTTGACAGAGCGAAGAACAGAAGCTGTTACAGTCTGTTCTTTGCTGAATCTGTAGCTGATCCTACCAACACCACAGAGCTGCGCTCGAGCACGGCCCCATCGCAGTTATTTTGGGGGCAGTTCACTGGGCTTAGCTGAGATACATACGTACTTCCTGGTTGAACCATGTCGGAAACCCATTGCGGTGGAAAAGGGGTAATTAGAAGTAAACCGAATCCCTCGGCAGCTTTGTTTCATGGTGTGTGAAATCCCGGTGGTTTTCGCAGGAGGGCTCACGAACGGAAGCGGCCGCTACATCTCAGCTGCTCCGGGAGCCGAAGCCAAGTACCGCAGCGCGAGCAGCGCGTCCAGCCTGTTCAGCCCCAGCAGCACGCTCTTCCCCTCCTCGCGCCTGCGCTACGGCATGTCCGACGTGATGCCCTCCGGCCGGAGCAGGCTGCTCGAGGACTTCCGCAACAACCGCTACCCCAACTTACAGCTGAGGGAGATCGCGGGGCACATCATGGAGTTCTCGCAGGATCAGCATGGGTCCAGGTGGGATTCGAAAGCCTGTGCCGGGGGAGCTTTGAGAACGGCTGTTCTTTGAGGGATTTGCGTCACATCCTCAAGCAAAGAGGCAGAACAGGGAAAAGGTGTGAAAAGCCAAGTAATGTGATACTCTGACCCTTCTTTGTATTGGGTACCAGTGGCGATAGCAGGAGTTCCTCCTCTAAAATCGAGCTTGCTTTGTAATTTGCCTCCTAGTCCCGCTGGCATAGTTAAACTCATTTTAAAGAGCTGTCTGGACACAAGACCTTGATGTATTTACTCTTCTAAGATCTGATTTGCTTGGAATGAGGAGATTTTTGGGGTATCGACAATGACGTGTGGCCACGGGCCTCCTGGCCACAACCACCCTGAGGTTTCAGATTATTGCTGCGTAGGCTTAATATTTTGTTTTGCAAGAGCTTAGTGTACAAAGCTTTTGAAAGGAATTTGTATTAACAGATGTGTTGATTTTTCAGGTTTATTCAGCTGAAACTGGAGCGCGCTACCCCAGCGGAACGTCAGCTTGTGTTCAATGAGATCCTCCAGGCAGCCTATCAGTTGATGGTCGATGTATTTGGAAATTACGTCATCCAGAAGTTCTTCGAAGTAAGTGTGCAGCCCCCTGCGAGTCTTGCTTAGGTGCCCGCTGTCCTAAAATACTGGACAAGCTCATAGGAACTCTTATTTGGCTAGAACCGTGGATACCTGCGAACACTGATGTCATCTCCTCCCCACGGGCTGTTCCCTCCTTCCTGTTGGGGTGACTGAGGTGCGAGACTCGTAAAGATTGATCCGAAAAGTAACACTTTGCTTTGAGATGCGAAAGGTGTGGCAATAAATAGCAACATACCGAGGAGATGTAGGTCCAACAGGACTTTCCAGGGATGCTGTGCTGAGCTGTCAGCACTCACATATTTAGGAACACAAGAAACTTTTCCACTGAAGAGCATCTGCTGGAAGGCAGTGTTGGGTTTCATACCCGGAGGTTGAGCAGATGCCCATCTCTCCTTCTTGAATCTGGTCTATTCTTTCTCCACCAAGTCTTGGTGGTTCATTTATCCCAGTAATTTTACAGCAGCCCCATGCAGGGGCGGTGAACTGGCACCTGTCACCTTGGTGGCTGCAGCACCTTTGGCGTTTCTCAGGCATCTGGCAGACGTGCAGCAGCCGCCTGGCCTGTGCCTGCCCACATCCTGCGCTGTTCCTTGTGTAAGGCCTGGGCGCGGGAGGGCTGCTGCGCCGCTTGGCCGCGGGAGGGTTTTGCGCTTGTGCTGACTGGTGTTCGTCTCCCCAGTTTGGCAGCCTGGAACAGAAGTTGGCCCTGGCAGAGCGGATCCGTGGGCACGTTCTGTCCCTGGCTCTGCAGATGTACGGCTGCAGAGTGATCCAGAAGGCCCTCGAGTTCATTCCTCCAGACCAGCAGGTAATTGTAAGTCTCAATTTTAACTTTCTTCTCGATGTTTAACGTTTCTTGCCGTTTGGTGACCAGAACCCCGACCTTCTGTTCCTCTTGTGGCTGGTGTTTTTTTGGTTTGGTTTATAGCATGTTTGTTATGTTTCATGTGCATGATAAGTATGTGACGCTGTTCTTGGGTCTCGTTGTCATCTCCTTGTTCCACTTCACTGGTACTGGTGTTGATTGTCTGTTAATTCCCTGAAACCAAATTATGTACGTAGGGGAAACTGAGGGATGATAATGAATTAGAAGTTATTTTTAAATCCCTTGAAGAAAGCAGTGCCAGGGTTTTGTCTTTAATATTCGTTGAGATATCACTGCTTTGATATGTGGGTCAATATTCCACTTTGGTGCCGAGTGAGATGTACGAGTCCCGGTTCCCGTTGAGCCGGGCCCGGCACTGCAGAGCTGCGGCTGATTGCCAGTCCCGCCCAGAGCTCATTAATGAAGCAGTTCCTCTGGGCTTCAGCAAGGAACTCAGATGAAAAATGTGCTAGGCGAGCTGGCTAATAAAGGTGTTGGGAAAGGTAATGCAAGAATCTCAATGTAGGTTATTAAATTAAACTGCACGAGGCTTTAGGAGCACGCTTTCCCTTTAGGTCAGGCCTAGGCTAAGCTGGTGCCTTAGCGTGTCAGCAGGTGATGGGCTGCAGCCCAAACTCTGGCACTGCTGGTCTGAGGATTTACTAATGCTCTGTCTCCAGAAAGTTATTTTTGAGTACTTTGTGCTCCTGAAATGCCTGATTTTGTATCAGTGGCAAAATTGAACTCAGCCAGTTTGTAATATGGTTAAATTCACAAAAAATAACATTCTCTTTCCTGATTGTGGAGCTTTTAGCCTGTGCGTATGGTGCATTAGTCATATTTAAACGTTATCTGCTGGGATTCCTTAGTTACTGTGCAGTTTTACCTTGCCTGTGTAAAATACTGGCAAGGTCTTATCCCAGTGCAGACCCCGTTTTAGTGACACCTGAAGCTGAAGAGTTTGTGAAGTTTGGGCATTTTAGATTTCGTTGAGGGGGCGGAGGAGGAAATGGGGGATGCACAGTAAGCTGTGGATCGGTAACATTTCTTAAATTGAGGTACTTGGAAGAGGAAGCTCCCATTCAATGAAAGGAATGCTTCACCTTTATTTGGTAATAGTATTTTTCTTTCTCAGCACTTGGCCACTGGAAAACTTGCAGTTGGAAATACGCTGGTGCATCCTTCATACCTCCCCTATTCTTGAGTAGCAGTGCAAACTTTGCATTTACCAGCTGCGAATCCTGGTGGTGCTTTCTGTTTGTTTCTCTCCTCCCCATAGAATGAGATGGTACGGGAGCTGGACGGCCACGTCCTCAAGTGCGTGAAAGACCAGAACGGGAACCACGTGGTGCAGAAATGCATCGAGTGTGTGCAGCCTCAGTCCCTGCAGTTCATCATCGACGCCTTTAAGGGGCAGGTGAGTCCTCCCGCAAGACACTGACTCATTCTTTGTGTTCTTACACGTTGCTTTGAATGGCATGAGAATGGCTATAACTTGTTCAACTCTTTTGCATTTTAGCAAGCATCAGTTGAAGGGTTTTACACAGCAACGTCAGGGAGACAGAAGCTCTTTGGTTGCGTCTCTTATCATTTTTGTGCGGGTATTTCACAGTGAAGCATCCTTGCAAAAACCTGTGGCCCTAGAACATCAAGTATTTTTTGACTGATGGAGGGGAAAACAAGTCTCTTATTAATTCATCTTCATAGTAACAGTGGTGAGCAGAATTTTGGGATGGGTGCAGTAAACTTTATGGTCCTCTCTGTGAGCACAGCTTAGGGAGCTGCTGCTTCCCTAGGGCCCCGGACTGGGGGAAAACCATGAGTTTCATCTGGAGAAGGGCAGTTACTTGTATCCTCTCCTGAATTGATGTCCTGGATATTCACTGGGTAACTGCCTTTATTCTGCCTGTAGTCAGCTCGTCTTCCATTACAAAAATCACTGGTTTGGGCGTTTTCAACTTAATTGGCTTTGGAGGGAGACTTTGAAGTGTTGAGGGTTTAGCCACAGGGGTGCAAGGACGGCCCGGGGTTATTTCAGCAAGAACCAGGCTTTACTGGTTCGGCTGCTCCTGGACCAGCTGGCAAAGTGGGGACTTGCTTGGCTGTGTCGAAACAAGCAGGATTTGAGCTGGAAACTCGCTCAGCAGATTTGCTGGTTGCAGTTTTGCTTTGGACGTTCGCGGGGGAGCTGGGCGAGGCGGAAGCTGCCCCGGGAGCTCGGCTGCTGGCTCTGACATTTCTTTGACCCAGTTTCATCTGAACTTTCATGTGAAAGATTAAACTCACCACCTCAAGACTGTTTCTCTGCAGTTAATTGCACTTGAAGTCCTGTTTTCCTGCACAGTTTGCTCCGTAGTTATTAAAAATTTGTAGACTGTCAGTTTAACTTCAGTGCTCGGATTTGCTACTTTTGTTAATTTTAAGCAACCAAATAGGACTTTGTGCTTTACACAGGAAACTGTGCAGCAGTAATGAAATGTGTCATGTTCTTACCAGCGGATTTAGTAATCCCTGAGCAATGAGAAAGAAGGTTCTTTGTTGTCACTTCTCCTAAGCGCAATTAAGGCTTTTAGACATCCATATAGTTGAAGAAAATCCTTTGCTGAGCATTTTTAGCCTTTCTGGTTCATACCATTTCTTACAAAGCCTAAAATATGTAGCTGGCGGACATTACGCTGGATTTATTTTTCTGAGACTGCGTTTTAACACAGCTTCTAATAATGCTTGGCTGTCCCAGGGTTCCTTTTATTAATCAAGAGGCTTTATCGCTGGTTGCCGTGTTCCATGAGTGGGGAAGCTGAGGTACAGGCAGGGCTGTGGTGGGCCCGCGATCGCCCTGTTGGTCCCGGGGCAGATGGTTCCAGTTGACGCTCTGGAGCTGCCGTGCAAGCCGGCGTTACCTGCCATGCTCGGGAAAAACACTGTGTGTTCATTGAATTCCAAAAGGTTTCTAGGACTGGCAAAGACTAACAGATGTGCCGCTGCCTGTGCTTGCCTGTCTGTGTTGAACGCAGGTTTTTGCGTTGTCTACACACCCGTACGGCTGCCGCGTGATCCAGAGGATCCTCGAGCACTGTCTTCCTGAGCAAACCCTTCCCATCTTGGAGGAACTTCACCAACACACCGAGCAGCTCGTTCAGGTCAGTGTGGGGAAGGGGACGTGGGTGCTGGCAGAGGTTTCTTGGTTACTGGTTTGTATTCAGAAGCTCCTGGCAGCCTGTTTCGGGCTGTTACTGGGGTTGTCTGAACACAGGGACCCTGTTCCTGAGGAGGAATGGGGAAGAATGTAGCAGACAAGAAATGCACCTTCGCTAATTAGAATCAGAGAATCATTTCAGCTGGAAGAGACCCTCAGGATCATGGAGTCCAACCATAACCTGACTCTGGCACTAACCCATGTCTCTAAGAACCTTGTTTGACATTAACAGTTCCTGTCCATGTTTGTCACACGCTTCTGTCTCTCAAACAGGATCAGTATGGGAACTACGTTATCCAGCATGTACTAGAACATGGTCGGCCTGAGGATAAGAGCAAGATTGTAGCAGAAATCAGAGGCAACGTGCTCGTGTTGAGTCAACACAAATTTGCGAGGTATGAGTTTGTTCCTCAAAGTCTCCGCACCCCGTGGGAGCACCGACACGGGCTGGACTTGCCCAGGAGTTGGGGTTGGGGTGTAGGGAGGGGAAAAGAGGTGAAAATAACTTGTTGCTTATCAACAGAATGCTCTGTACACTGGGATGAGTGGCTGGCAAGGTAAGCTCTACTTGTAATGAAGGAGGAGGAAGGTGTGGAAGAGTAGCTCTAGTCCAAGTTCTCCTACTTGACCAAGAGGTTTTTTTTGTGTGGTATTTGTTTTATTTTGGTGGTTTTAAGTGGTCCTTATCCCCTGGATAATAACAGGCCGTAAGAGCATTTCGCTGTCTCTGGGATGCTGTGTCAAGCCTCAGGGGAGTTTGGGACATCAATGTAGCAACGATTCTTTTCATCCCCCCTTTTCACAGAGGAATCTGTGCTTTTTGTACACTGAGTCTCGCCGTCCTGAGACACACGCGTGATGAAATCCTCTTAGGGAAGCTGCAGCAGTCTGAGGTTGTTAGTCCGGCAGCAAAACCCAGGTACCTCGGTGGATGTCAGGACACAGTAATACTTCCCACATCTGTAAATTCCTTTTGTGTGTGTTTTGAGCCATTTGAACATGAAGGCTGAGCTCTTCAAAGGCTCCGTGTTCCCCCTTTTTATGAAAGTAAAATAGTGCTTTAATACTCACAGACACAAGGGAAGTGTAACATTAACAAGAATTAGAAGAGTGTGGTATTAATGTTGTTATTTCAGATTCTGCCTCTCTGACTTGCTTTGCTCTTTTTTCCTGAACTTCTTTCCAGATGGAGCGTTAATTAGTGTAGGGTGTCCCCAAGCGGAGCTACTTGTGGCAAACCACTCGGTGGCTTTATCAGTCAGGGATGCAGAAGATAAGACCAGCAAAACTCTCCATCCCCTTTCATATACTGTATTTAACTTGGCTCTCCGGAGGGCAGAGTCTAATATCTAATACATTCCGGGATGGTGGAATTTCTCTGTCTTCGCTGAGATCTTTTGTTCCTGAATAAGCATTTCCCTGTTGTTCTAACCTTGGACCTCCATTCCTGTTGTGCTCCAGCTCTGAGAAAAACAAAGAACAGCTCATCTGCTGCTCTGACGGGCTCGCTGGGAGAGCAGATGCTGATCTCAAATACAGCATCGTTGTAGCGTTGCACACATTTGGGTGAAATAAAACCCAAACTGGTCCTTTACCCAAATTCCCACTCAAATGTCTTGGACTGCTGTTCTGTTTCACGTTGCACAACTTCTCTCCCAAACGCTGCGTCCTTGCCAGAAGTGTGACAGGTCCGCTCGGGGGCGGATGGAAAGCCCAGCAGACGTTGCCTGCTCACACATTGTCCTTCTTCTGCTCTTCCAGCAACGTGGTGGAGAAATGCGTGACCCACGCCTCGCGCACGGAGCGCGCCATGCTGATCGATGAGGTGTGCACTATGAACGACGGCCCTCACAGTGCCTTATACACCATGATGAAAGATCAGTACGCCAACTACGTGGTACAGAAGATGATCGATGTGGCAGAACCGGCGCAGCGGAAGATTGTCATGCACAAGGTAAGCAGCTGCCGGCGATGCATGGGGACGTAAGGCTTGTCACTGCCAAAATAAGGCTGAGATGATTTCTTTTGCCATTAGATTTACCTAACAGCGGAGGTATTTCAAAGTCGAGTATTTCAGTAGTAGCTGAAATAGGAAAATGTGAAATCACGAGATGCTGTTTGGACTTAAAACTGGCTGGTTGCTTCCAGCAATCTCTTCTGACCCAGTAACCCAGTTGTGCGCGCGTGGCGCAGCGAACGCCGGTGAAACAGCGAGAGCTGGGCTGCGGCGGCGCCGCCGGCTCGGCCTGGGGACGCGCTGGCGATGACGACACTCTTGCCCTCTCTGAGACCAGCCTGGGCTGATGAGAGCGGATTGCTGCGCTCTGTGTGGCCGAGCCAGACCCCGGCGCCTAAACCCCGAGCGCGGCCCTTGTCACCCCCGTCCCGCCGTGCAGCCCTGCTGGGGACGTTTGGTGGCACCACGCTTGTGTTCTCTAACATTTGAGCCTGGAGACATTAATCAAATGCTCCGTTTCTCAGTTTTGAACACGGTTTGGGGGAGAGACTTCCACACTTCAGCATCACGCTGCAGTGTTTGGCTGCCTAACAGTTTCAGGACTTAATATTTTTCAAAAATGAAGATGTTTTGGAATGAAGCATGCGCTGCTGCCAGTCCTGCCTCCCAGCGCTCTGTGCCTGCGGCCTCAGGGGCAAGAGCCGCTAAAAATCAGGTTATGTCTTCATTTTCCTGCCTTTAAAGGTCACACCTGTGGGTCTTTATAACAAATGAAAAACATAGGCTTTTAATGTGAAGTGGAACGGAGATTGTTTTCTTCAGTCCTGTTGTTTCAGGGTCTGTTACTCTGAGAAAAGGACCAGCCAGAGTAGAAATAAAATACTGATACTGGCTTGGAAAACCCATATTAATTTTTAAGGGAGCTGTGCTGAAATCCCAATGAAATCAGGTGTAGTTAAGAATCCTTGAGTGAAATGCAGCAAGTGATGTTTTTTCTTGTAAAAAGAGGGGATATTTTCTGTGCAGAGGTGCTGATTTTTACCTACACAGGGCAGTTATCAATATATAAACAGTATAGATCAGTATATAAACAGCATAGGTGCAGCTGAAACAGTCTCCACGGAGGTTAACTCATAGGTTTAGGAATCATTCAGAGTAGTTATTTTAACCCAAAATCTGTATTAGTCCAAAAGAAATGATGAAGATAATGAAATAAAAATGTGTGGAAAGGAATATACGCAGTTTAATTATAGCAGAGTGACCTGTAGCTTTGCTAATCTATATATAGATATGTGTATTAAAAAGAAAGGTATGAATGATCATCACTGACACATTCTGTTTCCCGTCAAGCAACGTCTTTTGAATAAAATGCTAATGAGGTTATCGGTGTGGTTGTCAGAAATAGAACAGGGGTGGCAGGACCGGCTGAAGATGAAGATCTCAGTGCCATTAAGCTGAGGGAAATCACGGGGAAAATTGAGCGTATCGACTGCTGCTTTTGAATTGTAAGAATTGCTATTAGCACAAACAAGCAGTTTGTGTTATTGTTAAAGACAACGCTTTTATTAGAAAAAAAAGAAAAATTAATTTAGCAGCCAGTTCTGTCAGTTAAAAAAGTAAAAGTAGAGGTGTTAGAATGCGGATGGATGGAGAGTGAGGGGTGGGCCTGGGGGCTTCCCGTCCCTCAGCAGCCAGACCTGCTTGGGGAGGGAACGGGGGGAGGCAAAGGCATCGGTTTCTGATTATGACAAGATGGTCCTTGGGCTGAAATAGGAATTTAAAGGGTTCAGGGCTGAGCTGGTGCAGCAGGACGAGTTTGGGCCGGGTTTCCCTTGGGCTTTTAGGCCAGTCCTGGCTCAGCTTGGGCACGATGGTGCATCCACCTGCTGCTCCCATCCTCCCCACGGCCTCCAAACTCCGTTGTAATTGTGGTATTGAGTGAACATGTTGCTGGTGTGGGATATTTCTCATCTAGTACTGAAAATGAATTGTTCTGATGTCTCGTTCCTCTGAAACTGGCCAGAACTTGTGCAGCATAAGGATGTTACTGTGAGAACCCCTTTCCTTGCTGGGCTGTGCCCGGGACGGCCCTTGGCTCTGGCTTAGTGCTGTTGCCAGCGACTTTTGCTCCAAAGTGCTGTGAGCGGCTGAAATTTGCTTCCAGACCTCTGCTCTGCTTAGAATAAATACGTGAATTGTCAGGTTCAGGCACTGAACTGCAGTTCAGCCCCGGCGCGCTGCACCCCCTCCCTGCAGCAGTTCCAGCCCGCAGCTCTTTGGGCTTTTAGCAGATGTGTTGAAATTGGGGCTGAGGACCCTGCTTGGGGTCGGTGGGACACGAGGAACAGGTTCTGCCCCTAGAGGTGCTGGACACTGGACAGGCTCCCAGGGGGGTGTCACTGCCCAACCTGACAGTGTTCAACAGGAGACTGGACACTGTCCTCAGACACACGGGGTGAGCTGTGGGGTGTCCTGTGCAGGGACAGCGCTTGGACTCCATAGTCCTGTGGGTCCCAGCTCAGGGCATTCCCTGATGGTGTGACAAGCCTTGTTCTCATGCACACCCCCATCCACCTTGATTCCAGTAACTCGGCTCAAGACGGTGCCGCCTGCTTGACCAGAAGGTCCTCCTAAAAATAATACCAGTGAGTTACAGAACATTGGTTTGAGTCACGGTAATGGAGGTGATCACTGCAAATGGTGCTTTAATAGTTCAAACGTTTTATCGTCCTCCGCTCTCTGCTGCCGACCGGCACCCGGAGCTCACTCAGCGTCCGCAGGGCGCTAAATCCAGTTCTAAGACCCACTCACCCCTTCTTTTATCCCCTAGATCCGGCCTCACATCGCCACCCTGCGCAAATACACCTACGGCAAACACATCCTGGCCAAGCTGGAGAAATACTACATGAAGAACGGGGTGGACCTGGGGCCCATCTGCGGGCCCCCCAACGGCATCATCTGAAGCGGCGCCGTGGGGGGAGCTCCCTGGCCATCGCACCTACAACCAGCAACCGGCAACATCCCAGTGTACACCTAGAAACCTTTCTGGTTGCTAAACTGCTAAAACAAAAAAGAAAAGAGAAAAAGCCTTTGTAAATTTCTTTAATTTTATTATGCATAACATGTACTAATTATTTTTTTTAATTAACTAATTGCCCTGCTGTTTTACTGGTGTATAGAATACTTGTACATAGGTATCAAATGTACATGGAAGGCCACATTTTTGTTCACTGTTGTATCTATATTCCAAATGTGGAACTTTCAGGGTGGTTGGTTTGAGGTAAACAAACAAAAACCGTTTTTAATTCATCTGCCTCGCGGGCAAATCTGTGCGGATACCGGGTTCTTTTAGTCAAAAGTCAGCAAGAGGTTGGAATTTTAGTTAAATGGCGCAAACGACACATTTAACGCTGTTTATAAAGAGAAATTCAACTTGCTAAAGCTTCGGTTAAAAGAGAAAATGAAGTTTTGGAAGTTTTGAATGCTTTGTTTTTAGCGCAAGCGCGGGGGCGGCTCCGCCGGTTTTAACGGGGCGGGGGGTGTTCCCGCCCGCCCGGGTTGTTCTGTCAACCCGGAGAGACACAACTTGATTATTTAGCATGAGGAAAAACAAATCCAACTCGGCTTTGGTCTTGCTTCTATAAATATATAGTGTATACTTGGTGTAGACTTTACATATATAAAAATTTGTAGTATTTTCTTGTTTTGATGTCTGATCTGTATCTATAATGTACCCTAGTAGTGGAACATACTTCTGACTGTACAATTGTACATTTGTAAACCTCTGTAATGTAAATGTGGAGAAGTTTGAATCGACATAAACCCGTTTTTTGGTAAGAAAAAAGAATTAGCAAAACCTGTGCATTTCAGTGTATATTCACACCTTTTATGGTCGTAGCATATAGTGTTGTATATTGTAAATTGTAATTTCAACCAGAAGTAAATTTTTTCTTTTGAAGGAAATGTTCTCTTTATACAGCCTAGTTAATGTCTAAAGGAAGAATAAATGCTTGGTTTTATTTGTCACCTAGTTAACGGTAGCGATCCTTTCTAAATGTTCTACAGAAATGATTCAGTTCCAAATAGTGTTTTTTTGAATCTTAAAAAGTAATGTTTTGCTTATTTTGTGACAGTAAGAAACAAAAAGTGCAAAAGTACAGAACCCCTGGTTTTCCTTACAATCAGAGTCCCTTTTCACCTTGTAAAGTGTGAATCACCTCCCCTTTTTGTACAGAAGATGAACTGTATTTTGCATTTTGTCTACTTGTAAGTGAATGTAACATACTGTCAATTTTCCTTGTTTGAATATAGAATTGTAACACTACACGGTGTACATTTACAGAGCCTTGTGTATATTTCCAATGAACTTTTTTGCAAGCACACTTGTAACCATATGTGTATAATTAACAAACCTGTGTATGCTTATGCCTGGGCGACTATTTTTTGTAACTCTTGTGTAGATTGTCTCTAAACAACGTGTGATCTTTATTTTGAAAAATACAGAACTTTGGAATCTGGCTCCGCGTTTGCCTCAAACTCCCTCACCGGAGTCACCCGGCGAGGGGCCCCCGCTTGGGGTTGGAGAGCAGCAGGTACACACGGAACACACAGAGCAGAACAAGCCCCTGCGTGTCTCTGCCTCCCCCTGGCCCCATCCCTCCCCCTGTTCCCATCCCTCCCCCTGTTCCCATCCCTCCCCCTGGCCGTGGGGGTTTTGCCATTTTAAACATTTCCCCCCATCTATGAGCCCATCTAAACCTCTTCAGAGCCCAAACGGACTCGGAGCAGCTGCAGCCCCTGTTGTCTGGCAGGGGCTCGGGGGTGACCGGCCACCCCGTGTCTCTTGGTCACTTCAGCTCCTGCAGGGAGGGACAGGGACAACTGTCCTGGTACCTTCTCACCCCAGAGCCCCAGCCTGGCTGGGTTGAAGGGACCTCTGTGGATCCCCAGCTCCACCTGCTCGCGCAGGGTCACTGAGCAGATCACACAGGATCCCAGGGGTTTGAATGTCTCAGAGGAGACTCCACAGCCGCTCTGGGCAGCCTGGGCCAGGCTCTGGCACCTCCCAGCAAACACGTTTCTGCTCATGTTCAGATGGAGCCTCCTGTGTTCCAGTCTGTGCCCGTTGCCCCTCACCCTGGCGCTGGGCACCACTGAGCAGAGTCTGGTCCATCCTCTGACACCCACCCTGAGATACTGATCCATTGATCACATCCCTCTCAGCTTCTCTTCCCCAGCTCAACAGCCCCAGCTCTCAGTGTCTCCTCATCACAAAGATGCTCCAGCCCCCTCAGCATCTCTGTGTCCCTCCCTGGACTCTCTCCAGTGATTCCTTGTCCTTCTTGAACTGGGGAGCCCAGAACTGGCCCCAGCTCTGCAGATGCGGCCTCCCCAGGCAGAGCAGAGGGGGAGGATTCACCGCCCTGACCTGCTGCCCACACTCTTCCTCACGCACCCCAGAAATCCATGGAGAAATCTGGGTTTGTCACAACACCCCCGGTCCATCACGTCATCCAGGAGCTGCGCTGTCAGCCGGATCCGCCTCGACACCGGGATCCACCTCGACACCGGGATCCACCTCGACACCGGGATCCACCGCACCCGGGGCTCATCACCCCGGCCTGGCCGAACATCTCCCGCTTCCCCCGGCGGAGCTGCAGGGGCGGCCGCGGCCACGGCGGGGCGGTGCAGCCCCGGGAACGGCCCCGCGCGGTCACACCCGCCGCGGGACCCCCCCGGGACCCCCACAGACCCCCCCACTGCCCCACAGACACCCCACTGCCCCAGGGATCCCACACTGCCCCGGGACCCCCCACCGCCCCACTGCCCCCCGCCTCGAGCTCCACCCCCCGGCCCCCAACGCATCCCCGCTGTGTTTCTGCACCACCCAAAGCCTTTCCCCGGGTTTCACCCCCCGCCCCTCAGCCCTGCCAGCTTCTCCCTCCTATGAATACACTTGACAAAAAAGAAAAACACTTAATTTCGATGCTGCTAATTACAGAGCAATTTAAAAGGAGAGAAGTGTCCCAGGTGAGGACCCCGAGGCAGACCCCCCCCTCACCCCCCCCCGCCATATTTGACCCCGCAAAGAAGAGGGTTGCTCTGAGTTTCCCATGGAACTGGAGCTGCGCAGGAGCCGGGCGGGACGTGCCCCAGCTCTCCCGGTCCGGGGGCTGCAGCCCAATTTTAGCCGAATTGGGCTGATTTTGCCTCCTGAACCAGCGGTGCTGGGGGGGCAATGCCCCTTATTCCAGGTAACCCCCTGCTCCCTCCGTGTCCCCTCTGGCGTGTATTTTGCATTCAGATGAGGGGTTTTTAATGAGAATATATTTTTAGTTTTTTCACAGAAAGTGTGTGAAAGCCACCAGGAGGAATCACACGCGCGTGAGGAGCGACTCGTTTATATCCCAGCTCATCTGTTCCCAGCTCAGCCACAGCCCGCCGGGGTGACCAGACACCCAAATTCAGAGCAAAGCCAGGTGAGGGTCACCCATCAGCCACATGGGTGTCCCTGCGGTGATGAGGGACAGCCCCGTCCCCTGCTCCCACCCGTATAGTTGGTTTTTTGAAAGGGGAAACTGAGGCAGGGTGCTGTGGGGCTGGTGGTGGGGCTGGTGGTGGGGCTGGTGGTGGGGCTGGGAGCGAGTCCCGGCTCTGCCAGGAGGATTTTCCCCTCTTGGGTTGTACTCTCGGGGGTGGCCCTGGCCCAGCACCCACCCGAGGGTGACCGAGGGTCCCACGGAGGGGAGGCCCAGGGGACGGAGCAGGGTGGGGGTCCCACCTGGAGGCACATCCCAGAGCCCCCGTCTGCCCCGGTTCATCTCCATCCACCCTGAGGTGACCTCGTCTGTCCCAGGATCCTCCTGTATCTACTCTTGGCCCCCCCATCTGTCGCAGGGCCCCCCGGTGTGCAAGGGTCCCTGCAGCTGCTCCAGCCCTCCTCCATCTACTCCTGGATCCCCCCAGTCTTCCCCAGGCCCCCCCTTTTTACTCCAGTCCCTTCCTTTACCCCAGTCTGCCCATATATCTACCCCAGGGCCCCTCCATCTGTCCCAGGCCCCCTCGCCTACCCTTGGGGCCCCCATCAACCCCTGGGTCACTCCAATCTGTCTCACGTCACCCCCATCTACCCCAGACCCTCTCATCTACCCTTGGGTTCCCCCAATCTACCCCGGGGTCTCTCCCATCTGCCCCAGGCTCCCCCCCAGTTTGCCCCAGTCCCCTCCTTTACCTACCCCCGCCCCCATCTACCCCTGGCTCACCCCAATCTGCCCCACATCCCCGTTTCTATCCGCCCCCGGGTGGCCTGCCCCAGGCTCCCCACAACCCGTTCCCCGCAAGCGCGCTCGCCCCGGGCCGGTTCCGGGGCGGTCACAGCCGGGCGGGGGGAGCGGGACCGGGGGCAGGTTCGGGGAGCCCGTCCCGGCGTTTCGTGCGGGGGGGCGCGGGGGGAGGGCGGCGCGGCCCCGCACCCACCCCCACCCACCGCCTCCCGCGGGCGGCGGCAACAAAGGCCCTTCCCCGCCCCCGCCGCCGCCTCCCGCCGCCGCTGCAGCCGCCGCCACCGTCCTTGCGGCAGGAAGATGCCCGGGGAGGTGCCGCCGCCGGCGCCCCGGGGGCTGCGGAGCCTCACGGTGCTGCTGCTGCTGCTGAGCGCCCGCGCCGCGCTGGTGAGTGCGGGGGGGACGCCCCGGGATCGGCACCGGCACCGGCACCGTGCGTGGAACCGCAACGGGTGGGGGGAGCGGCACCGTGTGCGGACCGGCCGCGGCACCGGGCTGGGGGAGCGGTACCGGGCGGGGCAGCTCTGAGCGGACCGGGGCGCCGGGACTGGCTTCGGGATCGTGCGTGGACCGGCAACGAGTGGGGGCCACCGGCATCGTGCGCGGAGCGGCCCCGGGCAGGGGGACCGGTACCGGGCGGGGGGGCTCAGACCGGTATCAGGATCGTCCGTGAACCGGCACCGGTCTGGAGGTGTTGATACAGGCATCTTGCACGGACCGGCCCTGGGCACGGGGAGTGGTACCGGGCGGGGGGGGTGGGACCGGCATCGGTACCGAGCATGGATGGGCACCGGGTCGGGAGCACCCGCCTCGGGCTAGGGGCGTGGGCCCGGGCTCGGGCTCGGTGCGGAGCGTGGATCGGTACCGTGCGGGGTCACCGGCACCCGGCTGGGGAGGGGCGCACCCTGCCCCGGGACCCGGCGCGGAGCGGGGTCTGGAGCCGGCACCCTGCGGGCTCGGGTGGGGTCGGGCTGGGGGAGCTCGGGGACCCCGTGCCCCCGACCCGGAGCTCGCACCCTCCTGGGGGGGCGGCAGCAGCTCCTGAGGGGCTGCGCTCCCAGCACCCCGCTCCGCCAAACCCCCCCTGCCCGCACCCCCACCCCAACCCGCAGCCCCCAGCGAGCAGCGCAGGCAGGACCGGTGTGTCCCCCTCCCCTGGGGCGGCGCTGGGGCCGGGGGAGTCAGGCAGGGTGCCGGGGCTCTGCTGGGTGTGCGGGGAGGGGGTGCAGACAGGTGCCATTTGAAGGTCGTAGGGAAACGCCTGAAAAATAAATCTGCGGGGGGCAAAGGGGGAAGATCCCACTCCTGCCCACTCCCACTCTCTGGTGGCAGAAGAATCTTGGGGGGTTTTGCTCTGTCCCTGCAGGCACCAAGCCCCCCGCGCCTGCCCCCCGGAATCTCTCTTGCATCCCCAGCCCTGCACAGGGGTAGATGCAGCCAAGCCCTGCCTGCAGTTTGCCCCCTGCCTGCACAGGCATTGCCCTTCTCTGCCCGGCTTCTTTCCTGGGGGTTTTCCAGCCCCACTCACAGGAGGGTTTGGACATCGGCAGGAGGAAGGGGTCTGTGTTTCTGTGTGACACTTCCAGAACTGCTTCTCCCCACTGCCGGCTCACTATGGCTGGGAAGCCCCGCTCCCTGCCCGCTCCCTGCCCGCGCCCTGCCCGGTCCTCGCTCTTCCACGAGTTGCTCGGGGAGCGTCTGCAGGACCCGGGCTGGCTCTGCTGGGAGCTGCCTGTTGGGTGATGCTCTCCGGGAAGGATCCTCTTGCAACAAGGAGTTGCTTTTCCCACGCAACCAGTTGTGCTCCAGCGTGTCAGGAGAAGCAGCTGCTCCAGGAGGAACAGGAGGAAGGCTGCTGCCTCCTCCTCCTCCTCTCCTCCGGAGGAAAATATCCCAGGGCCTGGCTGCATGCAACCTGCTGTGTTCAGTAACCCAGAGCTCTTCCCCATCCTCCTGGCGTTTTGGTTTGTGAGTGCATGTGGGGTGTTGTCCCGGCTTTCCTGGCAGTGGTTATTCTGTCCTGAAGAGGCAAATGCAACTTTGGTGTTTCTGAGGAGGCTGCTGTTTAGAAGACCATCAGGTGCGTGATTTACTCGTCTGAGCGGCGATAAATATTGTAGCTCTCGGTGATGCCGCGCGGCCGCTTGCGCGGTGTATCAAAGGGCAGTTTATTAAGCCTAATATTGCGCTTTGCCATTGATCCGGGGAAGCCCGAGCTGTGCTGGCAGCTCCTCTCCATCGCCGGGTGCCCGTGGTGACCAGAGCTGCGTGTGGTTGTGCCAGCATCTCCGGCACCCGTGGTGGGCACGGAGTCAGTTGCATGGGTGTTTCCTCTCCCCCAATATGCTTTCCCCCTTCTCTGTTTGTGGAATTTCAGCTGGTGGATGGCGGTGCAGGTGGTTAGAGGCATTTGCTGTGGATTTTTAGGCAGGAAAGGTTGTGCTGGGATGGGAGGTGATGGCTGTTGGGATGCTCCTGGGGACCACAGGGCAGGGCAGGGACCGCGGGAGCAGCCCCAGGGAGGGAAGAGGCTGCTGTCCCCTGAGGATGCTCCAGGAGACATGGGGCATCCTCACCTGGACGGGACCAAGGTTGCTCATCTTCCCGCCCTCTCATTGCTGAGGTTTTTAAATAATTGGGTCTTGTTGGACAAAGTCTCGGCTTCTCCCTGGCACTGCCAGGATGGGACGCGGTGACTTAGCACAGCTCTGGTGCATCCATCCACCTGTGGCAATGGGATGGGGGATGGATTTGGGGACCCCCGTACCCCTGGTGCGGTTGTGCAGGGAACTGGGTAACGCTGCCTGCAAACCCTGCGCTGCACGCTGGTCCCTTCCCTGGAGCAGCACTCGGACAATTAATTAATTAGTATTTGCACTGTGGAGAATGGTCAAATAACTCTGGCTCCCACTGGCACTGAGCCCACAAGCTCCCGGGATGGGCCCAGCGCCGCGTCCCCCTGTCCCCAACGCGGGGCAGCGCAGAGGGGACGGGGACGTTGACCTCGACACAGGGACGTGGCCTCGCTGGAGTGTTTGGGAACCATAACGAGTCTCCTGGGACTGGGCTCTTCCCTTTGATGTGGTGGTAGCTGTGATCCCTCTTGGCCCTGGGCTTGGGGACACTGGGATCTGTTCTGTTAACCCTTTGTGTGCCGCCGTGGGGGCTGCATCCCCTGGCGAGACTGATCCTGGCAGTGGGTTTTCCTGACGGTGTCGTAGACACGCAGGTTCGGCTTTGGCCGGGATTTCCCATGAGTTCACACATGTCCCCGCTGACCCCATCCCTGTCTCGCTGCTCTGGGGCTGACCAGGGACCACTCTGAGAGGGGATGAGGTCTGGACCTTTTTGGAAGATCCAGGTGGAGAGGAGCCCCCACATCAGCGATGCTCATAGCAGGGATGGGCTGAACTCCTTACTAGACACCTGGGAATCCAAGAACAGGCTGTTTACTGGCTGCTCCCAACCCCGCAGACCACACACAGGATGAGGGGGTGGCCGATTCCTCCTCCTCTTCCTCATTCTCTGCGCAGGACATGGGTTGGGAGTCGGGATGCTGGCAGCCGAGTGCCATCCAGGGACCTTTTGGGGACGGGGAGGGCAGCGCCAGGCAGCAGTGCTCACGGTGATTAGATGCAGGCGAAGCAGTGGCTGATGAGCTTTAATCAGTGAGGGTGGCCCGTGCTCTGGGCGAGATGCAGGGGCAGCGGGGGTTCCAGCCAGCCCGGTGTGACGCCCCACGCTGGGGACCCCGCATCCCTCCCTGCTGTGGGGAAGGATGCTTCGGCTCGGCCCTGGCTGGCGGAGCCACGAGCTTAGGGATCAACTCGTCACCTTAATTACTGAGAACATTGATTAGCTGTAACCTTTCTGCAGATCCCGGCTACTCACGTCTGTGTCCTCACTGGAGCTTTGCCTGGGACGGCTCTGGGGCTGCTGCTCCTCACTGTCGGGTATCGGGGAGGTGGATTTGATTTAGCACTGGGGTGTCCGTGGGGCTCTCCTGGCGAGGATCAGTGTGGGACGCTGTCCTTTGCACCCTGCAGTCCCTGAAAATACACCCTTGGCACAATCCGGAGGGTCGATGGGGAAGGTGGGAACCTGAGACAGAGATTTGAGGTGGAGCATCCGCCTCTCCGTGCAGAGGATTTGGGGGTTCCAGCACCCCCAGCTCTGGGTCCCACTGGTACCAACGTGGGGGTTTGCAGGGCATCCTTGTTCCTGTGGTGTTTGCCTGGTGTCCAGTGTCCGTCTTTCCTTTCTGAGGTTCGTGGGCGCTCTGGGAGCGGCTGTGAAGTCGTGTGGCCTGTGCTGGGTGTGCCAGGACTCAGCCCGGCCCCCGGGGGTGCATTTGAGCTCCCCGGTGTGAGCTGCGCTAACGCGGTGGTTCTGCCACCCAGCCCTCCCCTCCCAGCCGTGCTCAGCACCCGGCTCCTGCTTACAAACGACGGGAAGCGAGTTTGTGAGGAAACTCACTGAAAGTAATAATAATAATAATAATAATAATAATAATAATGATGATGGTCCCAGAGCTTCTTGAGGGGCACAGGGTCCTCTAGCACCTCCTGTCCCTGCCCACGTGTGGCATGGGCTAAGTGGGGGTTAAGTCCCCAAGTGTCCCCAAGGCTCCTTTTCCCTTGGAAGGGGCTGGGAGACGCGTGGCAGCCCTGGAGACGGCAGCGGGACGCGGGGAATGCCCGTCCCGGCGCAACGTGAGCCGGGTACCAAACCCAGCCGGGAGGCGCCACGTCCTGCGGGGATGGAGCCTTTAAAGACTCTACAATAGTTTTAGGTCAGGGCATTAATTCTGTACCCACGTCTTCCTTCCCCAAAACTTTCCCCATGCTTGGTGTGGGATGGGGACGCTGGAGCTGATCACATCCTTGCACCCTGTGTGGCTCCAGTGTGTTTGTTCTTTTATTCTGCTCCCTGGCGTACGAGCCGGGCGCTCGGCACCTCCACAAGCCCAGCCGCAGCTCCTGGGAGACAGGGAGCGGTTATTGCTGGGAAACCCCCCTTCAACATGTGGTTTGGCATCCCCCGGGAGCAGCGGGCAGGTACGTTCACCGGAGCTGTGGTCCTCAGCATCCCTCAGCATCCCTCAGCATCCCTCAGCATCCCTCAGCATCCCTCAGCATCCCTCAGCATCCCTCAGCATCCCTCAGCATCCCTCAGCATCCCTCAGCATCCCCCTTCCCTCCGCATCCTCCCTGCTCTGCTTTAACACCGCGCGAGGCTCCTTTGGCTCAGGACCCCGAGGAGCTGCTGCAGAAGGATTCATCCTGCAAAATGGGCGATGCCACCGGGGCTCTCACGGGCAGAAAGGGGAACGTTTCTCTGGTTTCCCCCCGGCGGCGTCAGCCTGGCCCCGGCACAAGATGCTGGACCCTGGAGATGGTGCCAAAAAAGTGTGCGCAGGGAGAAGCGGCAGCTGCCGGTGAGGTTTCTCCAGCTTTTCCATCCTCACTTGGTGTTCGTGCCTGTTCCCTGGCTGTGATGCTTCATAGAGGGGGCAGAACATTTGTCCGTCGGTTGTTTCGCACGGTGCAGCCGGCGCGCGGCTCCGGGACAGGGAGGTGGGAGGCGGAGTGAACAGAGGGCTTTTTGTGGCCACGCATACATCTTTCCCAGTTAATTAATTCGACATTTACGCCGAGCTTCTCATGCAAAGCTCCCGAGCGTTCTGGCGACCTCCGTGCGCACAGCGCGGGGTGAGCACCCCCCTTGTGCCCAGCCCCGCGGGGCAGGATGGAGCCGCTCAAGTCGAGGGGGGAAGGACGTGGCTGGATCCAGGCAGAGAACAGTTCCTGGGGCTGCCAAACTCAGCCTGGTTGCAGCATCTGCCCCCCAAGCTGTGTGTTTGGGGGTCTTGCTGTGGCTGGGAAGGAAAGAGATGGAAGCCGGTGTTGTGTCGGTGGCAAAGGGATGCTCCTTTTTGCGGTCGGGGCGGTGAGAGCATTGTCAGAGCTGGTTCTTTCAAGGCTTTTCTTCTTTTATTGGGTAAAATTGACTCAAAAGATTAATTCTGGACCTCATTAAACCCATATTTGACTCAGCCGTGGGGGTGCACCCAACGCACTGAGCAGATGGAGGAGACAGCGCTGATTTTGGGGGTGAACAGCGATGGGAACCGCTGCGGTCCCCACTCTGGGAATGATGCTCCCCAAACTGTACATCCCCCTTGTCCACCTTGGCACCCCGGAACAGGCGATTTCAGCCCATTCCGCTCGGACCGGGATGTTTGCGCTGCCCTTGCCGGGACGGAGGCCGCGTGTGTTTACATCTCTGTGGCCACGATGCAAAGCGTCTCCCTCCCTCGGAACAGCTTGGCCGCCGCTCAAACTATTTATTTCAAGATAAAAATAACAGCAGCAACCTCGGGGCTGCTGCTTCTTTCCCGGCCCATGGAGAAACAAGGATTATTTTAGCAAGTGGGGGTGAAAAACCCCTCAATGTGGGGGAGCCCGGGCATGTGTCCCCCCCGCTGCAGCCCCAGTGTGGGACCTGAATTGGGATGGAGAGGCTGGAGCTGGGAACAAGCACCATCTCCCAGGCAGCACGGAGCACAACTTGTTGGCAAAACAGTTTATTTGCCAAAAAATGCTGTTTTCCAGAGGAGGAGGAGGGAGCGAAGCGATTTCACCAGCCACGTTGGTCGGGCTGAATAGCGGCTGAGCAGGGCGGGCCGAGCTCGGCTCAGCTCGTGCGTGACGCTCGCCTTAGCAAATGTCACAAATACAGCAGAGGGCTGCGATTTGGGCAGAGAGAGTGGGAGTTCTGGTCTGAAAGGGGCATTTAAAAAAGATATCTTGTTTACAGCTTTCCTTGCAAAAAAATAAGAAGTAACTGGGCAGAAAGCAGCCGTGTTTCTCTCCTACCCCAGAGCAGTTTTCCCTGCAGAGGCAGCGAGTGGTGCTGGCACCGAGCGTGCAAAGAGCTTTATTGCCCTGAACTGTGTCAGTCCACCATTTCCAGCTCATATAAGGCAAATTTGTGTCCACTGGGCTCCTAACAACTTCTCTAGGTGCTGCCTGTCCTGTTGTGTCCCGAGATGCTGTTGGGAAACGTCACCAGCACACTCCATAAAGATTAATGAGAGGATGCAGGAATAACACTTTTTTCTCCCCATTTTGGAGGTTTTTTGGCGAGCAGCATCATCCAGCTTTTAATTTCCCTTCTCCCTCATGCACGGGCTGCACGTGCGTCTATTCGGTGCTCGGGGAGGGTGCTGTGGGAACCTTCTGCGGTTGGGATGAAGGTGTTTAAGAGCCGGAGCTGTGTGTCACCAAGATGTCACTTTCGGGAGCATGGGGAGGAGGCGGGACGGGCACTTCAACCGCTCCGGAGCGCTGGCGCCGGCCCAGTGGAAAAACCCAGAGCTGCCAGGTATTTGTTGATGAAATGGGATGATTCTGTGCAGCTCGGGCGGTGCTCGGAGCACGAGGTTCCCTTTTTTGGAGGCACTGGTAGAAATGGCCACCACATCCCTGTGATTTGGGGTGTTTTGGTCCTCGGCTGGTGTCACCGCTCCCTTCGTCCCCTCCTCTGCTGTGACAAATAATTACGAATATAATAAACCAGGTTTGCAGGGCGCACCCCTCTATCTGAGGCCTGATGAGCTCGGTGCACCCCAGCCCGGGCAGTGTGCTTGGGCGCACCTAGAGCACCCACTTCTCATGTTCCCATGGCACTAATGAGTGCTAATTAAGCCCTAATTAGCCACCAGGGATTGCAAGTCGGTGCCCTGCCAGCGTGCGCGGCTCCCGCCCGGTGCGGTGCTGCCGTTGCCTCTGTCAGAGGACGATGAGAAACATCCCGTGCAGACCTGGGGGGATCCTGGCATTAATTAGCCTGGTGTTCATTAGGGAGCGTGCTGACACATATCTGCTGATGGGGAAAATGGGGCTTTAAGTGAGCATCTGGGCATCCAACAGGGACTTGTGGCATCAAGTGAACTGGGATGACCTGGGGTCCTGTGCCGGGCTTGGTGGCCGTGGGACATTGTGGGACATCGTGTCCCCGCAGGGCTGGGGCGCTCAGGTGAGCGGAGCTGCTGCGGGTGCAGCACCCGGCCTCTGGAATCACTCATTTCTGTTTTCTTCTAGCACTGAAAAGAGCTGTTTTACCCATTTATCAGCAAATAATTGTTTTGGGTGCGAGTTGCTCGTTAGCTGCCTGGCAAGCTGCAATTAGGCTGTGGCAGAGGGCTGGCGGCAGGGGGGCGGGCTGGCTCGGCTCCTCGGGGTGTCCCCTGTGCTGTTGGGGTGTCCCCTGTGCTATTGGGGTGTCGGGCACTCACGTTGCTGGGCAGGACACCCTGGATTTTTGGGGTGTTAATGATGAGCCGCATCCCTCAGTGCTGTAACTGGTGCGATGCAGATAGTTCCCCCTCTTTGCCCTCTTGCCTTTAATTTGGATTAATTACTGATCGTTCACCTGACTCTGACTCTGGGCTGAGGCGTTTAAAGCCACACACGGGACCCTCCTGACCCAGCTCCAAGGTCCCTGTTCGCCCCCAGCAGCCCCAGCTGAAGCCAAACACGCATGTGCAGCGGGTGAGTGCCCAGGGCTGGGCATCCTGGTGCTGCAACCCAGCGAAGAGGGACGTTACTGACTCCAAGTCCCTCCCCAAAAGCCCCCGTTCCCGGGTGGGTGAGCCCCTCACAGCTCCTCTGCCTTGGCGCTGGGGTGACGGTGTTTTTTGGGGTCTATCCTGGCTGCCGGGCGGGATGCTCAGCCCAGCGCAGGCCTGATCCTGCCTCTCCCGGTGCAATTCCAGCGAGCGCAGTCCGAGTTCGCCTCCAGCTATAAATACCTCACAGAGCAGCAAAGCCCCCAAAGGGTTTAGGCACTATATATAGTGTTCTGCAGCAGAAAGACATCTTGCAGAGGCCGGGCGGTGGGATCTCCTTCCTCCTTCTAGGAACAGGGGAAGGAGAGGGCACGACGTGGGGGGATGACGATTTTCCATATGGATACAGAGCTGGATCCTCTGCCCGGTCCCTTTGCACCCCCTGCACCCCCAGCTGCTCCGCTCCGGGTCTTGCTTGCGCCGAGCACCAGCAGAAGTTGCCGTCGGAGCGGGGAGGAAAGGGACATAAAACATTTATAGCCCTTGAAAATCGTCAAGGAAATGTCTGTCTCGGT
This sequence comes from Nesoenas mayeri, assembly GCF_963082525.1. NCBI lineage: Eukaryota > Metazoa > Chordata > Aves > Columbiformes > Columbidae > Nesoenas > Nesoenas mayeri. Next base: position 6,976,685 of record NC_137571.1, read on the forward strand.
TAAAATAGCAAGAGCAATTAGAGTTAAAAAATAAAACAACAACAGGGTTTGTGTGTTATTCCAGCTCTTTGCCCAGTGCTTCCCGTCCTCAGGCTCCCTGCCTCCCGCTCCCCCATCTCGGTGCCTCTGGATGATGGAATAAGGTCTAAACCCCCCTTCCCATAAAATGTGCCAAATCCATCTGGAAACCCAAACTTGTGGCTCTCGCAAGCACGTTAAAAACTGCATTTTGACTTATAATGAAAGGGCACCAAGAAGTTAATTGGGTTCCTTCTTCTTTTTGGTGTTTGCAGTGACGCCGGCGCGGGGTCAACGCCTCCTGCGTGTGTCTGGATGTGGTTAATTAGGGAAGCCTCCAAATGAACTTCCCCAGCGCCTTTGCCGGCTGCATCTGGGTTTATTGGGTGCAAACGGGTCCTTCCCCTCCCTGGGCTGGGTTGAGGATGGGGCAGGAGATGAAGGACAACAGGCGCTTCATGCAGGGATGCTGGTACCCATCCCTGTGCAGGGATGCCTGTCCTGGTCCCCATACAGGGGTGCTTGTACTTCTCCCTGGGCACAGATACAGGTGTGTTTGTCCCCTGCAGGGATGCTGGTACCATTCGGGGATACGGGCACATTTGGCAGTCCCTGTGCAGGGGGGTGGGCTGCTCGGGGGGGCCTGAGCTGGAGCTCTGGAGCCCCGAACGTGCCCACATCCCGCCAGGGCAGGAGGAAAGTAGGTCGTGGCCGTGCTGGCATGGCCGGCTCCGTCCTACATATGGAAATTGGGGCTATTTCTGGCCACTCGCATGGCTGCGGTTCGGTGATGCTGAGCAACTCCGTGTCCCCTCCTTGTCCGCTCCTTTGTCCCAGGGCCCTGCAGGTGGGTCCAAAACTGTTCCCACCCTTGGGGTGACCAGTGGGTGCTCGTGGCTCTGCAGGTTTTGGGGGAGAAGCTTTGGGATCACCTCCTGGTCCAGGCTGGAGATGGTGCTGAGCAGCCTGCCCCATCCCTGCCTGTTTCTCTGCCTGCACGGGCATTTCTGGCAGCAGTTTGGGGCGGATCCCACCCTGGATCCCCTGCCCAGTGTTCTGGGGTTTTAATTCCTCCTGGTGTCAGGGCAGAAAAACCCCCTCTAAAGCCGCATTTGCAAAGCGTGCAGCTTGTCTGGGTGGGCGTGGGCATCCCATCTCCCCCATCCCCACCCCTGGAACGAGGTCGGGTCCCAGCAGCGATGCCCATTTAACCCAGTGCAGCATTTCCCCGGCCGATCTCCTCCGGTCCCGCTGAAATCCGCAGCACGTTTGCATTTGGCAAGCGCAGCATCTTAATCAACATCCATTACAATTTCCATGACAACTCTGGGGAAGGTGGGCAGAAACTCCTTCCTGTCAAATACATGCAAACACCCCGTCCTGCTGCTTGAGCCGGCGGTCAGCAAAACACCACCCTTGATTAATTATTCCTAATTAAATGCCACAAGGCAAAGCGATGCCTGGGAAAAGGGCTCCTTCATTTTTTTGCCAGCGGTTGAGGGGCTGTTGGGGAGAGGGAGTTGGTGTTAATCTGCAGCTGCATGCAAGAGGCTCTAGCATATTCCTGATTAATCCTAATTAATTATTAGGAAGTTCATTAGCTGTGGCTCAGCACAAGAGCGGATTGGGAGGGGCAACAGGGCTCTGACAATTTAGCTGTAGCAGTTTTAGGAGCAGAAGGGTGATGGTTACACAGCATTGGGGCAGCCATAGATTTTTCTCACGAAGCATCGTCACAACAACCCCCATCCCTCAGTGTTCCCCCTCCACACCTTAATGACCACAATTAAGCCAATCCCAGAAAATGAAGTGGCATTTAGAAAACAAAAATAGTAAAACAAAAAATACCACAATTGCTTTTTGTGGTCATCAAGAGGCTTTTTACTGCCACGGCTGCGGTTTTGGTGGAGCGTTCCTGGCACGGTGACAGCTCACCAAAGCCATCCCGTCCTCCCCGGGGGGCTGTTTTGGGGCTCCCACATTTCTCCTTAGTCTCTTTAGGGGGCAAAAGAATTACATTATGGTACATGGGACCTGTGCCAATATCACCCGGTGGGACAACTCGCTCCACGGAGGGGATCCCCATGGGAGGAGGGGACACGGTGGTGGCCCTGGACCAGGGGATTTCAGCCTCCGGGGTCACCGTGGCCGCTGGGGCTGGGACGGGCGTCATGTGCCCGAAAGCAGAAGAGGTTTTTAAGCCTGTGGACCCTGGGCTGTGTCCCCACGTCCCCGAATAACCGTTCTGAACCGGTCCTGGGGAGGGCTGAGCCCACTGCAGACCTCACGGAAAAGCCATTTGAGGTGCGTCCCACCCGCTCGTGGGCGATTTCCCTCAGCGCGCAGGCGTTCCCAGCCAAAACCTTTCCTTCCACAAACAGCCGGGAGATCGTTTTCTTCTTCCCACAACACAATTAAGCATTGTCCTCCTTATTCCACTGAAAATTAAGGAGGAGGTACGAGTTAAAATACTGTGATCGCCTTCCCAGCGTTGGAGGAGCCAGGATGGGGCTCCCCAAGCACCCCAAAGCCTTTTCCCCGCTGCGGGGACGGGTTGTGCCCTGGTAGAGGATAGGACCTGCTGGGTCACGGGGACCCAATCTGTGCTGCTGGTTCTTGCCCTGTCTCAGCACCAGGGCCTGCTGGATGGTGGGAGGGCTGGGCTGCGCTTGGCTGGCTTTTGAAAAGCATAATTGCTCTTTTCCTTGCGTTTTCATTGTTTAGCAGAGGGCTGTTATCTAAGCAGGCAGGGAACAGCAGGCTGGCAGCGCTGGGGCTGGGCTGCGGGGAACGTTTCAATGTGCACAAGATGAGACTTGAGGTCAGAGGTTTGGGGGACACAAAAATAATGTCCCCTTTTTTGTTATTTGTGGCGATACAGAGAGCCAGCCCGAGGTGGGAGCGCAGCTGGTGTGTGTTATGTGTGTATTGCGTGGGAAGGGTGAGGAAGAGGAGGGTGTTGAGAGGCTCCTGGGTTGATTTGCTGCTGGGGATTGGGCGTTAGGGAGAGCATCTCGTCCTTCCCCTCGCCCACCTGCCGATCGTGCAGCACCCTTGTCCGCCGTGCACCGCCCCAGGACGGACAGACACCCCCATTAGCCCCATCATCCCCAGCTGGGGAGCCCGTGCCAGCATCCCCCATGGATCCAGCACAGATGGGGATGGGCCACCAGCCCATCTTTGGGCCCATCTGCTCGGCATCCCAGGGTGGCTGCGCTTTGCCGAATCCCCGTGAGTCACCCACGGCTCGTCCCCACGCCGGGTATTTTTACATCCGTTTCTCCCGTGTTGCACATCTCCCTCCACAGCTTTCCTTTTTTTTCCTCCCTTAATTAATGGAAACCATCCAGGTGTGTAATAATAGCGCCGGGTGACCTGTATTTTGCACACTCCGCATTGTAATTAGGAGCTGGAGCACAGAGACCGTGCTCCCCAGCACAGCAAAGCTTTTCTGGCCATAATTAGGAAGAGAAAAACGGGAGATTTGTTATTTTAAATCCATGATGGTAAATGTGGCAGGAAGGGACCAAAGCCGGACACAGCCTCCTGCCTCCCAACCCTTTCCAGCAGCTCCCATCCCTGCTGTGCCACCCCCAGGTGTAGAGCTGGTGGGATATATGTTGGTCGGTACGTTTTAAGCCTGGGAAGGACTATGCAATTGTCAAGTTCAGGGTTTTACGCAGCTCCTTCAGCTTGGAGGCTGTGGGGGTGTTAAACCTGATTTATGCTGGGGCTCTCACATATTTTTCTTGTTGCATCATTGCTCGGGGAGAGGATTAACCCCTCGACGGCACCACGGGGCTGCTGCAGCCCTGGCCTGCGACTTGTCCCCCTCCAGAGTGCCCGTGTTCCAGTGCTGTCCCTTGGTTTGGGACCTTCCTGCCCCCGCGGCTTCTCTGCTGCACCAGCTGCCTGCGGGTCCCAGGCCGGCTGGGATTAGGGTCCCTCGAGCCATCTGGTCCCTGCAGGAGCAAACCCTCAGTGTAAAAGATTCCTTCCCCATGTCCAGCCTGAATCTCCCTCCTTTAGTTTTAAAACCATCACCCCTTGTCCTATCGCAACAGGTCCTGCTCAAAAGTCTGTCCCTATCTTTTTTCTCAGTCTCTTTTAAGTACGGAAAGGCCACAATAAGGTCTCCCCAGAGCTTCTCTTCTCCAGCTGAACACCCCAACTCTCTCAGCCTGTAAAGAGGAAAAACACCTCATGGGCATCTCCCACTTGTATTTATGGAAAGTTTGGACCAGACCCTCCTGCCCCGGTTGCGAGGTGGAGAATAAGGGGAGCACAGAGCAGGGAGGATGTCTGTCGGGGGAGCCCCCAGGAGGGTGCTCATGGCTGGGCACCGCTCTCGGGTGGCACTTTGGCTCCTGCCTCGCTCTGTCTCGCTGCCACCACAGCCTTTAAGCAGTGGCTGTAATTCCCTTTAATCCTGGCAGACAGGCTCTTGCTGCAACCCCCTGCGCACCGGCTGCTTCACCTGCCGCCCGGCGAGCCCGCGCACCGGAGGTTCACCGGCAATCGGCTTAGGAAGATAAAGCCGCAGGGACAGGAGGGATGACGGGAGGTGGTGGGGTTTGGAGAGGGGAAATTAGCCAGTAGGGGTCTTGCAATTAGAGCTTAGGACCTCCTGGGGGACAGTGGTGACACCCTGTGTGACACTGGGGATGTCACCCTGGGGGCTGCTTTGCCCGCTTGGGATACGACCCCTCAAATCTGGGCTGGGGTCAAATGATGCTGGATGCCAGGGCTGAAGAGCATCATTTTTGGGGGGTGGGGGAGCAGTCCTCTGCGTGTGTCCAGGTTTCAGCTGGGATAGAGTTAATTTTCCTACTAGTAGCCGGTACAGTGCTGTAGTTTGGATTTTCCCACCGCCAGGAAAACCTGAGCCAGGCAACAGGAATGTGCCGGGATAAAGGGGCTGTGGGGTGCTGTGCAAACCCGTTGCTGCAGATGCTAAAGGCTGGGTGAGCTCAGCACATCGGGAACCGGAGCTGATCCTGACCCGGGGATGGCTTTGGGCAGGGAGTGGAGCTCAGTGAGGCTCAGCTGGATGAGCAAAGGGCAGAAATCAGGATGTCTGTGCAGTGCGTGCAAGGAGCATCCTCTGGAGCATCCTCTGGAGCATCCTCTGGAGCATCCCTGCAGTGGGGAGGGAGCTGCTAAAGGAAACTCTGCATTAATCCTCAGTGTTCTGGCAAATCGCACTCTCAGCCTGGTTCTGGTGTGGTTTTGGGGCCACGGAGAGCAGACGCATCGCCACTTTGCCAGTGTTCCCGCTCCCAGGTTGCGAGAAGCGCATGTTTTCAGAGCAGCCTGGAGGGTGTAAACCACTTTATTTCGGATGAACACAGAGGACAACCTCTTCACACCAGCGACGTGCAGGTTCACAGCCTTGTTTTCATTCTGGCTGATGTAAACGTGCCCCGTCCCTGGGTTTGCTGCACCCTTCGGAAACCTCGTCCCTGGGGATGCCACGCGTAGCCGCGAGTCCCAGAGGTTAGTGATACGAGACACTAAATATACCACTTTTTATCTACAGACACGTGTCCCTGTGCGTTTTGGGAAGCAGGCAGGGGGGAAAGTGGAAGCGGAGCTGGGACGAGCGCAAGTTCTGGGCTACTGGGTGTAACGGGGAGGTCGGGGTGCTCTTTGGGGTGCTCAGGGGTGCTGATGCTTGTGCCTGTAGGGATGAGCAAGTGAAATTCCTGCTCATCTCTGACATCTTTCCTGGTGAAGTCAATGGGCAACTTGACTTACACCCGTGCTGGGGGTTTGCTCCGTGACTCAGTTTCCCCATGGGTGAAAAGGGGGTGGAAGTGCCTCACCGAGCTGCTCAGAGGCTGGCGGGGGGTGATGAATTCCTGGGGAAAAAGTGCCCCTTTGGTCAGACGCGGGTTGCTCACCCATCGCAGTGGACATCGCTCGCTTCTGCTGCTGCATGCGCGCCCCCCGGTGTAATTTGAGCATTTAGGTAAATCCTCCATTTTATCACACCATAAAAAAATCCATGGAGTGCAAAGGCACGAGGTTTTGCGCCGCCCTCCCCCCGCAGCACAGGCAATCTGGGTGCCCAGCGAGGGCTGTGGGTAATCCCCTCCGTATCGCATCCTTAATCCTCGCCCTGTCCCTCGCTGAACTGGCTGCGGGCAGAGGAACCGAGCGCAGGGCGAGCTTGGGTTGCTCCCCAGGGAGCAATGGCCACGGGTGCTGCCGAAACCTGCTGTGAGGGGCGGGGGATGCGCCAGCCCCACTGCTGGGGTTGTGCTGGTGGGTTTGCGGTGAGGCGTGTGTCCCACCGCTCTCTTTGCACAAGGGCAGCAGCCACTGATGTCCCCAGCAGGGGATATCCCCCATTTGGAGGACCCGGGAGCCCGATTTGCAGGAGTGTCACCATTTCAGCCTGGGATTTGGGGACTGGGCACCCAGGGAGATCTGGCCTGTGGGACCGCAGTCCCCTGTCCATCATCCCAGCGTTCCTGTCCCCCATTCCCAGTCTAAGCATCCAAATGTCCTCCCCAGCACAGACCCACTTCCTCAGGTCCCCTGTTGTCTCCAACCACAGCAAAACAGCCAAGGGGACCCTTCAAGGCTTGGGCTCCAGCCTCACGTGCACCCCAGCCTTGCTGCCTCCTTCGCATCCAAACCAGCCCCATGGCTTTTCCAGCTGGGTGAGTTGTACCCTTGTCGCTCCCGTGCTGAGCAATGGCAGTTGGGGACCTCGCTCCTTACTCCAGCCAGAAATCAATGGCGCCCATCCGGGGGGAGCGTGCCAGTCGAAGGATGCGGGTGCGAGGTTGGCACAGAGGGGCCGTATCTTTTATTACAGCAGCCGGTACGGTTGGGGAAAAAAAGCTCCAAAGCAGATAAGCTTTTGGGCTCACAAGTCCTTATTTCAGGTCCTAAATAGAAACAGCTAAGTCAGATCACTGGGTTTATTTTAATCAATTTTACATCTGAAAAAAACGACGAGGGAGTCGAAAATCTTCTTTTATTTTTTCCTTTTTCTGGGAGCCCATCACTGTGAGGGCCAGATGGTGTGTGAACGTGTCAGGCAGGATGCTGTGCTGGGTCCTGGCCCCAGCACCCCCAGACACAACAGCTTTTGGCTTTCCATGTGCCCAAACAGAGGGGAGAGGATCTGGGTGTCCTGGGGAGGTGCTGCCCAGTTGCTTTGTGACTTGAACAGTAGGGAGGATGCTCCATGTGAGCCAGGCTGCCCTACAACGTACGGCCGCCCTTTCGAGATGTGTGGAGCTTGGGGACATTGATGTCACACCGAGATGCTGCCGTTGTCTGTGGGATGGAGCACAGTCCCATTGCACGGCTCCTGCTCTGCTCGTCGCCCTCCAGAGCCCCAGCTGGGCTGTGGGTCTGTCCCTGCTCCAGCAGGAGCTGCTGGAGGTGCACGGGGCTGTGACTGTCCCCTGGGTCACTGCGGCCCTTGGGGTGTCCAGGCTGGAGATGCCGCAGGTGCCGTCCAGCCCGGCCAAGCTGGATGCAGCGGTTTTACCAGGTCCTGCTGCGATAGGACAAGGGGTTTAGTCTTCAGCAAAAAGAGGGGAGACCTAGACTATATTCAGACTGGGGGCTCCCGGCGAGGTCCCACCACTGAATTACAAACCCTCTTCCCAGGCCTGGGGGCTGATGCTGCCTGATTGATGTTGCCTTAAGGACGCTGGTTTTCATCTCTCCAGCGAGGTGTTGAATCGCTGCCATCCCGCTTACTGTATCAGTGTAATTATCGTTGGAAAGGCAGAATGGAAGCGGCTTGTTTAGCTCGGTTTCATTAAGAGGACCTCATCTGGGGGCAGGAAACTAGAAGGCTCGGGCTGTATAAATATTTGAACAACCCTTTCCAGCAGCATAACCCCCTTTCACACGTACACACGTCGCATGCGGGCGGGATATCTTGAAATATTTCCCAGCGCATGCAAAAAGCCTTTAAATCCCCCATCCCCAGAGTGGGGACGGTGAGAGCATGGAGTGGTTCTGTCCATTGGCAGAAGTTTTGCTCATTTACAAGGCTCGAAGCCTCCAGCTCTTTTGCTTTCCGGGTAAGCCGAGCCCTGCGGGGCCGGCGCTTCCTGGGCCAGGAGCGGTAACCAGAGACGGGCAGCGCTGGGGTCAGGGCTCTGAGCTTCGGCAGATTCGAGACATTTTCTTTCATTTGGAAACCTGAGCTTTCCCGCAGAGCCAAAGCGCTTCCAGATGGGTCGTGTGGGGAACCAGGTCCCCATGTCCCAGCAGTGGCCGCGTTCGGGGTCACCCCATTGCTGGGGTGCTCCAGCGGGTCCCTTGGGACCGTTTCTCCTCCTTTTGCACAAAAAAGGGTAACGTGCAAGAAAGCGCAGTTTTAACACGAGCTGCCCCACGCAGGGAATTTTAATTTTTTAAATTGCATTTGTATTTTCCTTTCTCACACATCAGGTTGGATTGCTCGAGGCTTCTGGCTGCAGAGGGGAGGGCGGCTGTGCTGTCGGAGGGAGATTGATTACATTTCCAGATGAATAACTGCAGCAGATAAAGTTCAGGGCAGATAAATACAGGCTGAGGGCTCTTTGTGTGCAGACTAGAAAGAGGAAATACCTTTTTTTTTTTCTCTTTCCTTTTAAATCGAGGAACTCCAGCACTGATCTGCTGGGGGTGGGAAACGTGGACCTGCTCCTGAGCACTTGTGCAGGGAGGTGGGTTGGTTTGCAGCTGTAAAACGCAGATGAAATGAATGCGGTGGCCTGGGTGACCACTGTCTGCTCGGGGGCATCCCCTCTGCTCCTTGGGCATGGCGGGGAGGCCGGTGTGAACCCCCCCTGCGCTAATTCTCGTTGGAGAGCTGAGTGATGAGGCCAGACAGCAGAAACTGGGTTACTCTGGGCGGTGAGAAGCACCTACACGTGTGCTGGGAATCACTCGCTGTTTGCAAGGAGCCCGAGCTGGAGTTTTCACATCCCTCTGCAGCGCTAACACCCCGTTGTTCCGAATCTAATCACCCGTCGATCTGTTTTTAAGGTGCAAAAAATTGGGGCTTTGCTTTGGGGGCTTGTCTTGAGGATGGTCGCAACAGGGACCAACCCCCTTGCACGTTAGGGATGTGCAATAAATGCAGGAGACAGGAGCGCAGCACATGAAAACCTTCCTCCATCCCTGCTTTGATTTTAATGACACCGAGTATTAAATCATTGCGTTCGAAGGGCTGGTGCCACCATCATATCTTGTGAGCACTGCTGCCTGTTCATCAGTGCTTTGACACAGAAAAGCTGGGAAATGTGAGCGGGGAGGGCGCAGGATTAGGTTTCCCTGTGCAGGGTGGCTGCCAGAGAACAAGGACAGCAGTGTCTGAGGCTCCCTGTACCAAACTGCCCCAACACCTATCTTCTCCTCCCCTTTCTGCTGCTGGGGTTGGAAAGAAAAGCTAAACCTGGAAGGACTCAATTGCTCTGCAGGACTCATTGGCAAAAAAACCCTTATGAGGCCAAAATAACTGGGGAGCAATTTATTTTCACCCGCTCTGGATGGGCAACAGGCAGGTGGATGCATCAAGTGGGAATAATTAGGGCAGGTCCCCGCCCAAAGCCTCTCAGATATAATTAGGAGACTAATTAGGAGAGAGGGTGCTGCTTCCCAGCAAGGTGCTGCCCCTCAGCTCTTGCACCCATGTGCTCCTGCAGCTCCTCGGCGCCGGGTTTGTTTCTCCATGGGACAGAACTTTTGGATGTGCAAAACTTTCTGCCGAGCTCCTCTCACCAACAGGTCTGACGTAAAAGCTCTCAAGGCTTTGGTTTGCTTCTTTGTTCTTCTAATTTTGAGGTGTTGAGGTCCAAATTTCTGGTCTTAATTTTTCAGTAAATGGGGCTGGAAAGGAGCTTTTGCTCTCGAACTGTTGCTGGGGAGAGCTAGGAGGTTTTAACCTATCTTTAAGGTGATGGTGGCCCTTGGAGTCATGGAAGCCCCAATCTGAGATAGAGATATATATATATATTTAATATGTGGCTGTGTCCACAGCTCCCCACCCCTTGACAGCACCGAAGACTTTTGTCTTGGCCAAACGCTTTCACCGTGGTCTGGGTATGGAGCGCGGGAGCATCTTTCCCCCTGGTTTGGTCTGGGGGTGGCTCTGGGGACCCTGCTGGGTCTCTGTGGAGGAGCTGGAGGCGAGACGGGGAGCGTGTGAATCCCAAAATGCCAATGGGCAGCGTCCTGCGCTGGGGAGGTGTTGAACAGACACAGCAGCAGCCCCTGCGCAGGCGCTTGAGGAGGGGCAGGGGAAAAATAAATATATATATATTTATAGTCCTATTTTGCAGTTTTTTGGAGAGCTGAGTCTCAGGGAGGGGAGCGAGCTCTGAAACGCGCCTTTGTGGAAGGTGAGAAAAGCTCGAGACAGTTTTGCACGTTAAGCCGCAATAGGATTATGGAGCAGAGCAAATTAAATCAGTTCTGTAATGACTGAGTGGGGGCAGCTCTCGCTGGTGGTGGCAGCTCCTGAGAGCCGGGAGGAAACGGTGCCTGGAGTCGGGGGCTGGGACCCACTGTGAGCATCCCTGGATGGGGGCCCGGGGTGCGCGGGCAGCGTGCCGGAGGGGGCAGGATTTTCCCGGAGCTGCCTGTGTCGCCATGGCAATGTGCAAACCCAGGGAATTAACGAGTCTGGAGCCCATCTCGAATCCTGCAGGGCGGAAAGAAATGGGGCTGGCCAGGTAGAGCGGGGAGGTGGTGGAGGGCAGGGGCAGAGCGGGGGGCGGGCTGCCCGTCCCTGCCCGGGGTTGCTCCAGCCAGGCAGGCGTCTGTGGGTCGGCAGGTGTCTGTGGGTTGGCAGGATGGTCTCCGTGGGACAGGGATTTTTGAGCAAACAGGTATCTCCTCACTCCTGGGTACCAAGGGGTCTGCAGAGCCCAGCTCTGCTTGGCTTTTAGAATCATAGAACAGTTTGGGTTGGGGGGACCTTCCCAGCCTCCCAGTGCCCCCCCTGCCATGACAGGGACATCTTCACAGCTCAGGGTGCTCAGAGCCCCGTCCAGCCTGGCCTGGGGTGTCTCAGGGATGGTTCATCCACCACCTCTCTGGGTACCTGGGCCAGGCTCTCACCACCCTCAGGCAACAATTCCTTCCCCATGTCCAGCCTGAATCTCCCTCCTTTAGTTTAAACCATCACCCCTTGTCCTATTGCTCACAAGTCTGTTTTCCCCGTGCTTGCTCACCCGAGCTTGGGGAAACCACATCTGCTGGGAGCATCGTTTCCAGCCAAGTGCTCCACCAGCCCTGGCCAGACCCACAGCTGTGGGGCCACGGGCTGGGCTTAGAACCACAGGAGCCAAACAGGGTGGTCCTGGGATGCTTTGGGTTTAAGGGAACCCGCCACCCAAGGAGCCACCTCAGCCGCCTGATGCAACCCCAGCCGAGCCGGGCTCCTCCGTGCCTCTCTATCCCTCGTTCCACACGCAGCGGGGGTGGGCACTTCTGTTGCTGTGTTTGGTTTATGTTTTTTCTTTATTCTCCAGTTCCCTGGAGGTGAAAAGCAAAGCGTGCTGGGAGATGAGGTGTTGGCAACAATTTACCTTGGAAGGTTTGCTATTTTTCATGCCAACCCTGGCTCGGGGATATTTATTGTAGTGGGGTGGGATCTGGCGCTAATCCATTGAAGAATCAGGATAAAAAAAATGAGATGGATGATCCCAAGGAGGAGGAGAAAGAGATGCTGTTCAGATAGCTGAGCCGGGCCAGGGTGCCCGGACCTGGTGGTTCATGATATTCCCCAAGCGATCACTAAACTGAAGGCAGGTTTTGGGGAGCAGCCGCTCCCAGCCCGGCCCCTCGCAGCGTTGCCCGCATTGGCAGCGGAGGATCGATACAAAGCCGGCATAATTGCCGCTCTTTGGTAAATGTTAATGATTATTTTACTTGCATAAAATAACCGCCCTATTAAATCAAAATGCACTGGGGTTTAGGCAGCTGTTATTCAGGGGCTTAATTAATCTGGGAAAGAATGAAGTTACACAAAATCACTGGCTGCTGCTCGCCCAAGCTCACACCGCATTCTGCGAGTGAGATCTTTGCTGGCCATGAGCACCAGTCCCTGGTTTCCACCAGCATCTTGCACCCCAAACTCCAACCATGGTCTTTAGCACCATGGTGGTCTTTAGCATCAGTCCTCAGGGAGAATCTCGACCAGGACTGACCATGCTGGGACATCGATGTCTTCTCCCAAAGCGGCTGGTCCTGGTGATGCTGAGCTGCTGTCTGGAGCCGCTTTCCAAGGGATTTACTTTTAACTCGCAGCCTTGGATCGAAGAGTGGAAATTCAGTGATTTCTTTTTTTGTAATAGGAGAAGAATTGTGGAGTCCTTAAGGTTCAGAAACAATGTTTTCATTCCAACTTTATGTGCGAGTTCATGTTATTTCAACTCTTTATAGTGTCACTAAATCATGTGTTGAGGTGAGTTATTAAGGCTTTCTATATAAAACACCCAAAAGCTGCTTTCAAGAGGTGATTAACTGAAAATATCCCGTGGAAAATACCATAGAAATAATTGACGCTTTTCCTGCGATATGTTCTCAGTTTAAATGCATTTTCCCAGCAAAAACGGCATCCAGCCGCTGATGGATTGCTGACCCTGGCTGTGGCCTCTGAGCTTTCTGACGTGGCCAGATTTGGCGTCTCCTTCGCAGGGCAATTGCTGCTTTAGAATTCTGCTGTTATGTTTGCGTTGCTCTGTCCCGCAAGGGCATTCTGCCACCTCGTCCTGTCCCGTGCGGGGCTGTGGGTCTGGGAGCGGGGCTGTGGGCTGCCCAGAGCTGTCTCACCGGGCTGACATGCAAACAGACCTTTGGGATGTTGGCTGTTTGGTTTTACCATTCGTTTTGGCGAGCGGGATGGGATGCAGAGACATCAAGGGATGGGGAGGGATGGACAGCAAGCTGGTCCTTGTGCTCACCTGCATCACACCGGCCTGTTCTCCAGGCTGTTTCATGCTGTAAACATGAAACAAAAACCTGCACGAACCATCCTGGCTGCCTTAGAAACCACCAAATTTCAGCTTTTTATTTCCTTTCTGATTCCCTCAGGGAAAACTCTGCAGCTCCTGCCCACAGCCAGGAGGGCTGGAAACATCCCCAGTCACTCCAACCACCCAGACTAGAGCAGGTAAACCCCCAGCTGGGGTATGGGGAGATGCTCCAACCCCCCACAAAGTCCCACAGAAAGCAGATGCTGGGACTCGAGCCGGGATTTGTCCCCTGGGAGCTTCCCCGCGCTTTCGGAAGCGGCTTTTGTCCCCACTTCACCCAAGAGGCCGTTTCATTCCTCTTTTCGTCTGACACCCCGGGAAGAAGACCCCAGCCCCAGTTTGGGTGGATGTGCTGGAGGACACCACCCATCGCCCCGCGCCAGCCATGGATGCGTCACCATGGAGGAGGTGGTTTCCATGGCGACCGTTGCCATGCCGATGGCTACCGGCAAAGGGCCTGAGAGCATCCCGGGGAGGTTCGCCAGCCTCTCCCCGTGGTTAGAGATGGGTTTCTAAGGCTCCCCTCCTCCCCATGTGAAGCCACACACTCAGCAGGGCAGTTTTTGCAATGGCAGTGCATTTTGGGTTTAATGTTTGGGGCAAGTTGTAGGAATTTAAGGAGATTCTGCAAGAGCTCTGCCATGGAGCGGGAACACCCTACAGAACAGAACATCCTAATCCTCCCTGCCTGGGGAAGCAGGGCTGCGTGAGCAAGGGTGTGCAGGGAATTTAGGAGGGCCCAGAGCAGCTGGTCCCCGTCCCCCAGGACACGTCTGAAGATGCAGAGGGGTTTGTAGGAGCGTGTTTGTACCGTTCGCGGGGGCGGCGGGCAGGTCCCGTGTCTGCGTTGGTTTCCCCATCTTTTAAATATGCAAATCCTCAGGTGAATGTGGGGAACTGCTCGTGGGGGTGCCGAGTGTGTCAGTGGGACTTTCTACTCGAGTTTTACATTTTTTCACCTGTAAAATGGTATCACCCACCCTGATGAAGCAAGAGGAGGGGGAGAGATGCGGTGTGCGCCATGTCGGGGAGGTTGGATACGCACAGAGGATGGAGAGGGACCGAAGCCTCTCTAATCTCCCTGCTCAGCTCCGACGGTGCGGGGCCAAAGGGCCTGAGCTCTCACTCGCTTTCCAAGGCTCTTAGCGCAGGATTTGGGTGTGATTTGCGCTGCTGCGGCCCTTGGCTGCCGTTCCCGGCCGCGCCAGCCAAGCCGTGGAGTGGGGGGGTGTAAGGGGACCCCGTGTTTGAAGCTCCGGGATGGTGCGTTATCTTTGGGACAAAGACCTGAGTATTCCCAGTGGTTTGGCAAGTGTGTGTGTGGCACGCTGGGGACTGGCAGGGTGTCACTAGTGGTGACAGGGAAGAGAGATGCTACTGCAGGAGATAAAGGGCCAGACTCAGACAAGCTCAACAATGCTTTCAGGGGACACAGACGCTTAAAAACCCAACTCCCCTTGACCTTCCTGGGGGATTTATGTCCCCAGGGATGTGCTCGCGCTGTCACCATGGGCGTGTGACACAAGGGCTACATCTGCAGCACCCGGTGACGATACAGGCAGGGTTTGGGCAGCAGGTATCTCCTTAGCTCGGGCTTGGGGGCACTGATCATCCAGCAGCCCTGGAAGAGTCCTCGCAGCCCCAGCACCTCAGCATCTCTCTCCCCTTCCAGCCCATGGGCTCCAGGAGAAGAGACGTGCAGTTAAAAACTGAGTCAAATCCCAAATTTCTGTGTCACGGGACCTTCTGTACTTTCCAAAACTCCTTTTTGTTCCAATTGAGAATGAAAACAAAGAATCTCGAAGCTGTTGTCAAGAGGTAAAATGCTCTAATAGGTGAAGGGGACCCTTCTACTCCTTTGTTTTAAATTTAAGTACTAACCTGGCTTGTTACATCTTGGAACATCTGATGCTGTCTTGCAGATCAAAGCCTACTTGTTTGGTTTGTAATGAAGTGTCAAACTCCTTCCTTGCAACACAAAAGGGAGATACTTTGATCTGCAAAACAAGATGTTTAAGAGTCCTACTAGCAAGGGCTCTTCAAGTTTTAGCAGCGCTGTGGAGTATTTGAAGTCTGACATTGTTTCATATTGAGACTGTCCAAGTTATGGCAGCGGATAGAGTGTGTTACTCTCACACCTGTGCCAGGAATCACATGAAAATAATCTAAACCGAAACAATAGCTAGCTGGGGAGCCAAACGGGGAATTTTTCTAAGTGTTTCCAAAGGCAGTTGTTGTTTTTCCTCCCCTTTTCCAGAGGGCTCATTTCCATGGGAAATGTTACTGGAGTCAATGTGAGCTCTCCACAAAATGTCAGCTTGGCTGAAAGATTTGCAACAACAAATTGTTTTGAGGAAAAAAAACCAAACCAACATGTTTCGGGGTGGCTCAGCTGGAGAGCAACTGCTTGTGCTCCCGATCCGTCTTAGAGCCGCGGAATCGTTTTGGTTGGAAGAGACCGTCAAGACCAGAGTCCAACCCCCCAGGTCCCTCAGTCTCCATCACACTTGTGCTCCAGCCCCTCACCAGCTCCGTTCCCTTCTCTCCACTCGCTCCAGCACCTCAGGCTCTTTCTTGGTGTGAGGGGCCCAAAACTGCCCCAGCATAGGGACAGTCACCGTGTGTCACCCCATGGGGGCTGTGCAGGGATGTCGCTGCAGGGACCGCTCATGGTTTGGTCTCTTCCCGTTCGGCTGCAGGCTCAGCGCTGGCGCAATGAGAACTACGAGAGGCCCGTGGACCTGGAGGGCTCCGGGGACGATGACCCCTTTGGGGACGATGAACTGGACGATGTCTACTCAGGCTCCGGCTCAGGGTGTAAGTAGCCATGGGGACCACCCCTTGCCCATCTCCGGAGCCACCCTCCTGCCCTCTCCTGGACAGAACCAAAGGGAACAGTCCCAAGGTTGAGCTCAGGTGTCTCCATTTCCTACTTCTGTCTCTGGTCATATTGGACAGGATCAGCCTTCCCCCAGCACGACAGGATGTGCCAATGCTGTAGAGCTTTCTCTGACCCTAGAGAGGAGCTTTAGCCACCACGTGGGAATTTGCAGCCCTTGGTTTCTTCTGAGCCCATAACCAGCCCATTCTCTTGGGTTTTCGGGGATGCCAGCCCTGGGAAGTGCCAGGACAGCAGCAGCTTCACCCTTTGCTTTTCTCCCCCTCTTTCAGATTTTGAGCAGGAGTCGGGGCTGGAGACGGCAGGCGGCCTCACTACGGACACGACCGTCACGCTCCCCACCACGGCGGCCGTGCTGCCCATCACCTCGGTGCAGCCCGTGGTGACGCCCTTCGAACCGTTCCCTGCTGAGGACACCACCCCCGAGCAGACAACCAGCGTCCTGTATATCCCTAGGGTGACAGAGACACCCGTGGTCCCCAGTTGGAAAGCAACCACCACCAGTACCACTGCCAGCGACTCCCCTACCACTACGACCACCACTACGACCACCACGGCTGCCACCACCACCAGCACCACCACCGTGGCCACCACCACCAGCACCACCGTGGCCACCGCCAAACCCACCACCATCCGGAGGTTCCTGCCCCCCTTTGTCACCAAGGCAGCCACGACCCAAGCCACCACCCTGGAGACACCCACCACCTCCGTCCTCGAAACCAGCACATCAACAGAGGTGGCCACGTCGCGGCTCGTCCCCACCAGCACAGCCAAGCCCAGGTCCCTGCCAAAGCCAAGCACCTCCAGGACTGCAGACCTCACAGATAAAAGCACAGCTTTGCCATCTAGTCCTGCCACGCTGCCGCCCACAGAAGCCCCCCAGGTAGGAGGCAGGAGCCCTTCTCACCTGCTCAAGGGCTTATGGACTGTGTTTTGAAGCCACGTGATGGCAATGGGAAGCCTTTGGGGTGGATCCATCCTGAGAGTGGAACATTTGGGGAGCTGAAGAGTAGAGATTAAAGGGTGGGAGGGTTTAGCATGGGCAGAACGTGGTGATGGGACTGGTGTGAGAAGTGATGGGGGACATGGGCACCCATGGGTGTGCCACACATCCCTGTTGCCCCCATCTCTACCTTGCCCAGCTGCTCCAGAGCAGTTTCCCAGGGCAGGAGATGTCAGGGCTGGTGGTACCACTGCACCATGGGGAAAGATCCACTTTCCTCTGGATTTGGTGTCTGGGCTCATTGTCCTGTTTCCCAACTCACAGCCCATCAGTGTGAGGCACAAACGCTCCACAATTACACTTGACGGTGCATTTCCAGCCCGTCGGGCGCCCTGAACGGGGGATTTAATCCGCTGATCCATCTCGCATTCAGAGCCCCTCGGGGGCCCTTTGAAAACTGCTGTGACTGAAAGGTGGAGTGATTTGTCTAAACTAGTCCCTCTTTTTTGTGTACGTATATGTATGTATAGCGCTCCGGGCTCTTGCTGACCTTCGATTAATCTCTGTCACAAAAACGCGTGCTTGTGGGAAGCAGTGAGCCATGCGCTCACCCCGGGGGCGGTGGGACATGGAGAGGGCTCCTGCTCACCCTCTCCAACTTTGGCCCATCGAGCTCTTTGCTCATCCTGATTTGTGACACCCTGAGGTAGCTGTGGAGGGAGCCGTTTGCTCCATGAAGGTGGCATCCTGGGGACGTTTTGCTCAGGGATGCTCAGTGTGGTCCAGCTCAGCATGTGGACATGTAGTAGGTCAGGCTGCTGGGATAAGGAGGAAAGTATGGGGGACTTTGCCCCTGGGGGAGCTGCAGGTGTGTGGATGTGCAGGAGGCGATGAACAGGTGAGGGCTGGGCGGGAGGGTGATGATGTGCAGGAGGCGATGAATTGGTCACGTTTGGGTGGGAGGGCGATGGAGGGGCTCATTGGTCCAGCCTGTATTTGCTCTCCAGGGTTGCATCACTTCATGTGGGCCCCTCAGGCCCTTTTGGTCACCATCAAGATACTGGGTTGTGTTGCTCATTCTGCAATAGAATCATCCATTTCAGTGATGCAGGGAAGGGACACCCCAACCTTACACCCCATGTGCTCTGCTGAGAGGGCCACTCTGTCATCAGTACTGTGATGTCCTCCTAGCAGAGCTGCTGGAGGCAGGAGCCACCCTCTGGTCCTTGTCCTCTGCTCCATCTTGTCCTTTCTCCCAGATGGAGCCAGGGGAGGTGACGACAGGCCTCGACAATGAGCTGGAGGTCCCGGTCAGCAGCAGCCCCAGCGGGGACTTTGAGATCCGGGAGGAGGAGGAGACCACTCGTCCCGAGCTGGGTAACGAGGTGATGGCCGTGGTGACGCCGCCGTCCAGCCCCGCGCTGGGCAAGAACCCGGAGCCGGGGCTGATGGACAACACGATAGACTCGGGTAACTCGGCTGCTCAGCTGCCCCAGAAAAACATCCTGGAGAGGAAAGAAGTGTTGATAGGTGAGAGCTGGGGCCGTGGGCTTGTGCGGGAAGAGCTGGTGTGTTTGGGGGGCAGAGAGCTGGGCTGGCCAGCCCCGGAGAGGGGTCAGTGTCGAGTCTGGAACACGATCCTGCATGATGCAAGGGGTGGAACAGCTCTGCTGTGGGACAGGCTGAGAGAGCCGGGCTGTTCAGCTGGAGAAGAGAAGCTCCAGGGAGACCTTATTGTGGCCTTTCCGGACTGAAAAGGCAGGGGTGGCACTGGGGGAGCTGGGAAGGGCCCTTCAACCCAAACTCTTCTGTGATTATATGATTGCATGAGCCCATCACCTTCATTTTCAGTTTTCTTAATCGTAGATTTCAGGAGAAATGTTGCTCGCAAGCTTGCAAACACAAAACCAAGCAGGGGTCTCAAATTACCCCCTGAATTACCTGTGCTCTGAGTGGTGCTGAGCGGGTGCTCTGAGCTCAGAGTGGTGCTGTGAGTGGCGCTGGGGCTGCGGGTGGCACCGATGGCGGCACTGACGGCTGTGCCTCTTTGTTCTGCAGCGGTGATCGTGGGCGGCGTGGTAGGAGCCCTGTTTGCCGCCTTCCTCGTCATGCTGCTCATCTACCGGATGAAGAAGAAGGACGAGGGCAGCTACACGCTGGAGGAGCCCAAACAAGCCAACGTGACGTACCAGAAGCCTGACAAGCAGGAGGAGTTTTACGCGTAGAAGGAGAGCCGGCGTGCCTCGTGCTCCCTCCCTCCCCGCTCCAAACTCTCCCTCCTCCTCTACTTCATCCAGTCTCCCTCTTTCTCTCTCTCTGTCTCTCTTTTTTGGATCAGACTGTGAATTTAAAAAGCAAAACCCGCAACAGCTAAAGGAGAAAACCCATCTTGGGCATGATGAGAACACCGAGCGCCCCACGCACCGCTGAGTTCAGCCCGACCCCGCTGGCCTCGGTGCAGCGGGAGGGACGGGACGAGGAGCCGGCGCCGCGGAACCCGCGTCTGGGAGCGGCCGGGCAGGCTGGGACAGCGGCCGGAGGTCACCGGGCTGGTCCCACCAACACAACGGACTCTGGGAGCCGGATGCCTCCTGCCAGCCCTGGGGCGCAGGGGTGTTGGTTTGGATTTATCTTCTTTATTTTATTTTTTTTTCCTTTGGAAAGGAGGGACGTTTCATTCCCCTCTCTTGTTTTTATTTTGCATTTTCTTTTTTGAACGGGGTTGGCTGCTTTGCAGGAATTACCTTGCTCTCTGCTTCTGTTTGAAGAGAGGATGCGGCTCTCAGATACACTTTGAACCTCGAAGAAAGCACAAGGGGCTGGAATACCTGATGCCCCGGGCTTTGCTCTTGGAGTGGTGAGAAAATAAATACACACATACCTGGCCAATACGCTGCAAATGACCCCTTTACATCGACTCTTCGGAGAGCTTGTGGAGCGGCAAGAAGCTGCATCGGGGCATCTCGCGCTGCCGCCACCTCGCTTCGCCGCATCGCGGTGCACAGCCGGAGACCCGGAGTCTGCAGAACCCGCCTGTCGCCGCCCGCCGAGGGGCTCGGTGGAGAAGGGACTTTGCTTTTGCTGGGTTTTCACTGTGACCAATAAATCTCAGCTTGCGCAGTACGACCCGGAGCGCTGGTTGTGAAACGGAGCGGGACGCTGCGTGGGGGGAGCTGGCAATGGAGGAGCTAAACCCTCTCCCAGTTCCTCCAGAGGGGATTAAACAGCTCTGCAAGGCCTGAGACACGACATAGGAAAATAAATGCAATGCGGAGGTAATACTCTGTCCCCTGGGGTGGTCGGGCAGGGGTCCCCAAGGGCCACTCACCCCAGAGCTGAGGCAGAGCGGAGACCTTCCACCGCTCAGCCCCAGGGCAGCTTGGCTGCTCCGTGTCTTTTGTAAGACCCAGAGATGACGATTTGAGTTTCTTCTGTTGTTGCTTAAATCCCAGTATAACCCCCAGGGCCCCCAGGAGCCCGAGAGCAAAAGCTCCTGGAAGATATTGTCACCCAGGTGTCCCCTCCGAGGCCCCCGAAGGTGCAGAGCAGCAGGGCCCGACCCGGAGCCCAACCGTCCCTTCTAGAAAGGCGAGATACGTCTGGAGCAAGCTCTGCACAGAAAAGTCAATTAGATATTGCAATGAGTTGGCTTTTAATTAGCTGAAGCACTGTTTGTGCCGCAGTCAAGGAGCGCTGTTTTGATGATGGTCGCGAGCTCAGTGGTGCCCCATGGAGACCGAGGCTTTGCTCTTAGAGCAATTTAAACAGGAAAATGGGAAAAACACAGTTGCTTTGACTCTGTTGCGTCATGAATTAATTAACATGGACAGACACGGTGACACTTTGTCCCCTCAGCGTGTCAGTGGATAGAGGGATTTATGATCCTGATGGAGGCTACAAGACAGAAGTGCTTCTTTGTGTTAGAATTTGAGAGGCCAAATGCATATTTTATATAAATATATATATATATACTTGCATACATACACAGCTATATATATATATATATATATATATATATATGAATAGAAATCCCTGTAAATTTTCATTGTACGGCATATGATGGCTGGTGGGCTTTGTGGTTGTGGAGATGTGAGGTTTGAGGTGCAGGGACAGTGACCCGAAATGCCGACCCAGCTTTACTGCCGGGCAGGGAGCCGAACCCCGTGCACCCCGTGCACAGCCCGGCTGTAAAATCCCGGTTTAGAGACGTCAGCCTCAAAATCAGCCTTGGTTTGGCTCTTTTAATTCAGAGGAGATGGTCCCGTTGGATGTCTTGGGTGGTGATGCTGAAAGGCAGATGGTGGAGGGGGTGTGTGTGTGTTTGCCCACGCTTCGGGTCCATCCCGGCTGTGGAAAATGAGGATGATGCTGCTGCTGCTGTGAAGGCGGGAACCACGTGTCCGAAGAAGGTTGGTGCCACCCTGGCTCCAAGAGCCACTTTCTTTTTGGAGCAGGTTAGAGAGAGTTTTAACTCATGGTTTTGATGGGTTTGGGTCTTTACAGCACTACACAAAGGGCCTTGACTGTTGGGGAGTAGCAGAAATTGAGCCTCTTCATCATTTAATGAGTTGGGCACGTCAAGTATCAAGGCCACTCAAAAGTCACCATCTTTTGGAAAAACGTGGACTTAATCTTTTGAGCTTGCATTAAAAATACCCTCCCAGCTTAAGCTTTTAAATGCTGCTTTTCTTAGCTGCTTCCCTAATCTTCTTCATTCTATTTTTTTTTTTCCCATTAATAGTCTGGAGTTCTATAATACAATTTTTTATTCACTCAAGCTTAACCTCGGTTCGCTCGGCTGGTGTTAAGTTGTAATCCTGGCACTTAAAGCCGCTGCAGTTCCAGCAGTGAGGAAGGTGAAGAGGAGGCTCGGCTTCCTCCGGCAGCCCTTGAAAGTACCAGATGACCACATGCGGAAACAAAAAAAATAGGTGAAGGCAATGAAACTGGCAATCAGAATGGACTAAAGGCTTCATTCAGTGGATGTTTGCTGCTTCCAGGCACTCGCTGTGTTGCTCTCTGCCTGGAGAGGGATGCGAGCTCAAGGAGACCGGCTCTTGGGTTTGGAGCCCTTTTTTTGGGGGGGATAAATCACTAGGGAGCCTTTCCTGTCACCCCAGCTCCCCAGAGCATCGGGTTAGTTGTTGGATGCTTGGGAGCAAAAATAACCCATCTTTTCTCAGCTGTTGATTTGGCCACGGAGCAGGTTTGTAGGAAACTCAATTCTGATGGGCGCTTGAGCATCTCACCCACCATCCCCTCCTGAGCTGCCCGACCGGGCGCTGTCCCCTCCGCACGAATCCGGCTCCTTCCCCGGCCCTTGCGCGTCCCTCGCAGCCATAGCACCCACGAGCAGCTGCGTGTCCCAGCCGGGGCAGCCCCAGATGTGCTGCTCCGTCCAGCTGTGCGCCCCAAGGACCTGGGTGGCCCATGTGGGCTTTTTAATTTGCTTTTTCGTTTGCTTTGCCATTTCTTTTCCAGATTTGTGTGTGTGTGATAGATGCACTGAAGGAAGACACTGCTGTGCCAGCCTGATGCATTTAGGAGAGCTGCAATCGCCAGGTGTGGGAGATGGTGCCGGTTCCTCTCCCAGCTGTGCTGGGTTTTGGTCTCTTGTTCCTGGGATTTGTGGCAGCCAATGTCTTGGAGGAGAATGGGAAAGTAACCGGTGACTCCCGGGCCATATAAATAAGGAGGAGGCAGCAGGAGGAGCTCGAAGGGAAGGGAGGACCAGAAAATATGTGTGAGAGCCCAAATGGGGCAGGGGGTGGGCTGGAAGGGGGACGGGATGGAACTGAACCCAGCCCCGGACAAGTTTTGCAGGGCTGGGAGTTGCCCCTTTCCTCCAAAAATCTCTTTGATTTTGGACTTTTCAAAAAGCAGCAGCAGGACTCTGCACCGGGGAGGTCTCCCAGTGATAGCCCTGGGCTGGATGTGTGCTGTTGAGTGCTGGTTTGCCTCTACATCTCCCATTCCCTCCCCATTTTGCCTGCTGGGTGCTGAAGGTCCCCGTGCAAGAGCCACTTTGCTCCACGTGAGCCTCGGCTCCTGCTCCCCACCCTCACCATCCAGAGCTCTCCGACCCCGGCCATGAGTCACCCATGCGGAGGCTTTAATAGGAGCAAAACCATTAGCTAAAACCAAGAATGGATTTTTAAATTATCACCCTTTTTATGATGCTCAGCGTTTCTGGGCTCCAAGGTTTCCATGAGGCTCCAGCAGCTCCTAAAGTGACATTGAATTTGCAGTACTGAAAGGCTGATGAGAACCAGCGGCGTCTCGCCAGCTGCTTGGCTGGGCCGCGTGTGGCGTCTGTATGTATATATATGTGTATGTAATTAATATATATGTATATATGTATATACGCGTGTGTACAAAGCCCACGCGCGTGCACAGGCTCAATGCAAACCTCGTGAATGAGGAGGGGGGTTTATCAGCCGGTGCCGTGCCGCACTCCGCAGCCCTCGGCCCCATCCACTGCTGCGGGATTTGTCCCTGCGCTGCCGGCTCCGTCTGTCTGTCCCTCTGTCCCAGCAAGGGCCCCATCCTGGCCGCTGGGTCGGGGTCCACCAGGGCTGGGATAAAGGGGCATTTTGCCACATCCCTGGCAGAGCTGAAGCACAGCCCAGGCTGCCAGCAAAGCAGCTGAAGCCCCCATTTCCTCCACTTTACCCCCCGTATCTTGTGCCTGCGGCTCCGGGGACGCACCCCCCAGTCTCTGTAGAGAAGCCCCAGGCTGGAGTGTACCTTTTTTTTATTGTTTTTTTTAAACTTAGTTTTATTTTGGCGCAAAGCCGCCCGCGGAGCTGCCCGTGCCATGCCCAGAGCTCGGTTCTCTCCCCCACCTTCCCAACTGCTCATCCGACGCGTCTCCAGAGACCCCAAGGGTAGCAGAGACTCCATGTGCATAAGCCACCCCTGTGCTGGGTCCCCTGGTCTAAGTCATAAATTACAGCTGACAATCAAACCAGACAGAACTGCTGACTGCAGACAATTGTATATCCACCGCAGTTTGGTAGAACTGCTTTTTAAAACCCACGCGCTTATCTCCCACTAACGCTCGCCCCCATTGCTCCAGGAGGAGCTGCCACCCATTGGTTCTCGTGTAAATAAACGTGGAACATTCTTGTATAAATTAAAAAAAAAATAAATCCATTGATATATGTTAAAAAAAATAAATATCCCTTTCCAGAAGACTTAAATAATTCAAAGAAAAAGAAAAACCCAACAACAAGTGAGCCCCACGTTGCTTTTTCTTTGGAGCTGACGTAAATTTCCAATAGGAGAATGGAAAAGTCTTTAAGAATACAAGGAACTACAAGTGTTTTACCTTTCAGTGAACATGGGAGGGGAAAAAAATGCATGTAAATATTTTTAATAGGAAACATATCTTAAACAGAAGTTTTTTTTGTATGTACATAACTCTTTTAGAGTTTAGTACTGAAATTGCTTCATAGTGTCTGTTAAAAAAACAAAAACAAAATAAAATGTTTGTTAATTGTTTTTGTTCTTACTCAATGGCCAAAACTTTAAAAATAATTAAAAAAAGACTATAAAAATAACCTTTGCCAATGGATCTAGCACTGTAATGGTACTGTCTATTTTTTTTAATTATTTCTGTGCTGTGCCCATTTATAAAAGGAGAAAGAAGAAATAAAGTCATTTAAACCTTGTCCGCGCTGGGCTCCGCTGGCTTTGTGCTGCACACCGCCGGCCCGGGTTTAGTTCTAGTCCTGGCTCTCCTTGCCAGAGCAATTCCTGGGAGGGAACACGGTGAGAGATCCGGCGGTGGTGCCGTTGGCCTCCGCAAGGAGACACCTGATGTGTTTAACAGCCCCTGTGTTGCAGAGCCCAGACCTCAGTGCTGTGTCCCGACTCGATGACAGTTCCATGGCCTCGAGCATACATTTCAGGGAAGGTAACTTCTGGGTACATTTTTTTGGGTGTTCCTGGGTTTTATTACCAGCTTCATACACCTTGCTGGATGCTGGGAGCAGATAGAGCCCCGAATCCCTTCACTTTGCACCCCAACCATAGGCTTTCAGGGCCAGGCAAGTCCTGATCACCCCAACCCCTCTATGCCCCCGGGACTGCTCCCTACAGAAGCACCTCAGGTTCACCAGGGCCACCCACCCAGGTTTTCAGGTGATACGATTTCCCTGCCCGTATGCTCGGCTGAGGCCGTTACAAAGTGAGTAACTGCTCGCACTGAGGCGTTGGTATTCAAGCTGAAGGCTTGAAACAGCCTCTAATTATATCCCCATCCCCATTGCTTGTATATATTTTTCCCCACCAAACGGCACTTATGGGAACGTTCCCTTCCCCCAGCACCATCGCAGACCTCCAGGATTCGGTGGGATAACCCCAAACAGCCCAAGAGGGGTTTTATTTTGCAGCAAAGGGGGCTCCCTGTGACTTACCCTTTACAAATCTCTGCTACATGAGCAGAGCGTACAAAAATAACACTGTAATTGAGACTTCACCTTGCAAACCAACAGGCCAGAGGCACTAACCCCGTCTTGGTTCAAAGGGCTTTTAGACAATTGCACACGAACAGCCACAACACCCACCTGAGTGTCCAGTGCTGCCCACAGCTGGGAAAGACCCCCAGACACCAACCCTGAGCTGAAGAGAGCGTGGACGTACACAAGATTGTCACCACTGTCCTGGATGCAATGTTGGATGAAACAGTCCCGCTGCTGGTAAGCACCCGGAAGACATTGGTTTTGATGGACTCGTCAGGAAGCGATGTGTCAAATCAATCCACTATCCTTTTGAGCTCTGTGTACAGACAGGGACCTGTCTGTGTCCAACACGGCAGGGCAGCGAGGCTCTGTCACTGTCCCACAGGACACCCTCGTCTATATGCAGTTTATTGTAGGGTGGGTGGAAAACTTGGCTGTAAGGTACCTGGGGAGTGCTCATCAGCAGCTCACTGTCCAAACGGACAGACAGATTGAGTGGGTACACAGACAGGATCTCTCCAGGGGGCAGGTTTATTCAATATTTTCCTTAACAGTTGAATGATGGCCTAACACCGATTATTATTAAATTTGCAGACAATGCTTTGCTGCAAGGGACAGCGAGTACATCAGAGGACAGGGCCAGAATTCCAAGTGATCTTCATAAATTGGAAAGGTATTAAAACAAGTCACCTCCGTGATCAGTGGGCAGGTCAACCTCAGCCGGGAAGGCAACTTCTGCCTGTTTTTTATCTGAACACAGCAGAGGTTGAGAGACTCGTGCTCCAGCCCCTCAGCAGCTCCGTTCCCTTCTCTGCACTCGCTCCAGCACCTCAAGGGTTTCTTGCCGTGAGGGGCCCAAAACTGCCCCAGGATTCGCGTTTTTTCCTGCAGGTCCCAGCGCAGGGACGGTCACTCCCTGGTCCCCTGGCCGCACGGCGCTGGGACACTCGGGATGCTGTGGCCTCTTGGCCACCTGGGCACATGCCGGCTCATGTTCAGCCGCTGGCACCAACACCCCCAGGACCTTTCCAGCTGCTCTCCCCCAAGCCACGAGCCATTGGGGCGCGCTGGAAGGGAAGGAGGGCAGGGAGGGGGCTGTACCGCTGCCTGGGATTTGCAAAAACCATAAATCCCCCTAAACATTCAGGTATTGGAGAATGAGGTCAGACCCAAATGCCTTCACGGCTTTAACCCCCTCCCAGACTCCACACAGCTGCATTTCAGCAGTGACAGAGCTCCCCGTCAGATCCTCAGAGGGTTACAAATCCTCTCCGAGCTTCCTGCGCACTCCAAACGCACAGTGGTTACCAGCTGCTCTGACTAGCGCTGGTCACAGCTTTGCTGACGGCAGCGGCGGCTGCCCGGCCCCGTCCCAGCGCGGAGCAGCTCTGCTGGGTACATGGGCATGGTGGGTCATCTCCGCCCTCTCCCCTTGCAGGTCTGATCCTGCATGCACAAAGTCCTATTTCAGAGTCCTCTGCGTCACTGTGAACAAATAACACCCGCACCCTCACTCCCTCTTCTCCTCTTCCCTCTGAGGTCCCTCCCACCCAGCTCATCTCTGGGCTCAGCAAATTCCTCCCGTGTTTCCCCCTTGACTCTTTTCCCTATTCTCCAAGGGCAGGAAGTCCTCTAAAAAATGATATATATTTATACATAAAAAAATAAAATCCCAGCTAAGAATGGCCGGATAAAGCTCCTCGTCCTGGTCTCCAGGACAGGACAGGACAGCCTGGTGGGAGCGATGGATATCGGGGCACGGCAGACACCAGTGGCTCCAGAATGCCGCCTCGGAGTATTTTTGGGCTATTGTACAGGATTCGAGGCAAAGAGCAGCCTATTCCTGCTCTGCGTGACAACATTTCCTGAGCATCAGCAGATATTAATAGCCAACTAATCCAGCAGTCAAACATTTCCCATTATTTACCTGCTTCAGGACAATTGGCATCTGTGCTGATAATCCTACTTTTGGGATTTGCACATGTCCCTCACCCGCTCCCAGCCCTGCCCAGCGGCATTTCCTCCCATCCGCAAACCAGGTGCCGTTTTTCCTGAGGCTGCACCCACCCTCGTGACGGGTGGACAGGACAGTTCGCCCCGTGTCCTACGTCTGAGAGGACAGAGATTTCCCTGGTGGGATATTTCCCTCAATAGAAAGGTCCAGAAAAATCAGTGTTTATCCAGGACTGCTGGAGCCTGGACATTTGGTGCCTGGATTTGTATTCAATAAGAAATTCTGCTGGTTGACAATCTGTGTCCAATCTAACGAGGAACAAAGCCAATTAAAAATAATAGGGACCCTGTGCTACTGCCTGTAACAAAAGAATAATAGTAATAAAGGCTAAAACGATTTAAGTGTTCCATTTAGATAAAAATCCAAACACTCCAATCTGATTCTGCCTTTCTCATTATTTTCTATAATTGTTTCTCATCAGCACTAAGTCATTGGGAACAGAGAATTGGATCAGCTGGTTCTGAGAAGGCTCAGACCAAATTGCATCCCTGTCAATGACTTCCAGAGGAAAGCAGGAGCAGCCCCACTCCCCCCACCACGCAGAGTATTTCCTGACGTGGTCATGGAATTGAAGCCTCTTAGTTTTCCAAAACTTGAATTTTAGGAAGAGGATTGTGTCAGAGGCGAAAGGCACCATCATCCTGCTGCAACAGTGGCTGGGGAGCTCCCTGCAGGCCTGGTCTGCATGAGGTTACCTGGCAAGGAGAATGGCTGGGGAATCCTGCTGCCTTCCTGCCGCAGAAGTAGCGTTCTGCTTAAAAAGAGTTAAAATAAAGCTGTAGAAATTGGGAAATAACTTGAGAAGCCATCTAGCGAGGTGCCATGACCTACACACACCCACACCCACACCCATCCACACCCACACCCACACCCACACCCACACCCACACCCATCCACACCCACACCCGCACCCACACCCACACCCACACCCACACCCACACCCACACCCACACCCACACCCACACCCACACCCCAGCTGCATTACAAGTCTCAGTACCACCTTTCCCTTTAAATATCAGGAGCTCAATTAAGGAACGTGGGCGGTAACCCTTATATGCAAATGATCCGTGCGGCTGCGAACCAGCTCGTTAACCAACTTGCCGGATGTTTCCCGCGCCAGGTAAGATGCTCCTAATTTTGTATGCTGGGAATTAACAACTTTATTTGTGTTCCACCTCAACTCGGCCTGAGTTCCAAGCGCTTTCGGGGTGGCCGGGGAAGGACGGGGCGCTCAGCGGCCAGTGCGCACCGAGGCGCGGGAGAGTCACAACAAGCACCTGGTGCCCGGGGAGGGGCTCCAGGTGCCCACAGGACAGGAGGGTCCCCAGAGGAGCTGCGGTGGGTGAGGACAAGGAGGGACGGGGGAAGACGGGGAGTTTGCTGGCAGGACCCTGAAATCCTAGAGACTGCGCTTGAAGTTTTAGGCTTTTTGGCGGAACTGTTTCTTTAGTCACATACTGGGGAAACTGAAGCACAAGCAGTGATTTCTCTCCTGCCTCTTGAATCCAATAATTTCTGTAATAGTGTCAGCTGAGGATGAAATGATTCCTTCTGGTGCTCTGCACTGGAGCTGAGAGCTTTTCCCGGCTGTGAGCTCTCAGGAGCTGATTCCTGCTCCGGAGCAGGAGGGCTTTTGCTCAGCCTGGGGCTCCAGGTTCAGCCTGAATCCACATTATCAAACCCCAGGGCATTCCCCTCTGCAACAGCCAGCACTCTGAATCCAAACCCACTGCAGGCAATGAGTTCAACGGGTACAATCAGTGGAACAGCTGGAAAGCAGGCTGGGCTGGAGGCACTTGTGCCTCCTGTGTGTTTTGCATGAGGAGTGTTGCCCTGGGCAGGGACGTTTCTGAAACCGGATGTTTGGAAGGTCTCCGTGGGTTGTGATGAGGAGCTGGGGGGTGGTTTAGGCACAAGGTGCATTGCGCGTCCACGTGGACATGCACACAAAGCCCTGATCCTGTCTGATGTGACATAAAAACGTGGCCAGCATGTGTTCTGGGTCCTCCTGCTCCACCAAGAAGATTTTGGACCACAACCTTCCCATCTCACCTAACTATGCTCTGACAAAACACTATTCACATCCTTAAACTGTTCTCTACACTGTGACCATTTCTTCTCTAAGATACTATAGGCTGTGTAAACTGCTTGGGCAGGAAATACAATCAGTATGGAAATTCTGGGCTGTTATTGAGGTGTCTGAGGGGCCCCTGCATCTCCTCCCCGCTCCCCATACCACGCGTACCTTGGGGTGCGGCAGGGCTCTGACAGAATCCTCCCTGCATGGCAGGCTCTTGCCATCTGCAACGGCAGTCCCACCAGCTGGAGCCCAGCCTGGTGCTGAGCAGGATGTCAGCAGCTAATAATTATAATAAATTAATAATAGCCTAATTAATATTTTTTCGTTATTTCTGCCTCCTCGAGAGCTCCCGGAGGTGCTGAATAATCCGCTGAAATGTTTTGTAGCACAAGCTCAAATGAGGAGAACGGTGTGGGAGGCCGAGTGAACGGTGACTGCCACCCGGGGTGGGGACATGGGGACAGTTGCTGCAGTGTGGATCCCCCCGGACTCTGCCCTGTGAAGCAGAAAACTCATCTCTGTCTGCACACATCTGCACTGATAGCCAAGGCAGTGAGCTACAAATTACCAGTTGAACTGGTTTTGATTGGGGGGGAAATATGAAATTATGAGCTTCCTAAAAGTCGCAGCAGTGAGGGCTGGTGAGGTGTCTGACGGGGACCTGGGGGCCAAACCAGAGACAGGTGGTGGGGAAACAATCCCACCTGGTTCAGTGGTAAGGTTTTTCTCTAGTAGTTCTGAAATAGCCCAAATTAAAACGATGGCTCTGCAAGGAAATGGTGTGGCAATTGGCTTACATTTCCAAATGGTTTGTCATTTTTAAATGGGAAAACTTAGTGTAATCTTTGGAAGCGGCAAGCTGCATAATTTCAAATTACTCCAAAATATTCACATTAAGAAGGGCAGTGAAGTAGATCTTTTCCCTTAAAAAGTGTTGGTTTTGTTGAATGTTAATTGTGTGATGAAACTAAAATCTGATTTCCAATGTCTGTGGTGAAGAAGATAAGACATTATGAGTTCAAATTGCAGCGAAGGGGAGCAATAACATCCTGGGGGCAGGGACAGGAGCAGGGGCTGGCGCACCCAGGCTGCGGAGTCCCTGTTGGAGGACTCTGAATGATTCTGTACTGGTTTGGGTTTCCATATTTCTGCAGCGTTTCCATAGGAAAGCAGCTGTCGCCCACCTCTTCAGAGCTGCCCTGAGGTGAGGGGGGACGGAGATTCTGAGCAAACAGCTGCTTCCAAACCGCCTGGGAAACACCCGAATTCTCGCCTTGTTTCGCTAATTCAGGGCGAGGCGAAGGGCAGGGAGCCGAGGTGGCCGCGGGACCCTCGTCTTCACGGCCAAAGGGTGTTGCTGCAAGCAAATCAACCCCTGCAGCAGCTGAGGGCAACCGCTGGATGTGCAAGAGGCCGTTTGGTTATTTTTTTACCATTTATCACATTAAAAATAAAGTCGGGGTTACATTTACACCACCCCGCTCCCTTAAAAGCAGCGGACGTTTCCTTGCCTGCAGAAGACAAAAGCAGATGGTGCTGCAAAAGGGGGAAGGAAAGCTTTTAGCATCCTTCCCCGGTCTCACCAGGCTCTCAGTGGTGACAATCACCGGGCAGGTAATGGAGACAGAGCAGCAACGCTGATTTGCTGCTTGTGGAGAACAAAAGAAATGGCCATTTTAATTTTTTTCCTCTTTTTTTCTCCATAGATCAGGGCAAACAAACAGCTTCTTTAATAATGAAATCTGCCTTGATGTGCCCAAGATGAGATGTCTCCTGCTGAGACGAGCTGGTCAGCTGATAACAGGCAGTTTTTCCTTATCACTAGCCCAAAACGGCAAAGATTATCTTCTGTGATAAATGTAGGAGAGGCTGCCAGATCAAATACTTCACCAGAGATTTAAGGGGAAAGAAAAATGTTTAATGCTGCTTCTTTCTCATGGCCGTAGTTTGCACATCCTGGGGCTCATTGACTCTGCTGGGATGTGACTCTGTCCTTGCTGGGGGAGCCGAGAGGAGGACAGAGCACAAATGCAACTGCAGAGCTGCCCAGCGTGGGAAGACTTGAGCAGACTGAAGGTTTTGCCAGCGGTTCATGTTGCTGAAACGCAAATTATCCCACTGAGTCTCGGTAGCCAGGCAGGAGCGTTAACCCGTATCTGTAGCACCGAGGTCTGGAGGCGGCTGCCGTGGGGCCAGGACGGAGCTCGGGGGGCTTGCCAATGTGTAGGGTCCTGCTTTGGTGCAGGACCCGTAGAGCAGGACCTGAGGTCTTCCCCCAGGCTCCTTTCCAGCTGGGTTGGGAACATGGAGAAGAGGAAAATCGCAACACCAATTTACACAGCGGTTTTCGGTGGGTGGACAGAGGGATTCAGAGCCAGGCAACCGCTGAAGCTTTACATGTCCAATGCAGACTGTGAGAACAGGGGGAAATAATCCCCAAAGCTGCAGCTATTTCAAGAAAAGAGAGAAAACTGTTGATTCCTGTTACATTTGAGGGAGCTTTAAAGGAGCAGCAAAAGCAGAGGCCAGGCTTCGGCAGGAGCGGGCGGTGCAAAGCTGCTTTGGACACCTCGAGAAGCCCACAGATTGTTTTCATTTTCCTTAATGGATCCTCAGATCTTTCACTTGGAGAAGAACCTGGGGATGAAAATTCGACAGAAAGGATTAATTGTGGCTGGCATAGGAGTTCAAGGGGACGTGAGCCGTGGAGGTTTCAGGCTGGCCAGGGAGGAGGGTAATTCACTGGGAGGTGATGCGTGCAAGTTTCTGGCTGGCAGAGAAGAGGGTAATTTAGTGGGAGTTGATCCCTTGAGGTTTTTACTGGATAGAGAAAAGAACAACTTGCGGAGGAGACTCATGGGTGGCTTCTCTTTAGTTTCAGGCTTCATAGTAAGTTCCTCTTTTAACTTTAGGGCTGTCTTCCCCAGATGACTCTTGTATTTGCTATTTCAGACGCCTGATTAAAGAGCAGCTCCTTCAGGATGCTGGGCGGCTCAGGGGCTTGGGAAGGGGGAACAGAGGCTTTCTCCAACCACAGAGCGCTGTCGCTGTGCTTTCTAACAGCAGGGGCACAGAGAAAGGCCTTCAGTTCCCTAGAGACCTCATGGGTCAGTCCTCTGGTCTAACCAGAGGAGGGAAGATTTCCTTGTAGCTGGGACTTTTATAGCCTTTTCCTCCTGTGTGAATAGTCGGGAGTCTAATAAAAGCTAAATCTATATGGCAACTTTCCCCTAGGAACTTTCTTATGACCTATTCCCACTACATTTATAGCGGAATTCTTTCCCTGGGGCTGCTCACGGTATGTCCAGCAGGTTGGGGTCGCCGGCAGGTCTGCAGGTGGCTGAGGATGGACGCACCAGGAGCCGCGCGTGTGGCCACGCAGCGTTCCGGCAGGGAAGGTCCAGCGGAGCTCTGCTCTTCCAGCGCCCGCGTCCCACACTCAGTTCAACACGTGCTTCTGGTAGAGACCAATTCCAGTAGCCCCAGGTACAACCAGTGTTTGATTTATATCTGTGCTCAAAAGACACTCAAAGCCAACCTTCTGTTTTAGGCAGCTACAGTTTGTCATACAGTGCATAATGTAAGAGGGTCCTAATCCCCTGAGAGGTTTCAATATGCTCCTGTCATATGGCTAATATATGCATAATATATATACATACAGATTAAATCCCTCTTTTGCTAAGTAGCAATATCGCTCAAACTCCATTTCAGAACACACCACCAGAGCCTAATTTTGCAACAATTTTTCCTGCCTTAGCAGAGAGCTCATCTATTTATACACATCTCCTCCACACCTAATAACCACAAGAATAACTAATAGGAAGTGCTTGAAGCATGTCTTAATTAGTCTGACATTAGCAAGCACCAATGTCTTTAGTTAATTGATAGATTTTAGCACGATTGAATCTCAGAAATTGAGTGAGGGTTTCATCTGCCTTCACCAGAGGCTGAACAAACTGTGTTCATGTATCTCTCAGCACAAGGATGTGACACAACAGCAGTTGATGGAATGGAGAGGACCCACCTCTAAGAGCAGCTGAAGGAGCGTGCAGAGCCTCCTCCCATCTAGCCTGCGTTAGATGGGACTAAATGCAAAAGATATTATTCATGCTCAGATGGCAGCTGAGGATCTGGCGAGCAGAGCCAGCGTTCGCCTTGCAGCAGTCGTACTCCCCAGAGACAAAGCACTTAAAGGGCAGAGAGAGGGACTGACTCATTGGCATCACCCAGATCCAGGTCCATCCCTGCACCCCGTTTTCAAGGTCAAGGGTAACCAACAGATAAGGCAGGGAGGGCTCACGGGAGCAGGGCTGGCACTTGCTGGTGCCAGTGGGGATGGGAAGGGCGTCGTGCGCTGCTGCTCAGCTCCGTGCTGGTGCCTCCCTGGGCCCCGGGAGCAGGCAGCAGAGACCTGGCGGTTCCAGGCAAGCCTCAGAGCTTTGCAGAGCGTTTGCAAAGCAACTGCTGTGATGCTGAACTCATTTCACTGAATAAAAGGCCCGCAAGGAACATCTCAGGCCTATTTGCTTTGGATTTATAATGACGGCTCAGCAAGTTAACCCAGCTTTTGAAAAGATTTCTCCCGTGATGGAGTCTGCAGAGCAGGGGAAAGGGAGACGATGAAAACATTTAAAGGAAGCCCTGTGGGGATGACTCCAGATTTAAGCCCTCATAAAATGCAACTGGTTTTCCAAAGCACGCCGAGCCAGATTACTGTGACACAAACAGGAGGTGAGGAGGCATCGGCCAAGTGGAATCGTCTTAACGGCCACTAGAAAAGCAACTGCTGTGTAAATGTTATAAAGAAACATTAACAAGCTGGACGCTGCTGTTTTGACAAGCCGCGCGTGTAAAAGTGAGAAGAAATCCTCGCAGTGCCTTGTTCGCAGCAACAAATATCTTGGAGGGGGTTTTGTGACAAGGGGAGGTCATGCTTAACCAGCCACGGGAGCTGTAATTGTCCTGCTGGCAGCTGGGCGAGGGCAGGCGGAGGTGAACGCTCAGCTCCGTGTCCTGCTCCTCCCAGAGCGCCCGCATCCCCCCATTGATCCTCCAGCCTTCCCTCTGCTCCCACACGAGTGCCGCGGCTACAACCAGACGAAAAGGAATCTCTTTGTAGCAGCTCTGCCGGCCCCTTGGGCTTTCGGGAGCCAGGCTGTGATGGACGCCGAGCTCCGGTGGGCTCCGTGCCAGGCCCGTGAGAACCGCGGAGGTTGTAATGAGATTCTTTTAGTAATTCTTGTCGAGGCGCAAAACCAGCGAACCTCAGTAAATCAGCGAAGCCTTTCGTGTTCCCCGTCTTGATGGAAACATCAGTAGAGAGACACTTGGTGCTAAACTGTCTGATCGTTGGCAGGTGTCCAGTCCTGAGAGCAAGATGAGGGCAGATGGAAATAGGGGAGGGTAACGCATGGGATGAGACTCTTCCTCCAGCCTTGAGGGCCAGATCCAGCCTCACCCTGGTCTGATGGGGCACGTTCTTGCAGAAGGAAAGTGTCT
Source organism: Nesoenas mayeri (assembly GCF_963082525.1). Lineage (NCBI taxonomy): Eukaryota > Metazoa > Chordata > Aves > Columbiformes > Columbidae > Nesoenas > Nesoenas mayeri. Next base: position 7,011,604 of record NC_137571.1, read on the forward strand.
TGCAGGTAAACTCGTACCCATGGGGTTCTTGGAGCTCACTGCACCAGAGACCCAGGAGCTCAGCCCGGGGAGGGATGCAGGGGAAGCGCGATGCCCTTCGCACTGACGGTCACAAGGCAGTTCTCCACCTTTCTGTCTTATCCCGGGGCATCAGAGTCATGGAAAAAACCAGAGGTCTCCAGTATCGGCATTATGTTTTCTTAGCATTTAGGAATTATTATGTATATAAATATATGTGTAAAAAGGCAGGGAGGAGAGGTGAGGACTAAAGTTTGAGGAGGAATCTGAGGGCGTTGTGGGTCCCTATCTTCAGCCTGGCTCTGCTACCAGTCCCGTGACAGCAGGATGAGGCCTCTGGGCACTGTGTGGTGAACAGCACCTGTGAGCCCAAACGCACACGGTTGAGCGCCCTGGGGCTGCCCTTGCAGCCGATGTGATGGTTCAGATGCTTCTGGGTTTTTCAGAGCTGTGGACTCAGCTCCCTTCCGTTCTCTCACCTGCCTCAGCTTTGTTTGCTGAATTATTCAGGTGTCTTTGCTAAGATTTAACACATCTCCTCATTAGCCTGTTGAAAGATGTACCTAGTTAGCGACATCTATCCTGCCTGGATCCATTTCAGGCAAGTCTAGCGGTGATGGATGTGGAGAGCAGGGGGGCTTTTCTCCTCCCTCTCTCCAGCCTCAGCCGTGCGTATTCCCTGCTGGAGGATGCCGTTCCAGGGGCTGTATTTATTGACCTTGGAGAGGCCGTGCGTCTCCTCCTGCTGCCATCCCGCCAGCTGGATGAGCCATCCGGCCTGGAGCAGCAGCCTGAGATGCTGATGTCCCTTGGAATGGAAGGGACGAGGTGGGTGGACATGTTGGGACGGCAGCAGCCAAATTCCTGTTGTCTGAGCTGACACTGCTGAGCCAAGAGGACTCGGTTCACCAGCCCACTGGATAGCTAAAGCTCCCTCAGCACCAGCTCCTGCCATCTGTGTAATCTGGGGATAATTAGCTGGTTTTCTGCCTTGCAACTGCATAGTGTCTGCTTGTGCTCAGCTCTGATCTGCCATTTGACAGTTCCTGGCTGGCTGGAAAATGTTGCAATTAAATGCTCTTTCAGGTCAAACTGTATTTCAGGGCGGAAAAGAGTGACTAGCTCTAACTGGACCGCTGAGGGCTGCGGGGCGGCTGTGCCGACGTTTGGCGCTCGGGTAGTAACCAGCTCCTCCTCATGTCCCTTTGAGGAGGCAGCAAATCCAAGTTTCTGTGTCGGTTCCATCTATCAGAAAAACGGTGCCTTTCTGGATGTGGTGGCACGAATCCTGGAGGGGGAATTCAAGTAGTTTTGAAGGTCTGCATCTTTCCAGGCTCTTACCCCGCCATTGCACCACAACTGTTCCTAAATGCACCGTATTTCATCCTGATGCCGAGTGGGTTTCTTAGTCGTCTTCTCTCTATTGTCTTAAGCCGTCTTCACTATATACATAAGTATAACTCTGCAGTAAGTGTTTGCAGAGGAGAGGTCACATCTGGAGCAGCCACACGGTGCCCTGATGGGAGACAGGAGGCGGTTACAGCTTGGGGGACACTTGGAGAAGGTCTTGACTCTTTTATGATGGGACGTGGGCTGTGCTTTCTACCTCCACCCGTAAAACCATTGAAGAATTTGGGAACATTATGCTGGAGAAATGCCTGCGCGTGTCTGTGGGACCTCTTGCTTCAAAGCTCCATTTCCCTGCGCTTTGTTTGCACTGGCTGGGCTGCCCCTGCAGCTGTTCCCGCCGCTGGTCCCTCCTCCCGCGGGAAGCGGAGCGGAGCTCAGTGTGAACGGCTGCGCCCCACATCCCTTTGAACGCTGTCAGAGCCCCTCGTTCGTGTGAGCAGAGCAGGTTTCAATATACATGAGACTAAGCAGGCACCAAGGCAAAAAATCCCAAACCACAAACATCTGGGCGAGTTCTTGAAAAAAGGAGGCTCTCCCTTTATTTTTTTTCTTTATTTTTTTAAACAAAATTACCACCAGCAACACAACAACAAAAAGCTTTCAAGTCTTTTTCAGACACGTGTCTGAGATTTCCGCCTTTGACAGAGGCTGCTTTGCATAGGGTGCCTTGTGTCGGTTTCAGATGTTTCCCAAACAACATATGCTTGTAAAACAAGAGCAATAAAGCCAGCCATGGCTGCTCCTGCTTTGTCTTTAAAGCCAAGCTGAAACACACTCCTGTCTGCTCTGCTTGTCTGGAGACGTGGTAGTAAAGGCTCTGCCCGCTTGGATGGCAGCGATGGGCTATGTTGGGTGAAGCCTGGATTTAGCCCTCAGTAACAAGTGCACTCTGGCACAAGCTTGGAATGAAGATGCTCCGAATGAGACACATCTTCTCCAGCATTTGGCTTCGGGGCGCAAGGCTCAGCCCTGCCACCCACGTGTGGTTCCTCTCAGCACTGGCCAGCATCCTGGACAGTAAATATCTCTGAACACCAGGCCCCTTTTGCAGGGGGACGGCGGGAAGAGCCAGCGCTGTGCTGAGCCCCAAGGGTTAACCGACCCCACAGTCAGCTCCTCCACCGGCACATCAAAGCGCTGCTCTCCCCAAGCCTGCCTTGCCCATGTGCTCTGTGGTGACTCCATTGTATTCCCTCCACAATGCGAGCTCTGTGGTGGCTGGGAAACCCCCAGCACGTCCTCGCCCAGCGACTGTCACGCTGGCGAGGGGTTTCGCCTGCATCCGGGCGCGTGAAAGGGGGAGTCACGCAAGGGAAGTCTCTGGGGCTGGAGGGGCCCGGCGTGCTCGCCGCTGCTGAGCGGGGTGCCTGTTTTCTCAAGAGCTTTGCCTTCAAGCCCGTCCGGGCTCCGCTCGGCTGCCGCCGGGGCTGAGCAGCGTGTTTTCCAGCTGGGGCGGCCAAGGGCTCAGAGCTTGCAGATGCCAAGAGGAAGGGACTTGCCCCATCCTGGGCAGTGGGACATTGGCAGGGACAGCACTGAGAGCTCTAATTCCCACTCCTGGATTTATGCTGCTGTAAAATGGTGTCTCTGCATGTGGGTGGGAGCATAAAAAGAGTGTTGTCTGACGATCTCAGTTTGCCAAATCTCTGCCATCCAGAGTACGGGCAGTGGCACCTGAAGGTTTCACCTCCACCAAGCTGACAGAAGTGCCTGCTGTGGATGGCTCCTGTGCTCTAATTGGCAGCTTTTTGGTTATCATGACATATGCAAATCCTTGCAATGTGATTTCAAAAACATCTGTTTGCTAAACTCCCTCCACAGAGGACTGTACGCTGAGTTACTGTGAATTTACACTGGTGTAATTGACAACAGGGTTTGGCTTGCTGTCGGTACATCATGGAGTTGTTCAGAATAGGATGTGGCATTCCCGTAGCCACTGCATTTGGAACAAATTGCAGTTTTAATGCTAAAATGTGGTTACTTAGTGCCAACAAAAGATCACAAAGAAATTTGTGGGAGAAGAGACTATGTTGGGTGGGTAGTAGTATCACCCCCCCTTTGCATTAGCCCCCATGACTCTGATTTCAATTGTTTCTCATTTTGCCAAGTGTTTCATGTTTGGGTTGAAGTGTCCTAGGCTCGGTTTTTCCTTCAGGTTGAAAGTTGGTGGAAAAGTTCAGGGGAAGCAGCTCAGCTTTTGTGGAGTAAAGCTCACCATGGGTTAGGGCCACCGTGCTCCCCTTCTGCTTTTCAGTTTTCAAAGCAAACCCAAAGGATCCCAGCGTATCACAAAGTGTGTTTGGAGGTCAGGAAGGTGCCTTTTGGTACATCTTGGAAAACAGCTCTGGATTTGGTCCAAGTGTGCTCTGAGGATGCTCAGCCGAGGCACTGGGAAGACACACGCAGAGTCCTCTTCTACCGCAAACCACATTTTTCAGGCCCAGGTTCAGCAAAGCATTTAAAAACATGCTTCATTTCAGGCTGTGTGCGTAATCCCCTCAAAATCAATGGGACTTAAGCATTCGTTTAAATGCTTCACTGAGTTGGACCCTAAGCAGACAGGCCAGACAAAGAGAGGATGAAGGAGAGATGTTGATTTTTCTCCCGGGAGCGGCAGCAATGAGAATCCTGCTCTTTGAACCATTACCCGGCTGCTTCTGAGGTGCTGGACGGGACCTTTCCTCTCTGGCCCATGCTCGGGGCACCCCCTGGATCAGCCAGCGATGGCCGGGGGGGGAAGAGGAAAACCTTGGGGCCGGGAGCTCTCGGAGGGCTCCTGCCGCAGCCATAGGCGTCTGCATCTGCACACACACAGATGTGGTTCAAAGGCGAGCAGCAAGTTACGATGGATGGGAATACAGGCAGGAAATCCTCTTCTTCCGCTGCACAGAGCTGGCCTCCTGCCAGCCACCACGTCACCGCGCTTCGCCGGTGTTAAAGACCTGACCTTCTGCTGCCTGCGCTTGCAGGGACTTTGCATTGCTTGAGACTTATTTATTTATTTATTTATTTATTTACTTATTTATTTATTTATTTATTTTCCCAGATGCTGTTTTCTTAAATTACTTATGAGAAAGCCTAAGTCAATCTACATATTAAACATACCGGAGATTGGAGTCCAAGCCAACGTGGCTCATGGCAGTCCTAGGAAATCAAACCTCCCTCCCTGCGCGCCTGCACTCCCCCTCCTCCTTCGCCTATAGCTTAAGGCGATGAAACTTTGGAGATGTAATCTAGGCATTATCTGCCTTTTGGGATAATGTTGAACAGTAATTTTTGCGTTGTCTTTATCTCCAAAATGGTTGCTTTAAATTCAACTTCTTCCTTCCCAGAGGCTGGTTTGATTTTTAGGCAGTGAAGTACCGTCCTCTGTCCATTTCTGTTCCAGGTTTATTCTCCTGCTTGTTCCCCCCCACCATACCTCCTTGTTAGCATCGTTTGGCTTTTATTATACAGGGATTTGTGCTCCCTAGGGAAGGATTCATCCACCCAGATGAGCTCAAAGCCCATTGCAGAGGTGGGATGCAGGAACCATGTGCTGCCGGGAAGCACCGAGGCAAGAAGACACTGTCTCTTGGGACTGACTCTAATTCAAACCTCCTCTCAGGATAGATACCACAGTATATACCCTCATCCTAGCCTGCTTCCCTCCAATTTTAAGTCCATTACAATTTTGCTGTGCCTTTCAAAGATCATTTGTTAGGTCAGAAACATGGTAACAAGGTTTACTTCTCTATGCTTAAAAAAGAAATTCAAGAACTGGGTCAGTTCATGTTTTCCCAACCTAGATAATTTTCTGTGGGGAAATAGAACAGTTGCCTCTTTTCTTCCTCCTGACAAATCCTTTAGCATTAGTATGCAGTCTCATATATATATTTCCTTCCTTCACACAGAGATAGAACCTGCTTCCAATAAAACTTCCCCCGAGACACTGGCTCTGGCTTTGACTTTCCTGATTAAATGGGCTGCGGGTTTAATTTGATGAGAGAGGGAACTGATTTAGCAGATAGACTATCTTGTTCAAAAGGTGATGTTTCTATTGCAGCCTGATTTCTACCAGGTCCCCCGCTGTCACATATGGTTGGAACCTACTATGAAACACCTTTTGCTGTATTTATTGCAGTCTTTCTTTTTCCCCCCATATTTTTATTAGATCTGTCTGAAACTGTGTGATTTTGTAGGCAATGCGGCGTGTGTTTCTGTGGGTTTTGAAGGACCCTCTGCAAAGTGACAGGGAACCCCCATTTAACCAAAGGGCAGGAGCTTGTGTGATGGAGCTGCTCTTACTACACCTGCATGGCTGGGGCTCGGGGGGCGGTGGGGAGGGTCCCTGCCCCATGGAGGGCACGATGAGGATTTGGGACTGGTTGGGAATTCCCCAAAAGTGGGGTCATGCTGTTAGCAGTATTTCCAAAGGTCAAATACCTTCCGAAGTGAAGTCTGGGGTTCTTTGTCTTTTTCCGTGGGCTGTTTCAAGAAGGTTTGGCAGAGGTTGCTTAGAATCACAGGATGGGTTGGAAAGGACCCTCAGAGGTCACCTAGTCCAACGCCCCTTCGGTGCTTGCAGGCATGGGATTCTCTGCCATGAGATGGGAAGGATTTGAACGTATCCCGTGACGGGACCCGCCGCAGCAGCTCAGCAGCAAAGGGCAACCGGCCCTACTAAAGGGAGAGGGTTTGTATGGAGTTCCCATAAAATCGACTCATCTGCTAATGGCACCATTTGCTGAATTGTGGTGTCAGCAAGCTGTGCGTGATCACATCCTCTTTAACACGGGTTGTTCTCCAGCATTTAAGATGCTCGCAGCCTTGGTGGCAGCGAGTAGGGGGCAGAGCCCCATCCCACCCGGAGCATCTCGCCACATCTCAGCTCCGTCGCCGCGCGCACTGAGCGCTCCTGCGTGTCGCGAAGCCCGGCGTCAGCGAGCTCTGCCAGCGAGGGTGGACGGCCCGGGCAGAAATCCCTCCTGTGTGAGCGTCTCTGCAGCCGCGCCGAGACGCGCCTCTCGTCAGCTCTGACTGGTATCTGCTGCGCAAGGCTCGTATATAGGTCACCGCTTCTGAAATAGCGTGGAAGTCGGGCACTCGCGTCCCTGGTGTCTGTCTGCCTACGGGAGACCCGGCTGCGAACGTACTGGCTGCTGAAGGAGGAGCTGCTAAAAACCCACATGCATCCCCATTGCTGGTGCACGAGAACGGCTTGTTTTGAGAAACCAAGGCCATTAAACACAGGTATTGGAGCCACTGTAGATTATTACCACACGTGTCTCTAAATTCCTCTTACAACTGCTATTGTAGCAGCCCTAGAGAAGATGTCCCTCATGTATTCCTGTATATGTAGCAGGTATATGCTGCCACTGCGTGACTCCTGCCTACATACCGTTTACTACCACGTTACCCGAGTGTTTTACAACACCCACCCAGCTCGTTCTCCAGGTTGGCTTTTGGGGGAATGAGAGGAAAATGGGAACCTGTGTCTGGCGCATCCCACAGACCACCCGTGCTCACTGAAACAGTTGTCCAGCTCCTTTCAACACTAAATTATAACCTCAGAGGTAGAGGACATATGTAAAGAGTCATCCCTGGTAAGAATGACCTGCCTGGAAATGCCTGAAAGGAATTGCTATGAAGCACATGAATACATCCTCTTCTGATGACCTCTCCTGGAGACGTTTCCTCTTCCAGGGCTGTTCTCACAGCCCTTTGATTTTTGGATTTAAAGGATTTTTCTTGCCACTGTGTAAAGCATTTCTCCTTCCCTGCTGATGATGGGGAAACCATCAAATTCCTGGCCATGTCACAGGTAATAGCTACTTGTTTGATTAAGGGCCACCTCAGCAAGCAGAATTCACTGGTGGAGACATTGCTCAGGAAGATGCATTAGCGCACCTGAGCAATTTTTTGCAAGGCTAGCGGAGACTCGTTGCCCTTTTGTCTGGCCCGCTGTAATTTAGCTGCAGGTTATACCGTAACACGTTACAGATACAAAGCGGCAACTTTAACCCTTCATTCTTAATAGCTGCTTTAAAGAAAACACTTTCAAAAGCTGTAGTCCATATTAGAAATTAAGAAAACTATTTGCCATAGTTGAAGGCCAACAGAAGGTAAACACAGATGGGTTCCTCTTCGCCAGCTGCAGGGGATAGTGCGGTGGATATAATGGTTCATGTTCTCCCTGGTCCAACGCTGCTTTAGTCTTGGCTCACGTGTTCAGCCGTGGCCTATGCTGATGTTAAAAGATTTGGGTGTTTTGTCCAGTGTGTGTCTTTGTCGTACACAATCTGAAATCCCCGCTCCCATGTTCATCCAACTCGATTGAGAAGCTGCCAGCGTGGCACGGGGCTTTGCAACACGTTTGGTTGATGGGGAGCAGCCGAGCCTGGACTACGGTGAGCAACAGCACCAGTTCTGGAAGGGCGCGCGTGTGCAGGTGTGTGTGTGCACGCTGCCCCGCGACTTTGTGCAGACGGTGAGTCTGGTGCTTCTTCCTGCACCCAGCTCTCTCCTTTCCACCCACCTCGCTGCAAAGTCCGTCTGCAGAATTAATAGGGCTCTGCTTCCATCTTGCTTGACTTTGAAAGAAATAACGTGTGTTGCCACAAAGCATGAATTAAGGGAAGGCAGAAGTGTGCGAGTCATCCCCACTCCAGCTGAGAGTGCCCAGAGTCTGTGTCACCAGCAGCAGAGCTGGTGGGAGCGAAGCGGAGAAGCCAGCATGATGGATAGGAGCAATTACTGGGGGTCTTTTCTTCCTGTCTTCTCTGACTATCTCTTTACAAATGCAGTACTTCCTACTTGTTCCAAATGCTGTTGAGGCGTTGAGCAGCTTCAGTAAATAATGACCAGTCCCTGTAAACAGAGGGATAAATGAGAGTCGTGTCTCAGCGGCGGTTCCCAGAGGCCCCCGCTGATGGAAGGAGAGGAGAGGAGAGCGGGCAGCCGGGGCTGCCGGGGCTGTTATTCACGCTTCGCCGGGAACGTGGCTTAGATCAAGAGAAGGCTTTCCCTGCATTTTGTCTCCTCCTAGATTCAGAACCCTCAGGCTGTTAGTCCATCTCATCTGGCTTTCCAGTATGGTGAAATTGTTCTCCCCTCCTGTTCCTTGCCCAGAACACAGCGATTAGTGTTTTGGCCAAAGGACCTTTTCTCTGCTCAAAACAGGGCTCCTATTTCCATGTGATTGTGTCACAACCCTCTTGTTTTATAAGGGACTCTTCTGTAGAAAAGCTCCAGCACTACTGTCCCAGCAGATCCTCAGCACTTGCAAATCAATGAAGCATTAGTGTAAGTCAATGGAGCATCATTGCTTTATCTAATTGAAGTTCTGGGTTCGTTTGTCCGTAGATTCTCTGCTGTGTTTTATGCAGTGGGACGATGACTCTTGGCTCAGAAAGCAGGTGAGAAGCATCAGTTTGGATGACACTGTAGGTCCCCTGACACAACATTAAGTGGAAGGGCTGGTGGGGTGGACTTCACCCGTCTGGTCCCATCGCACATTGAAGCACCGTGAAGTACCTGGGGCTCCAGGCAGCGATGGCTCTCGCTGCAGCTCCCAAAGCTGCTCCTGCAGAGGGCGGGAAGAGGAGCTTTCGGTCTTCTGCAGTTCTTGCCTGCCTTATTTTCCTCTGTACTCTGGTGTGTGTGTTTCTTTCTCTGAAAAAAAAGATGGATGAGGACAGTTCGCAGTGCAAGCACGAGTGTTGCCATTGCCAAAGGAGAGGGTGCATGGGAGAAGCACTGCTGGTCTTTCTTTCTGTGACACTTCGTATTCACAGCTTTTCGTATTTGGCCACAGGCTTATCTGTGCTTTGGGTGTCCAGCTCCACAGCCTGGGCACGTGCAGAGCAAACGTGCTTTGAATCCTCTAGATTTATCAGCTCTTCTGTGATAACTGGGGATGGAAGGGGGCTGTATGGTCCTTTCCCCTTCTAGTTCCTGTGTCTGGGTATTTCACTGGGACCGAGAACTTGTATAGCCTTCATATGAATTTACCTCCTTGAGACTGAGCAAACTGAATTTGTGAGGCGTTTAGGACATGGTGCAGGGCCAGACTGTTCCAAGCATGGAGAGACAAGCACGGTCGTCCTTCAGAGCACCCTGCTGCACTTCACTGAGCACCGCACTGCTCACACCAGGCACCGGGGACCGGCCAGTCCTCAATCCCCCCCGGCCCCCTTTGATCCCACCTTCTCTTAAAGGCACGTGGAAGGCCCTATCAAGAGGGGACCCTCTGGGATCCCTGCTGGAAAAGCATGAGGACGGCGCAGAGTCGGGCTGTCAGGAGCGGTTTTGTCACTCACATAAAGCACACACACTGCACGCTGGTTTTCCATGTCGCGTTTGGTGTAGATTTACTCTGGTGGGAGATGCTGGGCTGTTAGGTATGGAAGCGACAGCCCTCAGTTTGTCCAGAGGGCAGGTGCAGCAGAGATGCTATCAGCTTTCAGACGTACCTCTGTGGGGATGCTCGGGAAATGAGACGGAGGCAACGCCATTCATGCGCTGGAATTAGTACTTACATGTAATAGGCACTATGCTCATTACCGTGTTGTTACCTGGGTGCTTTGCTGGCTTTCTTTTGTATGCACTGACTGCCTCTCATCATTTATTTAGACCGTGTCGGCTCGCTGTTCTATTTTTATACAGCAACTATTACCAGGGGAAAGGTCAAAATGATGCTTTGAGTTTTCCCTGGTGGGATTCGGCCTCACCCTGATCCTCCTGAGGTCTCTGTCCATCCCCACGACACATGTTTTTTAGGTTTTCTCTGAACAAGGATAAGCAGCGTGGGTTTAGAAGTTACCTGGTTTACTCTAACTAGCGTTTTCTCTGTTACTTTCATGATGTGCCAAAAGGACCTGGGTTTTAGGAGCTGCCAAGTGGTGGTCTGTGGGACACTATTAAATGTGTGGGGTTTAGTCCATCCCTTCCTCTTGCTTGCTTGCTTGCTTTCTTCGTTTCCCTTCCCTTTAATTCATTCATCTCTATGCAAGCTTTTCCTGTTTACAACCTCTCTAAAACACTTACAAATTACATATCAAGAGGAATATTAATTGTAGATGCAGCTTGTTCCATTCATAATGCTCATCGCACAGTGAGCATCACCTAGAGTCCACTTATCACATATTAATAACATAGATGGCAGACTTGACATTTAGAGCACTCTATCTGAATGACTTCTTCCACTCCCAGCCCTATTTGTATTGGTTCAGGAGAGAATACGCCATCACATATAGCTCTCTGATGGAGAGGGTAATTCATTTAATAGATACCATAAAACTATACTGGGTATCAGTATCAATCTTTGAATCTGTTGTGACTGCAAATATGTAAATGCGATGTCTATGTAAAATGTATATATATGAACACATCAGTTCTCATTTACATCTATTGCATTATTTAGGATGAAGGGGTGTTGTAAAGTCACGTTGGTGATGTCTGGATTTATGGAGCAGGTACTGGTATGTCGAGTCTTATTCATGTGTTGTGGACTGAACAGCCCCCATTGCCTTCGTTGCAGTTCAAGACACAGAAGCTACAGGTTCTGCTTTGCTTAGGGATGCACATGGTGCCTTGGGAAAGCCATTTTAACCCCTTCATGGCTGCAACCCTTCCCTCCCTCATTTCACACCTGCCTTTGAGATGGAGATAGAAAAAAAAATCAACAATTTGAATTTATGAGTGTTTGCAAAGGGCTTTGAGATGTTTAAAGGGAGGTGAGAATGCAGGCTTGCATGGCAGTAGATGACTGTAGTGTTTGTTGCTCACTGTTAGACTGGAGTCACCTTCCTTGGATATTGAAAAGAGTTTCCGCTCTAATTAGTGCGCTAAGTACTTGTCGTCTTGTTTGAAGTGTCAAATTTTCATTACAGAACAAACAGGCGGCTCCCTAGAAAATTTTCTCTCCATGAGTAGCAAGTAGAAACTGGCTTAGTTGTTCAAGAAGTGGGAAACGGTCAGAATGAAAGTACCATCTCGTACTCGTTCCTGCGTCGCCAGAAGGACGCGCTCCGTCACACCGTGGCACGGCAGGGGTGGCAGCTCATGCGTCGCGTTGTTTCTGTCCCCGCTCACATGAGCGGCGTGTCACATTATGTTCTGTCGCTGAAGCCTTGTTATTAAACACTGGAAACATAAGAAAACCCACAGGCAATTCAAATGATTCTGGGGCAAAAATATCTATGTCATAAAAAATCAAATACAATATTTTCTTACATAAACTTAATTCAGTTATGTTTACATAAGAATTGCTGTCGAAGCTGCTACAATTTCCTGAAGATCTTTGTCTCCGCTTCAATTATTTCCTGCTCTTGGAGATGTCGATGGTGCTGTTCAGAGCATCACAGTGGAGACGCGGTAGAGCCTGTCAGCTCCTGCGCTGCCAGGGACCCGTCTCGCTGTAAAACCCGATGGCAGAGCAGTAAAGCGTAGATTTTGCTGTGGTATTGCTGGAGGAGATGGATGCTGCTCTCTCCAGCCGCGCATCTCCACCTGATACAGAACCCGTGTAAAGAGATATATCCAGGTAAACCTCCAAGGTCTTGGCACGACAGACAGCTCCGTTCTTTATCTCAGGACATCTTCTCTCTCTCGAGGGGAGGGAGATGTGCGGTGCTGCAGTGCCAGTATGAACACTGGTGTAACCTGGAGCCTGCCTGTCAGAGGAAATGTTTCCCTCCTGATGTCAAGAATAATTCCTGGCTTCACGTAACTGATCCAACATACGGAGGCAGTCGCTGCTCTTTTCGCAAGTTGTCCGGTCGGAGAACTCGGGTTCAACTGCAGAAGGACCATGGGGGGACCTGCTGGTCCCGTCTGTCCCAGGGCTGCGGAGGGTCCGATGCGGTGACATGCCAAGCAGAGCAGCTCAGCATGGGGAGGAGAACCAAGGGACAAGGCTGGCCCGTGACCAAACCGTTACAAAATGGCCATCAATAAACCCAGTCCGGAAATTAGAAGGACTTGGAGCCTGGAGGAGCGAGACCCTGGAACAGGCTCCGGCAGGAGCGGTGGCGGCAAGAAACCCACGTAGCTGGAAACGGAGCTTTATGAATAGGTTTTATTATGCGGCTGCCAGCAATAGCAAGGGCCGAATTGATGGCCGGGAAAGTTCCTTTTAAGGCGTTTCGGTCTTTGCTCTGTGCTTTGCGTTCTCCCGGGATTTTTTTAAGGTGACCTTCAGAGGCCGCCTGTTAGCAAGTGAGTCCTGCCATGCTGGGATTTCTTTGCTGTGTATAAAGAAGCCCTGCAAGGTTTTTAAATATTTGTGTTGGTTTGTGCTTGGCGTTGCTCTACCGGCAGGAAAGCTGTGTCTGGTGCTGCTGGGAGCCCCACTGCTCCTCTAACGCGTCTGTGGGGGGAGAGGCTTTAGTGTCCGGGCTGCTCTGGTGAGCTCTTGTTCAAAGAGTTTTAGGTACGCAGCATCTGCAAAAAGAATAAAAAGTATTTCATGAAACCATCTCCCCTTTTGCTTATAATGACAAATACCTTTTTTTTCCTCTCTCCTTTGTAGCTGTCTCATTTAGGTGACTCATAGAAATGGCTTAATCTTTTTATTGATTTCCCTTTCACTTGTCTTTGTCTTCTATGAACTTTTTTTTAAAAAGCTGAGTTATTCCTGACCTTATCTGGTCACCAGTTTATGGAACTGAAATCAGTGATTGACTGCTTACGTGGGTAATTAAGAACATTGTTCGTCAAGAATACGCTTGTGTCAGGATGTGAGTTTTGCCAGACTGCGCTGGGGCTGTCATATAAATGCAAGAATATGGATGTACCCACCATATGATTAATCATACATATTCTTGTGTTACAGTGGCTAGTAATATATACTTAAATATCTGCTGTAATTCATATCTTTATAGGAAGGAAGGTCGTTTTCAGTGTTATGTCAGGCTGTGAACCAAATTCCCGTGGTGCTCCAGCGCTGATGTCAAGGCTGTAACTAAACTCTGCGTAACCTCTGGATTGTAAAGGATGCCAAATGCGATACAGTCAGGAATCTGTGAAGGTGGTTTCCCAGGCGCAGGTGATGCACATATTCTGTGCCAGCACTAATTTGGCACCAAAACCACAGTGTCCTTGTGGATTAAGCGTAGGAGTGTATTGCAAGACAGAACAAAATGGATTATACCATTGACCAGCAAGCGCGTCCCCCTGGCGAGGCAGCTTGGAGCAAGCTGCTTGGAACTTCTGCTGGAAATAGGAACCAGTAAGTGCTTCGCAGACATTTAGCAAAGATGTGGCATATTCCAGTGATAGTTTTGGTGGTAGCAAGGGATCTGAAGACCTTCGGAGAGTGGCTCGGTCCAGCGTGCGTCGGGGATGCTGCTGAGTCACCGCACACGGGGCTGGCAATATGCGCTTTATCTAAATATACGTTTGTGTTTATATAAACAGGGCAGCGACAGAAAGAGCTTTATTTACCAAAATCAATAAGCTTGTTAACTTGGTCTGCTCTATCAGGAAAGATTAGTAACTAATCCTTTCTCCTTCACCTTGGGGGCAATCCGGGCGTATTTATTACAGAATAGGAACCGTGCTGCATCAGCCTTGGGGATCATTAAAACAAGATTGCAATGCCCAGGCACCAATAGGGCTGTGCCACGGTGAGCTGGGACTTCCCAGGGTAAACGAGGACCCAGGAAACTCTGGGTAGAGCTCAAGGATTCAAGGACCGGGTCCAAAAGGAGGGTTTGCCCAACGGCCCTTGGCTGGTTCTGAGTGTGCAGAAAGGGACGTGCATTTGCAGAGGAGTTTTTGTACCTCTAAGCTTTTGAGGGTGCCCTCATAGGTGCAACAGTCAATAGGAGATTTAGGGTGCTGGGGCTCTGGTGGGTGAGAAGCTGCTAAGACAGTGGGTGTTTGGTTAAGTCTGGCATGAACCAACCGCTTAGAGCAGGTAGAACTCTGCAGTCCACTTAGGCTTTGTCAGGCTGAGCTTTGTATCCAAGTCAATGAACCATTAAGAGGGAGAATTTCCTTTTGTTCCTGGGTTGTTCTTTGTATCTTCAAGTGAGATGATAGGGAGATTATTTTTTAAAATAATAACTTAAGAGCTCAGTGAGCACAGATTGAGTAAAAATAACTGGTGGCAAATAAAAAGGCACTTGATGTAGGAGATGGATGAAGGCTGTTGGCTGTGGGAAGGTGCACATCTAACACAATAAGCCAGAATGAACGTGTACTACCCAGCTTAAAGATCCCTGTATTTAGCCTTTATTTTAAAGGATGATTTAAGATAGAATCTTGGATTTGCTAAAAAAAAAAAGCAAGGAAGTTACTCCTTGTTGGCCTTTTGTTGGCAAACTGTTGTGTTAGTTCTGGGCAGAGAATGGTTAAAGAAATGCCTAGAAATGCATCAGATTGTTTTTTTTTCTTTCTATTCGTCAATCAAAGAATCTGGTGTAATTGGTCTTTACTGGGATGATTTATTCACGGTGTTTTGATGTGACCTAAATCCAATCTTACTCATCATCAGCAACCATTGTTCTTGGCGCTCGTTTTAATCAGATGTCTGGCTAATCCAGACTGATTGTCTAGTGGCTTTCACACACTTGAGAGCCAGAAAAAATCCAGGAAAACTTCTTTTCTTTGCAGTCCTCCTGAGCTGGGCCTTATGTGCTGTGCATTTCTCAGCTCTAGGTTGCACCCATTGTTGGCTGTTTCCAGGCTCTCCTTCAGTTTAATTCAGCTCTTTAACTAGGATCCAGAGTCACTTTTTATCCCCTTTATTTTCTGAATAATCTAAACTACCCCAGCCCTTACCAGCAAGAGCAGGTGCGGAGTCATCGCTCCCCTGGTGACCAGCAAAGTCGGGTTCCATCCTCTCACGGATGGAGGCAGCAAATCATTCTAGCGACTTCAGAGATGTATTTTGGGATGCAGGAAGCATCTCTGGAGGGTGCAGAACCACCTTCAGAACCACTTCAACCCCCCAATGTATCAGGGGTGTGAATTGAAGGGCATCTTTCCATTAGCCTCGTGCAATTCAGATGAGGTCCTTGCTGGTTGTGTCATCCTGCAAAGACAATTCAACAAGCTTTGAGTGTAGAAAGCTAATGGGAACCTGGACTGTGGGAGATCCCACATGGGGGAAGCAGGGAACTGGGGGAGCTTTGCTGGCCCACGTTGCCCAGACCAAGAGCTGCTGGTCCTCGGTGGGGAGGTCCGAGCGGTGGGAATCCAGCTGGGGAGAAGGTGACATCCCTCGTGTCCCTGTTCCAAGGGGCAGCCTGGAGCCGGGCAGCTGCAGCACCGCAGCGCTGGGGGCAGTGCGGGGTAAATAGGATGCTGATGAGTGTTTTGATTGGAAGTGACAGCAGATCCCTGTCTAGGTTGCGTGGGGGGATTGTTCGTTTTTCTATTCTTTTTCTATTGTTCATTGTTGCTCAGGAGGGTGCCACGGTCCCCATGGTCCTCTTCTAACACGCTGCTGCTTGTGTAGGTATGAAGAAAGGTGATGCACACAGAATGTGTTCTTAGGAGAAGTAACAGCTGCATTTTTAATGGTTTTCTTTAGTTCTTCCTTGGGTTCTTCCGGATCCCTCAGTGCTGTGGAGCTGACCTCGCAGGCCCTGCCAAGCCGGGGCTGTGCAGAGCAAGCTCAGGGCTCCCGGTTCATTTCTAAATAATGTCTGCAAACACAGATGTTTTCTCTCTATATCTCCATATCCTACATCCCTCGCTCCACTTTTTATAGTAGATGTGTGCTATTGATCAAGTGGTCATGTAAACGAGAATAGCAGTGAGTGCTTGAAATCCTCAGGGTTTCATCCTGGTGTGCTGAGTGCCCTGTCTGGTCCACTGCAGCTTTACATATGTGAATCCTCATTAACTTTGATAAGCACCATAATTTCGCACTGCTCTGCACCACTCAGAGCTGACCCCCAACCCCCAAATCAAATTGGTTAAAGATATCAAGAAGGTGTTGCTGTTTCAAGGCAGGGGAAACTGAGGCACAGGGTAAGAACTGCTTTGAATGGATTAAAGTCATGAATTTAGTGTCTGAGATGGGCTGGAATAGCGATCACTCGGGTGATGCAGCCTCCCAGCTGTCCCAGGGGCTGCTAAAGCCTTTGTGCACCGCGAGATGAATCTTTCTGCTTCCGCAAAACTGATTTCCATTGCGAACGGCTCCTGTGGGCTGTGTTGGAGCCATCCCATCAGTGCGTACGTGGACACGAGCTCTCCGTGCACCCAGGTCACACCTGAATGCTCCTACCAGGCTCTGGGCATCTGAGACGCTGGCGGGATGAGATGCGAGTTCCCCAGGCCATGGTGGGATGGGGTATTTCGAGTTCTGTAGGTGACAGAAATCGATTCCCTGGGAGGCTCCGTCCTCCGCCGCTCACGCGGGCTTGGCAGACGTTCTCCGTTAGAATGCGCAGGGGTAAAACACCGACCTTGGCATCCATTCCCACCAGGATCTGGGATCTCAGATGTTTCATTTGTTTATGCTTAAAAGCGTTTCCATTCAGCTCTGAAATAGTTTCTCTTGCTCTCGTCCCCCACCCCCATGGCTCGAGCAGTTAGAGATGCTTTAAATCCCCTCTCCCTTCTCTCCCGCTGCCGCTGCTCCGCGAGCGGGTGGCTCTGTGCATGCGTTATTGGCCGTCTGATAGTCCCGCCTGATACGACAGCATTGCTAAGTACCCTCTGAATGCTTAATACTGCAATTATTATGCTGGTGGGCATCTCCAGAAACTTCTCGCTGTTGGATGAGTCTCGCCTTTTATCTCAGCTCCATTAACAAACATCTTCATCATCCTGGATGCTGCAAGGGCCTGTGGGGCACGTGCCTCCTGGAGATGCTCCCGTCCTCCCCCCGTGGAGGGGATGGAAAGGCTGCAGAGTACAGGGACCCCTCCAGCAGTAATGATCTGTCCAGGAACCTGAAAATACCATTGCTGTTAGCACAGCACGTCCCACCCCGTCCCCGGTGCAGCTCTGCCCCCCCCGCCATCAGCAGCAGGTCTGTCCGGTGTGATGCATGTTACACACAACACACATTTATCACACGGATGTGCTGATACCCAGCTGAATATTTCACGGCAAAGCACCTCAGTCAGCGCCCAGCTCTGTGACCTTGAGCACACCACGTTATCCATCTCTGCTGCTCCTGTTTTTGTTGGACTATTGCATCTGGAACATGTCAGGCACCAGGAAAGTGGGAAACGACTTTCAGCCCATCCATTTTAGGCCAACATCTTCTGGTCCATCTCCCTAAGCCTCATCATGGCCAAGGCATTGCCAGGACCAAGCCAAGGTCTCCAGGGACTGTATCTGAAGTTTGGAGGCAGGTGAGGTGTTTGGATCCACGTTTGGGGTGTTTCCATGGCTGGGGATGGTGTGAGGCTCCTTCAGAGCTACAAATTCTGGAGACTTCTGGCTTTTGCACTGTTTTCAGCATCCCTGTGGGAGGTCTTAAAAGTGGTCACTACTGGTTGTTTCAGAGGGAGGCGTAAGAAGAAATCACGGTTCAGCGCCTAACAGAGCAGCTTAGTTTGACAGGTTGTTTTCAGCTTGAAAGCACAGAGATAAATAACCTGCCAGTGTGTGTGTGACCTGCTGCCACCCGGGACGCGCTGGCACCCACAGGCACCCTCTGCTCGCAATGAGCAGCACGATGTGCCGCAAAGCACCGCAGGCATCCCGCTGCTCCCAAAGTACAGCCCTGGCCTTGCCACTTCCACTCAGCCCTCCATCACCTGACCGAATCCTTCATCCCGCTGACAGCAGCGCCTTCCAACACATCGGGCACTTGCGAGTGGAAACCACTGCAAGGAGATACAAATTTGGGTCCATCTCGCCCTGGAAACTTGACTTGTGGGAGGAGGGCAAAGTGCTGCTGCTTCCCATGTCTGTGGCAAGCTGGTGGCATTCATGGAGCATTACGTTTGGGGAGGGATGCTGTGGGGAAGGCACATGTGCTCAGAGCATCTCACCTTCCTCTTGGCCAAAACTCCTCCAGAAAACAACGGGGACCAGGAGTCACTGGTGCGTGTTTCTCTCCTTCCGCATCTGCCTTTGGCTCTGGGGGGATTAATAGCATGGGCTGAATGTTTTCTGTTGGTTTATTCATTCCTTGGCTTGTTTTGTCAATTGAGCAGCTCTTGTTACCCCAGAAGCAGCTTGGGGAATGATATATGGCCCTGACAGCAAGATTAAACATCCCATTTACTGCGCCCTGTCTCCAGAATTCAGACAGCAGAAGCACAGTGAACAGTAATAATAGTTGCACAGCAAACAGAAAACAGATACTTTTCATCTTCAGTTCATTTCTTTAGGGGAAAAAAGGGCAGGGGGAGAAGGGGAAGGAAGGCAGAAGGAGAAGAAGAAATGGACTGGAAAGAGGGGAGAAAAGGGAGAAAAGTATGAGAGGTGAAAAATGAAGATGAGTTGTTAATACTCAATTTAAATGAGCTCAAAGTGAGCTCCGGGTTAGCAGTTTCTCTCAAAATCCGAGCAGAGTAGCTGAGGACTGTGCAACTGGGAGCCTTTGCTGGTGCATGGCCTGATTGCTTGTGCTTAATGCTGCTTTAAGTGGCATCTTCTGACACTTTTATTTTATTTTATTTTATTTAGTAATTGCAGCTGCTCTGGGCTGCTTGGGAGCTCGAGGCGTGTGAGATGGCCTTGAATGCGAAGCGGGCCAGGGTGGCAGGTACCCAAGGCTTTCCGTGGCTGCTGCTCTGTGCCAGGAAGCAGCAGATGGGAGAAGAGCTGCGAGCAGCTTTCAGCTGTTCTGGTCTAGTTGTGATGGGCTGAGCTGCTCTGGGCTGTACTGGGCTGGAGCTGGTCCTGAGATCCAGTCCTTGACGGGAACCCACAGCTTGGGGCTGAGGACGGGCTGCCCTGTGCTCTCCTGCAAGCTGGGGACACACCAGCTGCTTTGCTGGCAGACGGGCTCCTGTTCATGGGATCATGGAATGTCCCCATCTTTCTTATATGCTCCTGGCTCCCAAACCTTTCTTGGTCCCAGGAGGAAGCTGTGACCCTCTTTTATCTTTGGACTTGGAAGGTCATGGAAGGTCACTCAGCTGCAAAACATAATATGGAATGGAAACATTCCTCAGGTCTGCCCCAGGACAGTAGATATGTCAGGACAGGCTCTGATGGCAATTCACATTGAGACATCTACAAGGAGGGTCAGAAGAAGTGGGGAGCAGAGTATCATCACTGTCTGGACACTTGAACATGGCCTAAAATGGAGGGATACGACAGGTCTTTAACTGCGCACGCTGGGTTACGTCCCTTTTTCTCTGGGGAGGAGGCAATTCCCATGAGACGGGGGAGCATCCAAACCCCTTCTCTCCATCCCTCTGTTGTTTGGTTTTTTTGGTGAAGGGAGCATTCCTCGTGGTGCACCAGCCTCTGCTGACGTTTGTGACTCTTTCATGGCTCAGTAGATGTCACCGCGGAGTGATCACATCTAACCACGCGTGATGCATCAGCAACAAAAAAAAGGTCAACTCCAACCGTAAATATTTCAAGCCTTGTAAAATATTCATCGGTAGCCATGAATACTGAGGAGGTGGGATGGGCCGGTGCTGGGTTCCCTGTGGGTTTGTGCGTCTCTGCACACAAGCACATCTCTCTGGCTTGAAAATCCAAGGCGAGGTTTCCAGTACAGCAGCATCATTCGGTCATGAATTCAGTGTCAGAGATGGGGCCGGAATAGAGATCATGGGCTATATGTGACAGCAGTGTAACGTTTTATTTTCTATAATGGGTAGTAGTTTTATTCAATAATATATTTCTGCCCCCTTAACGAAATCCTAATCAAATATCGATAGACACCATCACGTTTGCTTTTACTGGCCCGGTGCTTCAATAAATAATCCTCGTTTTTCTCAAAGCCGTTGCAAGGTCTTAGATCTCAGGCAGAGTATTTCTGTCCTGGTGCCTCCTTTTCCTGAGGAATGAGAATGGGCTAATAATCAATAACCAATTGAACAGCAATCGTCCTTGTTTCAAAGGAGGCCCCTTTGAAGCCCTGATCTTCCAACGCAATTCAGCTGGGAGGAAATAGTGGTGCCTCTTAATTATAAATGTAATAAGGATTTGTGGAAATTGCCTCAGTTTCACCGAGCGGAGTGACTGTACAGCCTATACGGAGTATTTGGGGGTGGCAGGAGAGCAGACAAAAGGCTTCTTGACCCTGTGAAGTAGAAAGCAGAGTTTTTCTTCATCTGCTGACCCCCTTGGTCTCATTCCTTCCTGGTGGAGGCTTTTCTCACGTCTCCAGGTGCCTGGTGCCCTCCGCACCACGTTTTTCCCCCAGGGAGATGTAGCCGCTGCGGTTTCTTGCTGTGCGTTGCTCTGAGGGTGAACACGGCGCGTTTAACAAACACCTACCCCACAGTTCTTCCCTTTGAGAAAGCTCTGCAGAGCAAAGCAGTTCTGCCCAAGACGGGCAGTGCATACAAATCGTGCTGCCTGCTGGCTTGTGCACCCAGGGTATAGTGTAGTTGTTGGCTGGATGCTTGTCACACACAGGCTGAATGGATTGCTTGAGCTTTCCAAAGGCTGTCTTAAGAAATTACATTTTTTGTAAATATTATCTATTAACCCGAACCTCCTTGCTCTGCTCCTTGCGTCACCAAACGGCCTTAGGAGCATTTTGGATTCTTTGCTCTACCCAGACATCAGCTCCTGATATCAGGGAAGGTGAGAGGAGGTTCAGACCCTGTGATGGAGGAAAAATTACTTAAGAAATGTCTGAATGCTGACAGTTGTCAGCTGGCCAGGAGAGCTGAAAACACGCCAGAAACATCAGTGGGTCAGGAAGTCTGGCACAAAGCAGACACATTTCACATGGTGTCAGACCCAGCTGCTTTGGAATGAGGATTTATCTGCAGACACATCAAAATTAGGTCTTGAGGCTGGAGTGGACACTCCTGCAAAGACCAACTGGGGAGATCAGCGCACACACGGGCTCAGCGCTACCCCTGGGTGCTCAGCGCTACCCCTGGGTGCTCAGCGCTACCCCCGGGTGCTCAGCGAGCTGAGCTCTGGGCTGTTCCCAGGGAAATGTCACCACTGCGATCGCAGACTCGGGCATCCCAGTGTCTCTGTTTGCTCTCCGAGAGCTCCACACCAATTAGGCTCAGTTTGTAATGCTGGTTTTTCCCCATCCCCGGCTGTCAGCATCACTGATGCTCCCGACACCGGACACCTGACAGGCGCGCTGGGAGCATCCCGCTCCTTACACCAGGGCTGGTGCTTGATCCCCTGCAGACAAACACACACCACCCCCAAGACCTGCAAAATGCTGCTGGACGATGATGGGAAGGCAGTGTCCTCTCACAGCTGAGCTGCGAGCCTTCTGTGCCACTGGTTAGGAGGAAAAGGAGGCACCCAAACACCCCTTTTTGGACAGGACCATTCATTTTTCTGCTGACAGAACGCAGGAAGGCACCACGTCCAACCCACCAGTTCTCCGTGTACGCATGAGCAGCAGCGTTGACATTTAAAACAAATTGGCCTCCGTTCATGGCTGGGACGTGTCACAGGGAATGGAGCTGCTGGGTGAGGTGCTGTTTTGGCAGTCAGGTCTCTGGGCAGTTCAATGGCCATGAGTGGCCAAGACCTCACCATTGAAAAGGATGCTCTGAGACACAGGAGCTTCCCCTGGTCCCCCAAAGTGGGGCTGTGATTTCAGGTGAAGAGCACCACCTGCTGACACCCCCTCCTGCAGCTGCCCGGGTATGCCGTGATTATCCGACCCTAGTCCTCCATCCTCTAATGGAAAACTCTTGCGAACACCATAAGAAAGTGTTGATTCTTGGTTGCCACCAACCTGGGCTGGATGTGAACCCAGCGCTGTGTCCTGCACGTCACCATCGCGTTGTCTTTTGTCCTGGTGTTAAACGATGGGCTCTGTTGGTGGGAGACTTTTTCGGAAAGGAGTTTCTCTCAGTGCTGCAGATCTAAGAGAGAGATATTTTAAATATGTATAAGCCGATGGAAAGCAGTCATGAGGGGAAGAGCACGGTTGACGAGGCTGTGTGAAATTTTTCTATTACTGAATTAATTGGTGCAGGAGGTGAGGCAGACGCACAATGAATTGCCTGCCTTTCAGAGCACTTTAACAGAAAATACACACAGATTCGCTCTTTGGCACTTCCTCCACCCTTTGCCTGGCCCGTTCTGTGGCTGCGTTGGCCCCGCGTCTGCTTTTCCTCTTTCTAGCCACAGGCTTTGGTGTTTCTTTTGCTTTTGTTCATCCAGTATTAGCAGCTTCTTCTGCATTTCCCCTCCCTCCCTTTAAACATCCTGGAGGTCCAAGGCCACGCCAGCAGATCCCAGACATGGAAGGGAAGGTCCCTCCAACCCGTTCTATGATTCTATGACAATTCTGGCTCCAGCCTGCAGTCGGGTGCCCGTTGCGCCGGGCAGATGAGACGGGCATCGGCCAAACTGGAACCAGCTCCCCATGCGTTGCAAAGTCACGGGGCACATGTAGAAGGGGTTGGTGGAGCTGCCGCCATGCACGGGGGCGCGCTGGGATGCGCTGGGATGTGAAGGCTGCTCAGCCTTCGCTGCGGTGCTTCCCTCGTACTGAAAAGCACCGATTGAGACACCAAAATATTCCCAGCATACCTTCCCTTCCCCCAACTCAAACACTTGGAAAGAAGACCCTGCTATTTTCCTTTAGATCCAGCAGGACCTTTCCAGCTAGGGCTGTTCTTCCTTTCGTTTGTAAGGAGTTTAAAGGAACACTTAAAGTCTGAACAAAACCCATGCCTTTTGAATTTGCCTGGTGTTTTTTCCCTCCGATTGACCTCAATTCGGTCCCCTCGTCACCCCTGACCCAGTTTCTTGGGCCTGGCAATAAGCCAAAAAAATGAAAAAACAAAAAAAAGAAGAAAGAAAAAGAAAAAAAAAATGAGGAAAGATATTGACAAAGGCCGATTTGTTACATTTTCTCTGAGCAGATTGATCCCAGCTCTCCTGCTCAGCTCCTCTTTGTGTCCAGACAATGAAGGTGCACTTTTCCCCGCTGGCATAATTGGCTACAATTAAGCTGTGGACAAGATATTTGGTTAACGATCCCCAGGAGACACAATTTGGGGATTAGGGGAGATATTGTTTCCCAGCATGGGCCATCATCCTCCCCTGTGTCTGCTTATTGAATGTCACTGTCACCAGAGCGGGGGCTCACGGGGACTCTCTCCCCCCGAGCAACACTGGGCATCTTGAAACTGTGGGGACAGCCCCGATTTTGGTCAGCTAAGCAACACAGCCATTAGCATCATGGCTGGCAATGCTGCAGAGGAGATTAGCAGGGGAATGGCTAAAAATTCCAAGTGAAAAATTGCTCAAGGTTCCCCAAATGGGGGAGAGTTTCCTACTAGGGTTCGGGTGTCCAGAGCCAGCCCTGACCCGCATTGGTGTCTCCATGTGTGACCACATTGTCCCCAAGCTGCTCCGGCATGGATGACTCAGGAGAAAAACCATTGTCCCTGCTGCCCTATGGCCCTCGTTTCCCATAGCTCCGTGTTGTACAGAGTCTGATCATCCTGGTTTGACCCACACAGTGTTCCAGGCCGTCTGCAGGGATTGTGAGCCGGGGAGGTTTCCAACCGGTGGATCGTCTTGTGCACATCAGGGGAGGAGCCGCAGTCCACTGTGCATCTGTGAATTAAATTCACTCTTAAATAGCGAAGGTTTGCTCATGGCTCGGGATGTGAGTTGTCATCCCGTGTCAAAAGGCTCAACGTTTTTCAAGGATCGGAAAGGAGAGCGATGACAACAACCGAACGAGAAGCTCCTTGTTCCACACGATGGGGGTTTAATGCTTCATTTTCCTCTTTTGTAACCGTGCTCCCCACTGGATACTCCAGAGCGTGACCTTTGGCTCAGCTGACGCTGAATTTGCATTGTTTTCACTCAGGGGCAGGCCTGACCTTGGCAGAGCTGTCAAAGCCCAGCTGCTTCTGGCTCTGAATTTCTGAATCTGAAGCAGAGAGTGTGCAAGTGATGCTGGGACAGGGGCTGTGCCCGGGGTGCCTTCAGGGACCCTCCGAGGTGGAAAAGGTCCTACCAAAGATCCAGGTTCATAGAATCACAGGGTGGTTTGTGTTGAAGGACCTTCCCAGCCCCCCAGTGCCCCCCTGCCATGACAGGGACATCGTCACCAGCTCAGGGTGCTCAGAGCCCCGTCCAGCCTGGCCTGGGGTGTCTCAGGGATGGTTCATCCACCCCCTCTCTGGGTACCTGGGCCAGGCTCTCACCACCCTCAGGGCAACAATTCCTTCCCCATGTCCAGCCTGAATCTCCCTCCTTTAGTTTAAACCATCACCCCTTGTCCTATCGCAACAGGCGCTGCTGATCCCAGCCGGCGTCCCCCTCTCCTCCTCCTCTGTGCTCGGTGGCTTTGTCATGTCTGATTGAAGGGGTGATGGGGGTGATGGGGAGAGGGAAAATCAGCCAGACCTCCCCGAGACATTAAATCTAAGGGTCAGGTAATAATCAGAAGGTCATTGAATGAACAGACTATAAAACCAGCCGCAGCCTCTGCCCTGGATGGGGTTTGTGAAGCTCAGCAGCTTTTCCTTATCTAAACAGAAGGAGACAAACAATCTCCACTGCCCAGAGCCCACTCCCGGGGAATTTTTTTTCAGGGCTTGTTTCCATTTCTATCCCTTGACCTTCAATCGAGTGAACTCTGGTGCTCGCAGCCGCCCCGACCCTGGGCAGAGCTCCCGGCACCGCTGCACTTAGAACCCCCGGCTCCGGAGGACAAATCCCCGCAAGGGCGAAGGCGGATGGGCTGGGAGCGCTGCGCTCCCGCCCTGGCTTGTAGAAACCAGGACCGCTTGAAACACGTCTGACAAGAGCATTTGGCAGGGCCAGATCGGGATTTGGCTAAATAAACATTTCCATCTCTATGGAGAATGTCACACTGTGATCGTAAAATTTCTGGGCGAAGCTCTGTTTTGCCTGTAAATCTGGGGAGTGCTGCTCCACTTGCTGGCTTTGTTATGGTAAATCAGATTTGCCCATTTCTTTTCCTCTGTCTTGCTCTCCAGGAAAGAGGTTGGAGGGGCTGTGTCTTTGACTTGCTGCATCAAATCATTTGGTCTGTGCCTCAGTTTCCCCATCTGTGATGAGCATAGCAATCCCTCCATACCCGATAAGGTATTTTGATTAAATTAGTAATAGTTTTTGCTATATTAGTAATTTTAATCCAGAAGCGGTGCATGGAAAATAACCCATCTGGAATAAAGTTGGAGCTCTGCAGATGTATAATACCCGTGTGGCTAGGAAAGCTGTCGGCACAAAGTTAAACCTAATCAATATTTCTGAACACATTTGAAAGAACCAAGTGAGTTTTATACAGTTCTTGGCATCGTGCAATTGCAATGTTTTTGATCTGATATTAAGCGCCCTAAAGCCGCCTTTAATGAATTGGTAAACCATGACTTGTCTTCGGTCGTGTTGCTTCTAAGACAAATGATGTGATGAGATTTGTGTCTGGAAAACTACAGAACTCAGCTCGGTGTCTTTGTTGGTACCACAGGAGCACTCACAGGGATGCGGGGGCTCAGGAATATTGCTAGTTTCTCAACGCTTGGGAGAAAACTTGGTAATTTTGTTGAAAATCCCTTGCAGTCGGTAACAATGGGTTTGGTGTGAAGCCTGCAAAGAGCAGAAGGGAAAGGCATCAGCAATTCTGGTCCCAAGGCTGCAGCACAGACCTCCCTCTGTGCCGAAATCCCATCAGCTGTTGACAAGCTCCTTTGGGAAGGGGGAGGTTTCTTTGTAAGAAATTTCAGCTGGAAAAAGGAAAAAAGGAACCTTGGAGCATCTTTGGTGACTTGGGCATGAGATGCTCGGCTGATAATGCAAGTGGTAAATGAACCTCACTTATAAACCCCAGTGTCACAGCAAACACGGTATCGCTGTCTCTGCTGGTGTGCACAAACGCCTCAGGGATGCAAGAAGAGAAACATCAGGTCCCATTTACATACCATTACAGCTTATTAAAAATACTGCTGGCCAGGATGGGCGTCGTGGGTGAGATAACTGACATGTATTTATGACGTTCTTAAGAGCGAGTGACGGGTAGCAATGAAGTGTGGGCTTGTGTGGAGCAGAGGGATCCCAGCCTGGGGGAATTTCAGCCTGAATGAATGGCCGGTTCAAGGCATGGAGGGGATGCATGTCCAGTTCCTGCCAGGGCGAGGAGCAGAGCGCTGGACGTCGTCTTTCCCCGGGGCAGGTTGGGCTGTTGCGGGAGCTTGACCTGTGCTGGGGTGGGCAGGAGGCTCTGGCGCAGGCAGAGCCATAAAAATCAGCCGCACAATCACTACTTCTTTTATTATCTTGTAAGCTCTGCAGAGGCAACTTGTAAGAGAATGAAGGGAGGTTAGCAGGGAGGTCAGTGGCCATTTAGAACCCGGTTCTTCAGGGACAGCTGCTGTCCCCCGGTGAGATGCGCTGGTGGGTGGGTAGATGTCACACCCGCAGTGGTTCCAGTGAGCTGCACGACGTGAAGAGCCAGGATCTGACTCTCACGGCTCCCAGGAGGAGAAGAACATCACAGCTCAGCCCAGACAAGCTGTCCAGAATAGCTGTGCTGTTCCTTTGCCAGAACCAGTGGCTTTCTCAGCTTCCTGAGGGTGACACGAGGTCTAGATTGCATCCAGATGGAAGCACTTCTAAGGCTGACAAGCCGTGGACACAGCTGGCTTAGGTAAAAACAACTGCCAATGTCACCGAAAGAGACGGCTGCAGAGCCAAGGGCTGAACCCGCGCTCAAAGAGGGGCCGTCACACCAGACTTGTGTTACTGGTGGCAAAACAAGACATGACTTGGAGCTAATGACTCCTCTGGGGAGAGAAAAGCCTGAAACTAAAGCAGGTCTCGAGCTGAAAGGCGGCTCTGTGCAAGGAGAAGGGGAAACTCTGAGTCTTCTGGCAAAGGACAGCACAAGGAGATGTCTGCTGAATGGAGTACGTCCCGGCATACTGATCAGAGGAGAGATTTCAGAGGTATTGTAAGAGAAAATCTCTCCAAAGCCTTTGCCCTCCCCTGCACAGAGGTGGGTGGCACTGTACAGCGGCAGAATGCAGATCACAGCGACACCGGCTGCTTTGCACAGCAGCCCCAGCACCTCCAGTCCGGCCCCACTGGGGTCCTCGTGCGTCAGGGGACATCGTGCAGCCTGGTACCGGGCGTGGGGAGATGCCCTGGGCTGCTGGAATGGGCTGTTTTCCCTCTGGATGCGCTGAGAAACAAGCAGGGTGCTGACAGAGAGGTGCTGTGCCTGCACGCAGAGGCAAGCAGAGGTTGGGACCCAGTGACCGGTAGTGACATAAGCCCAGGTGACAGAGCTGCCCAGGGCGGTCGTGGGTACAAGTCACTTCCCGGAGGTGACAGTCCCGTCAGCCCCGGGGTGTCACTGCGGCACGGCGTGGGCTTCCTCTCAGGTGACATCTCCGGTCACTGTTGCGCAAAACATCTATTAGGAATAATTGCTGTTGCTGCTACAATTATAATAACAGCACTACGTAATAGGAAATTCATGCTTTATGTGAAGTAGGTGCATAAGTCTTCATTTGCTTGTGTGGCACTTTATAAAACAGAGGCATAATGTTGTATTATAATTCTTGCTTGTGTTCGTACCCCAGACACTAATCTCTTCCTAAACTGCAAAAGCAGATCTGATAGGAGGAAATCATCTAGTCCAGGATTCCTGACGAGGTTCAGGGTTTGGTTCAGGGTTTGGTTCAGCAGCCATGTATCTGTCAGGCGTTACCTGAAGGTTAAAAAAGGGGGGAGACGGGAGGGAGGGAAGAGGCTGTACTTCTAACAATGAAGCTGGTGCATTTCCAAAACTAGCGTCAGAAGAGGCAGAAAAAAGAAAAATCTGTGTTTATAATATATTTGTAGATAGTCAACATTTCCAGTCAGTGATAAATGCCTTTTGCCACATGCACTCAGCTAATGACGGCAAAAGTCTTGACAGGAGTGGAAAATACCCAGATGCTGTGATGCAAAAGACCTGGCCCAGGCATGGGGGCTGCCCCGGGCATGGAGAAAGGCACAGGGGATCCGGGGACACGGGTCACCCAGCGCGGGCAGCAGCTTGTCCTGCACCCAGCTCAGCAGCTGAGCCTGAGGTCCCGGGGACGGGTCCCGCGTTTCGGGCACCAGGAGCCACGTTTGCTGTGCCCATGGGGCCGGTTCCCGGTGCTCGTGTCCCTGCTGGTTTCCAAACCCGGCCTCTTGCATCTCCCGGGGAAGTGGAATCAAATTCCGTCGGGCGGCCGTAGCTAATGGACTGTGTTTTCTCCCTTTAGCCTCTAGTTTTGAGATAATTAGCTGATTTTGAATTATTTACGTTGTGAATTTTCAAATAAATAATGTAATAAATGCATCTCAATTATTTACCCTGTTACAAAGCTGACTTGATGGCCAGGCAAATATTTCCATGAATCATTGATTTTATGAATTTTGTAATATTAAGAAAAAATAAATGATCCCATTTCTAGGGCTCTAAATTATTCTTTCATTTCTTTAGCCTTATATTCTGGTTTCGGGAATACTCCCTGGGCTTCCATCTTGTAAGAAATTCTGTAATGCATTTGGAAAACCGCAATTATTTTTAGCATGAAAGTCACTCGGTAGAGCTTGATACCACGTTTAAGCTGAATAAATGTGAGTTCAAGTCAGCAGTGTACAGGAAAATGGTTACTTTATCTCACAAGGTACTTCCGGAGATCATATTCCTCAAGGTAGGCAGTGTGAAGAGTATTGTTTGCGTAGAGCATGTCAAGTGTGTGCTGCTCTCTGCAGCCTTTCAGCTGGGAATATGAGGTTTAAGGTAAAACCTGCATGTGTTGCTGTTAGCCTTGAATCACCATGAATAAAATAGGCACAGAGAAACCTGGATATCCGAGTCTGAGGTATAAGAAACTGCACAAACAAGCCTCTAGCAAGCGAGAGTGTTGAAACTTAAAAATATCTGTAGGCTCAGCGAGCTTCCCTGTGTCCACAGAGGAAAATGGAGAGGAGGAAAACCCAGAGCAGATGGAGAGCACCGAAAACCAGAACAGATGCGTTTCTGTGGGTTTTTCTAGGACTTGTACAGTCCTAATGCGAGGACAGAAGCACTGCAGGGTGAGAAGGTTTCCCCGTCACCCTCAGTGCCTCCGCTGGTGACCGTGAGCAGCAGAGTCCCCTGGGGCTGGGTCCCTGGGCTGTGTGCTTGAGAGCAAAGACGGAGCTGCTTTGGGAAAACGCCGAATTGTTGGTGCCCTCTTAGGCTGCTGGGATTGCAGCACAGACATCTGGATGTGTAGCTGCGAAGCAAGAGAAGGGAGGCAGGACAGATAATAAACAGTATAATAAATTGTAGGGAAGGATGTAAGGGGCTTGGCCATGTCTGTCTGTTTGTTTGTCTGAACGGAAACAAGTTGCAGGGGCAAATCCTGGCTTGCCGTTGCCCCCGGGGTCTGGATTTCTGCACTGCGGGATGCTCAGACTGACTGGTGCTGTCTGTGCGCTGCTGGTCTGACTCCAGCAACCACAGTGTCCCCTGGCAAGGGACGTTCCCAGCTTTGTCCTGCTCCGGGACAGTGGGAGATGCCCAGAGGAGAGTGATGTGAATGGACTGAAAAACAACTGGCAGCTAAGTGAAATGGATCCTAAAAGGAGCTTTTGATACTGGTGCATTCAAACCTCTCCTCCAGGGCGCTGGCACAAAGGGGCTTTTCTCTGGGCTTTGCTCTGCTTTCCCCTCGCCCGCCGTGGCGCACGGGGCCGACTCTGCAGGGCTGGCCAAGGGGACGGGCACAGGACAGTCCTGTGGTCCCTGACCCGCCCCTTGCACAACCAGATCACGGAATCATAATGAATCACAGAATAGCTTGGGTTGAAGGGACCTCAGAGCTCCCCCAGTGCCACCCCTGCCATGAGCAGGGGCATCTTCACCCAGCCAAGTCCTGAAAACCTCCCGGGAGCTGCTTCGCTGATGAGCTGAGAGTGGCTCTCCAGGCTGCCCACCAGCCTCCCCTCCCTGCAAAATAAACACACAATTAGCGCGAGGAAGATTAACGTGCTGATTTACACTTCAGCACTGATTTTTCTTCCCTTTTTCCTCCCCTCCAATTACGGAATTAGAGGCAGAGAAAAGCAAGGGTGGCCCTTTGGCTGATGTGTGATCATTACTGGTGGAGGTGCCTGCACAGGGGAGGTGGGATAATTAATGCTGATAACGTGTGTTCAGAGCACAGTTCATCTCCCAAGCGCGGTTCATCCTCGCCCGGGGCCGGAGGGTGCGCAGGGCTCTCTGAGCGCCTCCGCTTTGCCCATTGCTGCGGAAATCCACTTGTTCTGAGCACACTTTCTCAGGTCTGGCATGGAGCCACAGTTTCACCTCAAAATCAGACGTGAGCAAGAGCTCGAGCTGGCAAAGGGGAACCGCAGCACTAAGCAAGAGCGACTTGTCACCCTCATTCAGTTCAGCACCCAGACAGAGTTTTAGGGGTGCAGTTCTGGTGTCACCCCTTTGCCCTCCCTGGGGTGCGGATGTGAACTCGCAGCCGATGCACGGACCGTGGTCCTGGTGCAGCCTTGGGATGAAGTTCCCGCACAGCCTCATTGCGCTAATTTTAGTTGCTGATCAATTTGTAAATGAAAAAGATAAATTTTGGGGAAAAGCGTAATCTCTGCTGCTTTGTGGGTAATTCATGCAGAGAAGCCTGGATTTGTCAAATCTATTAATTCCTGATGAATAATTCAAAAGTCACTGGGAAGGAGCCATGTACCTTCCAGGAGGAGCTCTGCTTCCTCCCCTCATGTGGCGCTGCTGGGAAGAGGTACCTGGCCACCAAATTCCCTTCAAGTCTGGACATTGCAGAAGACACCGAACCTCCTGCCAGCTGGGAAGCGGGGGGTTAATCCCTGGGGCGCGGTAAGGAGGCCGGTGGCAGGAGCCCCTTGCTCTCATCACCGAGTTTTTGCAATTTAGCGGATAAAGTAAAAGGAGCAACACAAACAAACAAAATAAAAGGCACCGCAGAGTAGAGTCTACTCTGCTCATTTATTTTGACAAGTCTAGTTGAAGCTTAATTATTTATAGTACTTCACAGGGTACCACAAGATGATCTGTCACGCATTTTGTAAAAGTAATGGAGCTTTAATAACAGCACTTGGATGTTAAATTCACAGAGAAGTCAGGGAGGAGGGAAGGTTGTTTTTTTATTGTGTCAGTAACAAGGTGAGATTTAGGAAAATATTGTGTATCCAAGTAAAACTGAAAGCACAAGGAGAAGAGCAAATGGAGACGTGCGGCTGGCCCTGGGGAGGGGTAGATAAACCTCCGCTAAGGGTGTCTGCTGGCAACTGGGACTCACTGGCGAGTGCGATGTGAGATTGGAGAGACCCCCATCACCAACCGGCCCCGCTCTGTGCGCCCCAGGAGCCCTCCCACCCCGAGCTCTGCTCCATTCCAGAGCCTGCTCTGCTCCTCGAGGTACAGCTGGTCCTGTGCAAACAGGGTGCTGGTGATGGTGTAGGGTGATGTTCTTCGTAGATACCCCCTCCTTCCTACTGCTGGAACTGGCGCTGGCCTGGAAGGACCACAGCTCTGATCCAGTTGACTGTTACCCCTGCTGGAAGATTTTATTGCATGGGGAGGCTTTGTTTCTTTGGTATTTTCAGCCAAAGAGGGTGAGAAAGGATGGGAAGGGGCTGAGTTACAGGCTCACGGGGGCTTGTGGGGGGTCCAGCAGGAGCCAGGGGGTCAGAAAGGCTCAAGGCTTTAAGATGCCAACACCGACCTCTAATTTAATCACAATCCCCTGGGCCTCTGAGAAGATCTATCTCTGCTGGCAGCTCAAGAGCTGGTTTATGAAAGCAGAGGCGATCAAAAGCATCTAATCTATAAAGACAAGGACATGACAGTCTTTGACACTTTCTCAGCCAAAACAAGTCTGGGCGCAAAGCTGCGAGGAAATTCCCCTGATATTTCAAGACACCAGTTTAGTCTTGACGGGAGTTTTCGAGCTGCCTCCCAGGGCGCTGAGGCGCCGTTAACGTGTGTGCACACTTGGAAACTTTCACAGTCTTCTAAGCAGATTGGGGGCACTCTGTGTCACACAACACACTTTAAATACTGGGCAAGGAGGCCTGCTTCGCAATGCATTTGGCAATAGTATGTATAGACGTATGAGATATGTTAGTGGGTTTCTGCAGCGTATCACACTATATAAAATGAACTTATGGACCAAGATGAGTTTTCCATATGCAAAGAATTGTAAATGTCTACATTTCTAGGGTGGTAAAACTGGATCTTTGGTTGTAGCGCTCAGATCTCTCCTTTTCTGAAGCGAGCTGTAAGGTGTTGATAGTTTGGAGACCTTTAGCCCTTTGTCAAACTGGCTGAAATCGCCCAGTGACACCGAGGATTACAGGACAGGGGCTGTGACAGCAAAGCCTTGGCTCTGTAATGCTGAGTGTGTCGTGCTCTGGGTCCTCCGGAGAACACTGGACATCTCTTCAATATGTAGATGAATTAACAGTAATATACCTCTGACCTCGTCATGCTTCACTAAAATTAATCAAGTCTATCCCCTTCCTCTGAGGAGATGGATGTGGACTGTTCTGCTCTGTTTTATTGAAAATAATTCATGCAATCGTCACCCAGCAGAGCGGGAGAGCTCAGAACAGGAGCCAAGAAGGTCTGGGCTTGAATGTGGGTGTTTTTTCTTCAGCCATTGCACCACCCTGGGGTCCCCCTTTCTCCAATCCAAGCACATGGTAACGGGTAACAGGAGGCGGGAGATGAAGGGAAGGGTTCCAGCCACCAGCAACCAGCATTAACAAACATTAAATGCAAGTTTACAATGAGATTCGAAAATAAAAAATCCAAAGAACAAGTGTGTTTGGGTAATCGGTGACAGTAGGAG
This sequence comes from Nesoenas mayeri, assembly GCF_963082525.1. Lineage (NCBI taxonomy): Eukaryota > Metazoa > Chordata > Aves > Columbiformes > Columbidae > Nesoenas > Nesoenas mayeri. The sequence continues at coordinate 7,044,957 of NC_137571.1, forward strand.
TTGCCACACGCTTCAGACACTTCACCGGCTTTCAATTCAAGATAGTGAAGTTTAAACTGAAGCAGTTTGGAAGATGCACGTCCGGTTTGGGTGAGACGTTCATGGCAGCGAAATTTACTGTTCTGCATCGATATAGTTTTTTGAAATGGGAAGAGTGCAAAGTATAAACGTTACCTCTGGACCGGGACTAATGGTGCAGCATCTCTACTCCTTTTCATGTGCCATACTGTTAATAGCCCCTCTCCAAGGGTGGTACAGGCATTAAGAGGGCTGTTCCCCATGGGTTAATTCACAGGCAGGTATCTTGGAACTAATTCCTACTGATGAGGTGCCCCTGGAGTAAATAAATCCTTCTTGCAATAAAAACCCAGCAATTTTAATAACTTCCTCAATGTGGCAACTCAGTGGTAACAAGTCTTGTTGGGAATTTGTTTGGATACAGTGTGATTTCATTTAAATTTCATATCTAAATAACAGATTAAATACCTGCTTGGCACTGCTGTGTTGGCAGTGGTGGGTTTTCTCCAGACTCAACCATTTTACATAATAAAACCATTGGGAAGAGACGGGGTGATGGAAGCGGTTTGATAGCATGTTTGTACTTATGAAGCTGTCTGCCTTGGTTTATACCTGCATTTCATGCAACATTAGCTCCAAAGAGCCTGTGCAGACTTGTTAAAATTTCCTAAGAGTGAATAACAAGCAGAAAATCCCCTGACCCAAAGGCACACGGGGCGATAGAAGGTACCGGTCCTGGTCACTGCTGAATGTGGAAAGGAGATGCCAATGCAAGTCTGGGCCTCTTCAGCACAAACAATTGCAGTAAGGCACTGGGATGGAGAAGTGTTATTGGGTTGCAATTAATGACTTTGCTATTAGAATTCCATTAATGACTAAACAGTGTTTCCACTTTTGACAGTGTTATTAGGTTAAGCTTCATTTCAGAGGCAATAAGCCAATGCATATGGTTAGCCGTATATATTGTTATTAAGGAGGGAGAGTATGTGGGGAACAAAAACCGTCACATAGTCCGGATTTATAGTTGGAAATTATATATGAGCTTTGATGTGGTACCTTCTTTCGGCAGAAATACTCCTGTTTTCTCCCTCTGGTGCACTTTGGCATCACCGCCGGTGCCCAGGTGCCCCTCTGGTAAAAGGTGACACTGTCCCTGCATCTCCATCTCATCCCCAGCATCGGCAGCTTCTGGGCACCCCTAAGACGCTGTGGGATCTGAGCTCTCCATGGGGCAGGTCACCTCACGGCCACGTTCGATCCAGTTATAAACCTCACTAGCTGGTCAGTTTAATTGTTACCCTACTTGGAGCTATATTTCTCTCTGACTTTTAGAGTGCTTTGCAGCCACCGGCTAATTCTACCTCTTGATACATAGAAAAAACCCCATGATACTTCTTTAAAGTAAAGCAGAGGGAAGACGCCTCATTTGTAGGTCTTCTACAACTGTTATGAATAGAGTTGATGAAGGACCTGGGTCCCTCAGTCTAATAACAAGGCAATTTGCCGTGCTGGGCTGTGCAGCCTAAACCAGCGCGTACGTTTCAGCACAACCTGGATTTGCAAGGAAGAGCTTCACTGTCCTTGCAGGAACAGCTCTGCCTTTCATCCCTCCATCTAACCAACAAATAAACCTCATTGCAACCCTGCCCAAAGGCAAATTCCTACTGCGGACAGCCCCTCAAGAAACAAAGTCACCGTAGTTGCATCTTGCCAGCTTTTCTCTCCCTTGGGCTTAAGCAGAGTGAGCCACAGCCAGAAAGCGAAAACAGGACACTGGGAAGTTCGCTTTTATTTAATGGGGCCTTATTGGGATCTCTGGGATCTTCCAGTGTTTCTCCAGTCCAAAAAATGCTGGAAGAGCCACAGGTCACCCTAAGAGCAGCTTCCTGGGTGTTGGGTGCCTGGTTCTGTGGGTGCCTGGGGAGCTCCATGGTGTGGTCTGGCAGCAGAGCTGGGAAATATGAGGAGCCTTTGCTCTATGTTACTTGCAAGAAAAGACGGCAAAATTAAACATCCTTTATCTGGAGACAGCTCTGGAACAAATAAATTCAACAGCCCTCCTGCCAGACAAAGCACTCCGCCAGGTGCCAGTTGTGCTGATGGCATTTAAGCGGCTGTTTGGATCCACCAGCTGGCTCCTGCCCAAAGAAGCACATCGGTATGTGGCGGTCCCTCTTCTGCAGCGAGAGGCGCGCAGGTGCTGCTGCGTGGGAAGGGCCGTGTGCTCTGCAAAGCTGAACGGGAAGAGAAATATTTTGTAATTTTAAAAGTGCTGCAATAGTGTTGGAGGCTGTGGGGAGCGTTGTGGGGAGGTGATTAATGCTGGGACTTGATGCACGCTCACCAGGGGCCTAATTAGGGAGGTAAGGGCAGCCTTAATTTCTGGTATTTCCAAACTTTTGCATATTTGTCTCTACATTTCTAATAATGATCACTTAATGTAAGTTGCTGCATGTATGCCATAACTCATGCATCACACCTTGTCCTGGTGATAGCAAGCCCAGCTGGCCCCAAACCAAAACTGCTCCAGCAGAGCAACGGGCACGGCCCAGGGGGCTTCTGGAATTAAAAAAAACCCTAGAAAAAGGTTTGGGATTTGGAACCAGGAAACTCTCCCAACTTTTAACCCCCGTGTGCTCAGAAGGCAACACGAGCTACGAGTTTCCTCTCTTATAAATGTTGCTGCTGCTTTCCATTGACCCCCCGGCCAGCTCTGCACATCGTCCAAAAGTTCAAGAAAAATGCCCCAAAGTTGCCCTGAAGTAAACATCCAAATTAAAGAACAGGAGAGAACTCCCAGCCCATAGGCCCTAAATCTCATTAAGAAATCCTCAAAATATTAAAGATCGCATACCTGCATTTCCCTAAAGTGAAATGTCAAATATCAGAGAGGCTGTTAATGAATTGGCAAATACGACCCGGTGAACTGCACTGAAATATATCAGAGGAGAAAGTGAGAAGATTAAATTGCAATTAAATGACTTCAGAATATCCAACCCCGATGAGAAAATGAAACTGACTCTTAAGAGGAGGCAACTTTAACAAAACTGCTGTCTGGATCCTCACATTTAAGCCGCTTCAAAGGCTCTTCTCATCTCAGAGCGGCTCCAAAAGAACAGACAAGCAACTGAAACCCATAAAGCAAAACCGTAAGAGTGCCGATAATTAATCTTGATGTGATTAAGAAGTCGGAGGAGATGGGAAATCTAATTGTGCGACAGTTACTTGTATTTATCAGTTTTATAACGAGGAGCGGAGGAAGAAGTTTCTCTGGAGATCCACGCGTGGTGGGTTGTTTGCCAACGCCACCCCCGCGGCTCAGCACCTGCAGCGAGGGAGCGGGGCTGCGGCCGGATTGGAGCGTTTAGGGTGCCACTGTCCGGCTGATTGAGGGTGGATGTGACGCTGGGTTGCCATGTCCTGCAGGCTTGACTTACAGCAGCAGAGTGAGCACAGAAACCTTTTGTCTTTGCATCCACAGCCTCAGTCTGTGTGTGCTGGGCCAGAGCAAAAAACCTCCGTGCACTTGCAGAGCCTTGTTCCTCCCTGTGCTGAGAGGCACTTGGTGCAGGGATCCCCCAGCCCTCCAGTTCTCTGCTCACTGGAAACGTTTCCTGGCAGGACAAAAGAGAATTTTATTCTGAGTAAATGGTGCGGATCCATGTTTAGAAAAATCCTGTTCAGAAAAATCCTGTTGCCCCAGTGAGCTTTCCAGCCACCGCGTATCTGTTTACTCATGGCCACCAATGCTCAATTAACCCTTTTGTACTGCTGTAGGTGGAACTTCTGGATCACGAGCTTGGCAGATTCATTCCTGAGCTTTGCTAAAGCCTGAATAACCTTTCAGCTGGCTGAGCGAACAACTCGTGCAGCCCGGGTGGGCGCTGCCAGCCGAGCTTGCACAGCACAGCCCAGCACTTGACCTTTTGCTGCTTTTCCACCCCTCTGCTTGCGTGCAGCACCTGCTGCTGGGGAGGCGACCAGCGGAGCCGCAGCGCGCCCCGGGGGAAACGGGCATTTGGCAGCTGCGGGTGCTTTTGTAAGCACTGTAGGGCTGTGCGGTTTGAATATCATCTTCTCTCCCCTTTCCTAACCAATAACGCATTGTGCTGGATGGGATTTCGCTCTAAGAAGGGGGATGTTGGCACAGGACTTTGTGAAAACCTCTTTTCTGGCATTGCCATGCAAAGTGTGCATTGAAATGGAGCTGGGACAGGGGACAGAGCATGGGGGCAGCTGAACAAGGGACTGTTGTTCATGGTCCGTTCCCGATACAAGAAGTAGGTTCAGATGAACAACAGGAGGCTGTTCCTTGTGCAAGGAGCGCTTATCCGGTGGAACTCCTCGCCACAGGATCTTGCAGACACTGAAAGTTTCTTTGAGTTCAAAGTCATGTAAGGTACTGCAGGAAAAAATCCACCGAAGGGCTACGACACAGAAACACCGTTTCTGCCTTAAAAAGTCTCTCACACGCACTGGCGGTTGAACTGCTCTGGAAGAGGGGCATCGCCGCACCATCAGAGGACCGTCTGTTTGAGAGGATGCTGTCGAGGCTGCTGTGCTCCCATGAAAAGTTTTAGCGACAGTGAGTCCATGTTCTCAAATGGAAAAACCAAGTAAACAAAAGCCGCTCCATAGCACCATCCGCTGATATGGCTGTGTTGTGTACAGCCCGCACCTTTCTCCACCTCCTTCCCTCTCTCTCCCCATTCCCGACCACTCCAATGGTTCCTACCAGAACAAACTGATGGTTTTCTGGCTTTCTGTGTCCCTGGGGGGACACCCTGGCCCTTTGCTGGGACCTGCTTGGGAGCAAGGACAGAACGTTTCCAGAAGCACTGGCTTTTGTGATGCACCTGCAAAGATAGATTTGAATATGTACGTTGTGAAGAGGGATTACTATTATTTTAGCTGTTATAATGATGCTATCTCAAAGACAGATTGAGTTTTTTGAAGTCAGAGGAACCCACAGGACCTGAGGAACTTGCTGTGTATTGACAGCCTGCAGACATGATAAACAAGCTGACGTTGGAGGAATCGATTCATTTTAATTTGGGAGCAATAGCAGGGAAATGACTGAATTATCTCCTCTCACAGGGATGGTCCCAGCAGCACCACAGAATTGGATTTGTTGTTAACTTTTACGGTTATTGTTTTATCGTCTGTACTTCGGGAAAATATATTGAGGACTCCAATGGCTACACCTCGCAAGGGAAGCATATGGGAATAATAAAAATAATAGCTCTTTTCAACTCTAGATATCAAAGTATTTCATGAGGCTGGTTTTCCGTGCCTTACAGACAAGCTCCTTGACAATGTCACATCAAATTTGGGGACATAAAGCCGCAGAGGTGCTGCCTCAGTTTCTCTCCCACTGAGGGCTCATCACTTGGATGCTCCTCCACATCTGTGATCACTCTACAACCTCTTTGGTCTATTACTGACCTTTATCAAGGCATGCAGCATTCATACCATAGGTAGGGTGGGAGTATTTATTTCCCAGTAATCAGTGTCCATTTCAGCTTTGTTTGCAGTCGCCTGCCCCTCCTTGCAGCCCATTGCAGAGGGATGGGGAGAGGATGCAGGCGAGCGGTGCTGCGGCATCGTTGCCTTGGGAGCCGGGCGAAGGACGAGACAGTCAAAGCGGATTGAATCCCACCCCGTCTGTGAGGAGCAAATCCAAACATCTGCTCCTTCCGCTCTTTTTTCTGTCCCCTCCAGGCAAATCACAGGAGCCTCTGCCACAGCAAAAGGCTTTTAATCAAAGCTAATTACCCACTTCAAACCCTTTTTTCAGGGGTCTTGGGGTCAGTCCCAGTACGACACCCCCGTGATGGCGCACATCCTTGGCTGTGCTTCCCCTGAGCAGAGGAGGAACGTGGCCGTGGGCTTTGATGCCAGCGCTCTCCCATCCCACGGAGCAGATCTCCCTGCAAAAATCGCAGGAGAGAAGTGCTGGGCTGTTTGGTGAGATGGTGACATCCATTAGTTCGGCTTGGAGGGTTTAGCGATGCTGACTGACTTAATTGGATTTTGGTGTGACACAAATCTGTCCAGTCTGGAGCAAAGGGAGAAAATTAAAGAAACTCAGGGGCTTTCTGCCTTACGTTTCCTTGAGAGCACTTGGCAGAGCACAACTCCCACCGCGGGTGTGACGCAGGGTGGATTTTGTGGTGCTGGTGATGATGATCAAGCTGGGGCCAAGTGGGACAGGTGAAGCAACCCACCGTAATGTTTCTGACTTGTAAACAGAACCAGTGGCTCCAGGGGCTTGTCAGGAATATACTCAATATAAGGCTAAAGCTCTTTGGGGTTACCCATCTCCTACACAGAGGTCAGTAGGGGTCTGGTTGTTGAACTCTTTGGGGAAAGACGGGTGGACATCAGGTCCAAATCTGCTGTCTCTTGAATGTATTTTGACCTCTAGGTCCTTCCTACTTGAAGCCCATCCTGCTGTGTCTCCCGCAATGGCCACCAGTAGATCCTAAAGGAAGAGCCAGTCTGCCCCTGGCCCGTCCCTGGCCGTGCCGCAGAAGTGCTCTGCAGCCCGGGCAGGTTTCCTCTCCACACTCTTCCTCTCCCATCTCCCTCACAGGACCCAGGGCTCCTTGTCTTAACTGGAAAATGTCCCACGTGCTGCAGATCCCAGGTCCAGCCCTGGCTCTGTGGGAACCAGCGTGGAAATCAGTGAGAGGCCATGAGATTCCTCAGTCCAAGGTGTGCGGAGATGACACCCACTGATGTCACTGGGTTTAGGACATGCCCTTGACTTTGCAGATCCTGGAAGCACCGAACACAAGCTCTTGAAGTGCAGGAGAGCTCCTTGAGCCAGGGCTGACCATTAGTGGCCTTCCAGCTCCCTCTGCAGATATCATTAAAGCAACGTTTCCACACCTGGATCAATTCACTGTGTCCCGAACCTCCTTTCCCTCACGGTAAAGACAGATTAAGTCTGTAACTGCCTCTGACAGATCATCTCAGCGGGGCTGGGGGACGGGAGGCTCCCCCGCTCTGGGCCAGAAGCACGAGCTGCTCCCGGCTCTGCTCGGTGCGCGGCGCCTCGTGCCGTGCTGCTGGCACCCTACGGTGCCCGTCGGCAGGAGATGGGTTGCTTCTCCTGCCTGGGCAGGCAGGGAGCAGGCAGATGGTGCGGGCAGGGCCTGTCGTCTGCCTGATGCTTTGCTTCAGCTGTGCTTTTGGAAGCCTTCTGCAGCCCTGCCCTCGGAGCGCTGCTCGGATGCACATGCCGAGATCTGTTCCTTGCCGTGAGTGCCAGAATTCGGCAGCAGCACCAAAATGCCCCCTCCTTGCCTGGTCTGCAGCCGTGTCCTCCCTGGGACTCGTCCTGGGGTGGCAATCCTGCAGTCACACAAGCAAGAAGCAGCAGAAACCGCAGCTACTGCCTTCAGCTACGGCTCCAGATTTTCTCCCTTTTAATCACCTCCCTTTCTCTCCATCTCAACTTTCTGGTCAGAGTTGTCAAGTCGATTTTGATAACATGATCTCTACTGTTTCGATAATACAGAAGGCGGCGGGGGGGAGAAGTGCTCTTATTGATATTATTTCTTATGTGTCCTGCACTGAGATTAAGCTTTGACTCTTTCAGCCTAAATGTAGTGTTCATATCTTCTCTGGGATTCACAGGGAGAACCTGCAGCAAGAGAGGGAAATTGCACAGTAATATTGAGGCTGTTACGAGTTTGATGACCCTGTGCTGATAGATGACGTTAAGTACAGGTATGTGTGAGACTGATACAAAGTCAAATACAGACAACCAAGTTTTTCAGTTTTCAGCTCACAGTGAGCTGGGGAGAGGACTTTTCCAACACTCCTGCTGCTCCCCTTGGGGTAGAGATGTTCCTCCGATGGAGTGGAATGTCTTGGAAAACTGGAAGAAGTTTTGATGTAAACTTAATATGCTTTAAAAAAGTATCCAGACCAAGGCAAAGCCTGTGAGTACGTCACTGAACTGGGTCTTTGTGCCTGGGCTGTCACAGGTGCAATATCCCTCGAGTCAAATGAAGGGCAAAGCTTGGGAAGGAAAGACAAGCAGACAAAAGCCACAAGCCCTGAGCTTTTTAACCTCCTTGGATGCTCCATCTTGAGCAGACCCCATTTTGAGGGTTATTGATTGAGACCTGTCTTGTCCAGGACTGGGGCATCCATGCCCTTTTTTATTATTATTCTCTTTTTTCCTATAACTTCTATCAGCACAAAGCCCACGCTTAAAGCCCAGCGATGCTCCTCTAGGAACAGTTCTCCTGACTCGCATCTTGTGTTCTGCTGCAGAGGTTTCTGTGTAGCTTTGGCAGGTGGAGGGAGGGAGACGTGCTCTGGCTGCCCTTGGCTTTCCTTGGAGCGAGCTGTTCTCCCGAGACAGACTGAATCTCTCTTATGAACGGGGCAAGAGCCTGAGAGAGGGAGGAAGAAACCAGAGCTGCTCAGCTCTGTCTGCATCATTAGCCAGCAGAAATAAAGGGATGAGAAAGAGAGAAAGAGAGAGTCTGTTCTGCCTGAGATGTTCCAGATCTACCCAGTTTCACAGATCAATCTATTTTAAGATGTTGTCAAGCACCGTTCACGCTAAGGTGAAAGGTTGCAGATTTGCACTAGCAGCGTTTCTCCTCTCGGCTCTCTGCTGGGTCCCGAATCATCTCTGAGGACTCAGGAAAGGAGCGTGTTTGGGCACAGATTTAGCTGCAGTCTGGCAGATGGCGCAGAAACGGCCTTTGCTAAAATGGTTGGATGCAAGAGCTTAGCTGGGGATTACGGGGAGGGTTTCCATCCCCCCTTCTGAAGGCTGCCACTGCTTCGGCTGCCTTATAACTGCTTTGGTCATGAGGGTGGAGCACGGAGCAGGGGTCTGTCCTTGGTGGTGGTGGACGAGATCCACCACAGCCCAGTTTATCACCACAGCGAGTTTTTCTTGTTCGTGGGCGCTTTGGGAAGGGCCGGCCTGTCTGTGCCAGATGGGGAATTAGATTAGCTGCTGTCTTACCTCAAGCATCTTTCTAGACGGCTTGCACAGGAGGCAGAAATGCTTCATTTCAGGTACTTTCTCCTGATTCTCAGCCAGCTGAAATACAACTACGGCTGTTTTATTGCCATCACCTACAAGTGTGATCATAACAGCAAGGAAAATACATCTGTCTGTTGTTCATTGGGAAAATTACTGCTCCTAAATGAGCTATCAGAGAAGGCTGCAGCTGTGCTCGGAGACAGGCTGGTTGCATGAAGGTATAAACCTTCGTGGTAGGTTAACACGGGCAAAAGCTCTTGCTCTGCCATGGATTCTCCTGATAACCTCAGATAAGTCCTTTGGGCGCTGTTTGGCTCAGTCTGGTTGGCAGCTGCGGTCATGGCACGGCTCTGGCCACAGGGCTTGTGAATCAACCAGCTTAGAGTCCCACCGCCCTCCAGCCAGGTCTCAGACACCTAATTACATCCATAAATGTGAGCTGTCATCCCGTGGATGGAACATCCTGTGCCCAGATAAGCATTTTCACTAATTTTAGTGAATTTCTATAGATTAGTTTTCTATTGAATTGGGTGATTTTATCATGGTGAAATCTTTGAAGCAAAAAAAAAGGGGGGTTTGCCATAAAAGACCTCATGAGCACCACAAACAGGGCTTTCCCCTCCTTCCTGGGGCCAGCCGAGCCTTTCCCTGCAGAGACAAGGGACAGATGCTCATGAATATCGCTGGACACAGGGAAGATGATGGCGCTGAATCTGCTGTTCTCTCCCACCAAGAAACAGTTGGTTTAAGAGATGCCTCTGGCAGCTGGGTATGTTGCTGCTTCAGAGGCTCTGCTGCTGACATCTCTGCTCTGTATCTCAAGAAAGGATTTCTCTGCCTCTTCTCCCTCCATAAAGCACAACCTATATTTAGAGTGTTTGGAGTTGTGTATTTAAGCAGCAGGCTTAATTAAATTCTCCCAACGAAGGAATCAGCCCCTGTTGTCTCTTCCTGATCTAAACCACAGACTGTAAATGCAGCCTGCCCAGGGCTGGAGGGGACAAAATTCAAATGGGGACCTTCTGCTCTGCCCTTAGAGAAAAGGCTTTTGAAGCCAAGTGGAGGATCCCAGATGAGTGGAACCGCCGGGCTCACCCCAGAGCTGCTGCTCAGGAGCAGTGAGGATAAAGCTCTCTTCTTGCCTTGAAGCCTGGATAAAAAGACCCTTTTTCTGGGTATTTTTTGCTAGTATCAGAGTTTAGGAGCAGGGAGGCAAATCTCTGCTTTTTTCTGCAGAGAAGTTCCCAGAAGACATCATTATATGTTTGTTTATTGAATTAAAAAAGAACGTAATCCTTTCCTAGGCTTTCTGCCATTTCTATATGAGGGCATGCACAAATAATGGAAACACATCTTCTCCAGTTATTTATCTGAAGAGAAATGCTTAATGCATTACGATGTATTCCACTTGAACTGGAGTCCAGTATCCTGCATTCAGTACATTAAAGCTGTAACTCAATTACACCAGAAGCTGGATTCCTAATGAAGATCAGGACCTGCTGGGGCTGCAGGGATCAGCAGGAGGAAATGGCCTTTGTTCCCAAGGTCTCAGTTTGAGCAGGGCTCTGTCCGTCTTTTCCAGGTGCAAAGAGCTGAGCATCCAGAAAAGGTATTTCTCTGTCATGCAACAGAACATAAAACCTAATAATGGATGGGAGAGAAGAGTGAAGGAGAAGCTGTAGCATTGCCCTCAGGGTGCTGTGAGACATGGGTGATGGAGCATCCGAAATGCTTCACACTGGCCAAAATCAGGCTGGGCAAAGGAGCCTGGGTCCATCTGCATGGCATGTCCCAAGGTGACTGATGCAGGGCCATACAGATCTGCGGGAGAGCGAGGGGTTTGAGGTCTCGAGGGCTCTTGACACACAATCCTCTTTCTCAGCCGTGCTGCAGAGCTGTCTCCAGACCTACCTTAAGGGCAAGGAGCCCATCTGGTTCCCAGCTCCATATGCCAACACTGGCCGACAAAGCGTAGGGACAAATTTAATGTATAGAGGAGGAGGAGATGGCTGGAGAACATCCTGATAGGTGTAAAAGCTGATCTTTGCTCTGACAGCATGATCCAGCCTGTTCCCCTCCTCCCTGGAAGTCTGGATGTGAATGCGCAGCAGGCGTGTGCACAGCAGCGCTGCCTGCAGCAGGGAACCAGCGGCCAGCGCTCTTTGCCACCTGCCAGAGATCAGCCCCAGGACAAGTGTTGCACCGTGTCACCGTCAGAACGACCTCAGTGCCCCTTCTGGGTAGGAAACAGCCTGAGCATCAGCTGCGTGGGCACCCGCAATCCTCCACTGACCGGGGCGGGAGAAGCAGCTTGTTAATCCGCCGCTGTTGAAATGCTGTCGTACAGCGCAGCTGGAGGGAGCAGGGGTTATGTTATCCTCTCCTCTGCTCTTTGCTCTCCTCCACAGCTCCCCAGCCGTGACTTGCCAAGCTGATTGAAACACATGGGATGCTACAGGTCCAGTTCTCCAGGATGGTATTTTGGGCAGGATGCTCAGTCTTCCTGAGCTAATATCATACAGGGCTAAATGCAGCACCCGCGCTCTGCCAAACCCCCAGAGAACTGGTGTTTTTCTGTGCCTGCTGTCGCTGCTCGTGTTATTGCTGTAGTTGTAGAAATAATATGCTTTATTGATGACTTTTTATTTCCTGTTGGAGCAGCATAAATATGTATACACACATTGTGAGTATATTCATACAAGTGAAAATTATTGCTAAGCCCAGCCCAAGGAGGACATTAAAATGAAGCTGGATTTGATTTTAAGTAAAGACATAGAGGGATGACATTCAGCCTCTCTAGGATCTGCCTCTATTTGCATTTTTAATGTGTCTGGAACAACCAAATGCATCAGTGTGGGACAAACACAGGGACCAAATCAAAACTCTTGAGTGGTGGCAAACTGCTGTGCTCTCATGCTGGGAAACTGTCCCCTAAATGTGGTGCAGAAGGCTCTTGTTTGGCTCCTGCAAGTGCTGTGCTGGAGCGGGGACACCGCCTGTCCTTAGGGAAGGTCATGTCCTTTGGTTTTGGCTGTCAGACCCCGGCCAAGGCTGCCCCTTTCCAAACCCACACCATCCTGATTCTTCAGACCCTTCCTGCTGTTGCACCTCCGCATTTTGGCTGCATCCGTTCAGCTCTTCAATGCTTCTGCCATGTGCACGTGTGAATTATGCTGTTACCTTCCCTGCTTCACAGGGGCACTGAGGAGGCTGGATGCTTTGGGATCCCTGGATGAAAGAGCCCTTAGAAATGCAAAGGAGGAATATTCCCCATTAGCAAATGCAAGGTGGAAAAGACAACGCAGCAGGAAAGGGCTGGAGTGAAAAAGACAGCAGAGATGAGAGCAGGGATAGAAACGCCCATCACGGAGCAGATAATGCAGGTGGATATGGCAAGAAAAAGCTGAAGTGGGCACTGCCTGTTACAGTTCATTAATGCAGCCAAGTCAGAACACATCAACTCGGTACCAGAAAGAAAATAATTGAATAAATTTCATATAAACAAAATGGCAGGTGCTGCTGAATTTTGCTGGATCAATAGAAAAGGGACCAGCACTTCACAGGATTAGACCCTTCGAGGCTCAGCAAAGTCATAGAGGGTGTCCATGACAAAACAAGGGCTGAAGTCTCAAACTGCCAAGTCTCATTTCCGCACCTCAAGATGTTCTTTTCTGCTGTGTAAAGATTTCTTATAATCTGTAGCTAAGCATCTCCTTGATGACAGCATTCGATTCTGCTTTTCCTTGCAACTCATCCAACGCTGTAAAAATGGCCTTTATCACACTTGGATATCTCTCGTTAATAAAGTGCCAGGAATTCATTAAGTACAAGGACTGAATGGGGTCAGAATGACAAGGAGAAACTCCACCACAAGAGGAAGTCAAGAGGCTGAGCCTCGGCAGCAGCATCCTCTGCAGAGATGGGGCATCGCTCGGGCATGCTTGGAAGGATGCAGGATCCTTCAGGCTCTCGGAGAGCTGTTGAAAGGGAGCTGGAGGCTGGATCCGAGTGCTCCGCTGCCTGGGGGTTTGTAGGGAAACGCTGGCACAGCCTCGTCCCTCTGTGGGTGTTTTCGAGGTGTGAGCGGTTTGAAGGGCGGGCTGGGCAGTGAATAGCGTTGTGCTGCACATCTGCAGCGTGCGCTTTGTTCCCAGGAGTGGGCAGTCAGACACCGCCTCGCAACATTAAAGTGTGTTTCCTGCTGCTCCCCCGAGCCGGCTTAACCCCTCAGTTCATCCATAAAGCAGCTGCCAGCTCGCATGTACCACACCACGGAGCAAGGAAATTCAGGCCGAGATACCTATTTTCACTGCTGTTTTCATGCTTTCGGCAGCTGCACGATGCTTCTGCTGTCCAGTTGTCCAAAAGACCTTCACAATAAATACCACAGAAGCCATTTTAGCTACAGGCTTCATTAAGAAGTTCATTGCTTGCACGCAATGGCTGCTGCCTGATCTCAGAGATACTGCAGTGCTGTATTACGTGTGAAATGGAGAACAATTTTGTGGTAATTTGTGACTTTGAAAAGGAACAGGTTTTGTTTTAAAGGATGAGACTTGAGCTGCTCCAGAGCAGTTAAGGAACTGCCAGTCCTGGGAGTTTTTAAGAACTGGTTAAACAGCCCTTCAGGTCTATGATTTGTACTTTCTTTGAGCTGCTCTTTCAAGAATATGAAGAAAAAGTCTAAAGCAAGTTTCCTAACTAAATTTCCCAGACTAGAAACCACCAGAGAGCATTATAGAAATGAACAACTCTATGATCTAACTAACCAGCCACAAGCAGTACCATTCCTCACGTAAAAGTTTTCAAAAGCAATGAAAAACTCTGGGCATCTCAGGTCTGGGCATTCAGCATTTTCTAGGAACTGAGCTCATCCAGGTCGGGCTGCAATAAGCTGTATTTTCCAGTCCACCTGGGAGTTATCTCATCTCACCCATGCTGTTAGTGGCTCTATGGCGTCATGCCATGACAGAGGATAAACCAAGTCAACAAACCTGAGTTAACAAATTAACACCATTTGTTGAAAGAGAAATCAGAAAAGGCTGGGAGGAATAAAAAGGAAAAACCTCCAAAACAAATCAACAGCCTCAAAGCTGAGTAAGTCACTTCTACCACACAACCAAATTACCTCCTAATAGCTCCACAAACCTTAGGAAGGGAGTGAAATCAGAGCCACGCGCTCTGCCGCAGCAGCACGCTGTGCTGCTTAATGAATTCCTATTGTTCTTTACCTGCTTTGTTCCTGGGCGGCTGTGCCGGCGTCTTCCTGCTGATGAACACGGGCTGCTGTGTTAGACTTTGGGAAGGTGCGGATGCACCCACAGTGACTGCAAATAGTCCGTAAATCCCTCCAGAGAGGGGACGGTTGTCTGTCTTCCATCTGCCTTTGCGAGCTTCATCTACACTGGCATATGGGACAGGAGCAGGGACGGGGCATTTCTTGAGTAGACTTCACAATTGGCAAAACTCTCCCTGGCATTACGCTGGCCTGTACCAACAAGTGCTGTCCCAGGGCACGGCTTGAGAGTGGCTCAGGACAGGAACCTTTTCTTCCACAACAAGAACAACTATTGGAATGTTTGCTGGGAACAGCATCAGGGCCATTTCAGCAGTTCAGAGCATACACAGCCCTGTTTAATGGCACAGGCCCATGGCTGAACATTGCCCAATTTGCTGGTGTAAATATACTCATAGGCTGTTGTTTATGATCACCTACACCACAAAAATTGTAACGGAGACTCCATCTCTGCCACAGCCCCGGCAAAGAGCCCTTTGATGGTGCTACATGTTCAGCACAGCTTCTGTGAAATCTATTTCTGGCTCCAAATCCAGCATTAGCAGAACTGATGGGAGTGTGTTACCAGGCTAGAACAGCCTTTACATTGAGCAGTTGGCGCTATAGGAATGGGAGACGCTTTCTCTGGTTGTCTAATGCAGAGCAGTGGTGGTTGTAGCAGTATTGAGTGTTGCGGTACCATGAGGTCCTGGCTGGTTTGAAACCACCAGTGACCTTAATGTAGTGGGAACATCTTCCTCAGCCTTCATCCAGTCTCTGCTTTCCCCAGGGAGATGACTTCGGTGATACGGTCACAGTCTGTGAGATGCTGAGCTACAAAACTTCAGCAAACACTTGGCAGCCAACGGGCAGTAGCTTCTGCCCCCTCTGCAAGTGGATCTGAGCTCCTGCCTGAAGCAGGACTTGTATATTCTGTATTTTATTCTGTGCCCAGCATCTGAAAGCCACCAGCATCCCTACGAGCCTTCCCTTGCCAGTGCTGCTTCAAACCAAGTGCAACAGCGGCAGTGCAGGCGTAGGAGCCATCCCCAGGGGATATTGGTTCTTCCTTCGCTGTTGAGTGAAGGTAAAATATAATCTCTGCTGCTGTGTTGAGAGGAGCACAGGAAGGATTCTGCCTGTCTGGATACTCTAATTAATCAGATTTGGTTCAGTTCCCTCGTCTTGGCTCTGAGCTGCGCATTAGTTCACGACCAAGCGCTGCACCGAGGAAGGCTGATGTTTTCCCTTCTCTCCTGCCAGGCAGGGGAAAGCAATGCAAGAGGGTTTGGAAAGCCACTGCTGAGTGATCTTGCTCTTAATTGCACTCTGCAGGCTGGATTCCTAAAAGCTGGAGAATGCATCAGGTTGTTCTTGTTTGTTTTTCTGCTGAGTTCATTTAGAAACAGGGGCTCCCACCTTTATACTGAAGAAACATCATTTGTTGCGCTTGCTGTTGCAGCCGCTGAGAGTTGCAGGTACAGGGGAGGGAGGGAATACTAGAAAACCAAACCCAGACACGGGGTGGCTTTTATTCACACAGAGAGCAGCAAAGGCTCAACAGCAGCAAGTAAGAATGTGCCAGCCTGCAATGCGCTCAGACAAAAGGATGTTCCTGAGTATGAACACCCAGGTCCTGTTCATCCTTGTGAACAAATCTGCCACTATGATCTTCCAACCAGCGTGTCCTGACACGGGTCTCACACCTTGGGAGTAGGTCTGGCTCGGCTGCAGAACAGCATCCATGTGCATTTTAACCTGGAGTCTGGATGAAAATCTCCATATTGTCATAAGGCTGTGCAGGTTGGGTTACTACAGCTCTGCATTTGCTCACCTGGGTGAAATGCAAGTGGATGCAGGTGTTGGTAATTCCCACCATAAAAAGCGAGCCCTCCACTGCCTGCACCCAGCTGGGGAGCAGTCCTGCTGTAAATCACCGTGTGAGGCAGAGGATGGGTGAGTGGTTGTCTCAAAGGGGGCTGGAAGTGTTTGGCACCTCTGGAGAGCCGGGTGTTGGGCTGTAGTGAAAGATAAAGAGAAATGAATACGATCCATTTGTGTTTCTGAGGGACCAGTGCCTCCGGAGAGGGCAAGAATACAAATCTCCTCTCTGTTTGCAAAAGGTTTTTGGACTATAACAAAGAGGCACCATGTGCCTGTCCATGGAGGTTGAACATCTGCACAGGCTGATGCAACTCCCTGTGCTACCAAAGACCCAGTTATAAAACGTGTTTCTGGCTGCATTATCATTATTTATACATTTGCTGAAGAAACAGAGATGATCTTGCCTGCAAATGGCTTAAAGAATGTGTTTTATTTTAGAGGAGTCAGGGACATAAATAGCCCCATTATGCTGAGATGCTGTAAGCAGGACTGAGATAAGGCTTGCATGGAACTGATTTTTCTGGAGAGTTTGTGCAGAGATCAATTACACTCCCGTTTTCTTAAAAAAACACAATAAATTGTGGCCTGGGGTGTGATTTGGCTCCATTCCTGAAACTGTTTGTATCCAAGGACACAAGAGGCTCCTCAGTACGTAACAGCTCGAAATCGAAGTGTGCAGGTCTGCTCTGGTTAGCTGGAGGGCTATGTCTAGGATTGTGTTCGAAGACAAGGATACATGGGACATGTGGGGTTTAGGGGACTGTGCCAGTTTGCAGTGTGGCAGATACAGGGGGGACTCACCCGTGCTGGGAGCTGTACAAACACAGCAAAACCAGCCGCTCTGTCTCAGGACTCACTGTTTCCTGCTAAACCCATTGCACAGCTTTCCTCGTTCCCAGCATCAGCTGAAGGCATCAGTTTTGCATGGAAGCAGAGAGCAGTTTCTTCTTGGGCCACACAGAACTACCCCATCGCCAAGTCCATCCCAGCTCCCAGAGTATCCACATACGAGTAATGTCACCCATCCCACATAACCTCTCCCCATTCTTCACCCCATACTTAGAGAAATTTAAGATGCAGCTTTGGTGTTTTTCAGTTAAATCTCTTTTCTAATAGTTTTCATCATCCCAGGACCGCCGTGATGGTTAGCACCGAGCTGAAATGCTGCAGAGCACAGCGTTGATACAGTGCAATACAGTGATACAGTGTGCAAATGGAAATGAATGCATTGAGAAGGCAGAGCTTGGGGAAAGTTAACAATTTCATTAAATTACCTTTAAAAGCTATGCTGTTTGTCAGGTGTCAGGAGCACGCTAACAGCAGTGGTGACGTGAACGGTACTGATGGCCTGATGCTGCGGTGGGAGCAGCATTATTTTTAGCCTGATTAAGTCCTACTTTGGATTTTTAACCTAGTTACCAGATGTAGATAAAAACAAAACGAACGCAATGTGTTCCCCGCAGCGCGATGTCCTCGGGCGCTGGCGCAGGTGGCTTTCAAGAGCAAATGAAATGTAATGAACGGTGTACGAGAGGACGTAAGGAGATTGGATTTGTTTTAATGGTTTTCTATAAATACTCTGTCTGGCTGCTAAATGCAAGTGATTATTCTTGTGCTGGCCCCCAAAAGCCTCAAACGGCCCCTTCTACCTAAGGCAAAAGGTGATGTTGAGGGATCAGGAGGTGCCATGGGAGCACCTGCGTGTGTTTCTGCGCTGTTTGGGGCTTTGGGGTCGGGTGACTAATTGCATGACAGTTTGCAGCGTGCGTAACTTCAGGGACTCGGTTCCCCAAGGATTTCTGGGCTTTTCTCATTCAGCTTCGTGCATCCCTGTCCTGGCTGAAGGCTGCGCTGGCGCCTCCCGCCAGAGCCGGTCCGAGGGTGGTGATCGCACCCCAGCTTCCCGAAACCGCGTCTGGGAGCACTTCCCTCGCTCCTCCCGAGGGGATCAGTGCTGGCCGCCCTAAGGGGGTCTGAGCACCGCAGCAGATGTGATCTGGCTGCCCGAACGCCAAGTGAAGAGCAGAACGCTCCTTGGAGCCAGCGCGAGCAAAGGCGGTATCCATCCCCCTGCCGCTCCTCTGCTGCCAGGCGGGGCTGGCGGGGCGATGAACGTTTCCTCCCAGCACAGGGCCCTGACGGGACTGGGCTGATTTTTGCCGCATCCGTTGCAGAGGTCTGTGCTGAGCGATGCTCACCCCACACCTGCACCTGAGACAGGACAAGGCTCTGCTGTTTGTCCAAAGGGTGATGAGTACCATTCATGTGAAAGTACAGAGCAGGGACATGTCCCCATGTCCCCGTCCCTCTGGGGAGAGCTGGAAGATGCACAGTGGAGAGCAGACCACCCCCATTAGACCCAATTAAAAGCAATAGTTGAATAACAAACATTTACTTGTCTGCAGAGCAGATGAATCTCTGCTTGGCTCTAATCCTGTCCATGATACACTGCAGGACCTTATATCTTGTCTTGCCTCTTCCTGCCTCAGTTTCTTCATCTGTTAAAGGGCTTAAACAGCACTTACAGGAATATGGAATGAGGAAAAAAATAATTTAATATCCCATAATAGGAGCTGACCAACATGTATGAGTTGACTTTTACAGGAGTCTGAAGTAATCCTCCTCCACCAAAAATCTGTAACTGCCTCCACTTTTCTCATGAAAAACCAGAACTGACCACAGAAGAGCCCTCAGCTGCTGAGGTGTGACTGCGGTCCATGGGGGTTTGGGACCTTTCCTCTGTTTTGTTCCCCTTTCCGTTGGCAGAAAGGAGGGAGGTGGGAGTGAGGATGGGTATGTGCGGGCGGGAATGTTTCCTTCTCTTTTCACACATGCTCTCAGATACGGTAATTAAAAGAACATGCATTCCCAAAGCTTCTCTTTGGAAAAAAAAATGTTTTTCATTAAAAACAACCTCAGCTTTGATTGAAAACTTCCCTGTAGTTCACATCATCACTCTTGCTTGTCTGTTGTGTTCGGTTTTGGGTAACAGCATCACTTCTGCTTCTTTTTTTCACGGAACCACTTATTTCCCCTTAGAAACAACCAGATGGCATCAAAGCGTCCGCCCGCACCGGCTGGGCTGTGCCGGGCTGGTGGCAGCAACCGCTTCCGAAAGGGACGTGACGCGCAGCGTCGCATCCGTTGCGCCGGGCAGATGGGGAACGTTGTCCCCGGCCTCCTCGTTAAGCTTCAGCCCTGTTGCTACAGGCTCGTTCTCCCAGAAGGAAGACGCTGACGTGGTTTGAATTAGTGATTGTGCCGTGGGAGAAGCTTCTAATGAAGTAATGAGAAGATAAAGATGCAGGCCAGGCAGACCCTACCTTGACCTAGTGACACACATGCAGAACCACTTGTTGCATTGTACTCATTAGGAGTTAATTAGCTCTGATGAGGAAAACACCTTTGTTTCTAGTCATTGCAGAAAAGCCCAGGAGCTGGGTCCCAGAAAGCCCTGAAGCACAAGGTTCCATATCCATAATGTTGCCTCTGGACTGTATTTTTCTTCTTGACATTTTTCTTCTCACTCATTGAGTATTAAGTGACCTATCAAATTCACTTTGAAATGAATAATAAGATCACGACTCTAATGCTTTCCTCTTCGCCTGCATCGGGCTTTGCACTGACAGGATCCGTGCTGATGTTTCCCCTTCTTTCTTTCTTCTTAAATGCAAAAGGCCAAAAATAAAGGGGGGGGGGTGAAGGGGTAGAAAAGCAAGATGTTTAAAATTTAAACTCCATGGAAGTAATGGTGTTCAGCACCGAGATCTCCCTGCACGCCACCAGGCACCGTGGAAATGCTCCTGACATCCAAGCTCCAGCAGCAGCGGGAGCATTCACTGCGGATTCGGGCTGTGATTTTCACCCCCCTTGAATGTTAATGGTACATCATTCTTCGGGATCCCAGAATAACTGAAAAGCTTAAAGTATCTGTGAGAGGCTACAGGTGGATTTAGATGGACAACGGGGCAGAAATGTTGAAGTGGTGCCGGCCAGCTCTGCAGTCACCCTGCTGCTCTCAAGTCTTTAGACTTTTTATCACAGGAACATTAGAAAATGAGTGGGGCAGTCTGACACGGGTAGGGGCAGCTGCCCATGGGCAGAAGAAAGATATTGCAGCTGCTGTTTCTGTGGCTCTTTCGCTTTTTCCTTCCTTCAGCTCACGGAGGTTTTGAAAGACAGTGATTTCCTGGTGTCCTGCACAGCTGGGAGTTGCAGTCTGGACAATTTGGATTTTCTCAGCATCAGGGGTTTCCCTCTGTGCCTCAGTTTCCCATTTTCTATATGCTGATATTTGCCCAATGCTCAGTGAGTCATGGAAATGTCCCATTCCCCAGCAGTGACCAGCGGTGCACTGAACCTCATACAGACCCAGAGCTAAAACCAGGCTCCTATTGCCCTGCCCAGATGACCAAGCTCAATCCAATGAACACATCACTTCTAAAAAAGTGCAGTGTTTGCTTTCTTCTCCTTGCCATCCACACTTGTGGTACTGAGGTGCACAGTGCAAGGAAACTAAATAACCCCAGTGAAAATTTTCCCAAGCTTTCTTAAAACAGTTTGCTCGTGCACGTGTGGGGTTTGCAATGTGGGGATAAAGGTGGCCTTGGCTTTTGTGAAAATGCACGGAAAACCTCCACGAAGAAGGGACCCTTAGGCTCTATAGTGCTTTTTCTAAAATGTATTATCTTTTCAGGGTGGAGATGTCTGCTGCCTGGCTCACTCCTGCTGCAGGACTGACGGAGAGGCAAACTTGCCTGCGAGACACTGCTGTGATTAAAATGTTGGGCAGATCCTCGAAGGATGAAGCAGCAATTTCTGGCTCACAGCTGCAGGAAAGGAACAACAAGCAGGAGGAAAAAAAACCTGAAACACTCAAGATCTGGAAAATCTGCTGGTAAATACTAATTGTTCTTCCTCCTTTTATTTCTCTGCTTTTGAACTTCGGTCTTGGTCTTTTGTTAATAACTACGTGGGTATCAGCCCCGAGCAGCACAGGGGATGCAGGGGCCTCCCGAGCTCCGTCCCGGGGCTCGACACAATCCAGCCGGTGACCTCGGCACAGACATTTCACCTCTCTGCCCCAGCCTTGCCGAGCCCCGTGATGGATTTCAGCTCCTGGGAGAGCTGCAGGGATGACATGATGGTTGCGAGGAGCCTCTAGGATGCAAAAGCAAGTTGTTTCTTCTCTGGAGTGGGGGCTGGTGGGGAAATAATAACCCTGATCTGACCTCCTTTCCCAGCCCTTTCACAGAGTCGCCTCTGAGTTCATGCCCCTGCGCAGCCTCCCACATCCTCTATCATTTAAAAGGAGCATTTTGAGTGCACGCTCGCCCTGGATGCTGAGCGGCGTTTCACCCTGTAACCTTTAAGCAAAGGCTCTGTCCTTCCACAGAACTCGGCTTGTTTGCTTGTAAAACCAGGGGGGAAAGATTTGTGATGGTAGGGATGGGTTTCCAGCCCCTCGGTGATGTGGGGAAGCCTCTCCCTGTGGAGCCAGCACTTCCCTGCTCATCAATATCCTTGCAAAGATCAGGATCTGCTAATGACAGCAATAAGCCACAGATAAAGCCTGAGAGAGAGCAGTGAGTGAATGTTTTAACTCTCTTTATAGCAGAAAACTTTCTGGAGGCCATTCAGACTTAATTGCTGGGGATTAGGGTGACTACACTTCAGACCCAAAAGACTAGGATCTCTTATAGGATGGAAATTCCCTGGCTAAACGCTCCTTTCTGTTAATAACAGTGGTGGGGAGTGAAAAGAGAGAAGAATATGGCTCTTCTGCTCCCATTTCCAGAGATCTTCTGGTCCCCCTCAAGTGGCATTTGTGCCTTATTTTAATGAGCCCACATTCCACCAAAGTCAAATGAGTTCTTGAACCATTGACCTTAATGGGATTTTGTGTTGTCAGAATAGTAGGCAAAGATTATTGCTTATATTATACTGTGCACACAGACAATATGAATAAAATGAGGGCTGATCCACCCTGCAGGATTACAGCGTTGTTCTGCAAGTGCTCCTGGTAATCAGAGCGTGGAACAAGCCATAAAAAGAAGCACAGTGGTTACAGATGAAACAGCACTAGGTAATTTTATGATCACTAATAACCTTTGATGCTGTGCAAACTAAGACCATGATAAGGGTAACAAACCCTCATGCTTCAGGACATAGGAACACTTGCAGGCGAAGAGGAATTCATTTTGGTTTGCCCACTGAACAACCAGCTAAGTGCTTTATGGGTGCTTCTGCCCTTTCTCTGAAGCTTCAAGCCTTATCTGCACTTTGGAGTGCAATGGAACCCAATAGAAAATGTTTTACTCAGACATGGGATTTTACTGCCTGATACAGTGATTTTCATTATCTTAAATCCCATAAAAATAAATGGGATGTCTGCTCCATTAAGCTCATTGTTTTTTTTGGCCCCAAAGAGTGATAGGGTTGATGTATCTGAAAAGGCAAGGGCAAAGTTCTCAGCCTAGGTGCATGCTGTTAGAATTATATGAATGTGAACCAGATTGGGACTCTCTGCCTTTGTTTCTAGTACAGCAGTATCAGCTATGAATTTACTCACCAAAATACAAGGGAAATGGAGGTCCTGAAGGACTGATTCAGTTTCATGAAGTATTTTCTTTGCTAAAGACACAGGCAGAATGACAGAATGAGCCCTGAACATCACCTGAAAGAAGCTGTGCAAACAGGTTGCTATATGTTATTAACTCCCGGTGGGTACACCCTTCCTCTGGAATAAAAGCATCTAAATTACCCACAGGAAATTTAAATGGATTTAGCTCATTTAGAACAGGGATCTTAATTTTAGATGTGTTTTGCTGTAAGATTCGCTCCCATATTAATCCAGTTTAACTTGAGCACTAAGTGTGAAATGCAGACTTTGTGCTGGTAGCAGCATGAGGCTCTTACTGAGATATTGCTCCAATAAAGGGAGCAGAAAGTCCACACAGGAGGAAAAATGACTTTATATATGCCCTGGGTCAGACTCTTCCAGGCATTTTCATGTTGTCCTTGCATATGATAACTTGCAGCAGCAAATGAAGTCTAATGACATTTCTAGGAGAACAATAGTTTTAATGGAGTAGCTTTGCCTTTCTTTCATGAGCAGTGTAATTATAAGGCGGCATTGTGCTAAATGTTTTTGGGTGCTGAAACATTTAATTGATGAGTGTAATATGGGACATGCCACCAAAACGATTTCTAAGTAGGATGAAGCGTAAGAAGTAAATGTGATTAGAATGAAGGCCTCCAGCAGCTCGGGTGTTGCCTTCGGTTCAGTGCGGAGCTGCTCTGCTGGGTCCCTGCGGGGCTCCCGGACAACCTGGCCGGTGTCAGGTCCTTCCCTTGCTGGGCACGAGTGGCCGCCCACACAGGGCAGGTGTGCCCTTCTCTATTTAAAGAGGAAAGAGCAGAGATCTCTAGCAACAGGCTATGGGAAAAAAAAAAAGAGAAAAGGAAAAAGATCTGTGGGAGAAAGGAGTCATCTGAGCTCAACAAACGGTGGTTTAATTAAATGTATCTCCCCGAGGGCCCCGTCGCCAGGCAGGTACGGGCTGAGCCGTCGGCGGCGCTGGCTGCGCTGCTGCGAGGTGAGCGGTGCAGGCACCGCGCTGTGCACGAGCTGTAATTCTGCGATTCCTGCGGCAGCGCAAGATCTGAATGAGCATCACCAGTGAGGACTGCAGGGTCTGCTCGTCAGTGCCCTCAGGACGCTGCTCCAGGGCTTGGCGAGAGGCCCCACAGGGAGCAGGGGACAAGGGGCACTGGGAATGTTGCCTGGCGTGAATGCTGCCTTCAGGAGAAGAGGAGATGGAGGAGGTCCATCCAAAATATTAGGATGTTCTTCGGTGCTTTTTCAGTCTGTTTTAGATGCAGAATGTGGCAGACTGGCCGTCAAAGAAGTGGAAAATGGTGTAAAACCTTAGGGAGATACCTTAAAAATGCAGGAAGCAGTTAGCCGCTCACTCCCTGCTGCAAGTGCCAAGATACTAACCCTGCTGTGTGCATCCCTGTAAATGCACCTGCAGAAGGCAGAGGGAGGGGAAGGGGCTGAGATCCCCAGCTCCATGCAACCCGCTCAGCTGCCTCTGCAGGGTCTGCAGTGTCCTGCAAACCTCGGGGCAGCAGCTCTGTGCGAGGGGGCAGGGTGCAAAGCAACATTGGCTTTCCTGCTGGAAGAGTTGTCTTATGTGAGGTTCTGCTAACGGTCTAAGCAGCGCCGGTAGCCCTGGAGATGGGCAAACTTGAGAGTGACCAGTGGAAACCAGGAGCAGCCCCTCACTGTGCACGTGGGGATGTGCCCTTAGAAGTATGATGCTCTGTTTTTCAGAGAACGCACTGTCGCCTTTGACGTTTGGGGGATCTCAGCCTGTTTTCCAAGAGGAATGACATTCATCAGCCACATTTATGGAGCTAAAACCACCTTTCTTTGAATCGAAGGCAAGAGGCAGTTTTGTGCTCCCCAGACACACATGCACCCCCACTCCTCTTCTCCCTCGCTCTTTTTGCCTGCTTTCCAAGTAAACTGCCTTTATAGCAAGATTCATCCTGTTTAAATATTAAATAGCAAAGCCATATAAATTAATGGTGCTGTTTTAAAACCCTCCGTTAAAGCCAGGCCTATCAGCAATGACAAATTGTCTCATTATGGGACATTAATTTCTTGTAATTTATTTTAGTGAGTGAAGGTAAATTTATGGTTCCCTTTTCCCTGGGGCAGTTGAGACCCAGGGCCCAGGTCACAGGGAGGTCACCGAGCCCAGAAGAACTGGACTGAACCTCTTGCCAGGCAGGGAGGGAAGGGAGGAGAGAATTAAGGAGAGCAGCCTGCAGCCGGTGCAGGAGCAGCAGCGAGCCCTGCAGTCCCCAGCTCCGCGGTCCCCAGCTGTACCCACGGCGGCTTCCATCTCAGCTCTCTGCAGCCCTCGCATCTCCTCCAGCATTAAATTGCGATGCACACACCAGTGTAAGACAACTGTAAGACCTCCGCCCTGGCGGAGGCACGTTCTTGGAGCATCCACCTGCACAGCATCATCCTGAACTGTCTGTATGTTAAAAACAAGGGGTTTGGGGGCTTTCTCAACCCATCTTGCTCAAAGACGCACAGCACCGTGGGGTAGGGCAGAGGGGTCCAGGTTAACTGTGGTCCTGACTGTTGTTCCCACACCTGCACCTGACAATCTGAAATGGCTTTTGGGCTCATCAGACGATGGGTGGGGATTTTCCTCTCCCCCTTTGCTAACGGTGCACTTTTCACGGCTAACGCAGCACATTTTTGGCTAGATATATATATATATACGTGAAGTAAATAAATTATGCATGAAGGGATTATTTTTTTTTCCTTAAATCCATTATAAACGCAGTTATTACATTTGAATCCTTGATGAGCTATGTACTGCACAAAACTAATTTAATGACTTCTTGATTCCCAAATCAGCGTGTAGAGGCTGCTCAGACCCAGGCTGGGCTTAACCCGCTGAGAAAGCAGTAGAACCGCAGCTGATGTTTCTGAGGCACCTCCTGTTCCACAGGGCTAACGGAGTGGTTTATAATGCCGCACTGATATTTTCACACCTGGATGCGTAGATCCCGGCCCAGAGATCCCAAGTGAGTGTGGTTCGTCATGAGCTGCTCAGCAAATGACTTTTTTTTAGCTTTGAAAAGGCAGTTTTACTTACAGGTTGGAAATGAGGTTGCAGCAGCCCCGGTGGGGCTGTAAGTGGGTTACTGTGATCGCGGGTCGGTCCTGCCCTTCCTCCTCCACACCTCGGAAAGTGGGTCTTCCCGTCCCAAAGGAGAGCTGGGGAAAGCAGGGCAGGGAGGCTGGCGTTCGGCAGGGAGATGTGTTTGTGACGTTAGATGTTTGCAAAAGGAAAACACAAGGAGAAATTATATGTTGTACTGGGGAAAAATATTTGCTTAGTGAAAACCTGCACAGGGCAGGGAGCCCTCGAGCGCTGGTGCAAACGGGATTTCTGCTTTTCAACAGAGAACTGGGGACGGCAAGAACTGCTCCCCGCTCTGGCTCATCATCTACAAAGACTTTGCCTCCTCAGATAACACTTCACTGGCCTGAAAGATGCTGAGATATTTCCAGCCCTGCTCTGATATTTGCACCCCCCTCCAAGGAAGGACGTTCCTGCTATGGAGGGGAATGCAGCAGGGGCTGCAGGGAGATGTACCATGCCCGAGCAGCCATGCCTGGAAATGACTGCATGGCATACAGGCCTGTGAAATGATTTCCCTTGCAGTAAACTGTGAGCATCGAGTCCTGATCTGCCTTTTAACAAAAAGAAAGAACACCGGCACGCCAGCAGCGTGCACACACTCACCGGAGGGAAAACGCTTTTCACATCAGTGCATGGCTACCTGCTTCCACAAGATGTAATTTCCCCCGCAATTGCCTTCTGCTCCATTAGCGCTTGCTGAAGACACAGACCATTGCTGCTCCTCAAAGCACAGCCTGCGCTTGCTGTTCCAACAGCCAGCTGCCCGAATGAAAGCAAAAGCTTCACTGCGGGGTAAATGACAAGGCTTGGGCTCTTCTCTGGAGCATGGACACATGCCTATCAAGTCACCGGGTGTTTGCTAAGGGATGGTAATTTGCCTGTTGTCTGCTGGTTATAGGACCTGTAGCTTTGCTTAATCCTTTGGTGAAGTGAAAAGTTATATGACCTTGCACTTGCCTCTGTGCTGTGTCTGCACAACACAGACAGCCTGGGGTGAGTTCTGCAGACATGAGAGCTCAAAGGGAACCCCAGATACAGGTCTGCAGGGGCTTTTATTACACATCTTGTTCCAAAAAGCAAGCAAGTAAATTAATGTCAAAACATGGCTGTTGTCTGAGGCTCAGAAGGTGGTGTAAGGGTCCTGCAAGGATAAGGGGTGGCAGGGGTTTGCTCCATCGTACTGGAATGATCCAAGGCTGTCACAACCCACCCCTGTCCCTGCCCCATGTCCTGAGACCCTCATCTCCATGTCCAGCCCTCCAGGGCTGGTGACTCCAGCACTGCCCTGGGCAGCCTGTTCAATGCCCCACAGCCCTTTCCTCTGCTCTCTCATGGGGATACCTACTCAGCTTCTAGTTCTGGGAATGAAGGTGCTTCCTTACCTTGCAATGTTCCCAAAGCCTGTGTTGCTGTCACCTGTCACATGCTGCAGATCAGAGCTGGGGACTTCACCCAGCCTGAAAAAACAACTTTAGGTCTGTCAGGAGCACTTTGGAGAGGGCACCAACCTGCAGGTCAGTCCCTGCCTGTGTCAGTGTGGAGGCGCTGGGGGGGAATGGACATCCCCTTACAGGGACAACTGTGAGGCGGCTGGGCTCCCGTGATGAGCTTCTATCTGCTCCGGGAAGGTTTCATGTTTAATAGCAACACAGCTCCTGCGTGGCGTGAAGCTTCTCAGGAGGGCACGACCTTCGCTGCCCCCGCTGCCCCTGCAGAGCGTCCCCGCCGCCAGCACCAGCACCCTGCCGCAGCGCCGGGATTCATCGTGCCGGCGCCCGGCTCTGGTCTGGGCTGACAGGAGGGGACGTGACGGTGAGCAAAGGCAGCACCTTTGGAGTCCAGGAGAAATTAAATCAAGTCTAAATTAAATCCAGCCTAAATTCCTGAGGAGAATCAAACCTGGCTTACCTAAATGTTGGAGGAGCTCCACAAATACAGACAGAGTGAGTAAAGAGGAAATAATACTTCTCAAGCCTCCAGCTTTGTTACACACCTTATAAATGATTTATTTTTAATTATGAAAAGAGCTACAAGCAGCGTAAATGCAAACAGCTTACATTTTATGTTGCTTACAACCAAATTTGAATCTTTTCTTCATTTATTTTGGTGTGATCTTGTAATCAGTTCCTTTCCCACATGGAAAGGAGACAGTTTCAGTCCAAGGTGATGATTTTGGGGTTAAAGGAAGGGTTTTGAATGATCAGAGTGAAGTCTCCAGCACAGGCTGCCTGGCTCTGAGGACACTGAATCTGCTGAAATATATATATATATAAAGTATATGTATATATAAAAGATTGGCATTGCAGCAGAGAGGTTTGTGGTGGAGCAGCAGTGCCTGCAGTTGCTGGTGGTCTGCAGAACAGCAGTGCAGGGCTGAGTGGCACAACCTCTGCTCCTGGAGCAGCTGGGAGATGTCAGAGCAGCAGCAAACGTCACCTCTCGGTGTCCTAGAGAAACCGAGATGGATGTGAACACAGAGCAAGCTCCTGGGAGCAAAGGAAAGCTCGGAAACCTTCAGTGAGACCCCTGAAGCCAATCCAGCACTGCTGTTTGTACATCGCTCCGCATGTAGATCAGGACACTTGTGCTTCACTCTCTTTTTTCCAGCTTCTGTGAGAGATTTTGGAAGCCTTGACCCTTCAGGGACAGCCGTTCCTCCTGGCCGCCGCTACCTGCACGGCTGCCCGCAATTACACACCACATTAGCGGTGTTATTGAGATTACGTTCTGCCAGCTACACAAATGAGCCGCTCTCCTTCCAGCAGCCAGAGGCACAAAGGACCCTTCGGAGAGGGGACTTGGCAATTAAACCAAAAAACAAGAGCCCCCAGGTCGTGGTTAGAGGCAAATGGCAGCAAGCAGCGCAAACCGGCAGCAACGTGGCTTGGACAGGGCTGGACATGGAGATGAGGTTCTCAGGACGTGGGGCACTGCCAGGGTGGGTTATGGGTGAACTCGGTGATCTTTTCCAACCAAAATGATTCCATGATTCTAAGTCGGTATCTCCATGAGAGCAGCAGTGCTGAGCAGGGCATGAGAACCCATCTGTGACACATGCTTCACGGCCCAGAAATAGCCAGGAGAGCCTCAGACTGCTGCATTTTGGTCCCCTCTCTGCTACTTGTCAGATTTTATTTAGTACGTCATGGTGTTCCCGTGTCTCAGTTTCCCCAGCACAATAGGGATAGTGTTAGTGACTTATCGTGGCCAGTCTTGCGGAGTTAGGGGTGGAGAAGGCAGTTTCAGAGCTCTTTGCTCGCTGGCTCCAACATCCACCTTTCCTGGACACTTCCTGACCAGACAGCAAAATGTGACTCGGGTTTTGCTGGGCGCGCTGGGCTGTGGACACCCCATACGGCCTTTTTACATTCCTTCCAGCGCAAAATGGCAGAGAGGGGACAGATTAAAAAACCACCTTTAATCTAACTTCTCCCTCAAGCCGGATGAGTGTGTCTGTACGTCCACAGCCCACATCAACAGATTTCGGGTTAATTTCCCGTTCCCTAATGACTGACAAATGGTGTACAAAGCACTGGAGAATCAATAGAGCTTGACCTGGGGACTTTATATCCTCAGGGGTCAACTCGTCTGTGACAGGTCTGAGACCCTGAGAGCGTGGAAACCCAGAGATGTGCCAGATGTTGCAGGCGCTTGAGGTATTCCAAGACCTTGTATAAATTTAACCCGTGTCATATGTATCTGTGCAGGGCTCAGGGGAATCCCAGGGCTAAAATTGCTGACGGGGATAATTAATGTTAATCCCAGTTAAACTGGCAAGTCTAGAGGCGACTCAGTGACC
The DNA here is from genome assembly GCF_963082525.1 of Nesoenas mayeri. Taxonomy (NCBI): domain Eukaryota; kingdom Metazoa; phylum Chordata; class Aves; order Columbiformes; family Columbidae; genus Nesoenas; species Nesoenas mayeri. The sequence continues at coordinate 7,074,689 of NC_137571.1, forward strand.
TGCTGGGACCAATATCGTTATGTTTTCATCTGAACTGGTGGGACGAGGCTGAGCGGGGGGAACCAGGAGACCTCCAGCTCTCGGGAGCTTTGTACACATCGAGATTTTGGTGTAGTGCTTGGGAATATTTCAAAGTAAGACTGTAAGTTGATTTGTGAGACTAGAAATTAAGTTGGCATCACAGACACGTATCATGCCCAGGAAATTGCAGGGAAAATGTAGACATGGCACACAATGTCCTTCTGGTTCTCATCTCCTCCTGCAGGAAATAGTGGAATCTGGGAAGTTCCCCAGGTGGAAACCTTCTTGCACTAAAGTGATGGAGAGCTTTTGAGAGAAATACACAGAGTTTCAGCATTGCTTGTGAATTTAGCTGAGGATTTCGATGCTGATCGTGAGGGTGGTTCAGAGGAGCAGGGTCAGGTCTCCAGAGTCTCTCCTGATGCCCTTGGAAATCTCAGCTTTGCTCTGGAAATCTGGACCACACAATGTGTTTCTAGCAAGATTAATTGTCGGCTTCAGACATATCAGAGCTGTTTCTCCTGTGATATTTGCCTCTTCGCTTCTTGATTTCTCAGAAAGCAGTTTCCAGATTCTTGCCACGAAGCAGCTGCCTCCGCAGTTGAATTTTGAAGACAAGGTCTTGACTTGGTGCAATTTATCCATTGGCCTCACTTGTGCCTCTCAGAATTCCTCCTCCTTAGCAGAGGGAACATTGGACATGATGGATGCCAAGCGCAGCTGTGTGTATTTCATTTGGATTAGTCCTAAGGCCAGCTCAGATCTCTTGTTTCCTGCAAGACAATTTGCTGTGCACGCTGCTGCGGTTGTAGGACCATGCAACACCTCTGTAATTGCCATAGCAACATGGAGCAAAGCAGGTTGGTTCAGGTCTGCGGGAACAGGGATGAAAAATAGAGAAATGAAGGTGAAAGCGATTCTGCCCGAACAACGCCCCTACAGCCTGAGATGGTCCTGCAGAAACCCAGACCACAGCACCTTACCGTCCGGCCATAATGACAGGTTGAGCTCTGGCACAGCTTTACCAAAGCTGCCCTGTCTGGATTTAAGGATTTCAGGGGATGCAGATACCGCTATATCTCCTGGTAATTGCTTCTGATGCTTTATTACCTTCTCTGTTGAGCCCTTGCTCTGCTGGAAGGGTTTGTCTCGGCTGGCGTGTGGGGTGCAGGTTGTTGTGTGGTTAAGGACGGGGTTCAGCCCCAGGCTGGGATACCCACATTTAGGTGTCTGAACATGGGTGGCTACACACGTTTATGTGTCCAAGCTCACGTTTTGGTCAGCGCAGATGGATTCTGTTTTCTTTGACTTTAATTGCTTTTTGGCAAGGCCTCAGTGGGTGCATTTTGGCTTTTTAAAAGCCACATTTTACGATCACAGCACCTTCTGCTCTTATGAACTCTCCGCAGTTCACAGGCTGCAGGTTGACTAAACCAACCCCAGACAGGTTCAGGCACCACTCCCATGTTAAACCTTTTATTTCGGCACACTCGGCAAATGTTTCTCACACCGCGGTTGAGAGACTGGTAAATACACAGTCAAAGTATTGGCTGGTGATGCTCATGGCAGCCTTTGCTTTGATGGCCCCTTGAAAGTATTCCTGTGCTCTAACCCTCCCTCACCTTCTCCGGTGTATGACCGCGAAATTTAAGCCAAATTCTGGTGTGATCTTTTGTCTCGATTTCAATTCCTGTAATAATTAGCCATGAATGATTTTTTTTCTTTTTTTCAGGCTGTAATGCATTATTATCAGATTAGTATGCTAATTTATACTACAAAGAAATTAAAGCATTTGCCGTGGCATTAAGTTATTACTTTAGATATAAATCCCTTGTGGCAATACAGAGTAACTCTCCATTTTAATGCCAGGCTCAGGGGTGTGCAAGCGACAAATGATCTCCCCAGCACAGAGTTTTTAGGGACAAATTCAGTCAGTTTTCATGGTGTCTGCATGATGTTTTTAATCAGTGTGGCAAACAGCAGGATGCATGTTTTAATTGTTTCCAGTCATCTGGGTTCAGTGGCATCCTTTTGGGCCACAGACGTGAACCCAGCCGAGCAAAGAGACCCATTAGACACAGAGTCTGGGCGAGCAGGTCCTGTTGAACTGAGTTGAAAAATACTGATGGCAGAGAGATTTTCACCCAGGAAAGCACAAAAAATGAATAGTTCCATCTTTTTCATTTCCCTCCCATAACATACAGACATTTTTTTAACGTTACTCAAACATTTTGTCTCCCAAGATAAAGACCATTCCTATTAAAAATTGAGACTTCAGATTCTAGGCTGGATCCTGGGAGAGACTGGGCAGGTACAAGATAATATTTCCACAATGTGACAGCAACATCTTTAGAACTTTCTCTGCCTCGGGGAGTTTTTAAACCTGGGCTGTTGGGCTTTGGATTAGGACTGAAAAAGGAGCTCAAATGTCAGGATTTCCAACGGGACAGAGAGTTTGGTTTTCAGCCAGTGCTGATAAACGAGCTGGTTCAGATCTCAGCTCTGACCAGGCTGGTGCTGCCATCTGCTTTGGTGAAGATCTGAGCCCAGAGCAGCCCCTGGGCTGTGGTGGTGCATGATGGGCAAAACCACCTCATCACCGTCCCATGGACAGTCTTATTTTTCTGAGCTTTTCAAGGAAGGAGCCAAAGGGTTTTTTAGGTCACATACCCAGTTAGACCCCAAAAATCACCCAGGATTTTCACAAGCAGGTCAGCAGCAGAGAAAGACAAGAGAGGTGATGGATGAGTGGATGGGACCCGTTGGGTCACCAGTTCCCCCAGTCCTGGGCTGCAGGTTACAGGTACTTTGTCCAAAATAGCTCATGGGAGCCTTGTTTTCCAGCCCCGCTCTGGAGCTGAGCACCAGGCAGTACAGAGCCAGTGCCAGCAGCTGTCAAGGGAGGGCAGGATTAGTGCGTTCCCTGGTGCTTCACTGATCCCCGAGCTGTCGGAGATGCTGAGATCTTCACCCACGAAAAGTGTCTTTCAATTAGTGTCTTGCAGAACCTAAACCAGCAGCGCTGAAAGGCTGCTGCTTCCCACCGGCATTCACATGCAGAACAGCACTCCCGTTATTGCCGTCCGCAGCACCAGGCTGTCACCCCTGTCTTTAATTGCTAATTATGTTTTCATTATATTTACAGCATTAAATTTTTTTAGTGATTACTGGCCAGAGCTGATTTGCACAGGCATTTGGATGAATTATTTTATCAGAAATCAACACGCGCTGCCAGAGCGCTTGCTCATGCCTGTATTTTCATCAAAGAAAGGAGTAGAAGCGACTAATTGTTTTCAGTCCCTCAGCCTTGGAAACTGTTGCTTTGTGCAGAAGATGACAGCAGCGATGGGCCAATAGACACATAACGAGCCGCTCTGGCTGCGCTTTGCTGCGGAGCCTAAAGCATCGCAGGGACATGCAAGAGGGACTTGGGCTGGTAGGGTTAGAGTGATTGTCTGATGATGTTGAGGTTGTACAGCCCTGAGTGACCATAAAAACCATAAAAAAGGATCAACCCTGCTTTTGGATCAACAGACTCTTTCCAGCATCAGCTACCGAGCAACGTGGTGCAGTGGTCCTGTTCCTTTCGCCCTACAAGCACCTGGGGTTTTTGGAGTATTCGTAGTGGCTTGGTCAGTTCATCACTGACACCTTTTTTATACCAGAGGAAAAGCGTGTTTCCATCAGGACTAAAAAGGAGACGGTTTCCAGTGAAGCAGAGCAGTTAGAGCTCGCCTTGTCGGTCTTCACGTGCTCTATCACCTGCTGGCAGCCTGCTGCTGCACAGCGGGGAGGATAACAGCCTTTCCCCAAGGGATTTTCATTATTTGTGCAAATACGAGTGTATAAGCAGCTACATCAGAGGTGGAGGGTGGAGACAGAGAGGGGTTTAACTGACAATAATTTCACCTTTTGTTTCACATTCAGCCTTCAGAACTGTCACACTGGGAGGAGAAAAGCAAATCGCTGTGAGCCAGAGGAGCGGGATGCAAACCCGGTGGGAACGCGTGTGGCTACAGACAGAGCTGGGCTTTGGGGACAGGGGACAAACTGTCCCCCATCCCCAGGCTTGGGAACACCTTCCCGCACAAGGTGCTTTGGAGTGTGCGGTTATACAAGAGCTGAATGTGAAACAAAAAGATTTTTTAACCATCGAAGTAAAAAGCCATAAAGTTGACCCTGGAAGCCCCTCCCGTTCCATGCCAAGGGGTTTTTCTGGTCCTTTCCTACAAACCCCTCCCTTTGAGGGCTGTGCTGGTGGGACCACGACCTTCATGCAGGTCCCATCTGGTGGGGCCAAAAGTGGGACCATTGCCCACCCAGGCAGCATCCCGCGGCAGCTTCAGGAAAGAGCAGATCTGCGCTGGGAGAGGTGGGGCATGCTCAGCATTGCGCCTGCACCCCCGGGAAGGCTTTGCTCTCTTAGGAAGCCCAGGGGAGCTGCAAGCTTTGCAAAACCCCAGTTTGCAGTGAATGCCCCACTGTGGGTCGCGATGCAGCCGCCTGGGAGAGCGGCCGCGCTCCTTGGAGTCCCTTGGCAAACCCGCTGGACAAGTCAATTAGGTTTTCTTCTCTCAATTTGGCTCCTGAGCTGTATTTGCCAGCTGATTAGTGTCACTTTCTCTCAGTGCCTGACAGCTCCGGGGTGCTCCCAGCGCAGCAGCTTCCAGCTGGAGGTGCACTCTCCAGGTTTTGCAGGATGCAACGCTGGTCTGTGCAGACACTGGGTAACATATAACACAGGATGAGGCGATGACTCCCCTGTGGGAGGATGCTCCACTGGCAGGGAGTTAGTTCCAGCCTAGAATAACGTTTCCCATTAGAAATGGGATTAGTCGTGTTAAAAAAATTCCCTGCTTCTCTGTCCTGCTCGTGTTCCCTGTTCTGGCCCTGCACTGCCCGCACACTGAACACCAGTAAATGCATCTTCCCTCACAGAGGGATTTTCTTTCTGGTGTTTATTTACACAACAAATTGGACTTGCTGTAATGCTGAACCCAGCACAGGCCTCTGTGCCTCATCCTGTATGTAGCTGCTGTAACTCTGACAGCAAAATCTGATGTGGATGTTGGGGCAGAAAGCCCAAAGCAGTTGCTCTCCATGCCAGGTCGCAGCTCCCACTGCGGGTCCCTCTCCCTGTCACCCTCACAGCCCCAGGGATGGCCAAGATCATTGTCAAAGGCGAGTTTGTGACCACCTGAATGCCTCACCCCTGGGTTTATGCTCCCTGCTTTACCTTCCTGCCATCCCACACCAACACCAGCACCAGCGGGTCCCTTTCCCACAGGGGCTGCACGCCCGGCTGGTTTGGTGTTTGCACAGGCATCCCGCAGCGCTCTGCTCCTGTGTTTTCTCTGCAGAGCTGGGGTTTCGGTCTGTCCTTTCCACCCCTCGTGCTGCCGGCACGGCTGCTCTTTGCTCTCACGTCAGCTCATCTGCTGCTTTCTGGCTTGCAGATTTGGGCAGCTGGAGCTCTGCCCCGATGTTGTGCAGAGACCTCCTCTGCTCCGGAGCTGAGCTGTGTGCTGGGGGCACGCGCAGCCCTGCGCCGGAGCGGGGACTGGAGCCCCGGTTTGCATTGGCAGCCTGGGTCCCCGAGCGGGGGACACCGCGGTCCTGAGCCCCGGGCAGACCCTCGCGCCCCGGGGGCTCTGCCAGGCGCCAGGTCCCCTCCTCCCATCAGTGAAGGAATTACCCTGCCACAGAGGCAGCTTGTTATTTTTTTTGGCGTTGCTTTTTGGCTTCCAGGATTGGACTAGAGGTTTTCTTTGTTCTGTGTTGTTTTTTTCACCTTCCACCTTCTTGGATAGCTAAAAATAACACATTTCCTTCTCGTTAGCAGCCAGCAGCTCTACCTCCATTGTTCTTAGAGGTCTGCCTGCATATCTCTGTTGGTTTCATAAACTTCGGTGTCGGAGTTGAGCACTGTTTTTTCTCTCCCTAATTGTAAGGCAACAAGAAGCCACAGCTCTGCCAAAAGGTTTTATTAAAGAATAAAAACAGCCAGCAAGCAATCTACACGAGCCAATAAAATGGCACCCCATATCCCCAAGCTAGCAAGCACATGGAATGACTCTTAAACTGATATTTTATTTGGAAAAGAAATCAACCTTGACCCACTGCAGTCTATAAAATTAATCAGGCACGATATGCCCCGTGCAGATTTGCAGTCCTTACAATGCAGGAGCCGAAGGGAAGTCATCACAGGAGGCACTTAAACTCCCCATAACACATCGGTGTGACGCATCCTGCAACACGTCTAACCCACAAAACAGTGAAGGCACTAGTGACAGGTTACTCTTTGCCATCCCCATGTGTGGCACGGCCGAGGGGTGCTCGACATCTTTAATCTTCTGTGTGTCCCATGGGCTGGTGTCCATTCTGCAAAAGGCTTTGTGTCCAAGTGGCTCCTCCTGTGATGCTCAAGGACAAGTACGAAGTTTGTGGGTATCTCCAGTATGCACATCAGCCTAAACAGCCCTTTGGGAGGGGGCACGATGAGCTGTGATTTTTCGGATATATTGCTCTGCAGCAATCTCTCATTTAAATATTTTAACCAAACTGGCTGGCAAATGTGATTCTGCTCCCCGACGGATACCAGGGCACATGCAGACAGCGTTCGCATCTCCAAGTGCTGCCGTTGATGACGGTGCCACTGTGTGTGCGAACGCTGCGCACATGATTTAATTGTTTCAATACAGGCAGTTTATAGGGCTTGCTTGAGTGGAACAAGATGAGAGCTGCCAACGTAAGAAATGACTTGGGATATCAGTCCGGGCATATCTGTGGACAAAAACAAAGGATGGCAGTAACTGTCAGCATTAAATCACTTGGCTGTTTCCCTGTCACAAAATTACTCTTCACAATACATTTCCTAACATGCTGCTGAATCTTGTTTTGACATTAACACACCCCCCAGGCTTTCATTTATTGTTTTCCACGAGTGGATTTCCAAGGTCTTTATCAGTCTTACTAAACTGCAGATGGGGAAACTGAGTCACGGGGACACGTTCTAATTCAATTCAAGCCACGCAGTGACACAAACGGGAGCAGTGCCCCCTCCCAGACGCACGGCCGGCCGTGTGTCCTGCCTGCGGAGGGGCTCCCCGCGGTCCTGGGCAGGACCAGGGTGTCCACACGGGGGGCGCTGCCTCCAGACAGCAGCGCGGGGGGGATGAGAAGGGCCGAGCAGCCTCTGGGAAGGACATGAGGGGGCTGTGGGAGGGGGACACGCTGGGGAGCATTGGGGCTGGTACGTGTCCTTGCATTGGGAAAGGAGGGACAGTAATGAAAATAATTGAGCAGGAAGTTTAAGTTAATGAGCAGTTAATTCCTTCTGCATAATTAGAATCTCTATAGTCTCATTTGCATTATTTTGCATATCTGCAGATACTAATCTGCCATCAGGAAAGGGAAGGTATGGCAGGGCTGCACGGGCTGTTCGCTTGAGAGTGGATGGTCCCACGGGCGGCTTTGGGAGAACCGCAGGGCACGTGCCCTTTCCCTCTCCCCCAGGCTCTGGGTCCCGTTTCCTGCTCTCGGCTTCCTACTCCAGCATTGCTGCCTCTGCTTTTCAATTAAGAAACTCTCCTGAATCCTCACGGTTAATTTAGGTTGTTGGCTTGCCCTCTCATGCTAAGTAGGAGACGGGCTGCATGCAGGCATACATGCTGTACGTAGGTCTGAGCATCAGACGCACACTGCTCACCTTTGCAAGAAGCTTTTCTGCACAGAGGCTGGGTCTCATATCCAAACCCATGACCTCTCTACCCACTATGGACACCATTTGTTGGACACAGTCTGACCTGCGACTCCACTCAGCCCTCACGCTCCAGCCAAGCTCTGTCAGACCCAGCACTGCCTGGAGACCCCCAGGTGCCTTCATCCACCATCGACCCAAAGAGCATAAGGATGACCCAGCTCCGCGGCCCAATGTGACTGTAAGTTTCTGTTGACACCACGGGCAAAGCAGAGCTTTCCTTTCTCTGCCATGTTGGGCAGTCTGGTGAATACAGAGATTCCTTGTGATCTTAAACCCAACGTGTCTGCCTCTGCATGGCCTTGTGCTGACGTTGTGCTCAGTTTTAGCACGGGGATGGGTAAACAGCCTGCATTGCAACCTTGGTTAGACCTTCTTTGCCGTTCCCAGCCCATCATCTGTCTTGTTTACTCAGATTGTGGGTTCTCAGAGGCAGAGACCATTACTTATGTGTGTACTATACTTAGCGCAAGGGGTTTCAGGCTTGGCTGGGTTCTCTAATAGCAATGAATATTCAATTTAAAAACCCCCAAACTACTTGATTAAAAGAAATCTATTTAGGCTGCAAAGGCAAAGTACTGCCAATTTAATAGTTATCCCTCCAACCTTCAATCTGCCTCTAAAACTTTTCCAAATGAATAAAATTAGAAGATGTACCATGTTTTCACCTCAGCTAACTCCTACTACAAGATAAAAAGACAAGGGGCATGACTCTTGCGGCAGGAGCTCCTCCGCTGGGGTGTGAGGTGTCCTGGAAGGATGGAGAGGTTAACGTTTCTCCAAGGGCTGCAGGAAACATCTACAATAGCCATTGTCAGGCAGAGCAGTGCAAAGGTTCCTCATGGGTTTCCTTCCAAAAAATAAAGTGCTTATTTCTCATCTCTGCAGAAATTAGTAAAATTTGGAGACATTTCTGGTATTTCCACCCCCTTCCTGATGAGGTTAAACAGGTTTTAGACTCTCCCTAAATCTCCTGCCAGTTCCCCAGGAACCAGTGGCGGAGAACTGGGATGTGTCGCTATTGCACCCACTGCATGTTCATAGCCCCCAGCCCAACTACAGGCACATCCAATGCATATTTACCCCAGCTCGTGGACTTCTCTGGAGGTCCTGAACACAGATCCCAGCCCCCTCACATGCCTGTGGAAACTCTGCCCCTAAAGTTCCTAGGAACCTACTTTCTGTCTAAGCCTATATTTACTTTTCCATATGAAACCCAGAGCATTAAATAAGTTTTATAGAGTGTCCTGATAGCAGAAAAGACTGGTATCTCCCTTTTTTGACTCAACATAAGCTGTCTTTAGTCATTAAACACAACCAACAGCATGAACATTTCATGAGCAGATAGTTAAATTTTAATTTCCCCATTGAATTCATTAAGGTGTGATCATGCATCTGAATCGAATTTAGCAACCTGGCAAGGAACCAAATTAAACATGACATAGTGACAAGGTTTCCTTTTCATTGTACTTGATCACCCTCCTCTACCCTTGCCCTATTAAAATAAGTGTCGTTTCTTTCCCTCTTGAACATTTCTTAATCAAAGTCTTTGCTGAAATGAAGGAAGAGCGTCCTGCCTTAAGCACCAGTCGGAGACATATGCAGTGCACTAAAGAGAGGTCTGACAGAATTTATTGTTAATATTGGTAGATGGAGTAATTGCAACAGAGGCAAAAAACCCAGGTGTTTCGCAGAGAAACGTGGTGGTCTCTGTTATAATGCTCAGTTTATGACATCAAATAGATTGCGTGCAGGCGGAGTTTGCAGCAATGTGCTTTCTGTACTGCCTGCCTCCCTCCAGCCCTCCCATCTCCCCATTCACGATTCCTGGTAGGAGAGGACGGGTTTGCTGAGTGCGGGAGGCTGCTGGCGCAGAAGAGCAGAAATCCACGGCTCAGCAAGGTGGATCCTCTCTGCTTGCATTACTTGGGAACAAGAGTGAGCAAAAATGACTGACCCTGGGGGACACACACGGCTTTACCCAGAAGGAACACTAATAAGACAACACATCAGGGAGGAACCAGGAGACCCTGTATGCAGTTCCCTCGACACATCGCCCCATCCCAGGTCCCTTCTCTCCCATCTCTTTCTTGCAGAGGTTGGCCCTTTCCTAATGTCTTTCTGGGTTTGGAGGAGTTAAGTTCTGCCCCACTTTTCCCGTGTCCCTCAGCCCCAGGTCTTCAGGTCCTCCTTGCCCAGGGGACAGGCCAAGGGCTGCTGGTGCTTGGTGGTGTGGTAGGAGAAGGAGCAACGTGGCCCTTCCACTCAGCTCCGGAGATTCCCTGCACCCTGCGTTTGCCTGCAAAGAGGTTGCTCATCATGGGGACAAGGGCAGGTCCCATATCCTCGTGGGAGATCCTCGCAGAATATTCCAGATGAGACTTTCACTCTGTGCCCAGACACTGTTATAATTGTGGGCAAGAATTGGGGAAAATCACTCATTACCAGGCTGCCATCTGCATTTCTGAGCGTGGTGTGTGGTCTATGCAAGACGCTGGTAACGAGCCAAAATGTGCTTTTGAGACGTCTGTGTACCTGATGTCTCATATAATATTTAGTGTGGGCAACTTAGCAACCCATGATAAAACAACCATCCAGCTGGGTGGGTGGCAGTCGCAGCAGCAAGCCAGCTAGAAACAAAGTGGGAACTGCTTTTAAAACACAAGAAGAGTCATCATGAGCACTGGAGCTGCTGCTGAGACAGGGTATGAGTACGAGCATCTTCTAAGAGCCCCGGAGACCTGGGTCCACACAGGGCAGACAAGGACAGTTACGTCCGCACATGAACGAAACCTCCAAGGAGATGCAGCTGGGGTTTGGTGGAGGAGGGAAGCTTTTGGAGATGAGGATAATAGCAGGAAGATGGATGGTTGCTGTGAGAGCTTATTGCCAGCTCTGAGATCGGAGTCATGTCTGGGGAGGTATATGCTTGTTAAACCTCAGCTCCTTTTCTGGTTTGTATTTGTTTTACTTCTCACCTTTTGCTTCCAATCTTGTACCTACAAATCTGACCTTAAATCTTAGAAGACTGCTTTCTCCTCGCTGTTGCTGTGAAATGTGGCGGGTATTTAGGGCACAGTGAAATACGGAGATTAACTGAGAATGCCTGGAAAAGGCAGATCTTAACCGTGTCTGGGCAGCTTGGGGAAGTCCTGCTATCCTGCCGAATGTACAGGGGGGAAACTTGTTGCCACACATTAGTTTTTGGGCAGGAATTGCTCTAAGCCCCCCTCGGAGCCCGCTCCCAGCAAAGAGAACGGAGGGGTGCCCCGGGGCCCTGAGCGGAGCCTTCGGCTCAGCTCTGCTGGAAAATGGACAGACTAATTTCCAGGGGCAGTTGGGAATGGTATTTCACATAACCAGCCGGTGCTCTGAGTGCTGACACAATGTTCTCCGAAAATGACCACAATTTGTCTCGGTGGCTAATCAGCCCCGCTGTTACAGAAGTGCGCCGCCTCTCTCATTTACATGTGTCTGGCTCTAACTTTCAGCCATTAGGTCTTCGTTCTGTCGTTCCCTGCCAGATTAAAGAGCCCTTTAGCCCCGATATTTTTCCCTGCAATGGTTCTTACGCACTATAATCAAGTTACCTCTTGATCTTCCTCAGATGAGCTGAAAACACCGAGCATGCTGTCTCTGGGAGACAGTTCTGCCATTTCCAACAGTATTTGGGAGGACTTGACTGCCTGTGCCCCTTCCCCTCTAATTTTTAATAACCTTTCTGAAATGTCAGCGCAGAAACTGAGGACTATCTTCCAGCCATGAGCACACGGAAAGTCAGCTCCCGACTCCTACTCATTAATTCCCCTTCTGCTATTTCCCAGCATCACACAAACCCATTTTCAACGCTGCCACCACGGGGCTCCCACCCCGCTGCCCACCCGTAATGTTCACTCCCATGGCCCTGCTGCAAGCTCTGCTTCCACAAATAGTGTCTGGTTTGGAGGTCTGACCTTCGTTCGCTCTTTCTTCAATAACTGACCTTGAATTTGTTGTTATTCAAATTATGCATTGTTTGAATGGATCTGATTTATTAAGGCAATCGGGTGACTCGGACTGCGCTATCCTCGCTGTTGTTAATTGCTCTGCCAATCTTTGTGACATCTGTAATTATCAGCGGTGATTTCCTTCCAGATCATTGCTAAAAATATTGAATAACTTGGCCTGGAAGTGGTCTTGGCAGAACCCACTTTAACGTCCCTGTTCAGCAATGTCTCCCGCCGCTAACCGCCTTTTGAAAGCTGTCCGCTAACCCAACCTCAGCCATTTAACATGCACTCTGCTAATTTGGCACAGAGTTCATTATAAATATATCAGAATGTTGTGCAACGAGATACCCAAAGCTTAGCAGAAATCAATTTTTCTTTTTACAAGACTGATTTCTGGGCAAAACAAAGGAAAAGAAGAAAACAGCAAAACTTATTGGCTGATGTTAATCACATCCTCGTCGTTTGCTCTCCATCGAGTCCTTGACCAGTCTCTCATTTAGTCTGCAGGGACCAGCATAAAGTTAACTGAGCAGTAAACATCCAAATTATATGGACTATTTTTGCACACTAGCACAGCAGTGGCATTCATCCAATTTCCTGCAGATAGCCCAGTAATCCAAGATTATGAAAAATTAGCACAACTGGGCCAGAGCTCACCTTCGCCAATTATTTTAGGACCCCTGGGTGAAAATCATCATGGTCTGCTGCTTTAAAACTTTCCACACTCAAAATAGTTACTGTAAGTAGCTGGAAATTGCTAAAACTACTAAATGCCAAAAAAAAAAAGTAGAACTTGAAATGGTTACTAGTGGTCTGGAAAGTTGTGCTGGAGCCCCATACACGGGGAGAACAAAGAGCGCTTTCAGCCAGCGTTCAGAGCTGGTCTCTTTGTTGTGCTGCACTGGAGAGGCTGGAGAAGATTTACAGCAGGATGCCCTGGCGATTAAAGGCAAGGATGCCCACCCGGGAGCAGGGGGACATGCTGGAACCGTCCTAAAAGGAAGAGTTGTGGTCGCAGTAAAACAAAAGATGACTGAACATGACCTGCAAAAATGCAGAAAACGTTTTATGAGGCATGACTTGCAAAATATCACAACGCGAGTTTATAGCTCAAAGCCAACTGCATTCCTAAGAGAAAAAAAGTGAACGTGGGTCAGGAGAATACCAGCTGGAGGGTCATCCCTCTGCAAGGTGGTGTGAGATGAGCGGACGGGCGTTCTGCCAGAAGCCATTCCCAAATCCGGCAGTAAGGGGTTCACTGTGCTGCCCAAAGACAGAGTGCGACCAGATCATGCCCACGCTCCTGGGGATGTTAAATCATGAACCCAAAGTGGAAATCGGCAGAGAGACTGTGAGCATTCGCACACCCCAGCACCGGCACCTTCTACCCCTCACGTGGCTCCTCCAGCACCTGGGCAAGGAGGTAGAAGGAGAACCCCACAGCCATCAGTTCAACACCTCCTTCACCTTCCCACCACAATTATTCTCCTTCCAAAACCATTTCCTGAATTCCAGTTTACTTAAAATTCCCCTTCTGCCAAGAGTGGTCTCAGTTGGAGCTGCCCCCTTTTGCACAGTTCGAGGTTCATTTATCCTGTGATGTAATTGATGATGTTTCATCGAAGGCGATGAAGACACCTGAGGCCACGTGCAGCATTGCCGCAGTCTCAGAGCTCGGATCAACGTGTTATCCCAATTCACAGGCAGAGATTTGGGCCCAGGGCGAGCAGCCCCTTGTCTGACACACCAGAGTTCCAAGCACGGAGCCCAAACCCCTGGGAGCTGTGGCCATCACACTCTTTAATAAGTGACCAAACCCACACCAAGTCGCTGTGAACAAGGGGCCATCCGCACAAAACCTGACATTAACAGCAGCAGAAGAAAAGGCTTGAATCGTTCTCCTGTGAAATGTTAAGCTTAAGTACTATTCCCCTGTCACTGGCTTCTCGTTCTCCTGATTTTTAATGCATCTTTTTTCATTTCCTTCCTCTTTATATTTTCCTGCTCCTCTGGATGGCCTGGTCTGCTTGTTTGCGATAGATTTATGACTGTTTGTATTTTGTGTGATTAATAAATTCTGCTGTGATTTATGTTTCAGGAGGCTTTAGTGATTCTGCTTCATTTTCCACCGCACGGTCTCTCCCCGAGATCGGCATTTTCACACTATTGGAAGTGATGGGGTGTCTACGCGTCACTCTGTGAGAGTTCATCAGCCTTAATTCTTTACTTGGGCAGATTTTGCTTTTGCATGATTTATTGCTTTAAAAAAATGAACCGATGGCAGCGATGTGCTTTGTGTGTGCGTGGAGGCGGAAGGGAAGGGAAGGGAAAGGAAAGGAAGGGAAGGGAAGGGGAAAGGGGAAAGGGGAAAGGGGAAAGGGGAAAGGGGAAAGGGGAAAGGGGAAAGGGGAAAGGGAAAGAAAGGGTATTCTTAATGGGACTGAGCTACCAGCTGTTTTCAGCTACTGCTGCCTCAGGAAATTTGCTTAATACATTAAAGGAAGGTTGAAAGTCAGTGATTTGCAGAACATAAAGTTTTACACCAAAATACGTTTTTTGCCATTTATAAAGCGATTTAAGGCCTGGAAGCAAAGGTGCACCATCAGCAGGATCGGAGCCTCTGTGTGCCGACCTGCAGCTTTCCGCTTGCCTCGCGATGATTTCCCACCTATGTGGAACAAACCTGCTCAACACACTGCGTTCTGTTATTTCCTTTATTTCGGTGTAAATTCCGTCCCCTTGAGAGCAGCGCGTTCCAGTTATTGTTTTTCACAGCTCACCAGCGTTATTCAACCTTGATTTCTTCCCTGAAAACAAAGCCCGATTCAGCTGGGCACACAGAAGGGAAGGGAAGGGAAAGGAAAGGAAGGGAAGGGAAGGGGAAAGGGGAAAGGGGAAAGGGGAAAGGGGAAAGGGGAAAGGGGAAAGGGGAAACGGATATTTGATTTCCCTGGGCTCTGAGGATGCTTTGAGCAGCCTCAGCTGAGATCCAGGACTGGACTATACAAAACTTGGCACTAAACCTCTAAGAAGGGACTGTTGATCATTATTCCTGCTTCAAGCTCATTTTTCCCTGCAGAACAGAGGCACAAATAGGGTGTGAGGCTGTTTGATCGTTATGGCCCTCCCTGAAAACACTTGGCATCATTTAGCAGGTAGCAAGGACCAGGGGCTGCTCCAGGTAGGTGGGATGGACGAGGGTGCTTTGGGGAGCATGGAAAAGGGGTTTTACCTGCACACTTCAGTTACAGAGATCAATATAAATGAGGCCAGGTTGTGTCCTGGCTACCAAGTTATGGTGCTGATGTTGCCTGGCCAGATGTCTTCTGGAAGAGCTGATTTCTGTCCCATAAATAGGGAGTTCCAGGAGCTGAGGGTGATGCAGCTTCTGACACGGAGCTGCTGACGCTGGTGGGTACCGGGTCCCCAGCCTGGGTCGGCGGACACGCCAGGCTGCACTTTAAGCACTTCTCTGTAAATGCTCGCTTTCAGCTCAAACGCCTGAAAAGTTGGTGACATTACGAGCAATTGAAACCGATGGGTAGCAATACAGAGGAGAGGTGTGTCACAGCTGAGGGTGTCATCAGCAATTGTATGACATCTTTCGAGTTTCCCTTCAGTAAGGATGTGTAACGATGTTGATACTGGGGCTGCTGGGAATGTTTCTCGCACCCGGAGCGCGGCGTGGCTGTGATTGAGCTGGGCGAGGGAGCTGCAGCTAACCTGGGGGAGGGTTTCCACCGCAGCAGGAATTGGTACGTCCTGTAAATCATGCAAATGTCATCTCCCCGCTCACCAATCATCTCTGTAACGTGGCCAAGCAGAGAGCAGCCGTCTCCATTACCCCACTCTGAGAGCCTAAGGTTATGTGATATTCATGGGAAAACCTGCTTAAAGCACTAACAAGCCGGTTAGTTATCAGCTGCAGCATTAGACACGACAAAAAGGGGTGGGAGTGTGGAGAAGGCTTTATTTTTCATCTCTTGTGTTTTAAATAAAGCTATTGCCTTTGGAGCATGCATAACACACATTCCTTACAGAAATATTTGATTTGTGGGGATGAATTCAGCTCAAACCAGGGAGAACAACAGCTGGACCTTCCCCTGTGGCAGATGCAGTTTACACCCTGCACAAGCGCCTCCAAAATGGTTTGGAGAGCAGGTTTGGGACTCGGGAAGCCCTGGTGCCACCAGGGTTGCTCGCTCGGCTGAGCGGGGCCGTGGCCGTGGCTCTGCACAGCACCTGCCTCAGCAGGACCCCGGCTTTGGTGATGACCTGTAGACTGTGCTGAGGTGGAAATAATAACCACGTCATTACAGGCTGAAAACGCAACGGTGCTTGGAAGACCGAGAGCTCCAGGCAGCTCCTGCTGTGTGTATTTGCCCTCAGAGGCAGGGCAAAGTTAACAAGGGCATAAAAAAGGGGGGGAGCTGTGACTAATCCAGTTATTTGCACACACACAAAACAGCAATTAATTTGCCTTGTGGGTTGATGAGCCCTTGGGGCTTGACCAAGCGAAGGGTAGACACCTATAGCACAGGGCTCTGTGGCCAAGTGGGGGCTGTGGGAAGCCCGTCTTGTCAGTCAAATCAGCTAATTTATGTAATTTCTAGGCAGCACCTTGGGGCAGTGTCAAGTGCAGCATAATTACTACTGCGATTGGTGTTGCTGACTTTGATTGTTAAATGTTAATGCAACATATTAAGCTATGTTTGCCTACAGGCGAAGTCCTGCCTACCTGGTGTCTCCTTGGCTTTGCTCTCTGGGATTGTTTTTCAAACTGTTTAGTGACTGGGAGCTCTGGAGGATTTGGAGGCGGTATCGGATGTGCTGGGGACAAGAATCAGGGTGGTAAAGCTGTCATCTCCACTAAATCGCAGGTGAAGAAGTGTGGATGGCATGCAGGAGGGTGAACCCAGGGAAAGGGACAAACACAGAGACTGGGCACTTCAGCAGCAATCGGCCACTTCTGCAGGGACTGTGCACTTCGCCTCCATCCCTTGTTTCTCTGGGTTCCTGCTGCAGTGCCCTCTGGGGTGAAAGCAAATGCTCCTTTTAATTAACTTCCTTGCTCCCTTTCTTTAGAATTCAAAACCCTTTTTTGTGCGGTAGATTGAGAACCAGTCAAGAGCCATTTGATTCTTCCAGTTTGTGTTCAAGTGGGTAAAACACCAGCCAGAGAGGCCAAGAAACTCCTGCATGAGCACACTGTGTCTCTATTGCTCATATTGCCAGACCTCCAGGGGACCAGTTCGTGCCTACGCCGTTGCACACATAGAGATGCTCGGATCTCACAGAGGGGCTCTGAGTGCAATTTGAACAGTTTGGAAATTCAGATTTTCCACCTGAAATAAAGGTTTTCAGAGCCACTGCGCCCTCTCTGCAGCTGGGTCAATGGTCCAGCACCCCTATCCCCTCTGGTTTTCGGGTCACCGCTGTGACCTGTGAGCAGAACAAGGGCTGTCCTGAGCAGTGCCCCCCGGAAACACGCCCAGCAGCCGGGCTGGGGGCTGCCGGCCACCTCGCCGTGCCCAAGGGGCACAAGCAGCCTGTCATTTCCAGGACAGGAGGGGTTTTGCTGCTTTCCTGTTCTGCAGGTAAATGCCCAGCGCTGTGACCTGCGTTTTTCCTGGCACTACATTCGTTTAATTTTTAACCTTTTCTGAATGTGTGTCGCATTCTTGGAGCTGAGAAAGTTGTTTTGCTGGAGGAACCTGGTGCTTGACTGTGCAAAGCAAACACCACGGGAGCGATTTTCCCTTCGAGTGTCTGAATATATTGAAAGCAGAAAGGAAAAAGGGTGTGAATTTCAATGAAGGGAAGGGAAATTAACCCACCAGTCACTACAGAATCTGTCGCTTCTCGGCTTCTCATCCATCTCATCCATCCTGAGCTGTCGGACCAACAGGTGCCCCATTTTAAAAATTGCCTGGTCTTTCTCCAGCAGACACAACACAGCTAAATAAATACAGCAGTGGGATGGCGATAGCTCTTCTGCAGCTTAGCAGTGCTCTAATGCAATTGTAGAGGCTGGCAGGTATGGCTTGAACATAGTTTTGATGGGAGGAGGAGAAAAATCCATTATACAGTGCCTTATATATATTCCTCAGGCTGGAAAGACCTTGATTGCACAGACAGCAAAGCTCCGCTCCTGCAGACAATGACATGCAGGACAATTTGTGCCTTCGTCGGCAGCTCTGAGTGCCGTCTGTATGGGCCGCATGATCTATCTAGATAAACTATCCATTTTCTTCTATAGCTTCAGCATTGCAGCATATGAACAGCCATTAACAATGACAATAATAATTTCATTTTAAATTCCAGTAGGCCTGTAGTTATGTCAGAGACTGGTGTTTCCAGCCCTGTACAAAGATGGCTAGATAGGCAGATGGGGTGATGGATATTCAATTATGATCAAATAAAGCTGGTATGTAATATTTATTTCTCACAGAGCAATTCTATAAAGAGTTGATTGAAACAGGAGGGAGAGTTTTGCCACCTAGAAAACGCATCCTCTCTCCTTGAAATGCAGAAATTGCTTCTCTTTCTTCCCCCTAAAAAGCCCAATTTTCATGGCTTTTGAAAGTTCAGTACACCCGGGTGTGAGAATTGCTCTTGTTGAGGCTGTTCCCTAACAACACCAGTTCTTCAGGGAAACAGTGGATAGTGGATTCAGGGAAAATAGGAACCTTCTCTAGTTTTAGCCATGTAAACACCTACTCAAAGCTGGGCGTTGCTGGGGAAGGAAGAGTAAAAACCACATCCGCAGGCCAGATGCCTCCCTTCCTGCATCCCGGACACCTCCGATCCACCTCCTCCCGCTGCCACCTGCGCAGCACCAGAACGCTGCTGACATTGCACAGAGATGTGGTTTGGGTGAGGTTAGGAGGACTTGACCGCTCTTCAGCACATTTAGGATCTCTCCTTTGGGTGACTCGCTCCTTTCTCTGCGGCTCCTTCCCCCTCTGCTGGTGACTGGGCTGCACACAAACTCGCTGCACAGGCAGAACACGCTGCCAGAAAGGTGAAGTGCACCCAACCGAGCCCAAACGCGCAGGGAGGGACCCTGCCCAAGCGGAACCTCCGCAGGGGGACCCACAGCTCTCAGGGGAGCAGCTCTCAGTCAAAGTCGAGGCAAGAGCGGTGGAAACCCTGGTGCTTGCAGGAGCCGGGCAGCACGCGGGAACTGAGGGAACTAGTATTTCAAGTGCGTGGTTGGTAATTTTGTCAGTTAATTAACCATTGCCTTTAATAGGCTTGTTGTGTCACCACTTGACTTACACAAATTGTTTCAGTGACATTACCGGGCCTGGCTGCACGGTGTGCTGGTCCTTGTGCGGATTTGGCCTTATCAAATGTGGCTCCAGGCTGTAATTCTTCTTCTTCCTTACAAATACAGGTCCCTGCAGTATTGCCGAGGCTCATTAGGGCATGTGGATAATGGGATATTTTTATCCACGATAATTAAGTAATTATTACATGCAATATAGAGAGGGGTCAGTTGTACCCAGCCTGCTTCCATTTACATTGTAGTAAGGAAAAAGGAAACACTTCTGCGTATTTTCTTTTCTTGAGAGACAGGTCCATTCAAATCTCATTTATTATTTATTGCTTTCTTTGTCACTTTGGTGCAAAATTAACATTATTAATATCAAGATCTCAGGGAAAAAAATGCATTGTAAGTGTAATTTTATTCCGAGGTTGCAATAAACACTGTCCCGTCATCGGGAGGGAAGGATCCGGATCCGGCTTTAAGCCTGATGCTGCGTGTGTGCTGAGAGCGGGGTGACCCGGAGCGGAGGCGCTGGGGCGCTGGGGTGCTGGGGTGAGTCAGCCGGGGGTCCCCGCTCCCATCCAAACCTCAGGAGCCTTCGGGGTGCGTTCGGCAGCTTCGATCTCCCTCTTGTGGCCGAACAGCGCGGACACGGGTGCGCAGCCCGGACTTGCACCGCAGAGCCTTTGGGGCCGTGGGCTGGGAGCTGCGAGGACTCTCCCCCAGAGGCTAAGTCCCCGGAGAAACGGGCTTTTAAGCTTAATTCCAAGGTAAGAGCACACAACTTATGAACTCCTTCACCCCACTGAGAGCTTGTGGGAAAGTATTTCACTGGGATTTGTGAATTCGAAGCCCCACTTGAGAGCAGGCTGTTTGTATTTATGCAGGAAAGGTTTCAGGCATGCTATGAGAAGTACATAACTTCCCTGGCACTGTGTCCTTTTCCGTAGACACAAAGAGAAACAATATGTGTTTGCAAAACATCTATTTACAGCCTGGGAGACCTTTTATTTCGGTTTTAGGAAGCACATACAAGTGACGTTTCCATGGAGGGGACAGAGGACACGCACGGGGGCACTTGGGCTGTAACACTCGGATTTTAAATGCCTAAATTAGAGACATTTCAGTAGCTAAATCACCTGCGCTGGGCTCCCTGAGCTCCTCGAGGGGGGAGCGGAGAACAGGCGGCTCCAGAGAGTGATTCGTCACATCCCGAGACAGATGTCAGAAATGGGGCAGATGAATCGTGTTCTCGCAGCACTTCCTTCAGCAAGACAGCACGTAGAATTCCCAGATTAGGGCGGATGAATCCTACGGGTACCAAAGTGAGAGGCTTTTAGTGCAAATAAACCAGCCCCAGGCACATTCTGGGATGCAGGATAAAGAGGTGAGGGTGGCAACCTCCATTTTCCATTCAACACCCTCACTGCTCTTATATTTGCTGAATACTAAATGGCTGAGATATTTATTTATTTTGCCTTTTCCCAACAGTTGTCCAGCAGAGCAGGGGTCTATTATAATGAACTTCTGCTAATAGGCTTTTTATCCCCTTATGGCAGAGCACTGTCATTTTTATTGGAAAAGCAAAGCGCCAAACCCACCACCAAGCAGAAGAAAATATACAGGCTTCTGTGTAGTTCTTTTCCCACAAACGAGGCAAAAAGATTGCAAATAGGTGCTGGCAAGTGAGCTGTTTCCATCCCATGCATTACTTGGATCCTCCTGACTACAGAGAAACCACAGGTTAAAGCACAGAAGGGTTTGCTGCCCGTGTGTGTGCCGTCGTGTAAGAGCTGGGTTGTCTTTTGGCTGCAAAGAGCCCTCCTGGACATGGGGAAGGAATTGTTGCCTGAGGGTGGTGAGAGCCTGGCCCAGGTACCCAGAGAGGTGGTGGATGAACCATCCCTGAGACACCCCAGGCCAGGCTGGACGGGGTCTGAGCACCCTGAGCTGGGGAAGATGTCCCTGTCATGGCAGGGGGGCACTGGGGGCTGGGACGGTCCCTCCAACCCAAACCATTCTGTGATTCTGTGATTGCAGCACTTGATTTCTTCTTGGTATGTTCTGAGCAGCTGGAGCTGCCTTGCAATTAATGATTAGTAATACTCTCCACCTGACACCAAAGGCGTCCCCTCCCAGTGTGCCGGCTGCAGAGGCATTAACAGCCACAAAATGCCTCTGTTTGGGCTCTTGAGTTGCAAACCTCACAACTCCCAGGAGAATATTAACAAGTGCTAGACTATAAAAGCAAGTGCCAGATATCTAAGATGAGCTGAGTCTTGTGGAGGCTGAATGTAGCTGGCTTGGAAGCACATAAGGAGCTTCCCAAGGATTCTGGCAGTAACCCGACCTTACCTGCAACAGGACCGTGTTCAGTGGTGGTGTGAAGGTCTCACTGTGACTATTCAAGAGCAGAATTTGTCCCACAGGCAGCAATTTCCTGCAATGAGTGAGTCTCCGTGCTGTCATTTCCCCGGTGGCCCTGCTGACCTCGCGCTCTCTCCAGGATCTTGTTCTGCAGAGACACAGGTATAATCATAATTCTGTCATGTCTCTCAATAATAGCCGTGAACGGGTCTAGCGCTGGCTCATCTCTGTCCGGCTGGTGACATTTCCATGAGTCTTGAGTGTACCTAAGCTGGAAATATGACCTCCCTCCCACACGTTCATAAGCTCTCGCTGAGTTTTGCTATCTAGCTACGCTGCATATACCTGAAATGATCCAGTCCATTATAAAACCTTTAAAATGTTACACTAGAGATGTAGCAGCTGAAAGGTCTCGCTGTGCTCCTGGACTGCCTGCTCAGGCGTATCCCGAGTCACTCCTTGCTCTGCCCATCAGGCTAAGCGGAGGGGACAGAGATCAGGAGAGGAAGCAAGAAGCCAAGGGATCTGTCTTTGGGGAGGAATTTCAGAGGAAAGGTGGGAGGACGGTCCCGCACAGGCAGGTGGGACAAGTGACCACAGCGTATTTGATTCACTAAGGCGAGAAGGAGAGGGACAGGTCAGAAAAAGATGAAATCTTCAAGGTCACCTCTCATGAGTAAACTTCAGCAGATGAGGGGGGATAAAGCTAATCGAGTGGCTATTTAAGAAGCTTCTGTTGCCCCTCATGCTTGCAAAGAAATTACATTAATTTGTTAAAGCATCTTTGCCACACAAGCTGCTATTAAGCTGCATTTTGCTCTGCAACCTGCTGTGCTGCAGGGGCACGAAGGACAATGGGCCCTGCAGCTGCGGTCTGGGGACACAGAGGTGCCAGAGTCACAGGCTGTGACAGCTGAGCAGAGAGGGCTCTGAAATGGATCCCACAACATTGGGTCTTTGCTGTGCTCCAGCTATGAGGAGTATCTCCAGATTTCTCCGTTTCTGATTTCCAGGCAGGGGCACGTGCTAGCCCATTTTAATTTCTCCGTTTAATTTGCACCTCAAGGGTTTCCACTGTAGTTGTTTCCAGTTGATGCCTTTATTATTTCAGTCATGTGCAGGTTATTAGTTTTGAACAGGTCAGAAATCTGACAGAAATGAAAACGTCTTTATTTGTGAGCGTGGTACGAGCCATACGACACAAACCCTTCCTTTGATTACTTTCCATGGCTGTTGTGGGGCTGCTCGGCAGCTCGGAGGATTAGAAGATGGCATCAGAACTCATTCAGATATAAATGACTTTAATATGCTTTGACACGCACCTCGGTAAATAAGGCTGGTGTGTTGCCAAGGTGATGCTCCTTTGTTGCTATGACTATATCAAATAGCCATGGTTACTTCGTACCGGTTCCACTTGGAGAGACCTATTTTTGAAATGTCCTTTTAATAACTTGTGACACTAATAGAGTGATAGGAATTCTGGACGTGAATAGGATTTGTGTGATACACGCCATGAGCTGTTGCCATTAACATACGCTGAAGGCTTTTCTGTAGGACAAACTACTCCTGCCCCAGCATTGCTCTGCTTGTCACCTCTGCCAATGGCCCTTGAGTCCCACCATGGTGGATTTGGCCCTTGTCACATTCTGCTTCCTTTCAACCATATCCAGACTAGATATACCTTGGCTGTTCTTTTACCTAATTTTAATGTAGTTGTGCAATGAAAGGCGTGCTTGCTTTCCAAGGGTTGTGCACATTCAGAGACATAAGTCAGAGCAACTCTTTTGCATTTAAAGACACTTACTTTCTTACATAAGCAGACAAAGGCAGTAATTGGCATAATATCCCCAGTAGCTGGAAGTTAATAAAGCCTGCCTGACTTCCAAATGTGGTTTTATCTGAGGTCGTTTTGCCTGAACTCTGCCGTTCTGGTGAAATGTGTGGTCAGAAAGCAGTTGACATGGGTTTTCTCTTTGCAGTTGTGACTCACACAACATTGCAACTGAATTATCTTGTTCAATTGAGTCCCGACTTTTATATTCTAATACTTACGGAGTATTTATATGGTACATCAAAACATGTAACTTGGACATCTGTAGGATCACACCATCATTTCTTGTGGCCATTTCCAGGACCTCAGAGCCAACTCATGATTGCTGGGCACACTCTGGGATTTTCCTCCTTGCTCAGCTCTGGCTTAGGGTAGAAATTCCAGTTCTCTGCCTCCTTTACGCTGTTAAATTGCATTCCATTTCTATTACTGCATCTTTCAAAGCCGTCTGATGTATTTCTAATTCCAAGGAGCAGCAGTAGGACTCATTTTCTTGCTGTCCGTGGGTCTGAATTAGACTGTCTGAGGGAAGCAGTTCTGAAACACAGCTGGGTAAGATCAGTTGTATTTGGTTCTGTCACCGCGATCTCTTTACAGCGTAAATGGTGAAACACGCGTGTCAGAATGAGTGAGCGCGAATTTGTCTGTGCTCCACAAAGTAACGGCGTATGGCTACAGTGACATAAGCCAGTTTATGTCTGTAAAAGATTGATTTTAAATTGATTCATTCCCATCACAATACTTGTTTCTTTTTTAAATGTAGAAGAGCCTTTGTGTGTCTAACTGTCCCTGAACTGAAATGGCCAGAGGGATTGTGTTCAAATCACCCATTAAAAACAATCTCCTGGCAGAGACCAAGCATGAAAAATTCAGCCCAAAAGATGAAAGGTTCAGAAAATGTTAGGAGTGCATGGAAAGAAGGGATTTTTAAGGGTTTGCAACCTATACTAGAGTTGCCATAAGCAATATGTACCCTAACACATATAGAGCCAAAGCTCCCATCAGCTTTAAAGGAAACTGGATTAGAGTTTTCAGCCTGAAGCCTCATGACTAATCATCCATGCGAGTAACCCAGGAGGCCACAGGATTCTTCGAGTGGCTTTTCTTCAGAGATCGCTGCTGCTGGAGGCTCGCTGAGGTAATTCTCAGCTCGGGTGGCAGAAATGGGAGCCCTGAATAGGAAGGAGCTGATGTTCCACCCCCCCAGAAAACCCAGCTGGAGTAGCGCTGCCTTTCCCCGTCACGGGAGCGAGCGGCGCTGGGGAGATGCTGTACTGAGGTTAATCTGCATCCCTACCAGGGGTCCTGCCGGATGGTGGACAGGGTGGAGAGCGGCTTCCAGAAACGCAGCCGTCAGGAAAGAAAGAGGTTACAACCATTAATAAATGTTATTTATAAAGCACTTCCCCCACCAAGAGCCTTTTGGGAGCAGCATGAACCATCAAAATAAAATCCAATTATAAAAGCCAATCACAATTAAATTGTTCATATCCCTCCGCGGGAGCCCTGTCTCAATCAGTCGCTCCGTCTCTCTCCTATGGCCACGCTGCAGAGGAGGTTCTACTCATTTGTTTGTGGCATCAACAAGAGAATCCTCATTATCTGCATATTATAAAGCTGTATGGGCTAAAGTATTGAGATTAATATGAAATAATTAGCTCTGATGAAAGTTATACCTCACTCAGAACAGCTGGGACTTGAATAGGATGCAACTGAGACTTGATTACTGTGTCATTACAGTATTAGTGTTGTGTACAGTCATTGTCATACAACTCCAAAATGCCTTTGATATGATTACGTTTTAATTGAGCACTAGCCATGCTAGGGCTTGATGGCAATGCAGCACCGGGGGTGCTAACTTTATTGTGTAATGACTTTTGTTGTGGTTTTCTGAGCGGAGCAAGCTCCTTAGCATTTAAAAAGCAATCCCCAAAGGGGCACTTTCCTCCTGAGAAAGCTCTAAAACGCGTATTGGTGTTGTCTATGCTCAGGTTTACACCAGAAAACTGCGGAATCAGGATTGTGATAAATTCATGCCCTGTCACTGGGCTGGGTGCTGTAGTCACATGGAAATTCATAGTGGCAGGTGGGACAAAGAAGGTCCAGCTGTGGCCACACCAGGATCTCAAAGGCTTGTCCCAAAGGGAAATGTCCATCAAATCACTGCCATGCAGTGGTCAGTTCTCCTGTCCCACGGACAAGCCCCAGCCCCTTCTATGCAATGGGGAGGCCATGCTTTGCTGTTCCACCCACAGGTCAAAACACCTTCAGAGTTACTAATAGAAAAGGAGACCTTAAAGTCATTACGATCAGATTTCCATTTTATAACAATTAGTGTCAGATGGTTTAAAAAATACGTTCATTAGGAATTACCCATCTTAACGTCTGACCGACCGAGGCCTGAAGGTTTAAGGTTAACTCTGAGTTGCATATATTTCATCCCCTAGTGCTGTTTGGAGGACAATGGCTAAGGTTATGTCCTCACTGATGTATGCAACCATGCTCTGATTTGCATATAGAAGTCAAATTTAATTTAACTTTTATTCTTTGGTAGCATTTTCTAGCAGAATGGAATTATACAGATAGAGTGTAAGGGTGAGAGACTGTGCCTGATTTAAAACAGAAAGGAGATGGACCTACGTCAGCATGTCCTGGCACTGCAGATTTAGCTCCCCAACACACACACATCCAGAGCTGGGGTGTGTGTTGGTTCACAAGGGTATGTTAACAAGTGATGAGCTGCCGAAATGCGGATTTGCAGCCTCCGTGTTGGACAGAAGTGGGACTGTCCCACAGCTTGGAGCCAACTGCCCTGAGCTCAGGCTTTGGGTTCCAGATCTGACTTTGAATTGGAGAGCTGGCTCTGTGTAATAACCCAGCCTAAACTCCCGCTTCAGGCACCCCATAATAATGTGAGGGTGTTCTACTCAGTGCTCCAAAGATTTACCCCATCTTGTTCTCTCAATATGAGTCATCAGAGAGCGTAACTGCCATGTAAAATTACATTGTTTTGTTCCTAGTGGAGCCGAGAATAGAGCTGTTCCTATAAGAATGGCTGGTCTTTTCCACGGAGGGAACAAAACATGACATTATCAACCCAATTTTGTAGATCAAATAATTTAATTTGAGTTCAAATTAATCTTAAACAGGCATGGCTGTTTCTGCTAGTGAGCTGAATAATAGAATCCAGCCACAATGCTGCTCTGCTGCCCCTTGCTCACCCAGCACGTGAGACCATAACTTCATTTTACATGGCCCGTGCCCAGTCCCGCAGAAGGTGTGTGCACACACGTGTGACATTGTACGTGCGTGATGGTGAGGGGCGTGCGGGGCTCTGCTCCCAGGGAACAAGAATTCAGTTGGTTTATAACATCCCATTACTATTTTTGAAATTGTGTCAAAATAAATACCAAGAGATAACAACTCAGGAATGAACAATTGGGTCTTCTGGAGACAAGCATGAGTTATGAATAAAATTGACTGCTTAGCTGGAACATTTCTGAATGCTGACAGTGCGACACAGCCAGAGAAGGCAGACCACATATGCTGGTTTATTAGCTTAAAAATGAATATCTAGGCTTTCTGCACTCATCGAATGTAGCCCAGAGGAAGATCAAGCTCTTAAACTTTCTAAACATAACTCAACTGGTAGCTGGGTGCAAACCCACGGAACCTTTCAGTGCAGAAAACCTTGCCCAAAACTTCATTTAGCTCATTCATCCCTGGATATATTGACTTCAGTGATTTTACTGTAGACGTAGCAAATGATTCTGTATCATACGAAAAAAACCATTCTCTGGAGCATCAACACAGAGTTACTTGATACAGTCAGCAGAGGGAATACTCTCCCCAGCAGTAATGAAGCAGAGGCCAGCAGGAGAGGGGACGATGGGCTCACGGAGCGGGAGAGCCACGTGGACCCGAAGTTATCGCAGCTCTTGCAGCTCTCGAGCTTTCCCTCCACTCCGCTGCTGCACCGGGGCCCGAGCGGTTGGGTGTGCTGGACACCCCCGAGCCCGGGGAGGCAGGGCCGGGGCTGCGAGCTGTGCTGGCGTGGAACTGAACAGCTCTTCTGCTCATAAATGCCTCTAGAAGCCGTCCACGGAGGTTTCTCCTCCCTCGTGCACACGCAAAGCGAGGGATGCTCAGCCCTGTGCCAGAGCTGCGGTCGTAAGGAAACAGACGCAAAGATTCGGGGGATTTCACTTAATTTTTTTCTTGGCTTTTCCAAAGTCAGGCCCTTCTAATGGACGCGGGTTTTGCAAGAGCCGGCTTCCAGGGCAGCCAGACCGCTGGCACGGGAGGGGAGAGGAGCTGACTGAAGTGAAACACTGCGAATGCTGGAGGTTTGCATTGACTGAGAGGTATTAACCATTGCCTGAGCAGCAGCGGGGGCGCAAACCAGCCTGGAATAAGACGACAAGAACTGGATGCATCAAAACTGTTTTCCTGCAGAAAACAGGGATTTTGAAACTTTCCTTCCGCAGTTGCTTTTTGTGGAGTGTTTCCATTTTTAACTGTTCAGTTTCACATTGAATGTTTGACAACAAAATCAGAAACCTGAAGCTGCAGCCCTGGAAGCTCCTTTTACATACGACTTTGGATGGTTTTATGTGGAGTCCAAAAGAGATTATGCAACAGAAACCAACGTTTCCCCCACAGGTAGAAAATACACTCATTCTCTGCCCAATTAACACACTTACTGATTAATCATTTTTGCCATAGCATTTTTAGGGAAACAGATGCACTACTTCTCTTAGGATGCATGTGCAGCCATGAGCTATTTAGCCTGGATCTCACCCAACAGATGCACCCCCGTGCTCTTCTCACTGTGCAAAATTACACCTCAAGAAACGTTTTTGAGGTTCCTGTATCCTCAGCTCCGAGACTGCAGCGTGATGCTCGCGGAGCGAATTCTCATGAGACCAGATGCTGCAAAATGTATAAATGGAAATGCACGGAGCCGGCGTGCCCTCGTGTTACAAGGGGGGTGAGCCCGCGGAAAAGCTGCCAGGCTGCAGAATGGCTGCAGAGCGATGCCTGGGGCTCTAACTGCCCAAAGGTTTTAGGAAGGGGGAGGCTGGAAAGCATCTAGAAAGCTGTCACCATGCGGGCAGAGATTTGAAGGGGACAAAACAGGTCCATCTACACAGAGAGATGAAGAGAATCAGCTTAAGCACATGGGACTCATTTGCTTGGGTAAGAATCATCTGCAGATTAAGGTGATTTAATGTCTGTGGCTCCGAATGCGCTGAGTGCCTATCCTCCCATCAGAGTCAACAGAGATCTTGGGTGCAACTCAGTTGCTTAAGCATTTGTGTCATTTGGAACACCCTGAGGGCACCCAGGACATGTAGAGTGGCCTGGAAACTTGACACAGGGTCTCGGAACAGCCCTCTTCTGGAGGGACACGAGGAGGCCGTGTGAGATGCCTTAGGGCAATTAAGCTGCACTAGGTGTCTGTACCTGAGCAGCCACCTTGAGCTTCTCACCAGTGGAGATCTGGAGACCTTTCTGCTACCAGAGTGCACCCTGAGACTTTCCTTTTCCTGCGTCCTGGACACATCCTTGTGAGCAGGACATGGGGGCTGAGACTTGAGATGAACCTGGAGATGGGTGTGGAGACAGACTAGACCAACCATCCCAGGAAACGTGGGGACGAAATTCAGCCACTAGTCCCTCTGAAGTGACAAACCCAGAGGCATCTCGCAGCACTGTGCCCCAGCTGCAGACCTGAGCGGGCTCTGGCTCTTCAGAGACATAATCCAGATGCAGCTGGAACCAAACCCCCTCAGTTTGGGCGCAGTAAACACCGAACAAGAGATGCTTTCTTTCAAGCTGAACAGCTGGATCATCTTTGCATTCATTACCTTGGAGGGGTGGTTCATTGAGGACCTGAGATGGAAAGACAAGACCTGTCCCGTGTCTGTCATCCAGCCTCACCTTCCCCCCCATGGCACTGGGGGGCCGTTACGGAAGCCCACGCCCGGGACGGCGGTGGGTGCCGCCAGGACTCTTCCTCCTGAAGGTTTTGCTTCAGTCATGAAAAAAGAAACAGCCCAGAGACAGTTTGTTCTCCTGATCGGAATCCAGGTGCTGTATTTACATTTTGTCTGAAATTAATTCAGTCAGATCTTTTAAAATGTAAATAGCCAGGAAAGGAATAGCACTGGATTATCGGGGAAAATATAGATATATATTTTTTGCCTTGATGAAATAATGCAGGCAATTGCTTGTGTTAGGGAGAAGCAGGTTTATAAACAATCCAAAGTGTTACATTTACAGGTTAGTGAGAGGTACAAATGTTTTCTTCTCCTCTTTAACAAATATTGAAACCTGACATTGACCAAAGCTACTAAATCTGCTAATAAAAGCAGATGCCTGCTCTCATTTCTATTTTTCCTGGTTAGCTTCTGATTAAAAAAATATGCCCAGGACAGAAGTAATCACGCATCACAGTGTGTTCGCACGACACACCAAAATAGGGTGGAATCTGCCTTTTCGTGCTGTACGCGAAGCCCCGTAACAGAGGGATGGGTTGTGTGTGCTTGGCTATTCTGCTGCGGCTCGTACTTGAGGCACAGCAGAGTGTGTTCTCTTTCACGTGGATGTGGTGTTTTGTGGTATTCCTGTAGATATCCAGCAGCAGCTCCGGGTGCGTTGGACAGGAAATCATCCGCTGCGTCCCCACCTGGGGAAACTGAGGCACGGGAAAGGGAAATGAGCTGTTCCCGGCCGCGGCATTTGGAAGTGTCGCTGCTGGTGGGTGAATCTCCTGCCTCTGCTCCTGCTGCCTCTTTAAAGAAGGATCATTCTTTTACCTTCATTCTATAACGTCTATAAGCACAGCAGGTTGTTTCTGTCTGGATGTGCTTGGCTAAGCAGATGCCTTTTAACCCAGCGCACCTGTAATCTTTGGCAACCAAACAAGTCCCATGTTCCTCGATGTAACCGCATCATTAGTGGGAACAGGTGCCTTGTACCTGGCCACTTTGGGGACATTTCAGGGCATGTAAAGTTCCTTGTACTTGGGAATACCCGGCGCATTTGGCAGAGAAACAAACTTGTCCCACCTTGTGATGATGGGGAAACGTGGCAGCAAATGAAGTTCTGCTGACTGGAGAGGGACACAGAGGAGAAAGTGGTAAAAAGTACAGTGGGTTGAGCTCCCGGATTTCCTCAGGCGTTTACAGGGCTGCAAAGCGGGATTCAGTGGCCTCGGCGTGGGGGGGTCTGTGCTTGGCTTTGGTCAACCCAGAGCCAGGCTGTCCGAATTACTGCTCCGAAAATTAGAACCAAGAGCATGCTCTGTCTGTTAAAAATGAAAACATTTCCATTTCCCAGCCACCCCCAGCTCCGCGGGAGTTCTGGTTTGATCCGACACAGCTTTGTGTCTTTGCTCTTCCTTTTGAACTAAACGTTCTGTCATCTTTGGTGTGTAAGAATCTGAAAATGAAAACCCATTGCTTTCACTTCAGAGAGAGCAGGAAAAGATGTTTCATCACATCTGAATTCTTCTCCCATTCATTTTTCTGAACTGATGAATACAGCTCAAGTCGGCAAATGTTCTGTGTTGGCTACTGGTCATTTTCATCAGCAAATAAATTAATCACGTGAGATAATTTGCCAAGTCTGTTTGGGAATCCTAACTTGTTACTTCTACCCTGATGATTAATAGCAGCCATGCCAATGTGCCCTGACTTTCAGGGAAAGGTAGGAGGATTTTACTATCACCACGGCTGAAGGTGAAACCAATGCGCTGCATTTTTCTTGGAACAAGGCTAGAAAGGAAAAGGAAAATATGAATCCTGCCAGGGCCTTGATGATTTCACTCCGTGCAGCAAGGACCTGAATTCCTCAGAGCTCACTCACCGCGCAGTCGTTAATACCCAGTGGCAAATTAGAAGTCCCAGGAGTGCAGGATTATTCTTATAAATGAGGTTTCTGTGGAGGACGCTGGCAAGCCCGGCGCGCTGGCTCGCGCAGCCCCGCGAGGCGCTGGGGAGGGGAGAGCGGGGCTGGCCAAAGAGACCAACTTTTAAACAACCCATTTAAAAAAACATCTGGTTAATTTAGTTGGTAGACAAGAAATAAACATTTTGGTTTGGCCAGAGGCTCAGCGATGTCCCATCAGATCTGTCCTAGACTGGAAATCTGTGATGGGGACGCAGTCTTCCTCCTCAGTTAAATTAATAGCAATTTGTGGCTTGTTTTTTTCTCTAGATGATGAACACGAGCCTCCTCGCGTTCCTCCAAGGGAGGATTTCTCTCTTCTCCCACCCAGGAGATCCTCACGATGTCAACGAATTTGTGTGGATTAGCAGAGAGAAGGAACTATCCCCAAACCGTTTCCTGCGTGTTCGGAGGCTGTGGAGACACACTGTGAGTATCAGCGCGGTGTAACACAACGTCTATGGCCATCAGAGACAGCTCAGGGCGTGCTCCGGCGCCACAGAGGCGCCCTGGGTCACATCCCCCAGCCCCGTGCAGACACCTCAGCATCTGGAATGTCCCCTGTGTTCTCTTTTGTGGTGTTGAAGTCTGAAATTGGTGCCTTAACACTGGGCTTGCAGTGATATGAATGGGAACAGTAGTGAGTTAGGGCAAATCTTTTAAAGGAACGTTTGCGTTATGCATGTCCAGGATGTGATACCTGCCTTGGAGAAAATACCAAACTTCCAGACAGGTCAAATAAGGTCAGATGAGTCCTATAACCAGCATTTCTGAATGGGATCCTTTGGGATCAAGATGTGAGTCTTTATGATCTCATTATGACTTTTGCTCCGCTTCCAGTATCATTTCAGTATCTTTGACTTCTGCCAACATCCTGTGCTTATGAAAATCTTTTCATTATCTGATCATTTTACAGACATTAAGAGTGTGTGGCCTCACTCCATGTCTCAACCTTTACATCAGATATACTTCACTGACTTCAAAGCAAAATCAGGCACCCTGCTAATTTCATAATGACTCTGAGATAGCTGAATGCTATAGGGCCCTTTCTGCTGTCAGGGCTAATTAGGAAGAGATTGGACTATGTCAGGTCTGGAACTGCAATGAAAAGCCCGAGATTTCCAGACCTGAGCTATGTTGCAATATTCAGAATAATCATCTAAATTTAACCACTGCTGAGACTGCTGCACGGATGGGAAAGGCAGCCAGAAGCCTAAAAATGCTAAAATACAGGAATTTCAAGTGAATCTGAGATAGTGCTGATGTAAGTCTGGTTCTTTGGGAAAAAACAAAACAAAAAATCAAACCAAATCAAAACCAACCAAACAAATAAAAAACCCCCACATGCTACTTCAGCTACTACTTGATGTCTTCAAAATGGATCTTCAGCAACATTCCCACATTTGGGGCTTGGGTAGGACCTTCCAAGCTTGCTCTCTGCACACCTCAGCATAGAGGGAATCTCAGTCTGTGTCTGAACTTCTGGCTTCTCCCTGGTAGCTGCACACAGGGCCCTGGGCTTTTTCAGCATTCAGTTCAGAACTGTGTGGTGGGAGGAGAAGGGCAAGAGCTGAAGTTCAAAACAGGTACCAAACTATTCATGTATGCTCATGGGAAAAGAAACCATCACATTACTCATGCTCTTGATTACTCCTTCTTCTGAGGACAGAGCTAAAACACGGCAGAGTGCTTAAAATATCCTGCCAGCTCTGTGGCGTGTTCCGTCTTTCCAGTCAAGTGCATTGAAGAGAAATGCGGCAAAAAAGTCCTCTGTTTAAGGATAGCTCAAGGATAGGGCTTCGCCTGCGCATTGAAAGTCTCTCTTCCGTGATAAGACAAATTTCAGGTCTTTTCAGGTTGAAGGTCTTGTGCATAGTCACAAACTCTTCATCAGAATTTCAAGGCCTTTCTTGGACCCACTCTTTGCACTACAGGAGTTCATCCTTACAGTTCATTGGGTCTCCAAGGACATTTTAACTGGGGAAGAACTTCATCTGACCAAGAAATGGGCATCTCCAGGGGCAATGAGTAGTTCTACGTGAGAAAGAGTGAAGCGTGTGACCTCCATGTACCTTGGAATATTCGTCGTGCAATTCGGATATTGCTCATTATGTCGTGCTCAGGCGCTCACAAGGAGGTTTGTCTCCCTTGCTGCATCAGTCCCTGGGCTGGCGAGAACAAGTGTCTGTGCAGCCCTCTGTCAGGGGCCAGAACCCGTTTCCTAGGAAAGAGCACAGGAACAGAACACAGCATTTTCCAATATCCATCCATTTTCAGCTGAGGGATTTGGTTCATATAATGTAGTTCTAATAACTCTCTACGAATTTCTTTTCTCTGAACTCATCCATCCTTCCCTTACAAGCTCACAGCATCCTACTGCTACAATGATTTGATGATGTCTGTCTCTCATCTTATATTAGGCCCTAAATGATCAATTCTCATACGCCTTCTCCATGCATCTCATGAGTCCTTCAGCACCAGTACTTGAGCTGTCGCGATGTGAAGGGGGCTCTGATGTGTGTCAACAACATGATCATGCCAGACAGTTCTGAAAGGGCATAAGGATCATCATAGATTCAGAGAGAATTAGGGCTGGAAGAGTCCTTGAGACATCATATAATGCCTGCAGTTGTGGACAGACCATGAAGAATGCGCTCCTCTTGCACCAGGCAGGTGTGAGAAGGTGTTAATTCTTTCTGTAAACAGGTTTATTACGATAACAAGACGTCCGAAAGCCCCTTCCAAGCATGCACAGGACTGATACAAATTCCCCTTTGTGTGACTGTGGGTTGGTTTTCAAAAACATCTTCCTCATGCACGTAAGGAGACCATATCCCCAGGAGACGCGTGTTCTTGGACCAGGGTTTGCATTTCTAGGACATTTTTCTATTCCCACAAATCCCTGAGAGGGCACAGATGTGACCTGTTGGGATCCACACAGCCTGGAGTGTCAGAGGCTCCAGTCCTATGAAGGGAAAAAACAAACGGCCCCTCTCTGAGGTTCCATTCATCCCGCTCCAAGCGCCTGTGGATGTGCGAGCGGGTCTGAGGGAAGGGCTGTTGTCTTCCTTTGATAAATATTGGCAGCTGCTCCCCAGATCTGAGCCAGTAAACAGTTTGTACCTATGGTCACGATGCACCCAACCTTTGGGATTTGAAGGCAAAGGCTTACGGGAAAGCACAGCACCATTTCTCAGGTGCTCGGAAAGCCAGGGTGAGCTCCAAACTGCGCTCGTTTGATGAAGAAGGGCAGGAACCCCAGGTCAATGCAACATGCAGATGCCTGGGACATTTTAGGGTTCCGTTTCTCGTTGCTTTGGGTTTGTGTCACGTAAAGTATTTTAATGCAAGGAATGGACAAGCATAAGCATGACGTGTTTAATGACCTCGGAGGAGCAGGAACCTCCAACCCTGTTTTGGACATTCTGGGTAGAAAATTATTTTCCCTCATGTTAGATTTCTGACTCTGGGCTTCTAATCTCAGTCATCCGTTTATTGTCAACAGAGGTGCCTCTGGAGGCAGATACATCTCAATGTTTATTCTAACCTATATTCAGGACATCTAATTTGAGTTGCTTTTCGTGCATAACCCAGAAAGTTCCAGAAGGATGAATGGCTGTGGGAGCTTTGTCTCACACTGTTCTCATCTGCCTCTCCGTGACTGAAGGTGATGTGCAGCTGCTCTCACTCCCATCTATTTGCAGTTTATGCAGAGTTTTCCTCCTTAATGAAAGGAGTCTAGACATAATATTTAGTGTCACTTCATGCCTGCTGTATTTCAATATACATCTCTTTCTAAGCCATAAACTTAAACACTAATGCAATGTGTTCATTATTACATTGATCTAGATGTAACTTTTGGGACAACTATCTCATAATCTTAAGAATAATTTACTGAAGTTTGGTTGCAATCTTTGATTTCTTACTTTGTCATACCGAATGCCCAGGCACTGTAAAAAGAAGAGAAAAATGCATTACTAGCGCTCCATAACAAAATTCTACATCCTGTGAGAGAACAATTCACAGATTGTTTTAATCTTAGTGGTTTTGAAAACAAAATTATGAGGTGTTACAAGCCAGTTCTAATTTATTCCAAAGGACCAAACAAACCCTGAAGTCTTTCTGAAGCGCAAAGATCCCTTTGTGACCATAGATCTTTGTGGGCTCCTGAAAAGCATAGAACACTGACTCAAAATACATCTAGAATAGAATCGTATATACATCATATTTAAAACATAACTGAGTCCCCTGTGCATGAATTACTGCATCAGAAAACCTCTGCTTTGCATCACCGGAGATGGTAGAGCCTGGAATAATAACAGACCATCGATGCCAGAAAGTGCTTGAGCCTCCTGTAAGGACTGTTGGGATTTTGGCTGTTCAAGCCAGGGCGATAGCTCCAGCACAAATAAAACCTGAGCATTGCTGTGTCAATCTAACGTTCTGTTTGCACAGAGTCCTGCTTTGATCAGTGGTGTTGATGTCAGTGGAATGAATCACGGTACAACCCGGAGCGAGCAGAGTCAGAAGTGAAAAGCAAGGGAAAACCACTCGAGTCAGTTCAGGACAATCCGCCTCATTTCTGACCACGTTTAGCCCGTGAACAGACTCCTGCAGAACTGCCGTGGTTCAGCCAGCGCTACACGTGTGCACACAGGGTTAACTCCCATGTTTTTGTATCGCTGTTGCATCCTGGGAATGCAAGATGATGAATTTCCAGCTCGAGATGCAGAGGCAATAAAAGCTGCGAGAATTCACGGAGAGGCCAAGAGCCGACTCCAAACCCTCATCACTCCAGCCCTGTTAGTCCCTCCAAACACAGCGGGAGAGCCGCAGCCAGGCTTCGCACCTCACCTGCTTGTGAAACATCATTTCAGCATGAAAATGAGATGGGTTTGGTGAAATGTCTGAGTGTGTCTGTAAACCCGCGTACTTCACTGTAAATGAAGTGCTTTGCTGCTCTCTCTCTAGCGCGTTTATTGTAAGTTTTTCCCAGCACAGGAGTGCCGCACACCCATGCGATGCCAAGTCACACGTCGGGGGTAATAGAAGGAAATGTGATGGGGGAGATGCACCAAAACCCCATGAAAAATGGTTAAAATATGGAGTGCTTAAACATTTCCTTCAGGTTTCCAGCTTCTTCTGAATCATCATACAAGGCAACCGTTCTCCATCGGTCCTGTTTCTCGTGCCTGGCGCCGGTGACGTGGGGACCTTGGAAGTTTTCTTTTACTGCATCGCACTCCTAGCATTTCATTAAATTATCTCCATGGCTCCCTCTGCCAAAAACGCTTCATCTGGCTTGCTATACATGAGCTCCCACTGGTGAATCCAGGCCTGTTCTCTTTAATTAAATCAAAACTTACCTTTTTTTCCTCATCTGTCCCTCATGTTTGTTCCTGGAACCTTCCCCTTTGGCAATGCCAGCCTGTGCCGGTCCGTAGCCGTGCTCTGCTGCTCCCTGCGGCGGTTTCCTTGGGCACGTCACTGCTGTCACTGCTCGGTTTCCATTTGCCGAGGAAGTTTCTGATACACCATTTTTCTACCTCTAGCAGCTCCCTTAGCTCCTTCAACACTTTGCTTGGAGTTTGGAGATTTGGCCATCTGGTCGTTCTTAATCCTGAATTCTGAACAGTCCTCTTTCTTGACC
This sequence comes from Nesoenas mayeri, assembly GCF_963082525.1. Lineage (NCBI taxonomy): Eukaryota > Metazoa > Chordata > Aves > Columbiformes > Columbidae > Nesoenas > Nesoenas mayeri. The sequence goes on from NC_137571.1 coordinate 7,111,532, forward strand.
AGCTATTTGGCAAGATCTCTGTCACACGTTTCCGCCTTCAGAAAACTATCACGGTTTTTCTTTTTTCAGGTCCCTTCTCTTCTGTTTACGGGAAATTTATAGCACGTAAGGCCCATAACTCCGTGGCGTGGGACATTTGAGAACAGACAGCACAGTGGACCAGGCACGGTCCGGCTTGGGCCACCAGAAATACATTCACTTTGGCTACCTGAAAATCAATATCTGGGGCTTTCAGCTCTTGGGGATCCATTTCCCAGCTTACGTGGACATTTAGCCTTGTTTTCCCTCTAGTAACAGGCAGATTTGGGACCACTGGGTGTGTACATGGGGGTATTTTTGAGCCCAGCCCACAAATCCTTTGTTCAAGAGTAGGTTTTTTTGCGCTTTCTACACACCCATCGCAGCCATAAGCGGCACAAATGCCCGGACACAGGCGGCTTCATGGAGCTGCTGTTTCTGGAGCTGGTGCAGTTTGGGTTTCTGAGCAGCCCAAAGCTCTTTTGTGCCGGCGCTGCCCCCACTGATGGCACCGAGTCCCCAATCCAAAGAATGACATCTCCCTTGGATATTTTTAATGCTGCCTCGTTTAAACAAACACGGATCCACACGGAGGGATGTGGAGGTTTAAGTGATTAGAATCTACTGAATAGTCATGAAAGCTATATCCAGACACAGCAGCTCCTCAGAGTGCAAATTGCATGAATATATATGAAGAGACTTATTTAAAAACACTAGCCTGTAATGCCGGCACTTCTTCAGTTCATTTTATGCAGAAATAGAAGTGGAGTCTTAAGGTGAAAATCCATTCTCTTTATGCTGCCACAAATCAAGATAGTTAATTCAAAACAGTGTCAAAGTCCGCCCCTCGGGTTGTGACTCACCCGCGTTCTGCTGGGAAGAATGAAAGGGGGTGTGAAAACACAGGGGTTTCTTTTGTGGAAAAAGAGTCAGGAGTAAATCCTAATCAGGAGGATTTTCTGAATCACTCCCATCCTCAAAACATTTTCCTCCCTTCCACTGCTAGAGAAGAAACCCCCAGTCATTGCTCTGGCGGGGAAGAAAAAATAAAATACAAATAAAATAGATTTTTTTTCTAAAGAAAAATAGAGAAAAAAATGAACGCAAAGCACACAAAGGTGCCTTGTAAGGGTGTCTTTATTTCGGTGGCTGGGGCAAGGGGCTGGAGTCACTTTCTGAGGATGCAGAATTCAGCGGGGAGGCTGCGTGGAGTCTCACAGCGTCCCCAGCACAACAGCAGGGTCTGTGTTCCCCGGCCCGCGGCAGCGCCCCGAGAAAAGAGATCTGTTTGCAGAAGGTGTGCGGCGGGATTTATGGCGTTCCGGCATTTAGGCTGGAATGAAACAGAGCTCGTGTTTTCCCAGTTAAAGCCGGAGGAGGAGGCCTGTGGGCTGCGAGTGACACAGCACTGTGCTCGTGTCGGGTTTGCAGGATACTTTTTGCTTCAAGAAAAAAGAAAACAATCATTGAATTTAACAATCGAGTGCCAAGAGCTGCTTTGTGTGACAGGGTGCACAAGCGCAGACAGCGCTCCCGAGGGCCCTGCTTCAACCTTCCCTTTTTTGCAGGGACTTTCTTTGCAGCACTTACCACGAAGGCAGCACCATTCCTGCTGCTGCAGCTCCTAATTCCTAATTCCTTGTGGTTTCAGGGTAGTGCAATTAGCTTGGAAATATTGACTGAACGGGACAGTGCACAGATCGGCGGAGCGTTGGTTCTGGCTCGTGCTGCCAGGTCCACGGCACCGCGGCCACTTGCGCTGCAGATCCGAGTTCTGAGCTGAAAATTGGCACCGGTGCACAGGAACGACGGCACTTCTCACCAGCTGCTCGCTGGAGACGTGAAAATGAGTGAGGGAGCAGGAGTGATGACGGCAGATTGAGAGATGACAGGGAACAGAAGGTGGGGAAGGAGCCGTCGTGCCGCTGGCTCGTTACCTTCACAGCTAAAGAAAATTTGGAGCTAAAACTCTGCACCTCTCCCCCATGGCCTCAATTTTTGGAGGCAGAACCTGCCTGGAGTTGCAGAGGTGTAAATGGGTGTAACTCCACCAAAGACAGCAGGATGGCCTCATGCATGCAACAACATGAGGCTGCGGTCTATATAGTTATAATGTAAACACGACCGTAGTTTGGTCCCAGATGCTTTTATCACAGACATGCAAACTCTATATTCAGTCTTCCCATATTTCCCGATGCCCCGATGTAACTGGTTCCGAAGATGACGTGTGTCTGGTGCAGCTGGGGTTGCAGAGCTAAATTATCATCTGGTGCCTCGCAGCAAAAATCCAGCACCTCGGAAGCAGCCGGGTTTCTGCTCCACATAAACCACAGCAACGAGCCTGCGCTGCCGCCCTCTGCACCTCGGCCTCGCCATAGAGGAACCCCCCTGGCCCCGGCGCCGAGCACGCGGTCACGGCATTGTCTGGAGAAAGGGATTAATCTAGAATAGCTCTTTTAAAAGTAATGGTGGCAAAGGAATATGTGTTAAACAAGGGAAATCTTAATTGACCTAAGCAAAGCACTTGCTAAATTCCTTAGCAGATGTAGCAATGTATATAGACTAGAAATAAGTATGCTATGCTTATTGTAACATAAGAAAATGAATAAGGTGGAGTAATGAAAGCAATTAATCTTGTAAATTTACAGTGTGCAGAGAGGAGATAATACACGGTTTTAGCATCAAGTGTCCTTATGAGGCATTAGTGAAGTGAGGCTGCGATGAACTAGGCATTCTGCTCTAAATTTGTGAATTCTGAAAGTGATGCGTTAGGGGGTCTTGACGGTGCTGTCAAGGTCAAAGCGATATGAATGTAATCTTAACCAGCAGAGTGAGGTCTCGCTAAGTGCATCGTACGGGATGCAACACTGCCTAGGTAATAAATTAGTATGTAAATTGGGGTAGTTTTAGGAGATAAAAGGGCATATTTGAGGGGTGTACTCCGAGAGCTGTTCTCCCAAGATAAGGTCACTGATGACCGCCATGGTCCTCTTGCTGTCAAATCAGCCTGTAACAGAAGTTACCAAAGATTTTGCTCTCTTAGAATGTTTCTGTGCTCCTATCCTGTCTGCCCTTTCCTTATTGCTTTTCTTCCAACAGATCTAATATCATGCGACTATTGAGAAAAAGTGGCATTTAACTGGCCTGTGTTTTCCACCTGCCAACAACGGAACAGGTTACGCTCCAAAACTGAACCACACGCTCCTATTTTGAGATTTTCACGAAGTCCCATTTTTTTCAGTCAAAAAAGCGCTCTAAGGATAACATTAAAATCCCCCACCATATTCCTGAAGAGCCTGGTTTATTGTACCTCCTTTGTTCTACCTCCTGCAGAACTTGCTGTCTGCAAATGGAAGCCCAAACCTAGGGTTAGGGTGGGGGTTAGGGGTTAGGTTACAATTAGGGTAAGGGTTAGGGTTCGGGTTAAGGTTAGGAATAGGGTTAGGTTACGACTAGGGTGAGGCTTAGGGTTATGGTTACACTTACGTTAGGGTTAGCATCACGGTTATGGTCAGGGTCAGGGTTAGGTTAGGGTTAGAGTTAGGGTTAGGGTTAGGGTTAGGGTTAGGGTTACGGTTGGGTTACGGTTAGGGTTAGGTTAGGGTTAGGTTTAGAATTAGGATTAGGGTTAGGTTATGGTTGGATTAGCGTTAGGTTAGGGTTAGGGTTAGGGTTACGGTTAGGGTTAGGGTTAGAGTTAGGGTTAGGGTTAGAGTTAGGGTTAGGGTTAGGGTTAGGATTAGGGTTGGTTTAGGGTTAGAGTTAGGGTTAGGGTGAGGGTTAGGTTATGGTTAGGGTGAGGTTTAGGGTTATGGTTACACTTAGGTTAGGGTTATGGTCAGGGCTAGGGTTAGGGTTAGGGTTTGGGTTAGGGTTAGGTTATGGTTAGGGTTAAGGGTATGCTTAGGTTTAGGCTTAGGCTTAGGCTTAGGTTACAGCTAGGGTGAGGCTTAGGGTTATGGTTACACTTACGTTAGGATTAGCGTCAGTGTTATGGTCAGGGTCAGGGTTAGGTTAGGAGTAGGATTAGAGTTAGGGTTAGGTTTAGGGTTAGGGTTAGGCTTAGAGTTAGGGTTAGGGTTAGGGTTAGGATTAAGGTTGGTTTTGGGTTAGAGTTAGGGTTAGGGATAGGGTTAGGTTATGGTTAGGGTGAGGTTTAGGATTATGGTTAAACTTTGGGTAGGTTTAGGGTCAGGGTTATGGTCAGATTCAGGGTTAGGTTAGGGTTAGGGTTAGAGTTAAGGTTAGGATTAGGGTTGGGTTAGGGTTAGGGTTAGAGTTAGGGTTAGGATTAGGGTTGGGTTAGGGTTAGAGTTAGGGTTAGGCTTAGGTTAGGATTTGGGTTAAGGTGAGGTTTAGGGTTAGGGTTAAACTTAGGTTATTTTTATGGTCAAGGTTATGGTCAGGGTCAGGGTTAGTTTACGGTTAGGAATAGGGTTAGGGTTAGCATTAGGGTTAGGGTTAGGATTAGGGTTAGGTTACGGTTAGAGTTAGGCTTAGGCTTGGGTTTAGGCTTAGGTTTAGGATTAGGTTTAGGCTTAGGTTACGGCTAGGGTAAGATTTAGGGTTATGGTTACACTTACGTTAGGGTTAGTGTCAGGTTTAGGGTCAGGGTCAGGGTTAGGTTAGGGTTAGGGTTAGAGTTAGGGTTAGGTTTATGGTTAGGGTTAGGGTTGGGTTACGGTTAGGGTTAGGTTAGGGTTAGGGTTAGGTTTAGAATTAGGATTAGGGTTAGGTTACGGTTGGATTAGCATTAGGTTAGGGTTAGGGTTACGGTTAGGGTTAGAGTTAGAGTTAGAGTTAGAGTTAGGCTTAGGGTTAGGGTTAGGGTTAGGATTAGGGTTGGTTTAGGGTTAGAGTTAGGGTTAGGGTGAGGGTTAGATTACGGTTAGGGTGTGGTTTAGGGTTATGGTCTGGGCTAGGATTAGGGTTAGGCTTAGGGTTAGGGTTAGGGTTAGAATTAGGGTTGGTTTCGGGTTAGAGTTAGGGTTAGGGATAGGGTTAGGTTATGGTTAGGGTGAGGTTTAGGGTTATGGTTAAACTTTGGTTAGGTTTAGGGTCAGGGTTATGGTCAGATTCAGGGTTGGGTTAGGGTTAGGGTTAGGGTTAGGGTTAGAGTTAGGGTTAGGATTAAGGTTAGGTTAGGGTTAGAGTTAGGGTTAGGCTTAGGTTAGGGTTCAGGTTAGGGTGAGGTTTAGGGTTAGGGTTAAACTTAGGTTATTTTTATGGTCAGGGTTATGGTCAGGGTCAGGGTTAGTTTACGGTTAGGGATAGGGTTAGGGTTAGGATTAGGATTAGGGTTAGGTTACGGTTAGGGTTAGGCTTAGGCTTAGGTTTAGGATTAGGTTTAGGATTAGGTTTAGGCTTAGGTTACGGCTAGGGTGAGGTTTAGGGTTGTGGTTACACTTACGTTAGGGTTAGCGTCAGGGTTATGGTCAGGGTCAGGGTTAGGTTAGGGTTAGGGCTAGGGTTAGGGTTGGGTTACAGTTTGGGTTAGGTTAGGGTTAGGTTTAGAATTAGGATTAGGGTTAGGTTACGGTTGGATTAGGGTTAGGTTAGGTTAGGCTTAGGGTTATGGTTAGGTTAGGGTTATGGTTAGAGTTAGGGTTAGGGTTAGAGTTAGAGTTAGGCTTAGGGTTAGGGTTAGGATTAGGGTTGGTTTAGGGTTAGAGTTAGGGTTAGGGTGAGGGTTAGGTTACGGTTAGGGTGAGGTTTAGGGTTATGGTTACACGGTGGGACATGGATGTCGGAGTCTCAGGATGATAGATGATGGGTGCAACTCAACACGAGGGTCTTCTGCAAGGAGAACCAAGAAGGGCACTTCGTGCAAACCCCATTGCTCCAAACACTCTCTTCAGAAGCAATTCAAAATCCTATTCAAAGACCTCATTAACTCAGCGGGAGCCTGCTCTGACCAAGAATTTTAAGCTTAGACCCTTAACAAGGACCATCACAAGGCGACAGAGACAGCAGGATATATTCCATTTGTTTCTAACCAGGATGAAATTAATCTCTATGCAGAAAATCAGCTTAAGGACTCTACCCTACTTAAATTCATGCAAGGCCTTTGTACTTCACTTGAGTAATCATTGATTGGATTCTTAAAAGATACTGGGAAGCTCTAGCTAATTACAGTCCATCTGTGAATAACTGCATTTCTAGTCCTTGGACAGTTACGAAATTTGTAAGGAAGAAAAAGATCAACCTGAAAATTCAAAAATGCGGCATCTTGAAAAATAAGACTGTCAAAATCTGGTCAAGCACAACATTTTTATTTGATTGCTACAGGTTTTTTTTACCATATATAACACTGAAACATACTTCTAGGTCAAATGTTTCCTCAACCTGAGAAGATGAAACGTTTCATTTTGGAAATGGCAAAACAAAATGTTCCCATTTTTTTATTACAATTTGTGGGTGGAGGATTTTTTTTAAAACACTCTGCAAAGTTTTAATATATTTGGGTAGGGTACCAGCTGATCCTCGTCTGCATAGGGTACCGGCTGATCCTCGTCTGCGTAGGGTACCGGCTCATCCTCGTCTGCATAGGGTACCGGCTGATCCTCATCTGCGTAGGGTACCGGCTCATCCTCGTCTGAGTTTTGGGGTTCAGAAGTTGGGGTCAGGCTTTGACTTTTTGTGCCCAGGACGCAGAGCCCTCCCGTGCTAAAGCTACAGACAAAGCGCCTGCACGAGTGGGGCTGTCTCCATGTTATGGTGGACAAATACGTAGCAAATGGATTTTTCTCATTTTGAAAAGACGAATGTTTATATGATCTATGCACACAATCTGCAGCAATATTTTAAGATCAATGGTACTGAGGACAGTCACAAGAAAAGACCATTTGCAACCCCGTAAGATTGATGCTTCCTTTTAGGAATGGGTGAAAAACACTGGAAAGATTTCTCTCTCCTGCCTTCAAAACGCTCCCAGCCTGATCCAAAGCCACCTGAGCCCACAAGCTGATCAGCTGTATTACGGTGACATCAAGAGGCCGCTGCTGTTCTGCAGAGCTGGTGTCCCCTGGGAGCAGCAGTGACTTGCTCAGGGACATCTCTGTGTTCAGGGCAGCGCTGTGACCCAGACACGCCGGATCCCAAACCCCAACTGCCCTCACACGCCGCTTTGCCGCCATCTGAGGCTGATTTTTGAGGCTGCACAACAGCTTTATGGTCTCCATTTGCCCTTCTTTCCTACAGCTCCATCAGGGTGATGGACTCCAAGAAGCTCTCTGCTTTCCTGGGACTGTCACAGAGCTGAAGAGGCGTCACTCAGCTGCCCAAACCAGCCATGTTTTCCTGCATTTCTTGGCTATTGTTGTTGGCCATGGCTGGTTTGTTAAAAAAACATATTCAGCATTTCTGCTGCAAGTGAATTTGGGTGGAAAGCTTGAGAGTGGGTGAAGGAGAAGCAGCAGCCTCCATAGAGGCTCCTGTGGACGAGTAAATATTTGAAAGGTCATTCAGTTATTCATACAGTATGTTCTGCCAAGCTTTGTGCAGAAAAAACTCACCTTTTCTGGTGTCTCCTAATAAATCTTTTGGGGTGTGTAAATGTAGAAGCAGGCAGTCTTCCCTTTAGCCTCTAAATAATCCATTGTTTGCTTGTTTATTTGTTTCCTGAGCAAATCAGGCCTAGGAACAAAACTGTCATTAATGGGAGGTCACTGCAGATGGTTACACTGAGCAACAAGGGCAGGTTCTGGGCAAACCTGGGGATGGAAAACGCAAAAGATTTTTATATGATGACTAAGTTCCAGAAATACGCTGTTTGCTCTTGTGGCAAGCAGCAAGCCGCTAGCTGGGCAAACCTCCCGTGGTTTGCAATGGGCAGGGTCCAGGTCTGAGCTGTGGAACAGGGCTCTCCTTTGCACTCCCAGAAGGTGGATTTGGCTCTGGCTTTGAACCACACCTGTGGAGCGTGTCCCCGTCTCCTGGCCTGACCTGGTCCCGGGTTGGCCCCTGTGCTGGACGAGAACCAGCACCTCCCAGCACCCTCAGTCCTTTGGAGTCCAGTGGATGTTCCCAAATACATGTGCTGATGTTGCAAGAGTCTGGAGACGTCTTGTTCCAGCTGCACGTAGGTGGGTCCCCGTGTCTCAGCCACCTCTCAGGCACAGACTCCCAAAGCCGCAGGAGCTCCAAGGCAGAGGCTTCATAGGACACACCTTGAAGTCCTTGTGTGCCCCAATTGTCCTTTCCATTTTGGAGGTGATCTGGGTCATGGTTTCCTCAATGATGCAGAGGCAGCTTCAGCTGCCATTGCAAAAGGGATTTACCTTTGCTAATGAGCTATTTTTGAGTAAGGTACCTAGTCCAAGTTGCTCATCCAGCTCCTACATTCGGGAGAGAGAATCATCCCATATATCTCAGACTGGACACCCAGCGTGGGATTTAGCTCCAGGTTAAGGAGCAGCATTTGGTGTCAGATGGGGATATCTCTGTGTGCTGCTTGTGGAAGCTCTTAGGAGAATCAATGGAGATGTGGCCCTCGGAGCCAAGAGGGGGATGGAGGGTCTGCTCTAAGGTGACCTAAACAGATCCAGCTTCCACCATTGGGCCAGGTCTTCATGAAATGTATTGGCAATTTAGTTACCTGGCACACAAGTGGACACCTATATTGAAGTGTCCTAATGGGGTGTTGAATCCCATATTTAATTTTATAAGGCTAGGGCAAGGTGGGAGGGATATCTCCATTTATCATTCATATGAATAACAATTAAACAGAAGTAGTGGTTTATTAATTTCTCCTTGTTGGATAACCCTCTAGAAGAAACTGCTGCCTTCCTTACATAAAAACCAAAGGATGGTCTTGTTCTTCCATAGCTTTGTGAGTAAAAACCTCCTCTATCCAGCGGAGTTAAAACAATAGTCTTTTACCTCTGTGAGCACTTAAATATAGTCAAGATTATTATTTTTTATGTCTCAGTAAAGCAGAAGGCACGTAAAGTAATGTGTAAAATATACTAAGGTATGTCTACAGGGAGGCTGTATGGACATCAAGCATAGCAAACCTGATATAAAATACAATGAAAGAATAAAGCAGGTAACAGGGCAGCTATAAATCCTGGTGCAATGAATAAAGCATGTCACATAATGGCAATGAAAAAAGTAGCAAATGGCAAAACACACATCAGCATAGACATAAAGCATAATGAACTGATGGATGAAAGTCACATTAATGGATGGATTGCTCTTGTCGCTCAGAATAAGCAAAACGATCATTTTGTCTTCTGAGGCCTCAGAGAACTTCTGGCTACACAGGACTATGGGGAGGGTTTTCTGGTTTTCTTACTCAAAAACTAATAATATCTGACACTTGCAAATACCTTTGGCTGAATATCATCATCAGGGCTAGAAGGCAAATTTTGATGACCCTCTGACTTTTGGAGAAAGCCCCACATGTCCCCCCACCTCCCCTTGGCTCTTCCATCTGCGATCCATCAGGAGGCAGCGACCACTTGGCAACCACAACCCCACCGCTGTCGCATCCTTCACTAGCTGCATTTTTACAAACCCCCTTTTGCAAACAGGTTCAAAAGGAAAGCGCATTTAGTTTAATTAGGAGGCTCTACGAGCAGAAGCCATTTGTCAGCCACTTAACCAAAGTCTCCCTCTTTCCTGGCAGCAGCAGATGCCTGAGCTCGCCTGGTTTGCAGCAGGAATTTGCGGCAGCAGACCCAACGCCAGCCTCCGCCGCGATGTACTGCTCTGCTGGCATGCAGCACCTCTCTCATTAAGGCCCTCACATTGTTGTTTGGCTTCTAAAGTGCAAATACACGAAGCACTGCTGTGGAAAAAGCCAATTAGGAGGGACAGCAGAAACATTTCCCAGCGGCTGGGGCCAGGCCCAGGACCAAGCAGGACCAGGGCTGTGTGGAAACTGGGAGCCTGGTACAGGGAGGGTGTTGGAGGTTTGCGTGCAGGAAGCTTAAGTACCAGTCAGCTCTGTTGTAGGCTGGTTGTTTCTCTGGGAAAAGCTGCTTAATTTCCTTGTACTTTCTTTCCTCACCTGTGAAGTCAGCACTGCTCTTCCAGACTAAAAGCTTTGTCTTCCTAACCCGACCTCTTGCTTTCAGGATTTGCACTGCTTCCATAATTGTCCTTATGTAGAACAGTGCATGCCTGAAATATGTCTGAATCAGGCATAGAAATTTAGACAGGGAACATGCAGCTGAATTAACACCATTCTGAGCAACGCAGGCAGTTCGGCAGCTCTGATTTACCCACGGTGGCGGTCCCACGCAAACCAGAGGTGCCACCTGGGATTGCTCCTAGGCAGGAGTCAGCATCAAGGCTCTGCACACCATACAAAATAGATGTCCATAACTCCATAGAAAAGCCAGGGCTGTGTTCCCTAGAGCAGACTGACTTCCACGAGGCTCATCTTCAGCACCGGCCTGGGTGTCTGCAGAGGCTGCTGTGCAGACCACTGAAAGGGGCCACTCATCATGATGCATCGGCCAAATACGCACTGACCATTGGAAGCCAACAGCCCAGCCTGGGCCACATTTTCTATTTGTTTGTACACGTTGTGAGCTAAGTTTGGGTATGGTATGCTCAAACACACAAGCAAGCCTCTGTCTGCCTCTAAAAGGACAGGGGGATTGCGAAGGGAAAGTACACTTTTCAAGCAAAGTCAGGTTCAAATTATGAACCGGCTTTTCATATTAGCAGGAAATACTTGATCCTCCTGCACCTTCATTCAGCTGGGCCCACAACATGACTTTGAGGGCAGGCAACCCCGAAGGAAAACATATTTCATGTGGAGAAGGTAAAGCGAAGCCTGTATTTGGAACTGATTTGTAAATGAAAGAGGCATAAACAGATCAAGTTTTAAACCCAAATATAATTTTTAACCCTATTTCCCCAAAGATGCTCCAGCCATTGTTGTGGTTCCATGTAGCTCTGGCTGTGTGTCCTTCTGTCCTGCTCTCTGTGCCTTCCCTGCTTATGCAGACGTTTCAGTTTCATGTTGTACTGTGGATCTACCAGTGAACCTCTGCAGCTGGATTATGTTTAATAGCAGTTAGAGGCTATGCTGAAAAATGTGTTACAACAACCACATTTTTAGCCTGAAAAGCACACGCCGTAACAGTGACAACCAACAGCGAGGTCAGAATTTTACCAGTCGTTAGTCATATTAGTCCATCTTCTTGCACAGCTTGTAATGATATTGGCAACAATGCAGCATGGTCACCAAACAGTGCAAAAAAGGGAAAGAGAGAACCATGTGACTTCAAAAACTGGGGCTTAAGTAATAAACTGTCAGACTTGGTGAGATTCCAAAGAAAACGATGGGAATATGCAGCGGGACCCAGCTGCTCTGACCCTGCCCCGCAGCATCTTAGTGCTGCAGGGATCGCTGGCTCTGGAGAGGGACCCTGCACAGAAAGGCATGGCCAGTCCCCCGTGGGCCACCTGATCTAAGCTATAGACTGACCCTGTCTCAGATACAGTGTCCCCAGGGTCATTCAGCTACTTACATTTCATACCAACACTGCCCAAAAGTCCTGAATTTCTCTGAAAACACATCACTGTGGAACTCCCATGGCATTTGGGAACATCCACTCAGCCAGACCGAAGCTCTCCAGAACACCTCCCATCACATAGTGGGCTGCGTAGCACTCTGTACAGACTTGGAGGGCTACAGAACAGCTATTTCCTGGCATTGAGGTGGATTTTGTGCATTTAGTTTCATAAGAACAATCAAGAAAACGCTCTGCTTAAGCATTGTAGGGCCTAATGTTGCTGGCTAGGAACACTCCTGGACGCACTGAACAATAAACTCATTGAGTGCACTAGGGATGCTGAAACCAGGCATGCTGGCACATGACTCCTATGAGAGTGTGCTGAGCGTGCCCAACGCTCTCATTAATTTCATTTTTAATACTTGCATTTCCGTGCTGGAGAGCTGTCACCCTGCTGTGCCACACCAGACCTTGCCCAGGAAACCAGAAACTCAGGTCAATCCGTTCCACACAAGGTCCAAAGCGTGACTTTGCTGTCCCGAGGGGTGGGAAGGGGAAAAGAAAAAGATGGTTTTTTTATGAGAATGGTAATACATATATAGCAAAGAGTAGAACTTCAGTTCCAACAGGAATAAAGAGTCTGACATCCTGCACAGTGGCGAAGTCACCAGGCTCAGATCTCTCCGTTGCTTTCTTTTTTTCCCAGGAGCTGACTTAATAAATCACATCAGCTGTCCCAGCACCCAGCAATCTGCAGATGTCCCAGCCAGCAGCCCTGACCCGTGGAGTCCCACCGCCCTTTGGGTCCCAGCGGCCAGGCTGCTCAAGCATCGGCTCCCAGGAGCACTTCCAGGGAACGGTGACTTTGCTGGCAAGGAACGAGCCACTTCAAACGCAGGAATTTGGATGCCTCGCTGCAAAAACAGCAGGTCAAGTTTAAGGTGAAATTCTTGGCCCCCTGCTTTTGTTTCTGATGATTTTTGTAGGACAAAGCTGCACCCTGCTCCAGAACCCTCCTTTCCCTGTATATCTCACCCATCAGACATCACCTGCCCGGAGCGGCAGTTGTGCTTACGTTTGCCATCTGGGATGTGCAAGCAGTGAAAGATCTGTTAGAAAAGCAACACAATTTTGCTCGCTTTATTATTGAGAAATCAAAGACCTCATGTGACTTTGTAGATTACTTAACACATTTATAGACCAGGAAGGAAGTGGAGCTGCGCTGTTCGCTTCGCTTTTCTGCAGGGCAGTTGCTGCAAATTCGACTTCATTAACTCACGGCTGTGCAGAGGGACCAGAAAATGACGGTCCAAATGGCCACCGAGCCCCCCAGATGCTGCTTCTTCAACATCACGACAGCAACAGTCGCTCTGGGGATCTTCCACATGGTAAGTTGCAGGATGGAAAGGGGGGACAGGGAGACAAGGAGAGGCAGAGGTGTCATCTTTGCAGAAGGTGTAATCGTTGCAGATCACAAGGTTTCCTGACTGTTGACTTTTCTGTGTTGCAAAAAGAGACAAACCAATGATTTAAGAGGGAAGGACAAAAGAGGAGAAGGTGGCCAGAAAGAAACTGATTGTTCTGGGAGGGTTTTTGAAGTAGTTTTTTCCTGGATCTACCAATTAGAGCTTATGGAAACTCGCTTTGCTTCCTTCTTTTCCCTTGCAGCTCCACGCAGGAGCTCTTACCGTGCAGGGTGCGAGCTCGGCCGGGGCTCAGCGCTGTTCCCTGGACCCATCGGTCAGAAACGGGGCGATGGAAGCTGTGGGAGAGCTGAAATGATGGGTCACTGGCGGGAGTGGGGATCGAGGTCCCAGGCAGCCAAGCGGGGGTGGGCAAAACCGCCTGGTTTCTCTCTCTACCACCTGTTGGGCGCTATATTCACCACTTTGGTTTCCGTGTTGACCTGTGGCTGCGTTCAGCTGCCAGGCAGCTGCTGTAACGTCCCCGGGGTGGTCGCTGATGGCAGCGAGCAGAGGCAGCAGAGCCTGGAGGGACATTTCTTCCCCACCACCAGGTTGCACAGAGATACTTTAGTCACACTGAGGATGTGGTTTCTCGCATGGCAGAGGCACTTAAAATAATCCTGTCTGTTGCACCGGGTGTGCACAGTCACAGGTTGGGAGCCTGCGGGGTGATAAGGGTTAATGGGGGCCCTGCACCCATAGAAGCGGAGCGAGGGGACCTGCAGCCCGCAGACACGTCCTGGGCGGCTGTCACACAGGGGTGGGCGTGAACCGTTTAGAAAGGGGACCCTCCTAGGAACTAGAGCCAAGATCTGAAGAAGAGCTGGCAAAACCAAAGGGTTGTGCAAAGCTGGGAAACAAGACAGAACTACAGCAATGAATGGCAAACACCTTCTCCCCTGCTTTTTCTGAAACTTTTCAATGATGCAGCTGGGCATGGGGAGCGAAAATGAAAAGCGGATTTATAACTTGGCAGTGACTGGGATGATTTGCTACGTCAATACTGTTGGTTTGTACCAGCATAAATTATTGCTGTGGGTCCTAGTGATGAATCATAGTGATGCTGGGTGATAGTAATGCCATCAAACACAAGCTCTCAGGCTTTGTGGAGATGTCTTGTCCTCCTATAAATTGGATTTGTCTCACCACTGATCTCTCCATAGACAGTTGAAATAAATCGTGGGCATTCTCAAGCAAACAGGAAAGAAGAAGGAGGGGAACGAGGAGGGGACAGAGCTGCGTGATTAGCAAAGATTCACTGGGTGCTGTGGGGTGCACTGGCAGGTGGCTTCCAAAGAAAGCACGGAGGAATTTGTCCTTCTGCTCATTGCTCCTTCCAGGCATGAAGAAGGTCAAGCTATTTGACATTTTCTTCAAGAACAAGGCTGGAAAGTTGCAGCATGGGAAGAAAACCTGCCATTCATTTGCTACCAGTCTTTGGTGAGAGCCAAAGGAGGCCTTAGAAAGCAGCATGTGTGCAGCCTGCCCTGCCCTGCGGCAGCCCAGCTCTGCTCTCTGGCAGCTCTTTAACCCAAGGAGCAAAGTCCCACCTGCATGACTGTCCCCAGGCCCAGCCCTCACCCCCGGACACACTCGTGGTGCGGAGCTGTGAGTCCCTGTGCCCTCACCAGGCTGAGCCGGGATGTCCCGCAGTCACTGCTCCTCATCCTCGCACAGACCAGACGGGAGGAGGAGGCAGCAGGCAGGAAGAACATGAAGCGTTTTGAAAGGAAACCAAATAGGAGCTAAGAGCTCCTCACTACATCCTACCCTGCCACAACAACCGCTTCTACATTAAAATAAGAAAAGGCAAAGCACTGAAAGTATGGCATTTATATGTGGTGTTATTTGTCTTCAAAGTGCTGGGTGTCACCTGCCTGCGTGCCCCGCTGTCAGAAACCTTCTAAACATGCGATGCCCTGTCAGAGCAGCACATCACTGTCCCCAGTGACCCCTGTTCATTATGGCTTCGAGCTCTTACTGCAGAAACATTCAGCGTGAATTAAAAAAGGAACAGCCATCACACTCCAGACAGACTTAAACCCAGAGGGCAGGCTGGTGGTGGGACACAGTCCCCACTGTGGTGAGAGCATGGCTTGGTGGACACTCATTCTAGAAGCAAAGGGCTCTGGGGATGTGCTACAGCTCGTCTGGAAACTGTACTTGCAGCTTGTGGCACAGAGAGCTGATGGATTGGGTTTGGAAGGTAGTTTCGAGGTCTCCTGCAGCCAACGCAGAGACAGTCTGCATTCGGTTCCTGTCTGTGCTGCCGCCATCCCTCCCGGCCTCGCTTCCCCATTTCGGGGCAACGTGACACCTTTCTTCCCGTGCCTCCTCATGGTGTCCGCTTGCAACGTCAGCTCAAGCACAGGCGGCACCTGACTGTACGTTACTCTTATCTGAACGCTGCCTAGCCCCCGTGTGGCACCTGCAGCCACCGCTCTGCAGAGGACAAACGCTGCTCTCCCCCCTGCTCCCTCAGAGGTTTGCCTCATCTCCTAGCTGCTTTTGTGCTGTTTCCCATATATGAGGTTTGCAAACATGAGCGCAGACCACAACAGTTCTGGTTCCTCCTTGCCTGCGTCACTTCTCTAACCGCATGTTGAAACCAAAGGCTGCTGTAGCTATTATGGAAAAGGTCTTTCAGCTGTACGGTACCTGAGTTTGTATTGATCTGGTGGCAGATAAAAACTTGCTTCCTGCATCGCTGTGGGGTTCTGATAACTCAGAGTCCAGATAAAATGGTTTTTCTCATTTACCTCTTCCCAACACCCTCTTTTTTGCTGATGGTACCTTTGTCGCTGGCTCCTGTCCCTGGAGAACAGCCCGCAGAATGAGTGCACCCAGTGCTGTTGGTGGGGTGAAGATGGAGCATCACATTGGCACAGGTTTCTCCATTTCTTGCACACCACCATTTGGGTTCAGTGTAAAACAACGCACATTTACAGATTTTTCTCAAATAAATAAAAGAAGGAACATGGTATTTTTATCAAGGGAGTAATATAGCTGGTCTTACAGAAAGATCAAAACACTACTGCTGCATTCAGCTCAGTTCTGAAGCAAAATGCAGTTTCAAAATGTGAAGCCAGGACTTGGAGACCCACCCAGCATTAAGAACTGTGACCATCACGTGCTCCTGGAAACAGATTTGTTGACAGGACGTTGGCCCAGGACCCTCTGGATTGTGCTTTGCTTTTGTTCTCTAGGTGATGAGCGTTCTGCTGCTGATCGAGTACTCCCTGGAGGTGGCGAGCGGGAAAGGCTTCTGCAAAGACCTGGACAAGGATTACTACAGGATTGGTAGGTCAGCGGGATGCTGGGAAGCAGCAAAGGTCTGTGGGGTTGAGAAGAAACCCAAGGTCCTGCACTGGTCCCTTTGTTTTTCATCAAAGAAGACTGGAAACCAGCATTCAGAGCAGATGGGCCAAAAGCTCAGAGCCAGACCTGTCCCTTGGTCCCCACCTGCAGGTGTCCCCAGCCCCAGGTGTTCTTGCAGAACATTGTTGTCTGGAAGCAGCAGCCAGGCTGAGACAGACTTTTCAGATCATTCCCATACAAAACCATTCGATGCTTTCTAAGCAAGACGTGTATTTCTGCAGATCTGGAGGGTTTTCTTTAAGAACAGAACAGTTCCAAGTGAAACTGGCCTGGTTTTAAACAACCCTCCCTCTTCCCACACAATCAAAATGACAGGGCTTCCCCCTCCCCCCTCTTCCATGGCCTCCCACACAAAAAGGAACATTTTATAATGAAATCCCCAGCACTTCCACTTGGCTTCTCTTCCCAAGCATTTCAAAGGGCTCTGCTTGGGAGACTGTGAGTGTTTTCTGATTGCAGTTGGAATGAACACAGCGCAACCCTTCTATTTCCAGAAACCAGCAGGGAAGCGATACAGCAAAGCCATACAAAAAGTTCAATTTGACTTCAAAACCCAGATGGAAGAGTTGGAGAACAATTTGGGGAGAGGTTCGCTCAATGCCCTCGGCATCTGCTGCTCTATTTGTAGACCCTGCCAGATTAAAGCACATCTCAGAATATAGAATGCTAACACTAGAGTCATAGCCCAAGAATATAAACAAGGCAAGGTTTATGGGAAAATGCTTTTCACATGGTACAGTAGGAAAAAATACATATAGGAGTTCAAGTAGTACGTTTTGCTACTGTAAAAAGAGGGGATGGGATGGGCCGCCTTTGTCTTTGGGAGCCCAGAAGGTGATTTTCCCAGCCCTAGCAGGGTCAATGCCAGGACGCTGGCTAATTATAAGCAGATCTAAATTTGCTACCTAACTAATACTTAAGAAATAACTCAAGATTAATTTGGCCAGGTGGAGGGAACAGGCGGCAAACTTTGCTGCGTGGTGATTTGGGGCATTCAGCTGCAGTTTGGAAGGATCAGGTTCACCCTCTGTTCTCTATCTTACAGCAGAAATGGGGATATGCATTTCCCACGCAGCCTCCCCCACCGCCAGTCTATTAGAAACCTCAGCCCGGCGCTGAGCAGCTCTCCTAGCACAAGGCTCCTTGGCAGAGTCCCATTCCTGCAAGCACACGAGCTTTGGCAGACTGGCTTTTCCCGCTGGAAAAATCAAACCAAAACCATCTCCATTAAATCCCCCTTATCAGTTCTAAGGCAGCAACACGGATGGTATTCTGCCTTGAAAAGGTCACACCTCACTGCTTGCCGTAGGGCAGATCTTTAGGATGTCTTCAATTCATGCCGGTGTCCAGTCTGAGTGTTAATCACTTTAGTTTTCAGTAATGACTATAAAAACTGTCACTGTGGACAAAGTACAACGGGTGAGGTTGTTTCAATTTCTGTCCAGCCAGCCAAGAAAAATACCTCAGTTATGGCCAAAGACCTCTGTGCACAGCACTTACCATATCCTATGCATACCATAGCCTCTGCAGAAAACACTCCCTCGCTCTCTGATGGAAAGCAGACCAGGCTAAAGGGACTGGCAGGTTTCTTTCCCTTGCTGGTCCTGCCCACCCTTTGGATGCAGCTGTCCAGAAACAACTCCCTGTAGCGTATCAGCAGCACCAGATCGGACACTACAACACTACCGTCCTTGACAATCTGGGAATGCAACTGCTAAACCACAGCTTTATGAGCCATGGTTGTATTGCCCGTGCCAGTTTATTTGGCCATTAAATAGAAAGGGGTTTCTCTGCATTCACGAGGAATGTTAGGAGTCATTCAATGTCCCTCCTGGCTACACTCAGGGCACAAACTCCAATGGGAAGGTAATAAAAAAAAAGACATTTGGCAAATAAATGCTGTCTATTCCTGTTATTCTCTGAATACTCTGGTAGTTTTTAAGGTAACATAGATGAAAACAGTTTATTCCTGAGATAGGCACCCAAATGAACATGCAGGAGGAACAGAGGGGAAAGCCATTAAATGATGCCCCTGTGTTTGAGATTATACAGGTCCACCAGCTTGGTTCGAGATCCCTACATTTTGCCCTTTTCTGAGAAGTTATTTTGTTAGAGTAAAAACCTTTGATTACTGAGATCAAATCTGTTGGTGCTGAAACACCCCTGGAACAGGGAGATCTGCTGCCCACAGAAAGGGCGACTGGATTTGCTGTGAACAAATAGGAGGCAGACAGTGCATGGGAAGTTGTTTTGTCTTGGTTTTCCTTTTCTTTCCAACCCTTTGCATCCGTAGGTTTGCAGGCTTTTTGTTTCTTTGTTATTTTGTTTAGGGGTTTTTTTGACATGTGTTCTACTTGGAAAATTTAGCTGGGTTCTGCTGTTAATTATCTTGCAGAAGCAACGGCCAGTTGCCCAATTAATTAGTGAGCTTGCTGAGAGAGCTGGAGCAGGAGACCATGCAGAAAGAGGCAGGAAAACACAGTTGTCTTGAATCCGAGGAAACACCTCAGATAAATCCTAAAGAAATAAATCCTCTCTGGGCAAAACTGCTGACTGATGGGTCAGTGAAAATGGCTTCAGGCAGTTTGGGATTTAATGAGACTTTCTCTTTTTATTGCTGTTCCTACCAGGGCCAGGTCTGCCTTTGTTAAGCTCTTGTTTAGCTGGAGTTTATGCTATCCTCACCTTAATCTCTTTTTCTGCACATTAAATCGCAGCCCTGTCTGTGCTCTCCTGCTTCTGAGAGGTGGGTTTGGTTTCTGCATTGAAGTTTCGGTTCTCCCCACGACCCCCCGAGCAGCCTCTCCTGCAGTAAAGCCCTTTCTCCATTGCCCTCTCCCTTCCCATTTGGGGTTTGCTGGATCTGAGTTGTCTTTCTTTGCTGCTTCCTAAGCCTTCTTCCTCTTCTGTATTTCAATTCTCATTACTTTGTGGTAAGCAGATCCTGCAGTCGGGTTTTTTGGTGGGTGGCTGCAGCTCACACTTCTTGTCTGCTGAGAGGCTGGCAGATCTTCCACCAGATTTCACTCGTGGTTACTTTATCTGTCTTCAAGTCTCAAAACAATTTCCAACTCAGACTTACTAATCATTAGCAGAAAGCACTCTGCCTTTTTCCCCTTCATTTTACCCTAGTATTGTAGCCCAGGATACTTAAAATTTAGTTCAAGCAAGAAAGGTTTTTGTTCCACATGTAATTTTGTTGACAGCCTATTCCACTTGGTGGCTAAAGAAACAGAAGCTTCAAATATAAGTGAAAAAGTGGGTGTAGAAAAGGACAAAGGAGTTTACCTTCCAGCAGCATGGCACTCATTCTCCCACACATACAATTCTTTCTTCCAGGCTATCACATCTCATCTCTTCCTCAGAGGTGTGATCAAGTGGGGACACGAGGCTCCAGCTTTTGTAATGCTGTAATTACTGTTATCACTTTCAGCTGATGTCATCACCAGTTTCCTGTTGATCCTCATGCTGTTTGTCATCAGCTTCAACCTCCTCCTCGGCGTGGTGAAGGTACGTTCTCCACGGATGCCGTCTCGCTGCCGGCCGAGGCCCCTCGAGACAGGATGTGTTAGAGGAGGGGACAGGACCGTGCTCACTGAAAATGCTGAGGTTTGATCCGAAAAGCAGATAAATATCTCCGCTCTCTCACAGAAGGGGAAGGCGCCTAGTTTGCAGTCTCAGGTTCACCCGCAAGGCTGCTGACTGCTGGATTTACCAAAGCTGGGGCCCATTTCCATCAAGACTAATTTTGTGTTAAGGAATGGAAGCGCTGTGATTTGGAAATGTAGTTTTATTGCCTCATCTCCTTGTTCTTTTGCAAGTCAGATCCCGGAGGGGAACTGTAGCCTCCCTAATGTACTGGGCATTCATTTCCCATTTCAGGAGAAGAAATGACCATGCATTGGTGTGAGAACCCAGCTTTCTCTGTAGTGGTAACCTTGGGGACAGGAAAATGACAGCCCTGGTGGGGTCAGGTGCAAATGTTATATAGCGAAAATTCACAGAAACTTTCCAAGAGGGTAAAAAAAAAATCAATATTGATGCCATTCATTATTCCCGAATCAATTGTCACCACGGTATGTGGAATTAGATGCAGAAATTCCAGGGAAGTATTTATTCTTGGAGTACCTTAATATATGTCCTTTCAGGTATTGACAGCTGGTCTCCTCCTCCCACTCAGAACAGAAATAACTGGCCTTGCTTTTCTTTCTCAGAAGAGGGAACGTCTCCTGATCCCGTTCCTTGCTCTACAAGTCCTGGACTTTCTCCTCAGCCTCCTGACGATGTTCAGTTCCTACGTACAAGTCCCAGCGATCATTTCCATGTCCTCGCTTCGCCACACAGTAGGTGACAGCTCACTTTTGGGGTGGTCGTCTCTGTTCTCTATACGATGGAGGCTGAAGTGTGATGTATAAAGGATCTTTATCTTGGGCCATAGTTCTTCATGGTGAGGTAGGTTCTGCAGATGGGATTAAGTCCTTGGGGGCTGGAGGGTGCCCGAGGAAAACTAGTGACAGCTGGGACGTTGTTTAGTTTCCCACGTCTGGGACTCTTCCTGTTGGTTTCATTTTCTGTCTCCTGGCTCTGGGAGGTCATGATGGGTGTGCCTATGCTAGAAGGGGTTTGCTGGAGATAAGCTGGGAATATCACTGTGGAGCTTGTGTAAATCAGCCCAACAAGACGGTTTGCTCCTCATTGTGGCTACTACAAGTGAATTAAATAGCTTAGGCTGTCCATGGGAACAAACACAGGCCCTGTGTAAAATGAGGAACATCTATAGAAGCTGTGCAGACCTGTAACCACGTTCCTGTCCCCTCCCGCAGCAGGGGCGCTCCAGGATCCCCTTCCTGGCTCTGCAGCTGCTGGATTTCTGCCTGAGCATCCTCACCCTCTGCAGCTCTTACATGGAGGTCCCCACCTACCTCAGCCTCAAGTCTTCAGACAACGGGGTAGGTGGTGAGCAAGCCGGCTGATTTCTCCCGCCGTGAGCCCCTACGAAGTTCTTTCAGCGGCTGTTAAGACAGAGCAAACGTTCTCTGATTCCTGTGGTGTGCCCAGAACTGCTCTGTTTGATGGCAAAAGAGGATTTTCCATGTGTTCCCACCAACACGGTGTTCTTGACTGACAGCTTGCTTATGTGTGTGTTTCTTAAAAGTACGCCCTGCTTTTCTCGTAAGAATTTTATGGATGCAAATTGCAGAGCAAAATGATTTGGATCGAGCCTGCCTGCATGCATTGAACATGCATCAACTTTTCATCTTTATTAAACAGTCATGCTTTCAGTTCTCATTTAAATAGTCTTCTGAACGTCTTTGCCAAGGTGTGTAAACAGGAGGAGAAGATCTCCCTGTAGTGTTTCTGACGAGGGCAGGGAGGTGGCCGGTCCCAGCTCTCCGGGAGGCAGACGGAGGAGTTTGCCGGGGTCTCCACCGCCTTGTGTGACCCTGGTAGAGGAACCAGCGTTCCCGACTGAGACCCTCTCCCTCTTTCCACAGGGCTTTCTGCCAACCCTGGAGAAGTTACCAACAGAGGAATATGCCAAAGTGATGATCACCTTCACCATTGCGTTCGTTGCTGTCCTCTTCCTGAAGGTAAACGGCTGCAGGGTCTGGTGAGGCTGGAATGAAGCTTTCTTGCCTGAGGGATCGGATGAATTGCGTTTACTTCTCTCTCAAATCTGCCAGGGCATTGGGAAGAGCTGTTGGTCTCTCCTCGGGTGTGAGCGTGGTGTCTCAGGCAGGTCTAATGTTAAAACAACCGTGGTTTTGCTTCTGCACATGAGTTAGAAAGCAAAATGCCTCTGACATCTAGAAACTATTACTTCCCATTCATCTCTAGAAGATGCTGAAAAACAAATGTAGGAAACTCTTCTGCTATTGTGTGCCAAAATAAATTAGATCATTAAGCAGGAGGTTAGATCTTCCACTTGGGTAAGTCACTGTATCCACACTGATGTAAGCAGAATTATGCACACTGATACCCTGAAATTTAATTAAAACCTGTGAACTGCTAAATCCTGCTTACACCTCACAAAACTCCACTGTGAGATCGTTTCTATTCTTCTTACTTCAATGGATGAGAGAGTAGGTTTTCCACCGAGGGGTTTCAGAACAGCTAAGAAAACCAGATCATTCCAGGTACTTGAGCAAATTCTGTCACAGTGACAAATGCTACTTGTTAGTTGGAAAGCATTTGTCATTCAGACTCGTCCCAGGTGGCCACACGACAGCGTGGAGCGGAGCATCTTGTGAGATTGCACTGCAGACATGACTTGAGGGTATCTTTAATATTTGCATAAACTGAGCAATAGGAGTGGAGATAACCCTGAAACGCAGGTGGCAGCGTGGGTCTGCAGCAGAAACCCCACTGACCTGGCAAATAGGTTGATTTGCGTTTTCCACAGAGTTGGCTGCAAGACTGCTTAACTTGCAATGACTTCTTGCACTGGAGTTTGTAGGAGGAGGATAATTTTTAAAAACGGACAGGCACAAGCACTCCCTGGTCTACTAAACTCCCCAAGTAAGTCATTAGGAAGCCCATCCTTTAAACTTAGTGACAATCTCTTTCCGTTTCCATGCGTAGCAAAGCCATTGTCATGAGTGTCCCTTCCAAGTGATAAAGATCCGATGAGGAGCAACATGAAGCATTTTAGAGTTAAAAGGGCCATTTGGCCAGTTCAGAGCCAATTGGTTTCAGTTCACCAAATACTCACACTAAGGTGGCATCTAAATACCTTGGACTTGCTCAGGATCTTTTTGCATAAATGGACTTGCTTAATGACCCATTGCAAGCATTTATTGCTCTTACACTAAAATGTTTCTGTGGATCTGGTGCTGTTTTCCTGCCAACTTGCAATTACTGTCCCCAATTAGTTATTTGCATCCCACATCAAGGCATAACTCAGCTAGAATTTCGTTCATTGGATGAAGAGATGGGGCACCTGCCATGTTCACACCTCTGCCAGTGACCTTATACAAGACCTGCAAGGCTTTGCTCACACTTTTAGCAGGAAAGATTTCTCTGGCCATGTTAGGGAGATGGTATATTTATTTGTAAATATAACATATAACTCCCTAAATAAATATCCCAACAGTGATATCATCAGTTGTTCAAGTCTAAGCTTCTCAAATATGCAAAGCATTCAAAGAGCAAAGTGAGTGGAGGGGTGATGCTCACACAGCACCATTAGGGCCATCTCCCTTGTCGATCTCTGTACCCACAAGTAATCTTCATCTCGCCTCCATGTCATAAAATCACTCCACGACCATGATGATAAGAATGCAGAAAGCAAGAGGACTCAACATTGCTGATGGGAAATGAAAGAAAAGGTTTAACATAATTACTTCTGAAGTAGCTCACAACCTGACCCCTAGAACAAGCTTCCCATCCGCTCATAATGGCTGCCAGGGAAGTTTTCCCGCTTCATTTTGGTGTGGAGAAGGGCATCCTGCAGCGGCTCTTGCGTGATTTGAGTTATCCAGTGACGGGACGATCCAGGGTCACTGGCTGCCTCTGCAGAAGCTGTGTGTACTAGTGCATTCTGCTCAAGCCTGCTACTGTAGGCAGCAATCCCAACCAAAGTCAACTCCATTGAATTTGGTGCAGATTTGGAGAGGCACTGCAGCAAACTCTGCCAGAATTAGAATCAAAGAAAGCATTTTTTGTTGTGTGATTTCTTTTTCTTAATGTATTGGGGTTTTTCAGGGATGAGTGGTGTCTTATGTACGGTTTATATGATGGCTTCAGTGTCTTGCATGTTTGCTCTCTGTATGAAGAGGCTTTTGGAAGGGGGAAGGTATTTGCAGTATTCCCTAAAGGTGGTCAGAGTTTGGATTTGCCTCCTCATCTCTGGAAGTCTGTTTGAGAGACAGATTCCTCCAACTCGGGTACTTCGTTCCTTGCTCTCGTTCTTTGTCTTGGCTTTGGGTCAAGACAAACAGGCCTTATTGTTCTAGGAAATCCTAAGCTACATGGCTTGTTCTTGGGACATATAACTCCCTATGTTCCTTTGAAATGCCAACTGTTTTTAACATAGAGTCTTATGCCAATAAAAATAGGAGGCACACGACTTTGCTTCGCTGCACAGAGTAGGGAAAATATTTATATAATATGGTATGTTTCACAGGCCTTGCTTATTTTCTTGTACCACAATCCATCAATCGATCCATTTTGCTCAGAGAAGCTCCCTATTTATTACATCTTGTAACTCTGTGAGGTGCAAAGCAGTCTTGCCAGCAAAGTGTAACTATTGCATGTACAGGATATTTCTTGACCTCTCAGGTCAGTCCTAGTTGACCAAGGAGCCTCGGATCTCTGGGAGCTGGATGTTGTGCCCAAGGTGCTTTTCTGAGACATCCAAACTTTGTAGCCTGCTAAGAAAAATAACATGCAAGACATGCTTTCCTTCCCTACCTGACAGCATTGCACTCTCAGAGGTCTTAAGTATGTGCTTTGTATTTAATAGTGTTACTAGTCCCATTGACTTCCCCCAAAAGACTGATTTAAGGCCCCGGGACACGTGGTTCTAGAGAAGACAGGAGAACAACAACACTTGTTGACTTCCCTTTCCCTTTCCTTTGCAGGCCTACATGTTCAAATGTGTCCTGAGCTGCTTTAAGTTTATTAAAGCCAGCAAGAGAGAGGAGGTAAAAGTTGACGGACAAGCAGTTGAAAAGGTGAGTAAAAACTGCTTCAGATTTACACCGTGAAAACTCATGGGTTACAGTGATGAGATGAATAATAGTTCTTCCTTTTGGGTCTTTAATGAGTTGAGAGATAGTTCAACCCTTCAAATGTGCAGTAACGGGTACCAATAAACAGTTTCCAATTATATTATGTTCCTTTAAGTTCTCTTTTGTGTAAAACCTTTCAAAGTCAATGGTACCTGTAAGGAACCTGAAACTTGGGCTTCAGGCAAAGCAGATTAAATGGGAATATATAACTTCTACTCTCTGATCCAGAGATCTGGTTTTAATTTCAGTTGAACTTCGGTTTCTGTGCCTAATAGTGCTACCCATGCTTAAAATTAAGTTTATCCTCACCTTTCACTGGGTCAGCATCTGAGAGATTTTGTGCATTGCCCTTCATTTTAACAGTTTGCTAAATAATGAATATCAATGTCCTTACTTAGATTACTCATGATCTCTTTAATAGTAACATCCAGCAGCTCTGACACAATGGAAAAATATTGAAGACCTTCCAAAAATAAGAGATACTATAAAGATGGATGAGAGGTAGAGAGAAAGAATGTGGAATGCTAAGTGTAGGCATTTGTCTTGTTGAAACTTGGCAAATATGATGAGCCGTGCCTTGCCAGCAGCGTGTGCCGCTGCTTTGCACACATCATGGGCCTCTGCAATGATCTCAGCTTCGCTTCTTTGCTTAGGTAATGAGGCATTAAAGAGCCTTGGTCCATTTACTGCAGCCATGTTTCGAGAGAAGGAGGCGGGACTGGCATCAACGTGGTTATAAAGTGCTGCTGACCTCTAACTCTTCTGGATTTCTGCCCTTTATCTCTTACAGCCCATGTGGTTCTATTACTCTACTTTGAACTGGGCTGGGAAACACACCTGAGATCAAATCCACTGGAAACCTCCGTGTGACCCCCAGAGCATAACTAAAGGTCTTCTCTTTCAGGCCGTGCTGCCATCGTATGATGAAGCGTTAGAGCTGACTTGCAAGGATTCCCCACCGCCCTACGTCGCAATCTAAGCTCCACTCACGGAGAGGAGACACCTCTGTTGCTGCTGGTGCCTCTTCCCCCTTTTGTCATAGTCAGCCTCGTTGACAAGCCCTAACTTTATAGCAGTATCATGCTTATTCCAATCACCTCACTCTATGAGCCTACAGAGAGTGATGTTGAACCCCTGGAGCTGGTGCCTTGCCCTACACTGGCAGTTTTGACGTGGTATAAAGCTATCAAGCTGCAATGCTAATTTTAATTAACCTGGCACCAGGCACCACGGAGGTTCCCATCACCGGCCTCTGACATCTGGTTAATGTGAGACGTAGGCACCGGCCTGAATCCCTTGTCAGGCTTGCTTTATGCCAGCAAGATGCTGTTCCTCATCTGTCTCACATCTAGCTCAGCAGTTGAGACATATAGGAAGTGGAATGGGGGCGAAAAAATGCAAGAACCTTTTCACTGAGATAGTCCAACCCTGCAGCTACGCTACCCAGCATCTTTGAACGAGGACCCTGCAGGAAAGGGATCAGCCAAAGAAGGAAGATCTCAACCGAACGACGATGCAGCTCTCATCCTGTGTGCTTACGATGATGATTAATAGTGTGTACTCCAGAATATACAACATGCAGGAATTGTCACAGTATTGCTCTGCTGTTTTAGACCTGAGTGTTTGCATTATTTGTTTTGCTTTTAGTGTGACTTGAGAGATGAGTTTCAATAAAAGAAAAAGTTAATGGCTTCAATACTTTGCTGTCTGATTTCGGAACGATGCTGTTCCAGTACGTCACAAGGAAGCGACAGTTTGCTTTCTAAAAAAAATTAGTTAGCAAAAATGGTTATTTGGCTGTAGACCGATGTTATCTCATGTGTGTGCTGCTCGCACACCAGCCTGGCAGTTCGAACTGGCTGCGTCTCATTCCTGCCCCGCCACCCGCGCCCCTCGCTGCAGCCTCAAAGCCGCCTCTCCCAGAGACGGGGTTTGTTTCAACACGTGTGGGGAGCCGAGCCTTTGGGTACACACCTGACCTTCTAAACGAGCCTGATGGCTCCTGGCAAGCCAAACCATCCCTCTGCTCAGTGCAGTGTTGTCTCTCCAGCGCTCAGAATAGCTCCCCATGAAAGACTGGGTAAAAAAAGCATTAAAAAATGCAGAAATCTGATAAAATGTATAGATTTACTGTGAGCTTCCAGCCAGGTCAGGGTCTGAGTTCTAGACAGGAAGTGGTTTTGGTTTTCTGAGATGTTGGCTGGTTGGCCAACACAAACTGAACACCAGCTGTCCCGAGCCCCAAGTCAGACGATGGTGCTATCAATGCTGGGGTTTAAAACTGATAAAAGACTCTATTTAATATGCTACTGTTGTACTGTTTGTTCTTCTCTAAACTGATTTACTGATGTGAGTCTCTCCAACACAGGCTGAGAACCAATTCACACAAATATGCTTAATGCTGCTCCACACATTGCTTTTTAATTTCCAATTCAGAGGAGAAACGAGCAGCAATTCTTTGATGTAGAGTGTAGATTGAGCTCATGACCTCAGCACTAGCAGAACAGATATGTAAGAGGGACGGGACCTTTAGAAGCAGCAGCATCTCATGGAGGTGGAGCTGCTCCAGGACACCAAAGATATCCATTAAACTACCTGACTGACTTTGGTTTTTCCCGTTCATCTGACCCGGAGCAACATCTCCAGGGGAAAAAGGGCTTTTTGGTCTGAGTGTCTGTGTATTTCATGTTGCTTTGAGTGCTGCCGCTTTGTTCGATTTCCTGTTCTTCAGGTGCAGGAGAGGTCTCAGAGCCTCTCCATCGGCCCCAAAAAACCAACCAAACACACTTCACTGGAACTGCCCATGCACCGTTCACAGCCTGTTAGTCAAACGTTGGATGAACCGCTCCACTGGTGGGAGATTTTTCTGGTGAAGGTGACCAGTGCAGGTTGCTCCAGCAATCCAGGACACACCGTTTTGTAAGAGACTCTTTGACAGGGAAACTCAGCAAAACTTCAGATCCTACAAATCCTCCTGGAGGTTCAACAGTGCCAACGCTGGCAGAAAATACAGTGTCAGTGAAGCCTGGGGAGGATCAGAAACATTTTTCCGGTGCTGCCTTCTATCAGGCTTTGAAATGGCATCTGGAAACACGATGGAGCTTCCAGCAACTTGGCAAAAATGCTGCATAATGCAATAGGAACAACAGTGCTGAAAACCAGGCAGATGGAGTCATAGCGATCGCTGTGATGGAAAGGCCGCTCCTATCCCAAGGGCATTCTGATGCTGGCAAGTGGGTATAAATAGACCTTGAAGAGGGCAAAGACAGCGAGCTGGCAGCGTTCCCCGGCATCTCCTGGCGCTGACGGAGCCCACGTGCCGCCTGGCCCCGCAGCGGCGCAGGGAATCCCGGTGACGGGTGCGCCACGTTCCCCCAGCAGCCTGCGCTGCCCTTCCCGCTTTCCTTGCTGCCCTGCTCCTACTGACTTGAATGACTCATGTAAACCTGCCAGGATCCAGACCGGAGCGTGGGACAGGTGCCGTTATAATTGCGTAAATCAAATACCATAAAAAAAAGACAAGCTTTACTTTAGCTTTCCTGGAGACAGTTCATTAAGATAATTACTCGTAGCAGTTGAATGAAGTCAATGCAACGGCTGTCCCCGGTGGTGGGCCCAGAATGACAGACATTGGAAAAGCAGGATGCCAAATTAAAACAAAGCATGTCTGCATTATTGAAACCAAAATAGCATTTTTCTTGGTTTTTCCCATCTGATCTATATTCCTGTGAAATGTTGTGCACATAGTGAAAGAGAAAGAATCTGCATTTATATAGTTTATGCCATCAGACTTGCTTATCTTAGGACAAACGCGAAGTTACCCACTCTGACAGTTGTAATACTGCCTGTATGAGTATGTGCTCGCTTTTTACTACTTTTACTACTTATTCTTAAACTGAGCTTTGCTCTTTCCTGGCCCATCCCCAGGCTGGCATGTGTTGTCTTGCACTGTCACCTTTTTTGACTTAGTACAAAGCATCAATGTGCCTTTTCTCCTCCATCTGCACTCAGATAATAACACAACGGGACCATGGGTTTGGGTTAAGATCTCCCCGGCTGTACATACAACTTACCATCAGTCTGAAGCTTTTGATTTGAGCAGGAGCGAGGTGGGACCGGGATCTTCTGCGGTGAAAGGTAAGGGGAGAACTGGTACTTAAAACAAGCAGGTTTTTAGCAAGGGGACATGGACTCAGATGCGTCTGAGGAAGAGGCAGCGCGGTCTGCAGCCGCTGTGCAGAATGGCAGGGCCGCTCGCGCCCAGCACGAGCCCTTAATGGTTTGTCTGTTTACGGTGCAACGAGGCTCGGGAAGAGCTTTAAATGCATATTTTCCTCTTGAAATATTGAACGCGCTGTTTTCATTTTCAGAGGCCTGGGGAAAAATTATGTTTCATATTTTAAAAATAAACACTGCTTTTACAGGGGTATAAATGCAGACCTATCGTACCCAGCACACCTTTGCCTCTCGCCTCATTTTCAAAGCTTTAATGTTGCTTGTGTGCCACAACCTCTACTAGTGAAAATATTCACCTGAAATGTATTTATCTTCCTTTGCTAATTAACAGCAAAATGACACAGAGAAACTTTATATTTTCCTCAACAAGAGCAGCCATAGAGACTTCATTTACGGAGGGCTCTGAATGATCCCTATTCATGGCAGGCAGGTACTGTCTGCACCAAGAGATCCTTGTGCGCACGGCAGAGCAACGGGAGAAACCCCATCTTGGACAGGCCTGGAGGCAAAATCTCCTGGATTTTATGCTTTTATTTCACTTTGTTCCCTAATAAATGTAGGAGTGTAGCTGTTCTGTGCATTTGGGGAGCAAACGTATCTGTGTGCATACACCCAAGGGTATCAGTTAACAGTGTAAGTCCGCGATGTCAATAAGGCTGCCCTCACTGGCAGCTTTAAAAGAACAAAGGCCTGGGAGTGGAGGGGGAGTTATGTGTCAGCATGTATGTGCACACATGCATATTTAAATACATGAACGTGTATGTGCACACATACTATTTATATACATACACACATACATGCAATCATGTTTATATACATCTATGGTCACATGTAAATATTTATGCATCCATCCACGGGCATAAGCATTTATACGTGAAGTTTTTATAATGGGCTCCTTGTGCTCGCACATGTATACGTGAAGATCTGCATGTGTTTTCTAGACTAGATGACAATCTGCAATGTTCACATCCTGCACGGTGACCCTTTTAATCTTAGGGGCTCTGAAATAACTAGCTCCAGAGATGGTGCAAAGCCTGTGTGTACCTGGGGAGACAGCAGTGGGTCAATCCATGCTGGTTTTGCATGAGAACATAGCCATCTTTTAATATTTTAATTACCATTTTTAATGTTGGAAGAGTTAAGAATAGCCTGGCAACTTCACTAAGGACGGGCCCTTTTTTGCTAATCAAAGAGCCTTTCTCCACAGGCGCGCTCAGGCGCTGCCGAAGCACGTTTGAGTAAAGAGCGACTCTGGAGAAGGGCAGAGAAACTGGGCTTTGAATTAAAGGCAGTTTGCCATGGCCCTGTGCTGGCACAATGCACATTAAATGGACGAGTGCTCCAAGGGTGTGTGGCTGCAAAGGTGTGCAAAGACTAATCCATCAGAGCAGGGCTTTAATCAACCGACAGTAATGTAATACAGGAGTTAAAAAAACAAAATAGATGCACTGCTTTGTGATGAACCCATCATTAAATTCATCTTGCTCTAGTACCAAATCTCCCTGCTGATCTTCCATAAAGAAAACGCTGGATTTCTGCTCATTTGCAGCACCATCAGTCTTATCTGTTGATTTAGATTATTGGCTTTTTGTGGCAGGAGCTATATGTCCCTCGTGTGTATGGACCTGAACGCTATGCTGTAAATAATAAATCAAGCTTCTAATCTGTCTGTCTATCCCAAGTTTCTTGTCTATTTATCTAGTTTAGGCTACCGAGTTCATACTTTCGGTCCCTGCTCCCCTGCACAGGGGCACAGCCTCATACAAAAGTGACCGTTTCCCGCAGGAAGAAATTTGGCTTGCATTGTACAGTTCAGCCCGTTTCCCCAGATCTTGCTCTCCTCTTCCTCTGAGCATTCGCCTGCAAATTAAGCCGAAGCAGCAGAGCCCCCAGTCCCACAGGCTGGTTTCCAGCCCTGCGCTTGGCAAACGCGGGACTGAGAGGTGATTTGTGTGACCTTATTCCCATGTCCCCCCCGCTCCCCGGGCTTTGCCAGAGGAAGGACACGAGCCTGACACACCTCAGACCGTTTGCTTAATGTGGCAAAGCCCAGGATTTGTAGACGGGAGCTGGTGATTGGCAGGTTAAGCCCAGTTCCCCAGGGCTGGCTTCACTGGTCCCACTGTTACGGTCCTGGATTCCCCACATACCAACCCCTCGCAGGTCTCTTTACAGCTTCGCGGAGCAATGAGGCCATTGTGGAGAGGCCGGGGGCCGGCAGGGCTGGACATCCTCCCTCTCCCCACCTTCGTGCAATATTTTCTCCTCGTCCCTCTCCCCTCGGTGCCCCCCCAACACGTGGCAGGGGCTGGTCCCATGCCTCCCCGAGCAAGGGCAGGTTAATACCTCTGGGCCAAGGCTCTCGCTTGCCACTCTGCATCCAGGCTCCAGCTCCTCCGCAGCCATGGACAGGATTTTCTCCGCCTTGCTGCTCTCTTTGCTGCTCCTCCTGCAGAGCTACGGAGTTTGCGGGGCACCTCCGCAGCCCAGAGGTAAGCGGGGAGCTCGGCGCTGGGACGCGCGGTGTCGTGCTCTGTCCCCTTGCCACCAGCTTGCTTCTGGACTGGGAAGGAGGCGAAGGAAAAAGAAATACCCAACATCAGTCAGAGAAGCAAAGGAGCTTTCTCAAATGTTTTCCCAAGGCAGTGAAGCCTGGCGATGTGTTCACATCTGCCTGTTGCTTTGCTTTACAGAAGTAGTGGGAGGTCTGTACAGCAAAGGTGGCACCAGGTCGGCCCCGGCGCCCGGTGCAGCACCAGCCCGGGCTCGCGGCTCTTGGCAGGAGGTGGCCGGGCACAGGGGCTCTTCTCCTCCACCTTCTGCTGCCCACAGCTCTGCCGAGGATTGGTTTTGCTGGGAGCTCCAGGAGGAGCTGGCCAGACACCCCGAGCTCTGGTTAACCCCACAGAGCAGGAACCTCTGGCCAGGCTGCTGAGGATGGGCCTTTCCTAGGTTTTACGTTACCTGAGCAAAATCCTGCTCTGTTTGTCTTTCCAAGGGGTGATGATCTGATAAGGGATGATCTGCCTGCTCCTTGAGGTTGCAGAGTCCTTTGTCTGCAATTAGTGTCAGCAAGTACCGGGTAGCGAGGAAGCATCTGCTGTGCCGGGGCAGGATGATGCTGGAGCGGTGACTGAGGCAAAAATTACTGATAGGTTTTAGAAACGCTTGAATGACCTTATGATGATGCATAATTCACATACCTGGGCAGACTGACGGCTGTACGATAGGTGTGGCAGTGACTGCAGCCCGAGCTGCTGCCTGTGAAGGGCCGTTTTCTGCTGTACTGACCGGTTTCTCCTCAGCAGTTTGGGGAGCTACAGCTGCTGTAGAACCGCTAAGTGCTACTGAAGTCAGGAAACCAAACAGATCCTTGTTCAGCTCAGCTCTACCGTGAGTGATCGCTGCTTCTAAAATAAACACCTTTTAATTCTGAGTTATGAGACAGGTTTCCTGTTCTTTTAATGAACATGCCAAAGATGCCCTAAGAGAGATTTTCTGCTAAATCAGTGCATGAAAAAAAAATGCTTCTTGATCTGTCACTGGAAACAGAGGTGACGCTTTAGCTACAGTGGCAAGGAGGAATCTGGACTTCATTTCTGGAGGAACTGATTGCAAGAATCGGAGCCTTTCTCTACACCATCATTTCTCACCTGTTAAATGGGCCTGACCACCCCGGTAAAGGGGTGAATGGACAGCCAGCTGTGGTTTCCCTTCCCATGCACTGAATTATTGGTGGCACAGCAATAGTCACCCCCATGGGAAAAGGTCACATTGCGTGTTAGTGGAAAAGGAGCGCGTCGGGCAGAGCACGCGCTGCCCGCTGCCCCAGCAGCGCCACGGAGACCTTCCTGGGGCCAGAAGCAAATTCAGCGTTGGTGTCTCTCAGACAACTAACCTGGTTATTTTATTTATGGATATATCACAGGGTATTTGTTTTCATCTGTCTGAAAAATTGATCGCTTCCTTAGATTTCACACTGAGGACTAACTATAGTATTTATATCATCATTTGGAACAGATTTGTTGGCCCAAAAGCTCACATTTAAAAATCTGTCCACAGAAGTCTCCTTTATGATACAATCTATATCGTCCCTCTCTGCAGAAATCAGATATTAACAGAGCACTTGATGCCCCTACAGAGACAGGCTAAATGATAGAAAAAAATTAAAATAAGAGAATGCTATAGATCTGGTGGGGAAAATGGGACGATTCATTTAGAAAATAATAAAAAATATCAGTCCTTTTTATGTTTTGCCACAGCTGAAAATCAGGATGGAAAACAGCATGCAAATGAGAAATAAAACCCAAATCTCTCAGCTCTTTGTATTGCTGATGCCTCCTGTTTATACCATTTACTTTTTACAGTGGATATTCATGTCTTACTGTGGGTTGCAGAGATTAACTATCAATTATGGGGCTCTGCACTTCTCCATTGTATTCTCCCTCTCCAGCTCAGAGAAACGAAGCAGCACGCATCTTTGCTATGCTATAGTATTTCATTATTAGTGTCACTAGCTGGAAAACACAAGAGTGGTTCATGTTATGTTGGTTCATTAATCTGAGCATTTTGATTCACAACTGAACCTGAACCTCTGAGTTTCATGCCTGCTTCTGGTCATGCATGATGAAGATATAATCTCATTAATGAATCTCCATGTGGATTGCTTATCAATGTCCAAATGCAATAGCTCCTTTTGAGACCTTGTTTGATGCAGAAGTGCACGCACCAGCTTCGGTTCTCAGCTCTATTCCTCCCTCCACGCTGCTGTAAGTGCATTAAGTTTCATGTAGGCGTTAGCAATAGCCTGGGGTTACAAGTGGGTAACCTGCTCCTGAAGCACAGTGCTGGCATCCCATCAGCTCCTTCAGCAGTACATGGTGTCACCCGGGAACTGTGCTTTTCTTACAGACACTTTCCTACGAAAGGAAAAAGAACATTTAGAGCTATCAGGTTAAAGCGGTGTCACTGGGCCACTGAGCCAGGCACAGAAAGGATTGGAGCCTGCAGGTCCTGCACCTCCAGCTGCTCTAAGACCAGCATATCCTCTCCCTCCTAGTACACGTTTCTTTTACTTTTCTCCTCCCTCCTTGTCATTTCCAGGCACGCTGTGTAGAACCAAACCCACCGACCTGGTGTTCGTCATCGACAGCTCTCGAAGTGTGCGCCCACACGAGTTTGAGAAAGTCAAAGTCTTCATGTCGCGGGTGATCGAGGGGCTGGACGTGGGCCCCAACTCCACGCGCGTGGGTGTGATCAATTATGCCAGCGCCGTCAAGAATGAGTTCTCCCTCAAGACCCACCAAACCAAAGCGGGGCTCCTGCAAGCGGTCCAGAAGATAGAGCCGCTCTCCACTGGGACCATGACCGGCCTGGCCATCCAGTTTGCCATTAGCCGGGTTTTTAATGACTCAGAAGGGGCCAGGGTGAGGTCTCCCAACTTTAATAAGGTAAGGAAATCATCCATTTAATCTCTGCTCCCTTCTTTCATGTGATTCATCATGAAGTGGTTGGAAAAATCCAAAAAGGGGGAATGATGATTTTGTCTTTGCTTTGAGTGTGGTGAAGGTTCCAGAATCACTGGACACGGTCCTCACTCCTTCACACAGCAGAAATCCAGCAAGACCTTGTGAAAAATCTGGGCTGTCATTGTCAACCGCATGGGACACCGGTCAAAGCATCACAAGATCACTCGGTCTTGCTGTGCTCTGTGCAGCAAATGTCACCCCAGGACAGGGAACAGCACTATTTGTTGCTGCAGCAGCTCAGGGAAAAGTCTGTTTATACCTTTATCAAGAACTACAGGGGTGCCCAATTACTTTCATCTGTCTTTTAAGAGGAACAACAACTAGATTGTCAAATTACTGAGAAAATCAAGGGCTTATTCAACTTTGGACCCAATTCCCCTTTCAGTGCTGCTACAACATTCAGGTTGCACACTGCATAATGAGACACAGCTCCCTCGTTAGCTGCTGGATTGCCTACACACGGCAACCCTGAAATGCGGGTACCCAGGGATGCCTGCGAATCCGCTGGTGTCTTAGTTAACCAAGAATAAATTGTATCACGAGAACATGGGGGATTTCTATATGACAGAAGTTACACGAGGAAGTTGGGCATTCACAGGAAAATGAAATGTGGTGCTTGACCTTGAAAAGCAAAAGTTTGTGAGTTTTCTCAGGGCAAAACTGGAGACCCTGCTCAGCTATTGGAGACAGAGAAGCCTTCACCTTTTCTCAGTTTGTGTCCCATGGCCCCGCCGGGTCCAGCGCGGCCCGTGCTGCAGAGCGGGGTCGGCATCCCCTCTCCCCAACCCGCCTCTGCCAAGCCAGGCACACACCAGGGCTCTCCGCGTTCTCAACAAGAACAGGTCATAGCGCAGAGAACCACGGGGATCCCATGACTGCAGATCATTTGGAGGCAGGTTTAAAGGACGGAGCTCACGCTGGAGCTCACTGCATCAGCCTGACAGGGAGGGCAAGAGCCTGGAGGGGGAATCCTAAGAAAAATCAGAATCTCCTAGTTATCAAGATAACTACATATGATAGCAAGATTACTTTATACTTGATGTATTTTTACACTCTTTCTGTAAGTGTCTGGTCCAGGCCGAGGTCACAGACACATTCCCTGGCTGGTGGGTGCTTGGTCTGACTCACCATTAACGTCCATTTTAGCCATGGGTTCACCAATTAATTCCCGATTTCTGATCCAGACTCTTTGTACCTGAAAGTTCTGTTTTCTCCAAGAGCAGGTCAGAAAGCATCACGAATTCTGAGTGTTCTAGAGCAGATTTTCACACAGATGCATGATGAAGATCTTTCCCATCAGATCCGGATGTGGATCCCAGCTTGTATCTGAGCCCCAGGCCTATGTGAGGATGACACGAAGAACCAAAGGAACTGATTACACTTGGAGAATCTCTATATTTAGACAGAGAAATGGCAGGAGGACATGCAGCACCTCCATCCTGTGACAAACGCTGCAAGGAAGATCCGCAGCTACTGACAGAAACCCGTTTGTAGGGTGGTGTTGCTCGTGGAAGCTGCTTGATAGTACAGCGTGTCTCCTGACAGGCTGGCTCTTGATAAGCTCTAATTGGCAGCCGGGCGCCGGAGCTGCTGCAGGACGCGGAGGCGAGGCGCGAGGCTGCGCGCTGAGCCGAGGGCTCTCTCTCCTGGTGGAACGCACGGTTGCACGCTGCCCCTGCACCGCTGAATCCTTCGCTTTGTAGCCCTCAGGAAGCGCAGGTAAACGTCTGAGCCCACAGACCTTCGCCAGGTTGAAAAGCTCTGCGTTTTTCCAGGTTTGCCCATCCTTTGCACAGAAGGAAAGCTCTGGATGGGCAGCAGGTTTAGTATTGCAGCGTTATCCCTCACTGAAGGGTGGGCAGAGAGGGAAGGACCCACTTTATCTGCATGGCCAAGGCCCCCTGGACACATGGAGCAGGGAACCCGACCACTGACCTTACCTGAGACGGCTTTTTTTCCACCTGAGGATGTCAAACAGCCACCACACTGTCCTCACCGAGCAGCTGGTGCTTCTGGGTTTATCTTCAGAAAGTTGGAGAGCATGTAAGACATAGAGAAGAATAGCAAATGATGCCTTAGTGACCACATCAAACTCATTCAAACTCACTGTTGCTGCCAGGTGGATTTTTTTCTGCCTTTTTCTTTTGACATTTCTCTACTTTCTGTATTACTAAGGGCATCTGCCTGCCACGAGGTTTTTTCTGTTTAACAGCTCACCTGCTCCTGCCGATTATATTTCTCCATACTGCATTACATCCCCATCAGTGGCTTTGGAGTTGACAGCGGCGTCACAAGAAAACAGTTGTAAGGAAAAGCGGCAGGAGTTGAACTGGCAAAGAACAAAAATGAAGGTTTTGTGAGAAGGTCACTCATCAGAAGAAAAATAAAGAAGAAAATGGACAATCTAGAAAGAGGAGCAGGACCCTTGGAGGCTTTCAACTAGTTCAGGGCTCCATCTAAACCAGGGTGAAATCCCGTTCCCACTCAAGCCAGCTGTCATTTTAATGCAGGGTTGGGATTTCAGCTCTGCTGGTTATTGTGGAGCAGGGAATGGGAAATCAGGGCAGGCACGGACACACACCGTCACCTCAGGCACAGCTTCCCCTCTCTCTGCTTCAGCTTCTCCATCTATAAAATGGGGAACAGTGTTCATGTTATGATGTTTCCATGACACTTCCTGAGATTTTCAGAGTCTCATACTGAGTCAGAGTTGTCCCTAGTGTCATGAAGACAGTTTGGTTTGAGCATTAGTTTGCATATGAAGAACACAACCTTTACTTCGGTTTCCTGAGGGGTGAGATGCACCAGTTGTCCCTTAATTAAATCAGTCAGGTCCCTGGCAGTTTAACCTTTCCGGCTCAGAAAGAAACAAACCTTACCTAAAATAATGTCTTGTGTGATCTCAGGAAGAATGGGAAGAGACAGAGGAAGGGGTGGCAGTTCCTTTTCTTTAATTTTAGAAAATACGAAGCCTTCTATACTAATCCAGGCTGTTCCACTAGCAACAGTGATATTAACGCCCATTCAAGCACACACCTCGTCTCTGTCCTCCTCTATGCAGGTGGCGATCGTTGTGACCGACGGACGTCCCCAGGACGGAGTGCAGGACGTGTCAGCCAGGGCCAGAGCAGCCGGCATCGAGATCTTTGCCATCGGGGTTGGCCGGGTGGACATGCACACGCTGCGGCAGATGGCCAGCCAGCCCCTGGACGAGCACGTGGACTACGTGGAGAGCTACAGCGTCATAGAGAAGCTGACCCACAAGTTCCAAGAAGCTTTCTGCGGTAAGTCCTCACCACAGCCCCTGGGTTCCCAGCCACGAGCTGCAGGTGGAAGTTGTACGTGTGATCATCCTTCATCCATCTGCTTCCTTGCTCCAAGGACCTGGTCTGCAGGAGCACACAGCGAGTGGAAGAGAGATGCTCTTTGACGTTGCCTTTCAAGGATTTCAGGTTTTGTTTAGAGAATTTCAGGTTTCAGTTGAAAAGTCTCCAGACTTCATTAGCACAGAAGAGTTTTCAAACATGACCCACGTGCTCCCTGAGTCATTGAAACAGAACAGAGAAAACATGACTTTTATACAGCTAAAATCAGTCTCCTTGTGTTTAAGCCTATCTGGGCAGTTCTGAGAATCTGTCTTGTAATTTGCCCCACCAGTATTATCTTCTGAATTCCCAGCTGAGCAAGACATGGTCTCATTTCCCCGCTGGAGGCTGAACCGCCTCTGCCTGACTCTGCTGTTTTCGCAAGCCTAGTGAGGCAGGAAGCTCTCCTGGCTGGTGCAGTGCATAATGCCTTCTATGCAGTATATAAAAAGAGCCTGACTACCCTACAAACGCATACCCACTCCTACACAAAGTGGTGAATGGAGTGGGAAAGCTTTATTGCTTTCAAATGTACCTACAAGACAGTAGGAGGTGGTCTATAAATACCCATTTTATGTGTCAGCAAGAGAGGCCTGGGGGCTTCGCACGCCCATCCCATCAAAGAACAGACGTGGGGCAACACTTCTTAAAAGGTGTGACACACCACGGTGCCTATGGCAAGGACTGCAAACACGTACATACACGGACCCGTAAAACCCCCCGAGACCAATTTCTTCAAGAGGTGTAAAATTTCACGCTTCAGCTTTCAGGTTGAAAATGATGGGGCTGAGCAGCTTTTTGTCAAGGAAAATTTCTTCCTCTGTAGGAAGGAGGAAAATTTTGAATTTAAAGTGAGTCATGTATTACAATCAGGTGTCACTGCACCTAAAGCTCATGAAAGAGGGGAATAAATACTTCATACTAAAGGGGGGATAGAGACAAAATTTGAGGAGGTGGAATCCAGGCCATGAATATTTGTAGCAGCTTGTGCTGGCGGCCCTGGCGTCAGGAGTCAGCCAGAGATGGAGACACCTCAAAATGTGTTTTGAAGTCCTGGCGTCATTCAGAGAGATAGAGAGAAAAAAATACTTTCTGTGCCTTGCTTTTCAAATTCATAACATGCACATGACAAAGTTCTCCCCGTGGTAAAAACCCTCGGAGATGCATCGGAGGGAAGCGCAGTGCTAAGGATCAATATCGCTAGCAGAGGACAGCACCAGATTAACCACCAAGTGGGCTGTTACCGCGCTATGCGAGCAGCTGCACAAAACCGCCCTTGGAGACGTACCCAACCACCACCTGCTGGTGCAGGCACGGTTTGTGGGTTCTGACAGCAGGAAGAGCCGCACAGCACTGGCCAAGCTGCTCCCCATGGCACTCAACAAACACATGGGGAAACGGAGACCCCAGTAGACTTCAGAGAACTCAACCTGAGAGCCAGTGTTACAGCCATCTCACGGTGAGTAATATTCCTAATTATAGGAGCTACGTATCTAGCAGTGCTGGCACAATATGCAGACGTGAACTGGGAAGGCCAGCAGAAGTACAAAACACATGCAGAGCAGAAAACAACTTGAAATAATCAGTTTGAAAGACTTTGCGCCACCTCCCATCATTGCAACAGAACCAGAAAGGCTCAGTTTTCTCCACACACTTCCCTGGTATTTGTAAATGAATCGCTTCGGCCAGATCTGTTTGCTTTTGTTTTCCATCGCCATTGCCGTCGCTGTGACAGTGCCATCAGCCGCCGAGCGCTGCTGGCTCAGGCTGCTGCAATTTAGCTTCTGTTTGCTCAGCACCTCAGGAGTCAGACCCGGGTTAAGATCAGCAGGCAGAAATGATTGCAGATTGCGATTCTGAAAGCTGCACGTGCGAGGGTAGCGCTGGAGTGAATTCCAAGTATGTTTGCACATGAATCTCATCCAGAAAAGACGACTGTACATGGGGCTGAGCTCACTAATCATAATTGTACTACATGGCTGGAAAAGATGGGTATTGGCCAGCCCAGATGGTAGGCTGGAAACCCAAT
Organism: Nesoenas mayeri; assembly: GCF_963082525.1. Lineage (NCBI taxonomy): Eukaryota > Metazoa > Chordata > Aves > Columbiformes > Columbidae > Nesoenas > Nesoenas mayeri. The sequence goes on from NC_137571.1 coordinate 7,151,755, forward strand.
CTCAAGCAGTAGCTTTGGAGAGTGAAGTATATTGTGATATGCTCAACAGACAGATGGGTTTTGCCCTACTTACGGAGACTATTTCTAGTCCTGGCTGTGCCTTGGAGTCTGGAGACTTGTGAAAATTTCTCCTTGCCTCTTCTATTTCAGTCACTATCCAAGAGTAATGACTTTGTCTTGCTGCAGTGTGGCTTGAGTTATTGAGTTTATGGGACAAATATGTTTGTGGATGAGCCCAGAAGGCTCTGGGTTGAGAGGCCTTGACACGGTCTCTGGTTTTAATCTGCTCCTTCACTTACAGTGGTGTCGGACCTGTGTGCCACTGGAGACCACGACTGCGAGCAGATCTGCATCAGCACCCCGGGAGCGTACAAGTGTGCTTGCAGAGAGGGGTTCACGCTGAACAACGACGGCAAAACCTGCAGCGGTGCGTAATGATTCTCATTTGCACTGAGTCGAGCTGTGATCTGCAGTGGTGCGGTGGGGATAGCACTGAGAAAGGGTGGATGTGTCCTGCTCAGAAAAGGAAGCCATGCATTTATAACCACAAAATCAGTGTGAAGCATTGTTGAGGATTGATTGAAGCTATTTCATTAGCAATAAAATGAAATTAGGGTTATATTTCCTATATGATTAATTGAGGTCTCAGTTGCTGTCTCCTTTCACCTTCTTCTCATATTTTGCTTCAGCTTGCAGCGGTGGGTCAGGATCTGCCCTGGATCTTGTTTTCCTGATCGATGGCTCCAAGAGCGTGCGGCCCGAGAACTTTGAGCTGGTGAAGAAATTCATTAACCAAATAGTGGACTCCCTAGAGGTGTCAGAGAAACAGGCCCAGGTTGGCCTGGTTCAGTACTCCAGTTCTGTCAGACAAGAGTTTCCACTGGGGCAGTTCAAGAACAAGAAGGACATCAAAGCAGCAGTCAAGAAGATGGCCTACATGGAGAAAGGAACCATGACAGGCCAGGCTCTGAAGTACCTCATTGACAATTCCTTTGCCGTCATCAATGGAGCTAGGCCTGGGGTGCCCAAGGTGGGCATTGTCTTCACTGATGGACGGTCACAGGATTACATCACTGATGCTGCGAAGAAAGCCAAAGACTTAGGTAGGTCTCCTGAATTCTCAGTGCCTTGTTTCTCCCTTGGACCAGGTACTACACCTACTGTCAACCTAGGTAGGACGCTTTTCCCAGAGGTGTCTCTTACCCAGGATAGAAACAGCTTCCCATAGAGTAACTTTGTTGGGATGTTGCCCGACTACCCCTGCACACTCTCAGAGAACTTGGAGCAACTCTGGCTGGGGTCCAGATGAATATTTGTTTGCCTGCAGCTGGTTTTCGTTCCCATAGCCCCTCCAAGTCTTTGATCTGAGTCTGCTGGAGGTCTCTCTGCTGGGCGGGATGGAGTTTCACATGTTTGGTATGGGATGCACAGGGAACCGCAGGGAGAAGCTGAGGATTTGTCTGCTGTTGGTAATGGAAGGCAGGTCAACTTCAGTGGCTCTCACGGTGAGGCAAAGACGACCAGCAGAGAGCCCCTCGGAGGAAAACGGGAGTTGTAGGGTCAAAAGTGGAGCTTGTCTGTGTTGGCCTTAAGGCCTGGAAGAGGAAAAGAAGAAATAAAACAACAAACAAAGCAGAAACACAGATTAAGGGAGTTACTGTGGACTCCCTGTCCAAATCCCAGACATACCCAGACACACTAATAAGAAACTTTCTTCGGCTTCTACTGGAATATTAAAAGTGCACAGTGGCTACATATTGATAAATCTATATGTCTAAACATCGTGAAGTACAAACATCTTGAGATCTGCCCCTTTGCTGACCCGCTGAACAAGTCCCCGGTCTCCTGACACCTCTGTTAATTGGATGCAGCCCATGTGAATTCACTCATGAATTGCTAAATTCTTTACTTCCTTTTAACTTCAGTCTCGACCACTAGATGGGACCAAGGGCTGGCCCATAATCACAAAGGTCAGGTACGAGCTCCTGAAATGCTGATGTTTACAATGCAAGCTGACACGTTATGTGGATATTCTGCTCTTATGAAACAAAAGGTCTTTATAAGATGTATCCATAGAATTTATTACTCTATGATAACAATAATTTACACCTCGTTTCTTCCTCCTCTCTTGTCCCAACAGAGAAGTCTCCAATGTCTGCTCATAAGTTATTTCACTGGGGTAAATAACAAGGTGTTGTAACTCCAAACATGTTCCTTGAGTTGAACTTTGGAAAAAAAAATTAAAAATTGAATGGACACATGCAGAGGTAGAAAGACGAGGCAGGAGGGAGGAGGGGAAAGCGCTACCATGTCTGAACACAGACAAGCAGAGACAAATACTTTAAAACAGGGGTTAACTAGCACCACTACTCAAGTCATTGCGAAAAGTGCAGTTCAGTTCAATGGAAAGAGGTTTAAGGCAGAGGTGCTGATCAATCTCTTGGCAGAGAAGCACAGAAGCTGGACGTGTTCTTAGCGCACAGTGCGGGCTGCCCTTGACAGACTAGGAGTTGTAATTTTAGAAAGAGATTCAGCTACAATCTTGCACAGACGTCCATTGCACAGGGGACTTCGCCACTCCATCGGCTGATGAACGCAGGTTCTTTTGAAAACTTCCACTGTTTCCTTTTGCTGTATTATCGCTTCACTATTAGTTGGATGCATGGTCCTGTCCCGGTGTTATGATCATCTGTCCTTTCTTGTATCTCCAAAACATTCTTCTTGTGCTGATGGTTGTAATTGTCTGGATAATTCTAGTAAGACTTTCCCTGAAAAAAGTATTTTGGAACCCCGGCTGACCTGGTTGGAATAAATCTATAATAGTAGTGGGTAAAGGGGCTGAGTTCCCAGGTAACATCTGCGGTGCGGAGACCATGGGTTGCGAAGGTGAGCGAGGACGTACAAACAGACGGGGGTTGGTAGCAGAGCCGCAGGATGCTCCACGCTTGTCCAGCTGACAGGCTCCTGTTCTCGCAGGGTTTAGGATGTTTGCTGTGGGTGTCGGCAACGCAGTCGAGGATGAGCTGAGGGAAATCGCTTCAGAACCGGTAGCAGAGCACTACTTCTACACGGCTGACTTCAGGACCATCAGCAAGATCGGGAAGAAGCTGCAGATGAAAATCTGCATTGGTGAGAGCGGGGGACTGGGGAGAAGGGGGGATTTAATCACAGAATCCAAAGGCTGGAAGCAGAAGGACAAAAATGCATCTTCAAATGGATGTTGTGAACAGCTCTCTGGGGTACTTGGAAGGATCAGGAGACATCAACCTTTTGGGTGGTTTCCTGAACCACAACCACCCCTACCCCTCATCCACCCCCGCCTCTCACAAACTGCCTCCTCCTCCTCTCTTCCCCCTCCCTTCTCTCCCTTCCTCTTCCTGTAAATAACATGAGTCTAAAAATTATATCTATATATTTAAAAAAAGTCACCACAGTTATTTTAGATTGTCGTTTTGAAGGAATCATATGCCTCCAGTGAAATATTGGCCCTTTCCAATGCGCCTGGAGAAAATAAGAATTGCTTTGTTTCACTTGTCTCAGTGATTTTGATTTAATCCTCTTTTTGTGTGCCACTTAACTCATTTTCCTGATGCTCTGATCCACAGAGGAAGATCCATGTGAATGTAAATCTATCGTGAACTTCCAGACAAAAGTAGAAGACCTCATAAATTCACTGCAGCAGAAATATATCCTTCAGATGTCTTTGTTCAGAGCTTAGTGGGCTGGGTTGTGCGTTCTGGAGGGGACATTGGGGAAAGTCCACGTGTGGGGAAGGAGGTTGGGAAGGTGCTCAGGAAGCTGGGAAACGAGACAGCTTCCATGGAATTGCTCGCTGTAGATACCTCCGGGGAGCCGGATCCCACCTGAGCCGAGTTTGCAGGATCGCGTCCTGCCACGCTGGGTCCTGCCGTATTGCACTGAGGGGTGAGCGAGATTCACACTTTGCATGGGGAGAGAACTTAGTGAAACCTTGGGGTGGCTCACACAGGGTTAGGGAGACTTTTCATTACTGAGAATAAGGGAGAATAGAACCTTAAAAGCTTTATCTATGTTAGTTGCACAGTTTATTTTCTACTCTTTAACTCAAATCGATTTAAACCCATGACTTGTGTTATGCAAAAGGTCAGAGTAAATCAGCAGTTCTCACCCCATGGGTTGCTGCTCCCAGGCACATCATGAAGAGCAATTAGTGAGAAGAGCAGAAAACTGCGACACACTATATAACTCTAGGAAAAGCTCCGTGCTCTGCTCTTCAAGCTGCCCGTGCTGCTCAGGGTCAGGAATTCCCTGTCAGCCACTCAAAACACACTCCAATCATTCCCAAAATTTTTCCTCTTCCTTTAACAGTAAGTGTATAGATGCCTGTGAGTATGTGTGCATGAATATTTTCTACCTTCGATAAAAGTTCTGAAACCTGAGCGGTTGTGGCAATGCCAGAGCAGACGATGAGAACCTTCCTGTGCTACCCGCTCCCAGCGAGGCGGCTCCATCCACCGTCTGCTCTGCAAGCCGGGGAGGCTTGAGCCACGAATCATTTACATGTCGTTTTTCACCCTTAACTCTTGCTCACTGGAAGCTGTGGCCAAAAGGATCGAAGCCCTGGAGAACAAGATCATCTAAGACCCGAAAACAAAATGATTTCCCTCGCTACCGTAACCAAACTAGAACTCCTTCACTGGTAACGGAGGGCGGCTCGGTCGCAGTGCTATGGCCAGCTTGCGTTTTTATTGAGTCTAGTCTACCTGCATTTGTTTAAAAGGGAAGAAGTATAACACTAGAGCAGACATTGTATAATGGGCAGAGCACTGTGTGTGACCGAGACCATGCTAATGTTTGTTGCATCGTATAGAGTGCATATATTAAAAAAACCCTGAAATATTTGTTTTTGATTTAAAGCTTAATATATATATATGTTAATAAGTACTTGATTATGAGTTCTGTGAATCCTCACTGTACTCTTCTGCATCTTTTGTTTCTGCGCACGAGGTAATTTAATTTAAAAGTCAAAGTGACTTAAAATCAACTCAGATGCTGAGTGTAAAACGTCAAAGCCGCTGATAGCTTATTATTGTAAGCATGATGCATTTGTCAGTAAGTAGGTAAAATATAGTTATGATCTCTTGAGTGTGCAGTGCAGGCGACATAGGATAGGATGCTGCTGCTAGCTGGGTTTATCTATAGCTGCTGTACAGTATAAAAAGGGAAAAGCTCAGCTTTCCTAGCCAGGGAACGCTCTCACAATGTCTCGGTGAACAGCGCCTGAGCTAGACCCGCTCTGGGTAAGTCCTGACAACGTGCAACGAGCCGGCGGCCGTGCTCTGGACAGCGCGAGGCTGTGACCACAGCCCCGGGAGACGTGCTCCTGCTCCTCAGCTCTGAGCTCTCCACCTCCTCAACCCAACCCACAAAACATCGTTAGAACCTCAAATACATGGACCTGCTGCTGGAGCTGCCATGGATGGAAGCGGTGCCTCCATCATCACCGTGACCAGGGCTCACCGGCTCCTTCCTCATCCCACACCTCGAAGCACCTTCAAAGCCAGAAAGCTCATCTCAGCACCTTCGGGACTCTCCTGCTGTTCCTGGATTCCCAGCACCGGCCAGACAAAGCCGAGGCGGGCTGAGAGCCTCGCGCTGCCTGGGCCCACGGCTGGAGCCGGAGCCGCGTCCACGGCGGCACCACACGCACCGTTGGACGGGCGCACGGGGGCTCCAGCCTGCAGGGGCTTCTATTGTCAGGTTTTTTGTACCAAAATATTTATACTTGAGACTATGTGAAAAGCTTTTCAGAATAACTTGGCCTGTTCAGAAATGTCACCATAGCAGATGTGTTTCGGGTGAATATTAAAAGTGTGCTGAAAATTTTAAAAGGGAATTTAATTTATTTATTTGTGTAAGCTTTGGGGTAGTTGCCTGACAACACCACCTCTTCACAGTCTTTTTAGCGGGTAGGAAACCCTCCATCTCATGTCACAACCTTTTATTTCAATGGAAGAGTTCCACAGAGAAACGGAGACCCTTCTCAAAACAAAAAGCTTCTTCTATAGCAAAAAATGAATTAGCACAGTCTTGGTCTTGTAGGAATGAGTCAACACATCTCCAAGCATTAGCTCGTGGACTACAGACAGTTCCTGGTAGCAAAACCTCACCCTCTCAGTCAAATCTCCAGATCCCAGCGTAACCCCTACCAACCCCTGAACTTTGAGGGATAAGATTTCTGGTGTCTAATTTTACACATGTAAAATCTAGACCTCTAAGCTTGAGCCTGTCATTTTTTTCTCAGCAGAAATAGCCACCACAGGCAATAGCGTGAGGGTCAAGATATATTATCAGGCATAGAATTGCTTCTGTAACTGATATTTTGTTTTGTGTTACAGATAAAGCAGAACTAAACTAATTAACAATTATTTTTCCTCCCTTCTGCTTCTCCTGGCTTAAAACAACAAAAGAGTTCTCCCATCTCCAAAGTCAATTAGTCACTGGGCTAGAACACAGGCTTTTGACATTGTAATTAGACTTCATTAATGGATCGCCAACGGCAGCAAGATGGAAACCTATTCGATGAGCCTCTCGTTGCATTTTATTTCAGCTAATTATGTGCTTATCTTGGAAACAAAAGATGCTGCACACAACTAAAAAAACCACTTATATGTCTCAAAATGTGGAGGGATGCGCTTATGGCGAAATCCTCCTTGCTGCAGGTTATAAAATGATCCTTCTGCAGACAAGGAACTTCTTTTCTATCTCTTTGCTGCCATGTCCTACAAATGGCTGGTCCTTCTCTCCACGTTGCCACCAAGTCCCAGGTTCCTTTAGGTCTTTTGGCAAAAGGATTTATGTAATGCTGTCCTCTGGGTATGGAAACCTCCTCGGCCAGTTTTCCTGCCCTTCCCTCAGGCTCTGAGCGCGGCCTCAGGCGCCTCTGCGGCTCCAGCAGAGCGATTGTGCCAACAAGATCCCTCTGGGGATGCAATTTTCTCATGCAGGTCACTGATATTATAACACAGGACCACTAGTAATCAAATAAAAAAGTGTTTTCAATTAAACTGAGGGTTTCTAGCTTGGTAACATCTCTCAATAGCAATTTGTAACACTAGTGTAATTGCTGCTAATGAATGGGTAGGTAGCAGACCAGTTATTATTATTATTTTTCTCCAAGCAACATCAAGCAGTGGAACCTGTTTCACTCTATGAGTCTACTGCTCTTTGTGAAAAGCAGCGAGTTTCCTCCCAGTCCTCTGCAGTAATTCAATGAACAGATAGTTTAAGGCGCTAGTAAATTTATGTTGTGCAAATCATTATTTGTCATTTTATGTTCAACTTGGGAAGAGGTTTCAACAAGGCAGACAACAGCACCCTGCGCAGCACCTTTAACGATGAACTCGCTAAGGATCAGAGCTCCGGCAATAAATTGTAAGTGGCTTTTTATACTTCAGATAGTCACTTGGATTTAATTATTTTTTAACTGCCCAGCATGGCAGGAACTGGTTTGTGAGTCTGACAATTGTTGTGGTATTTTACTGTTGTGTGGCCTATTCCCACTATCATATACTGCATAGATTAGACTAGAGAGAACAATACATCCTGAGCAGTTCCCGGTCCTCAGGTGGTGCTCTGGTCTTCGATCAGACTGCTGGCCCAGGGAACCCTAGTGAGGCAGAGCAGGCAGCACCATAGAGCCATGGGCAACGTCCTCGGACACACGCTGTCTCACCAGCTAACAGGAAGGAATTAATCACTGGTGCTACCACTAGAGCTGATAGCAAGGGCTACTCTGGGAAATAAAGGATTAATTTCAAATATATATGTAGGAGATCTTGGTAGCAGCAGGTGTAAGGGGAAAAGAAAATTTAAGGTAGCCATAAATGTGAGAAGAGAGATAAAATAGTCCAAGTATATTTGGAACTGAAGGGTGATCTTTTTAGCATGTAGGACAGCAATGGAAACTTCTCAAACCCAGAGGTTGTTTTAGTAATAACTGAACAAAGTGAGAAAACTCGCAGAGAGAAGGCAGTGATGGAAAGACGGGGTTTGCATGTCTCAGGGGCCTGTCCGGGAAAAAAGTGGGAATTCGGGTGATAGATGTGAGTGTGAAAGGATCCTCACTTTAAAATGCATGCAGCTTCCTGGCCTGGATGAGACCGTCAGCCTGTGTGCGCGCAGGGACATCCCTGTCACCGAGTGCATCCCTGTGCGCCCCGGAGCACCCTCGGGAGGATGCCCCAGCGCAGCAGGGGAAGGTGACGGGGGCAGCATCACCAATGCAAAATTTGCTTTCCAAGAGGGCCGGGGCTGCAGACCAAGCTTTCCATGTCCCCGACAGCGCCGAGATGCTCGAGCCTTGCAGTACGGCACCGCGGTCACTAGATGTCCCCATCTGAATACAAATGACAACCTGCCAAACCCCGAAAACCAGACCCGCACCCCCGCGCCACCACCCGCTTGTTCTCCCTGACACTGACAGTAATTAAAGATAACACCACTTAGCCTTCTGTCATTTGCACTGAATCAGTAATGGGTGATTTGTTTAACCTTTGTATCAAAAAAAAAGTGAATAAATAAGCGGCTCTGCAGGGCGTGCGGCACTAAATGGAATCGGTGGCAGTGGGGATACCGTGGGGCTCCAGGGAGGTGGCACTGAGGTCGTGCTTGTTCCTTGTCCCCAGTTCAATGCACCCTCTTTGCCTCCTGCGTCCCCTGTAAAGCTCCCCTCCAACAGGACTCTTCCCCTGTGCAGCTGCTCATCCCTGTCACTGGAGGGAACAGGAAGGAAAAGGTGCTGGTTCCTCCCGAAACAATGCTGCACTGAGCCAGAACTGCCCATAACGATGGTTTCCATCTCACTTGTTATGCTGGGAGCATTGATGAACCCCAAGGTTGATCTATGGGCTCCCCTCATCTCCCTTTCTGCATCCCTTACTGCAGGGCACGAGCAAGACCCCATGGAGAGGGGCTGGATGTCTGGCTGGACACACCATCAGGGCCACCCCATCCCTGATCTTGTGCTCTGGGGACAGTCAGGACATTATTGCCCATGGCAGGCTGGTTCCAGGCAGGGATGGCAACGCTGGGCTGTTCTTCTAAGCTCTCGCCTGCTGCTCACGCTCTTTTCTTGCATCTCCTCTGCCTTATTTTACCTGGCTGATTATCTCCGACTTAATGTTTCCAGGTCATTTAAGCTGCTTTATTTCCTTAAGGAGAGGCAAGTGGAGATGGTAACCAGAGTTGATAAATCCTTAGACTTTGACCTCAACATTTATCTGCGTAGGCTGGTGCTCTCCATTTCTCCAGGCTGTGCAAAGCAGGACAGCAGCTCCATTTCCCTTGCAGACAGGTTTTCATGTAAAGGCAGAGCAGGACTCCCTGGCAGACCTTCCCACCCGCACTCCGCAATGCCCTGGTGATATTTAGGCTCAGGGTTCATCCTGCCTGGGATCAGCTGTTTCCTCTCGGCTGGCCTGGTTTTGTCATGCTCGCCCACTCCGTCCCAGGGAAACATCTTTGTTCTTTCTCTCTCTAAAGAGAGATCAGAGAACTGATTGGGCTGTGTGACAGGGCTGATCCCATAATATGTCCAGGAACTGCAAGACATCATTTCTCACATCACAGGAAAATGGCCCACAGCCATCAAAAGGAAAAAAGAGAAAAAAAGAGGCTCTAATAGCAGGCCATTATCTGATGACAATGGCTCTGTTAACACATGCTAACCCTTCCGATGTGCTTAGAAATCTGAGAAATGAAATGAAAGGTGCTGCCGCTAAGGAGAGCTTGTGTGTAGTGGTTCTGCCCAGGTGGAGAAATGGGAAGCGGAATTGGAGGCAGCAGTCCTGCAGGCTTAGGGAAATAGATTGAAAAATGCATTTGGAGTGCGGAAACAGCATAAAACATGTTGCAGCTTGGCTCATTTGGGATTCCAGTCATACGGGCAGCGACACTGTGGAGGATTTAGCTTGCCAATCAACATCTTATTTATTTCCTCTGAACAGGATATCTTTATTCCGTGGCCGTCTCTTCCTCCGACATCTATGGAGATTGCAAACTCCAGCAGCTCGGCTCATTCGTTGTTGTTGTTTTTGTTTTGTCCAGAGCAGCACGAGAAGCAGGAAAACACGGATGCTGAGGAGAGCTCCTTGGGATGGCTGCAGACTCATTCACCTCCAGGTCACCCGGCTGAGTCTGGCTCAGCTGGACGGATTACATGGTGCTGAGGCTTGAGCTCAGCTTGCCAGGGATCAGCTGCCTGGCCGTGGGTAGAAATATCTGCTTAAGTGCCTTAGGTTACGCTGGATGAGGAGAGGAGTGAAGCAACTTAGAGGAGGACAAAGACTGGGAAAGAAAATCCAGCTTCCCTGCCTTCCACGCTCTCAGCACTTCAGGCAGGGGCCCAGACAGACGTGGCCTGTGAGACATGAGAAGCAGCCCAGAGCAGCTCCCAGCCGACTGCATTGGAGGAAAAGCGCTGCAAAAGGCTCAGGCGATGGACCAAAAGCCTGGGGGTGTTTAAAGCCCAAAGTCTCCCCAGCAAGAGCACAAGTGTGACGGAGCGGCTGAGGGACCTGGGGGGTTCAGCTGGAGAACAGGAGCTGAGGGGAGACCTTCTGATCTCTGAACTGCCTGAAAGGAGCTTGGAGCCAGGGGGGTCGGGCTCTGCTCCCCAGGAACAAGCGCCAGGAGCAGAGGAAACGGCCTCAAGTTGTGCCAGGGGAGGTTGAGGTTGGATTTAGGAACAATTTCTTCCCCAAAGGGCTGTGGGGCATTGAACAGGCTGCCCAGGGCAGTGCTGGAGTCACCAGCCCTGGAGGGCTGGACATGGAGATGAGGGTCTCAGGACATGGGGCAGGGGTGGGGAACAGCTGGACTCTGTGATCTTGAGGGGCTTTTCCAACCAAAACGATTCTAAGGACTGCGGAACCCAAGGGACTCACACAGACCAGCACTCCCAGGGTGTCCAACCTCTCTGAGCCGCTGCAAGAACGTCCCTTTGCTCCCCTGCAGGACCTCTCAGGTGGCTCCAGATTCTCGGGACACCCCCGTGGCCTCCCCAGGTTTGTGGAGCTCCCAACAGTGTTTCGTAACCACGAGCACTGGGATTGTTTCGGGGGAACAAAGCAGAGCATTTCAAACAGAAACAACTCTTTGCTCTTAGCTCTCGTTTTGTTTTTTAAAGCTTTTCCAGAACTCCCAGGGTGGCAGAAAGCATTCACATCCTCACTTTCGTGCTGCTCAAAGAGAAAACCTTTTCCTGCAGTTGGTCCCTCAAAACAGAATCTTTTTTCCACTAACCCTCCTTGAATCAATTACAGAAAAAGGGTTATTCAAATGAAAGCCAGTGCTCAGAAGGTTTAATACATTAAATTAGATGCAGTGAAATAAAAGCACACTGGACCTGTTTCTTCCTTGAATTACTTGAATAACAGATCTCCCTATTAAAAATGAGTTTTTGCCATTGTTTTTCCCTCAAGATATTTGAAGTCTACTGCAAAACAACGTAAAAACTTTCCCAAAAGAACCATCAGAAAATAACTCTGGATTCAAATAAATGTAACATTATGCTTTGTTTGGGATTTTGGAACTGGAAAACAGACTTTTTGCAGACAAAACCACAGTAAATGTGAGACCACGCGGGGGAAGGCCACGCGCCACAACATCAGCACAGAAATATGGGCTTTGCTGTAAAAAGCTTTAAAAAAATCAAGGTTCATAAATTAGGTCAAAAAGAAACAAATAATATCACTTCCATGTGTTGAAACAGCCAACTGGGTTTGGTTTGGGGGTTCTTTGGGTTGTTGTTTTTTTCTTCCCCAGAGTTTCATGTTCCTCTCACTTAAAAAAATATTAACAAAATAACCCCCCTCAGTGAAATGCTTCTCACCAAAGGTTTTCCTACCTCGTTTTCCACGGGAAGGTGCTGGTTTCCTGAGGAGCTCCGCAGTGCTCAGCAGGGCTTTGCCTTCCACAGCCCAGCAGTGGAGGAAGCGTCCAGAGGAAAGGTCTCGCACCAGCCCCACGGGGCACCTGAGACCAGCACCAGGAGCTTCTGCTAAATTAAAGGTCTTATGCTGCAGGACCCCTGAGGTGCAGATTCTCTTCAACCCCCACATCCATTCACAGCTTTGGCCACCGCCCCGCAGGTGCGGGCGGCACCAGCTCTGCACAGACCCCAAAACACTCTACACTGCAGCGTCCCTTCCTCACGGGTGGAGGACTGGGAGGCAAATCAGTCACACACCACAGCAACGGGCAGGGCTGACAACACAGCCCCAGATCCCAGCTGTACCAGGTCACCTCAAATGGGCTGAGCCCTACTGGGTGGGTCGGCCACTCAGGACCAAACGGAGCTCAGGTGCAGATGCGCTGGTGCTGCCCCCTGACGGGACACAGAGCGGTTCTGTCTGAGGGACTCAGCCCACTGATCAAACACAGCTGTGTGGTGAAAGGGCCACACAGCCGAAATGTTAGAAACCTGCCACGGGCTTCCCTCGCTAAAAAGGAACGGTCCACAAGGCTGCTGTAGCCTTCAGGGGAGCACTGAACCCAGCAGAAGTTTCTGAAGGAAAAAGATGTTTTATGCTTTGATTCAGGAGGTGAAAGCACAGGGCACATCGCAGCAAAAGCCCAAGGACTGCACTGATGTACAGATGCTGCCCAGCAAAGCCGGTGGCTCGGCTTCAGTGTCACTCAGATTCATTCATCTTCTCTGCACAGGAGTCAGTCCCACCCAGAGCGGATACTTCTGCTTGCTTCTCCTGCACTCATTTATTTCATGCTCTGGAAAAAGACAAAAAAGCTAAAACATCAGTCCTTTTTTAGCGTGGGGCACAAGGGAAGGAATCTTATTGATAACAGTAAGTGCTGATGAAGAGGAAGCACATCTGCAGAGGATACTTTCCAATGGATTATTGTCTGCTGGGTGTCGCCAGCCCATTTCCTCCAAATCTGAATTCTGCTGGTGGAAGCACTCCCGAGAGACACAGCCTCACATCTGTACACAGCGCCAGAGCTCAGAAGAAATGTGGATCCAGCTTTCAAATGCCAGTAATGAGAGGAGAGCGGGGGAGTAAGAATTGCGTCTTTTATTAATCAAATTCCCCCCTCCCATCCGCACCGCCCGCCGTCATCTATTGCGAGAGCATCACCTCCAGGGCACGCCTGCCCGCTTCTTGTGGAGTCTATTGGTAGGGGAGCCCCAGGTACCCCCTGCTCAGTTTTGACGGTGCTCCCACCGGCGGGGCTCTGGCTGCTAATGGAGAATGTTGCTGAGCTGCCTGGAGGGACGATCCATCACACGAGTTCAGGCCTGACTGCAGATGGAGGACGCCCAGCTCGTGAGAGCAAGAGCAAGTGGGGTATGGGGTAAGGACAAGGAAAGGGAAGGTTTGCACTGATCTGCTTAGTCAGCAGTGATTCCTAATCCATCACCTCGCAGGTGCCCGAGGGGAGAATGCAGCCTGGGGCAGAAGCAGAATCATAAAGAGGAACCTGTCAGGCAATGCGAGGGAAGAACAAATCATCCTGGCACGGGCAAGGTCAGAAATCAAAGCTCTCCTAATGTTCCCTGGCAGAGGAAGGAAACCAGCTTCAGTTTGCTGAAAGCAAAATGGATAAAACGACGTTTTCTTTGCAGGGGAAATCACAGCAGCTGGGTCTCAGCCGGGTTTCCAGGGACGCTCCTCTTGCTGACCGGTACGTGACACCAGGGATCGGTTGCTCCAGGCACTCAGCCAGTACAGCCATTCATTCCTCACAGAGCAGAGTTGCCCACCTGGTACCAGTAAGAACCAGTTTCAGACTTTCAAACTCTTGTCGCAGCCAAAGGAACTCAGAGGGCGTTGGGCTGGGAGTCCAGCTCAGGCTTTCAGGCACTGCTGGCGCACAGAGCACGAGCCAAGGGCAGCAGAGCGCATCTGGACTCCTGGGCTGGTTTTACACGATGCTTTTGCTGACAAACACAAACCAAAACCTTGTCAGCACCAAAGTGAAGGTGTGTTTGCTTCAGATTGCGGCTCAGGGCTCTCAGCACAGCCATTTCATTGCCATGGGCAATGTCATTGCGTGAGACTGCAGACGGTGCTGGCTCCCCAGGGACGGGGTAAGTGAGGTCTGGGACACAGGGCAGTGTCCACCTGCAACACCCCTGGTGACCCCACGTCATCAGCTCACTTCGCGGGTGTCAGTGCTGCCCAGCGCCAGCTGCTGCTCGCTCCCAGCCCAGCAGGGCTCCTGATTCCAACACTTCTCATTTTTCCTTCCCTCCTTTTTTTTTTTGAGATTTCTTTGACAAGCCGCTGGACTCAGCTGCAAAGCATCAGCTCCTCCTTAGCCTACCAGAGATATAATTTACACCCTCAGAAAGGAAGCAGCTGTGAGCTGATCCAAGTATTGGAATGGGAATCTCTCCCCTGCAGAACAGGAGCAGAATATTCACAGCTGATACCAGCAGCATCCAGGGATGGGAGAACGAGTGCGCTGCCCTGCGCTTTTTGCTCTCTCTCCCATGCTTTGCTTTAGGGGCCCACAAACCCCTGGAAGCAAATTCAGGGCTCACGTACATCATGGCATTTTTCCTCTGCGTGGAACAGGCCTGTGGAAAGCCCTGTTGCTGGCTCTGGGCTGGAAACTCAATCTGGGCATCAGCACAACTGGCAGAGCTTCCATTCAGGGCGCTGCACAACAGTGGTGTCAGGCCTGAGAAATTGTACCTGTGCGCTAGTCCGTGCTGTAAAACACCAGAGAGTGCAGGTCCTGCTTGCTCCTGGAGGGTGGGGATGCTGGAAAGACCCACATCTGCACTAGGTACGATTCAAATTGCTTGCAAGCGCTGGCTCCTGTTGCTAAGAGTATGAAGAAATCAGAGTCAGGAAAAAGGGGTTTTTTTCCTGCTTTTACAGGTAAAAAACCTGCAACGCAAAGGATAAATGACTCACCCTAAATCACCACACGCCTCTTCAGCAGAGTAATCTCTCCAATGTACTGCAAGATCCTCTTTAGACCAGGGCACTGTCTGATAGATGCACTTTATTATTCTGGACGAAGCCATTTCCAACTTGACTTGAGGGTAAAAGGATTTGTGTAACTTTCCGTGGCCCTGTTGCCAGCGGGAACGTGTGGTTTCCATCAGCGTCAGCAGAAGTGATGAACCTGCCCCTGTGAGGAAAAATAAAAGTTGCACCCCCCCGATAAAAGTGACCCCATGTAAAGGATAATACATTTGAAGCTTTTCATCAATCCCATTAAGGAGAAGTGGTATCTACTCTCCTGTAATCAAAATCCTACCTGCACGCTGCCAGTCTGGCTTAGACAAGCTTGTTCCTCCTGCAGCCTTTTTCAGATCTAGAGATTGGCTTGTGCTGAGGTGATATTGAATTGATTCAAAACAAATTTTAAGATGTTTCAGGCATTAAAGTTCTTTGGGAAGGTCACTGGTTATACGATACAAGTGGCTCCTTTTCAATCTACCCTTTAGTTTCAATTTACAGTTCTGCAGAGAAACACGGAGTGCTCTGATTCCTGGGTTTAGAAGAAAATAAAACAGACTCGCACGGTGAGCACGGGCAGAAGTGTCTGCATTTGGTTGCAGCGACTCCTCTGTTTGTGTCAGTAGTTGGACCTTGGATCTCGTGTCTAAAAGCACATTTTTTGCTGGTATGAGATTAAAAAAAGTGCAAAACCGAAGAAATGTTGCTGCACACGGGTGTCCTTGGTGTAGAAACTGCAGCACTTGCCTGTGGGGCTGTGACAGCACAGACCTGGTGAAACCCAGGGGGGAAGGTGGGGGTGCGGAGGGCAAGTCAGAGACCGCGGGTTTGGGAGCAGACTCGTGTGCGCTGCTGTGAACAGGTCACACGTGTGGCTCTTGTCACGGGCTGCTGAGGAGGGAAACGTGGCAGGGAATGGCACACGGCACGAGGCGGCAGGTCCGAGGTGAGGGTGGGCGGACACCTCCTGGAGGACAAGGGGGCGATGGAGGGGGCCAATGAGGCGGATGTGCAAGGGGGAGAACCACAGCGGGGCTTCGGCCACGATGGTCTGAGGATTCCATGGAGACACGGTTTGCAGGGAGAGGTAATAGCTTCTATTAGAACAATTGGTATCATTGAGGGGAAAAAACGACTGGCTTTTGAGCACCCAGTCATTGCAGCGCTCTGAAAAGGAAATTGGGGTGAAGGATTACAGAAAGTGCAGCGAGAGAACCTGACACACGCGTTTGTACAGCTGGTGGGCTGGCTGGTAGATCCTCTGTTGTCTGATGCTCTTTTGGGGCATTTCCATTCAAGCAGGCAGGGTGTAAAATGCCTCTGAATCAGAGCGGAATGACTCACATTTCCCTTGTTCTCATGTTTACTTATGTAAATGATAACAGTAAGCGCAGGACAGATGGAGCTGGATCCTCGCTGCTCTCACACAATGTACATTTTTCCTTCAGTGGCCAGAACTACTGCTCTGTATCATTATGCGCTGCAGCCAGGGATACATTGGTGCAGCGAGCCACACAGGAGATGTATAGACAGTATGAATCAAACCAATTATCCTCAGGGTGAAAGCCAGTGTTGTCTATTTATGGGGAAATGGAAAATTCACATATTCGCAAATAGCAAGTTGGAGGCATTTTTCATCGCCGGGGCAGCTACTAGAGGGAGACATCACCACACGCTAAGCCAGGGCCACCTAATTCGTGACAATATGGCTATAATATCTCTCAAATAATGAGCAAAACGAATGTGTTAGTATGAAAGCCGGGCGAGAGGAGCCCTGGCGGAGCTGGGTCACCTCGCACAGGTTGTTCCCCACTCCCCCGATGGCTCCAGGAGCTGTGGATTATCCTGGGAAACCTGACATCTCGTCATTTCTCCAATGTTGGGAACCAGCCGTTCTGTCCTGCTGCCGCCTTTGCCCCTTTCTCAGGAAGGTCCCTCCGGTCCCTTTCAGCGGAGGGGACCCTGCGGCTGGTTGTTGGCTTCCCTTCGACCTCCTTGCTGTTCTGCTTTCCAACTTTTCAAGCTTGTTCGCAAACCAAATTGTTCCTTTTATTCCTGAGAAGGGCTAATGACCTCTCCTAGGGCAGCTCAGATTGTAGCTTGTCTGCAGGTTATTTAGCATTTTAATGCCAGCACACAGTGTAAAACAGCACCAGTACTCTTTTATTCACTAGCAGTCATTAAATCAGCTTGATTGGTTTAGAGGGCTTTTTTTCCTTTATTATTGCTAACACGAGAAATTTTAACTTATTATTTACCCTTTGACAAAGACAGGTCTATCGAAACAAAATATTATTGCAAGTTTCTGCAAAACAATGTGGCAATTGCTGAGTGGATTTCCCACCTTTCTGACCACCTGTGGCTGCGTTTAGCTGCTCACAGGAACTGTTGGTCCTCTCTTCATTAGGGCACAAAGCAAGAACAAATGTGATGGAAATTCTTGAGACCCGAGAGCAGAAACAGACAATTCTGTCTGCCTCGCTTGTCTTTAGAGAAAGCAGGAGCCATGAATCAGATGGAAATTGCTATAATCTTGCTATGTATTAATAATACTCAATTTCATTTATTGTGAGCGAGAGGAATACAGACCTCCCCTGCCTCCTGCTATGTTCATAATTTATCCCCAGCCAATTAACTTCTTCTGCTGCAGAATTAATAAACTATTCTATTATTGATGCCAAAAAGTGGGTATGGCATCCTCTGTCTTTCTGACAGTGTTGTGAAAAGTTACGTGTATCACGGCGACAGGAGGGGAGTTTTTCTGACCTCCGTTTGGTACCAGGCCGCGGGAGCGACACTGCGGGGAATCAGTTCTTAGCCCGTCACTAACCCTGCGCTCACCCGACTTTTCTCAAAACGTGGAAACCTACTGATGCCCCTCAAAATGTCCAGAGTCAATAGTATTGCTGAGGTCAATTACTGAGGTCAAATGGTGGATTTTCCACGTTTGCCTCATTACTAAGATGCATAGTCAGTTCAGATATTAAAGAATCGAAGGTAGCACTTCAGTTTGGGATAAGACTCATCTCGCTTCGCTACCAGCCCGCGCAGTGTGCAGCCACGCTGGAGCAGCCCCTGCAGACTCCTTTCAAAGGCACTGAAGAGAGACAGTTGCTGCGAGGAGCAATTCTTCTAACCGCTGTAGACATCTATTTCGAGACAAGATAAAACACACCACAGGCAGCACCGACTCCGCCAGCCAACCCGGTCTGCATCAGGGAGGCCTGCACTGCAAATATCTGTTTGTAACTGGAGAAACCCCTTCGTTCCCTTGCTGAACAACCTGAATACTTCCAGAAGGTCACCCGTGCCCCCTTCTCCAGAAGGGAGGTTGCATGACCAGCTTGCCCTGGTGCCAGCCTTTTAGACAGGCAGGTTTTGGAAAGATGAGTCTCAGGACCTCAGTTTGTCAACCCACGGAAGGGTACGGACGTGGGGATGCAGCCTCTGACAATGGTGGTGAGGTGCTTCCGGATCCCAAGATGCCTTTTGTAAAATACCACAGGTCCCAAGTGGCATCTTCAATTCCCCTCCTAATGACCTGCACAATGGTTGAGGAGATGCTGCTCTAAGTGCCACCACTGTTTGTACCCCTTGTGCGATACAAAAGGACTTTTAGTGCAGGAAAAGTAAGGTATTTCCACCCAAAAAAGCCACTCTGCAGTGCAGCTTTGACATTGCCTCAGATCCGTACGTGCCCTGCCCTCACAGGAAGCTCCAAAGCAGTGGGCAGTGTTGGACAAAGCCACGGTTTGCCAACAGGTTCTTGTTCGGAAATGGGGGTTTGTTCAAACCTATGCTATTTGGGGGAATGCACCTTTTCTGTGAGCAAATATTTCTCACACCTACGATACCTCTTCCATTTTGGCCAGAAACATTAAATAGGGCCTGACTCCTCCATAATAAAAGACCAGGTTGTTTTCTTTTGGCCACAACTGATGTCAAAAGGCTGAGAGGTGCCAAACACATCTGTAATGTTTGCACTGGAACCTGTATCTTCTGTGGTCCAGGAAAATGCACATGTCGCCAGCCTGTCACCTGCTCTGGATGCTGATGTGTTTCTCTTGGAGCTTTTCCACCTCTACCAGTGAACCTTGCGCAGACACTGTCCCTGCTGCACACCAAATGGTTCCTCTCTTCCCACACACACCTCCCAGCTCCTCTGGTCTCTGAATAGGAAAAAAACAAACCCCATAAAACAAATAACTCACTATCTAGCTAACCAAGCAACTCACTCTGCCCCCCAAAATATTGTTGTTTCAGTGCAATACGAAATAGAGAAACAAAGGCTGAAATATTTGTCTAGTTTGTGCAGGGATTGAATCCTCCCAGCTTTGCAGAGGGCTGAAGGCTCCATTTCTGGCTCATGTAAAGTTTTATTTAAAAACCGAAAAGTCCATGTAAACAAAGTCCAAGTGCTATTGTTTCTGAAGACAGCTCTGGGCTTTTCTCTATGGTAACCTCGCAGAAGGTAATTAGGGAGCCATAGCAACAGCTGCCCCTCCCAGCACACTGTCTGCTCCCTCCCAAATACTGTGCAAGCTCCAAAGCCTACAGGCAAGCATCCCGGGGATGCTGGACTGGTTTACATTATGTAAGAGGCAATTTGATGTTGCCCAACATCACTGGGGGCTTTGTTTTTGACAATGTTCTATTTATTTCTGCTCCAGTGTGTGAACAGGAGACAGTGGCCAAAAGCTGTGATCGTGTGTCCTTGCGGTATGTGGGAAGCCAGGCAGTGCATCTGCCTTTCTAATTGTGAATTATGCCGTGCTGTGCTTGGATCCATGTCCTGCAGCCATCTCTGCAGTGGAGTGGATGCTCTGTATCTGGGGGGAATCGTGGCCTCGGTGTTCTGTGCTCCCAGATCTGAGCTCTGTGCTTTGGAGCTCTTGGGATTTGCTCCATTGCTGATGGGGTTAAATGAGCTTTGGAGGTATCTGATTTGTCCTGTTCCCTGGTGGGTATCTCCAGCACTGGCACCCGCTCTGCCCCAGCGGGTCTCTCTTGTCCCCAGTATAAAACTGATGCTCTGTGAAGCCCAAAAATGCAGCTTGGCAAAAATCCCCGAGCAGGGATGGAGCAGCAGTGCGGCTCTGTGCCAGATGTGACATCCGAACACCCAAAGCAGTGATCTTGCCCAGCCCTCTGCAGGTGTCCTCTTCGGAAAGTGGGCCAACAACATCCCTCTGCTTATGAAATTCTCACAAGAGACATTCAAAAGCTCTTTTGTTACAAGGGGGCAGAAGAAATGCCCTGACAAGACGACAGTTTCCGTCCCGCCCTTACAGAGCAGCTCGATGTAAAATGCAATGGAAGGTGGAATATTGAAAGCAAGGCAAGGCAACCATATAAATGGGGCGTTGCCCTCCTCAGGCGCAATGGCACAGGACACAGGCACAAGGGTCCTAAATAAACCTTGGAGCTGGAGTACTCCTGAGGCACCAACCACCGCAGCACTCCTGCCGCCTCCCACGTACAACTCCTGTCTGGCCCCAGGCACCGAGGACAGAAGCAGCAATTTCTGCTGAAAAGAGCAATGATTTGGAGTGTGCTTAAGCCTATCCACCCACTTAAGCAAGGTATTTAGACGCAACAGGTCTCTGGCTTGGAGCTGACAGGCGTTTACTCTATGAAGACACGAAAGCTGTAATTTCCCATAATGAATAGCAACTGCTTATTAGCTGATCTCTCCTTTCCTAATTTTGTTTTATGTGCGATCTTGGCAGAAGTGCAGCCGCTCAGCTGCAGGTGGGAGATAGGAAGTATATTTAAATATGCAGGAAGGAAGAAAGAGTATAGTAGAAAAACGCTGCAAGATACATTTAAAAATTGTGCAGAAGGGGATCAAGGAAAGTGGGTTCAGGAAACATTTTCCTCTCTGGACAAGCGTTTCAGTCTGACTTACCTACAGGTGGGAGCACAGTGGTTTTCAGTCTCCTTTCCACAGCAACTTGTATCTGATATTGTTGAATTTGGCTTCCAAGATCAGGACTGGATGCACCATTTTACCTTCTCCTCCTCAGGCTGTGGCTGTTAAAAAATAGGGAGTTGATTTAGTTCAAGGATCTGACTGGTACCCAATGATTCTGTCAGCATCTCCTCCGTGAAGAGGTCATTGCAAAGGCTTCTCTGCCTGCCTGGTTTTGCCCTCTGATTTCTATTTGTGATATCTCTCCGCTCACCTCCAGCTCTGTTTCTCTGAATGGTCCCATAAACGAACACGATTTGAGTGTTTTGTGACCTCTATCTTGTTGCAAGGAATGGCTTTTTCTATCTCCCAAGAGTCGAACGGGTCACGCAGGACTGTAATTACCACGAAACGATCCAGGTGGGAGCGAGACAGGTAGGGCTGGAGATAAAGGACAAGCAGCCACACCACAGTCATCACAAGCACTAGAGCCGAACTGGGGCTGTCTCGGTGGGAAGGCTGGTCTTGAATGGGCTGTGGAGAGAAAATAACACTCTGCTGCACCCTTGGCATCCCATTAGTGTTGTCAAGAGACCGGCAGAGCAAGGCAAGGGGTCGAGCTGTCATTTGCTACCCTGCAATCACTCTGCAAGGGCAGCAGCAGCATCTTCCAGGCTGTCCATCAGGGAATAAAATTCATCCTCCAAGAAAAGAAGAGCAGAGAAATGTCTTGATAAGAATTGATAACATACAAATGTAGCCACTCTTGAGTCCTTATTTGGCTGTTTTCCCATCCTAAGAAAGTTCTGTTTATTTTAAACTCTTTGTTTCCCTGTTTGCAAGACACAACACAGACTTGGTTCTTGCTTTGGTCTTTGGATGGGTTACTGAAGGAGATGGGGGCACAGGGGTTCTAATTGGACCCAATCCTTTTAACTACCAAGAGCACACAGATCAGTCATTTTTACACCAAAGGGGTGATTAGGGTCCAGAAACCACTGTCAGACATTAGACGTTAATTTTTCACCTTCTAGTTTCATCTATGTGGGCAAACCCAGAAGCCCAAGAGTGTTCCAAATATGTGAACCAAAGGAGCAAAGAGGTTTGTAGAGGGATAACAAGCAGCTCCTGCCCCACGTCCAAGAGCTGACAGCCCAGGGAAGCGGAAGGACTGTGCGGGGTGGGGGACACAGCAGAGCCCCGCGCATCCTCCATGGCAGCTGCAGCCAAAACAGGTTTTGCTTAATTTAATTTCTTGCCAGTTAACACCAGCTTCTGAGTCTATAAGTCTGTACGCAATGAGGGTTGAGGGTTGCTCTGGTGTGGGTCACCCACAGAGTACAGACCTGTGTGACTCAAACTCTGTGATTTACACCCGATCCGGAGCGGAGAGGGGCGACCCAGCCCTGCGCAACCTCGACAGAGGTTTCAGCATCCCCCAGCGGATCTCTGAAACAGAGGTCACCAGATTAATGTACATCCTGCTGTCATTTCATTGAAACTACGACGGACTGATTGCACCGAGTGCCCTGTCAGCTATTCATTAAACGCTTGATTGAAGACTGTCACCGATGCCTTTTCTCTTTTAATTAAGCCAGGTGCTTTTGCAGGCAGGCTGGAAGCGCCGGAGCAGGCTCAGCTCTGCCGCCGGGCTGGGGGCACCAGAAGGTCCCTTCCCCCTGTCTCCTCTCTCCACTCTCATCCTGAATTTGAAGAGAGCGTTAATTAAAAACTGTTTCACGGATTCATCTGCTGAGGCTCCTTTCTTAATTAGCACACCCTATTAGCAGTAAAACTGTGCAATGCAAACAAGGTTTTACATATCTTCCCATTTTCTTCCCCTACACTTGCTGGGTGATAACAGAAGATGGATGATCCGTGCGTGTTTCAGCTGATTAGGAGCCAAAGTTTTGTTTTCTCTGTCCCTTTCTGTTACAAATGTCCGGATGCGGGAGATTTCATCTGTGTGAACGACCCTGGAAAGCAGTTAGCACACAGCGAGCGTGTTAACATGGTGAAGACCAGCTCCCAGAGGAGCCTCAAAGACCGAAAACAGCAACAGCAAAGAATAAATACATTCAGTCAGGAAAAATGGTTTTGTTGGTGCTGAAATACACCATCTCGAGCCTTTCTACACACTTCCTTCACAGGGGACAGCTTTAACCCCTCTGGGAACTGAGGAACGTTGTGCAGAGGTTCACCAAGGGCTGGGAGCCACAGCCAGTGGGTTCTGCTCCGCTCTGGGAGCTGCAGCGGGGCTGTGTGGAGGTGCAGCTGCAGCGGGGCTGTGTGCAGGTGCAGCTGCAGCGGGGCTGTGTGGAGGTGCAGCTGCAGCGGGGCTGTGTGGAGGTGCAGCTGCAGCGGGGCTGTGTGCAGGTGCAGCTGCAGCGGGGCTGTGTGGAGGTGCAGCTGCAGTGGGGCTGTGTGCAGGTGCAGCTGCAGCGGGGCTGTGTGCAGGTGCAGCTGCAGAGGGGCTGTGTGGAGGTGCAGCTGCAGCGGGGCTGTGTGCAGGTGCAGCTGCAGCGGGGCTGTGTGCAGGTGCAGCTGCAGCGGGGCTGTGTGGAGGTGCAGCTGCAGCGGGGCTGTGTGCAGGTGCAGCTGCAGAGGGGCTGTGTGGAGGTGCAGCTGCAGCGGGGCTGTGTGCAAGTGCAGCTGCAGCGAGGCTGTGTGCAGGTGCAGCTGCAGCGGGGCTGTGTGGAGGTGCAGCTGCAGCGGGGCTGTGTGCAGGTGCAGCTGAGTGCCCCCCTGCTGGGGGTCCCGGCCCAAGCCCCCGTTGCTCTGGAACCCGTCCCCTGGGCTGGAGGCCGCGGCTCCCACCGGTGCTGTTCGCCGCAAAGCCACGCGCCTGCGGCCTGAGGTGATGAGGGGTGGTGATTTCTGAATTCTTCAGAGGAATACAAAGCCCAAATATTATATTCAAATACAGAGTCTCCTAAACCCCTATTAACAGGCTTCTCTTCATTATTCCTTTGATTTGCATAGTGCTGTCTTAATGCAGACTAAATGTAATTATTTCTCATTGCTGTTTTGCCTGCATTAGTAAAAACTAATGCCACAGGGCCTTGTTCAAAAACGGCCTGTATAAATATTGTTAAAAATAAATGCATAACATTAATTCTTCATCGTTCATGTCACTGTTTATTTAATGCTCTAAAAAGCTAATTACCACTAATTTTATTCTACATCTTCTTCAGGTCTTACAGTCTCGGCACTATAAGATAAAAGAATTAATTGTTAATTAGCATACCTTTTTTGGAGAACACTTTTTCTTTCTCAAAGATTACAAGGGGAGGAAGCGAGGGGGAAGGGGAAGCAATGAAGCTCTCAATATTTCTGCCAGCGATGGTGCCAAAACGGGCTTTTTCTTAAACAACAACACAAACTTTTATCTGGCTCTGGGGAGGAGAAGTACAAGCTATGGTGTGTGAAGCCAATAAAAAGCACCAGTATTATTATTAGTTTTCCTTGCACTGGATGTCTGAACACATTGTACCCGACTGCGTCTGCAGCCTGATGGATTTGTAAAATGGGAAATGCTGCCGCTGGAATTTGAGACACCCACCACCAAAAGCCAGGTGTCCTTCGCTATGAAATGACCTGGGAGGCAGCGTGAACATTCATTCTGAACGTCACCTCTGGACATGAGCACGGGGCATTGTGTTTGAAGGAGCATTGATGGGATCCAGCACTGCCATGCACGTTCCTGGGCATCCTGACGCCTGGGAGAAGCCAGAGAGGGTTTCACGAATTCCTCCAGAGCTTGATTAGCACAGACTGTGCTGCCCTGAGGGTGGTGAGAGCCTGGCCCAGGTACCCAGAGAGGTGGTGGATGAACCATCCCTGAGACACCCCAGGCCAGGCTGGACGGGGTCTGAGCACCCTGAGCTGGTGACGATGTCCCTGTCATGGCAGGGGGGCACTGGGGGGCTGGGACGGTCCCAACCTAAACTGTTCTGTGATTCTCTGGTTCTCTGATTCTACCCGCTGCCCACGCATGGGGCCTTTCCTCCACGCCGGGGACAGGTTCCTGTATGGAGTGACCACAGGGCAAAGGAGACTTTTCCATCTTTCTACCCTTTTCTGGGACCTCCCTAGTCCAGACTGGGTGGGATTTCAAGGAAGGGGGCTCCTGTGGGAAGGCAGTGGTCCTATGCCTGCCCTCATTTGAGGATTCCAGCCACCACCTCCATTTCTTTGCTTCGAGGCAGTTGCCCATGTCACTCCTACGTGTTTTGGGCAGAGATGTTTACACTGAGTCGAGCCTGACAGCAGCAGCTTTGCAGGTCACAAGAAAGGGCATTTCATCAACTTCGTCTTGCAGAAGCCAGGACCCTGTCAAACATCACCGTGCTGATGCACTAAACCTACTCCTCTCCCCAGCTTATTAAACCTGAGATCAGCCTAGAGGAGCAACACTGAGTTGGGTTTAGCCCCAATGGTAGTTTCTTTGCCCCTGTGCTCAAATTTTCAGCCATCCCCTGCCACAAATCCTCTGTTACGCCCCAGGGCCATGGGCCACCAAGCCATGGCTCCACGTCGGAGCCTCGCCATCCCGTGTCACGATGGGAGCGCGCGGTTCATGCCAGAGCAGACTTGCCGGCTTTGTGATGTATTTGTAGTCGCATTGGTTTTCTCTCCAGCTAATTGGAAATGTCAGGGAACTTTTAATTTGTAACAATGAAGTGAAACGCGTCCGCCTCCGTATTTACATAAATTAGGGGGAGTTTGCACACATACATTTCCAGGAAGAAAAGACTAAAAAGAAACAAATTCAGGATGAGTTTCCCACTTGAAATATTCATGAAGCCAGGCGTAAAAAGATAGCAATGACTAGACAGGCTCGTCAAAGGAGAAAATTAAGGACAGAGCCATGGGGACATGTCCTGCTAGGCTTCTTGCCCTTCCCACTCATTTGGGGATGGACTCTGCCCTCGTTAGCGCAGGCTGGGACCCACCGCACAGAAGTCAATGAGAGCTCTGCTCCAGCCGGCAACCCAGGGCTGGGCCCGGCTTTAGCAAGTCTCTGCTTTGAGCTGCTCTGATGGGGACTTGTGGGTTGCTGGTTTTTTGCTAAAAGATTGGGGGTTTTATTGGCTGCTGCTTTGCAGAGGTTCATGCAGCCTTAATGAGATGCCCTGGTGAGGAGCTACAAACTGGTGCCTTGGCCCTGGACAGGCTGAAGGAAACACAGGATTCTCGTGTAGAAAATGAGCATTTATTCAACACAGCAAACGGTGGATTCTGTTACTTCTCAGCAGGAAGGGAGAGCTAGAAAAATTCAGTGCTTATGGCTTGTCCTGGCTCCATCTGAGCATCTGTCCACATCCATGACCTATTAGCTCTTCCCAGTAAATATTTAAATCTCAGACAGCTTAGCACTTTTTGGCTATTTTTACTGCACCTGCAGTCAGAGCACAGCAAGGGTCAGTGATTCATCTGCTGCCATAATTCATGCACAGTATTCTCCCGCATTATCCTGTGAATCTGCTATTAACCTGCATTATTCCATTAATTCAATATTTATCTCTGGTGCCGTTAATGGAGTATTTGATTTAACAGTACATGAATATTGCATCCTGCAGCAGTAAGAAAAAAGGTGAAATTAGAATTTAAAACCAGAACAGGATAATTGCTAATCTAATATACTTGCAAAATTGTTAAACACAAATTCTGCCGGGCTTACCCCAACCGTGGGGTTGACATTTCAATCCATTTAGCACAGATGGAGCATTTTGTAATTTGTAGAAAGGGACGTATTCCGTGAAGGATGCTGGAACCCTGATAAGTTCACATCTGTTAGATGCTTCATACGGTTTGCTGCAGCTACGCAAAAACTCAAATCCAAGGGTAAAACTGTGTCTTGGAGGAGCAATAACAGCTTGATTTAGCCTTGACGTTTTGTCATTTCTGCTGGGATGGCACGAGGACACAAAAGGTCTGGGCCCCACATGAACAGCCCATATGGAGGAACTGGGCCTGGAGAACTGTGGGTTGATTCCCTAATCATATGTTCTTGTGTCTTCAAAATTGCTCAGAAAGTCTTGCTTGCAGACCTTGTGAGTTCCCAGGCAGACTGAAATCAAGCAGTGACAGTAAGATAAGCTTTGGAATAAGCCTGATCTCTTGAGTAGCTCTATTTTGGGCCAAATGACAGACACTGGACAGATGCTTCTCCAGCATCTTCCAGATAATTGCCGCATTTTCATTTGAAACTGCCAAAGATGGAGAATCTTCCACTGCTTGTTTTAGTGGTCGATCATTTATACTGCTAGTGTGTTATGGTTTCTTTCTCATCTCTCTCGCTATAGTTTCCAGATATTGGGGTTTGTTGTTCTTTCCTCCAGACCACTTTGAAAGAGTCTACGATCAATTCACCTCCAGGTTTCTACGTTTAAAAATCTGTTTAGGTCTTAGCACTGGTTTGAGAGGTTTGCAGAAAAATCAACATCTGGAAAAACCAGAAAGCGAGAGGCGGCCCCAGCTGGTGCCGGTGCCAGCACCCAGGGGCCCGTTTCACAGCCTGGATCCCAAGCCTGCACAGCAGCTCGTGCTGCCGTCTGGCCCCTCACTGAGCCTGTTCCACCAGGTGAAACCTCCTCCTTCCTGAATTTTCCCCTCCTGTGCTACAGACAAGGACCTTGCACAGAAGTTGACAGCTAGTCCCACATCTCTTACTCCATTCCGCATGCAAACCCTCCCATGGGAAGGTTTGGACATCTCTGTTTCCTTTCATTTGAAACGCTCTCGCAGATTCCCGATCAGGGCTTTAAAGAAACAAAGGTGCTGTCTGCAGACAACCCCCTTTGAGTTTTATCTTGATTCCACTGCATGCTGGGAGAGGGGGTTTGAAGCTTTTACCAGGGCTTTGTGGTTACGCAGGCAGTACAGATCGATAAAGCTTGTTGATACATACCTCATTATCCTGTCTCTGACTCCAGAAGCTCCTGTTTACCCAGGCCATCAGAGAATACCTTTAAGTAGGTCATTTTGGGGGAGGAGGGGACATCTACCCACTCTCCCTGTTCAGTATTCAAAATTTGCACTGAATTTCCCATCTCTCATGGGGTGCTGAGTGTTAATTACACGGGTGATGAGAAGCGAGGGAGGGAGAAGGCAGCATCAATCTCGCCCTTCTGCTACTTGCCAGAATATTCATGCAGAGCCTTTTCTTGTTCCCGGATCTGCTCAAGCGTGTAATGATGAGAGCTTTTTTTCACTATTTTCTGTGGAAGTTCACTCTTCTCATACAGCGAGAGCCTCCTGCTCTGACGTGATGTTTCCAGAACCGCACTCCTGCAGCCTGGGGAAAGGAAAGGAAAGGACTGTCTCTCTCTGGCAGAATACAGAGACTGTTTTCAAGTCGTTGGTGCTTCTGCCAGTCTCCTTTGAGCATTTGAAGGTGTTAGCAAGCAAAGCTTTTACGGGGAGTATAACAGACCGATGCTGAAAAGAGATAGCTGCTATCTGGTAAGCGCAGGCAGTGATGAAAGGAAATCAGGGTCAAGGATCAGGGAGTTTATATGGGGCAGATGGATCAGACACGCGGTGTATTAAATTGATGAGATAGCTCTCACCCAGCTATTTACAATATCGGGGCCTTGCTGGAAGAGCAGTACAAAGGGAGGTTTTTTTAGGTTTACGTGCTGCGGTGTAGTCAGCCGTGTCAATACGCCACAACTACTACCACGTGTAGAGGACCAAACTCCTCCTCGTCTTCACCACAAAGTCTGATCCAGGAAGAGATTTGGACAAAGTGCTGAATAATAGCTTTCTTACTGATGCTGCATGATAAAACTGAGTCTGGGCTTTGGTGCTGGACCCAGTCCAAAATAACGCCTTAGTTTTGCTTGTGCAAGGTCCTGCCAAATCACTGCAATGTGAGAGTGCTGCTGAGCTGGTTCAGCGCCTTCCACAAGCACCACAGCGCTCCCCAGCACAGGCTGCTTGCACTCTGTGCATGCCTGGACTTAGTCCATCTGCTGATTTTGTTCTTCTTTTTGCGAACAAAAAATAGAGTAAGAAGTTGGAGTATTAGTCAGAACACATTTTCAAGTAAACATTTCCATCTGGCTCCACTAATTAGCTTTAATGGGTTTGTCTGATTACCTGTAGCTAAAGGGAAACCTGCACCAGTTCCAATTAATGTGCTCTCTCTCTCCTGTTTTCCTTTTATCACTCTCTAGAAAATCACTAACAATGTCAAATTCAGGGTTAAGAGGATTTTATGCTTTTTATTATTGTAGCATTGCTCTGATCCAGGAGATTGAGCTGAGACAAGCAGGACCTGCACCCAGCCCTTCACCCTTTGCACACATAAACCTGGTAACTCCACGCAGACACAACGTTCCTGTGCAAGACAAATCCTGGCCTTCAGCCACCTCCTGCTCCTGTCCTGAGAAGAAAATTATTAAAGAAATTAATGATAAAAATGTTACTTAAGGTGTCAGCCCAGAAAAGAGGCAGAATGAGCCAAGAACTGCCAGTCTGTGCTCGGCTGGTCATCGTCACCCTCCTGGGCGCCCACGGGCAGGAACGCGAACTCACACAGACCATTCTCCTTCCGCGTGGTTTGAAGATGGATCGGTCACTCTGGAAATGTCCTTGTCTTCCTATCCACTACTGGTATAGCTTAAATAATTCAAATAAGGTGCTTGCCTCTTGGAAAGGTGCAGTTAAGTGCAGTGAGTCCCAGCCTCACCCAGCAGAGTGGGGAGAATAACTCACCCTACACACCTCAAAAGCTTCAGTTTCTTTGTTTACTCTTTGGACAGGATGGGAAAAGAACGTCAAGAACGATCTGGTAGATCAGAGAGTACACTGCGTTCAAACTGAAATCAATCAGCTCAGGTTGGAGGTTTCTGTATCCCTTTAAACATTTCGAAAAGTTAAATTTAGGTCAGTATCAAAGTAAAACACCATCTCAGCACGCCATGGCAAAGTATTCGCTTTGCCAGTGTAGAAACTGACTTTCCAATGTTTTATGTATTATTTTCTCTTTTTGTCTCCTCCTTTGGCTTGAAAACATTTGTCAAAGTTGGCTCAGATTCATAAATAATTATTTTTAACCTGGCCAGAAAATGGAAACAGCAGAGCTGAGACCCACACGCACCCCAGGCTGCCGCGCCGCTCAGAACGAGCATTTCTGGATGCACACGTTGCTGTGCTTTGAAACAAAAGCAGAACAGAAAAAGGATGACTTATCATTTTCTTCCCTGTTTCCTCTCTGCGGGGGTTTCCAGCTCTAGACACAGCCCAAAGTGCAAGGCTGCCTCATGGCAGACAATTCCTAGTTACCTGTTTACTTACTCACCTGCTTTAAAAAAGCAGTAAGTGATGATTTCCCCGCTTGCACACCCCTCACCGCAGTGGTAAAAGCAACAGAGCATTGGCCATTTTCTATTAGAAATTAATTCTGATGTATGAATGTGCCAACATTTATAATTAGCACAGTAATGTATAGGCCCTGCTCTTCATGGCTAATTTTTCATCTCTATTATTATTCACTTGTTGGTGACAGTGAGTGTTTTCCACCTCATAAAGAGACAAGACTCGCATGTCAACACTGTTCAATGCATTAAAGGTTTTTCACGTTAAAAAGAACCACAAAACCCAGCTGCACTGTAAACAAGGTAACAGAGAGCACAGTTTGAGTGGGGCAACCGCCTACAAAGTCTTTCCTACATCAAACAAACCCACAGGAGCCCTTGAAGACGTGATACATACACCTGCCAGGCTCAGGTACCAGGAACACCCTTAGCATCACAGATTTGGTCCTATATCCCCCGTTCCCTGGAGGGAAAGCAAATTATTGGTGGTCTCCACAGCAGTCAACAGTGTCCGTTTTCTACCTTCAGCGCTCTCCTTGGCCATGCCAAACAGCTGCAACACCATGAATTTCACTTGACTTATCGCTTGCCCAGGGCTGAATTCAAAATTCCCATGTCTTATTACACGACAAGCTGTAAAGAGCAGTCATCTCCC
Source organism: Nesoenas mayeri (assembly GCF_963082525.1). Taxonomy (NCBI): domain Eukaryota; kingdom Metazoa; phylum Chordata; class Aves; order Columbiformes; family Columbidae; genus Nesoenas; species Nesoenas mayeri. Next base: position 7,182,622 of record NC_137571.1, read on the forward strand.
AGCCACCACCCCATCTCTCGGGATTCAGTCTCCAGGCTGTGCAGCAAGGAGGATGTACCCACATTGCTGTAAATGCAGTAATATGCATTGGACATGACCCGGGGGGCCAGGAAAGATATTACACAGCACGGTAATATTTCATTCAATCAGATACAGGCACAAGAGAGGATCGTGTTTTAAAATGAGGGGAAAATTTTATTAGTCGGAAATTGGTTTCAAAACCAGAGTCCCCACTCAATTGCATTTCTTTCTCTCTTGGCCAAACCCTAAAACGTTGAGAGTCGACCCCTTGACTGGTGTAAATTGTGAACGTTAATGTGGCCATGATGCTTTATGATGAAGTTCCTGCTTGTATTAGTTGTGTGCCAGTCTAAGCCCTCTGAGTGCCAGGAAATTATTCCAGCTTATAATTGAGATCTGTATCTGGCCCCCGAAGAATAATTGCAGTCTATAGCATACAGCTAATGGTTTTATTAAGAACTTTTCAGTTCTCCTGCTACTTTATGGGAACAGGTTTGCAACAGATGGGCATTTTTTATCCCTAGGAGCAGAAGAGAAAAATACTTCCTAAACTTTCCTGGACGCTAGAGGATCTTGGTGCACGATGCCCAACCGTAAGCAAGGAGGAGCAGGAAGAGGTGACAGGGGCATGTCCTAATTTAGATCTGGATTGGAAGTGGGGTCATTGGGACTGAGTTGATTTGGAACAAGGCCATTGTTAGTGTTCATTAGTAGGGTTTTTTAAATATACCTCTAAAGCAAACAGCAGTTCCCCAGGACCAATTTAAAATCTATTTTTACTTCCATCCCTGAGAGTCTGGAGAAGGATTTTGCAGAAAGCTTCTTTCAAAGTCTCTGGTGACTCGACTAATTAAATCAGGGGTCTCATGTGGAAAAAAGCAGAGAGATACACTTTTGTAGCGTCATTTTTTCATTCCACAATGAAAAAAAAAAATCTATTTTAGAGCTTTTTTGTTTTGTGCTCTACAAATTCATGAGATTTCAGGAAAGCTGCTATAGCAAATTACTGTCAATAATAGCTTTCTCCTTTATGAAAAGGTGCTCACTAGCCCTGAAACACCACGTAATTTAGGGATGCAGAATACAGAACTGTGATGACTTTTGTCATCTGTGTACTCAACCTTCATGTTTCCAGCATTCAGCTGCCAGCCTACCCCAGTGTTCCACAACTTTTTACAAAACACCAGCCAGTACTGATGCTCTCTCTTGGATACTTTCTTTTCATTATTTATATCTTTTGTCTAAAACACATGCAACTTTGGATTGCAAGTGCATCTGGTTTTCCTCTTTTAAAACGTAAGTGGGTATTTAGTAATAGCACTTTCCAGTTTTCTAATGGCTCCTCTCAGAGCGATTCGCAGACGCTAATGACTGTGCTCTAACAATGCTCTTGAGAACAAGCCCTGTCATAATATTGCCCTCGGATTTAATGGATTGCAAGGCGGCAGCAGCCAGGTGGTGTCTGATGGGGAACCCACATTACCTCCCAGCACCCACCACCTGAGCCAGCGGCCCAGTGGGCGCCGTTCCCGTGGAGTCCATCACTGGAGAGGAGCAGATGGTGTGGGAGGCTCTGAATGACTTCCTGAAATATCTCTCTCCACTGACTGTAAAAGGAGCAAAAGTCAATGAGGGCCATAACTTAGACATCTGGTTTTTCATGCTAGCTCTCCCCCGCTCTGACCCATTGGAAAGAGGTTTACATGAGGGTTGCTCAGGAAAGCAAAGGCAATTTAAAGAAGATCATGAAGGCTGAGTAGGGCTCAGTGGTATGGTAGACACAATGACATTAGAAACAGGCTGGACCATTTCAGCAGTGATACTGATTAACCTCTGAAACAACTTATAGAGGGCAATGGGAGATTATCACAGAATCCCAGAGTGTCAGGGTTGAAGGGCTCTGGAAAGCTCATCCAGTGCAATTCCCCCATGGAGCAGGAACACCCAGATGAGGTTACACAGGAAGGTGTCCAGGCGGGTTGGAATGTCTGCAGAGAAGGAGACTCCACAACCCCCTGGGCAGCCTGGGCCAGGCTCTGCCACCCTCACCCCCGACAAGTTTCTTCTCAAATTTAAGTGGAACCTCCTGTGTTCCAGTTTGAACCCATTGCCCCTTGTCCTGTCACTGGTTGTCACTGAGAAGAGCCTGGCTCCATCCTCCTGACACTGCCCCTTTAGATATCTGTAAACATGAATGAGTCCCCCCTCAGTGTCCTCTTGTCCAGCTCCAGAGCCCCAGCTCCCTCAGCCTTTCCTCACACGGGAGATGCTCCACTCCCTGCAGCATCTTGGTGGCTGCGCTGGACTCTCTGCAGCAGTTCCCTGTCCTGCTGGAACTGAGGGGCCACAGCTGGACACAAGATTCCAGGTGTGGTCTCCCCAGGGCAGAGCAGAATTTTTTTAAGATGATAATTCATTCAGGAAATGTCTCTGATTATCTTGACCAGAAGTTTAGATTGGCTTACCATTGTGGCTCTTCTGGACTTATTATCTATAACTCTTTATAACATTGATTTAGCATGTTTATCTTGGTCTCCATTCAGTCTTCCTATAAAATTGGCTTTGTCTTCATCACCATTCTCATTATAGAATTGACTTCCAAACTGGAAACTATCAGAACACTTTGCTAAATTATTCCCAGCTATTGATTATGCAATGATATCATCTGTAAGGATGTATAATGGGTATACACTCAAATAGATATACTGTGAACTATATACTGATCATCACAGGAAAACACATGGAAACAGCATTTTCCTCTCCTGTGAATCCCACCTAAATCATCTCATCCCCCTTCTACAAAATTACCATATACATGGCAGTTTCAGTTTATCATGTGCTCATTTACATGAGCATGTGTACACGTTTAGCATGTACAAACCCCAAATTGCTAATTAATGCCTGTCTAATTACTTGGAGACACACACTGGGAAGGTTATTACCTATAAGACGGCTCTGCTCCAGCCTGCACTGCGAACTTGCTTTCAGCATTCACCTTGTAAAATTGCACAAACAAACAAGAGGAGGAGGGAAAATAAATAAGAAACAATTTCATGTCTTAACATAACCTGCTTCTTCAGTGCTTCAGATCAGAAGTGAGCCCAGCTCCTGCAGTCACTGCATTAACAGCATCACCTGGGGAAGATCACAATCTCTTTTATGTTTGCCGTGGAAAAAATTGACAAAGTATTCCCTTGTTCATGCGTTTCTTCAGTTATTTGGAGAGATTCGAGGGAATCACAAAAAGTATATGCTTGCTTTTTATCCCTCTCCCTTTCCCAGCCTCCCCCTGATTCACATCGTTATAAACTTTAGCGATTTAACACAGTGTGTTGTCTCCCGCTGAGCAAACGGGAAAGTGACAAGAGACAAGGTCGAGCTGCCCTTTGCTCCTCCTGATACACCAGCCATTTCATGTGTCTAAAGCTCTGGTTCTAACAGGACTGCAAAAAATATCAAAAGATATTAAAGTTAAGAAAACAAGTCACCAGGAGACTGTAACCTTGGAGTGGGAAAGCAGAAAGATTCGTGTTCGGGGCTTTCCTGGTTGCCGTGCACTTGTTCTAACCCACCAGGCTGTTTTAATGTTCTATTTTATTTCACCCACTCTTGTTTGAAATGTTCTAGTTTCAGAATTGAAAGCAATTTTTGTGAATTTATAGTTGAGAGGTGCTGGAAGGTGTATGTGCGTACATGCGCATGCCAGCCAAGAAAACCCTTAGTTGTCTCCGTAGAGGGACAATAAATATGACCATAAATGCCAATAAAAACAAAACGCTGAGTTTTTTCTGAAGATTGATTACAGAGAAGACCTCTGTGAAGATAGTGATTATTGGTCCCTCTTGGATATTTTATGCAATTGTACAAGAACATCAGGACAACACTTGGGTTTTTACTCTTGCTGCATTCAAAAGATAGCAGCAATAGATAAATAAATACATGCATTTTCATAGTCTTTGTTTTGTCCACAGTAAATGCAGACCTGCGAAGAAAATCTATTGGTTTTTACTTTATTGCTGCCTTTTCAAATATCTAGTAGATTTGAATGGGGACATATATCTAGAGAGTGATGTGCTTTACTCTGTCAAAGGTTTCAAAGGTAAATAAACAAGTTTTATTGGTTGCTCTTACATCTAGGTGTAATATTTAATAGATATATTAAACAGTGATACAGCTGCCAGATATTCCAAGGAAATATTGTGCATATCACAGCCAAGACCTACAATGTCATAACAAATCTATATTTCACTAATGGAAGCAAGGCTGTCTCACATAAACTGCTGGGAGCTTTGGAAGCTCATTTGCTGCCACAGTCATTTCTCCCGCGCTCTCCCAGGTGTTTTGCAATTATCCCCAACTGCTGCTGCAAACAAGACTGTGCCATACAAATGACCTTCGCCTCCTAATGCTTGTGGTGACACGTCGAAGCAGGAAATGAGGTGTAAACTCAAGGTGGAGTAAGGCTGAAATGATGCAAAGAGAAGGACCCTTTAATGGACCGTGGCAGCTCTTCAAGCACAAAGGATACGCAAGTACCAGATCAAAATCAAGACTTAAGCAGCTAAAGCAGGACCCACAAAGATGAAGTGTCAATGCCTAAATATAGAACTAAAAAGAGACACAGCCCCTCCATGTTCACCGCATCTCTAGGGCGGACAGGTTGTTTTCTTAGAAACAGTGAGTTTTAATCTTTTCAGGAAGCAGAGAGGATCAGTCCCGAGCCCCCTACATCTTCGGGCTATTATTGCTATTTATAGCCCTTAGTATAAACGGCTCTGTGCGCTGGAGTTGCATTTGAAATAAGCTCATTCAAAAGAAGAATAAATGTCAGCTTTTCTCTTTCTTCTTCTTTTTAGGCAACTGCAGGGGCACCTGCCCTGTGGGGAAAGTTTCAGGTCACGAGTCCTGAGTGCTTCAAGTTTTGGAGCTGGCCTTGTTACACCTCGCTAAATTAATCCCAGAGGATGTACCTACAGCAATGATGTGACCCGAGTGCTGAACCTCTTTTCCTTCTCCCCACAGAGCTCCAGTGACTGCTGACAACCAGCCATGGGTTGTGCAGGGCACTTGCTCTTGCAGCCATGTGGGTCTTCTGCAGGGCAAAGCCAGCGGGGCTGGATGAAGGTCATCAGATGATCAGACTCATTAACAATGTTATTTGAGCATAAATCACAGAATCCCAGAATGTCAGGAATTGGAAGGGACCTGGAAAGCTCATGCAGTGCAATCCCCCCATGGAGCAGGAACACCCAGATGAGGTTACTGTTCTTACTCATGCAACCAGTCTCTGAAACCTCCATGGGGCTTCAGGATGGACAAACTTGGTCTCACAGAAATGTAGTTCAAGGCACATGCACTGTCCAAGTCCCACTGAGCCTACTGGTGGGCTGTGCAATGGATAAGGCCAAGACATTAAAACACCTCTGCATCACATCTGCAGTGGGAACCTCAAGTTCTTGAGACCATGCCCACAGAGGAAATTTTGGAAAAGAGACAGAAGTGCAAAGTCCAGTGAAGACAGAGAATGAAAAATGTTTCAGACATTGAGAAGAGTTGAACAGATGACAGAAAAACTGAAAATGAGGAGCAAAGAGAGGATCTGAAGAAAATTCTTTCTGATATAGCACTCAGTAATAAATAAAATATGTACTACCACAATATGCTACAGCAACCTGGCTTTGGGCTGTTGCTTCTATATCTGATACAAACGAAGTTCCCACTGCTTATTAAATTCATCACAGCCATGCCTCTGCTGCCTGGAGCCACTTGGTCTCCTCAAATACTTGCATTACAAAACTGCTTCAGGGATTTCATTTCTAGTTGTTATCAGGATCTGCTTTCATCAGGATTTCAGACCAAATCTAATCACCATGCTAATGAAATGCTATCTTGACTGTACACCGTATGCTTTGCTCATAGCCACTATTTATTTTCTCCTAAAAAAAATAATGTCCATGAGAACAGTTTTCCAGATGCAGGGAAGAAATATCACCATTACCAAGGCCAGTAGATCTTTCCATCACTGTTGGGTAACTGCGAGTCCTTCTCTGCTCACGGGTAGACTGTTGATCACATTGTAACGTCTCAAGTCCATGCTAAGGATCACTGAGACGGGCTCCGTGCAAGTCTGACACCTGCGTGTAGCTCCCGCCTTGCTCACCTGTGTGAGCTGCCTGTGTCGCGCTCAAGCTACGAGCAGCAAAACAGGCAAAGGTGTGTTCATTCCTGTTCTTTCTTCATTACACAGATGCATTCCCAGCAGCAGCAGATGGCACAAGCATAGGGCCCAGATAAAACATGGAATGTCCACAGATATTTAGCCACCTTCGTAATGTCTCCTCTTTCTATTCATTGCACTCAAGCCTCCTCTCTATTGTAAGAGACATCAAGTCTCTGCTTTGTCACACTAGAATTGTGTATTTATTGGGTGGACCTATGAGGGCTGCAGCTTCCCGTGAGCACCATGTTCAGGAACGGGGCCGTGACCATGCAGTGTGCAACCCATACAGGGCTGGGGTCACCCCTTCACCACAGAACTGTCCAGAATAGATTTGTCCAGTTGGCCAGGCAGAGGGCACATTATCCTTGAGATTCAGTCTGCTATGTTACAGATGCAACAGCAGCTGATCCTTTGTGTTTTTTTGACATCCCCAGAGTCCACCTGGGCCCTGGAATGGCCCCTCTGATTAATATCCAGGTCTAGATCCCAGCACGACAATATTGTTCTTGTCAAGACTTGTTTGTCTGGGTAGGTCTCAGCGCTGTGCTGTTCCGGGGACAGCAGCTCATGAAAATACGGCTGGACTCACTCTTCTCTATCGCAGAAATGGGTCCCTCTGGATGACAGATCTAGTCTGTGAGTGACATAGACCAGACAGAATATTGGCAGGGCTAGGAGACAAAACACCAAGCAAATGGAAAGGACCTGAAGGCGTCAGCAGTGGGGATAAGTGACATTTGCTTATGGCTGTAACAGCACCCAAGGGAAGGCAACTGCACAGCTGTGTTAGAATAAGGACAGCTGCAAAAGCAGATGGTCTCTGTTCTTGGTCCAGTATAAAGAGAGGCTAAGATTGACCCTAAATAAAATGGAAGGTAGGGCTCTGGATAAAAACAAGCTGTGCTTTCCACAGGGGAAAAAAGCCTAACGAGGAGGATGAGTCAGTCCAATGAATGAGTCACAGAGAGGGAATAAAGATTATGTCAGTTCCCAGTGACGTACGGCACCATTAGACTCAGCCCAGAGCTGCAATGTCCAGACCTACTTTGGGCTTCCTGGTTTTTGATGTTTCTAAACCTTCAGACTGGTAGAGCCAGGAGGAAACACCAGAGGATGAAGAATGTGGTCACAGATGGAGGGAAACCCATAGTGTGGCCACAGTCCATCCACATCTCACAGCCAGGAACAGGGGCTAATGGGCTCAGTTGAATCTCTGTTTTTAATTCTCTATTGAATCTCTCTGTATTGATAAGAATCGCATTTTCAAGCAAAACAGACATTTTCCTAAAATCAAACCAAAACAAAACAAACCATCAACCAATACTTTGCTTTCACCACTCCGAACTTATTTTTCTTTTTTAGTAGAAAAACTGGTTCGAAACACTAAAATCCACTTTCCCCCTCCAACAAACGAAACCCTTTCTGCCACAAGCACACAGTTTCCATTGCTGAAAACACAGACAGGCCTGGGGCCAAGGGAACAAATACAGAAAACCAACCAACAATAAACCAGCAAACAGAAAAGCACTTTGGTAACATCGCAGCTACGGGCTCCGGCTTCTGTCTCCCATGCATACTGGGGCTTAATTTTCTTCTCACGTGCAGATGTAAATCAGAGACAATTCCACTGAAGATGGTGGAGTTGCTCTGATGAGGAAATGATGTAAGATTGTAGCAGAATCGGGTATTTTCTAGTTAAAACAAATGAGACAGACTTAGAGTGTATTTTGCAAAATTCAGCCACTTTCCTCCCTCCAGATCTTACAACAACCCAGACTCTGCTTAGTCCATACAGCTGAGCTGAACAGCAGAATCTGAGCCAAGACCTTAGAAGATGAAAAGCAGAAGGAAAATTCAATAAAAAATATAATTTCATCCTCAGAAAAAATGCATGAGAGAACTCAGAAACTAAGACAGAGAAAACCCCGTGTTGTCCTGCTGCAGATCACACATGGCGGCAGTGATGGACTGACCAGTTTTAGGGGCATTTTGTCCTGGGTGGAACAAAAATCATCAAACCCGCACTTTGAAATCCGGATGCTGTGGGAGGCTCCATGCAGAGCCATCACTGCTGACAACTCACCTATCGGCATGGCTTCTTAATGCTAGACACAATATCAGAATACTCTATTTGCTTCCACACTCTCCCTCCTTGCTCTCTTATATGCAACATTTTTACCTAACTCACTGTATTCTCATTTGCAGCTGAAAGCAGAAATCAGTTTTGTACTCCCACGGAACTCTTTGAATTCCCACCCAAAATATCCTAGAGCTGATATCCGAGTCCAGAGGGGCTCTGCTGGCAACATTTCTATCGAATATCACTTATATTCCCTCTGAGTTCACCGATGAATCTCTCCCGTCTGAGTGACTGGGGCCGGCACACACCACCACCTTGCTCTGAAAGTCCCTTCCCAGTTGGCCTCAGGAGCAGTTACGCAGTTAGCGGTCGCGCTGTTATGAAGCCCCACTCATCTGATCCTCTCATTTGCCCGCTCAACTATAACAGACTATTTTTTTCCTCTCCCTCTTTCTTCTTCATTTTTTTTTCCAGATTACACGCAATTGCCGAAAGCGAAGCAATGGCTTTTGTGGGAACGGGCAATTGACGTGGGATCTCTGGTACCAGTTATTATTCTGTTTCAGTAATGGTCATTCCTTGAAACGCCAAAGGAAAGCAACAGAGCATCAAAGAGAAGCTCAATGAAGCAGAAGAGGTTCAATACGATATTCAAAGCTCATGTTCTGTTCAGCGGGCAGGTCGGAAGACTCTCCTGTCCAAATATCAATGCTAATACACCCTCCTTACGCAGATCTGGAAATCCAGCTCCTAAATATTATTTTCTTCTTTCTGAGCCACGAAAATCCAGATTGTGCATTAAGTACCAATGGCTCCTTTCAGCAGAGGAGACCTTGAACTGGCAAGTTGAAGGTCCCAGTACATGAATTCTTGCAGTGCTGTGGTTGACCTGCACCAGTGTGCATGCAAATGTGACTCATGGAACACTTCAGATCTTATTTCAGCCACATCTTCTTGTTACCTATTCCATACAGGGACATTTAAACTTCGTTATTCACTCCTTGTTGAGATATTGGTAAGTGTATGTATTAATTTACTATTTCAGCTGTGTATTTTTTTAGTTAATTACATAGCAACGTAATTTATCTTTTGTCAATTTGTTTCCCTCAATAAATGATCTGCCAACAATACGGTGTTTTTAATTAGCCTGCAGCAAGTGTCTCTGCGAATGTAAATCAAGTGCTTATTTGAGCCATTAATTGAAAAGAAAATATCATTTGGATTCATATTGTGTTGTTCTTGGGTTGTTCTAGTTTTCTTATTCTGAAAGGATTATGACAAAACACTGCCTGTAGCAAGGAATCGACAACACTCTGATAATCAGAAAGAAACAGAAATGTACAAAAAAAGACATAACTACCTTTTTTAGCACATAATAAATGCAAGGTACATAAAACAAAAAGAGAACTAGAGCTGAAAATTTCACTTCTTGATAACTGGAAAAAACAGAAACCCATCTCACTCCATCCCTTCTCTCATCCTTTTATATATATATATAAAATATCTGGGGAAGAGCCATTCTGGAGATATTTAGATGAGGACATGCAGGTAAGCAATTAGCCTCACCTCCATCCCTGGGAAACTGATGGAACGACTTCTCCTTGGTGCCATCTCAAGGCGTATCAGGGATAAGAGGGTCATTAGGGGCAGTTGTGGAGTCTCCTTCTGTGCAGACATCCCAACCCGCCTGGACACCTTCCTGTGTAACCTCAGTTGGGTGTTCCTGCTCCATGGGGGGATTGCACTGGATGAGCTTTCCAGGGCCCTTCAACCCTGACACTCTGGGATTCTGTGATTCTGTGACTGGGGACAGGTACCATTCTGCTGCACGCAGGGGTTTGCAGCTGCTGGGGTGAACATCTTCTGGATTCCTGTCCCAGAATATATTCAATAGATTCCACCTAAGCCTGTTCCTCTCTCCTTGAATTTTCCTCCAAGGCACCTATTGATGCCCTACTTAGTGTTTTATCATTCTGGCAAAATCCTCTCTAGTGCTTGACCACTTTCTTTCCTTAGTTTAGTGGAAGAATTCTGTTCCATCTGTTTCTTATTTTACAGTTTTAATTCAGATTGCAGGAGCAATCCTGAAAAAAATATATGCAGTGTCATTTTGGTTTATTTCCTCCGTAGTTAATTACAGCAAGTTTTTCAGGCTTTAGATGTCACCTTAAACAAAACTATTGCTGATCACATCTCAGTCAGAGAGGTGTTTGGGGTTTTTATTGCAGTTTATAATCACATGATTCCCTCTATTTCAAGCAAAGCATCAATGGCCCATCTGGCACATAAACAATGGTTCAAAAGAAAACCATTGTCTAACAATAATGAAGCAGGAAGCATTTTTAACCTTGATGTTCTGGGGTGTGCAAGTACTTCCCCATGAAAAGAATGTTTATGGGAAAACCTTTTGGTAGTTCGCATTTTCTGAGGCATTGAGCTCAAGGGTCTCCCAAAGGGACATTATCTTCATAATTATCTCCATTACAGTTTCTTTGTGCAGTGTGTCACCCTATTGCACCACTCCACCTGAAGCGTCTTTGATCGCTGTGTGGCTGCATGGCCAGAAGTGTCAGGTACAGGTTATTTAGCAGGGCGTTCACTTAATGGGGGTTTCTAATGAAACCTGAAGGAACTATTGTGTTTGAAACAATCCATCTTGCTGAGCTGAGGGCGTACAACAGCCGCGTTTTATCACCCGCTGCTTTCTGCAGTGTCACCGTGGCTCCTGCAAAATGTGACGATCAGTGATTTGATTTCAGATTTACTGTCACTGAATGGACAGCGGTTCTTCATTTCAAAGGGCAGGAGGATTAGGGCCCAAGGAGCAAGTTATGAAAAATATTAGAAGAAACACTTCATGAAAATGTCATAGAAGTGAAAGACCTGGAGGAGAACTGATGAGGTTCATGTCGGAAGATCCTCTTCCCAGAACAGGAGTGCTCTTTGCCTTTTCCACGTCACACATTCCTATGAGATCAGCATCCCCTGGGTCCTGACTGCACCATCTATTAAACAGCAGCTCCTGTTTGAGCGCTAATGGTTCCCTGTGTACCCGCTCCTGAGTGCTACAACACACCGGCAGCTCTGCTGGGGTCACGAGCTCACTGATGAGATGTCTTCATGGCCTTGGCATTTGACTCATACTCTGTTTCCCCGAAAATAAGACAGGGTCTTACACAATTTTTCCTCCAAAAGATACTCACTTTTTCACATTTATAGCTGCCTGGACACTAATGAAATTGACTTTTTTGATTAACTGTAACTAGGGCTTATTTTTGGAGTAGGGCTTATATTTCAAGCATCCTCAAAAATCCTGAAAAATTATGCTAGGGCTTATTTTTTGGGGTAGGTCTTATTTTGGGGGAGACAGGGTACTTACATGCCTACAGATGCAGATTAAACACTAATCAAATAAGAAAATAATGCCCCTTTAAGTCCAAGGTATAGTACGGAAATGGCTCTTCTTTTTTTATGCAAGCACTATTTTTAAAAATAAATAAATCTGATTAAAGTTTAATTTTAAGAATGCCCTCTGTTTTCAAATTCTTGATTGAATTACCCTTTAAAAATTAAATTGTAATCCTTTAGGAGTTATTGATTCAGAAGGAAGAAAATGCCAATAGCACCATTCTGGCCTGAAACGCTGCCCATCAAATTGACATAATGCTTTCAATTTGCCTAAATAACTCATTGGGTCTGACTGATTCTCATGGCCGGCCCTTCCAGCTCTCAGTATGCACTGAGGAGGGCAGAAAGAAAGATGCAGGGACCTCATCCTCAGTTGTGCACAGTGACAAAGGTACCACTTTGGGACCGAACAATTCTGTGACATCCCCACCAAAGCATTCCTCTCCCTTTCTCCCTTGTTAAATTACACCTCCAGCAACACTGAAGCCACTACAAAAGAAGAAATAAACCTTTCATTATGTTTTGAAGGAGTCTCAGCTCATTTTTGAGCTAAAACACCAACAAGATAAAAAAGTCAGAATGAATAGAGCTACCAAGATACAAACAGGGTCGGTTTAATTCAGATTCCCCGTGCGAACAAAAGGTTGCAACACTCGAACAGAGGCACCGTTGAGAAAGCACTTGAAAAAAGGGATGAATCAATTAATGCTTTTGATAGTTTGAATGTCCCACTATCTAAAAAACAAGCATTGCTTTAATAGTGAGATAATTCAGTTTACTGAATCCAATTACATGTAATTGGCTTTTTCCCGTTTTTTCTCCTCCTTTTTTAATTGCTGTTGGAACGAGGGTTCTGATGCACTTCTGCTGGCTCTGCCAGATGTTTCTGTTATTGGTGTTGCGAGGGCATGCTAGGGATCAGAGGATTCAATTAACATCAGAGGTGCAGCCTTCAGCCTGAACGGCCAAACACATCAGACACTTGTAATTTTTGTAGCCCTGGATAAAAAAGTGCTGATGAAACCCAGCCAAAAAACCACTTATGAAAGTTCCCAAAGAGGCGAAATATCGGTTACACTTTCCATTTCTTCTCTGGTGAAGCAAGCCTCTTTGCTTTGGTATGATGCTCATGCTCTGGGACACGAGGCTTTCAATCCATCTCACAGAAAAATGTGCTGTGGCAGCCAAAGGCCTTGCAGGCCGGTGAGCCTAAGGGGCTTTGTGGAACCTTTCTGGTCTTTGCCCGGGATCTCTGCTCAGTAGGTTGTGCCGCTGACCAGCATTAGAGGTGTAAGGACACACCAGCTTGGCCCCCAGAAACTAGAGGCAAACATTGTGGCTTTCTGGGTGCATTACCCCCCCACAGGCCCCGCTGCTGGCTCTGGTGATGCTTCCCTTCATACACATCACCGCACTGGCACAACACGCAGGCGAGGGCGCACTCCTTGTTAACATGCTCCTCGTTAACGAGGGTGCTTCATGGGAGATACTGAGGTGGGGCCATGTAAGAAAATCTATGCATCTATGTAAGAAAAATGGGTCAGAGGCACATGAACTGCAACTCTTCTGGGACATTGCAGAAGCATTTTCAAGATGAAACAAGGAACAACTGTTTGAAACCTATTTTCTTAATAAGTTGATGAAAAAATTTCACCCTCGTTTATTCCTCTACAACTCTCTCCTCCACACTCATTCTTTACTGGGTGACATTTGACCAGACCCCCATTGAGTGAACTGCAGCTCTAATTAGCATCGCGGTGATTGACAAGACGACTCACACAAGCGGATGTCACACAAGCGGATGCCGCTGGCGAAGGATTGTCAGATGCCCAGGGATGAAAGGTGCTCCAAGCATGCTGAGTGCTGCTCTGAATTAGCATCAGCATCTAGCGGCCAGGGCACAACACTGTGCGCAGACTCACAAATACTAACGTTATGGCTAAAGAACCAACCTGGTACAAGAAAGCACACGCTGGAGGACAGGACAGGTGCTGCATTGCTGTTGGAACAAAATCAATCCCTCCTGCCTGCTCTTTCTTACATTTACATTGTTTTTCCCCTCCTTGTCTTGCAAATTCTGGATGCTGCATGTCACTCCAGGCTCATTACCGCTTCAAGTATGCAAGGAGAAATTTGATTTAATTAGCCACTAATAGAGAGTTAAGGAATTTAGCCTGGGAACTGATGCGTCCATGCAGTCACGGCAGGTGGCTCATCTGTATTCAATTCAACTGAATTTGTGCCTGAATTTCTCAACGATCTGAGCCCAGGGGACCTGGAGGGGTAGGAATAACATCAACCGAAAGCCCTGTCCTTCCCAAGAGACAGTACCTTGTGCATCATGCCTGGCAGAAACACTGCCCCATCATTTGGCTGGTTCTCTACATCTTGCTATTGGACGCAGAAGGAAAGGGAGAAGGGGCCTCTCTTTCCATAGACCCTGAATCCCCTAATCTGGCTGCAGAGTTGGTCATTGCCAGCAGTCGAAATGTAAACGCAGGTATCGTGTTTTCCAGGCATGTGCTTCAGCGCTGCTCTTTAGAAGCATGAGAAACACGAATGAGAAAAGACGATCTAAACATCTTCAATCCTTCAAAAGAATTGAGCTTCAGGTCAGTTTGAATGTGGGGGGAAGAGTTTGGGTCATTTCCTCTTTAAGTCTAATGGGGTCATCCACTTCTTTAAGATTTGAGAAGAAATGTAGAACATTGTGAACGAGTTGGGAATCCAACTCAAACCTCCTTCCAAACTCCTCCATTAGTTTTTTAGACAGATTCTTTGCAGGATGAGTACTAGCCATGGGGTTAGAAGCTATAAATACAGCCTGCAAGACCTCCAGGCTGCTTTGCAGCTGAAGGCAGTTGCTTTTGTACTAGCTGCAAAGAATTCCTCCAAAGTTATAGTCAAAGAAAAAAGTTCCTTTCTTACCTGGGCTGTTAAGAATATTCTTTTCACATAACATTTATTTGACATTGTCCAGCTCAGGTGATTTGTCCCCTGCCCCGTGTTATGGCTGTGTATTGCCTTCTGTGCTATCTGTGACCACCCTGAAGAGTCTTTAGGTCTCCTCTTGCCCTGTTCTTTATCCCATTTCATACTGATTTACCTGCTGCAACCTTCAGAGTCCCCAACATACCAACCCCTCTATATATAACTATGCAAGTGCCTTCCCAGTGCAACATCTTTTCCTCCATAGAGGTAACAAGCAGTGAGGGAACAGAACATTTGGCAGCAACTTTCAGTGTTCACCCACCTTTTGGCTGCTGCTGTCCAGGCTGAGCTCTGCAGGCCAGGGGATCCACAGATTGCTCTGAAAGGCTTTTCAGAGGTAATTAGGAGCATCATCCTACGGGCAGCAAGCTTAGGTCCACTGGTCAGGGGCTTGTAAATGCAAATGGTCAGAGATCCACGAAACAAAGAGTCCGAAGGTTCCTGAGGAGCAGCCATGTTCCCTCCCGGGGACTGCAATGTTTCTTCCTCTTCATTTATTTTTTAAGCCACATTTCTCAAAGGCGCCTTTCATTCAGTTACACCCTTTTCCAAGATATGACACTGGATCTCATTGTCTTTTGAAGTCTTGAAGGTGGAGATTATTATGTCACAGAGTATAAATGCAGATAGTATCTGGTACATAACAGCTTTCATCATGGCTGGGCCTTCATATGCTACTATGTAATGACAATTATAATAATAATATAGCATACATTCTGATCCAGAATCTGGCTGCTCACCCGCAGCTCAGGACAGGACAGAGCTGCCCTGAGCCGCCTGTGTTCGCAGAGATGCTCGGGAGCCAGAAGGATGAACGTTCGTGTGCTGGAGCGGGTCCAGGCCCAGCAGCGGGCAGGCGCTGGGGCGCACGCGGCTCCCCACTCATCCGCAATATTTAGGCTGCAGTCTGGCACAGCGCTGCCGGGGAGATGAATTGCCTTAAGTCATCCCAGCCAAAAGAAAACAATTAAAGGAAACTGAAATAGACAGCTTTTTTTTTAAAAAAAAACCCATATTTTTTTCTCTGCACCTTGCAGTTCCGCATCCGCCGGGCGGTGTTAGGAGCTCTGAGAGCCCTGGGTGGCAGCAGAGCCCTGCAGCTTCCCGGGCACGCTCAGCACTTGCACGGGTTTTGCAGCACTGTGCAAAACGCGCGGCTCCGTTGTTCTGTCCGTGGACAGTACTGGTGGCTCAATGGGCAAACTATATCGAATTCGGGAAGGTGTTTTACTGGGTCACTCAGTATAAACCACCCCAAAGCATTTCACCGGTGTTTGTTCATTCTTATATGATGATCAGTCTCTACCAGAAATAGGACTGTCCAGAAAATGGATTTTCTGATCCATGAGAAATTCTGCTCTTTCCCCTCCAAAACAAGGGAAACAATCCCCCTGGAATAAACTCCTCTTCTGAAAAGTTCCAGGAAATATAACAAGGAGGGGAAAAACTAATTTCAGAATGTTTGCTTTCCAAAAGCTAATGTCAGTTGTGAACATCTTGACCTAAAACTATGTGAATTGAGGCAATTTCCAGACCCAACCAGACAAGGCCCTGAACAACGCAGTCCCAGCCGGGCGGCTGTGAGCAGGATTTGGGAGCAGATGACGTCTTAAGATCCATTTTCCCTCCTTTCCACAGCGCTTGGACACGACCTCAAAGGCGGCACCATTTTGTGTGAGCAAATGACGCCGCATCTTCTGCAATCTGGGTCCCACGTAGGAGGCACCCAAACCGCTTCAGTGCCTTTAATGCCTTCAGATTCTAGTTTTTCTGCCTGTACATCTTCTGTCCCCCTCCCTGCACCCCGCAGCGTTTACATTTGTCATCCCAGCGCAGCGCTTTGCACCAGAATTATAAAAGTGTGTACAGTGCCCCTGTGCTTCGAACTATCCTGTCTAGATGAAGCCCGTTTGACCTCTTTCTCTTAATTGGCTCTGTCAGAAAAACGCTCATCCTTCCCACCCTCTGTTGATCATTAGCAGCAGAATCACCGGGGGGAAAAGAAGATAAATAGCAAGCCCAGAGGCCTGCCCAGGCGTGTGTGTGAACCGGCCCCTGAACGGCCCCCCTGGCGCCCCCGTGCTGACCGCCGCCCAGGGGCGGGGCCGGAACCGGATCCGGCCGGTCCGGGGCCGCCTGAGGGGAAGACGACGCGGGTCTTCGAGGAGCGGGCGCTGAGGAAGGCGGGAACCGCGCCGGGCCGGGACACCCGCGGGAGATCCACGCCGGGAGGGACACCCGAGGGGCTGCAGCCGCAGTGACCACGCGGCCCCCGCCGCAGGAGCAGGCGTGAGGGAGCGAGGACACTCCGAGAGCCGGGGAGCAGCCGTGAGGGAGCGAGGACACTCCGAGAGCCGGGGAGCAGCCGTGAGGGAGCGAGGACACTCCGAGAGCCGGGGAGCAGGCGTGAGGGAGCGAGGACACTCCGAGAGCCGGGGAGCAGGCGTGAGGGAGCGAGGACACTCCGAGAGCCGCGCGGAGAACACGGTCAGAAACGCGTCCCGGCCCCGCCGGGCCCCGGGAAGGACCCGCGGGGGGAAAAGTGGCGTGTGAAGGGGAGCTGGAGCCCGGGGGGAGCGGGAGCGGAGCTGCGCCGGGGGAGGGCGGGAAAGGTGCTCCCCTGAGCGCTTAATTATGTGTGTTCTCTTCTTCGCCGTGCGCGTCGGTCATCAGAATTTGGCGCTAATTGGCAATGAATTAGATTAAGTAAAAATTTCCTCCAGTTGAGAGCGTTCTCACGGTGACACCTCGTTAACCTGGCCGCTTCGTTACCACACAGAGGGGAATTTGTTTTATTTTTCTGATGAATAACTATCACCGTGAGAAGCTCGTTTCCTCGGCTGGACACGAGGGCCGCACTGACCTCAGTGCAGCGATGGTAATTTGCACTCCTTGAGGGGCTGACATGGTGTCTGCATGGGGTCTGAGATAAGTTTGCTACCTGGATGGTGAGCTAGGCGGTGGAGAGGTGGGAATGGCCGTAAGCACTGAGTAGGTTTTGTGGAACTTTGTGTTGAGACAGCTGTCGGTGTCTCTGGGACCGCGTGCTTTGCTCTCACGGTCTCACCCAGAGCTGCTGGCTGCCCTTGCAATGAAGCTGCAACTGGTTGTTGCCCCCGCAGTGACTGAGCAAAGTGAAGCTGCTTCTGTGTGAAGTGATGCGGCAAGGATGGGGACGGAGGGTATTTATTTCAGTGAAAACAGCAGAAGTCTTGGCTTTCTTTGAAGAGCAGCACTTGTGCAAGAATGAACACCATAGTCTGCAATTTTGTGCTGGTCAACTGGGGAAATACACTATGGGGGTGCAGTTATTGTCTGACCCGGCTGGGTGTTATTTGTGCCAAATCCTCTGCTTGAGGGCGGATATTGGTGCAGTGAGGCTGGGGCCACTAGATGGTCCCCAGCAGCCTTGGAAGCTCAGGCTGTGGCCTCCCTGTGGTGGGCACCCACCTGGAGCCGCAGCAGGTGGGGATGTGCAAAGAGGCCAGTGGAGGCTTGATGTGTCAGAGAGAGAAACTGGAGATCCTCACTGGCTCTGCTAGCCCCCCAGTGCAAGAGAAAGTAATTTCTGAGGTGGCTCTGAGTAATGGTCTGGTGGGATCTGCCCTTTCTGGGGGAACTTCTCTGTGAGGGGTGGCTGGACCTCTGTTCCTTTCAGCCTTGAAATCTTCAATGAGATCTTGCCCCATCTCTCTCCCCTTATCCTTGCTCTTGGAACAGCTGCACTAGCACATGCTCTGCGGGGATGTTTGGGATCCTGGGTCAATCCAGCTCACTTGGTTTGTTTACACTGAGAAAGATATTTGAGCTCAACTCCCTGAGTCACCTTCTGTGGGCAGCAAAAATGTGAGCCCTGAAACGTCAGTGCTGGAGACTGAAGTCACATGTGACCTTAAGTAAAAGGTGTAAATAGCCTTTCTTCCCACTCCTTGTGTCAACAGCAACAGAAACCAAGACTCCCACGCTCTAGAAAAATGTAAAACCTCTCAAAACCTCAGGCGTGTGACTCTGACTCTGTTTCTGTGTATGTTTTTAAGCCCTCTTGGTGTCCTGGCACCTATCCTACTGCCTCTGCCGTTCTGGGGGCAAGCTGCTGCCTGTGACCCCATCTGTTTCACCCTGGAAAGGAGCCGCTGCATGCAGGTCCTGAACAAACAGATGCGCTGTACCACTGTGTGCAGGGGTTTGGCTGTGGAATTTGTAGTGCTTAAGCTCACTTTTATTTGGGGTATGAATAGTGGGGTGGTCACAGCAGGCTCTGTGAGCCACCTGAGGCCCTGGGGTGAACTGGGGTCAGTAACAATGGGAAATCCGTGATGAAGCAGGACCCTTGCTGCTGGCTTGTGAATTAAAGCTAGATTAAGGGTAAAGATACTCTAAAGGTGGATTAAAGCTAGTTTGGGTCTGTCCTTGTGCCACAGTGACCACAGAGCAAGCCTGTCCCTGGCTCAGGAAGAAAAGATGTTTCTTGCAATGGTCTTTGAAAGTCATGTCAGCATTTTGTCCTATGGCTGTAAAGGAAGATTTTTGTTAGTTCTGTTCTGTTAGGGAGCACAAAGCTGGGCTGGGGCAGAGGCAAGAACATTTTATTTGAAGCGTTCTGCTGCTTTTCTGTAGTGTTTCTAAGTCAGAGCATCTCCTGAAATGCCTGGATTCCTGCTACAGATTAAAAGTACATGGAGATGGAGGATAAAAGGGGCGTTAGCAATTAGCTCTGGTGATAAGTTTAGCTGCTAGAAAAGTTGGACTAGTGAAGAAGAACTATTAATTGAAATCCTCAGTTAATACAGAACTGTCAATAATGAATGCATAATGGAGAAAGTCCATTTAATTTTTAATTATCACCAGCTCCTTCCAAACAAATACAGTGTGTTAAATCTCCCTGTCACCTTCACCCGTGCAAAGGGTGTTTGATGGAAGTCTTCATTAACCCCAGGGCTGCTCATGGCGTCTGTCCAGGCCATTAGCCAGTTCGTTACAACAGCCAGGACCGGCACTTGGCAAGAAAAAGCCCAGGCGGCCAGTGCCAGGTCCAGGACGTGGACAGAATTAACTCTGCGGGGTCATTGCAGGAAGAGGCTGAAATCCCTTGGCTGAGCTTGCTGATGTGGTGAGGTCTGGGAGCTTCTCATGCGTCTGATGTGGATTTGGGTTAATGTGGGAGACAATCCTGATCAAGTCACAATTCCCAGCTGAAATCGCTGTTGGTTTGGGGGTCCCCTCCGTAGAGTGACCTCCAGGGCAGTTGCGACAGGTCAGCCAAATACGTGATAGTACAATTAGTCTTCTATAAATGGAAGAGTAGGATATATGTATTTTCAGACCTGATGAACTGCTTCAGTCTCGAATGAGAACGTTCACACAGGGGCCTGAACAAATTTCAGCCTGTGCTGGGAGGTCTCTGTGTGAACCACATTAATGACACCATTTCGCATTTAACTAGAAATCTTCTGCGGGAAGCCAACTTGGGAAGAAACTCCCATGGGCTTCTGGTGAATCACAGCTGGCCTGGGCTTTTCGTTTCCTCCAAAGAACATCATCTCCAGCCAGCCAGCGCTTACTGGGCACCTTAACCCAGATGGAATATTTGTGGTAATGATGTGGGACCCTGAGTTCTGCCTTTCTGCTGATACAAATCAGAACCGATTCTCCCGAGTTTGGTAGTATTAACAATATGAAACCAATGGAAACTGGGTCAAAATCAGTCTGTGCTTCTCTGTTGGAAGTGTGGATAGAGGCCAGCAAGGGGTTCTGACTTTGCAGGAGCACTGACTCACAGAGAGTCAGCAGCACTTTCTGCTTGGGCTGGGTGTGAGGGTAGGGTTTATAGCTCTGAAAGGTCACCTTCTCTTAGCACTTGTCCCAAACGTGTTCCAACACTATTTTTATAGTCTTGCCCTCAAATGAGTTTGCCTAGGGACAGCCTTCTGGGGATTCAATTAAACTCTGGAATAAAGTAAACACTATCCCTTAGCAAGGTCTTGAATGCTAAGCAGAGTCATTATTTGAACAAAGTAGGGCTGTAAGTGTCAGTGTGTAAATGTCCTCTATTTTCATCAGCTTGGGGTCAGAGACAAGTGAAGATGGGAAAGCCCCGTTCATTAACTCAGCTTATCCACTCTCGTGGCCTTTCTGCTGCTGCTCTGAAGTGATTGCAACACCTGGAGGGCGTTTCCTTTGGAAACACTTCTACATTTTAGCGACTGAATTTGAAGGTGCCAAAACAGCTCCAACTGTGTTTCTATGGGCAATGCAGTAACACAGGGACCTGGGCTGCAGTGCTATTTGTCTGTTGAGTGCCCTTAGGTAAGCTTGTGTCTGTTTTTCCTCTAATTAAATATTTGCTTGGTGCAATGTGATCCAATGGTGTCTTAGAGGCTTCTGTCCAGATTTGTGGGGGTTTTTTTGCTGGACAAGGGAAATGATGGTCCCAGCACATGTAGGGATTGAGTGAGCTACTGCAATAGAGCAATACTCCAAAAGTGGAGGAATCCTAAAATTCACATCTCACCCCAGAGATACTGTGTTTGGAGCACCAGATTTAGACTTGGGGGAAAAAGGTATTCCATAAGGTGTGTTTGACAATGTCCAGTGCAGTGCACTTTACGTTAAGTCTTTTCTGGCACAATTTCTGGATGGTTCAGATTCTCCTGAAGCTGGATTTGCAGCTGCTTGGTAGATACTAATATAGGCCAAACACATCTGCAGGTCTCTGAAGACTTCTACTACCAGCCTAAACCAGGGTGCAGCTTGCAAAGTGTGTGGAATCTGCTCTGTTAAGCACTGAGAGGCTCCAGCTTGGGGTTGTGTCCAGTTTGGGACACTGAACTTCCAGAGTGATGGAGACCAATTAACTGAGGAAACTGCAGAGGAGACTGATAAAATGATCAAGAGGTCTGGAAAACTGTGGCCAATGGAGTAGAGAGAAATAATTGGGTTGTGCAGCTTAGAGAAAACTAAGTGATAATGGCCTTAGCACACAAAAGGAGGGGGCAAGAAGGGGGATGATGCTGCCTTCATATCTGCTGTGGGTATGAAATCACGGGCACTGTCTGCAACAAGCAAGATCCAAGTGAAACATCAAGCAAACTTCAGTAGAAGACATGATAAAAGCCCTGGAAAAAAGGAGGAGGAGTGAGTGAAGTCTGCAGTTTGAACAATTATCTGGCAGGAATGGTGTGCAGAGCGCTTGCTGCCCTGGGACAGGAGGATTAACTTAATAACACAAGTAATTCCTGTTTTTCACAGCCCCTTGCTACACATGTGCACATTGAAACATTCACAAACATACATGGCTGGCTGTACCCATGCATGCACACGAACGGCTTTAGAAAACAGGATCTATCTTCAGTTATCTCCCTGTCACGTTCTTCTAGGTGACTTGGCCTCATTAATTGTAATACTTATTGTAATAGCGTAACTGTCTTAGAACAGATTTTCTCTGGAGCCAATTCACACCATGCAGTCAAGTAGCAGTCTTAGCAGCTCTCTTTTGTTGAGTGCTACTTTGTATTTATGTCTCTCTTAGTCTAAAATAAGATAAAATAAAAATTGCCAAGATTTTTAATCCAGCTTTGCTGTCTCCTGCTGCTGCAACTACACAAAACCTTGGGTGCGTCCGTTCCTCCAGATGACAACTAATCCTTTTCTCCTCGTCGTTGAAGCAAAAGCAGCTTAGCAAGGTTTGGAGTTAGAGAGGAAGCGTCATTATTTGATGATGTCCCCAAAATACAGAGAACCTGTTGGGCTCTGCTCCCCAGGAACAAGCGCCAGGAGCAGAGGAAATGGCCTCAAGTTGCGCCAGGGGAGATTTAGATTAGATATTAGGAAAAAATTCTTGCCCAAAGGACTGTGGGGCATTGGAACAGGCTGCCCAGGGCAGTGCTGGAGTCACCATCCCAGGAGGAGTTTAAAAGGCGGTTAGACGAGGTTCTTAGGGACCTGGTTTAGTGCTAGAGTTGAGTTATGGTTGGACTCGATCCTGAGGGTCTCTTCCAACTGAAAAGATTCTATGATCTTTTACACTACAGCTGCTTTGCTACCCCCAGGAAGGAGCAAGTGTCGGTCCTTGCACCTGTACTGGTGTATCCCTGCCAGCCCCGCGTTGTGGCCCCTGAAACTCGCTGTCCTGGTTCCCTCACCAGTGTAATGAGTTGGTCCAGACTATGCTGGGTGTCAGGGACTGAACACCTGCTTAGCAGGGGAGACTGGGGCAAAACACAAACCCACCAGTTTGATAGCGTAGATGTGCCCACTGGTATGCAGACTATATGCTGTAAGAGACTATATGACATAAGGTGTATATGTATGTATGAATATATATAAGCTCTAGGAGACTACATGCTATAAGAGAGTGGTTGGTTTTAAGGTGGAATGCATCTCACTGCTTCAATATCTAAAAGACAAATAAAAACCATGAACCCCTCTCTCCAGACCTTTTTTATATTCAGCAGAGAGAAACAAGGTCCTCAAGGGTGATTCACTGAACCTGGCTTAGCAGGATGTTTTGGGAAGAGATGACTCACTTTTCTCTCCCTTGACTGTAAAGGGGGCACAGAGTGAGTAGATCATTCTTGGACATGTAACTTCTTGACATCTGAAGTCAAGTCTTCTTGCCCTTTTAAAGAATTTGAAGTCTTTACTTCCAGGCAAAGACCCACCCTGGGGCTGAAGATGTCCACGGGCAGTTTACTGCAGGATCCCTCGCTCTCCATGTGAAAAACAATGTTTCCCAACTTCACAGAGAATTTAGATGCAATGGGAAGCTTCATCTCTCTCCATGTGCCTGTTTCAGTCCTTCCTCTCCTATGCCAGAAGCAGGCTGTTAGCTGAGACCCCTGTGGAGCTCCACTGGCTCTGTTCCGTCAGGAGCTGACAGAGTTGCTGTTCTACTCCGTAGCAAAGTTGCCCCCGTGAATTTACAGGTTTTATGCTGTTAATTTTTTTCCAAGCCTGCTCAAAGAGTTAGGTGTCTGATAGGTGACTCCTTGTCCCTGGAGTGCAGAGATTTGCTGTGTTTCCACTTTGGTTACTACTGTGGGTCCTGAACAGAAGTGCTGTCTGTACCGCAGAGAGCTTGCAGGAGAGCATGGAGAGAGGATGCAGGGCCAGCGTGGTGATGGCAGGATGGGCAGCAGGGGTGCCCATGAGCAGGAGGAGCTGGAGATGCGATGTCGGAGCCCAGCCTGGCTCAGGTTCTTGCTTTCTTACACAGAAAGGAAATCTGTGGCACCAAGTGCCTGGCCTGGGCTGTTGGTACCCTGTTGTTAGCACCCCCACTTAGTAATTTTCTTGCCCTTTCATCATCTTTTGTTTGAAGTGTCTGAATATCACAGTGCTACAGAAAATGGTCAAGGGAGAAGATGACTCTCCAGCCCTCCAAAACAGGAGGGGCAACAGGATCTCACCATAAAAGCACAATATTGGAGACAACAACCGGGAATTCTGAGCCTGCGTTGACTGTAGCCATATAAAAAGCTAAAAAGCGAGAACAAGTAAATGAAATATGCTTTAAGGATTGTACTTAAAGACTGGTATTGGAGTTAATATGAACACAGTAGGTGCAACATTTAATTCTCTAGCAAAAAGGTGCTGTTAGTGCCCCCTCCCTTGCACTGCTGCCCACTTTAGTCCAGTAATGCTGAGGCTTGCTGCAGCTCACAGGGCAGAGCTGGGACTGCATTCACAAGTATTAGGTGCCATTTGATGTCTCTTCTGTCTGTCTGGAGATGTAGATACAGTTTACTTATGCCAGACAGCGAGCAAAGATCAGCACGCGGCTCAAATCCCTGCTCTGCAGTGTGCCCTCTGTTTCTGCCTCTCCTTAATGGGGATAATTAGCCTTTCCTGCTTGCATAAAGCACATAGAAATAACATAAAAGCAGAGCTCCATTTTCAAATTAAATGCTCTTATTAACATCTAGAGTTTGATGGATGATTATGGTGTTACAACAACATAAATACTTCTCAGGGGGCATTTGGCCAGTGATGTCCTAGGATGCTTTGCGGTTCCAACCTGATTAAAAATGAAATTCTATTACACATCTCTGAAGAGATTCAAACCATTGAATAGCAATTGGAAGGAGATTCTGCCAACTGTGAGGCATAAATACTGACAGTTCTAGCTACAAATGTTTCCAATTTTATTTTATTTTTTTGGTAGGACAAACTTATAAATTAGAAGGATGTGCCTCAAGAACAGCCTGGGCACATAAAAAGAGAGTAGATGGTAAAGAAGTTCCAGAGCTAGGCTATTACAGCACTATAGTGTAGGCAAGCAGAAGCTTTTTAAAAATCAATAAGAAATGTCACTGGCAACCAGCGTGGCTTTCAGCGCCAGGGTAGGCAGATCAAAGGGGCTGAGAAAAGCGTTGCGAGAGTTTGAGAGAAATGTGGGTGTGCAGAAATAACATCTGCGAGCAGTGGTTTTCCTGGGCGGCTGGAACAGTGCGGTGTAAGGCAGCAGGATCCTGCTGTCATCTCAAAGAAGCCTAAGGAACTCATTGCCAAAACCCATTTATTTCAGTAGGGTTTGGTTGCTTGTCTATTGATTCCTACAAATAAGCCAAATTCCCTAAAATTCTGCACAACATATGAGCAGCCTGCAAATCACGGAGCCGATAGGGGTAAAGGAGAGAAGGACTTGATAGCTTGAACTCAACTAGCTCACACTTCTTCAAAACTATTGATATGTTTCTTGCAGATTAGTCCACAGGTAATCCATAGCTCTCAATAACCCCCCCAAAAATGAGAGGAAGCCCAGAAATGACTGGTTATGCAGAATCAGGACAGGAAAGCAGTCACAGAAATAGGAAGCAGCGGAGTGAAGTTTAGGAATGGGGAAGGCACAGGTGCAAAAGTGATTTGAGAAAAATATTGTCTGTGTCTGGGACCTCCCATGCTTCCGTATGTCTGCGTGTATTTATTTTATATTTATGTATGGATACGCTCCAGAAAATCCCTAGTTTATAGCCGTGGAAACAGAGTGAGCGTCCGCGTCGCCGCAGTGCTGGCGAGGGTCACCGGTGGCACCCAGCAGCCCTGGCCGGGAATTGCTGTCACCGCTGCCTGCGTCAGGCCGTGCCGAGTGACAGCGCGGGGACAACTGCCGAGCTCGGGCACCACCAGCTATCAGCCTGCCTCTGCTCTCCATGAAAGCTCTTGTTTATTTCCCTAATTAGCCTCAGGAGTCTTTATGAAGAGGGAAAGAACTGTGTGCTAAGAGTGGATAAGAGGTTAGTTCATACTCCCAGAGCTGGGATGAGACTGAAACTCCGTATGAGAGCTTGATGCTTTGTGTTCATCTCCAAGAAGGCCCCCTAGACATTAAAAGCACGGCTTTGGTTGTTTTTTTCACACATGACAGAAAAGTTAAATATATAATGAAGTGATTTAAATACCTCAGATTTTTGGGAAGTTTGAAATTTAGATCTGGGTACAGTTTCAAATGGAACCTTAGCAGTGGTGGGAAATGTTCGGATTCTTTTTTCCCCTGGTTGTTTCTCATCTTTATGCAGCTCTGCTCTTGGATCAAGCCAGACTCAGAAACAGAAATGCCAATAAGGAATCATCTTCTCCTGAGATTTCTACCCTGTTTTTGTGGACCTGCAGAATCTCCATGGTTGATTATGCCGCCAAACACCAGTTTGCAGGCCGTTGTTACAGATTCAGGGAGGTTCAGCAAGCACATAAAACTTCACTTTTCACTGTTTTCCATGACTATGTGTTTCCTGTTTGCTTTATAAAATTCAGCCCTCTTTTCTTTAACACACATTTTTCATTTTCGGATAAAATACTGTTGAAATAGAACCTGTACCTTTAGAGTAAATACACAGTCCTGAACTGGATCTCTATCTTCAGAAAGTAATATAACAGAAGAAACACATGAAACTATAAGGATTAGCAGCGACTTTTTAACTCCTGGACTTAGAACATGGATACTGTGAAGCTTTTTCTGTTGTTTGTCTCCAGCACCCTTAAATGTGGCTTTATCTCAGAAGATAGATAGCCAGTAGCTATGAGGTTAAATCAGGAATCAACTGTTGTCCCAGGGAAAACAGGACACAAGTTATTTATTTGGGGAAAGATTTTTATTAAAAAACCAGCATACATTCTCATTGCTTTTCCTTATTCTGGGAATCATGCAGCCTGTTTGCAATTAAATTGAGTCTAGTAACCCTCCAAAGTGAAGGAAGCTGTTCTGAAAATTAGTAGTATGAGTCTATCTACCTTTTGACAAATTACTTTCTAATGAAAAACATCTGCTCAGGCTAAGGAGGTTCACTCGTCTTTACTTCCGCCTCATGCAAATGGTTTTTATTTTGCATATTGCAAAAAAGTGCTTTGGTCATATAGCCAAAAGGGACAGGAAGATATTGATAAAATGCAGCAATGCTGTGAGTGGAATTTCATTCCTCCCCCTGCCTTTAATTATCCTTTTTCTTTATAACAGGTGTAATGAGCACAACACCTGATGGCTAATGATAATCCAGATGGCTTAGAATTGGATCTCCATATGCTGCATGATTTAATGCAGAGTAAGGCTGAAGTTAACTCTGTGTGGGCTGAAGAAACAAACTCCACTGTTTGTTTTGGAGGTTTGTTTTGGTAAACAAGCAAGTGATTGAAAGAGACACCTGGGGGTGTTTGGTTAACGGGGTGATGTGGAAAGTGTCCATTGCACACAGCCCAAATCACTGCAAGGAAGAGTCTGTTCTTCCAAAGGCAGTGCGGCTGGGTTTTGCCTGATGACCCCTTCTCTGGAGCTGGGTTTAGTCCCAGCAGGACTCTGTGCTCCGCCGGCACTACTGGAAACCCTTTATGCTCCTCTTGGTGCGAAGAGCTGGGTTTGCTGCTAATGTGGTTTGGGTTTGCTGCTAATGTAGCTTTGGTTTGCACTAACGGGACCAATCGTGGTTCGCAACGTTTTAGCACCTGTTAATGCTCTCTCAGCGTTGAAGGTTTCTCTTCTAATCTATTCAGGTTGGATCTTGCGAACAATTTCTTCCCCAAAGGGCTGTGGGGCATTGGAACAGGCTGCCCAGGGCAGTGCTGGAGTCACCAGCCCTGGAGGGGTTGAAAAATGTATAGATGAGGTTCTTAGGGACATAGGCTAGTGCTGGAGTTGGGTTATCGTTGGACTTGATGATCTTGAGAATCTCTTCCAACCAAAATGATTCTGTTTCACTGAACTGAGACCACAATAACACAGAGAAATATTTCTGGAGCTATACCTTTGCTTTTGAAGTGATCACAGCTGGAGCCAGATTAACACGAATGTTTTCTCCTTAGGGAAAAGTTAATCTGTAAATCCTAAGGATTCTTTATGCAGAGGGATGGCATCCTTGTCCACGTGAGAGGGGAAACTGGAGCAGACCAGCTGTGATTCAGCTGAGCACTAAGGCTCCGTGGGACATAAGCGCATGCTTTCGTGTTTTGCTAAAGTGGTACCGTGCAGAGACATCATGATTTGCCCAAAGTCACACAGCAAGCTGAAAACAGGAATCAGGAGTTCTTTGGACAACCACTGCAGCTCTTTACATTTGACAGGTTTTCCTTCTGTGCTGCCCAGAGGACAAGAAACATTTTTCTTCATAAAACAGAAGCAGAGGTGCTTTAGTAAATATTGTGAAATTCTGGAAAGCAGATTTGTAGTCTGCCGCTGGGAGGTCAGGAGCTGCTTCTCCACATCAACAGCAGCATCTGTCTGCGGGAAGCTCTGGAAGAGTTTTCGACTGAGGTGACGTGTGGGTGGCTGTTGTTCCGTCCCACGCCTGGCACAGGTAACCTGGCACAGGTAACCTGGCACCACTCGGCTTGTCAAGAAGAATTTCTGGTGCATTTCAAGTAGAGATTCTTCTTTCTTTCCTAGGACATGGATGGATTTCTAGGTTGAGAAGGGAAATAAATCTCCTTTTCATAATGTCCTCTCAACTTGGGCTGATCCTTGGATCTGGTTTGTAGCAGTGATTTGATCAGCAGTGGAAATGTTCCCTCTCCAGCCCCGGGAGTGCCTGCAGTGCGTTCACCTGGCCAGAGGAAACATCAGCCTTGTTTGTGCGTTTGTGCTGTTCCCTCGGAGCAGGGACTTGGCCTTGGTAGGAGCCGGTATCACGAGTTTCATACTCGTGGCCAGTTTCTTCCCCAGCTGAATCAGTGCCGGGCAGCACGTAGAGAAAAGAAGTGTGGCCTTGGTGATGAGTCTTTGTATTGCTTGAACACAGAATGGTTTCAGTGGATACAGCCCCAGCTATGGAGTAGTAAAATTCACACCTGCAAAGAACCACAGCCCAGTGCTTTGGTGTGGTGACATCAATTTTCTTCTATAGGTAGTCAACAAAACAGTAGATGCAGCCAGTCTTCCCTGCTCTCCTCCCGTGGCCCACTATATTTTAAATAGCTCTTGGCCTTGGGATATGAAAGAATTTAATCTTAATTCAGGGCAATGCGTGTTGTGCGGATAAATTGAAGTGGAACTTTTAGATTCCTGTTCTGCGATTGCCAGGGACTGATTCGGAGGATCCTTTCTAGTTGTTTTTATTGAAGGATGTAGTAATTTACCTCAAGAAAAAGACACTACGCACATTCTCATTTCATACCTGACAGAAAGCCAGGGCAAGATGAATACCTCCTCCTAACGCTGAAAAAGTAACAAGTAGGTGAAAAAGCTTTTCCTCTTCTCCATCTCATAAGTAGCTGATGATGCTGTTAGAGGACAAATGTTTCTACAGCAGAGGCTTTAATACAGGAGATTATGGATTTAAAGCCTTCTATTGGCTCGAGGGACCGCTCGCCCCGCAGAGCTCTGGATGTCAGGTGCTATGGAGAGGCACAGGCAGCGCTGTTCAGCATCTGCCTTTGCATTCAGCTTTGCAAGTGCTGGGGCCGATCCCCTGCAGATATGCTGGAGTTACAGAGCTGGGGGAATCTGACCCACCCTCGGCAACCTGCCCACCTGCGTGGAGTTATTAGCCCCTTGTTGCCAGAGGAGAGATGAATTCCCAAGATGTGGTGCCCTCCTAACAGTCTCTAATGCTTTAAAGCCACGGAGAAGAGTGAAATGAGGAGTCGGAGTGGTATTGCTGTAGAAAAAAAAGAAAAGATATTTGAGGACTGTATTTCATGCAGGCAGAAAATGGGGGACTCAAGAGAGGAATCAAAGAGTTTTAGCCTTATCCTATCTATGAGATGAGGGTTGAGAGGGACTTTTGCATCCCTTCACCTTTTTTCCTCCCTGTTAGCAAACCTTGTTTGAGACCTGCAGTGTCTTCAGCCTTGGGGTGGCAGCATTCAGCTTCCAGCATCCAGCCTTGCCTGCCATGCTGGGCAGCCCAGCACTTGCTCTGCTCCTTCTGGGTGCCTGGATCGCTTTGGAAATCTGACCTGGAGGGGCATGGGCTACGCGATGTAGTTCTCAGCAGTGATACTCAAACTACAAATGGGGACGAAAATGGAATGCTGAGGCCCACCCCCCAGCAGGCGCTCCGGGGCCTTTCTGAAGCTGAATTACAGCCCGGGCAGGGGTGCTGCTGAGGGAGTGCAGACAGAACATGAGGCGCCTAGGCAATGAAAGAAGGAAAAGAAGCTAAACAGAGGTGGAACGGCAGCTGAGGCACAATAAAAATATACGCTTAGACACTACCTGTGGTTAATTCAGGTGGAGCTACGGGGGATCTCACTGCACGGCATTCTCCCCTGCTTCAAGTGCTTATTTATCCAGGTGGAACGGGAATGACATTTTCTTCTTTGTGAGAGCAACGAGTAATTTTAAATCTGTTTAAACAAGTATTAGGGAGGTATTGAGATGATAGCAGGGAGATTACATGGTCACCAAGTACCGTCAGGAGAACCGGGCCTACGCAAATTTCTCATATCTACAACAGAGCTCTTCAGAACACTTAGAAATAAATATATTTTCAAGCTATATTTTTCGCCTTTCATAAAATTGGATGTTCACAGAAAGAACCAGGTTAGACATTCCTCCTCGTGTGAGGGCTGTGCCCATGGAGCAGTAACCCCTGTTTCACCCAAGAGCAGGTGCTGCCCTCCCGCCTCGCAGGGCTGAGGCAACGGGCTGTTTAGGCGGTGGCGCAGAGCAGTGCCATGGCAGTGTCAAACCTGAGAGGTTTTAGCTTTCCGTACTGTAAAATAAGTTTAGCTGGGGTTATCTTTTAGCAGACACTTGGAGTATGACTCAAACTTGCATTTTTGGACATTGGAAAGAACCCCTTAGCTGCTCTGCACCCAGTCCTGTCCTGCTGCATCTCACAGCTCTTGGCTTTTACTGCTGCTGTATTGACAACACAGGCACTTTCAGATTATTTATCCTGCCTGTGCTTTTTCATTTAACATCTCACAAAGTCCATTACCCTCAATGCCACTTCCAATTGGCATTTGAATTTAAGGTGAAATCTAGACCTTGTAAGAAATAGGTTATTTTGTTCTTCTTCAGATGGTTCTGTCTCTTATGCAATGTCACTTGGGCTGATTCATTTACACAACCTGACAAAAATCTCCCAATTTTTCATGAACGACTTCTCTGCGAGTGTCACACTGAATTTGCTCAGTCGAGCAATGTGTATATACCAGTGAACTGGAGAGCGAAGTGCTAAGGCTAGATAGGAAAACCATCCTAAGATGATGTTTCCTTTCCTACTTACCTCCAAAAAGGCGGCTTTTCCCCCGTTATTTCTGTTTCTGATGTCCTGTTTGTGCGTATTCCTACATTGTGTTCTCCTTACACCCCGCCTTAGGCTGATACTACATTGACCTCAGCTGGCTCTGTGAGACGGTCCTTCTGTCCATCTTATGTCCCCAGCATGTTAAATTTTCATTAAATGTTTGTTGCGACATAGGAAAAGAAGGATTAACTCTTCTGGCTATCAGTGTGAATACATTTTACACATGGATTTGATTGCAGTGGGAAGAACCTCCGTGCATCTCAACAGAGCACTAAGTCATTGGTGACTCGCTGGTTCAAGGGGCAGGATTTGGTGGCTGTTTGGCAAAGAGGCGGCAGGACGGACAGACGGTGTGTGGTGTGAGCTGTGGTTGGGCTGTGCTGGCTGGGTGAAGATCAGTCCGTCTGCAACCGGAGAAACTTCCCGAATTTCCCCGCTGTGCTTTCGTCGGCAGCCCCGCGATCCGTAGCGCTGTCTCACCGCTGTGTCACCAGGCGCCTCGTTTAGTGTGTAAGATTATTTGTTGTGATACATAATTACATGGGTTGATACTTTAGCCAGCAATTAATTAATCCTAATTGGATGTAAATTAATTAAGAACACAGTTTGTCACATTCAGTTTGCTCTTACCCAGCTCCACTCGCCCTGGAGCCAAATTGCAGCTATTGGCCCCAATCCAGGACGGCCGCACCGCTCAGTGTGGGCGGAACACTGGCCCAGTGCTCGTACAGAGTACAGCGGAGCCTTGGGGTGAACGTTACACCTGCTTGTTCTGAAGGAGTTGTAATTCTCAAGAGGTTTTCCAGGGTGTGAACAGTGATGCTGGGTGCAAGATTTCTGGGCATCGGGCACCCGGCTCTGTTCCAGCTGAGCTGCTGGACACAGAGCATCTCAGACAAAGGTCACATTTTGTTTTCCATTCAAATAGTTTTGTAAAAGTCTGCTCATATAATACATTCAAATGTAGGACAAGATTTTGTAAAATGATCTAATATCCCTGTATGACAGAGAACCTTTAATAATTTAGTCTTCAAGGGACCGTTTTCACTGATGGCAGAGCCCAGCATTGATTTGACCTTTTCTTACTCTTCATCCAGGAGCTCATCTCCAGAGGCTGTTCTTGAAGTGGTTAGTAGGTATCTATTCTTATTTAATCTGTCTTCTAGATCAAGGCTCCTCAGAAGAAATTTTCCGTGTTAGTTGTGAGATATTAAAAAATAAAGCAAGAAATCCAACTTTAAGAATGTAGATTTTCCAGCCAAGCCTGAAAATCAGCTCCACTTGTGTGCATTTCCAAAATATATCACTGCAGTGCCAATCATCTAAAGCAAGAGGGGGAAAAATGTCAGCAAAATTCACTAGATGCACAGAGTCATTGAATAGATTCATGGGCAGCCTACTGTAATGGCAAGTTTGCAGGGGCTATCAAAACTCTTTATACATCAAGATAAAAAATGACAAAGAAGATGAAGAGAATGATTTGTGCTCTGAACCAGAGGCTGGTGGGGACCACTCCACCAAAGCAAGGATGTAATCTTATAAAAATATGTAGTTAACCCCACAGACTTTGTCAGACAGGTATGTCTGTAGAAGAGCCACAAATCACCACGGAGAGAATTTGATTGATCTGTAGAACTTTGAAAATGTAAATCTTTTTCATTTAAATCTACGTTGGACCATGGAACCTGGGGACACTCAGGAGAGTAACGAAACTGCCAGATAGAGCTGAAATAAATCCAAATAGCCAAACTCAATTATGAATTGTCAGGTGGAGACAACTCATCCAAATGCATTCCAACACCTGACACGTCCCCACTGTGGAGCCGGTTTGCACAGCGGAGCGTGGCGCTCTGCGCAGGATAAAGGACACGCTGTGAGCCAGTGGGAGCTGCAGTCTGGGCATCGCCCCTCGGGATAATGGGCCTGTGCGGCAGAACGTGCCGAAACCTTGAAGGGAGGAGACCACAGACCTCTGTAATCCAAAGGCGTCCCTGCAGAGGTTCAGTGTGGCAGGTGTGGTTGGTGGTGATGAAAGGGAATGTCTCTGGCCAGCACTGCTCGCAGGACAAAGGGCAAGGTGGGTCAAAAGACCAGAAGAGGCTGAAGCCAGTTCCCAGCCTGGCCCAGCCCACGTTAATCCTGGCTTTGTGAATCCCAGACTGTGCATTACTCATGCAGGACTTGAAAGCAGCTTCATATTTTGCCCTTCTTCACCTTGGTCCTTTCACTCGTTCCTGTCCTTAGTGACTCAGAGCAGTGAAATGGGAAGAAAAATGAACAACAAATGCCTTTTGGCAGGGTTTTTCTATTTTAGTGTCAGGTTGGTCCTTTGACCGTCAAACCACCACTCAGAACTGCCACCCCTTGATCAAATCACACGCTGCCTGTGATTTCACATCAAGAGACGTCTGTCCTCGCTGTGACTCCCCAGCGCTGTGAACCTGCCCTGGAAGGGCCTTCGGCTCCGAGCTCGTCAATTCAGAACTGGCAGGATTAATATGAAAACACTGGATTATTTCTCCACTTAGGATCATGCCTGGACTTAAGTGAAAACTGCAGGTTTTGACTGTCAGACTTTGTGCTTTGCAGCCCCATGGTGATCTAAAGTAATCAGGAGGAATGAACTCAAACAAGCCCATCTCACTGCACAGATCGGTGTCACTGGGAAGGGACAGAGGTCGGGATGCTAGAGTCGGAGGTGTGAGGTGTGCAGGAGTTTGGTGGTCAGCGTGAGTTTTTTTTGCCACACAGGGGCTCGTTTCCAAGGTAGTGACACTGGAATCATCTCACAGATGAGCAAAGCTTTTGCTCACTGATATCTGATTTGCTCTGTGTTTATCAGAACCGAAACAGTAATAAAATTGCTTTCATTTGCACCGGGAGGGGCTTGGTATGTAAACTGTTTTGTGGTTTAAAGGAACCTTTTTCCATTCTTCCCAGTAATGATGTCCAGAAGGGTGAAAAGCATTTGAATTGTGTAAGACATATGCCATTGTACATGACAATTCATATTTTATACAGCATTTCATAACCCCTACAGGAAAATAATGCTCAGTCTGTATTTGTTTAAGTAAGCAAGCTAGCTAAAAGATTCTAAAGGGAGTGAGGTATGGAGTTTCTTGGCGAAACGTGATTCTGTGTGTTGGTGTTCGGTTTTGGAGATCATGGTATCCTGATGTGTCAGGGAGGTGAGGTTCACCGGATTGCGGTTCACAAGTTGCCGTTTGGGTGGCACAGCTAGGACAAACGAGCCCATGCAGAAGCTCCAGTTTGCTGTAATGTCACCATCCCCCTTTTGGGACCTTGGTCCAGCTGTGGGGACGGTGCCGCCAGGCTGTCCCCTGGCATTCGGACACACGCAGCGCCTCTGTCAGGCCCAGTGCGTTTGGAAGCGCTTCGCTGCAGACAGCTCTCCTCTGGGAAGAAGAGAGTGGATAATGAACAGTCAAAAGTCACTCAGGGAAGGCGCATTTGTGCCCGACTGAGGAGCTCCGTAGATTAGATCATGAGATGCTCTTGTGTGCTGCCCCTTGCTCCTGGGACACCCTTTCTGTCCCGCTCGCTGTTCTCAGTGACGTGAGATCACACAACACGTGGCAGGTTCCAGCCCTGTTCCTGACCCGGGTGTCAGCACCGAGCAAACAGCTCTGCAAAATAAGTAGCTACTTCAGGCCAGATGTTTTTAAAGGTGTTTCTTTAGGGCTTTTTTTCTTTCTGATTCCAGCTTTTAGTCTTGTCCTGCAGGAGAACAGAAAAATAACCTTCGGATTCATCAGGCTCTCTCTTCCCTGCTGCTGCCATTGTGTGTTCCCACCTTCCCTTCTGCGCTGACGGTGAAGAGTTCCAGTGTTAAGCATGCACAGTGTTACAGGAAAAGAATGTGGTTGATTATTTGTTAGGCTGATATTGTGCAATTAGAGATGGAACCACCATTGTGGCAGGACAAACAGCATAATTCCTGCTGTCTGATCTATGCTTCATAATGAATCAGAACTTTTCCTTCCAGAAACCTACTATCTTTCAGAAATATTGAAGCAATGAAACTAATCAAAAGAAGATTGCCAAGGTTTACAGAATATTCCCATATTTCATAGTGCAGAAGTCCTTGGAAATGCTACAGAGACTGTTAAAGTTAAATTTCCGTAGTACTAAAGTACACATCAAAGAGCAGACGCTCAACACAGTGTCAGAAACGGTGAAAGTGTTCTGTAAATCACTGCCTGTAATTCGCTTTTTAACAAGGTGCTGTGCGCGCTCTCGGGGAAGGAGCTGTGAATGGGGTCATTTCTGACTGAGGGAGGAATCTGTATTGACGTTTGGGATGGCACTCTGTACAAAGCTGAGATATGATGGCGATCTGAATTAGGGAAAAATGAAAAAGAAGCTGTGAAAATGACTTAGGCTGTGAACTTTTTGGGGAAAAGTATGTACTTTTATTGCATAATTGGACACGATCCCATTTACAGAAGTATTAAGCTTCAAAAACGTGCAAAGTATGTTTTTAACTCTCCTAAGGCTTGTGGCATAATCACAGAGACTGAGCAAACACCATTTAAAACGTTACATCAATTAGGAGTTACTGCTCTTTACCTGATGTGCAGTAGCCGATAGTGCATTCCTGGTTCTGTGCAAACACCAAGTACAGTGGAGTCACAGAAACCCTCTTTCTGGCTTTGTTTTGTGGTCACAAGGCGTTAGAGCCATGTGCGCACACCCAGTTCGTGTCTTTGTGTTGAGCGATAGTGCCGTCTGGAAGCACAATGTGATTTGTTTGGATTCACTTCTAAAATAGGAATTCAACACATTTCGTAGCTTTTTGGGCCATTAGAGAATCCCGTGATGGGACTGTGGTCTTCAGAGGACTGATCAAATCAGATACTCGACCAGCGTCACCAGGGTGGTAGGTCCCAAAAGCTCCTTTGTAAATCTCATCTGCTTCTACCAAAACCAAAGCCAATATATTTGCTTCAGAGCTGGACAGGAAAGAGCTGCAAAGGCAGAGCCGGGAGGTTGTCGCGGCCCCCGAGAGGTGTTGGGAAGGCGCGGATTTAGAAGCAGAGAGCAATGAGAAGAAAATGCTTTTCCTTACAAGTAGAGCTTGCTATAAAGTTTCCTGTTTATTTCTTTTTTTGCTCCTCTGTTGGAGGATGAAGTGCTGCAGGTGGAGAACAAAGACACACCCCATTAAAATTATCCTGCTTATAAAAAACCCAAATGCTGATGTTGTTACCTGCCTGTTGTAATTACCTTGCTTATAAAACCAGATGCTGATGTTAAGCATTACAGCTCTCAGTGTCTGGCGCAAGGAGAGGTTATCTGTTGTGCCTGTTTAATCGCCCCAGAAATTTGAGTGGCAAAAGGGACTGATGCAATCAGATTTAGAGTCTAACTTGCACTCTCATCCAAACGAACCAGCTTTCAGCAGATGGATGACAATATGTGCAGGAGACAGGAAGAATAAAGCAACTGGATAAAATGAAGATCAAATGTTGCGAAACCTATTTGGGTGAAACTTAACATCTGCCAGCAAAGGCTGCCTAAGGAATCAAAGTGCAGAATTGGAGGTAATT
This sequence comes from Nesoenas mayeri, assembly GCF_963082525.1. Classification (NCBI taxonomy): domain Eukaryota; kingdom Metazoa; phylum Chordata; class Aves; order Columbiformes; family Columbidae; genus Nesoenas; species Nesoenas mayeri. The sequence continues at coordinate 7,219,591 of NC_137571.1, forward strand.
AGGAGAATGCAGGACAAAATTCAGGCCCTGGAGGTCGTCAGAGAAGTTCTCTCGGTTGCGGAACACCTCCCGGGGAGGCACGGCCGCCGAAATCCGGGTGCCTGGAGCACCGCTGAGCCCGTGAAGAGGAGAGAGAAGGTGCCCAAGAGCCTGATTATCCCTGGTTCCACCGCAGTTCGGTGACACGCACCCGATAGCCACGGCCCTCAGGAGACCTGCCCGTGTTTGTCCTTCTCTCACCTTGGAAATTCAGAGGACATCAATCTTCCCCACCTCTTCTCCTGGCACCTTTGATAGCCAGGGTAGCTTGTGCTTTTTCCAAGCATTGTAGATCCCAGCGTGGAGATAGAGAAGTGTCTGAGGGCTGGAGCCTCCACTGAGAGATCACTCAGAGAATGAACAGGAATAGGGAACTGGAAGTTAATTAATGATTCCTGCAATTGATTGACACTCACTTTCCAACGTTTCTTTTGTTCTTGCTATTGCCCAGCTGAGCTGTCTCAGTCAAATTGTGTTCTTAAGATTATTACTTGGACTGCAATTGAAGCTGCTGAAGCTTGGGAAATCCTGCTTGCCAAGTGCTTGTTTTATTTAAAGGAAGGAGAAAAAGAATGACAAGAAAAGAAGAAGAAAAAACCTTATGAGCTTAAAGGAAGCTTTTAAAGGAAGCTTTAGTGAAACGATGCGGAGAACAAAGGGAGGAGAAAATTGGAATTGGGAGGTATATGGAAGTCTTTTTTATCAGGATTATCAGGACTCTGCTGAAGGTTTCACACGTGCCTATGGTGTTTTCAGGGAGACAGAATTCCTCACTGTTGCAGACCTCAGTCTGTGTCTTTGCTGTTACTGCAGTCCCAGCATGACTGGGTATTGTAGGAGCCATAGGTTTGTATCCTGTCTCATCTTTCCTTCCCTGGGTTATTGCTCGGTGCCATACTCATCTAGAACAGCTGTTCCTAAAGCACTTTTCTTAGGAATTCCAGGCATATGTATTTGAAAAAATGATCTGAAGTCTTCAGCTTAGTAACATCCTGACCTTGCTGAGGACATCGCGTTATGTCTGACCCTTGTTTAAGTTGCTTTATGCTTAATTCCCAGTTGCAAGAGGGGCCAGCAACCCCCACTCAGCCGCTCTGGCCTGCTTGGGTTGCACACTCCTTGGTGTAAGGTGCTTGTTTGTGGACACACGGCCCCTCTCACCGCGGGGACCTGAGCTGACGTGGGTCGCGGATACACCAGCCTGCAGTAATAACCAGCACATGACGGCCGGACGCCGTGTCGGACCCGCTTCTGCTCAGAGGAGAGACATGTGGGCGGCTGGGAGAGGACGCCACCGTGACCACAACTGACTTCAGCTCAGCTGTCCTCTTAATTGCCACTATTATTAGGAAAATCGAGTCCTTCCCAACGTCTTGCAGTCCCTGCAGGAGGAGGAGATCGGTCTGCGTTGTCTGCCGCTGTCCTGGGCCATCTGACAGGGGGTCTCAAAGGTGCAAAGTGCTTCTGAGACCCCCCTGCGCTGCCCCAGTGAACCTGCAGCTAAACAGCACTGTGGTATTTTACAAATTGTGTTTAGCTTTTAATGATTTGCTATAACATGCTTGATTAAAAACCTGCCTAAGTTCCAAACCTAATGAACCTTAAACTTTCACATTAGATACATTAATTACAGTGGTCCCAGTGGCATGCTAGCACGGGAGAGTTATCCTGCCACATTAATATGAAAATGAAGGGTTGCTGTAAGAACTAAATTAAAAAAATAGATAAATAATAAGACTCTATTGCTAAAGCTGTTGTGCCTCTGAATTAAGTTACTGTCTTTTGTTTTTTCTTTTTAATTAATCAGATGGCTGCAGCAGTAACGGTGTTCCCAAAGGCATTGCTTAAAAAGCCAGGGGCTGATGGGAAGCAACAGAAATAACCGATGACTTTGCCATTGGTGCTTAGGTGCCATAGCAGTGATGAACGTGAGCTGGAAAGATAGATCAATTTGCTATTCATTAATATTACTGTGGGGTGGTCTATTTTGATTCATGTCTTTTCGATTTATAAGGAAACACTAATTGGTGCTTACAATCGACATAATGCACAGGGATAAACACATGGATGGCTGTTGTGGGAGGATACTGTGTGTGGCACAACACCTTGGGGACTGTCACCCTGGTGAGAACTTGACACTTCCATGCCGATGGAATTATCTACAACTGGAAAGGAGGTTGGAGCATGGAGGGGTTGGTCTCTTCTCCCGAGTAACAAGTGATAGGACCAGAGGAAACGGCCTCAGGTTGCACCAGGGGAGGTTGAGGTTGGATTTCTTCCCCAAAGGGCTGTGGGGCATTGAACAGGCTGCCCAGGGCAGTGCTGGAGTCACCAGCCCTGGAGGGCTGGACATGGAGATGAGGGTCTCAGGACATGGGGGGTTATGGTTGGACTGGATGATCCTGAGGGTCTTTTCCAACTGACATGATTCTCTGATAACTGCCTGTAAACCAGATAACCCAGATTGCCGAAACTGTGCAAGTTTAAAAAAAAAAAAAAAAAGGAAAAAAAAATGTTATTGTTCTCTCAGAAGTTTCATTTTTAATTTCAACCAGACCTTCGATGATTGTTTACACTGCAGTCCCAGAAACATTTGTATTGGCACAACTGAGACAAACATTGAATAGGGTGAGATGCGGGGTAGGAAAAGCACGGTTAAAAATATTAGCAAGATAAACCGTAAATATCTGCTTAGCTGTTTGTCACACCTGCCGTTGCTGCAAAGGCTCCACCAAGGCAAATTCGGTCCTCACACGATGAATCCTGGAGTGAATTAAGAGATACTTAACATAGATGGGAAGATTCACATCCCGTCAACCCCGTATCAGCAGCTCCTGTGGGCTCCCGGCTGCCCGTCCATGCCTGGATGATCTGGGCAGAGATGTCACCCTCCCTGGGAGCTCACAGGCTCTTGCTGTCACCTGCGCTGGGGCCGGGCTGGGCCTCCCTCAGCACACCCGGCTGGGCCAGGGCTGGGCCTTCCTCAGCACACCCGGCTGGGCTGCTGCTGGGCCAGGGCTGGGCTGCTGCTGGGCCAGGGCTGGGCTGCTGCTGGGCCAGGGCTGGGCTGCTGCTGGCCCCGGGCCGTGCTGCTCGCAGGCGGCTCAGGAGCCGTCTCCTTCCACCACCACCGGGGGGGACACGCTCAGCTGGTGCCAGTGGAGCCTCCCCACTCTACGCTGCTGGAAAATCGGGTCCATGCTTTTAAAGCACATTGACTTTCACATGCACACTCTTAGTCTGTGCCTAACAAGTGATGGTGGATGTTTAGAATCCCATTACGAGTTCATTACGGCACATTCCATAGGAAATTGATTACGAATTCCACTGCAGCCAAGCAAAAGACTGTTAATTAGCTAATTACTGCCCAACATACATTCAAAAGGCTCACTCTGTTGCTTGAACTTTCACTTCATATTTCACACATTTTCTGCATTGAAATTGGGCAGCATAATGGGACGCAGATTGATCCTGAGCTCTCCCTTTCACGGAGGCTGCACAGATGCGTGGCTGCCAAGCTCATCTCCGCAGACGAGCGGGCTGGTGTCTCAGCCTTTGCTCTGACGCCTCCTTCAGCCCCTGCCAACCTCTCCTCTTTGTGCTTTGCTAGTGACAAGCGAGGAAATGAAATCTGCATTCATTTTGCTGTCTGTGGCCGCAGCTCTCCTTATTAAGCAGTTCAAATCACAGCAGCCGCTGGAACTCCTCTTGACTTTCGCCGTCACCTCCGAGGCCTCATTGCTCAGTAAGGCTGAATTCCCCCTCTGCCATGAGCACATGCTGCGCACAGGCCAGACTGAGCCCATGTACATTTGCATTGCTACTGGAGGACACTGGAGTGACAAAGGTGATGCGCAGAGTCAAAGAGGGGACGTGGAAGCATTCGTCCCTATTGAAAGGGACTGTCCTGTTGCTGTTTCCCATGTTTGAGCTGGAAACCGGAGTCTTTCTAACTAGAAACGATAATCTGGTGCTTCATTGGCAGGAAAATGACTGTCATTTCCACCAAATCCCGACTGTGTCCAAAATGCATTGTGTCAAACAGCTAACAGTGTTCTTCTGACGAAATGTGGTTTTGTCTAATGCTTAGATGATATCTGCCAGCAGAATGAATTCTGTCAAAGTCCCTCGAAGCCCTCTGTCAAATTAAAATACATTTCCCCCACCCGAAGACAGATCTCTTACTCTGATGGCAAAATTCATTTGATATGATCCCTTAAGCTTTTCTCCTGGAAAATCATTGTGTTAAAATTCTGGAGCCACTTTGCAGAGAAATGTAATTTCAACCTCTCTCCATCCTCACTGCTATTGTTAAAGAGTTTTTCTTAAAAAAATAGGCAAGAAAATTCAGGCATAATAACAACAATTTTACTTCTCAGAACAATTTATATAAAAGAAGTCATGGAAAATTACAAAGCCTTTTTCTTTATAGTCCATGTTCAGAGCAAAAGGGTTAAAGAAGAAGAAAATCTTTGTCAAATAACAGCAGCAATAAGAATGAAGTGTAAAATGTATACATGTATGAGGCTGATGCACAGAATATGCATTATTTTACAGGGGTGATGTTTAGGAGGATAACAAAGAAACACTAAATTGTTGCAAGGACAAAATGATCTTCCTTTTCCCACGCATGCAAATGCAATGAGGAGCCTCCTACAGCGTCCGCCCCCAGTCGCTCACTATTTACACCTGGTTGTCATATGGTTGTCCCGGTCAATTATTTTTCAAATAATGACTTTGGGATGCAGCTCTGGTGGTGGTGCAGTTCAGGTGCACCAGACCGTCAGTGCTTCAACCCAACGGGAACGAGAGTCCAGAGTGAAGGGGGCAGTCCATGAACTTGTTGCATGAATGTAGAACTGATGGCACCTTGTGGAGCCACTTGGGAGTGGGTTTTGAAAACAAGGTGGAGTTAAACAGAAGGAATTAGAAAACGGAAATTTAACTATAGTAGGTGTGATCTGGGAAAAATAATCCATCGGATATCTATAATTGATAACTGATAATTTGTGCAGTCCTCTGAGTAACCTAGCAAGTTTGCAGCGTAACTCTGAAAACTAATCTATAGTCCTGAGTCTCAGGTTTTGGCCTCTTAACTAAACCCGCAGGCTGCAGGGCTTGACGAGCTCTGCCTGCGACAGTCTGCGGCTTCAGGGGCCTTGGATCATCTTCAAATTCGTACGGTGGCTGAAGTCTCCCTGCTCTAGATGTAACGATTCCCTAAGCTTTGTGTGTGTATGTGTGTTTGCTTTGCCCTTTACACGGTGTGTAAACATCCTTTCTGTAATTGGGGTGGAGAGCGCACAGTTGTGTCCCCGTGGCTGTGCCGTGCATGGGAAGCTCGTGTTCTTCAGCGGGAGGGGGAACAATATACAGTTATTTAGATAAGCATGCGGTAATTGCGGATAATTGTGTTCTGTATTTGTAGATGGATCAAAATACATTATTGAAATAATCCTCTCTGCAATTTTACACCTACACATCTATCAGAGTTTAATAACTATGTTGCAGGAGCTTTGCCAATACACACATGGAGCAAAGTGTGTAGTAAAGTCAGCGTACAAATTAAAATTTCCTAATATTCAATCTGAACCTTTCCTGATGCAACTTGAGGCCATTTCCTCTGGTCCTGCTCAGGCCTGGCCTTGCACGTGGACACCTGAGACTCAGACCTCACCCTCCGTTCCTACGGGAACCAGCACAGTTCACTTGGGGGCTCATTGCGCCCCAGTGTCCACGAGGCCGTGGTGTCCAGGGCTGTGTGTAAGTTTGAAATGCCTAGGAGAAGTGGGGATAAAGAGCATTTAATGTGTCCCCAGTGTCTGCCCATGGTGCTGGGTGCCCTGTCACACGCTGGTGCTTCATCTCAGCTAGCTCGGCGTGGTGATTTATCCCCGATGGTTAATGCTTTTGTTCCACTTTATAGGACACGCTTCTAATAAGCCATGTAAATCCAGGGAGCCAGGATTTGGAGGGACTTAGAACTGAAAGAAAGGGCTTGTCAGTTTAGCCACTTTTTTTTTTCCCTTTTTTCCTCCCTGCATCCCATTCTATTACAGCAATAATTAGGATGACAGGAGAAATGGCCTGAATCTATTTGAATGACTCTATCCTGAGCAGCAGTCACCACTGTTCCCATCTGATGCTTCACAGGCTTTGTAAAAAACGTTCTTAACTCTGACAGTCACTTCAGGAAAGAGGACAAATCTCAAATAACTCTGTCAATTGCCGTTTTTCTTACACCAAGTTATCTTCTCGTCTTTTTACTCCTAATCAGCTGTGTGGCGGTTGGGATTATATGTGAGAACCCAAGCTCGGGGGTCACAGTGAAGGCACAAAGGCACTAATGGTGTTGCTGTCAGCAGCAGCTGGGCAGATGAGCTGGAGGGTGTTCTGAAAGCAATGGGGGAAAAGCCGTGTGACCTCCCTGGAGAAACAAGGGGCTCAGCTCCAGAAGCGCTGGTCTCTGTGGCCTCTAAAGGGCGCTAGGACCCGGCATGCATCATTTCTGCCTGGGCTCCCCGGCCTCAGCGCCCTGCCCAAGCGCTTTGGTTTGGCTCTTCTTCTTCTGGCCTATCTTTGGGATACAGCTGCGACAACTTGTGTGTTCTGTGAGTCCCTTTAGCTCATAAACAACATTTACATCTCTCACAAGGTGACCTCTCAACTACGTTAAAGCTGATTTTTTTTCCATTTGTCTTGATGATAGAAATTTCGACTTAGAGGTTCCAGGTGCGAGGACAGTAAAGTCACAGCATGAACAAGTTCCACTCCTCAGTATGCTGAAGCTGGATTCAAAACAAATGTATTTGGTTTGAACCAGGACAGCTATCAGAGCCATGCAATGCTGCAGGAAGCTGTAAATTATCATGGTTTTCAGCGTCTCAGATGGGCAAAGATCAAAATATTGGATCAGATCAAAAGTTTCTCTGGTTCTCTCGGGTCCGGGCTCTGACTGCTCTTGCAGAGGTGGAGTTGTCAGGGATGATACAGGATCAGACGCTGAAGAACTGGTATTTCTGTCTTCACCTTCGGCCCTTGAAGAACTTTATCCCAGCTCGGGGTAGGCTGTTCATTAGCGCCCATAACAGACGTGCTGCTCCTGCCCAAGTCAGCGCATTATGTGGCAATTACTTACTGTGTATTTCTCCTCCCTTTATATATAATCTCATTTTAATGCACGTGTCACAGTTTTAATAAACTGGAGTTCAAAGGATGAGCAATTATACAAATCTTTCATTTCACACATGAAAAGCATCATTTTAAAGTTGTCAGCAAAAAAAAAAGGCATGTCTTTGATTCAGTTCTCAGTGCAATTACCTAATGTCTGTTGTGGGTTTCAGCAAAGCAGAACTCGAGCTGCTGTAAATCCGCAGAGCGCCTTTGATTTCAGTGTTCTACACCAGTTGAGAGTTGGGCTTCCAAGGTGGATTACTGCGACTTGCTAGATAAGAAATGAGGTTGGAGTTTATCCGCAGCCAAAATGAGAACAGTGATGGTTGCTGCCCTTGTGTGATTCGGTTCAGGGCAGTTTTTATTCTTTCTGAGCATTTTGTTTACGCTCAAGAAGAAAAAAAGAGATGTAGGCAAGAGATTGTACATCAAAAGATGAAAAGGTGAGAGATTTGATTCTCTAGGACTCCGTGATTTCTCTGTCTGTTCCCAAGCTTGTAAAATGAGGCAAAAGTACTCTTAATGCAAGAATCGATTTTTAAGCAGCAGATTGTACAAGTCCTGTCCTTGGTTCTACCAGTTGCTTTCATTGCCATTCGCATTAGAAACGATGCAGGACTGTAAAGTTTCTTTCCAAGTGTCTGGAGCAATTGCCAGGACTTTGTGTCACCCTCCTCGGCCTCCTTGGAGCAGAAGGAGGTGACACTGTGGGGAACAGAATCACGGGAGCGTTCAAGACTTCACCAGGAGATTGGCTAGAACTGCAGTATTGAAGACTTGTGAAGACGTGGCCCTGTGGAGCTCACTCTGTCAGCGTTTGCCGAGTGCTTTGGGATGCTCAGATGAGCGGTGGCGGCGGAGGTGCGGAGCATCACACATGTGTTGCTGTCTGGGGTTCCCCGGGGGTGAAATCCACCGTGCGGGCGTCCTCTCAAAGGCAATTTTGTGAAATTCCCATCCACGCCAGGGGAAAGCATCCTCAGCCTTTGGACTGCAGGGCAGGGAACAGCCGACTTCCCAGAGGCTGCAGTGCCATTGCAGTATTTTTGCTGATAGCACGTGTTTTGGACAGAGCGTTTCTCTGGCTGTGGGGGTGGCTGTTGCTGGAGGGCTTTGCTGTAGCCGGGTGCCAGCGGCTGCGGGACAGCGGGCAGGGGGAGCATGACCGTGCTCTGTGTGTCACAGTGCAACGTCTTGTGTAGCCCTCAGTAAAGAGTGAATGTGCTGAACAGCTCTGCTCGCACGATCCCCCTCTAATAAGCATCATGGCTGATCCTAGAATGCTCCTCCTCTCCTTATTTGTTTAAGTAAAGGATGCTACCGTGGAGGAATAATTTTCATAAAAACATTCTGGGGAAAAGGCAAAAAAACCCCAAACCCGCAAATACTCTGCAGAACCTTTTGCATTCACCCAAAGAAACGATATTTCAAATTATGCAAAATGATTAGAACCTAATTCTGCATTAAGGGAAATTACTGCCCAATACAGAAAATTGGAGGTGGTGGCACTGATACGGAATTACAAAACGAGAGAATGCTGCGTGCAGTTCAGTGCTTTGAACTCTCCTGTTGCTCTGTTATTTTCTGTTTCTCTTTCTTTGTCCCCACATAGACGTGGACAGCGCTGGCTGGGGGCACGTTCTGCCAGCTCCTGCTGTGTTCGCTGTGACACCCGCCTGGCCACTGGGAGATAAAGGTGGGACAGACAAGCCTGTGAGAGACACACAGGTTCGTGCGGCACCGTAAATCACGGCGCACTGGACCGTGTGCCTGTTTTCCTCTCCCCAGGCCAAAAGATAACGGATTTACGTCTCTAACGTCATCAGCTGTTCTTTCTCCTCTCCTTCACACCATCTCCTTAATTCTTGTATTTATCGATGGCTGTGCTAACACAGATATACTCTGGTTTTTGAACTGTGTGGATGGTTGGATGGCACTTAAATCAATACCGTGCGGCAGTTTTATTTTCCCAGCCTTAGACACAATCTGTCCATTGTGCTAACGCTGTTTGTGACTTAAATGAATGCAAGAATTTATGGGTGCATCTTGAAAGTGCTGCTTCCTTTAATCATGCCAGATAAAGACATTCCTGCCTTATGCAAAGCAGGAGTGTCATCTTGTTAATGGGAAGATACTTAGCAGATGCAAGCTGCATGAATCCTTCGTTTCAATGACTGCATTTACAGCCCTTATCGGACAAAGGAAACTGTGCACTAGCAAGAAATAAAGGATGCCAGAAGGAATAGAAGATATCCTCCATTGGGTGCACTCTGGCAGGATGAGGGTAATTTTCGTGGTCTGTAATGTAACAGTGAAATATTTTGTTTTTCTGCCGTCACTCCCTTTGCTGCCGCAGCCTGTGACCTGGTAGTGAAGCCACAGCATCAGAGGCTGCGAAGATCGCCGTGCCAGCCGCCCCCTCAATAAGTACTGAGCATGCTGTGGGGATTGCAGCTGGTGTGTGAACATCAGCTCCGTGGCCAAGAGGTTTGCAAGATGTGCAGATCTTCTAAGCTGTGTCAGGAGGGAAGTGTCCTTAGCGTCGGTTACTCTCTCGTGAGCTGCAGATCTCCTGCGCCGAGACAGAGCAGAGGAGCTGGAGAGCACCTTCCTGCCCACGAGGTTCTAACAGCGCATCAGCAGGGAGGTGCTGACTGTATGAACAGCCCACCCTCTCCTGGGGAATTACTCTTTCAACAGTGTCCCATGTTATTTTCTACAAGCCAGAAGAGAGGCTGTTTACAACATGTGAGTAGTGTTGGAAGGAACGTACAAATTCACAATTTACAAAAGAACCCACATTCTGAAATGTTCTGATGATGTTTTTCCTTAAAGGGAAGAAATGAAAGATACCTCAGGTGGAACAGTCTAGAGCCATTCAAGTAATACCGTGGTATATCCAACAGTAGACCCACGGCTACAGATAATTTATGAAATACCTAAGGATAAAAAATAGTCTATCAGGATGAGTGCAGAATGTAAACAGTCATTAGGATATAGTCACCATTGTGCTGTCTGATCTCCAGATGAGCCACTTTAAAAGCACTGAGCCTATAATCTTCCAGGAAACCAAAAGCTCATTTAAATATTAATACCAGGATCCACTGAGAGCAGTTCAAACAATATCCGTCCCAGCCAAAAAGAGGCTCACTCATCCAACGCAAAAGAATGAAGTTTCGCAAAGCTACATGAGAATTAAATCCGCGATGCAGCATGTGTTCTGCTTGACAAGTGATAATTAACTGCTGCCAATATAATTTTAGTTTTGATGCAAACTTGTTTTTCATTAAGAGCTAATCAGGGAACATTTGCACGGCCGGGCCGTTCCTCGTTCGGTGACTCTTCCGACACGTTTGCCTCCTGCTGGACACGGATCCCACAGGGACATCAGGGGCAGATCTGCCTCCCAGTGACACTGGAGCCTTTTCACCGTCTCCAAGGGCTTTGAGTCTGACCGACACAGTGCCCCAGGCAGTGCTCTTAATAAGGAAGCGCTTGGTCAACCATACTGGTTTTTAGAAAATGCAAGCTGAGGGACGCAAGAGAACTCCTAAGGCAGCGCTTCTGAGAGAGGGAGGTCCTGCGCTTTCCAGGAGTGGTCATGAGGATCTTGTTTTAGGGTGGATCGATGCTTGTTTCAGAGCATTGTACCGCAGTGTAGTGTGGGCGAAATAAGGAAGAAGGAAATAATCTGAATTCCCTTTGAGAGGCTGGGCTGCATCTTGGCATGACAAGGTCAGCATTCAACACATAGGTCAGAGCTGCAGCATCCAGAGAGGAGAGCAGCCATCCCAGAGACCGGGGCTCACATGGCTGCAGGGGCTGTTCTCCCATTCCTGAGCTCCAATGCGTAACTTGTGCTGGGATGGAGACCTTCCCTAGTCCGCGTGCCTCAGGGTGAGGAGCTGCTGAGGAGGGGAAGGGGCACTGCTTCCAAATCCCGCCTCCCGCTTCTTTGTGCGGTGATAACCCGCATCAGGAGCCACCACAAACCCTGGCAGTTCAGACTACCTGATATGGTACTCCTTGCTCCATCCACAGTCTTTCTAATTCCCCCCGCCCCCAATAGTATCTCTTTCATGGATGATTTGTAATAGAAGCTTCATTATAAGATCACAGAACACTGGGGAATATGTTAATATGGTTCAGCGTGTAATCCAGAGTAATATCATTGAAAAGAATTGCATTTTTGTCTACAATTGAGGCAGCAAATAGGAGTTCCTTCTTTTTCTGTAATAATATCCATAACTGAATTAATACTTCCCTTCCTATAATCATGTGTAAATTCACCAAAATGTGCGTGCTGATTAGTGCAGATACAGGCTCGCTTTCTACAGCAAATGCACACAGGCAGGGTTTGTTAATCCTTTTGTGTATATATAGTTTGAAAAAGTGGAGCTGCTGTGAGAGTATCGATCATTGCGAGTTCCCTCACATTTGTGTGAATCAGAGAGCACTTGGAACTCCCCGCGTAACGTTGAACCTGATTTTCTCCGCAGGAGCAGGCGGCTGGGGGCTGACGGGCCGTGCTGAGCGGCGTCCCAGCCCCTGCTCCACCTCACTGCTGCTTTGCAGGCTGGATCTGCCCCAGCAAAAACCCTGGACCGGTACTTAAAACAATGGCAGACAAGGAGATATGATAAAGATGAAGTCGTGCTCTCCTTCCTCAGTCTGTTGTGTGTTAAATTTAAGATATGCACCCGTTCCTGTGGCCGTGGTGAGCCTGAGGATGGTAAACGAGCCCACGCTGAGCTCTGTACAGCCAGCCAGGCTGCTATCGATTGGGTCGGCTCTGCGACTAGAGAGGGAACGTAACTCTTGTCTAGAAATGATGAAACACTTGGAGGTTCTCGGCTGGAAAGCGTCCAAGAGAGACTAAAAGGTTTATTTGGCTTCTTGTTTTTGGTACCAGAATTTCCACTTCTCCTTCCTAAACTGCTCCTCCTCTCTCTAATGCAAATCCTATCAATCCACAAACTGTCCAAACCAACATTCATGTATTTCTTTCATATTGATTCATCTCTGATACTGTAAGAACTGCAGTGATATATCAGGCGATCAGGGAAGACTTTATTCTGTCCTTGCTCTAAAAAAGCAGAAGTGTGTTTGAAATTTCTCATATTCTGTGGAAAAAACAGTTTGAATTGTGAGCCAAAGATGCTCACTTGACAGATGGATTCCTGGCTACGTTGCAGTGTTTGAAATGCGTTCAGACTCACCGGATTGTATCCTTTTGACTAACAGGTTCCCGCTTAGATGCCTTGGGACCAAGAGATATGGAACTTGATATTTAAGGTTCGCTGGGCAGAAACAAACCTGCATAAATCTAATTAGCAACAGGCAGGTAATGCTGACAGCAGAGTCTCCAGCAATTGCAGGGAGCTTGTTTACTGAAAGTTGCACTGCATGGTGTAAAAGACAAGACAAGACTTTTGCTGGGGCAGGTTGGGACAGCCTGGTGAGCGCTGGCGTGGGCCTGCTCTGCGCAGGATGTGTGCTGCTGGGCTGTGCGGTACAGGAGCTGCAGGAGTGTCCCTGGCAGCACTGCGCTCCAGCTGCTCCCTTGCCAGGCTGCTCTGCTGGCCGCACGGGGCATTCCTGCAAACGGGGCTGGGACAGGGGCGCCTTCAGTGCCAAATGCCCCAGTCTGCCATAGCAATCCGCCAGATTTTATCATCTGATCTCTTCGTAGTGTTAAGAATTAGTGTTAGGGGAACAGCCTTTTCCGTCTGTTGCCTGTAATGAAAATCAAAGGGAGTTTGTGCATGGGCACATCATCTGCATTTCCTGTAGCCAGGAAGGGGACACAGTGACTCCTGTGACCAGAAGAAGTTCAGAGGTATCCCTGTACATTACTGATATCCCGTTTTCTTGGTTTGGGGAAGGTTCGGGAAAAAAACCCCCGTTGCCAATACCTAAGTCTGGATCCATTCAATGCATCATCTGAATCCCTCCGACTTCTGAGAGCTCTTGTAATGGTGTTAGTTTTACTTAGGTCAGACGTTTCCTGAGGTTGGGAGAGAAGCATTAGAGGACGAAGATAGGCACTGACTGCAAGAAGTGAGATGTGCGGGCAAGGAGAATGTGTTTGATCTTTCTCCGTACTGTCAGCAGTGATTGCCTTTACTTGGATCAGCCCAAGCATACATCACAACCCGCACAGAGGAGTTTGTTAGATTTATTTTCTTAGCTTGCTTGTTCAAGCCTGTTATTAATCCCTTCGTCATTTCAACTCACTGGAAGAAAACATACCTTCTTAAAGACTTTTTAGGCTGAAAATAAATGCCTCATTATGTTAAACATATTAACCTGAAAACAGTATTTATGTCAAATAGACTAATGAATGCCATTATGGGAAACTCAGAATGGAACCTGCAGGAGCTGGCGTGGTGGTTTGGTGCCCTCGTAACACCCACATCCCACACAGCGACAGGGCGCTGGGGGCGGTGAGCAAGCCCCTGAGCGGTGCCTTCTCCACATGCGGTTATTTTGCAGGCGGCTCTGCTGAAAGCATCTGCAGGCGCAGGCGCAGGCGCCTTGCATGCCGGGACAGCTTTCCACACGGACCAGCAGCTGCACATTGGCCCCACTCTCTTCTGGGTGATAGGGAGAACCACCTTGTCATTTGTAAAAGCACTTTTGCTGGTTTTGCCCTTCCTGAAGCATAAAAGCCTTCATGAGAAAGGGTGTTTCTCACTAGCACATATCCTTGCATTACACTTCCAAGCCCACCAGCCCTCTGAGACATGCGTTCAGACATCCACGTGCAAATGCTGTTACCACCTGTTGTCCTGTGATCCTTCCAGTCATGCACAGAATGCACAAGCTACATTAAAACTGCCTTTATAGAATCATAGAATAATTTCAGTTGGGAGAGACCCTCAAATCACGGAGTCCAACCATAACCCAGCCTGTCCCTGCCCCATGTCCTGAGACCCTCATGTCCGTCTTTCCAACCCTCCAGGGCTGGTGACTCCAGCACTGCCCTGGGCAGCCTGTTCCAATGCCCCACAGCCCTTTGGGGAAGAAATTGTTCCTAAATCCAACCTCAACCTCCCCTGGCGCAACTTGAGGCCGTTTCCTCTGCTCCTGGCGCTTGTTCCTTGGAGCAGAGCATAGCTAGTCATATTTTTTAAGAGTTTGAGGAGCAAAGACAAATGCAGTTGTGTTTTCCAGAGGTCAAGGTCATCGTGTATGTCCTTGGCTGAAGTCCTAAACAGTTTCTGGATGGTGTTGGGAAGCCAGTTTCAGGGCAGGGAAAAGAGCCAGATAGGAGCCCTGGGTTAGCCGGTACACACACGATTCCCTTCCTTCCTCTGGAGCTGATGTAGCACATTAATATGCCCAACCACAGCTCCTCCGGCCCATCTTCCCTCCTTAACACTGAGCGCTTTTCTTAACCGAAGATCTGATTTAAATGCAGCTCAGAAAAGTCTCATGTAATTCACCCAAATCAAGATAGGAGTAGCCAGGAGAGGATGAAGAGAATGACAGCAACAAACTCATACTAATGAGCCATTGTCCTTAGAGGTATTAATTGAAGGCTTCTATAAAATATGCTTGAAACTTCATGCATTAACAAGTTTCATATAGGAGAAACACGAAGGTGAGTGTTGGTGAAAGGATAGGGAACATTTTAATAGGCAGACAGGCTGGCTGTGATCCTTCCCCTGCAAGGCGGGAATGACAATCTTCACTCGCCCTTCGTGTCAGAGGGTACGACCCGATAAATTAACAGTGAAGTGGGCTCTGACACCATGTTATTGAGGTCTCTAAAAACAAGCAAGGAGCCTCAAGGCGCTTCGTGCCCCCTCCAAGTGGTTCAGTCTCTGATCTTCCCCTGCCGCGGCAGAGCTCTCCTTGTAAAGCAAAGGAGTCATTAACATGCTTTGCTCTTCCGAGTCCCCGCAGAAACAAATCGACAGAGCCACTTGTCTGAACAAGCTTCAAGTGCCTGGTTTGTTTGTGTGGAAATGTGGGTAATTGGGTAGCGGCGGCGCGCTCCACGCGCAGCTCGGCCCGGCCGCACGTCCCTCGGCAGCTCCGGCTCTGCCCTGTGTGTCAGGCGGCAGGAGCCGTGAAAACCGGCCCCAAGTCAGGGACAAATTGCTGCTGGTTTGCTGAGCGGGGTGTCCGAGCAGTGAGCTGGCAGCCAGGCCTGCCCTCTTCCTTAGTGTCCTTCCTCTGGCCCGTCCGTGGAGGGGGCTGAGCCCAAACTGGGGGGGTTGGAGCAGATGGTGGGGTCACACTGACCCGTCTCTAGGGCGGCAGCAATGGAACTGGCTGATGCCGGCCGGCATGCCAGATTTGAGTGCTATCTCCAACACAGAGCAGGAGTCACCCAAATCTGTCTCCACATATCACCATATAGACATCATCATTTATCCTTATTATGCTTGCAAAGAGGCGTTTGTCCTCCTGAGGTGCTGAGCTGATAGACCCTGTGGAACTGCCTCAGGTGGCAGATGTGACCGCGTTCCACACCGAGTGACACCACTCTCAGCAGTGAGACACAGTATCGCTTTCATCCCACCGCGGTTTAATTTACCCCTCGCTCTCTATGTGATTAGCGGGTTAGTACTTGCTAATATATCTAATTTCCACAGGCTCTAGGTGATGTTTTTTAAAAAAAGAAAAAAAAATTGATCCTTCCATGCAAAATATTCTTTTGAGAAATGAAATAACTATCTCCAAGGCCTAACTGAATTACACTCTTATCAACTGAAGGGAAATAATCCACTTGAAACATGAAATAAAAGCAGAATGAAAAGCCTTTGCGAGTTGCAGTGGCAGAAGAACACAGTATGAGTCTCAAATAGCTCTGCTTTATCCATATGGAAAAATACATTTTTCTTGGAATCGTTCCCCCTTTCAGTATATAATGAAGTTTTTCAATTGCTCACCCTTGCACCTGCCTTTTAATGTAATAAAAGGGAAATAAACCCTCTATTTGCAAAAGTCCTGAGAAGAGGGTTCAGATTGTTTGGAGCTCAGCAGGACCAGCTTCTACAGATGCTGATGAGATTTCTGTTCTGTTCTGTGGGAGAACACTTGTATTCACTGAATTGTGCTTTGGGGTTTAAATTCATTCTCATTATTTGGACTTTGCAGCACAGCTATGTCGATACCCTCAGCCAAGATATTCTCGAAATCCTGCCTTTCCCCGTGCTTTCTCTTCTCCTTGTAAATAAAGCAAGCCTGAAGGAAGAAATAGGTTTATAAATAAAAGCCACAGTCCACACAGATTCCCTTATGGGGAGGTTAATTCAGGTTTCTGATTAAAGACTCTAGTTTCTGTCTTTTCCGCTCTTTCCTGCTATGGACAATCTTTTGTCCTCTGTAATGGAGCCATTGATTGCCGTCAGGTTGAATCAGCGAACGATGCTCTGTGGGGCGGACGGACAGGGAAGGTGGGTCCGGTTGGGGACCCGCGGCTGGGCAGGGCTGCCCTGCGGCAAACCTGCGAGTCACGTGGACCTCGCGGGGCCGGGACAGCCCGCGGGTGTGCGACACCCCACGGGTGTGCGACAGCAGGTGTATGACACCCCACGGGTCTGTGACAGCAGGTGTGCGACACCCCACAGGTGTGTGACAGCCCACTGATGTGCGACAGCAGGTGTGTGACACCCACGGGTGTGCGACAGCAGGTGTATGACCCCCACAGGTTCCCTGCAGCCGGTGAGCCATCCACACGCAGCCCCAGTCCCGTTCAGCTCATACACCTACAGCCCAGCTGCTTTTCTCACCACTTGTGACCCTTTTAAAATGTCTCTTTGTTTTCATTGTTTCTGCGCACTGCAAATAGGACTGCAAAGGTCTGTGTGACCCGGAGTGGGAGGTACGAACCGTCTCCTTGCTGAGCTTTCAGGATGCCAGAATCACGGCACAAATTGTGCAGGTTTTGTTCTCCAGGCAGCAAACGCGAGGGGTAAGCGGCAGTGAGCCCATCCAAGCATCATGCGAACAGGCGGTAGATCTTGAATTAACAATAACTTGCAGTGTTTATTATGCCTAGAACAAGCAAACTAAATTCACAGATAAATGAAACTAATTAAACATGCTGCTATAAAAATGAAAGCTTTCCTTGTTTGTTTAGGTTTTGTGGGTGTTTTTTGGTTTTTTTCCATCGCTTTGTTTTTCCTCTGGGTTTTGTTTTGTTCTTTTCCCGTACTGCAGCAAATCCACAAACAGATTTGAAAGTGCTGCTGTGTTCACAAGCAGGGCTGCGAACGGCAGCCTTGGCCCGGCCCGCAGCCCCGCGGGCACGGAGCATTGTCGGCGGGTATTTCAGAAGGCACCGTTCCAGGCACCCTCGTGGCCACGCGTCTTAGCCCAGCAAGGCAGGATGGGTGCAGGGATGTGTGCCCGCTGGGATTGCCTTCTGTCTTCGTTGTGACCCTGGCATGGACCAGATTGCAGGGCCTGCTGTCCGCACGGCCTCTGTGCCCTCTGGAGGAGGACTTTGTGATCCAAACCGGAGGGGAACCTCTCTCCGGGACACATGAGGATTTTATGGATGGTTGCAATGCAAAGCCAGTGAATGGCGCCGTATAAGGAAAAGCCAGGGGGTATGGGAGCACCACAGGGATTGCTGTGCAGGGAAATCAGAACAGTCTCTCAGAAATGAGGAATTGCTGCCTCGTCTTTGCACCATAAATAAATGGGAGATGCGGGAGGAGATTTGAGAAAGCTGTAAAGCCATTATGTGCTAATGGTATTAGGAGCATTCCTGACAGATGCCTTTAGGCAGCAAAGAAACATTGCTAAGGGCATTCAGCACTTCAGGACTTGGACATATTTAGGCCATTTAAAACAATCTATTTTGGCACATCTGCTGCAGATGGTCCACTAGAGAAGGCATTAGTCTGGCAGACTTGAGGAGTGGTTGTTGTTGGTTCCCTTAATTTTGTGATACATGAGCTCGGCTTAGTCCTCAGGGTGGTACCTCCCTCAACTCTGAACTG
Source organism: Nesoenas mayeri (assembly GCF_963082525.1). Classification (NCBI taxonomy): domain Eukaryota; kingdom Metazoa; phylum Chordata; class Aves; order Columbiformes; family Columbidae; genus Nesoenas; species Nesoenas mayeri. The sequence goes on from NC_137571.1 coordinate 7,237,767, forward strand.
AGCAGAAGGATGCTTACCAGCGTTTATTAACTCTCCAAGATAGAAGTGTCGTCGAGATATTGTTAATGAGTGTCACCGTGATAAATTCAACCTCCTGCCTGTGTCTGGTTTTGCAGTTCTGCCTTCAGAGCCTGGAGCTGACGAGGAATTAGACACTGAAGGTGCTGGGCTGGCTTGGGGCTCTCGGTGCCGTATCTGCTCTGTCATTTGGCTCCTGCCTGGAGGCACGAGCACAGCTCCCCGCCACGGCAGCTCAAGGCCACAGGAAGGAGCGGGCGCAGGGACCTCCTGGTCACCCCGGCCCTGCGGCGCGAGGTGGGACCCACCGACCTGCGTGGGCACGGGGGCACTGGCTGCTCTGAGAGGAGAGAGGGGATCAGCACCCTTGGTGCTTCTGGAAGCAACACGCTTTCTCTTTCAAAAGCGTGTAATGAGAGTTATCCAGAACGGATATACAGATATATACATACACATAGATATGGATATATAGCCCTTAGGTTTGAATTAGAGTTCATCTGTTAGTTAACAGGGTGGGAGGCTGAATGTGGTGGGATTTAATGCGCGTCTTCAGATAGACCTTGGTCGTTTGCTCTCCTATTTCATTTCTTCTTGTTTTCCCTGTAACCAACACGAACCAGTTTTCTCTCATTTTACGTTTTCAGTCCAAAGATCTGGACAAACTGAGAATGACATCAGCTCTGCAAGTAGAACGTGTAATTGTGTAGTGAGAGGTGATGAGAATATTTCTGGTGCTGGTGTCAGATACAGCCATTGCAGCTTACGCTGAGACTGATTCCTTAACCATTGTATAGATGAAGTGCCCCATAGGTCTTTGTGGGTAATACTGCTTGGATATATTCCACACAAACAACTGTGCGCTTCCCAGTAACCGGTATTTTCTCTCTCCGAGGGCTCCGAAGGTTGGGACAGCAACAGGTGTTGCAAATTGCATGTGTAGGAAATAATGGACGCGTGACCCCAGAAGCAGGCACCGGGAAATGCCCCAATCAGTGGCGGCTTCGGAGAGAGTCAGGAAGGAAAGAACGGGTGCAGGTGGCAGAGAGCAGGTGCTGGGTCTTGCCCCGAACCCCTCGCATCTCCGCTCCGCTGCGGCAGGCGGCGAATCCTCCCCATCTGCTCAAAGCAGAACGTTACCTCTCTGTTCTGCTGCGTGTCTCTTATGGCTTTGCATAATGCATTTCTGACTCATTTCCATATTCCTCTCCATTGTAGAGATAAACTAATAAATCTGGGAAATTCGGGAGGTGTTTTTGAAAACCCATTTGCTGACTCCAGCATTATTTAGAACTTTTTTCTTCTTTTAAGAGAGAGGCAGCAAATAATTGAACAAATGGTTTTCAAGTTCTTTCTATTTGTCATCTTTTGAAGTGAGGGTGTTTTTTTCACTTCTTTCAAAATGTTTGTGGATGCTTTCATTGACAATTATGTGAAGATACTGAAATAATCACTGAAATTTTTACATTTAATGAAAACTTAGTAATAAGTAAATGACAAAGGATAATGGGATTCTAAGTGACAACTCAAATGAAAAAATACAAAAAATTTAACATACATGCAAAAATCTATATTTTTCCCATATTTTTGGAAGCAGAGGCACTACATGTTAAGTAAAAAGAATCAATAAGCACAAATACTATTTCAGCATCTGATTATCTCATTATGTAGCCATTTCTGCAAGTGCAGAGCTGCAAAGTGCCTTCAGTTAATCATGAAAGAAATCCAAAAGACTTTTAAAAGCTTCAGGCCTAAATGAAGTCACTCTAATTGCAGGCAGAGCTGATGACTCCTCGCCCGCTCTCTCCTGGCCGCCTGCAGGGTTTGCTGCTCAGGCCGGTTCTGGCGGTCGCTGTGACCCACCGGGGCCAGCAGCGCCAGCAGGGACCGCAGCTGCGGTGGGGGGCGCGTCCGCACCTGCTGCTGCTCGCGGGTCACAAACAGGCAACGCAAAGCTGGGATTTAATTCCAAGACCTGTTTTCTGTAAATTCTGATCTTCAGCTCTGTCTCCAAGGACGGCATCTCCCACCCTGTGTCTAGCACGCTTGTCCTGCTGCCCCTCCAGCAGCTGCCTGCGAGGAACCAGCTCTGCCTGCTGTTTCTGTGGCCTTAATTCATCTGCCTTGTGCCCTCAGACAGGGGTGAACACGGGGAGTCCTGTGCAGGGACAGGAGCTGGACTCCGTGATCCTTGTGGGTCCTTCCAGCTCAGGACATTCTGTGACTCTGTTTGAACAGGAGTTTCTCTGGTTTGACAGGCGCTGGCAGGTCCTGCTGCAGGTCCCGGTGCTCTGGGGTCTGCTGAGGCTCTGCTGGACGATCTGCCGGGTCCTAGCAGTGCGCGCAGCGGCCCGGAGCATCTCAGCCACAGCTGGGCGCCTACGGTTATGGAAATCCATCAAGTCCCACTTTTCTCCACTCCCTCCTGTTTCTCAAAGTAGCAATGGTTTGGGAATTGACCACGTGTTCATCCTGCAAGGGCAGTGGGGGAGTCACCATCCCTGAGGGGCTTAAAGGGTGTTTAGACGAGGTTCTCAGGACATGGGGCAGTGCCTGAGTCAGGTTGTGGTTGGACTCAATGATCCTGAGGGTCTCTTCCAGCTGAAATGATTCTACAATCCTGTGATTCTATGATTCAAGCAACCTCTCTCACCCATCTAAAGAACCTCTTGAAGGCCCATCTGAGGACTTTCCTCTTGGATGAATTCAGAGCATTTCCTCTCAAAGGAACTCAGAGACAAGCAGAACGGAGGCAGAGGTTCTCAGCACCCGCTGGAAATATGGCCCATGTTCTCGCACTCCGAGGCGCCAGACAGGATGAATTACTGCTCAAAATGCATTAAAGCCTTTTATGTTCCGAGCGGTGGGATGGTGGGAGGCCCTGGTGCTGCTGATTGAAATTCCTGTAACCATTTTAGGGGAGGAAGCGGGTGCCAGACACATGATCATCCATATGCCCAGCTAAATCTACTCAGAATTGATTAAGTTACGCTGAAGGAGACCTAGAAATCAATCTGTTCAGGCTTGCTTGTAGGAAAATGACACACTGGAGGTGACACAACTTAATTCTATTTTCATCGCACTCTCTCATGCGAGCAAGGTGGGCATATTGCATCTCACGTGTCTTCTCCCCAGGTAATTATATTTGCAAAGATAATAAGCTTTCATAGTAATTACAGCAACATACTTTTCACCAATCGCATGCCTTTCTGGGGCATTTCGGGCAACCTGGACTTTTCTGCCAAGTAAGAGCAAAATCTAAGCAGGGGACAGTTTTTGTTCATTCCCGTTGCATGGACGGTTCGCTGCCAGCAGCACGTTGGCCATAGCACTGTTTAGTGTTCTCATAGTTGATATTTTCACTGCTATCAGCACATTGGCCATAGCACGGTTTAGAGTGTTCTAATAATTGATATTTTCTGCGATTTTTACAGTGCTGAGCATGAAAGGATCTTGACTCAGGACTGCCTGAGACAATACACTTATTGCAAGCTGATTGATGTATATGAGCTGCATTATCCAGCACCACGTCTTAAACTGGTCACAGTGAAGCCTACATTTTATTTTATTTCACCTCAGCCGCGCTGAAAACTTGTTGGTCGTGACTGGGTCCCAGCAAATCAGTGACGGTTCATCTGGAAATAGGAACCGCAGGACGGATCTCACCAGCACCGAATGTACCATGCGTGTCCGAGGAGCTGGCAGCGTTGAGTCTGGTCAGTGCCTCCTGTTGGCCCCACGTGTGTTCTGAGAGCGGCTCTGCAAAACATGGGATTTGGTGAGGCCGTACACGGTAAAAACCACGAGACAATCACTAGAACTCAACCATTTTACCCCTTCCCGAGCCATTCTGACTTCATTTGTTGAATTATCTGGTAATTCATTACAAATAAATTTCATTGGGCTTTTGGCCAATATTTTTCATCAAAAATGACACGAAGACAAACACCGTTGTTATTTGTCCAGCTGTGCAGCTACATTTACATTCTCTGCAGGCCTGAAGCCATTATCAGAGCTAAATAACACTGATAATAAGAGGGGTATCTCTCCGCTGCGGTGCATCTAATGTCAACACATGTACCTAAGCGATATCAACCCGTTTCTGTGTAGTTAACAACCCTCCACACCCACTTTTGTCGCTCTGTACTCTTCCAATTGAATGTTTTTTCAATAAGAAACCAGCCAGAGTGTTTCACACCAGCGTGCTGAATTTGATGAATTCAGATTTCAGGAGAGGAAAAGAAATAACTCGGGCAGTTTCAATAATACATCAATATCCTGTTCCCAGATTGTCAAAACAAAACATTTTTATTTGTATTTCAAGTGACTTTTTGTTTAGAAGTGTCTTTGTTCTCCAATATAAATATTCCTTTAAAAACCCATGTAAGCAGCTTGGAACATTTCTCTTTGGTAAAACAAATACCCTCATTATCCCCGAGCGCCTGTGTTTTAGCGCGCAGGACTGGCGGTTGCGTTCTCACGTTCACACTGTGCGGCAGCGGAAAACAAACGTGCTGGAAATGGAATATGTGATTGCTGCCCGTTCCGGGCAGGAGAAGCTCCGTCAGCCCTCGGCGGGGCCTGCGGTTGCACCCGCACCGTGGGAGCTCCCTGCGGATGTGCCTTTGGGTGCGGAGTTTTGAAAGGTTTACAAGATAATGGGAAACTTATAAAATATATAAACCTCAACAAATAATCCCCTTCATTCCAAATTGTAAAGAGTCTGCTCCCCTGCCCCGACACGCGCGCCCTCCCCGCGTCGTGGCGTCCCAGCTCCTGGGCACACGTAAGCCGCCGTCCTGGACTCTCATTCAATCAGATTAGACTGAGATTGAACATTTTGTGTGTGTTTTAAGGGGAAAGATTAATTGAACTTTATTATGGGTTTAATGCTCCAGTCTCAATTTGCATTTTAAAAGGCTTGATCTCATCCACTTTCAGAATACTGCTTTTCGTGTTTACCGCTTAGAATTGATTCTGTGTTTGATAGGTTATAATTAAAGTAGGCACATTAAGGATTTAATAGCGCTTCTTATTGTTAAGAAGGATTAAAGGGGTGTTGGAATTCATACTTTAAATTAATGACTTTGATTAAACGAGGGCACAAGAGGGTCATCCAGTACTGACTCCTGTTCCGACCTTGGAAAGTCACCTGGGCCCAGGACTTGCTTTCAATTACGTGAAGCTCCTCCTTAACTAAGCCTGTTTTATAGATTTGAGCTTAAATCCTCCCTATCTTGGACAGTTCTCTTCATAAAAGCTGGTGAGAGATCCCTGGTTTGTGAGGAGGGGCCTTTCCAGCCCCGTTAGAGCAGCAGTTTGGCAGGATCGAGCCCAGATTCCCAACGTTTGGAAGCTCAACTAAGTTTTTTACACTAATTAATAATCTCGCCTAACGCTGAGATGACTGGAAAGGAGATGATTTAGATCAGCTCCACAGGAAGCAGTGAAATCTTCCAACTTGAACTATATCCACCTCTTTATCTTCATTTAAAAATGTCTCATTGAAATGCTCCTGGAGTTTAAGTTCAATAACAAACATTTGTTTTCCATCACAGTTTGGGATGAAAACAAAGTATGGAAACATGAGGATTTGCCACAGAATAGGAATCCCATATTTTGCTTGGCGTTAAGCATATGGCTTCTGCTTCATACTCAGAATTTGAATTGTGAGATGAGATAGTAATGAATTAGGAGCAGGTACTCCACAGAGTGAACAGCAAATGCTCTTCTTTTACCCTTTATCCCTCTTTTGCTGCAAATCCAGAGGTGAAGAGCAAATGATGTTCAGATCATAAAGGCTTCAATGGGACCATATGGTGTGAAGCTGAGCCCTCGTTTGCTGCGCATCAGTTTCTGTGGTAAAATGAAAATCCTGCCCGGTAGAAACACTGACTCAAACAGCTTTTCAGAACTCATTGGAACCGCCTGTGGCTGAGTCACCTCTGTGCGGGGTGAGTCAGTGATTGCACTGTGCGGTCCGTCTGTCGCCGGTGCGGTCCGTCTGTCGCTGGTGCGGTCTGTCTGTCGCTGGTGCGGTCCGTCTGTCGCTGGTGCGGTCTGTCTGTCACTGGTGCGGTCCATCTGTGCGGGAACAGGGGTCTCCCTGGGGCAGAGGTGACTGACATAAAGAGGCTTTAGCTGCTCATAGGGGGTCCCCTAAAAAAGGGAAATCTTTGCTAACACCTGATCCAAGCTGTGTTTTGGGACAAAAACCCCCATGTGCTGATCCCTGAGTACTGGCTGGTCAGATTATCTCATCAGTAAAGTGCAAATGGCCAGCACTCTTGCTCGGCATCCTGGCGCAGACACACGGGAGCTGGTGGAGCGACGCTGATTTACTATCGGCTCTGGCTTCGTCTCCTTCCCTTGGAGGCTATGGGCTGGACGACCGTCTGTTCCTGTCTGCCAGTAAATAATTCAGCTCCAATAAAGGTTGTATTAAAATTTCATAGGACAGTTGCATGGTACTGCAATGCAAGGTAATAGCAGAGAATGCATTTTCTGAGATTTGTAAAGGGCGTAACATGATCCTTTATCTCTAACCAGGCTTGTTAACTCCACTGATCATTCGATCGTGATCATCTAGTTTGTGGAAGTATTATTTTGTTTCTACCTAAAAGCCCAGCTGTTTAAATTCATCAGCATTACAGGCTTTGTCCAAGTTTCAGTCACATCCTGAGGTGTTTGTAACACATCACAACTGTTTTAAGTGGAAAAAAAGTTTTTTGTAAAAAATGCACCATGCCCACCTATGTTTTAAAAGCAGAATGCTAAGCGTGGCTGTTAATTAACTTATTAAATTATGGTACTATTAATTTTTAAAAATGTATTTTCCTAGGTTTGCCACTGCTGAATGTAAATGTGTCTCTTGAGCAGAGCTGCTTAACTTTAATTTTGTACCTGCTATACCTTCAGCGTTTGTTCAGAACGCAGTCATTATTAACCTGGAGATGAAGCATGTGTTTGGAATTGCAAAGGAGAAGATTCATTTCACCGGCCTGCACCAGCCTTCCCGCTGCCCTGTGCGGGTGCTGGGTGGGCACGATGGAGGAGGTTCAAGAAAGGCAAGTGCCACCTGGCCAAGTGCACGGCTTTTGAATGGAGGGGAATTAAAGCTTGAAAGGAGACGTGTGCAGGGGCAGAAGGTGGAACAGGCAGACAGGAATCACGGGATCATTTCAGTTGGAAGAGACCCTCAAGATCACCGAGTCCACCCACAACCGCCCCTGTCCCTGCCACATGTCCTGAGACCCTCATCTCCATGTCCAGCCCTCCAGAGCTGGTGACTCCAGCACTGCCCTGGGCAGCCTGTTCAATGCCCCACAGCCCTTTGGGGAAGAAATTGTTCCTAAATCCAACCTCAACCTCCCCTGACGCAACTTGAGGCCGTTTCCTCTGCTCCTGGCGCTTGTTCCTGGGGAGCAGAGCCCGACCCCCCTGGCTCCAAGCTGCTTTCAGGCAGTTCAGAGATCAGAAGGTCTCCCCTCAGCTCCTGTTCTCCAGCTGAACCCCCAGGTCCCTCAGCCGCTCCGTCACACTTGTGCTCCAGCTCCTCACCAGCTCCATTGCCTCCTCTGCACTTTCTCTAGTGCCTCAATGTCCTTCTTATGATGAGGGGCCCAAAACGGGGCATTGCAAGGTCCCTCTTTTTGCCTCCTGGAAACAAACTTAGATCGTTTTTAGACCTTCAGCCGTGCCAGAGCACCTCCGCTTTTGACAAATCGCCCTGTTTTCTCTCCAGGTGCTGCACCTCCGCGCTGCCAGCCAGCGAGCCTGCAGCAGCGTGATCCATTGCCAGTGCCAGCTCTATAGCCATGCGGATAAAATTGGCAAGACAAAGCAAATACTTGTCAGGAGCATAAAATTGTTGACTCTGCAATTCTCTTAGACTGCTGTTCGTGAAGAGGGGAAAGAATAGCTCAGGCACCGTTTCACAGCCCCAGAGATTCATGGCTTAATGCGTAGGATCGTGAAATGGAGGTGTAGCAGACTCCGAGGAAAGACTGTGTACTGCTATACTGACAGAAGGAGAGCACGGAAAGGGAAACGCAGCACTCAGACCCGTGCAGAGCTGGGACAGGGATGTTTGTGGTTCAGTGGTAACAGCACACCAAACTTCAACTATTTCAGGCATTTAGAAAAGGAGCTGTGGAAACAGCAGCTAATCCGAGGGTGAACCTTGCGGGAAGATGTGCAGCCTGCAAGAACTTCCCTGTCTTGGAAAGGAGAGCGATGATGGGAGTGGATTCTCCTGGGCGCCTTGCAGACGAGGCGGCAGTGGGACCGTGTGGCTGAGTGCTGCGGTCCGTCCTGCGCCATCCTGCACTGCGGGGGCCGGGCTGCACAGAGGCGCCGTCACCTCGACAAAATCTAAATAGAGCTATTTCTAGTAAACCAGAGGAGAGAACAGTGACCAGGACAGCTTCTGCGGAGTCCATAAATCCGCGTGCTGATCAATGACTTCACAAGGTGCATTGCACAGGCACAGAATCCTGATTCACGAGGGGGAGCTGATGATAATGACTTCACAGGTTGTTGCTATCGGGGCATAGCCAGTCTATTTTTCTCTTTTATGACCATCCATTTTCAGGAATGCATCCATCAGGAAAAGATCCCTTCTAAACACTGGATTTATTTCGCGGTCGGCCCGTGCCGGTGCCACACAGGTGGGCTCAGTAGCCAGTGTAGAGATGAACAACAGCTTCTGTTCTTCCCCTGTGCTGGAGACGACTGGTTGAGCTCTGGACATCCCTCCGTTCATTTGAACACTCTGCTCGGCTCACAGGCTCATAAACCCCTTCCCGGTGCCTGTCCTGCCCCTGCCAAGAGCCAGCAGGGGGACTTTCTGCTGCTGGACTATGGGCTCTCCAGGATCGTTTTAGGTGACTGAACGGTAGCTGAGTTGTTTCTGATTATTCAGACGTGCCGCTGCTCTCGGTGCCATTCTTCAAATGATATCCTTGGGGATTAGGAAGAATGTTGGCATCGCTGTTGCATTCATGACTCAAAAATCCTAAAATTGCCTCTAACAAATCATGGGCTTAATTTTTATTTGATTTGTTTTTTCAGTGCTAGTTTGACATTTTTCTTCTTCACCTTCTCCTTCTAGTGTCTGGCCACCTGTGTAAATTGTTTTGCTGACCTAGGTGGGCTGTGAGAAGCTTATTGTTTGTAAAGGAAAGCTGAGGCTTCTCCGCACAGAGCAATGAGGAGCCGGGGAATGCTGATGTGTATCATCATCAGGAGACCTGTAAGAAAATAATGGTTGCTGACAGCAGTAGATTCAAGAAGATGTTTACAAGATAAATAACAGCAACAACTTTATTAGATCCATCACCTTAGAAATAAGAACAGATCTATTTTCCCACCCAGGAGATGTCACACTGTATGTCAGGTTCTCGTTTCGGGTGCACATGGCTACGTCAGCCCTGGGTTTGAGCCTCATCTCTCCTTTTTCTACCTCTCCGAGCAGGGCTGCTTGTTTCATGTGTTTGCAAGGCAGGAGGAGAACTGCTGTTATGTTCCTGTTGCTGGTTCTTGGGATGGAGCGAAGGTGAGACAGAGATGGGAAGGACACAGCCAGGAGTGCTGAAATGCGGAGCGGAGCGGGGCCCGGGACGCTCCGCCGGCCTCAGCGTTGGTACTCGCACACTAAACTCTTGGCTAATAGGTCGAGTAATTCCTCCGACTGTGCTCAAGCCAATGTTTTATTAAATCAAAGTTGTACGACAAAATGAAACCTCAGCTCAGCATGAGCCAGAACTGAATTCTCTGTTTCACAAAGATCAGAACCTCAGGCTATTTTTTAGCGTTGTTGTTGTTTCTGCTTTGAATCTACGAAGCAAAAGTCAGTGACCCGTCACCCTCCTTGTAAAAATCCCTTGCTGCTGCTCAATGCTGACATGGGACTGATTTCTCGAGGCTTCAGAATTTCTGAATCATCTTATTTTGCCTGCAGCCCACTCTTCTGCTCCCGGAAAACGTGTCAGGTAAAGGAAATTATCTCCATTGTGTGAACAGGCAAAGAAGCTGAAGCTTCTTCAAGTGTTGTAGAAATTGTTAGTTTATTTAATGCTACTACATCTTGATGAAGGCGGGTCTATACTTGTGGAGCAATAGGTATGCTGAAATATGTAGTTTTTACATAGCAAATGTGTTGTGTGTATGTTCTGTATCCGCTTTCTCTGGCACCGCTTTGCTCTCGTCCCTCAGCCACTGGAGCCTGCGGAACGTTCTGTTCCGTCCCGCTCTCCGTCTCAGCCCCTTTTCATTGACTTCATGACCACAGGATTAAAAACTCGTGAAGTTTTGTGGTCGCACTTTTCAGCCTCGCAGGGTGAGCTGAACAAGAAGCTGCTCTTGGAAGGAGAAGAACCTGGGGCGCTTTTTTGCTGTTTTTGCTAGAAAGCCTCAAAACCAGCCCGGCAGAGTCAGCAGGACACGCCGACCTTGGCCTTCAAAGAGAACGTCTCTGCAGGGTCCAGCCAGGGTGTGCGGAGGGGGCAGAGCAGGACCTCCCGGCTCCTGGTGCTGCGCTCACCGCTCATTGCGGCCTGCAGGAGAAAACCTGTGAAAGGAATCAAAGGATAACCCTCATAAATAATTTGTGGCAGCTCCTTTCAGGCCCTTCCAGGTTCGTGGGATAGCCTTAGAATCCTTCATCTTATTCAGGTTTGCCCAGTGTGTTGAGTTCTGTGTTACGTTGCTCTAAGACCAACCTCTGGAGTTGGATAGTAAAGAGAATGAAGTAAAAAAGTAAAATACAAGTTGATCTTGTGCCCAGGTAGCCAGAATATCTGAGCCTGTTCTGTCCTCAGGCGTGTTACAGATACTAATTAATCTTCGATTTGACACTAGGAGGTGAGATACTGTCACCCTTATTGCTCAGGGGGGAAAGCAGTGGGAAAAAAGTTGAAATTGAGATGGAACTGCCCGTCGTGCTGAGCGACCCCAAGGATTGCAGGCTGGACCCTGGCACCCAGAGACCTGTGGCACCCGGGGGGCTCCCTGCGCTCGCAGCCGAGGAGGCAGCAGGTCTGGGGAGACCCCAATGGGGAAGCAGGAACCGCAGCCCCCAGCTTTCCAGTGGCAGAGAAGAGAGATGTGAAAGCCATGGGCAAATCAAACTGTCCCGATCCTTAGAAGCTGAAATCCCTCCCTCTCCTGAGACTCTGAGCCTGGTGCAGCATCCAGCCCGAGTCAAAGCAGAACTGCAGCGTTCTTCTGCAGTAAAACAAACAACTGGGTATTTTCTCTGTGGCTCCAGAATGTAGCGAGCCAAGGCTGGAACACCCCATAGGCCCCGCGTGCCAGGCGCCGCAACCACCCCTCTGAAAAGCCATTTGACGCCACCATGTTCAGAGCTGAACGCTTAATTTAGTCCGAGGCCCTTCTGCAGTTTCATATTTAACTGCTTGTCTGAAATGTTTCTGTCTTGTGGCTGCTGTGGATGTATAGGTGATACAGTGAGAAACGGAGGTGTGCTGGGTGGTTATATGCTGCTGACAAATAGACACGAGGCTGTGCTGGCTCATCCAGACTCTCATGTTTATGAGATTGCGAGGGCGAGATTGAGATGCAAAGGCAAGGGGAAATATCTCTTTCTAATAGCGATCCAGGTGTCTCACGTGTAGTTCTCCAGCTGGCGAGGTGTGAGAACTGCTGGTGGCGTTAATGGATGCTGGTGCTGGGAGGCGGCCGTGCACCCGTTCCGCTTTCTGAGCGGTCCCCAAGAGCGGCTGTTGTGTCACAGACACTCATTTGTCTCTTAGGAGGAAGGACATGGGGGAGGAAGAGGAGGAGAATGTGTGGGACGCAGGTTGATTTACAGTGTGGATGGAACAGGGGCAGCCAAAGGAAGGACCAAAATAGCGTCTTTCCTAAGGCACCTGTCCACACCTGTGCTTGAGAGGCTTCCTCAATGCTTAGCCGTTAGTATTTTAATATTTAATTAAAAGCATCATCAGAATAATAACAACTGCAAGACTGGGGCGTTTCTGGCTGGCTTGGTAATAACTCTGTCCTCAGCTAATAAACTGAGGTGCTGAATATTCCACCATCGCCTGTTAGGATTTATTTTGTCTATGATATGGTTATTGCATCCCATAAACAAGAAGCATCCTCAAGTTACCATTATAATAAAACTGTTACAATGCACTACTTTTTATATAGGAATTACGGAATGTGCTTTTGCATGACTGAAAATTTATGTATTTACTTCACAGGTTTATAGGCAGGCCTTTTGCTGGTGTTTTCAAGTGCAAAACTACCGCACTTTGGGTGTGCGAACACGTGTTGCTGCGCCGCGGTGTCCTGTCCTGGCAGATGAATGAAGTATAAGCCGTACCGTTAACTGGGTATTTTGAGATCCTCCAGGGAGAAAGCCTTGGTTTAAATATAATGGAGGTGATTATTATTATTTCCTGGATGAGCAGATTTCCTCCGTCCGAGCTCCTATCCTTCCAGTGAGGAAGAGCAGAGGAAGAGTGGGACGTGTCCTGTGAGTGACAGAGTTTGGGCGCCTGGGTACGTTGAATTGTTGGTGCTCTTTGCAGGCCGGGTGCCGATGCTGTACCCGTGACGAGCACAGCGGCTTAATTGCCCCTTTTGGTGAAGGCAGCTGGGAAAGGGTGCAGGCAGAGGGGAAGGAGCACTGTGTGCTGATGTAAAAAAGAGTTATAATATCTGAGCTCAGAATGAAGTTCACGGGGGTGCCCCCGTCAGCGCAGCATCAGTGATTCCTCTGCCGGCCGCTGATGAGACAGGAATAACAGTCTCAGCATCTTTCATCTGCACCAGGTGATTATTTTGCAGAGAAGTGCTCTGGAGGGAGAGCAGATTTCCGTGTGCTGGCGGAGGAGAGAGCGTGCGAGCAGCCAGAGCCTGATTTGCATTAACCTTTCCACCCGGGACTGCTTGAGTGACATTTTCTGAGCAACCGCAACTTACAGGGAGCTCAGAAGTGGTTAGAGAGGAAAATTGCGCCGAGCAAACAGGAAATCAAAGAGGGTCAAAGAGAGTTGCAAATGGGAAGGAATTGTCTGGAAGGGCGCCCCGGGGAAGTAATTAGACCGAAACTTGTGGGTGGGATAGAGCTGATGGCGTTATTTCTTTTTGTGAACAGCCTCAATTGTTTGATCCCAGCCCTGGCACTGCCGGTGTGCATACAGTGCATACAGGTACTTGGGGCCGAGAGAGTGCACTGCTATTCAAATTGTCTTCCAAGGTAAAACAGTATTATAAATTTCCTTTGAAGTTTGACACAATGCTCCCCCCTCCTTTTTTTTTAGTATAAAGTTGGCCAAGAAAAGCAGTACAGCCTGATGGTGAGACATCCATTGGTGGTCTAGACTGTATTCCCAGTTCTGAAATTACTGTTGAGTGATTCTTATTGAAATTAACTCGTTTCTCCTCACACTTATTACCTTCGTCAAGTCTATGGGCAGCTCTTAAAAAGCCTTTGGTGTCTGAATGCAAACGACAGAAGCCCAGGGGGAGCGGCTGGAGCAGCAGGAGGTTGCGCTGCTGTTCAGAGGGACCGCGCCGGGCTGGGGAGACGGACACAGAGGCACCTCGGGGAGGTAACAGAGGGGATCTTCTTAGGCCGTTTGCGATCCTCATGCTTGACTATGAAGCGAACATGGGAGAGGTGCGATCAGATGAACAGCCCTCAGAAAACAAGGCCAGGTGAGTCTGTGTGTCCCGATGCGGCAGCGGGACGCGGCCACACTCCGCTCGCTTCTGGGAGGCGGCGGGAGGGCCCGCGCTGCAGATGAATCGCGGTGGGCTGATACCGCCACAAATCAGCGGCGCCACGCTCTCAGCGCCAGCGCTGTGATGAAGAGCTCCAAACTGATTTATCACAGGGTGATCCATCTCGCCTCCCTTACTTTGCGGCACGTAAATCACCGCGGCCGTTGGACGGGACGCGCTGCTGCGGCGTTCGGAGTCACGTCCGCCACTACCATCTGCGAACGTATGAACAGTCCTCTAAGATGTACAACTTCACCTGCCCATATATATAAAACCATGTCCCCTTTGAGGGCGGATTCCCCTGCGCTGAATTAGATATTTATTATTTAGGTGCGTAAACATGAGCTAATGACCGTGACCTTGCGTAGCCAGGCAGCCACCTCAGCTGAGTCTAAACAAGTTCCCTCTGAAGACACAGCCGACTCCAGAGCAGCGAGCGGAAGCGTAGGCATGTTCCCGTGGGACGACTAAAATGAGAGGAGATTCATTTTCATTATTTTCGAAATGCTTTGCTTGGACTTCACTTGTGATGTTCTACCAGAGCTTTTCAAGGAGAGTGAAAACCCACCCAAGGGCTGCGACATCTGCTAAAGGGTGGGTGAGTAATGATTTAATTACCGCCAGTGCACAGTCTGTACAGCGAAGGCAGCACTGGGAGGAGGTTGCCAGCTGCCTACTTCTGCGCCCCAATTAATAAAGGGTAAATGGTACTGAGACAGATGCTGCCGTTCCGTGGGTTAGTCCTTGGAAGCTGGTGTTCCTTGTTTCTTTGGTAGTGGCTCGGGGACCCAGCCCGTCTGTCAGCAGCGACTGTCCCAGAAGATAATCCAACTGTTGCTGCAGAGACTCCTGAACTTTTAAAGGTGCACAAACGTGTTGTGCCGTCAACAAGCACATCTATCACTGCGGTTACAGCACAGTGTGACGTGATTCATGTCAGTTCTCATTAATTTGAACAAAATTAAGCTTTGAAAACATTAGGGAAAAATATTAATCAAATAATCATTTGAAAATGTGCCGCAAAATAAATCTAAAGCATTTTCTGACTAATGTTGTTTGACCAGTTTGAGTGATCACCTGCAGATTTGCAGATCACAGTAATGATTAGCGACTCGAGGAGGAGGCGGTGAGCGCAATCAGCGTGGCCGAGGGGCAGCAGCAGTAACGAGGGCTCGTGTGTCCCTGACGTGTCTGGTGTGCGGATGGTGGGACGCAGTGCCATTAACTGCTGGGACAGCAGGCACAGACCTGGGGGTGACTGGGATGGGGAAGGACCAGCCTGCTTACTCGAACTGGTGGGCTCCATACGCGTGAAGGTCTTGAGATGCCGTGTATCAGCTCCGCTCTTACCTGAGTTCAAAGCACAGGGGATCACCGTGTTTGGTGGAAAGAGAAGGAGGGATCTCTGGAGAGAGGGTTCGTCTGAACCACAGCGAGAGACGGCTCTGGGCTTAGACATGGCAGAGAGCAGAGACAGGGAGCGAGTGTCATTGCCCGTGTCCACGTAGGGCACTGGAACATAGAATCAGAGACTTGCTTTGGTTGGAAAAGCCCCTCAAGATCATCGAATCCAACCATAACCCACCCTGTCCCTGCTCCATGTTCTGAGACCCTCATCTCCATGTCCAGCCCTCCAGGGATGGTGACTCCAGCACTGCCCTGGGCAGCCTGTTCCAGTGCGTTACAAAAGCCAACAGCCACCACAGCAATGGTGGGGGAATAACCTCCTGTCATTCGGCCTCTCCCATGGAGTTGCTTATTGTTGAGGTTAACGGACACTCAGGAACAATACAGGTTGCAGCGGCTGCTGGATGTATTGTGTCAAAGCGAGACACCTTCCTTTATTAACTCTCAGATAATCTCTGACTTTACCCTTCAGAGACGTGTATTAATATTCTACTTGGAAAGACAGAAAGAAAATCAATAGACCGGAAAGCTCAGCGTGCTGTTTGTGGCAGCCAGGAAGGATTCATTTGCCTTCTGACGCTCTGTTGTGACAGATGGTTACTTTGTGCTGTTCGGAGGAGGCCCATCCAGCAAAATTAAGATCTTTATTGGGAGAAGTCATGACAGATTTTATGAGGGCAGCGGTTGTAGCCGAGGCATCCAGCGCAGAGATGCGGCGTTTGCAGCACCCTGCTCTCGCCGTGTGCGCCGCGGCAGCTTGTGGCATGTTCGTCTGCCTGGCCGCTCTTGGCTTGTGCCCCAGGCCGGTGAGCGGTGGTCGCGTTGGCAATCGCAGCCGTTGATCAAATCCAATTCACTTACCGGAGCTTGATGAGCTACCACTGCTCCGCCAGACCACACGGAGTGACTGTCTTCATGCTGCAAAGTAACACCCATTGATTTAACCCACTGCTCGTTAGACCAGGCTGACTTGATTGCCTGTTGCCGTCCGTACTCTCGGCGTACGGCATATTGGTTTTGGTTTAACGCGTGACCTGAGCTGTCCCTTTGTAACGAAGCTGAGGACCAGCATCCTTCTCTGGACCCTCCGTCTGTTGTTTTACTGCTCCGTACATAGCACCACAAGTAAAACTTGTAAAAAGACAGGGAGTTGCAAAGTGTTTCTTCTTTTAACATGAATTTGAAAGCTGAGCAACACGCTGGTCTCTGCATGTTCAATGTTGGTGCACAGCAAATTTTAAACCACTTCCACTTTCTGCAGCCCCTCCTGTACTTTTCCCTGTTAACTGAGGACATTCCATCCACATTGTGCCTGAATTCTAACCAGTGTAATTGGCTTCTGCCTCCTCCTTGCAGAGAATAAAGCGGCCTCTTTGGTCTTGATCTAAATTCCGAGGTGAGGATTTGCTGGGTATTTATTAAAAATAGCTTTTCTGAGGCAGCCCTGTTTGAACACTAAAGAGGTCATTCAGTCATCTAATCTAATCTAATCTAATCTAATCTGCCTACATCTCTTCCTTCAAACCTGCTCTTTTTGCCTAGTTTGCCTGTTAAAATCAATGAACCTTCCCAATTGAAACACTGCAGAAAATCCTTGCCAAGGAAGTGTTTCTGTGTCCGAGGCGCAGGCGACACAACGCGAGCACCGGAAGGCTCTGCTCTCGTTCGGCTTTTCCTGCCCCACCTGCTGGCAGGGCAAATAGTTCTCAAAAGCAAATCATGTTACATTTGAGAAATACAGTTGCTTAACAATTGGAGGTGCCATTTGAACCCGTGCGGTGATGGACGGCGTACACCGGCGCTTATTGACCACAACAGGAGACCATGCCCGAGAATATGAAGTGTTATTGATTTGTTTTCTTGTAGATGGTGTTTTCCCCTGCAAGCTGCAGCATGATCATGATTTGTTTTCATCTCCAACTTTTATATATCTATTGATTTAGGATGGAGGAAGCAAAAAGGAGAATTGAAGTTGGGTCTTCAGATCTGTCCTTTGTTGTGTTTGCCAAGAACTCGAGAGCTTCGGGAAAGAGTATAAATTCATAACCACAGTTATTTGGGTGTCGTTCCTAATGTGCAGTGAAAAATGTTCTCAAGCAATTCATTAAAGTTGTTTTGTCTACGACAAGGAAGGGAACACGTAATATCCTTTGCCAACCAGACATTTAGTTAAGGTCACCTTACCCGCTTGCAAATCTGGAGAGCAGCACGGGCCTCCCAAACCTGCTTCTTTAAAATCCCCCATTCTGTAGGAGCTATATGGCCACTCGGAAACACACAATATGAACTTAGAACAAAAATATATATAGTAAAAAAGTCTTATAATTAGATCCTAATCAAAGCCATGGTGCTCCTGGGAAGGTAGTTTATTTATTCGGATCGATGCACGTAAGCCAATGTATCGATCCAGTATTAAAAGTTTCACTTGCTGTGCTATTTCTGCTATAGATGGCTGGAAAACAAAGCTGTCTCTTAGTTTGGGACGGAGCAAAAACCAAAAGGCATAGCTCCCATTTTTACCACCCAGGGGAGATGGACGTGCCGCTCCCGTTAAGGCAGATGGGACGGTGATGTCCCACAGCCCTGTTCCCTCGGCAGACCTTGCGAGTGGAAGTGTCACCTCTTGTCTCCTGCGTCTGGACGCGGTGACTGTGCCACCGCCCTGCCCAGCGGCCCATGGCGCTTTGTGCCGCCGGCGTCTGCGGGCAGATCAGCCTCCACCGCGTCCATGGGCGGGCTGGACGACGCTGGGCCCTGGCACCGCGCCGTGTGCGACCGTGACTTTCTGCCCTTGGCTCCGTTGCGATGAGACACCGAGAACGTTGCTACAGCTGCGACTGGAGATGAACGCTTGCGCTTTTTCAGCCAGAGGTCCCAGGTTTGATTCGAGCAGCCAAAAGGCAGCTGAGGGACAGCGTGTAACATTTTCAGCGAGTTCCGAGCTTCTCTGATGGAAGGTGTTATTTGAGCATAAAGCTGCCTTATTATCTTCTGCACGGTGGAGAAGCAGGTGCACAAACCTCCATCCAAAAAATGTTTGCATGTAATTGGCATCACCTGTGGAGACAAAACCGCTCATTTTGGAGGTGGGAACAAAGGCGGTGGAAAGTGCCTTTCTGCTCACAAAGCACCTCGGTGCGTCTCTGCGAGGAAAGATCATCCTCAACTATCCAAATGGCTACTTGGCTAATACACCACACACCATCCAGCAATCAGCGCAGGCTGTGCTTTTCATCATTATGCTTGATGCAAAAAAACCCAACAACTGAGACAGTATTATATTTCAGTTAAAACTCCATGAAAATTTTGGCTGTGCTTTTTAATGTGATAATGTTAATTAAACTGCGCTCTTATGTTCTGAAGTCTTATAAAATGTCTCGGAAAAGGATAAAAAATAATAGTAGAAATAAAATTGGGCTATTTATCTACCAGGAGATTAAAGAGCTTCTTGTTTCCTTTGTGAGTTTAGATTTCCAGAATTAAATGAGTGTGAAGCAATGATATTTTTCAGCAGAATCATTATCATTTTTATTGCAATGGAAAGTGTGCAGCATTTCATTGTTATTGTACTTAACTCACCTAACGGTACGTCTGGGCTCAGCGGGCGCGTCCAGCGCGCGGCGCGGGCTCCGCGCTCACGGCGAGCGGCTCGCGCTTCCAGCCCGGCCTGCAGCTCATTGCAATGTCTGTCTATCTGGATCGTGTTCTCTTGGGGCTGCTCCGGGTGGCAGGGGCAGAGCTATTAGCTCTGTATCCATCAGTCTGGCCCACAAATGCTTTGAGAACAACTGAGAAATGAGTAAGAGTGATAATAGTGAGACAAGTCTTACTGTGGTGTGTAGTGAGGACTTCTCTGCAAAATTCCAGATTTCTAGAGGCAGCTGCGGTTTGGAGCGGTTGTAGCAGCTGTGTGTGTCGTTTGCTGGTGGAGATGCCGTTTGTCACGTACAGAATGCTGTTGGGAGCAATCACGGTGCAGCTCCACACCTTGAAGTCAGTTTATGGCAGAATTTGGAGTTCGGTGTCCAAAAAGTACGTATCCCTATTAGCCTGAGTCAACGTTGTCATCTATATTTCCCTTCCTTCTTAGCGATCTGCTTTGACTTCGCCAGTCACTGACCTTTGCAGATTCATCCATTACAATTTTCAGTTGTGGGTGACGGCCACTGTGGGCTTGAACCCATTATGGAGCTGTTTGTTCATCTCTCAGAGTGGGAGCAGGAAAAATAACAGCACATAGTCCGGGACCTCCAGAGAGGTGCAATAAAACTGTGGCATCATCTTGTAAACTGAAGAAGAAATCTCTTCTGATAACACGTATTTGTCAGCCTGACATTCTTTATTGCTCTTCGAAGCCCAAACCATAATGGGGACTTTGGGGCCAGGAGACGTTGTGGTGGTAAGTCAGGGCTGGGTCAGAAGTTCTCTGCCCTCCAGGCTGTTGATGCTGCTGTTCCTGCCACTCCACACACAAAAGAGAGGAAATTAAACTGAGGAGATATTACAGTGTAAAGAATATGCTGCTTGCCTTTCTACTGGCTTTTCTCTGCCAAACGTGCTCCCCCTGCTTCTGCCTCTCCCCCCACGCTCCCGCACTTGTATTGAAGGTGAAATATTTGTTTGGAGAGTGGGGCCTGGCCCAGAACTGACGATTGAGCCTCAGTGGTGCCTGTGACTGGTTTGGCGCGGTGCACGCCATGAGTTTTAGTGACAGAGGCACTGAACCAGAATGGATTTTCCTGTAATACCGAGATTTTAAAATCGTTTTGCAATTCATGAAGCTGTAAGCACCGCTCAACATAAAACATGTTTTATAAGACTGGGAGGTATTTTTCCCTCTCTGCCTCTCAAAGAAGGTGTCAAAGGCTCCTGGAACGGAACATGCACAGAGTAGGGAAGGCCTGGGACTGATCTCTGCGGTCCAGATGTGCGTGGGAAGTGACAATGAAGCCGGTGATGTGACGTTGGTGGAGGGTGATGGGCTGCATTGGGAAATACCCGTGGTCGTTACCCCTGCAGGACTCAGCGCTGGCAGCGTCTGTGCTGGTTTGGATCCCTCAGCCTCACACCAGCAGTGCTGGGTTTGTGTCCCTCAGCCTCACACCAGCAGTGCTGGGTTTGGATCCATCCCCTCAGCCTCACAGCGGCAGTGCTGGGTTTGGGCTGAGGAGGGCTGGGGTCACAGCTGTGCTGCAGGAGGTGCTGAGCTTGTCTGTGTCTGTACTGGTGATTTTGCCTCCTCCCCTTGGTCTGAAGCATCTTGAGTGGCAGCCGGGACAGTCTCGGATGGCCTTGGTCCACACCCCGTTTTAAAAGAAGCGCGCTCCTGCCCCGTTGAGCGCGCCTCCGGCGTGCAGGGGACAGAGGCGGCTCCGGATCCCATCCCTGCTCCCCAGAGGTGGCGGAGTCTTCCTCTCACCATCAGCTCAGTTCAGCTGGAGAACAGCACCCACCCTTTGCTCATTGTACCCTAAAGTGCTGACAGCATTTTTGGAAACCTCATTCCTAGTGTTTTCTGTGGCAATATCTGTGCACCAAGCAGCGAATAGCTAAAACCTTATATCCACTTTTAATCACACTAAATCAATGCACCATATGGGGGAGGTTTAAAACCAATTTTTTATGCCCTGCTGCCTACATTGAAAAGACTCATTACAACCAAAATCAATCAATACAGCCTGTAACTCTAAAGTAACTCCTGGATTGAATCAATGACGCTGATGAAGATGGGAGGTGCACGCGTAGAACAATGAGAGGGAGTGGGAAGGTCTTAGCCAAAGCAAAGCCGTTTTGAAATATTTTGCCTTTCTTCTAAGACAGACGCAGCTCCTTCGGCCTCTCAGAGTGTAATTTAGAAAGCGTTTTTCTGGTTGATTCTTTCAGATGAGATGCTGCTCAAGGACCACAAGAGGGCAATGGAGGTTGGAGCAGAGCTCGGGGGATGTTCCTCCTGCCCTGCCCACCTGCCTCCACAGCACCCAAAAATGCCATTCCCATCCCGCAGAGAGAAAGATGAAGTGTGACAATAAGAGCGCTTGGGTTTCCAGGACTGCTGCTTTGGAATCAATGAGACATTATTACAAATAAAACATATGTCTGCTTTGTGGCTAATGCTATCTAAATCGAATTAGGCCCCTAGCAGCCTGTATGGTCTGTATATGTATTCTCAGAAAGGTGCGTGGAAGTGGTATTGATCTTTTGACTAAGTGTCCTAATGAAATACAAATCTGCTATCATTTAGAGAGCCATCTGTCATGATGAGACACACAAAAATGCTACAAGCAGTACAATAACTATAATTCAATTTGCGAATGCAGCCTCCTCGCAGCAGGCGCAATGCGGCTGCCCCAGCCCTTGGCCTCTGGGATCGATTCTGTTTACAGTGTTAAACTTCGTCAAAAGGTAATAAAGAAATCAATCAATACGGTATTAAAGAAATTTCCAATTATGGGTAAGGCACTTGTTGCAGAAGACCTCTGCGACCCAGCGCGGGGATTTCAGACCCATCTGCATGGCTCAAGTTCTTGGCAAGTGGCAGAGTAATTTAATGCTGGTGGTGTTATATTGTCCAACATAATGGTAAACTGCTAAAAAAGAAGTAGTGCACAACTGCTGGGAAGGAAACTGGTGACAGCAGGTTAATGGAGAGGTCGTTTCCCTAATGCTCGCCAGGCCACGGGCCATGCAGGACTCCCCCGCTTGGGGGTTTTCAGGAGAATTAATCCAAATTAACTTCTCGAGCGGGTCGGTTAAACCATATTAGCCACCTGTGTGGATATGCTCGTTCAGAGTTAAATGGGCTTTATTCAATTTAGCTTTGCTCAGTTCAGGCTCCGGTTGATCAGGGCACTTGAGTGTTTGCTTTCACCCCAGGAGGCGGCTCGGCCGCGGTGCACGGGCCGGTTTGGTTGGGGCTGGACTGCAGGGGTGCTGCGGCAGCGGGGCACGGGCGATGGCCCAGCCACGGCTCCGGCCTCGCTTTGCAGTCTTTTCTGTCCGGGCTGCAGTGTTCGGGGCAGAGTGGCGCTGACCGTCTGGCACAGGGCGGTTGCTCCGCCACGCGCAAGGCGCGTTCTGCTCGCACTCCGCCGTGGTGCCTCCGCGGCCCTCGTGGCCTCAGCGTTCCGCTGCCTCAGCGTTTTTCTCCCCGTTTCTCCACGATAGGCTGGTGGATGCGGGGGGGCTGCAGGACACCCCGTTCCTGCTGGGGTTATGCAGAGGGGGAGGCAGGCGAGTCACAAGAACAGAAAAATCTCCCCAGTATCTCCAGTTCACCTTCCTCAGTCCCTCCGTCGCTGCTCCATCCCCTCTGTCTACCTCTCCCTTCGTGCAGCAGCCCCTGTCTTCGGCAGTAAAGCCTCATTTGGGCCAATTGTTCTGAAAAGCCTTTGGGCATCCTCATGGGGGGAATACCTGTGGTTGCCGGGAAAAGGGCTCTGACGTGACTGATCCTGTGGTCTGTACCCACGTTTATTTTCTGAAAAAGCCCTGAATTGTTTCTTTCTTGCAGAGGAGCCAGATGAAAGCTCATACATACACGGTATTGCCAAACATGTGCAGAACACGGTGCAGAAGAAAGGGAGGAGAACCAGTTTGGTTGTGTCACACGCTTGAAGCAAACACGCTGTGCCCGCAAGGTGATTCCTCTCCATTCTGTGCCTTGTTCTATTTCTCCTCTCGCCAGATGTCTGTGTTTGTAGCTGGAGCGGTGCTGCTCGGGCCACGGTTCCCGCTCCGAGCGCGCCGGCTGGGCTCTGCTGAAAGCGCGGCCGTGTGCGCTGCTGTGCTGTCCGAGATAATGTATGTCCAAATTATTTTTTAGAAGCTTCTCCTAAAGTCTTTATCTGGCAGGCTCCAGGCTGCTGGATCGATGTGCTGCTGTGTGCTCTGTGCTTTCCATCGCTGCAGCTTTTCTCCGGGAAGGGCTGTGCCGGAGCTCGGCGTGTGACAGTCCCTGATAAGCCAGGTTACTGCTTTCTCTGACAGTATTTTTCCAGAATGCCCTCTGTCATTTTTGTGGGTACCAAAGTTTGGACTCTCTCGTTGTAAAAAAATGATATTTGCGTATTAGTTGAGGGTCTTTTTCATCCAGATGATGATCAGTATTAATGACCCACATCCCGCAACAGTCCAGGCTGTTATTTTTGAATGAACCAACTGCTAAAGGTGAATTGATTAATCTTCCTCCGACAGAGGAGAATCAGGTTTCTGAGTGTTGGGCTTTGGTGGATTTGTGTGATTTCAGCTGCCTGGGGACTGATGGGGCTTCGGTCCAGTGGAGCTCGCGGCAGAGCGTTCCCTCGTTGCCGGGAGATTGACGGCAGCCGCAGAGCACTCAGAAGGGATGGAGCGAAGCGGAGGAAAAATAACCAGAAAGGCGCGTTGCAGACACTCCACTTCCCCATTGCTAATGAGAGACGCGGCCCGAGCGCCTCCGAGCTCAGGGCCGAGGCGCCCGGGCGCGCGGGCAGGTTACCCCAGCCGGGACCCCCCACGGGGCCCTCGCAGGAGAGTCGGGGTGGCTGGAAACCCCATTCAGTTCCCTGTGCTGTTTGTAAATATTTTACCGTCTGTTATTAAGTGAACATAATTACTGCAGCTTAGAGACAAGAGAAGTTGTTTAATGGGGATGCTGTCAAGGTATTTTTAATGGGGATGCTGTCAAAGTATTTTCCCCTAAGTTTCAAACACTGTTACTGTTTTCTCTCCTGCCGTTGGTAATAATCCCTTGAAAGCGAAATGTACTGCCTTCCTTTGCAATTGTTTTTCTTCGTTATGTTTCTCAGTCAAGGAGTAAAACCTGCACTTTGGGTGTCCAGGACTTTTGTTTTAGATGAGGGGAGATAACGAAGAGCAAGCTGCCGCCAGGCCGGGCTGGGGTGGGAGCGCAGCCCCTGGTGCCCGCCCAGAGCTCCCCCAAAGTCACACAGCGCTGACCGTGCTGCGTTCACATCTACCCGCACGGAACGCCCCCAAACACCCCCGGTAACAGTGGGACTCCTGCCGCACTGTCCCTGAGCCGTTTGGCTGCCCCCGCGTTGCTGCGCTGGGCCGCTGGCTGATCCCTCTGTGGCCGAGGAGGTGGGACCTGCAGCGTCCGGGTTCATGGGGCAGTGGGAGGAAGGGCTGTAGGTAGAGAGGACTGGGACCCATCTGTCAGGTCTCGCTCAAAAGAGACGAGAAACTCATATTAATATGTGGTGTACCAGTGAAGTGGCTCCTGTTGTCGCAGAGGATCTCACAAGGCAGTGTGAGCGTCCTCACGGACAGAGGTTAACCCCGTGATAACTCGGCGTCGCAGGTGCTGTTCTGACCCTGCCCTGAAAAGCAAGTTGAGGACCAAGTTGGACATTTCTGACTGTGGGGAGAATGCAGTTTCCTCTCCCTGACCTAAATGAGTTTCCTTTTACTGACTGATCCAACTCGGGTTGCAAATGCTAACGGTGGGAGTTAAGTATTAAGCCTGGGCAAACCGTCCCTCATTCGTGTTTAACGAGCCTGTCTCCCAGTCTCCTGACAGCTTGTTTAAAATCCCCACAGAGAGCCCAGAGCTCTTGCTACTTGGTTTTCTTTAAACGACGCTATTTCCGTTACTCTGCGGCTGTCAGTAGCTGCGCTGCTCCCCGGCGCAGCGGCAGGGACAGCCTTCCTCCCTTGGCCAGGAACTTTTTGTTTTCCTCCATCTTTTTAGCATGAAGTCTAAGCCCGTGACTGACAGCCCAATTTAAACGTAGGTTTAGTTTTGCAATCAAGAGTGACATTTTGTATTTGCTTTTTGAAGTGAGGAGAAAGGGTAGCAGAATTTGCCTTCTTGCAATCATTTCACCCACAAAAGTGAATACATCCAGTAAAGTGAAATTTTGCTAGCGAAGAAGAAAAAGAAAAGAAGGGAGGATAAGAAAGAGCCGAGATTAACATCCTTGAAAATGTGCCTGTTTACTCCTATCGTCTCAGAGCTAACTTTAAATAGGATAAAATGATCCTTTAATCCCCTTTATCTTCTTAAGAGCTGCTGTAAAAGATCTACTTGACATTTGAGAAATGAATTAAAACTGGAAAGTCCGTAGTATTCATCAGAAATGGTGGATGGAAAGAGTTGAATTTAACGGAACATGAGGAGTTGGGCATAAATTATTGTTTCTGCTGCGCGGCAGCAGCTCCTGAGGCCCATTGCCGCGGCTTTGGCTCCTCGCTGGGCAACATTTAAACCCCTCTGACCCCACTGCCTTTGCTAAACTGGTGAGAGAGGCCGGGAGACTGGTCTCTGCATCCTCAGGAGCTCCTGGGCTGTCTCCGCAGTCTCTCTGTGCCACTTGCTGTTTCGACTTTAAAAATCTGGCGTCTCTTGCCAACTTGTTATCTGCAGCCTTGTTTCCACAACATCTGTTTAGTCTTGAATAAATATGCATTCCAGTTACTTAATGGCCTTCTCTCAGTTTTCAACCCAGAAAGAGTAATGAATCATGAATAAGTTATAAGGAGCTACAGCATGGAGACCTCTAAATTAAGCAATGTATCCCGCAATGGATTGCCTTGGCTATCCGTGCCCGTCTGCTGAAACGCTGCGAGAAAAGGAAGAGCCTTTCATTTCTCGTTCTCCCATTTGCCGTGAGTAATGAACGAACGACAAGCACTAAAAGCCGAGAGGTGTTTGCTCCAGACTGGTGAAGCTGCAGTGATGGACTGTCCCGCTAAGCCACGCTGGGCCTGGTGCTCGCAGTGATGGGACTAATGGACTGATGGACTGATGGACTCGTGTGGGCTCGTCGCTCAGGGCGGTGTGAGCAGCGGCAGAGTTGTTTCAAGAACAGACCTACCTGAGCACGGTGCGGGGAGACAAGGTGGTTGTGCTGGGCGAAGCGCACACGCTGCCTGCGGCTCCCGTGGCGGCTCCTTCACCGGCCTGCCCGGGGCTTCGAGTCAACGCCGGTGAAACCGCTGGGACAATATAGAATCACAGAATCGTTTCGGTTGGAACAGACCCTCAGGATCATGGAGTCCAACCATAACCCAGCTCCAGCACTACCCCATGTCCCTGGGAACCTCGCCTAAATATCGCACAGGCCTTCAAAGTGGGGCTGAGCGGGCGGGCGGGACACAGTAACTGGAATTCAGGGGCCAGGAGGGGATTTACCTGTTCCAAACAAGGTGTCTGTTTTGAGCACTGTATATTTAGGTAGCAGTCTCTCTTTTTTACTTGTAAACAACATTACAAACCACAACAGGAGTTCCCTTTCTAATCCAGTTGTAATTTCATCGATAACAGGAAAAGCCTAATGTCATCCTAAATATTTTCAATATTCAGCGTTTGTAAATCACCTGGTGTCTGCTGCCTTTGTTATGTAATGAGGGTCCCTGAGTGTTGAACTCTATTTTTTAACATATATCCAAAGAAGCGCAGTTCCAGGTTCCTTTAGAGCTGATGCTGAAGCTGCAGAGAGTCTGGTGCTTAGGCAAGGGTGGGACCCAGTATTTTAACTCTTCAAAATCATCCAGGAATGCCTTAAATGTGAAACGTCATTTTCTCCAGTTGATGATGGGAAATTATCATGGGAATACAAAAAAGCACTGGGAATTTGGGAACTCAAGCGCAAATTCAAGTGGTTTCAGCATTCCGTCACAAATGACTTGTACATTTATTTTATTTGTTTCAGCTACTCGGCTGAAGACCAGAAACAATGCCCAGTGATTTGGGCAATCGAAAGCATGTCACAGATAGCAGACAATCAATGCAAGCTGTTCATGACCAACCTTCAGGTTGAAAAATTGCCTTTCCGAAGAATTCGGTGAGATAGTTTCAGAGAATAAAAATCTTTGAAGAAAACTGAGAGGTCACTAAGGATTGATGAACCGCAGAGGGAATGCCGGGGCGGGCTGGGAGGAGCCTGGGCCGTCCCGGCTCGGTGCCTGGAGGGTGCTGGTGCTTGGACAAGCCTGGCGACGGGCCCTTGGTGCCACGTTCTGTCATCTGCTCTAGGCGGAGGGAACAGTGAAAAATGCAAGAAGCACCAGCTGGGTGTTGAACTGGGATTTTGCTTTTGTAAATACCGAGACATGAGGAAACTTTGCTGGGACCTCTGCCAACACAAGAGTCCCCAGGAGCCCCGCAGGGGAACCGACGCTGTTTCTGGCGAGGATGGATCTAGAGTGTCTTCAATCTCTGATGTGCAGCTCTGAAGTGCTGGGTGGCCACAGCTGGTTGTTCTGCATGGGGTGCACTCGTCAGCTTTTAGTGGTGTTGCGTTTTGTGTGACAGTTTGCCAACACTTCGTAAAATCATAGAATCATTTTGGAAAAGACCTTTAAGGTGATCGAGTCCAACTGTTCCCCAGCCCTGTCCCTGCCCCTTGTCCTGAGAACCTCAGCTCTGTCCAGCCCTCCAGGGCTGGTGACTCCAGCACTGCCCTGGGCAGCCTGTTCCAATGCCCCACAGCCCTTTGGGGAAGAAATTGCTCCTAAATCCAACCTCAACCTCCCCTGGCGCAACTTGAGGCCGTTTCCTCTCATCTCATTGCTTGTTCCTGGGGACAAGAGCCCCACACCCTCCGTGCTCCAGCGTCCCCTCAGACGGCTGCCCGGATGGAGCTCCGTCCCCTGCCAGCCCGGCGGCGTGGAACCAGCCCCTTCCCAGGCCCGACTCTCCCGTCCGGCCTTGTGATGCTCCCGAAGCTGTTACCACGGCAACTGTATTTTTGGTACCTCCACATTATTCATGCCAGGGGCCATAATGTGATACACACTGTACTGTATTTGTAATAAGCAGCAGACAGGCGTCTGCGGGCACCCTGCTGAGCCAGGATTGACACATCCTGCCACTTCAAGGTCAGAGCGGGATCCGATGACCCAGATGCCACCTTGGATAGATTTAAATGCAAAATGCTATTAAGATGTAATGATGCTGAATGGGACAAATGCATTTAGTTTAGACATATTTTCCCTTGGGAGAAGCTGAAGAGTCTCACCAAGCATCAGTTTATATTCAGGAATAGTTTGTTCTGGCACTTAAATACATATATATTATTTTTGCAGGCGACTGTGGAGGAGCTCTATTACCATTTGCATCCTGTCTGAAAAATAATAATAATAATTATCATAAAAACATGGTGATTCCATTATGCAGGGGAAGAAAGGAAGTGGCAAGTCCCTTTCAAACCCCGTCTCTGCCCGTGGGTGCTCCTTCAACACACTGTTTGCTGTGACTGGCGGAGCCGCCTGTTTAGCAGCACGGCTCCGCCGCCCCTCCGGGCTCTCCTGCTCCGGGATGAGGCGCTTTCCTTTCTCGCCAGGTGCCGTGACATTTGTGTGAATTGAAGAAATCTCATTATCGTGCTTTCTCTGGGCTCTCAGGTTGGGAAGGATTGTTAAAGCTGATAACCTGCTTGAATCTTGTCGATGCGGAGGATGTTTAGCTATCAGTTTGCTATCTCTGCTGTGCTCCCGCTGTGCCTCCAGCTCCCACATGTGACAGGACATCCTGTTTTCCAGCTCAGCCCACGCTTTGCTGGTTGTCCTATAAGTTTTCTCTCCTCTCCTCTCCCTCTCCCTCTCCCTCTCCCTCTCCCTCTCCCTCGCCCTCTCCCTCTCCCTCTCCCTCTCCCTCTCCCTCTCCCTCTTCCTCTTCTTCTTCCTCTTCCTCTTCCCTAGTCCTGCAGGGACCGATCCCCTGCGTCCCCATCCAGCCCTGCCTTGTCCCTGCTTTCCGCGCTGCCTTCCCGACTCACTCCTGCGGAATTCAGGATGCTGGTGCTGCTGCCAGACAAAAAGCAGATGTTACAAGTGCAAGAGCCAAGCAGGGAGGACAAACACTAATCTTGCAAGGCCCCATGCTGGAGCCGGGACGCTCGGAGCTGGGAAGCTGCAGCCTGTCGCACAGCCCCGCTGTTCAGTCCCTTCCTGGAGGCAGCAGGGGAGAGACAAAATAATCCTCTTATTTGGGACACGTCAAGCTAGAAGGGATGACCCGCGGGGTTACTCAGTCCGGCTGTGCTGCAGCACGGCCGGTACCTGTGACAGCCTTGTCCCCCGTGGGCACGGGCTGCGCAGCCCCGAGGTGGCGGGCGGGAGCTGGGGCAGCGCCCTGGGCACGAGAACAACACCCAGAGCTGCAAATATTTCAGCTCGTGAGCAATTTCTGTGTTTATCTTGTCTCCCAGGGAGAAAGTTGCTCGTGTGCCTGAGCGTCTGCAAGTCTAAATCCATACGGCATTTTAGAGACCACTGCTCGTTATTATTTCACGCACGTTTTGACACAGTTCCTTGAAACAGTGAAAAATATGTGGTGAAGATGGGTTTTCGTTGCTCCAGGAAGATGCTCCGTCTCTGCGTATGGGCGGCTGCTGAGCTGCTGCTTTGCCACGTGAGGATGAGCAGTGCCCCGAGTTTCAGGGTCTGGGCAGAAACCCCCACAGCGAGTCAGACATTTGAAGTCAGTCCTCGTTTGTCCGGGTATTTGGTAATTTCCTGTCTATTTTCCGAGCGTACTTATTTCAATGAAACTGTCATTGTAAAAATAGCATCATGGCACTATTTTCTGCTCCTCTCCCATGTGTCTCCAGAGTTAACACTGCTTCATTTATAGCCATAAGTAGATCTGCCTGTCTGCCTTTTTTTGTTTTTTAATAACTTTGAGAGAAAGAAACCCAAACAATCCATCATCTGTTCGGCCTCATTCATGGCAAACAAACCAGCTAATTAAGTTCTGATTCCAGAGTCTTTAGCATGGCAATGACATCTTTAGGCACAGACAGCTGAAATACCAGAGCCCTGAAGCGGCTGCCGGGGCGCTGCTGGGCGGCGCTGCGAGCAGCCTGCAGTGCCGGAGTGGGGAACGTTTGATATCTCAGCTAACGAGAGGTTAAATAAAGTGGAAACCTGAAAATCTGACTTTCAAGGACGTAACCCCGGTTTTGTGGTTTCTGGGTGAGCGGTTTGGCTGTGGCAGTTTAGAACTCGGCACAGCTGGTAAACAGGGAACAAAACCCCCGTAGCCACGTCCTGCAATTCGGCACAAACCAGGCGAGGAAAGGAAGAGCCAGAGATGATCCTGTGAGGTAGGGGTGGGAGGAATCCTTCCGCTCTTCCAGTTAATGATTGAGTTGCCTGAACACCTTCTCCAAGTGAATGAATGTTTCCTCACATGTCAGTAGAACTGGCCTAGATGGGTTTAAAATATTTGCAGGAATTTGCACCTTGTTAGACAACACGTCTGTGCTGGGCCGCGCTCTCGGCTTTGCTCTGGGTGGTGTGCGCTGTGGGTTTCGGTGGCTCCTGGTGATGCCAGCATTAAATTTCCTGTCAAATTACCGAGAGCTTCAAAAGTGTCACCCTGGGAGGGAACTTGGTGTCCTGGAAGCTGGTGCCTAAGAGCCTATTGATCTGACAGTCAGGAATTCGTGCCAAGGTTCAGCCGCTCACCCCCTCACACTCTTTTAGTTCCCTTTTCCTCCTGAAAAACTGAAATAAATCAATGCACAGAAAGTAGAATCACTGCAAATTAGGTACTGGTTTTGTGTGAACGTTTTTGAGGATAAGAAGTGAAGCAGAATCAGGAAACTTTGTTCCCAAACTATAGCCTTGTGGCACTCTCACTGGAATCAAAGGTGACCCGAACGGACATGCATGCTCCGTAGGATATGTGGGATGTGTGGGGGCTGATGTGAAGATATTTCCTGGATGGAGTGTTGCTGTTCCAGGGCAGGTAAATTAAACCTCGCAATCGCTCGTTGAGCTGGGGGTGAGGGCGGAACGTGCGTGGGGACACGAGATCAGCACCTGATGCAGAGGCAGAAGTGTCACTGGGCTGTTCCCCATCCAGTTCCCTTCTCCCCGTGCAGGAACACACGTTCCCCGCACACGTGTGGGGGGCTCTGGGAGCTCGTCGGGCACGGGTGGATGTGGTGCAGTTTTGTCTGGGATGCAGGAGGCTCTAGTGAAGCCGTTCTGCGAACGCGGCGCAGTGTGGGGAGCTGGGCGGGTGGCTGCTGCGTCGCCTCTGACAGCTGCAGCTCCAGCCGCCGCTGTTAATTACGGCTGATCATTTCACCTCAATAGCTGCCTGTGTGGGAGCACTCGGTGCGTTGCATTACCGAGGCAATTTGAATGCTTCCATTCATTTCATAAAAATGCTTCTGTGATGTGTCTCAATTATTCATGATACAGGTTTCTTCCATCAGAGGTACCTCTGTGGCTCCGCACAGCTTTATTACGCAAACGCCATCAGAGCGAGAGCCTCTGCCGTGTGGGAAGGGAGCGGAGCTGCTGGGTTGACATTTATTGCAACTTCTTTGAGAAGTGGGAGCGGGACTGGAAGTGTTGTGAGGATGGGCCCTTCATCCCCTGGGAGCAGGAGGCGGCCGGGAAGGGACCTTACCCAGCTGCAGCACGTGGGTCTGAGGTACTGCAAAGAGCTCACATTATCTGCTGGTGCTAAATGGGACTGATCCTGAGGCAGCAAGGCACATAAAGATCTGGGAGAATGTGTGCATGGAGTTAATTTCATCCCAAAGGAGATTTTTGAAATGCTAATAAATATAACGGAACACCATCCAGGCAGGGGCATATTAGAGATGAGAAACATTTTGGGTAAGAATGTTCTCTACCCAGGGTGTGACTGTTGCAAAAAGTGCAATAGAAAAAGAAGACAACATGGGCACACCAAAATAGCAGATATTGTATTGCGTGCAGAGAGAACGGGCTGCACTCGGCTGTGGAAATCACAGTGCTTGCATGGTCAGTGGGGCGCGTGGGACCGCGGGACGACGGGTTTGAGAGGGGGAGCGGGTGGAGATGGGGCTGCTGGGGACAGGCCCAGGACATTGCTGGGGGTCCCCAGCGCCCCAGCCCGGCCCGGCCCACAGCCCCGGTGCTGCGCCCCTCGCACGCGCTCCCGTCCTGCGGACCCTGCGCTGGAAGGGACGGGCACCACTCTGACCTATCAATTAGAGATGGATCCAGCTCACTGCCTCAAACTGGGGTACTTGGGACCTCAGAAAGATGAGCGAACGCTCCTACATTACAGCAAAATACTTCAGTTTCAGCAAATTGACATTTTGGAAAGAAAAAGTGCTTTATCGTAGGAGTTGGAAGATGCAGATAACTGTCTGGGGGCTTTTCGGGAAGCACTGAAGCAAGCTGAGGACCAGCTTCTCTTTTTAAAAATCTCATCTGCTTCCCAGCTACATCTTTCATTGCCTTTTAAAATTGGGTCCTTTATTAACAAGAGTTAAATTACATAATACCAAAGAAAGACTTTAAAATAATTACTTCCTAAGCCCTTTGGCAAAGCCCTGAAGCACAGGGCTTTATTACCCTTATCTTAACTTTCTTAACTACTAATGTTTTAGTAGTTAGAAAATTATTCTTTCCCTTTTGAAAATCCAGCTGCAGTTATTTTTTCCACATTTTTATTAGCCCTCTGTATATAGATGATAATCGCACCATATTGAGGTGTTTCAACAGAAGACATTAAGGCCAATCAAGTGAATAATTCAACATTTTAAAAATTGTCTGAACACAAATTTACACAGTAGCCTGTGACGAAAGAATCTTTGGGGGCCGATCAAATAAATAACACTCATTTTTCAAGAACACAGCAGCACTACCAAAAGAATAATGCAGATCTCTTCTTGAATGGTAAGCTGTTATTCTTCAGGGCTGCTGGCAGTCGGAGGCGCCCGCAGGTTGTACGCGCTGCTCCGGGAGGAGGCGCTTGCCACCGGTCAGGATGTGTGAGCCGTGCTGCCCTGCTGTGCTGCTCCATCAGCTGCCACAAGCCCTGTGTCCTTTCTATCCCATTTAGATGGCAAAGAGTGTATTAGTGTTTCTTTATCATGTGGCTAGGAGGTCTATATGAGAGTGACACGTGTATACATCCCGCATTTTGTTGGCCTGGGTGCACATGCGTTCCCTGGAAAGCCGTCACAGCTGTGTGCTCGGACAGGGGGGCGGGTGGACGAGGGGCTGCAGGTCGGAGCCGCACAGAAACGGAGCTGGGTGGCTTTGTGAAGATGGCAGAATTAATCAAATCAGTAGTTTTAAGCACTTAATACCTGAAGCGGTTTGAGTGTTGGTTATAAAAGCCTGTGTAAATATAATGTATAAATATTCGGTAATTGACAGCTCATTCTGGGAAAATACATCTCCTGTAAGTTTTGTGTGTGTATATACGGCTTGTTTGTACACATAATCGTAATTTATGTCTTTACAGAGTGTTCAGATATTAATCAACTGTAGCAATAATGCACTGGGTTAGTGCTGAGTGCGTTTCTCATAGCGCCGTGTGCTCGGGCAGAGGCGAGTGCTGGCGAGAGCCGTTAGTGAGTGAGCAGGACGGGGCGCCGGAGCCCCAGCTTCGCACGGGCAGCGCTGGCTACACACTCGGTCAGCTCTGCCCATTTGGTACCAGCCATTGCCACTAAACATCGTGGTCTCCGCTGAACTGCTGAACTGGTGTGTGAAGCGAACTTGAACCTTTAAGCCCATACTGGCCAAAGTCGGGGAGAAGTCCTTCGCCTGAGGGCTGGCAGACCGCATGGGGGTGTATTTTACCTTATTTCAGTCTTTGTGATCCTGAGCTCTCCTGCTGTGAGTTTTGTACTGAGCCCGAGGTGCCGCGTTGTTCTAGGAAGCGACTGTCCCCACGAGTGTGCGGGTGCGTGTCCCGTGGGTGTGGGTGGGTGTCGGTTGCAGCCGGCCGGGCGGCGCAGGCTCGTGCTGCTGGAGCCGAGCGGGCTGGCCGGGCGCGGGGCAGGCCCAGAGCTTTCCCGCTTTCCTGCTCCCAGTCCCCAGCCTCAGTCGCCAGAAGAGCATTTAAGCCTGTGCTTTGAGTTTAGCCATAAATTCAGAAGGATGTTTTTGAAGTAATGAAGGGAAGCTAAGCAGCCCTTCAGCTGCAATGGATTTGAGTAGAGCTTGGAAATCCGCTTGATCCCTGGGATTTAACTGTGTGCTTGAAGTTCAAGTGCGTGCTGAGGCTCTGCTTCCATTTAGCTCCTCAGCCCAGCAGAACGGGGTTGTTTTAAGCAGAATTTCACCAGTTTGGCCAAGCTTCCCGGTTCCTCGCCACCGCGGGGCTCCTGCGGTTGTACCGCTGGCACCACGGGCGACGTGACGCGGTACCAGCCTTGTCTCTGGCTGTCGCAGAGGTGTTTGGGTTTTTAATTTATTAAGATAACTAACATAAAGCAAGAAGATGAAATGTTTTAGAACCATTCCGACTCCAGTGCTGTGTCTGCTGGCTGATAAATCAGAGGATCCTTATCGTCAACTTTTCATGCATTGCAATGGACTCGGCAGAGATTATTGGAAGATGAAAGCCCTTTATTGCCCTCATCTTCAGACTTGTGAACATTCACACTCAAGGACAATTTCCCACGTGTTATCTGGAAGGAGACAGCATTGATTTAGCTTACATTAACCTTTTAAGACCTATCAGATTACACTGGATACATTTCACTTGATAAGAATTTAGCTCAAGTTTAGTCTCTGCCGTTCTTCCGTGCAGCCGAGTGCTGTAGTGTCGTATTAATCACGATCAGACAGTCTCCTTCCCAACTTCGAGTGGTGAAGTGTTTTTAATCACAATTTTAGTTCTAAAATTACTGACCAATCTTCCCAGCCACCTCACTCCTTTTCAATCCATTGTCCCCAGGAACATTTCACTTCCTAACAAAAAGTCTTTGTGCTGCGCTGTTTCAGGGCTGACTTCAGGACATAATTCTCGGACCATCCTACTTATAATGTCCTGTACAACCTCATTCTCCTTTGTGTCTCACCTACTTGTCATTTTATGGAGATTCATGTCTCAGCTTTCTGTTTGGAGTCTGGGGAAGAGTTTTGCAAGTTGAGGCCTTGTGATGGGCCCCCGGCTTTACACAAAGCCTGGTCTGGGCCTGCAGGCAGGCTCAGAAACCCTGTGGTATTGTGTACCCACGTGTCTAGTCTGTAATAACCTTCACACGGGAGTTTTGCGTCTTTCCAGTCCTGTTGAGGTCACCTCAAGCGGCTCTTTGCGTGTCTGAACAAGCGCCTGCAGGACGCGGCGGGTGCCCGGTGTGCGGACCCCGTGCGGGGCTCTTTGCGGAGCCTCAGCTGGCTGAAGGACACGTCCCCAGTGCTGTCTGTGAGCTCGGTTCCCATCAGAGCGGGACAGCTTAGGAAAGGCGTTGCCGTTTAGGACCGAACTCGAGGTTTCTGCACAGCTTGAGTTGGTGCTTTGCGACGCTGGTTTCCCGGGGCTGACGGGGCTGGGGATCTGCTCTGCCTGGGACGATGGGCAGTGCAGGAGTTTGGAATTACGGTCATAATGTAGGAGACCTCCGGCACAAAGCTCGCAGTTAGGTCTGGTACTTGTTAGGACAATGTATTTAAAGCACAGTTTGGTTAAACCTGTGCAGCATGGTCCGCTCCAGCCACTGCTCCTCTCCTTGACTCAATAAACCCTGTCAGGAGAGATTTGGGCTCATCAGAGCCCAGGGAGTGACAGTGCGTGACACCTCGTGACGTGTTACAAGCTCCTGGAAGGAACCTGTTGTCACCTGGGAGAGGAGACGCCTTTCCTGCCCTTGGGAGCTCATTGTCTCGGTTCGGCTGGCAGTCGAGTTTCTGCACCGCACTGTTTGTCCTTTTCAGTATTTTTGCGATTTGATTGATTGCCCATTCTGCTCCTTTTGCAGAGATTAGTGAGGCTGTAAACAGGGAGAAAACAGAAGAGGCAGCCCCATAAAAACAACCAAATACTGAAGAGATCAAAGTAGCACAGCGCAGGAGCAGAGCTGTAAGTCACTGACTGCAGGTGGCATTAAAGACGTGGAGGGTTTGTTCTCATGGAGATTGTAATAAGAATAGTAAATGGCACAGAACTAATCTTGGCTCAAGATAAAATATTTTCAATGACTGTGGAAAAAACAATGTGGGCGGATTGTGAGGGAGAACGAGGCATAAATATTCCTGAGAAACAGGTTAAATAATTTTCCTTCCAATAATCTATTAACTTTTTATAGGCACCTGCTTTTAACAGAAGTTTGCTGTAATTCCCAAGGGTCCTCGAGGGGTGGGAGGGGAAGCGGAGTTGAAATCCGTGATGTGATAACACACTGGGGTACATGGGCTACGAAACGTGCGGCAAAGCGCAGGCGTTGCAGCCAGTGACGTCTCCCTGGGCAGCTGCTGCTTTTCCCCCAGTGGGTGTCATGTCTGTCACTGCGGGAACCGGTGCCACCCGGAGCCGCAGCCTGCGGGTGCTGATGTCCTCCTGCTGGCGCCGGGAGCTGCGGGAGCAGAGAGCTGAGCTGTTCTTGTGTCCGCACGTCCTCCTGCAGGCTGACGGGGGGCTGCACATCCTCCTGCAGGCTGGCGGGGGGCTGCACATCCTCCTGCAGACTGACGGGGGGCTGCACATCCTCCTGCAGGCTGGCGGGGGGCTGCACATCCTCCTGCAGACTGACGGGGGGCTGCACATCCTCCTGCAGACTGACGGGGGGCTGCACATCCTCCTGCAGGCTGACGGGGGGCTCGGGGAAGCTGCCCTGCTGGTACAGTCAGCGGAATGTGGAAAATACCTTCCCAAACAGCTGGAACTGTTACAGTTTTAGAAGGGGACGTTTCACCACGGCCTGCTGAAAACAGGCGCTGCTCTGTAACATAGAAATGGGCAATGTTATAACTATTGCGAGTCAGTGCAGCCTGTACTAGGTCTTTTTTCAGCTGCAGTTATTGCTGAGACTTCAACTGTTTACCTACCCAGACTGGCCCTTCTGCCTCAAAACCTTCGTGCAAGGGCAGATCAAAACCTTTGTATCTAAAACCTCAGGTGAACAAGAATGTACTAATCCTTGACTACTAAATTTATGAACTTGCTAGTATTAACCTTTTGTTTTATTGCCTTTATGGCCATATTATAAAATACAGCCATAGTAAAATATCTGCGTGTTTGAACCGTGCTGCCTGGAGTGGTTTGGTTCCCGAAGATGAAGAGCCCTTCCTCCCGCTGCGAGGCGCCCCGCGGGAGCCGGGAATGGCGGCGATATTTCTCTGTGCTCAGACATGCCTACAGTCAAGAGAAAGGAGAAGACTGGGGTATGTTCCCTGTGCCACCAGCTGCATGTAGATAGAGCATGATTTAAATGGTCTGAAGCCTGTGGGGAACAGCTGAGAACGTGGGGGAAAGGGGAAAGGGATTTACAGGTCATGTGGCTCGGGAGGACTCTGTGTGTCTGTGCTCACATGCCGAACCAAGGAGAGATGCAGGAGAAAATAATAATGTAATTGTGTTCTCTGTGGTTGGATTTTCTGAGTTGTGGGTTATCTGTGCTATATGTACGGAGGGCTCAGGCCCGCGAGAGCTCCGCGGATCCCGGCAGCAGGGGTTGTATGGAGATGGGTGAACGGAGACGCAGGTGTTGTGGTGTTCCGCGCGTGGCAAACGGTGAATTCTGGCTCCGGGTCTCTGGTGCGTGTTGCTGTTTGCAGCCAGCACTGTGATAGTGCTGAAAATCCCTATCACAGACAAGATTGTCCTTGTTCCTGGAGCTGCGTCTCTTGGTCCTTGAACTCATGACATGAGAAGAGGCAAAACCTCGGTTTGCAGCACCTCGGTTGTGCAGCTTTCTGCCCGAAGCCGTGTCCTCCAGAGCCCCTGATCCTCAGATGGAACCTCGGCCGCTCGTGGAAGCTGCAGCGGGTTTGTCCGCAGCACCGTGGCTGGCGTGTACAGCTCCAGTAATCGCTGTGAATCTGCATCAGAAGCCCATGAAGGGGGGAAAAAAATGTGCTTTTTCTTCCAAGCTAAAGAGCTAAGAGAGTTCTTTAATTGAGCCATTTAGTCAAAATCAGCCAGAAAGATGCCTCCAATTTGTCACAGCACTTAGAAGAGCACGTAGTCAGTCTCTAACTGCCGGCACCTGAGCAATCCTGAGCAAATGAATGTTTCAGGCCAGGTTCACACCTGTGTGAGGGCCCAGCTGCGCCAGGAGCCTGCGGTTCGGGCTGGATGAAGCTCCACAGATTCACTCATCAGGACCACTTACTGTGATACGGTTTTTTCCCTTTGAATGGGCTGAGCTCCAGCACTCGCTGTGTGTCCCTGTCCCTGGGCACTGTCCGGCTCTGCTGGGCTAACGGTGAAGGCCAGTGCTGGCAAGTCTGACACTGCTGCTCATCAGCTCCATTTCCCTGTGTTTGCTGTATCCCTGGTGCTGTTTTACATTGATGAGCTCATTATAGAAAATGAGCTGTCGCAATACCCATCATCACAGTGTATGGTTAAGCGAAAAATAGGCCTTTTTTTTTTTGACAGCTTTTGGACGTGATGGGGAATTCATACCTTCACTAGGTGTGATAAATTTGCAGGGGAAATTATAAGGCAACATGGGTTTTTTTCAAGTTGGTTCCTATAGTATCGTCCAGTCCTTTGGGTTGAAACAGTGCACCCAGGTGCAAAGAGCAGAGCTCCCTTTCCTTATCCACTGCAAGCCCTGGCAGCCTTAGAGTAAGTCAAGAAGCACGTTTGTTTCAATAACAAAACCCCATTGATGTGGAAGAGCGACAGGGCATGGAGGATATAACTGGGCGTGAGTCGTGTCCTTGGCAGCAAAAGCGTCTGGATGCTCCAGAGCGAAGGCGTTGCGGGGCCGTGCCCGTCGGTGCCCGCGACTGCTGGACTGTTCATCCTCTTCTCCCTCCTTGAGCACATGTGCTGCCTCGAGCTTTTTGCATTGCAGTGCACTTTGCACAACTCCATCATCTCAAAGAGCTTTAAACCACGTGTGTGCTGTAATATGCTGATCCCGTCCCTCTTCCTCAGCCTTAACCGCCTCATTTTCTGAAGGGAATTGACTTGCTCTTGAGCAATGCTCTTTGAGCAATTGCTCTTTGAGCAATGTTTTCCATTTTTCTGGTAAGAACCTCTACACATATGAAACCGTTTCTGTTCATCAGGAACTCACCAGCTTGAAGCTGATGCTCCATTTATCTCTCCTCTGAAGCCTCCACGGAGCTCCCAAAACCCGGCCTGGCTGGCGGGGCTGCCGGGTGCCCGTGTTCCTGTGAAGTGAGTGTTCTGAGTTAGGAGCAGGACACTGGACTCTTGGCCATTCATCTCCTCCTGCTGTATCTTCTTCCTGACTCATCAATATCTGTCTAGTGGATGGGCAAAAACTCAGCACTGGCTGCTGTCTGGAGACCGTCTTGCTGCGGAAAAACGAGTTGTGTTCAATTGTTGCCCATCCATCATAGCTAACGAGCAGCCCGGGCTGGGCTCAGTCACTGCTCATGTTGGCCGGCGGGACGCAGCGCTGATGGACGAGCCCCAGCTCTCTGTTCTCTCTGCGTGACCATGAGCACATTCTTCTCTCCCTTTGGCTGTTGCCACCTCTGAGAGCAGCGGAATCGCTGGGGACGAGCAGTGCCAACGGGAACGGACTCTCCTTCTGGGGCTCTGTGTTGCCACATTCCCCTGCATTGCTGGGACTCTGCTGTTGCTGCCGCTGTTTATTTGGCCCTTTGTTAACTTTGGAAAGCGTATCTAACAAGAAGAGTTCTTATTAAAAGCTGGAGAGCCCTTTTTAAGCAGTTACGAAGCATGCCGATTTCCTAATATCAACAGTTCTGGGGGGAAGGGAAGCTGGGAATCACCACCTGTAGTGTCCTGAGGTGATCCTTGCCCTGTAACACTGTTTTCATGTGGTGTTAGCCGTTGGTGTTGAATCTCACAGCAGAAGAGAAAGACAAAGACCCTCGTGCTATTGTTACTATAAAACCTGCTGTAATAAGCTCTTCCCCATGAATCCTGAACAGTTCTGGGCTTGGACTTGAGGACCAGAGGAGTGATAAGGTCGAGACAAGGGTCTGAAATGATTTCCGAGGGTATCAGAGCTAGGGACTGTTTCAAAAAGGACGACTCTTGCCAGCTGCAAGGTTGGACAAGTGAGCCCTTGATGTAGTAGCAGGATTTTCTATATAAATAGATGTCACGGAAGACGAGGGAGCCGCGCAGCCTGCAGCAGCAGCTTCCCTGGCATTTAAGGCTCAATGGTGGTTGATTACTCCACACCTGCCTGCTCCTCCAAGGCTGAAAGCAGGAAAAACCATCTCCCCTGGTATGCAAATCCAGCAGATCTTGATGCAGTTGAGAGAGGAGGAAATAAATCTGGAAATCCGAGTCACCAGCTTTGAATAATTTCTTGATGGAGACGTGCGTGGTTTTTCTGCCCCTCGCCCTGCAGCTCTCGCAGAAAAGGCTGTGAGACAGAAATTTCTCATTCTTTTTGCACCATCGTCTTGGCACAAACGTGTGTGGCTTCTGCAGAGTGTGCTACACGGGGGGAGTCAGGCGTTTGCCCACAAATCTCCGAAAGTTCCACCACCTATTGAAGTGAACGCTCCTTCACCTCGCGGTACCGTTTCCATCAGGAAAGGTCCCCAGATCCCGAGCGCTCGGTGTGCTTCAGAGCAGAAACAGCTCCCATGGAACCTAATAGCTCCTCAGCCTTGGGTTGAGCTCAAATCCCACTACGCTT
The DNA here is from genome assembly GCF_963082525.1 of Nesoenas mayeri. Taxonomy (NCBI): domain Eukaryota; kingdom Metazoa; phylum Chordata; class Aves; order Columbiformes; family Columbidae; genus Nesoenas; species Nesoenas mayeri. Next base: position 7,278,458 of record NC_137571.1, read on the forward strand.
GAGCTGTTCTGGTGTAAGAGCTGCTCGCTGCCCTTTATTTTTTAAAGGAGTCTCATTTTCTATGAATGAGCAGAATAAATAAAGCAGATTGGGAAGGGGAATTGGCTGAAAGTGCAGCGGTGTTGGAAAGCCAGAGCCGTCCTGCCCTGAGGTGGAGGATGGAGGATGCAGGATGTCCTCGCTGAAGGACGTCGCTCTGCTTCGGGTCCTTTGCCTCCTGCCTGTGCTGCGCTGCGGGCACCCAGGGACCCCGGTGGCACCCGCGCTGCGTGACCAACCTGGGCCGCTCCTGGACTGCGGGACTCACGGCCGCCCACGGCCGAGGTGTCTGTTGGAGACACAGGATGAAGGAAACACACCGGGGTTGAGGTTCCTCTTCAGATTTCAGTTTGCTTTTGGTGGTTTTTAACGTGCGCATCACTAGTTCTCAGGCAGTAGCAAAACATAACTACAGTTGATTAAGTACATGAAATATTCCTTTTCTAAAAGACCACTGGCTGTTATTATCTGAAGTGTTTCCTTTGTGTGCAGAACTGAGAATGTGGATACTTTAATGTTACTTTAATACAATTTACTTTTGGAAATATTAATTTACATTAACAAATTCCATGCTTGGGGAATGCTCCTGTGTTCTCTGTGAGCCAGAATAAACGTGATTCTGGAGGATCGAGTCATAGAAATGTATCGATTTGTTAGCTTTTTTCTTTCTTCAAAGTGAGAGCATCCAGGAACCCCTTACAGCTGTGCTGGGATGGGGAAGAACTTCCAACCAGCAGTGAATTCATCAGGCTCCGAAAGCACTGCTGCTTAATAGTGAGGCGGAATGGCTGATATTCATTAACAGTCTCTAAAACCTGATCTCTCTGCCAGAGAAATGACGTGTACATTTTAGGAGTGTTAATACACCGACTTGACAGAGCTGTTTTACCTCTTTCAGCCTCTGTAAAAGGCCGCATCCAGATGAGCATCTGCTAATTAGCTCCAAAGGGCCACATGCACGGTTTTCTTTCAAAGTGGGACTTTTGTGCTGGGGAAAAAAAAGTATTGATTAAAAAAAAAAGGCCTTTTGCTTCAGAAAGCAGCCTCTGAGTGCTGGTGCGCGCCTGCGCGGCTGTGCGAAGCGCCCTCCCAGCCCTGCCCGCCCGGGGCTGCGGGCAGCAGCAGGAGCGCGGCACGGGCTGCGATGCCCTGGATGATGTGTTGGCTGCGGAAGGGCAGGGAGAAAGAAACGATTGGTTTGAGCAGCAGGTACGGATCTGATAATCCCGCTCGCTGCCGCCCGTTCCCAGCCCGATGCTGCGTTTGTGCAGAGCTCGCGGCCGAGCTCTCGCGCGTTCCGCAGGTCCAGAGTGCCGAGTTAGCGCGGGGCCGGGAGCTGCAGGAGGCTCAGAACCGAAGGACCTGGGACACCGTGGAAAGAGGGGGAACGGCCGACAGAGCCAGAGCCACAGACCAGCTAACTGAACATGTGCATTGTCTTCTGAAAGCGTCTTAATTGCTGTGTAGCCGGTGGGAGCCAAGGCTGCGCAATTGGGCGGGTGCGGGAGGAAATTCTCCAAACGATCCTTGCAAGGTTATTGTATTAATAAGCTTCCACGTTTATGGCCTCTGTTATTCTGAGTTAATTACACGGGTGCCTAAATGTATCTCTTTTAAATCTCAATTAATGTCCTTTACAATCAATTCATATTTAATTAATATATCGGGGTGATTAAATGTAAAGAGACTGCTCATTGTGCACAAAGTGCTCCAATCCTTTCTCTGCTGCACAGCAGCAGCTGCTTCTGATGGGAGCAAACCTGACAGCTTGGGGTTTGCCAGCTCCTTGTGCTATCTGGGGTGGTTCATGGAGCCAGCGAGCGCAGTTCGGCTGGATGGAGTGCGAGTCGGGCGCTGCCAGGGGGGGTCCAGGGCTGGAGGAGCCACGGTGACAAAGGCAAGCTAATAACGTGTGTGTTTACATGTGTACGGCCAGGCTCGTTGCACTAGGCCAGGTTGCTCAGAGCCCGTCCAGCCTGGCATCCAGCGCTCCCAAGGTGTCGGTGACGCTGCTGCAGTGCTGGGTGGATCAGCGCGACATCCGACGTGTGGGACTGCAGATGCTCGTTGCTCAGCTGCACCTCAAGCCCTGGAACGTGAAGGTCGCCGGGATCCCAGGGAAAGCTGCTCTTGGGTCTCTGGTGGGAATTTCACTGGAGACGGTCCCTGGTTCATCCTCCCCAACTCTCGCAGGCGCTTCCGCCCCCCTCTGTACTCACCAGGCCCCGCTTATCTCTTGCAATTAATACAAGAATAATCCCTGTTTTGAAATTCCTCGCCTGGATTAGCTACTGGCTGGGTACTTAGGTCGTGTCTGTACAGGATCTCTCCAAGGACTTGTCTTCTGGTATTTATTCTGATAACTGTAACATGCAGATAAGCGAAGCACACGACACTGGAAATTCAGAATAAATTTCCATTTTTCAAGAACCCGAAGCTGTGGGTTTGGTGAAGCTTTGGCCACCTGAACTGAATTCGCTTTCCTCTCCTTGAATTGTATGAATATTTACGGTGAAAAAGCAGGAAAGAGCCAGAAAAAATGAAACCGGCTTTCAGAAGCAAATGCCCACTTGGGAGGTTTCTCCTCATACATGTATTTAATTCCCGTCAGGTGCCGCATTGCCCGGACAAGCAAGGAGCCGTTCTTCTCTCTCAGCTGGACTGTGGATGTCTTTGGTGTTCATGTCGAAAGTATTTGGTTCTGTAAAACAACCTGTGAAACTCCCTCTTTGACTGGGAGCAGGAGGTTCCCTGCAGAGCAGTGCGGCAGGAGTCCCATCAGCCCTGCTGGAGGAGAATTAAGATGGACTCAAAGAGACAAGGGCTGAAGAACTGATTGTTTTTCGGTCCTGTGCAGTTAGATGAAGAAGTGACAGTTTATATTCTTGCAAAGGAAAGCTCTTAAATAAAAGAGCAGGAAAATAAAAAGCAGTGGAAGCAGGGGGAGGAGAAAGTGAAAACTGCTTGGAGCTATAACACAACCAAAGGCAAGAATTCTTCATTAAGAACTTCATTTAAAATCAGGTGCATCCGAGTGGTTTTGCTGCCCTCCTGTAAGTTCATTTTCTCTTCGTACAGCACTTTTCTGAATGCATAAATCTTTAATAATCTCATTTTCCAGTGGCCACGTGTGTATACAATTGGCTCTTGGTCTGAAGGAGGATGTTGAAGCTGGTGCTCAAGTACTGAGTGTTTAGATGTGTGACAACACTTGGAAAACACAGGTTGCTCTGGGCTGCAGAGTCTGACACTGTTGGCACATGGACAGTGGGAACAAGGGCAGCCCATGGGCCCAGTATCCATCCATGGGCCCAATATCCATCCATGGGCCTGATATCCACTGGGCTCTGGACCCCCCAGCCCTGGGTTCGGCCTCTTCCGTCCCACTCGTAGGAACGAGTTTTCAAAGTCACCTCCATAGAAATAAGAGTTTTCAAAGTGAATTAGTTAAAACAAAACCCAAAACAAAACACAGAAACACAAACAAAAAGGAAAAAAAAAAACCTTCTGAAACCCAAAAGAGACTCAGGAGGTTTATTTCAGTGCAAAATGAAGCGTGCCGTTTCAGCTTTAACCCTTGGGAAGCTTTTAGGTGCCGCTGGGCCTGAGGCTCTCGGGTCTGTCTCTGACAGACAGCGTGTTCTCTGGTGTTCGGGGTGAAGCAGCACGTTTTAGCTTTTTAGCCTGTTTTTCTCCCGAGATGTGGTCCATGTGTGTGAATCTTGTCTACCCCGAAACCTCCATAATTTTCTGTTTCACAAAACTAACTTATCTGCCTTTGTTCTTACTTAACGTGCTTTAAATAAGAGACAAACCGTCCCATGTTTCCATTCTCCAGCCCTTCATACGGAGGTGCAGCATGAAGAATGCTGGTGTGCTGATGTTTCCCTCGCGGTCGCTCCCCTGCAGACCCGAAAGCGCTCCCTGAAACTCTCTTTGTGGAAGACGGATTCTGGCACTGGTACGAATTCACAAAGAAACCCAATTTGTCCGCACAATAGCCGAAATATTGGGCCTAATTCTCCTATTGCGGGAGTGAATGAAAGATGAAGACGTAAATAGCTGCAGGAATTTAAAAATTAGTTTCGGAGCCTTACAGAGTCGAGTTTTTCCTCTTTGATTGAGTGATTAATGAGCTGTTTTCGCCAGCCCGGGCATGTGTCGCCATTGCCAGCCTGTCCGGGAACTGCTGGGCTCCAATCAACATCAGAGAAAATGTTTATACAACCTCTGCAAAGCTGGAATTCCGCATTTAACCCCCCGCAGGGCCGTTAGCGCAGCGCGGTCCCCCTGCCCGCGCCCCAGCGCCATCTCGGGGAGGCTTTTCCCTCCCGCTCCAGGGCTGGAGCTCCTGCCAAAAGCTGTGAAGTGGGTCTCTGGGCCTGATTTCCCTCCTGCAGGTACCGGTATAAAACCAGCCGTGGCCCTGGGCTGGGGAAGGGGCTTTAAAAACCGGCCCCAGACGTGTGGGAGTTTGGTAGCTGCTGAGCCTGGTCTAAGGAAGCTCCGTCTCGCCAGTCCCAGCCACTGCACTTTGGACCAAGCAGCTTTAATGGAATTAAAGAGCTGCCCCGCTCGAACCTGACCAGTCCTGACTTTAATGGATTTTTCATTATGAAAAGCTGCAATCAAAATGAGATGTAAATGGTGTATAGTGCGGTGCAAACACCCAAAGCCCCGGCCCTCCCCAGAGGCTCTGGGTGTTCAGTATGGGTTACAACAGACAGAGCACAGAGACTAAACTAAGTCTTGCAAGAGGGTGGAGAGTCCGACCTGTGCCCTGGGCCCAGCACCAGGCTGGGTGTTCAGTAAGAAGCAGCTGCAGGTCTTTTGGGATCCACACGGGTACCCACCGTGCGGAGCTCTCGCGGTGCTGTGGGCACGGATACCCAGCCAGAAACCCGCCTGCTGCTGTCCTGGTAAGAACCAGCCTGAGCAGCGAAAATTCCGACTTGGAGCTTTGTCAGCAGCCGAAGTCACGAAGCCAGTCGGCCGCTCAGTGCTCAGCAGCTGCACGTGTTATCGACTGAGAACCATACGCCGCTGGATTAACAATTAAACCTTGCTGCTTTGTGCTTCCCGATGCAAAGGGGCAGCAAACAGCTCTGTCTCCACACGTAGTTTTGCTACCTTTCCAAACTGGCCTTCGTGCTTCAAATCCGATCCTCTCCAAAACAGCGCGGCCTTTGAAAAATACAACAGTGCAGTTATTCTGGCTGCAGTTGTTTCATTCTCCGCCGTTTTGGTATGCAAAGAAGCCGGTTATGTTGGAAACAAACATATGCTTCATTTAAAGAAGTAACCGAGTGCTTTTACGTTTTAATTCCTGACCAAGTTTATGTAAAATTAATTGCATCACATGTTCTGTGTATCTTTTAATTGCAAAACCAATTAACTTCAAAATGTTCTGCTTTGTAGTTCTCCTAATGGATGACATCGTTTCAGTTGGCTTTACAAAATCCATCCTTTGTTGCGCCGGGCAGGCAGCCAGCCCCGGCTATCGGCCGAGCTGGGCCCAGCACAGCCCCTTCCAAGCAGCCGATGCGCTCGAGGTATTTTACCGGCATTGGGGCTTTTTTGGGTGAGCATCTGCGAAAGGCTGTTCAGCCCTTCGGGAGCAGCCACGGGAGAAGCTGCGCTGGAGGTTGAAGCTGGAAAGGCCGATTCCTGCAGGCTGGATTTCCATGATTGCTGCTGCGGTTGCAGCGGTAGCGATGTGCGGAGCAGCTGCGGGAGCAGGATGGTACGCGGGGCTCCGTCTGTACCAGGGCACGGGATGGGCTGAGACCCCGAAGCCCCGGGGACACGGTCCCGGCTCAGCAGGAGCTCGGTGACCTGTTCCAGTTCACCCGGAGCACACGGGGAGCGTGAAGCCGACTTGCATTAAATAATTTGTAAAGGCGTTTTTAAGAGAAAAAGAAAAAGCCAGCAGATGCTTTATTTGAAATTCAGGACTGTCAGCAGCCAACGAACCTTGCTTTATAACGTAAAGATAGGAGTGCTAAGAAGAGAATTGCTTTGAATATTTTAAGTACAGCTGACCAGCTTCTTATTTATATGTATAAGCTGGTTTTTATCACTCTGGCAATATGAGGGTGTTTTAAAGGAAAAGTAATGTAGTAACATGATCTGCCTCCGTGTGCTGGGAACGACCGTGACCGCAGCCAGCGTTCCGCAGCCTGGGTGCAGATTTTGGGCACGGCGGTGAGCCGCTCAGCCCACGGTCCCTTCGGCTATCGGGATGATTCCAAAATGTTGCTGCATTTAGTGCCGTTGCAGCCTTGCGATGCACCCCAGCAAAGGCCAGAGCCCGTGCGGGTACGTCTGCGTCAGCACAGCGGGGCCGGACCGGGGCGTTACAGGCACTAATATTTTAAATTAATTTATTATTATTTATGTATTAAAGTATTACGTGCTTCACTCGGGGCAAAGCGGAGGTGAGTGCAGCGTGCGGTGGCAAAGGGGAAGGTGCGGAACCTCCCACTCTATTCCTAAAGGTAATTTTAGACAAAGTTTGAACAAGGGACAGGGTAGAAGGATCCTCAGGCACATTTTTGCTTTGTGTAATCTCAGGATACGAGGCGCAACGCTCTTCTGAGTGCATTGCATTAAACCATGGACCAGTGCCTACACAGCCGCTTTGTGATTTCTTTTATGTCTTTTTTCCTGCCTTTCTCAAATTAGAATTATCTAGAGAAGCTGTAACCTTAAGCAAAACTTACGCATTTAAGTGCTTCATCAGACAGAAGGATGGTGTCCCAGAGGGTGCCACCAGCAGAGGAAACCTTATTAAAGCAAATAGTCCCTAGAAGAGCGCTGGCTGTGTGTGTACAGGAACACTCGCTGTGTGTGTACAGGAGCACTGGCTGTGTGTGTACAGGAGCACTGGCTGTGTGTGTACAGGAACACTCGCTGTGTGTGTACAGGAGCACTGGCTGTGTGTGTACAGGAGCACTCGCTGTGTGTGTACAGGAGCGCTGGCTGTGTGTGTACAGGCGCACTGGCTGTGTGTGTACAGGAGCACTCGCTGTGTGTGTACAGGAACACTCGCTGTGTGTGTACAGGCACACTGGTTGTGTGTGTGTACAGGAGCACTCGCTGTGTGTGTACAGGCGCACTGGCTGTGTGTGTACAGGAACACTCGCTGTGTGTGTACAGGAACACTCGCTGTGTGTGTACAGGCGCACTGGCTGTGTGTGTACAGGAACACTCGCTGTGTGTGTACAGGAGCACTCGCTGTGTGTGTACAGGAACACTCGCTGTGTGTGTACAGGCGCACTGGCTGTGTGTGTACAGGCGCACTGGCTGTGTGTGTACAGGAACACTCACTGTGTGTACAGGAGCACTGGCTGTGTGTGTACAGGAACACTCGCTGCAGCAGCTCGTGCTTGGCCCCGCCACACAGGAGCGCGGATCCCTAATGCACCCTCCAGAATGTTCTCTTATGTGTCAGTTTTTCTACACCCGCAGCTTTTTAATCAAATGCTCGTCATTGTCTTTCCATTTTTTTTTTAAATATATATTTTGCATCTTTAGGATATATTTAGATTCCCTCTGACTACTTTTATAGCCACAGGAACTAGAAATTGAATTTCGTGGCTGTGCTGTGACTTGTGAATCATCACCGGACTCTGGAATCGATGCTTTAAAGACCCTCACCAGCTATTACAAAGCAGGTGACACCTGATTTTTTTGTCGTTACTGTTGGTTAATGACGTTCTCCCTGTGTGTCAGTCAGTCCTGCCATCTCCTCCTTGATGGCTCCTTAAAATGGGCTGGTTTGGAGATCGCTCAGGGCGGTCAGGAGTGAGGAGGTTGTGGGTGCAGTGGAACGTGTTCCAGCCGGTCCGGCCCACGGGACGGCGTCAGGATCGATCCCCGACCCTGGAACTTGGCGAGAGGAAATAGTATTTAGGGCTTGATTTTTGCCCTTGTTTGCATCGTGCTGTGCCGAGTCACGGGAGCGATGTGGAAATCGGGCAGTCTTCACTCCACTCCATGCATTGCATACAATGGCAGCTTTTCCCTTTAACTCTTCAAACCTCTGCTAACTTCTCAGAACAGCCTCTATACTTTTCAATCATTTTTCCAATATTTCGGTATTATTTTGTCCCCCTATAAAGCAGGATGAAAATTAAAACCCATAAAAACTTCAATTTCTGCAGCACGGATCTATCAGTAGATAAAAACCTGCTCCAAGTCGTTAATTCCAGGTGCAGTTGGAGGTGCTGTTGTGAAGATGCTGCGGTGACATTGAAGCACCTACAGTTCACGGGCTTGTTTGTCCGGCACAAATAACCAGCCCCGGCTCAGCAGCCCCGGGTGTATCACAGGCCAAAAACCCTGAGTTTCCACAACAGTTTCCATTTGTGATGTGTAAGTGAGACCCAGTCCTGCTCAGAGGAACCTCCAAGGGCCCTTTGTCCCTCGTCATCCTCCCCATCTGTGACCTGAACAGAAAGCCGCTGGTAGCCCCTGGGTGCTATGAAATGCAGCAGCGCTGCTGTGGGGTGGGCTGGTGCAGGAACTGTGCCCGAAAAACCAGAAAACTTGCTTTTAACTTCTTTTTTAACATACACACGCTTTTCTTGATATCAGTGCTGTACTGAAGTTCTTCAGTCTACATCTTCACCTCCCTGAACCTTCTCCGAACATCGTTTCTTTTCCCGCTCTGATTTGTATATGGAGGCTCTACAGAGGAAGATAATGGCTCTTTCGAGGCAGAAAAGAGGCATTTTGTAATGATGGATGCTGTGATTGGCAGGGAGTGCCTTAGTGTTTTGCAATACTGCCTATAATCTCTTACTTGATTTCATCTCCATCCTTCACGTAACAGAAAATCACAGAAAGCACTTAGCGTAAGCGCAGAGGAGCCGCCAGCCGTCTGCAATCAGCCGCACAGACCACGCTGGGTGGGCTTCTGCACGGAACGCGGCGCGGGGTTTTAAAACGTGGGCTTTGTTGCGTTAATTACACTGTTTATCTGCAATGGTACATAAAACTGTGCTTTTGTAAGTGTGTGTGTATGTATCTCACCGTGATAGTCATGTTTGGAGAAAACGAATTAAGGAGAAGCACTCGCAGGGCGGCCCTACAGTGTGGGCCCCGTGCAGGGTGCTGCCGGCGGCGCTGGGCGCGGATCGCACTGCGCAGGTCACGGATTTGAAGGGCCAAAGCAAACCCGGCTGGGTCAGTCCCGACCGCGGTTAACGTCCCTTCCTTGGGGCTGCGCTGTCTGGAGCCTCGCGTGAGCTGGGGATGGAAGTCACGCAGTGAGAGCGAGAGACGGAGAGCTGAAATAACCTCACTCCGAAGGATAAGGAGTTGGTTTGCATTCTCACCTTCCATGCTCAAAAAAAAAAAGCTCATATTGAACTGACACACTCCCCTGAATCTTGCAAAAATGTAGGAAATAGGCAAATATAAGAGGTTCAATATCACGGCTCCGCTCCCTGCTATGGGAGTTGTTCGCGCTGCCTGCGTTAGGACCACGCTTGTTCTGTCTGTAGTCGAAGAGGAAAATACTTCCTTCAGCAGCTGCCTTAGAATGTGGAGTAAATGACACGTGGATCTGGTATTGCGAGCCAAGATTTGTAGACTTCGGTGCTTTGGAGCAATTACATAAAAGTAAAAAAGAAACTGCTTTTTTGGTGATTCTTTTATTCGATTGAAGCGCCAGCTGTCTGAGGCCCATCCATCACCGCCGCGTGCTCCATTCCCATATCGTGCAATGCAAGAGGAAACCGTTTGAGCTGTAAATCTGGAAATGCGGGCTAGGTAATGCAATCTGCAGGTAAATTAAACTTGCGTTGAATAGCTGAGCTGTGCGTAATAATAAATGCTGGGTAAGGACAGGTGAACAATAAGAAACAAGCAGCTGAAGCTGGTTCTGGAAATTCTAGGGAGGGTTTTCTCTCCTGCTCCCCAGATGAGCAGCAGAATACAGCAGAGTAAGTCGTTCCAGCTGTGAGCAACACCCAGGTGGGTGTGGGGAGAGGCTGTAAATACCTCCACCCAGGGCCCCAGGGGCTTGTTCCCTGAGACTGGCCAGGGGCTGGTGTGGACTGTGTGTTTGGGAGCCCCGGTCTGCCTGTGCGGATGCTGCCGCTGGTCTCAGGTAAGGATGGGGCTGCTGGCCCTCGCTCCGGCTCATTCCTGCGCTGCCCTCAGGCTTTAAGGAAGTTTCTAGATGATTCTTATGGCTGGGAAAAATCCTCCTGCGGGGTTAAGTTCCCTTAGGAAGGGCGGCTGCTCTAAGAGCAGAGGAACCTTGATTGGAGGTGTTGGGAGGGGGCGATTGCTGCAGAATTAGTTCAAGTTGCAGTTGTTGGCGAGTTGAAAACAGCCGCGGATGGTGATGGTGCAGATGTAAATGCTGAGTCTGGCAGGCGGTTCCGTGGCAGAAACCTTTCTGGTCACACAGCTGGATGTGTCCTGGTGGCAATAAGATGTTTTGGGGAGCAGCATCTCCTGGGCAGCAGCAAAGGGCGGGGGTGCCGGGTGAATGATGAGTGTGGAGCGCTTGTCCCTTCGTCGTCTTCCCCAGGCCATGGTTTCTGCTCAACCCGTCGGGAAAGGTGCCATGTAGAAGTGGAGAGACGAGGTGCGTGAGTCGCAGCTCTCATGGGGTTTTGGAATTGAGGATCCTCTCCCCAGGGCAGCTCCAGCGTTTCTCCTAATAGCTGTGCAGCCTCTTGGGGTTCTGTGGGCACCAGTATGATGTAGAGCCTGCTTTTTGGGCAATGTGAAACTGTCCCTCTAAAACGATCTGTGACTGCTGGGTTCCTGGGGCGCCCTGCACCGGAGGAGCGCTGCCCGCGGGGCAGAGCCTGAGGCAGACGTACAAAAGTGCATTAGCAAAACCCCTTTTCACTGAGCAGGTTTTACCTTGTTTTTGTTCAGGGCTGTTAGCACACACAAGCCTTTTTGATGCATGTTAACGTGTTAAGCTACAGTAACTCCATTTCATATCTGAGTCTTTGTATTACTTGAATATATATTGTTTTTGAGACCTCCAGCAGGCCGGGGGAAGCGATAATAGTGTTCCCGTGGTGCAGAGCACACTCTGCAAGTGTGAGTTGGGATTCGGCGGCTGTACCCCATATCTTGTAAATAAAAGGCACCTGGGCATCAAGCAGTCCCCTGGCTTCAAATTGCAGGGCTGCAACACAGATGCCAATTTAACCCTGGTGAAACAGTTCTGCTTATCACAATATTCAGAGTATTCCCTGCAGCTGCTTATAGAAAACAGCGAGTCAATGGGCAGCATTACTGTGTGAAGGGAACTGGCAATTTAACAACAGAGGTCCCCTCAAAGGGGAATTTGAGCACTTTTGTGGGATTTGGGGTTGTTTTATCCTATGGAATTGTCACTGGGGACAACATGTGTCATCTGTCAATGTCCTTTATGTAGAAGAAAGAAATAAATAGCCTCAAATGCATGATGTGGTGCCACCAACTCCATTTCCCTGCTTCTTTTGGGATAAGGTAGAGATAAAAGGTTATTCCTACCTGCTGGTCTCCTAGTTACAGGGCGCAGTATCAGATTTAGCAATGATTTGAGGTATAGTGGCTCTGGTAGGATTAAATACCTGTTGTTGCTGGTGGGATTTGTTCTGTGTTTTCCTGGCAAGTGCTGATGTGCAGGTTGTGGGGCAGTGGGTCTGGATTCCAGGGCAGAGGGTTCTGGGCAGCCGGGTTAGCAGCTCTTACAGCAGCTCGTGCCTTTCTTGTTACAGCAAAGGTAATAAAGAAGATTAGCAGCCTGAAGTGGCTTTTTGTTGTGGGGTAGGTTTTTTATTAATTGAAGATTTCTCAAGAGGTGTCAGCAAGGCTCCAGGAGGCTGTACCAGAGCTGGAGTTCCAAGTGGCACTTGAGATGGCGAGGTGACGGGGAGCAGTTGATGTGGCTCTTTTCTCGATGCACAAGGAGCTTTGTTTGTGGATTTGTGGAGATAAGTTCCCAGCACGTTCCTGTTTCAGCTGCATGGGAGCTGGTGTGACTCTCTGAACATGGTTGAATTTGTGGTAAAGCCTGTGAGCAGGTCTGGCTTAAACTAGGAAGGACACCAAATGTGGCAAGACCAAGTGGCGGTGGGGTCCCCTCATCCCTGCGCTGTTCCTCTATCAGCGGCTGACAAGCGATGGGCAATAGCACTTGGTCTTCTCCTCTCCAGTTAGGGGTTAACTGCTCCGTTTGTGGTAGGGGGTGTTGAGCAGCGGGACACGGAGCCGTGTGTCCATCCGGATCCTCGGTGCTCCTTGCCGCGGGCCGCCCGGCGGCACTCACTGCTGCTCAAGATCTGCCTCCGCAGCACGAGGCTCATTGCTGGGCTCAAGGCTATTTGGTTTAAAAAGCAATTTAGTAATTTAATCATCTTTAAGTTCTGCCTCAAGGATGTTGTACAGGCAGCTGGGTTGGATCTTTTAATAACCAGGGAGTGGATATGATCTGAATACCTTGGACTATGTAGAGGCAGGTGAATTAGTTTGCTGTAGAAATAATAGTTTTCTTGTGTTGGGTCTTGGCATCCATAGGGCTGAAGTTCAAGGAGCTTGGTCACTGGTCACCTCCCTTCCTGACAGCTGTTTTTGGGATGGTGGGTGACTGCAGGCCGTGCCCTTCCAGCTGCCACGTGTTCCACTGACCAGCGCTTACCTTGTTTGCAGGAGCCCAGTCTCATAGCAGTGCTGGTTTTGGGAGGAGAGCGGCAGCGGCCGGGCGGGTGTCGCGACTGCAGGGAGCTGTCTGTACCCAACCTCAAATCCCCCCTGTGCCCATCATCATGCTGCATGACTGCTCCATTTAAGCTGCGCTTGCTCGTCTCGCCTTTGTCCCTCTGGACTTAGCGTTTTACACTTGTCTGCATTAAATTGCATTTACTGGCTGAGTCACCTAAAAGATGCAAATCCTCTGGATCCGGGTGTATTGTGCTGGCTCTCGGGGGAGGAGGAGAGCGTCTGATAGCTGGGAAGGGAAGAATCTGTTTCTCGTACAAATCTCTTCTGACCTGGGCTATGAAAAAACATCTGAAGGTGTCTTTTTTTCCTTTTGTTTTTACTTGAATGTGAAGAAATCCACAGCGTCCTCTGGGGCGCAGATCCTGCTCAGATCCCCGCTCTAAACCCTGTCTGGCCTGCAGTCTTTGAAAGGGATTTTCTTCTGCTTCCATTACAGCGCCCCAGAGGGGAACCTGTTGTGCCGCTCTCTGTAAATATTCACTGTAAGCAATTCCTCGGCCTCAAGAGGCTCTATCTGACTAAATCTGGAAGAATTAGCCTTGTTTTGCTAGTGGAAGTGTGGGACTGAGCAGCCAGCAGCGTGCCTGGGGCTGTGTGGCGGCTTTGCAGGGTTGTTGGTTTAATACTCAGGTAGCTCTGTATTGCTGGCAGGGGTTGTAAAACACCGTGAAGAACGGCTGGTTCACCTGGAGGCTGTTCTGTGCCATCAGGGCCCAGCTGTCTGGACGACACTCGCAGAAAAGCTGGGCCCGGCCTGGGCCAGAGGCAGAAGAGAAGTTGGGAGCTGGGGATGCAGAGTCTGGCTCTGCTGATACCTTCACGTGAGCCTCAGTCCTTCCCACAGGCCTGTGATGGACACGGTGCCCCTGCCCCAACACCCTGTGCTCTGTTGGGTTGTTCCCTTCCTGCTGTCGGGACCACAGGCTGCGTTAGCACGCCTGTTAAATAACCTTTTCCAGAAGCAGCTCCCGCACGCTCGGCTGCAGGGATGTTCTTTCTGCCCCAGGAGGATCGCATGGAGCAGCTCTGCACTCCGACAATAACTCGCATTTCTTAATCACTCCAAGTAATTACAACTTTCTCTGGTTTATGCCTCCTCAACTCTAGCTGAGGACAGGAGCTGTTTCATATTTAAATAGTATTATAGCTGGATTGCTCTCCTGGGGAGCTGTTGGTCTTGAAGGCTGAGGTTTAATTCTCTGCACCACTAATTAGATCAGGAAAACAACTCGGAAGATGTAAGCAGGTTTGTAGGGGCATGTTAACAAACATGTCTCTTGCTTTATTTTAAGAGCAGCGCGGTGAGCCTGCTGTGATTCGGAAGCATTCGCTTCTTGGGGACACAGGGAGGAGGAAGAGAAAGAATTGGGTTATTGTGCCTAGATGTTGCTTTTAAATAATGTGGTGAGAGAAAGAAGCGGAAAGTCTGAGTCGGGAGATGAGACTTGATTTGAAAGCAGAGCAGCTCTTGGCGGGGTGACCTGGCGCAGGAGGCCGTGACTGCGCTCCCATCAGGCTTTTGCTGTGAAATTGCTCGTAGTGCTAACAGGAGATTTTGGTTTGCGCCGATGACAGGTCGTGGCAGTTTGTGTGAATGTGTTTGTGCAGCGGGACCGGCAGCACGTGGGGCCGTCGGCAGGACCCCGGGGCCACGCGGCCCTGGCTGTGAGCCAGGCACGAGAGGCGCCTGTAGACACCCAATGTGCTCAAATTCAGTGCTTTATTCAGTGCTTTACAGTAATGAAACAGCCGGAAAAATCCATTAAGGCAACAGCGCTGCTGCAATGTTTCCTTTTTGAAGTGGAGAAAGCGTGTTAGCGGGAGCGAGGAGGGCAGGGGGTGAGCGGTTTGCGGGGGCTCGGAGCTGGTTTAGAGACTTCCTGAGCGGTTGAGAGCAAAGGGTTTGCTACCTGTCGAGACCATAGCTAAAGTGTGTTCAAGAGAACAGCAGCGTGGTTATCCACAGTAATAGACGCTTTTAGAAGGGGGAAAACCACGTCCTCTGGATAATATCGGAGTTAAAAGCTAGAAAATAGAAGGAATGATGAAGTTATTCACAAGGTTGTTAAAATGCAAACTAAGAGGAATTATGGCAGATGTCCTGAGGCTTAATGACTGGAGAGAAGATGCCAGATGTTTGCAGAGCGTGTGTTCATCTGCCCGCACCTGGACATCCGAGTCCTTCAGGTCTTCTCTCACTCCGCCCGAGTGGCGCCCATTGAGCCGGGTCTGTCCGGGCGGCGCCTTTTGCAGCGGATTTACCAAGTTCTGCTTTTTCAAGGGAAAAGGAAAACTCCAATTGTGAGTTCAGGCCGGCAGGTTCCCGCCGAGCAGCCCGATGGCAGATGTGCTTTTGCATGAAGTGGTAATAGTTTGTATTTTTGTGAAAAAACATTTTCTATGCCGTGACCTTTACTCTGAACGGACGGCAAAATACAGCTCACGGCTGTAATGTGCTGCGGTCTGAAACACCGGCCTTTTCAAACTGGGACAAATGGTAAATTGGTGTTTGGGACACTTAGGCTCCATTTGCCGCGTGTCTCAGCAGGACGAGGTGCTGGGGACTCGGGAACACCCGCCTTGATGGGAAAGTTTAATGTCGACCTTAATTTTTCACCATTCCGCAGCGCAGAAAGTGCTTTTAAAGCCCTGTACTTTGAACTTGCAAGGCAAGCAAATTAGATACCTCTTTATTCAGTAATTTGTAAAGATTATTTTTGCCTTCTCTTTTTCACTTTTTCCACTCGAGGGTGTAAAGTTTTTATTCGTGCTGCAAATGGGCCTCAGGCTGGGATAAGAGCACAATTTTGATAGCAAAGCACAAGCCAGGAAACAAGGAGACATTTAAACTGTTAAATAGGAAAAGCAAAGAGGGAGATTTTTATTTAATGACCCTAAATGGTTTATGTAAAAGGTCTGAGAACACTGTTAATTATTGGTGGGGAAAGGCTACACTTAACCTTAATGTCTGTGTAGGGTGGTGGACACCTTTATAAAAAACACTATTTTCTTGTGAGCTTTTGGTCTCCAATAAAGCAAATGAGCCAGGTTTCCCTGTCGGAGCGGCGGTTCTGTAGCATGTGCGATTGTTCCTGTCCAGCCAAGGGGCTGTTCAGGCCCGTTTGTGTTTTTCCACCCTGTGGGGACGGGTGTGGGTCAGTCCAGAGGTGACGGTGGAGAGGAGGCTGCAGGGTCGGGGACCAGCTCATTATTGATGGTGCTGATACTGTGTGCAAGAGGTCTGAGCATCTTTGGCCTCGGTTGGAGTTTCACCATCTGCCCTGGTCTCAGAGACAGAACCGCAGGAGGGAATGGAGCTGGAAAGATCAGATTCGCAGCTCTGCTCTGGGGTGGGAGGGATGCTCGAAGCCACAAGACTCTTACTCGTGTTGAGTTGAGGGTCCCTACATGTTTTCTGGTGCAGAAAAGGGTGTTCAGCTCGCTGTGCATGAATTCCATCTGCATCCCCACAAAGCAGAGTTGTTCTGCTCCGACACAGGAGCCAGCCAGCCCTGAGAGCCTCTGCCATGGCCTCATGTTGTTTGCTCCCGCACGCCTGATGGACCCGGGGCGCTGGGTGCGCTGGGTGTTCCTAACGGGACGTTACCGGCTCCTGCTGCGCTGTGCATTCTGCATTGGACAGACTATTACATTCTGTCACTATTAAATTTTCTCACTGTTTTATGAATATGTCACAGGCTTGAGTGCTTACAGTGAGACTTTGCGCTGTTATTCCACAAGTGTTTAAAATGTTCTGAGGTGCCAAAAAAATTCGGTTGACAAAATAATAAATGCAGGTCTAGATAACACTCTTAAAGGACATAAAAGATCTGACTGAATTTCCCTTTACCTCTCCGCTCACCCCGTGATGTCTCTGTCCTTATTGCTGTGTTCCATTCTAAAGCTGAAATTTGTAAGATCTGAATCTCCTGGAGAACAGGGAGGGTTAATTTCTGGAACTTTCTCAGACTTGTCCTTTGTAAGTGAGCTGTGGTACAAAAACCCAATGAAAGATGTCTGAGGTTTCGGGTTTGCATAGAAGCTGAGCTGGTGAAGTGTCCCTGCTCACGGCGCGGGTGCCGCTGGGGCTGGGAGGGTCCTTCAGCACAGCCCATGCCATGGCTCTGCGTGGACCCTGCTGAAGTGCCACCAGCATGGACCCTCCAGGGTGTTGATCCTGCTGTAAACAAAACGAGTTACTTTTCACTTCATCCTTAATTCCTTTAGATCAGGTGGCAGCCTGGTCACCTGCCAGAGGTGACAGTGGCACTTGGGCGCCCGTCCTCGCGCCATGCGGGGGGCGCGTGTGCTTACCCAACACGCGGCTGTTCATCGGGGTGCAGGCAGGGGCTGCAGAAACATACAACAAAATTAAAGCCTAAAACACTGGCTGTGTGTGATAATGAATGAGATAGTGCTGACCTGTGGGCCTTCTCTCTCTTCTGGATAATTAAAGAGGAATAACTGTATAAATCTTAGTTGGATTTCCTGCCCCTTTTTCTCCCTGCAATGGATGGCTCTGTGTTGCTGTTCCCCAGGCTACTGGATTGTTTTAATTTAAATGCAGCTTTACGATGCTTTGCTGCTGTAGCAAGTAGAATTTAATAAAGAAAAAATAACGGTGAGGAAAAAAAAAAGAGAAACAAAGAAAGAAAAGCATGAGGCTTTTAGTGAGCGTGGCCATTTATCACGCTGGCTGTAAGTGCTGTTGTGCCTGAGCTGCGGTTTGTTCCACTGCCCGGCTGCAGGTCTGTCTGTGGTGTGGAGGGAAATGCTCCCCAAATTCTCTCTTTTGGTGTATTTTTTTCTTCTGGAATTCAGTAATCAACTTTGATCTTACAGGATCTCTGTCACCCACGTCTGTCACCCTTGTCTGTCACCCACCCGCTCCAGGTGACCCGCACGTGGGGCTGCGTTTCCTGCGGGGAGTGGGCCCGGTGCGGTGAATCTCGGCGCGGCGGCTCCGCGGAGCGGGCTGATTCACCACCAATTAAACTAAATGAAATTAGTGCCGTTCTAATTCTGAATAGGAAAGTGCCTATGAGGGGGCTTAATGCAGTTTGAGTAACCACTTCACATTTACACCTTTAATTCATTTAAATTTTTAAGGTGCTTAAAAGCTTGACTGCACATTGTGGACGCTTTCCTTGTCTGGGATGCTGTACCTGATGGAAATAGACGAGGTGCAGGCTGGCCGGGGAGGATGGATAATGGGTGTTTTTGTGGTGCTGTCAGGTTTTATTTTAAATCGCTTTAGGGTGTTTTCTTGATTTTTGGGGGTTTCAGGTTTTTCCTTAAAGCAAAATGAAGTGTTAGCATTTCTGGGCTAAGCTGCTGCAGAGGAGAACGTTGTATATGTGCATATACATATGAATGTGCTGCAAAATCTCTAAAAGCAGAAGATCACCGTTTTTTGAAGTGCGTGATTCCGAGCTTATTGACTGTGAGAAACAGAGCTGCCTTTTCTGAGCACACAGGGGCCCCCAAACTGTGCTTTTTACCTCCCGTAACAATGAAATGTGGGTATTTCTTTGCATCAAGAGGGCTAAGAAGGTATTTTTTTTTAAGCTCTTCATAACATTTTTGCAAGGTTCTGTTTACATAATCTGTACGGCCACATTCCGCTTAATGACCAACAAGGTGGGATCCTCCAGCTGTTTGCGGGTGACTGAGGGCGCAGGTGCCCGCGGGTGATGCTGCAGCCCCGCTGTCCCGCCCAGAGCAGCACAGGGCCGGGCTCCTCGCTGCCTCAGCGTTCCTCCTGCCCCAGGCTTTGCCTCGGTGTGTGGAGGGAAAGGAGATTTCTCTGTTTGATCTGCCGCCCCCGAGCCCCCCGGGTTGGGTACAATCCAGTCCCACTGCAGGGCAGCTCTGGAGACCTTTCCCACAGCTGCATACAGCCAGGATTGCTTCAGATCCGCTGTGTACCACTTCATTCCACATCATTAGGAGCTGTGACTCCCTTGACCTGACTCTTTGTGTCTCGAAATGAGATTTTTCAAAGCAGCAGCCCACCAAGGAGAGATTGAAAGCAAACTGATTATCCACGTGGGATGGCTCTGACCTCCTGGTATTAAAGGATTGACCAACTTCTTGCCAAATTCACTTAATCTTCCTTTTTTCCCCCTTTCACTTGTTGTTTTTTTTAAACAAAGGTCTTAAGGAGAAATACAAATCCACTTATGTATTCAGCGCCCACCTTATTGTAATCGCTTGTGCATCCCGTGATGCTGAGCTGGTCTGAAGGGGCAGAGCGGGTACCGACTGTGGGTGCAGAAGTGCTGGGCTCGAGTCGGACCGCAGAGGAAACGGAGCGGGTCCCCGTTGCGGGATCTTACCTGTGTGCAAAGGGGCTTTTCTGGAAACTGAAGATAACAGAGGCTTGAGCTGCCCTCGAACGGGGCCCAGCGTGTGTGGGGACTCATGAACAGCCTCTTCCCGAAATCTGCATTTCTACACTTATTTCGTGCAGGCGCAGAAGAGTACATAGCCTAAAATTAGCTGCAGTGGTTTAAGTTGCATATAAAATTAATCTGATTGGATTTTAAATAGTGGCTTATAATAAACAAGGCTGGGGCTGTTTACAAACCTCGCTGCAATATAATTACATTTTTCAGCATGAGTTGAGAGCTACAGGAGTGGCTGGTCCAGTGGCAGCTTTATTGTGTTCAGGAAGTCGTAATGAGTAGGGAGCAGATTGTAAAATATTGTGTGTGTGTTATTCATGCGGGTGGGTTCTGCAGCAAGGGGGTCACTGGCTTTGTTGCTCTGGGTTCTTGGGGCAGAGACAAGAGCTTTGCCAAGATTCGGGAATGAGCTGCTGTGAAGGAAGAGGAGGGAGGGTCCCATCCAGCCTGGGCTCATTTCGTAGCAGGGGAGGGGCTGAACTTGATCTTCAGGTCACCGGGTGAGCAGGTTTTCCTCAGCTGGGCTGAACCGCACCAGCTGGGACCTGTAGATGGTAGGAAGGACTTGACCACAGCCAGCTGGTGACCACATGGTGATGGGCAGGATGAAACTGGGGACAAATCCTGCGCTGCGGCACTTCCTGCATGTCAACATTACATGGGTGTGTATGTGGACCTTGTAGCAATTCTCTATTTCCTGCCTACCATGCTAATTTTTGTGTCAAGAGAGAAGTGTCATTGTTGGCTGCTCCTTGCTGGGTTATGTGCCATCTGCAGAGATGTGATTCCAGTCTGACCCATAATGAGAGCGCCTGGGGAGGGCAGAGCAGCAAGCAGGCAAATGTTGAGGTATTTCTTACAACCTCCTGACAGCTGCTGGAAGAGTAGCAAAGATATATATACACAGATTACAGGTAAAGTGCAGGCTGCAAATATACACACAAAATCGTGCTTGTCTGCATTTTGGTTTTGTTTTAATGAGTGTTAATAAAGTGATAGAAGATCACAAAGGTTTCTTCCTCGGGTGTTAAAACAGGCAATTAAGGCTGTTAAAAGCTGCCATGGTGGCAGAACAAAGAAGGCTTGGGGAGGCAAGATGTGTTCTCATGCTGGTGTCTGGGATTGCTGCTTCTTTAGTCTTGCTCGCGAGAGCCTGGGACAGTTGATACCCGTTGCCCTGAACAGCGAGCGGGCGGCACACGCGTGTGCACAGGTCTGTGCTGGGGACACTGGGGGACATGTCTGCGGGACTGTGCATGTCGGGGGTACCAATAACCACGGGGACTGGGGCAGTTACACCCAGAGTAGGGGCAGAGGAGATTAATTAAGAAAAATGACTTGCTAAGGGACTTTGACAGAATAGGTCTGAGCTGGCTTGGGGATAGGAGGTGAAGGGCTTTGACTTATGTACCTCAAAGATGCCGTTTCTTGCTGCATAGCACCTTCCCTGCCAAAGGGGGTTCAGCAGGCTGGCTTCAGTGCTGCCGGGGAGCTCTTTGTGCAAGGCTGTTACCAGGCACTTGGGCTCTCCGGTCGGGCACTGGGGCAAGATGAGATCAAGTCTTAGACCTGCGATGGATTGTCTGGCTGATGCTGGGCAGGTTTCCCAGCCTGAGCTCTGTCTCATTCCTGAGGTCGTGTCTCCATGCCAGTCTAAGCTGATGTAGCGATGGATGCCGTTGTCCTGCTCTGCTGAAACGTTTCCTTCTGGCACGAGCTTCCCATCCAGAGCAGTTTTAGTTCCCTGAATTGTCAAGCAACAGCCTGACAAAGGGGTGGGTGGTTTCCAGCGGCTGTGGGAGGGCAGCTCACTGCAGATGAGGATTGTTGGCGAGTTGGGCTGGAGAGCTTGGACTAGTCATCCTGGGCCAGACAGGGCTCTCCAGGGGGCTGTTCCTCTCCTGTTCAGACAAGCGTTAACAACAGGTCAGCACAATTGCCCTCTAGCCATCCTATTTGTCTCCATTAACTGCAGAAGCACGTTAACTAGCTCAGTCTTTAATATTAAACTTTAAAATGCCCCAAACCAGGCAAGGCGAATACCTTTCCAGGAGGATCCAGCACTCATAGCCTTGCTGCTGAAAAACGGTGCCGCTTTCCGTAGCTGTCGCCGGAATCCCTCTGCAGAGATCGGGTTTGGGTGGGCTTTGTTTTTTTGCATCTTTTTCCCTTCCCCTCCGTGCTTTGGGGCACCCGGGCTGCGGCTGCCGCTCTGCTGCCTGCGGGTGGCACTGCGGCACCTCGCCAGCCCAGCCCCGCTTGCATCTCCCGGTGACCGTGGGGATGGAGCTGGACCCGCAGCAGAGAGAGGAACCGCAACGGGGAGCAGTGGGGAGCGAGGGGGTGCTTGGACACAGCTGTGCAGACCCGCGGCGAGGAAGGGAGAGGCAGGAGAACATGGATAGAGCCAGAGATTGGGAATTCAGCCCAGGTGCCGCTTCATCCTCCTCCTGACCCTGTAAAGCTTTGCCGTGGGATGCTTGAGCGCCCAGTGTGCGTGAGGCCAAATGGGTCACGGGTGCAAACTGGCTCTGTCCTCTGACTTTGGCTGAGGCTCCAGCTCTACGAACTTACTTACAGTAAAAAGGGAGGTGTTGCTGGCAGAGACAGAAAGGAAATTCCTGTTGACTGAGGTGATTTAAAGGATAAAATGGAAACACTGCAGACATTTCTGTGGCTTGTGGCAGCTGCTGGTTAGTGTTGTGAATTTGTGCTGTGTGGGCAGGGAGGCATTGTTTTTCAACTAGGGAAAAGGAGTCGGAGAGATGCAGACAAATATTAAGAAATAAAAGGCAAATAAGAAAATGGATGTATGTAGGAGGTGTTTAAATTCTGGGGAGTGGGGCTGATGCTGTTGAGCTGTCTGCAGGGGCTGTTAGCAAGGGGAGGGCAGCGTCACCAGAATGGTGTGAAGGATCCTGGATAAATCTGTGGAGAAATGGCGAATGACTGGGGGAAAGCGCTTCTGTTTTTGCACTCGCAGCTCTGAAATACCTTCACCTCCTCCCACCCGGCCCTGTACAAATGGCCTCTGTGCTCCTGCAGGGCTGACTCTGCAGCAGCGCGAGGGCTCGGCTGCTCTGCTCACGGCTCCCACCTGCTTAAGGAGCATGAGCATGTTACTGTTCTGTCCACTGCTCCCCATTAGCTTGGGTTGGAAATCAGCCTGGCGCACTTGCCGCAGTCTGTTTGAGGAGCCTCTGCGTCCCTGTCCCTTGCGCGTCCCGCCTGGCGCGGCCCTGGCTGCGGGGGCAGCGCCGTGGGAGCAGCCCGAGGCTGCACCCTGTGCCTTGTGCAGAGGGCTCGGGTGCCGAGCAGGAGTGACGTGGCAGAGCCCTCAGTGGGTCCGTGGGGCTCCTAAAGCCACTTGTAAGCAGAGGCGGGGAGATTTAGGATGTGGGAAAGGCAAATGTGGAGGCTGAAATCCATCCGCTGAGCTGCAATCTGAGAAAGGCTGGAATCCATCAGAGGTGGGTGAGTTCAACAAAGGAGGCATTGACTTCATGTTCATTCCTTTTTTCTTTAATTCTGAAAGCTTTTGAGTGTAGGAGCTCCCAGGGACTTCAGAGCCCCGTTGTTTGTTGGGGGCTGCGCAGCCGTGTCCCTGGCCCGTGGGGTTTGCTGGGGCAGCGAGCCCAGCGGCGCTGGAGCTGATTGATCGGGACCTTGTTGCTGTAGTATTAGTGCGTGTCGACGGGGGTTATTGGTGGGAGTCTTAGCATGGTTATCTGGAGATGCTGCCCTGTGCTGAGGAAATGCTGAGGTGCCCAGTGCAGGGGGAGGAATTAATGCCCTGGAAGGATGTGGAACAAGTTGGTGAAATCTGGGGATACATCCAGAGCCTGTGAAACAAGATCCCACCCTTGGCTGACCTGAGACCCATGGGAGATGAGAAACCAGCCTCTGAACCTTTCATTGCTGACAGCACATTGCAGTGTTTCCAACAACTTAGGGAAGATTTTGAGGCGGAGTGTTGGGTGCGTCCCTGCCCTCAGCTCCCCGCGGTTTCCCTTGGCTCGCAGGAGCAGCCTTGCTTGAGTCCCAGATTTTGCCATAATGCATAAGAACCATTGTGCAACGCTTGCCATGGGCCTTTCGAACGCCAGATGTGAGACCCCGCTCTCACATCTGCTTTGTGTCCAGTGCAAGCTGCTGGTACTGCAAGAGCTCTTTGCCATCTCCTTTCATTGCTGCCTGAGACCCTTCCCACAGTTACCCTGCGCAGCACAGGACAGCGGGTAATCTATACGTACAGTAAATTGACTTTAGCTTTTGCCTTGAGCAGCTAAAGATGAAACAAGGAAAGAGGGCAAACACTGATTAAAAACAAGTTATAACCTCTGTTGCGAAAGGGACAGCCTGTCATCAGAGCGTCTTCTGCCACACTGTCTCCACTGCAGAGTAAACAATTCTGTCCTCGCTCGTGAATCGAAACACCTGAACTAAGTGGCCTCAGCTTTGAAAAAATTGCAGGTTCGTTCTGGGGAGGAACGGGCAATTTTCCTCTGAGAGAAAATTGTTAAATGTCAGTCATCCTCATGTTGTGTCTGCAGCAGCGGCGCGGGTTCTGCAGGCCCAGGAATGTGTTTTGGCAGGGTAATGGAGTGCAATCGCAATGCTTGATTGGCAGAGCAGCGCGGCCCAGGGACGGGCGGTGGCTGATGGTGCTGGGGGAGCAGCAGGGCCCGGGGGAGTTCAAAGGGACTTTGGCTGGCTGAGTGCAGGGGGGAGCTCAGGGGTGGGACTCCAGTGCGGGGTCCCTGTGCAGGGCCTGCCTGGGGCTGAGCTGGAATAGCGGGGTTTCTGTGGGTCTGCCCCGACTGTGCCAGCGCCTGTGGGTGGCGAGGACCAGCCAGCCCCTTCACTTCAGTGCAGATGCACTTGTGCAATCAGACCTGCTCGCTCTGAAGTGATTAGGAAGAATTATCCTAGATTTGTTTGTTTTACTCACTGTAGACCTCTGTATTTTTCTAGCTATTGATTTGAACTCCAGACATTACGTCGTGGTGAAATCTAAATTCTTATCCAGGCTCCATCGTTCTTATGTTTAGCCATCTCATAGACACCCCTCTCATCTGTTAGGAGGAGTTTAGCTGTGAAGCCTTTCAGAGGTGTCAGCTCTGGGGTGTGTGGCCTCAAGTGACCGAGTTAGAGCCGCAGAGATTCTGCACTGGTGGGGACAAAGTCTGAATCTCGCATCCTTTGCAGCACAGCTCCCGCCCAGCCCGGGTTAATGGGCACTCCACTGCATCACAGCTGTTTGTCTCCAGGAGAAAATGGGCATTTTGCTTTAGACAGAGAAGGTTACAAATTCACCTTCAAGAAACCATCGAAGGCTTTAAATTGGAAGTGGAGAAATGAGCTCCTGCTTGTGCTAAGCAAGCCCCATCGTTCCGGAGGCAGGATACTGAGAACCTGGGCCGGGCCGGGTCTGTCGGTCTGGCTGGAGGCACCTGCTCTCATGTTGGGCAACACAATGAAACTAAGATACCGAGTCTCTGGGGCTCTAGCGTTGGGTATTTATTTGACCTGGAGGAAAGAGGATTTGAATCAGGGTCCCATAACAGATGTAAAGCAAGGAAACTGTCTTTAATTCAGGTTCTGATTTGTTTGATGTGTCGGTACCTCTGGGGGGATTCCCGACTGTCACCACAAGCTCAGATAAATCAGAGTGTGGATAAAGGAGCGAGGGAAGGAAGTTATTCTTGTTTTGCACTGTTAGGGAAACAGAGACCTCTGAGGCTTTCTTTGATATTTCTGAATGTGAGGTCTGTTCTTGGTTTAGGTGTTGTGGGGTTTTTTTGAGTAAACCATCAGGTGTGTTCACTTGTCCTGTCGCCCCAGGTTCAAATATCCACTAATGGAAATACATTTTTCACTATAAAATGACACGCTACTAATAAGTCAGCTGTGCAGCTCTGGGACGCAGTGTGCGCTCTTGCTGCGAGAGCTCCTTTGCAAATAAGAGGCTTTTGACGTGGATCAGGTGCCAGGAAGGGATGCTGGGGAGCCTGGGTCTGCTGTGGGTCCGTCCAAGTCCTTCCCGGAGCTCAGGAAGCGCTCGCAGCGTTCACTGAAATGTCTGTTCCCGCAAAGGGGGCCGGTTTGACAAATAGTCTCTTTCCAGCAATCATCTATATTATTAAAAAAAAAATTAAGAAGGTATGTAATAAATGAGGTCTCAATGTCCCGAGCCATCTCGGTGTTTGGTTCCCCAGCCCCGCAGAGCTGCCGTCGCCTCCCGTCCGGCGGCCGAGCCTCTTCCTGCTCCTTCCCATTTGTCTTCGCTGCGGACGGGAGGATCATCAGTCAGCGCTCGGCGGTGATTGATGCCAAGGGCCATCGGTTGTGTTTAACAGACAGGAATTGCTGTCACTGCCTTCCCTCCCCTTAGGTTTTCAAGTCATTTCTGCGTTTTGCTCAGTCTCCCGCACCTGTCTCCTGGCCATTAATGCCACATCTGCTCTGTCCGACCATCTCATTCTCCACAGAGCGGGCACGTCGCTGGCTGGCTGGAAAATGTATCGCTAGCTCAAGGGGGGGGAATAAAACAATGGAGGAAGGGCGAACCATGCGATGGTGCCCGGGCCGCTGTGCAGCCAGGAGGTGACTCTTATCTGTCCCTTCCACAAAAATCGCAGTATATTGCTGTACATTTTGTTTGTTTGTACTTTTATCTTGTGTTTTCATCTCCGTATCTGTGTGTTGTTCATAATAGCCAAGGCATAGGGACATAAGCATCAGCATAGGGACATAAGCATCATTTTCCCAGTTCTCTGATACAATCTGCCGGAACAGGAATGTTCTAGCTGAGAAAGTTCCCGAGGAGCTCAGCACTAATATCGGAGCTTGATACTGCAGCTGAAATAAAATGGCTTTTTCTAGGAAGACACATTCTTCAGCAAAGACAGAGAGCTCGAGTCGGTGCATCCGGGAGTAAGATTAGATTGTTGTCGGGGACTTGACATGTTTAGTTGATCACAAGCCAAAGGAAGGTGGGCAGGGCCGAGCCAGCGGGAGCAGCTCGTGCCCGGGACCGCTGCAGAGACCGCTGCCTTTTGTCTGGGTGGAGGGATGGGGAGCCTCTTGGACAAAAAGGTTTTGGGGGCTGGAAGAGCAGACGCGCTTTGAAAGGCTCGCGCACTCGGTTCTGGTGGGAGTTTCAAGTGTGAGTCCTGGGAGGGCCCGAAGGGCCGTGACACGGGGTGTTGGTTCTGAGCGTTTGGAGCGGGGTCACGGGGGAGATGAAGGACTCGGATGTTGGAGCTGAGCCTGAGAGAGCTGGCTTGGAAAGAATCCTCCTTCAGCCAGAGAACATCTGAGAAACCTCGGTGCTGCTTGTGCTAAATCCAACAAGAGATGCAAAAGCTGCTGCTCGCGAGGTTTGCTGCTTTTAGCGGGAGTGTTTCACAGAGCTGCGAGAGGGTAAAATGCGTCTCTTAAATCTGTTTGTTAAGGTTGAAAGCCTCTTCTCTCTTTACCACTTTTTATGAATGTCTTCTCTGCTGTTCATATGCATTTAATCTTGCAATAGGGATGCAGGGAAAATCCATGAGCCGTTACTTCTGAGGACTGAAAAGGGAAGGAAATTACCATTGAATTACCTGAGGTTGTACCAGAAATAACGTTACACAGTCCATGTAAAAAAAATCAGGCAGGTTTTCAAGTGGATTCAGGAGGCACTTGCAGAGTAGTTTCCTGGGACAGGCTGCTAAATAAGCTGAGAGGTACCTGAAAGGATGCACCGTGTAGGAGACATCCCCAGTGGAGGCACTGAGAATAGTTTTCTCTCTTACAAGCCTAATTTCATTCATGTTTTTCTTAGTCAATTAAGACAAAACTCCACTATCAATATTAACCGATACAAGCCTGGAAGGTCCCGTACTTAGTAAAGAGATGATCAGCACAAAATGGTACTGTTAATAATCTTTCAAAGGACACCAGATGCTCGCAGACTCAGCAACCGACAGCGTATCCTTGTGTTTTGGTTTTTAAATTATGACATGCAATTTTAGAACAATTTGCGGCGTAATTAGAAGTGGTTAATTAAAGCATGACTTGCTTTCAACATCAAACTGCGTTTGCGCTGTGGGTTTGGGGCCGGGCGGCCTGGTGGGTCTGTGCCTGTACCTGGTTTGTGTCCCTGGGCCCCAGGCTGGAATCGGGTGCTCCCCAAGTCCCTGTTCAACCCGCTGTGCTCTGGAAGGAGCCGGTCACGTTTGTGTTGCGGGTTCTAATTATCCGCTCTAGTTTCTGAGGAAAACGAGCTCGGTCTTTCCCCTCTCACGCAGCGGGTACCTGCAGGTGGAACAGCCTTCGTTGGCTTCCTGGGCATGGCAATGCTGGTTCTGGCAAGTAACCCTGGTGGGTGATGGTTCAGAATTTCGCTGGTAACTCAAGGAAGATCTGCTGTAATGTTCCTTTTTATGTGATTTTAATGTGCGTGAGGTTTGTTTTCTATGCTCGTCCGCTCTGCGGCTCCGTTCGAACGTTGTCAGTCTGGTCTGGCTAAAAACCCAGTTCAGACCCTGGTGTCTAATTTGGGCTGCGTGGTGGAACATGCCGGAGTCATTCAGGCTGGTCAGATCCTCGATTCACAGCCCATTTCCCCTCAAAATGTGGTTGAAGGGGCTGACCAGGGTTAAGGATAAAGCAAACTCTGGGACTCCAGCAACTTAATGTAATCTCTCTAATTGAAAAGCTTGTCAGGTGTCTCATTAAGCATGCAAGCGTTGAGATTAGCAGCAATGCAATTATATTAATCCTCATCTTAATACAAGCGGCAAAATGTGGGAACTTTTAGGTATTCATCAAAGAATTGATTTCACTCTGGGAAGCCTTTTTTTTACTGAAAGCCGACGTGCCTGGTCCAAAGCGGCTCTGGCCCGTGAGCCGTGGTGCTGTGCGTCCAGCACCCACAGCAGATGAGATGTTCCGCCCTCAGTGTTCCCTTGATTCGTGGCTTCCCCTCCCCCCACCTCCCCTCAGCAAATAAAACCCGTAACTTTAGTAACCGGTTGCTCACGGGAGAGAGTGAATATTGAGGCTGTTTTTCCACTCATTTGCTTAGCAATTAGGAGTGATGAAGGAAGTCAGCGAAGTTGCGTCTTATCTCCACACATCTCCCTTGACTCTAAGTGCTTGGATCAATCGTCTGTTAGCGGATTGGGACGTGTACCGGTGCAGCAGACATATCTGGGGTGTGACTGGAGGAGCCATGGGAGGTGCGTCCCATCTCCTCGCTCGGGAACGTTCGCCTTGACGTGCTCGGCTGCTCCAGCGCAGCCCTGTGCTCCCTGCCCGGGGTCTGAACGCGGGTCCAGCACACCTGACCCTCGGTGGCCCGTGTGCACTGCATCTCCCGTGCTCTTGGGTTGTGGGTCATCTCCTGTTTGTTGTTGTGCGCCTGGACTCACTATGTAACATACACAGCAAATGAAGTGCTTGAGAAGCCCCCAGGCAGGAGGGTTTCCAGCTGCTGTGCCTGTAGGGAAGGCCTCAGGATATTTGCATGTTGCTCTGGTTTTGTGATGGTGTGTGTACCCAACACCAGAAAGGTGGCACCTGGGCAACCTTACTGATGGAGGTTGAACTGCTGCTCCCCTTGACTGCAAAGGGAATGTCGGGCGACTGCGCTCCAGACTCCATCTCAAATAGATTACATGGAGAAAGTCCAGATGTGTAACTTTGGCTCCCTGTCTAGCCAGGGGTGTTTTATTTGTCCATCATTTTGTCCATCTTCTTGCTTGAATAAAGGGTGTGCACATCTCAGGAAGCACGGCCAGGTGCCCTGATGTGGACGGTGATGTTCCTGAGAGCGCTGTCGTTAATCCGTGTGCTCGCGGGAGCTGCCGTGTGGCGCGGCTGGTGCCCCGGGTTCGGAGGGGGTCCGTTTGGTCAGGGTGTCTCCCCGGGGCCGGGTGCTGGAGCAGATCGGGTGTTTAACGCCCGGCAGGCTGAGCACAGCACAGCACACTCTGCCTCTTGAATTGCGGATGATCTTGTCGTACATTGGTATCTTGCCTGGCACAGCAGGATTTTAGTACATGAGCAGAACTCCTGTATCCTAACATAATACAAATGATAGCAATAACGTAATAATGATACTGAACTCCAGAAATGGTGTGTAGCGCAGCAGGTGCGCAGATCCGGGCTGTATCCCTGGTGTTCGTTAGTCATGCAATTAAACCTTTCTTCCCCCTCCTCCTCCTTTGAGATTGCAGAAGGTTAATTTTAAAATAGCCAACAAGCTGATGGGAAATGAGTGTGCGAGTTAGTCCTGGAGCCCAGCGTCCCGCTGCCCCTGCGGCGCTGCCGGCCAGCCTGCGCGCTCTCGCGGAAAGCGCCACCAACGCAACCTCAACTCATCGAGTTGCAAATGTCAGCGCTGTAATAACTGAGTTTAACGTGGGGAGATGTTGAACAGCAGGTTACTGCAAGTTCAGCTCAAAAAGAAACCCTTGGCTGCTATTAACAATTCTACTGTTCCGTGAAAAAGAACGGGATCAAATAGTCATTATCTGAATTGGCCAACCAAACGCAGACTAGCGACCAGGCAGTTTTTAGTAGGTCAGCTATCAGTTTAAAGTAATTTGAATTATCTAAGGATAATTGAAATCCAGTGTTCATCCATTACTCTCACTTTTGGGTCTTAAATTATTATATCCATGGCTCTGCCTCACATTGATTTGGTGACCTGTGAGACCTCCAGCTTTCCTTCCTGCAACAGGTCACGGTATCATTTTCCATCAAATTATAACATATGTAGTCACAGGTTCTTCACATGCAATTGGCTTGGCTGCGTGACAGCTGGAAGCAGAGCTATTGCCTCCGTTCAGCTGGGGCTATTTATATTCAGGTCTGTAATGTAACACTTTCTTTGGTTGGTGTTGCTCTGCTTACCAAGGAAAAAAAGCCGCCCGCTTGTGCATGGGACTGTTGATCGGTGTTTCCTTTGCCAGCACTGGGGCTTTCTGGAAACATGTGCAGTGCTGCAATGTGTGTGTTATTAGTCGCTGGGAAACAAGGTGAGCAAGTTCTTACACTGTCCACCGCTCCACCAGACAATGTTCTTTTTCTAACGAGAGGTCTGAATGCAGTTAGCATTTGATTTAGCCCACAGCAGGCGGTTTATTCCATAAACTGCATTCGACCTTTATTGCCACCTCTTGAAAGCGAGCGATTAGGCAAAGGTGCCTGGGAGGAGGTTGGAGCATGGAGGGGGTTGGGCTCTTCTCCCCGTTAACAAGCGACAGCATTGGGAAGCTCTGTCTCCTTCCTGGGGCCTTGGATCCCGCGGAGCCCTTGGGCAATGTCTGGTCTTGCACGGGTTTGTCAGGTTGTGCCAACGCCGGATCTTTGATCCTTTTTCACATGTTGGGCTCAGTCCTGCCTCTTGTCCCCCATGCTGACGCAGTCAGGGCACAGAGAACACCCAGCCCTGCGGGTGCATCCCTGGGCTTGGGCTGAGCCGAGAACGGCCCCACGCAGGACCCGGGTGAACAGCCTCCTCGGCTGCTTTCCGCACCGACTCGTGTGTGATGGCGTGAGGAGCTTTGCCCCCGATTGTCTGAGCTTCATCACTCCTGAACACTTACCAGGTCCTGCAGGAGCACTTGTGCAGGAGTAAAATTCGGGGGTCATTAAGTTTCCCATTAGATCTCAAGGAGACAGGCTGTCATTGGGGCAAATGAGACGTGGCACATGAGTTCTAAGATTTTTTTGCTTGTGTGTTGTTTGTTTTTTGACGTAAGACTCAAACTCCACGCAAAGAGTTTCTTTTCCTACTATTGCATAAGAAATGAAAAGGTCAGTCCTTGCAGGGTTTAGGCTATTGTGGTGTTTGCTCCAACTTCTGTGAATCTTTTTGTTTATGGAAAACTTGCAAAATCATAGGGACGTGTTAAGTGTTGCAAAATGTCTCCCTGTACTCTCACTTACCTGATCCACCTCCCGCAGCCGTCCTGTCCCGGTCCTGCCGCAGCTCTCCCCGCCCTCCGGCTGGCGGGCCATGTGGCAGGATCGGTCCCGGTGTCACGGGATCTCCGCGGTGACCTGGGGACGGACACACAAGCTGCAGGAGCCGTGGGGCCCGCGGGCCGGGCACTGCCCACTGTGACAACCGAGACGAGGGACGGGGAGAGAGGCGTTTGCTCTGGAATAAAAGGAGAAAAAGGAGTTTGATTTGGGGACTTTCTGCTATTGATCTGGTGTGATAAAAGGACATTGTGGGGCTTCGTGTCGCTATAGGAATGACATCCACATTTCACTACTGCCTTCTCCACAGAGGGGTTTCTCCAGCGTGGGCTTTGCAGGGTTTCGGTGCTTCCCAAGGGTTCGCTCTGCCCGGTGTCCCCGTGGGCCGGGGCAGCTCCGGAGGGGCAGCTGCCTCCCGCTCAGCCAGCTCCTCCATTTAGGAGGCAATTATTTTGATATGTAAATGAAACAATGGGAGGAAAAAGGCATCAGTTTTGAAATGCAATCAAGACCAGAGATAAAAAAGGCTTCTCATCTGCTCTCCAATAACTGTGTTTTTAATCATGCCCTTGGCATGGGATACTGGCTGTTTCCTCAGCAAGGCGCTGGTGCTGTCGCCCCCAGGGCTGGGAGGAAGGTCACGTCATTCGCCATTTGCCATTTGCCTCTGCACCGGCAAAAAAGTGGTGAAACCTGAGTGCGCTTAATGGCTCGGCAGATTATTAATGAGATAGGAAGCTTTTCAAATCTAATTCCCGAGGTTTAAATCCACCCCTGTCAGCAGCTGGAAAAAGACCCAAGGAAATTCAGTCTGTGTTCTCAGCCCAGTTCCTGGAAGATGAAAAGCTGCACTAAAAGTTGGCACTAATTAGCATTCGTGTTGGCCGCCCTGTCCCAAGCAGCGGGGCAGGACGGGGATGAGCTGGGCTGGGACCGGCAGCTGGCACCGTGTTCTCACTGACCCGCTGGGGCGCTGAGATGGGCCCCTGATCGGGAATACCATCCAGGCTCAGGAAACCTGAACTCTGCTGCTTTCGATGGGCTGGGAAAGGGTGGAGAAAGAAACCCGGACACAGCCGGGAGAGACTCGGAGCCAGGACCCACCGTCTGACCCCCTTCTCCTGTCCTGTCCACCTGTGCTGGCCTCTGCTCCTGCTCCCCGCCTCTCACCGGCTGCAAACTCGCCTGGAAACAGGTGCGAGGTGCCTTTTCCCCTGGTATTTGTGGACACTAATTTGATCTGCTGGGGTAGCCTGGATCCTGCTCTGAGATGTATTTCCCAGCAGTGACTCCATCTTAGCGTAAAAACCAATTAGGGTAATAAATAAAGTTCAGTGCTGTACGGAGTTCTGGTGTCGGTGGCAGTTAATCGCGGGGCTGGGCTGGGGCCAGCGGGTCCCTCTGCGCCTGCGGGGAGCAGACGGGGGTGACAGTGCCCGGTGCCCGCCCTGCCCCGACCCGCGCTCGTTCCCAGGGGATCTTCACGCAAGTGCTGCCTTCACTGCTCTGAGAGCTGAAGACAGAGCTCAGTGCATGTCCTGTGCCAGAGCTTTCCGCTCAGACATCCCCTGGCAAGGGAGAAGCATCAAACTGATCTCAATCACCCTGCGACAGGCTGGAGCGTGCAAGGCATCCATCACATCGGCTGCTCTTATCCTGTGCTAATATTACTTTTCTTGGGACTTTATCTTTAAATAGTAATCATTATCTGTAAAGCAAATAAATAAATGGATCAAAATGTCTCGAAGCTACTCCATGGTGTTAAAGAGCGGGCAGTCCAGCTACTTAGAGCTCTCAGCCGCCTCATTAATGCAAGTGAATGTCCGAGCTCTTCTTTGTCCATTAATCTTCCTTAATCCACTGAAGGCTGGTAGGATTACAGTTAGTGGTCATTCGATAATTCAGCAGCCCCGGCGTGCCCAGCAGCACGGGCCGTGGCGCCGGCTCGCTCAGCGGAGCTCGGATTCCACACGAAGAGGGAACAACTCAGGTCGAGGGAAATACCCGGCTGGCAAAGGCACGTAAATGTCTTTTGGTTTGCAAGAGTTAAGCCAAGGTTCTGGCGGGATTTGTTTTGCAGTCATGATGCTCAACACCATGTGCAGGTTTTTTTGCTTGACCTTTATTTTCCGCAGCATCCTGCAGCCAGCACTGCATCGTGCTTCCTGCAGCCAGCACTGCATCGTGCTTCCTGCAGCCTGCCCGGATTAGGTGTCTGCCCCGGCCCCTCGTGGCCGCTCCTCCCGCCTTGGCAATGGTTCCTGTCTCCAGGAGGTGAGCCCAGGGGCTGTGTCAGACCACCGGCTTAGACGTGACAGAGTCGGGGCAAACAGAGAGCTGGAGCTGGTTCCTGAGCATCAAGTGGTTGTCTCGGCACTTAGAACGTGCTGCAGAATAGCAGGTCCGATCGCACCATCTGGACCAATCATCAAGGCTTCATTAGAAACCCAGATTTGTTGCAAATTAGAACGTGTAATTAGAAAATGTCTCTGCTAATTGAGTCCCTTTGATGTAAGCTTCAAGATGTGATGCTGATCGCACACAGAAATGGGTTTTAATGCCGTTTATTTATATGCATTTCCCCCCATTTATTGTTATTTGCAGCTCGAGCTCTTTGCTGATCAGAAAGATTCAGAAATTCTTCTTGCAAAGAGCAGTATCACTTTGGCTATTTATAAATACGATGCTGGCACAAAATGCCATTCAGCAAATTCCTTTTTTTAGGTTGCTCCTTCCCCACCTCCCCCATTTATATTTTTCCCCTTTCCTTTATATTTCCAGCTCCAAAACAAGAAGTTTCTATTCCGGTTTGCGCGGCGCTGTTGGAAGCGGGGCCGGCGCTGGTGGCTCGGTAGGTGGCACTGCTCCCTCTCGCTCGGCTCTCACCGGTGCGGCGCTGCCGGAGCCCGGCGCTTTCACCTTCCTGGAGCTCTGCGGGGACCTGGCTCCTCGGCTCCTGCGTCCCAGAGCATCCTCTGCAAAAACCAGAAAAAGGTGTTAAACTCAGTGCCAGGCACATTCCACTTGGAATCAGCTTGGTTTAGCTCTGTTAGTTTTCCCTGCGGTTTTAATTAGCGGCGGTGGCCTCTGCTCGTGCTCCTGGGAAAGCAGCACCTGCTCTGGGTGGCGCGAAGCGGCTGGATCCGTGCAGGGTCTGTGATGGGTCTGAGCCGGGTCTGCGCACGGGAGCAGCTGCGGGGCTATTTCTGATTGTGTGAAATGTTGCTGAGAAGGGGAGCGCTGCAGACATGCAAAAATCTCATTACCCTTATATAAGCCAAAGGAATTAATTAAATAAATGCATAAAAATAACCTCTCAGGAAAAAAGGGAAAAAAAAAAAAAGCAATAGCTAGTATATAACTTAATTTCCTGCCGTTCTCTAAAATCTCCTACAGCTCAAAGCCGGGTCTTTCTAATGATTCTCACCTTGTGAGAAAATATCTTCAGGTAGAGAAGGAGGTTTAACCCGCCAGCCTGTGGCCTCTTTCTGCAGTGGGGTGACCGCTTCATTCTGTGCATTTCTAAATGCCGGTGAAGTATAAAGGCCCGTGGATGAAGGCCAGGGGGGAGCCCGGGGAGTCGGTCCCGTGCTCCTGCCGGGTGCTGCTTTACCAGACCTGAGTATTCAAGGTACAGCAACAAGCTTCATGGGACCAACACTGATTTCTCTACAACCATCGCTGATCCAGAGCACGAGAGGACCAGAGCAGAGTCACCAGCAGCCTCGGAAAGGTGCAGAAGGCTCTGGCAGTGCTGCCTGGGACCCAGCACCACTTCCAGCGTCACTTGCACTCCTTTGGGGGACTGGTCATGGCGTTAAACTGAATTAGCGAGGGAGGAATTGGACCCAAAGGGTTTTGCAAAGGGAATCTGGATCAACAGGAGGGGTTCCCCACCAAACTGTAGGCTTAGCGCGCTGGCAAAGGTCCTTTGAGGCTGCTGTGTGGTACGGAGCAGAAGCAATTAGAGTAGACCAACATGAATATCCAATTTGCCAGCAGTCCCTGCTGCAGAAAATAAGGTTCAAAGTGCTTTCCTTGCTCTCCAGGCAAAAGGCGCGTGCTTTCCTGGGTACTGGGCGGTCCTGGGGGACGCTGCACATCAATGACAATGGGCGGGATGCTGGAGACACCCGAGCACGGCAGATGGGTTTAGTGTTCCTAATAAACAAATCTGATTCCACTAATCTGTATCAAACTCTAAAAGCTATGTGCTACCAATTATTTTCTTCTAGATTTAATTTACAACAGTCAGTTATAATGGATGAAATTAATTCTTAGTTTAATTTTGCTGGCTCTGTGCTTAGAATTTTTTTCCGTCTTCTCTTTTCCCGTTGCTGGAAATGAGCTGCATGCAGCTTCAGTGGCGCTAGCTAAGCTGGAACATTGGTCCTAATTGTTTACTAATCATCACAACCTTTGGTGTAATTCACTAGTTCCTGCAGCTTAAGTGTGGGTTTTATTCTCATGAGCTTTGCTTACCCTTTCAAATCCAAGGTTTTGAAAATTAAAATGATATCTCTCCCATCACTACATCGCTGTTTTCATCACTTAGTCTGGTCTCTTCCTGTAGAGAAGCCTGTGGGGTTTTCCTGCTTGGCACGTCCGTACGGGAGCTCCCAGGCTGCTCCAGGTGATGCTGTATCGTGACCCGGGCTCCAGGCTCCGGTGCTGCGCACATCCTGGCCGGGCTCTCCTGCTCAGCTGCGCTCTGCGGTTCCCGGCAGTGCTGGACGGGAGCAGCCGTTGCATGGCAGGAGTGCAGCAGCGGGGAGCGACTGCTGGAGCAGGGGCTGTTCTGCTGACGGGGGCCGGGAAGGGGAGTTTTCCATCATGCAGCGTCATTATCCCAAAAGACCAAAGGCTGTGTTCCCCTTTTACTTGCAGGAGGGTGGTTTGTATTCCAGCCTTAACAACCTTTAAGTAAAGCAAACCTGCAGAGCTGGCTCAGAGGAACTCCGACAGCTCCTGTTCCCTTAGCGCTCGTTGACAGGAAAATGCTTTCCAGATTTATCCCAATTTCCCTGGGATTTTGTTGTTGCAGAGAACTGGAGCAAAGTTCAGACAAAGTCAAAATGCTGATATTTTTAGATACAGCATCTCACTTTCTCCTTTTTCCATCGCTTTTCATTTGGAATGATTATTTTTGCCTGGCAAGTGATAATGCATTACATCACCAAGTCAGCTCGAGAGCCCGGCGCTGCAGCCCAGCGTCAGCGCTGGGGTTGTTTTCTCTCTGATGACGGATGAAACTGGGGTGAAAACTGAGAGCTCTGTGTGCACAGAACTCCGTTCCGCTCCGCTCTAACAGCAGAGAGGCTTTGGAAGAGCTTTTGGCACGGTCTCCTGTTCTCACTGCTCCATCTGATCTACACGATGCGCTCAGGGCGGTGGGGACCAGGAATACTTGTACTCTTGAATGTGCACAGAGTTAAACCCATTGAGTACACGCTGCTTTTATTTGCTTTAAGTGACTGAGCTGCTTTTGCTTTGGTGGAGATGCTGAGATTGTTATCGAGCTCAATCTGGTTGTGTCTGTGCTCCCAGCACCAATCCTGATCCCGATGCTTTGGCATCTGAGAGATGAGTCTTGTCTGCCAAGTGATGCCACAGACCAGATGGGACCTTTGCTTCCTGATTTCCTAGAAGAAAATTCCAGGCACAAGGCAATTTTAAGTGTAGCATTGTGACCTCGAGATTGCCTTCGGATGACGCTCTTGACACCCAAGAGATGCGCAGAGTTTCAGACCTCCCTTCCTCTCCCTTTTTCCCCCTTCCTAAGCGAGACTTTAGTTCTTAATGCAGAAAACCCTTTGAAGTTGCCCTGTTGCTGCGCAGGGCCTGGCAGGCAGATGAATGGTTAATGGGTGCAATGCACACGTAATTACAGAGTTATAAGAGCTTTATTTATGCTCTTCACATTAAAGTGATATCACGCTATTAAATCTTGTGCCCATCAGCTCCTGAGCGCGGAGAGAGCGAGCGCGGGTGAAGTGGGGCGGTCGCGGCGGGTTGTCTCGTTACTCTCTTGGGAAGAGGGAAGGGCCCCGAGGAGGCGCGTGCACCGCGGCGCTGGGCGGGCAGGGCTGGTACCGGTGCCGTCGTTCCTCTGGACGGGCTCGCACCCCACGGTGCCGTTGGCAGAGCGGGGAGGTCACCGCGGACCTTCCCCTCCCGTCCGCCCTCGTCCCGGCTCAGGACGCTGGTTGCTGGCCCCTCTGCTCAGGGCCGGTCCCCGTCCCCGAGGGCGTTCACAGGGGAAACTTGGGGTGTTTTGCAGCTGGGACTTTTTAGGGGGAGAAAAGTGCAGATTTGGTAGTACTGGAGTGTTTCTGGTTCTGCTGCCGTCAGTTTGTCCGTATTCTGTGTGATGTACGAGCGTCCCCGTGCCCCTTTGTGACAACAGGAATTGCTTCTGAAATTTGGAATAACCCGTGGATTTGAAATTCCTTTGCAGCCTGTTCAGCCAAACCAGAGCTGCAGGTGGGCGAGAAGCACCTACTGGTTTATTTACTGCCGCGCACCGGAGACGTTTTCTTGAACTCAAGCAGGAGCCTTTTGGTTCTTCTGTTTCACCAAAAAGTTCTAAAACTCCTTTTTGGTTTAATTTTTCCCTGTTTTTTTGCAAAACCATCAGGAAACCACAAAGAACATCAGCC
This sequence comes from Nesoenas mayeri, assembly GCF_963082525.1. NCBI lineage: Eukaryota > Metazoa > Chordata > Aves > Columbiformes > Columbidae > Nesoenas > Nesoenas mayeri. The sequence goes on from NC_137571.1 coordinate 7,316,280, forward strand.
CTGTGACTTCATGTTCAGCAGCGGCTGCGTGGAGGGTTTGCTTTCTGTTAAAGGACTCTAAAAATGTTCATCTGAAATTAATAGTAGAGGATATTTTTATTATATGATGTGGAACAATAAGCGCAGATGTTCCCTGTGCAGCAGAGCTTGCTGCGGAGATATCAGTCTTGGAATTCATTTGGTTTTCATCTTTTGTCAGATGTGCAGGGACAGGGTTTTGTGCATGTTTTATTCAACTCCATTTTTACTTAGGAAACTGAAATGAAGCTCTTTTGATCCCACATGCAAATGTTTTAACTGGATCAAAATGCCCAGAATCCAGCAGACGAGCCGGGCCGGGCCTTGCGGTGCTGGGATTCAGGGTCTATTGCAGGAGGTTTGTGTTTCTAGTTACCTGTGCAGGCCGTGGGGCTGTCACCTGCTGCCCCCCCCCAACCCGTGGGGCTGTCACCTGCTGCCCCCCCCACCCGTGGGGCTGTCACCTGCTGCCCCCCGCCCATGGGGTGTCACCTTCTGCCCCCCGGCCGTGGGGCAGGGCCCAACAGCAGAGCGGTGCTGGGTCAGAAACACTTTGGGAGGGGAGAGGAAGGGAAGAAGAAAAGACTTGTCATGTGCTTCCAGAAAACACAATATCTGACACAGAATTAATGAGGGGATTATGCGGAATCAGCATATACATTTCTCAGAGTGACTTTCCTCGACAGAAGGACAGTAATCGCACTTTGAGAGATCAAAGCCTTTAATCAACGTTTAAGCATCTTAAGTTTGTTCCACTTTATTAAATGAAAATAATGACACTGTGTTTTACATTAAGGAGGAGGAAGATGCCCCAGAAAAGCCGCCTGTTCCCTCCCTCTGCCCGCGTCCTTTGGAGGCGAGCACACCATCGCCTCCTGCCCCGGAGACGGTCCTGGTGGTCCCAGCGCCCAGCTGGAAACGCAAACCTGGTCTGCATCCCCTGGTTCTCGTGCTGCTGTGTTGGAGCAAGGAGCTTTCTCAGGATGAAAATCCCCTTTTGGTGGTGGATGGGAGAAACCCGTGGTGACGGGATTGCGGCAAGGGTGATAAGGGGAGATACAGAAGAAAGGGGAGGGATGGATGGACGGACGGACTGATGGGCAGATGGACGGATGGACAGGCACCAGGGCAGGCTGGTGGCAAACGCAGAGGGCAAGGGCGCCGTTGAGGAGCCGAGGTGGCGCGGCAGCTCAGCGGTGCTGGTGGCAGGAGGCTCCTGTGGCTCTGGTGCTTTTTCACACTGACTTCGTGCCTTCTGTTTGTGTTTCTATTTCTACACCTGGATCCTGGCCAGAGTGAAAACCAAGGAGGGGGATAGAAAACTTAGTGCTTTTCAATTAAACAAGAAGTGCTTTGCTATTGTAAGCGAGTTTATTTAGACATTAAATCAAAATCAAATACTTGCACTATCAGTGCTACTTACAGTCTGATAATTAACGATGGCTTTCCCCAGCGAAAACTCTTCTGTGTTCTGTCAGCACCACTGTACATCTTTGATCGAGAGCTTTTTAAGTAGTTTCAGAAGCTGGATCTGTAAAATAAAAATAACACGTAGTGGTAATTCTCTGCCCCAAAAATAAATAATAAAGGCTTGTAACATTTAAGTGTTGGATGTCAGCTAATCAACAATTTCGGCATCATTGCATGGTGGTGAGCTGAGAAATGGGAGAATGAAGGGTTTTCTTTGCAGTTATGTGGAAAATCTTTCACATCCCTCTGACAGTGGAAGGAGTTCTAAACCAGATGTAAATTATTTTCGCCTTGTTTTCAGGACCTTTTCCATAACCTAAATGGTGGAAAGGGATCTTAGCGCTAATGAAAATCGAGCTCAGTTCTTCTTATGGAAATATAAGCCATCCCAGTTGCATTTGCTCTTCCTCCTGTGTGGTGTTGGAAGAGATTAACAGCAGCAAGAGGGGCCGAGCTGCACGTTAAGCTGCGCTCGTCAGCCTTTGCGAAGCCGCAGTCCCCAGGGTCGGGTCCCATCCTGGCCCCCGGAGCTGGGAGCATCGGCGGCTGCAGGAGGGTCGGGAACCTCGAACTGGGGTGTGAGTGGCAGCTCTCACCCCCACCGGTTCCTTCTCTTTCTCACAGCGTTTAAACTGACCTCTGTTTGCAGATGGGCCTGTATTGTCGTGACTTTTCCTCCCCGCTTCCTCGAGGAGCACCGTCTCCTTCCTCACCCGTTTGGACATGGAGCGAAGTCCCACCTGATACTCTGGAGCAACACGTGTGTCCCCTCCCCGTTCTCAGTGCCGCCGGGTCCCTCGCCCTCCCGTCCCCAGCCCGTCTGCGGGAAGGAGCCTCCTGTTCTCCATGGACGCGCTCAGCAGAGCAGACAGCCGCCAAGTCCGATAATGAGGCCTCACCTCGCCCCGCGTAGCGCTGCCAGCTGCTGGTACAATTAAGCTGTATTATTACTTTCTAAATTGAGAAGCGCTTCCCCTCCTCCTTCCTCCCGCTCCCCTGGCCGGCGGTGCCGCCTCAGCAGTTCCAGCCACGGCGGGACGCCGGAGCCAGCCCGGCGCTGGAGCTCGTCTGGGTGAGAACAACGGGCTCCTGCCCTGAGCTGTGGAGGGGAAGGAGGTGGAGCAGTGAGTGACCACCGAGTCCTCCTTGCTGCCGCCTCCTGTTACCGCCCTTGAGAGCATCGCTGCCGCCGGACTAGAACTCTTCCGTTCGTCCTCCTCTGCCCCCCGGGCTCTGCCCTGTCCCCAGCTGCAGGGCTGTTGTCCCCGTGGGTTCTGCTCAGGCTGCTGCCGCCGCTGCTCGTGTGACCGCTCGCTGCCCTGGCCGGCCAGCGTGGGCCAGGGGAGCGTTAGACAGGAGATCTTCGTGGAGTGTGTGGAGCTTAAACTAATATGGAAATTAATAGTTATGAAGAACAATTTCTCATTTGGCAGTCATCACATCTCATACTAGAAAAAGACAAAATGACAAGGATCCGTGGTAAGCAGCCCATAAAGGGGCTCTTCATCCTTCCCGCTGTGGTTGAATTTGTCGTTAGTTTCCCTTTTTTTGATCCAAATCAGGTTGAGGTAATTGGAAGTGATTAAGAAGCATGCTGGAGCGATTTGCACAGGATCGTGGCATGAATAGATTGTCGTGTTTCCTCTGATGGGACAACAGGGAATCCAGACGCCCGGAGTCCGTGGCGGTGACGCTCGGGTGCTGCTCGGCCTCGGCCTGTGGTTCACACACCGACTGCAGCCGGAGTGTGAGTCCTTTGTAGGGGACACACAGCATTGTGTGGTGCGATGGAGGGACAATGGGTCTGAATTTGTCATCTAAGGGGATTGTAATCACGGTAATTAGCGCTATTTGTAGATGTTAGTCTGGCTGGCAATAAGATTTTACACGGTGTATCTTCCGCAGAACGATTTCTATTACTTCAAGCGGATAAAAACTGACATCGGTTCAGAATGACTTGGAAAATCAATAAGCAATAAAACTTAGCATGAAAACAAATAAATTAGCCCAATCAGAAAAAACACGGAGCGACCATCAGACTAGTTAGACGGATGCAGGCAGGTGTGACTGCGGGAGACGAGCGGCAGGTACGGCGGGGGCGCCGGCGCCTCTTCTCAAGCTCTTGCTCTGTTCAGGACGGGACTTGCTTCCAGCCGCCAAACTCCGTCTGAATCAAGCGCAAAAAGCCTAGAAAATACCTCGTCTTCCTAGAGGGTGTTTTCTTTTGTATTATAGTTCCATAGTGAATTTAAGGGGCTAAAATGCCCTGGTGGCAGCGGCCGTGGCTGTGGGGTCTCTCTCCAAGCTGCTCTTTGCATGGGGAGACACCAGGAATGTGCCTGGAACGAGTACCCTGGGCGTGGGAAACCAACCCGTACGAGTGATTAACTGATTAAAATGCACTAGGACAATTGCAGTTGAGTGCCTGACTATAACCTTCAACTCTGGCTTAATGAGCACATAAACCTTGCTTTGTGCCTTGTGTAAAGGAGTGAACTTAATGTGCTTGGACTTAATCTGTTCAAGCTACCAAGGAGGGGACCCGCAGCTCGCTCTGCGGCCGATCCCTCCCTCGCACGGCTGGACTGGGATCTCCCTCTTATATCTGTGGGGCACCAAACAGGTTCAGAACTGATGATCCATGTCAATGGTCAGGGGGCGCTGCGGGGCCTGGGCGCTGGCGGGTGTTGCTGTTACATGGGAAAACAGTCTCAGCCAGTTTCCAGCAGCAGAAGAAATAATTTTTATCACTCATAATTATATGTTTTTGGGTAAATGAATCACCGGGGTAGATCTCGTGTTTGTTTCAATGGAACCGCACCATGCTGCGCTGTTTCTGAGTCTGAGCCTGTGGCTGTGTGTGCGCCGAGCCCGGGATGTTGTTAAGGTGGGAGGAAGAACGGTTCGCTGGGTAGGGCCGGGCCGGGTTTGGAGCCGGGTTTGGAGCCGGGCTGGCGCTCGTGTGCTCAGTGGCTGCTGCAAAATACTTGGGAGTTGTCCTGACACAAATTGTTTTCTTCAGCTTTCCAGCCAAAAGAAACTGAATAAGAAATCATTGTGGGTTGAACAAAAACATTTGCTTCATTTGGGGGAGATTGCGAAGTCTTTGTTGTTTAATTGTCTAGAAAGATGTTGAGCAACAAAATCCCGGTTCAAAATAAAGCCTCCCAGCGTTCTGCTGAGGCTGGGTGAGGAGCCAGCCCCGCAGGCAGGGAGCTCAGCGCCCGCCCTGCCGCAGCCAGCCCAACATCTGGGCTTTTCAACGTAAACCAGCTGTGCTGGGGGGCGGGACCTCGGTCCCCGGTGTCACAGGCTCCGCCGTGGACCTTGGCGCAGCCACTTTGCCCTTCAGACCTCAGTTAAGGGCAGGTTAGACCTCAGTTAAGGGCAGGTTAGATCTCAAGGGCAGTTTCAGGAGAAGTTCCAGGGAAAAATAGTAAAAATCTGTGTTTTTCACAAATGGATAATCCATATAATGTTCGTGTCTAATCTGGAGGTTTTCTTTAGATCAGTTCTTTTCTATTTGGAGATTTTAATCCTTAGTTGTTTTCTCTCTTTGCAAGTTAAAATATGAATTGGAAAATCAACCTAAACAGAAAACCAGAGCTTTTAATGAGGTCGATATCAGAACAAGATGTTTCAGGCCTCAAAACTCTTTGAACACATGAAATTGCAGGTGGGTCAGAACGGGCCTGGGCTCGGCAGAGCTCCGTGAGGAGATGGGGCTTTCTGGGCAGTCTCTGGGTGTTTCGGTACCTTTCAGACCCTTTCAGGCGCCTTCTCCCTCCCACACGCTGCTGGGAAATAAATCCTTTGGCAGTGGAAATCAGGCTTGAAGTAAACAGATTAGTAATGGTTATTTGGTAACACTTTGTTAATTAAATGTCCTAAATACATTTAAACCTAGCCATTTAATTTAGATTTATAAGGATAGTTTAGATTTATAAGAATCGTTATTATACATTAAGTACAGTAAATGCCAATTGATTTTTATAGACAATATTTACTGAGGTGTAACCACACTGCAAAATTTAATTATCTTCGTAGTTAGTTAAAGGGACAGCGGGGAGGTTTCGGGAGCGGGACCTTCGTGGGGGCTGCCGGGCAGGGAGCTGCTCCCGCTGGTGTCGCTCACACCGCCGGACTCGGCCCCGCAGCCTCTGGACCCGTCTCCATAAATGCCAAGTTAAAAGCTCACCGTGCACTTTTCAATGGGAACGTGTGTCACCGCGCTGTTCCCTGGGCTGGACCAGGACACGGCAGCGGCCCCGGGACTGAGAGGGTGGATGGGGGAGCCGGGGCTGGTCCCTCCAACATCCTGTTGGGTAGAGAGGAGCCTGCTGGATCACAGTAAATTCCTTTAACATCAGCAGCTCTGGCCGTTAACCCACGGCTGCCAAATCCACCTCTGCCCATGTCCTGAGACCCTCATCTCCATGTCCAGCCCTCCAGGGCTGGTGACTCCAGCACTGCCCTGGGCAGCCTGTTCAATGCCCCACAGCCCTTTGGGGGAGAAATTGTTCCTAAATCCAACCTCAACCTCCCCTGGCGCAACTTGAGGCCGTTTCCTCTGCTCCTGGCGCTGGTTCCTGGGGAGCAGAGCCACATCCACACATCTCCGTATTGGCAGAAAAAAGGTTATCCTGAATGGGACACGGGAGCAGGAATCCCAAGTGCTGCGGATAAAACCGCGTGCAGAACCAACGTTTGCAGCAAGGGGAAACGCAGCCGAACAGCCACGTCTCTGGTTTCCGGCCCTTCGTGGTGGGAACTGCAGCAGAATCGTTCCCATCTCTGTGTTCCAGGATGGACACACGCTCAGCGCAGCAGGGGCGCTCTGCGCGGGACCTCGCGCTGCTTCCTTCTGCAAACGTTTTTACAAACGTTTGATTCATTGGCAGTTTGGGAAGGTTCATGGTCCTTAAGCTTCACTTGGAGGTTTGAGCAAGAACGAGCTCAGCATCTCAAGCAGGGGCCGATGAGTCTCACCTGCGTTCACGTCAGCCCATAAATCAGCCCGCAGACTCAAGCGAGTTCATGAACCTTCAGGAAACTTTAAATGAACCTGGGATGCATCTCCGGGTTGGATACACGGTTCTCATAGGAAATAACTCACAACGTGCTGCTCCTAAAGTGAGAGTAATGTACAGCGTAGATGTTATGTGGGATAAACACATTTGTAATGCAGTTATGCTGAAGACTGCTGTTGTGATCTTGGAACGTAAATTCGCTAAATTCGCTAAAATTCTTATCAAAATTAACAGTAACCCCAAGCGCGTTAAAGCCTCTGCAGAACCCAGCCCGCGCTCTGTGCTCCGTGCTGTGTCTCTTTAAGGTGCGGTGTTGCGTGTTTTCCAGATGAGGAGCGATCCACTGCCGCACGGGGTAATTTCACAGCTCGGTTGCTCAGCGGTCGTAAGGAATGCGGTTGGGCTTGAGCCAGCGTGCCGGGCCGGGAGGAGCGTACGGCACAGGGGCGCGCTGAGCCGAGAGATATTGTGCATGGGGAATCCAGCGAGCGAGTGAGGTTATCCTGTTCAATCGGTAATTGAGATAATTACTTGCAATATGGATATTGAGTTCGAGGAGATGCTGTGTGTGCCAGTGCGGCTGTTCACGGGGATACATGAATATTGGAGCTAAGTCACTGGTTGCTGTTTGAGACCAGTTGAACTCAGTGACGGTGCTTTTAAGGAGGTCAGTATTTTATTCCTAAGAACGTTAGGTCTTGTATGTAATATTGGAGAAAGAGCAGCAGCTAAGCTGGGCTTTAGGAAGGAGCAGGGCAAGCTGCCCACACCAGCACACCCGGGGACACGACCTACTCTGGCTCCTTTGCAGGCTCTTGGGATAACGGGCGAGGACCGTAGGGTCGGTTCTTTCTCCTGCACGTGCTCTGGCCAGGACGTTCAAAACTTGTCTGAGCTCTTTAGCAATTCAGAGGAGTTTGGGTGTTGCTTTGGGTGCTGCTTTGGGTGCTGCTTTGGGTGCTGCTTGGGCAGGTCAACAGCCCAGAAGTGATCGTTTTGTTGGCCTTGCAGAGAATGACCAGACAGACACATAAAAAGAGAGATAAATCCACTCACACACGCAAATATTGTGATGAAAATGAAGACGGTTCTGCTGTGTGAATGTTCCGAGGAGCACAGAGCGCTGGGAACATGTTCCAAATGTCAAACGGATTATACTCCAGCGCCCTTATTGTTTCATATAATTCTCATCTAATGTCACCCCTGGCAACAATAATACAAGTCTCAATATTCACTTTGATGTCGCCTCGCTGAATATTTTTAAGCAATGAGGAGATTGCCGGGGTGAGAGCGGGAGGGGCGGGCGGGACGAGCGTTGCTGCTGCACCCGACACGGGGCTGACAAAACAGACCCCCGAGCTGGATCCATCAGGAGGGCTCAGTTTGCAGTGCCAGGGTCCCTGGCGCCTGCGCTGCTGGAGCCCGCGTGGGCTTTGTCCCCATTCCAGTACAATAAGGGGCCCTGAGCTTGAAGCGACCGGATCAGAGGACACAGCGAGAGCAAATGCAGCAACACGGACGGGGACAAATCATCTTAATTTTGCCAGGCTGAGCAGAGCTGTCACGTTACAAGGTCAAGCTGAAACGAGATGATTTTGTGGGAAGGAAGGATAAAATGACTACAAGGGTGGAAAGTGCAAAGAGGCAGCAAGGGCTTGTCCTCTGTTATTTTATTACTCTTTTGACCCCAAAGCTTTTCATAAAGTTGATGAGCAGATCGAGCAGCCAGCCCCGAGGCCCCGAACAGCCGGCGCTCCGTCCTGCTCCTCCCAGCACCGTCTGGATGCCGCGTTCGTGTCTGTGCGAGGCTGCTCTGTGCACGCAGAATGGGGGTCGTTCTCCCTCAGGGCTTTGAGAGGCTGCTGACACGCGGTAAAACCGGGGGCTTAGGTCTCCTGGGAGCGACAGATGAAGCGTTTCTCCTCGCGCGGGCCGGGCTGCGGGGCACGCGGGTGTCCTGGCCCGGCGGACAGGCCCGCGCCCGTACCCTCTGCTGTCCGACGCTGCGCCGCCAGCAGGGCGCTCAGCGCGGGGCCCGGCCTGCGGCTACAGGAGCCAGAGTGACTGGGGATTAGGAGCAGTCAAGCTTTACTCAGTGCTCTACTCTTCAGAGCACAAACAAAATCTCATTAAAGTCAGTCACCGAGTTTGCGTCCTGTTGACCCGAAAGGAGGTTGGTGAGACAAAGTCTTTGTACAGCAAGAATGGAAGGCATTTCAGAGCAATTAAATCAGCAAGAGGTGCTTTGCTTTTCACTGTGTTCTCTGGTGTCCTGGCGCAGATGCTGCTGTTCAGCGTGGTGCTGTCCTGCTGGGCCCCAGACCCGGGAAAGGACAGTTGTGGGTCCATGGTATTTATAATCTCCGTGTGTGGCCTCTGCTGTGTCCTGCTGTCTGAACTGGTTGCACAGTGTTTGTCTTATTCCAAGAACCATCATTTGTGACACAGGCATAATGTTTCACTTCTTATTTCTCCCATAAATTACAGGAGTGTCACTGAGCGCTGTGATTTGTGTGGTCGGTGTGCGGGCATCAATCTCAGCTCGCCTGTTTCCCTCCCGTCTCCAGGGCCACAAGGTTTCTTTCCTCCCTGCTCCCCATCCCGCACAGCCCTGGCTGCTCCTTGTCTTCCTCCGCTTGCCTTGTCCTCCCCGGGCCGCTCCAGGGTACACAGGTTTCCGTCAGTCCCTGAGATACCGTGCGTTCAGGCCCCATGTCCCGCGTGCCGCGGGAGGAGCAGCCGCAGGTGATGAAGGTCCATCTTGGTTCTGAACGCTGCACTTGAGCGAAGAGATAAGTCCCCCTTTCATTCAAAGTCATTAACGGCTCAGCAATTTCAATGCCATTTCCCATCGAAATGTATGAATTTTTAATCCTTTAATTGCACGTTATCCTAAACACCACGTGTGCTTGCTTCTTATTTATCCACTTGCTTTTGTTGTTACAGATAGATGCTTTTTTGGACTCGCTTTTATGGGGGAAACGCATTGTTATCTCTCTCCGTGCAGGACAAGGGGCCGGAGTCTCCAGTGACTTCTGCATCGGAAGCCACCGTTGGCCGAGACGCGCCGCGGTCGGTGAGGAAACCAGGTTGTTTTGTTCTTCCCAGCCTCTGAAATGGCTTTTGTGATAACAGAGAAATTAATTACTAGCGAGATTACTGAAAGAAATATTCTGCCGATGCGATAACTGTGTTCACTGGAGACATCTGTTTGGTTTTATTTCTGAAGAAACCCCTGTGTTTCGCTCTCAGAGCTGTGAATGGCGGGTAATACAGCTATTGTTGCAGTAAATATGCATTCATTTCCGACCTCGGGAACATTCGTGGAGCTTTGTCTACTCAGAGTTGGATTTTTAGGAGGCTGAAAACAATGGTTCCTGCCAAGATTGAGATCAAATGTTTCCCGAGACTGGGGAGGTTGGAGCCGGGGATTAACTCTGGATCGCAGGCTTCCCAATTATGACAGGACTCATTCAACAGAAAAAAACAACAGAACGAGCCGTTCCTAAAATGTTTCCTTAAGCAAGTGGTTCCCACGTCAAGCCCAGATGTGCGCTTGGCGCCGGCTGATTTCCAGCGTGACACGGCCGAGCAGGTACACGGATATTAATGTCTTTGTATTAGGATGCACAGTAAATATGATTCCAGCAACATCACAGGGACCAATTGGCCATTAAGCTAGAGGCTAAATTTGTTTTTTTTATGTTGCAATAAATCTTATTTTTCTACAAAGCCTGGGCAAATATTAAATCAAATCCCTTTCTTCTCTCCCTTCCCTTTAGTTATTGATTGGGGGTGTTATATATCAACTAACCACCCGGGGAGCACGCCGTACCTTTGATTGATCGCCCATGTATTCCTGCACTGATCCTGTGACAGGCACGTGCTTTCTGCCCACCCGTGTCTGTGCCTTCTCCCCTGGCCCGTTCGTGGGTTAATGGACGGCAGCAGCGTGACGAGCGGCGTCCTGCCCCGCGACCCGCGCGCCTGCTGCGCGGCACCTCGGTCCTCTCCAGAAATAGCGTTCCTGCACGCAAAAGAATAGAGATCATTGAAAACAGGAGGAAGGGAAGGAGGCAGAGGGGAGAGGAAGGCTGAGAGAGAGAGAAATACCAACAGGAACAGCTGCGAGGCTGGAATAGTAAAGGTGGCAATAAGCTCCAGTGAGCCCGTCCCTAGGGTCAAAGAAGTCTGTGCGCAAATATGGGTTGCAGCACAATGTTATGTCGGTTACCAGAATGCACTGAAAACACCAGTGGTTTGGGATCAGTAATTCCTGTGAGTTCATACAGCTCGTTTCCCGTTGCCCTCGAGCCCACACAGGAAAGCGTCCGTGATCCCCTTGGCCCCGGTTCAGTCCTTGCTGCCCCGTTTCTGCTGCTGGGAGGACCCGAAAAGCGCCCTGTAAATGTGTTTCGGGTCAGGGAGACACATGGAGCAAATAATTGCTCTCACATGGCTGTTTTTGCCATATTAAACAACAGAAAGAAACGCTGTTATGAGCAGAACATAATTCAGACTCATCCCTGAGCAGGTTTCACTGGTGGGATGAATTGATCCCCGTGGGATTTCCAGAGCTGTCCGGGGCTGGTCCGCAATGAATCAAACCGGCTCTGGGTAACAGTAATTTCTACAAATCTGCTTATCTGGGCTAAATGTTTATCCCTTTAGCTGCAAACCTCTTGATCCAAAATCATTGTTATAGAACATAAGCAGGGAGTGTCTGCAACAAGCATGTAATTGAAAGGCACTTATTTGCTCAGTCGTTAAGATGTTCGGCAGAAAACCAGGACCAGGATTGAAGGGCCTGTTGCTGACGGACTCTCCTGGTTGATTCATTTCTGCAAAACAGCACGTGGGAGGTTCTAAAATCACTCCTTATTCTAAAAAAAGAGTGAAAGAAGAGAAGGCAAAGCTGAAGGAACTGGCTGAAAGCCTCTTGGTGAGCGCGGGACACAACAATTGGTGCAGTGTGATCATGCGCCGGTGCTGAGATGAACAGATATTTCAAATTCAGACCTGAGAATAAATCATCAGAGACAGGAGGAACACGGGAGGAAACAGAGACTCTGAAGTAAAAGCTGTAGGAAGGTTCCAGCGAAGCTGTCTGAGCTCAGAGCAAGGGAGAAAACTGCTGACTCTGGTCTGTAATTAATCTGTTGGGGATGGCTTAAAACACCTCTTGCTTAAATTGCGATGTGTGGAGTAAAAGGATTGATCAGAGCGACACAATGTGATCAGACTCACATTATGGTGTTTGGCCTGCACAATCATAGACATCGGCTCCCAAGTAAATGCAGCGATGGAAAATGAGAGGGGACGTTCAAAGTGGTACCATTAGGCAGTGTTTGTGAAAAGCGTTGTGGCGGTGCTGGAAGATTGTCATGGATTGTTTCTGCAGAATGTCTGTGTTTCTGTTAATGTAAAGAACCGAGGGACAATGTGGGCTCTGGGAGGCTCCGCAGAGCTCGGGGTGCTGCTTTGGGTAATCCCGGCTTTCAGAGCCGGGCCTGGCGGACCCGCGGGGCGGGGGCCCCGGGCGGGACGGGATTGCGGGTCCCCCTCAGCCTGGGGCCGTTCCCGGCGGAGGCGGCTCCGCGGTGCCCGCGTGCGGCGCGGGGACGTGACGGGACGCGGCACAGGGCCCTTGGTCACCGTGGTTTCACATAGACTGGACCCGTGTCATTCACAGCTCCAGGAATCTCCCGGTAAAGCCTTGGCGTTCGGTCGCCTGTGTCACTTGGCAATTTGTCTCCATTCAGTGTTGCTTCATAGCATTCGTATAAACAAATTAAGGGAGGAGAAAGCAACAAATGCAGCTTAAGACTAATTCCCCTCCACCCACCGAATCACTGAGGGCCTTTAAGAGTGTTCAAAGCCAAATTACACTTCAGTGCACAGGATTTAATTTGCATCTGCCAACTTCAGAAGGGGATTTAGCCGGATAGGGCATTTGCATTCCGTGAAAGGAGCTGATCTCTAATTAAACTAATATCATGTTTGAGTTTCCACAGTGATAAGTGAGAAGACAAAACACGCGGGTATCCGCAGGAGGAAGGAGCAGGATGAGAAGGACTCTCCTTTTAAAATGCCGAATGCAAACGAGCGTGTTTCAGTGCGTTGGGAGTCGCCTGTTCTATAGGAACACTTACCTTGTACTTACAGACCCGTCCGAGGTCTCTGCACCACTCCTGTAGCAATTACACACAGAGAACACCCCCACTCGCTGTGTTCTGTTTCCCAAAGCGCAGCCAGCAGCAGGATCGGAGCAGCCCCAGCGGGCGCAGGGGAGATCCTGGTCTCATTAGGAGCAAGAAGTTTTGGGTTTATCTCTGATGGGGCTGGCGTTTCATTTGGAAACTTTAGAGATGAGAATATTCATGGTCTTGTTATGCATGCTGCACACAAGCCCTCCGGTTTGTGCTGAAAAGCCCAGCTCCAGATCCCTTTTACAGAGCTAATTTTAATATCATTTTTTATTTATTTCACAGTGGAGCGCGTGCACCACTTACCCAAGCAAACACCCCAGCTCACCTCTCTCCCAGGAAACAGATGTACGCACATCAAACCAAGAAACACTGTTTATTTTCTCCCGCGTGGCTCGGTGCTGTGCATCTGCCGCCGCGTGTGGCATTTTCCCCTCCTCAAAGAAAGCAAAATCACATAGGACATTAAAGCCTGGCTTTCTAGAAGTTTGTGTTTTTAAGATGAAAGCACCCAAGCAAAATATCCTTTGGACAGAAATAAAACAGGTAGCTTTTCAAGCTAATGAGAAATTTGTGGTCAAGTTCCGATCTCCGTTACAGCGATATGTATCCGGCTAATTCCCTGCAGAAGATGAAAGCCCCTGCTATATCTAGTGGTAAAACAAATTCTCTCACGATAGAAGCCAGTTTTAAAAACTCCGTTAGTGATCAACCCCCCAAACCCTCAGGATCGGCGTTTCCCGAGCTGCCTGCAGCAGCAGCAGGGTGGCGCGGCCCCGAGCTGGCCCCGAGCTGTCCCCGAGCTGTCCCCGCTGCTCTCGCCTTCGGGGCCGCTTGGGACAGGAGTTTGGGTCCCAGCTCAGACCCTGCACATCCACAGCCTGGGGCTTGTAGCACAAACTCACCCCACAGACCCAACAACAAGTGTCCCTGGCACACAGGCTTGCACAAGTAATGCCTTTTTGTGACTTTTTCCCCCCAAAACTGTATATGGGAGCCAGGGAAAGAGGAGGGAAAACCATCTTGTCCTACGGTGCGGCCAGGTAGCCAGCCCTGTAGATAAATAAATAACAGGGAGTTGTGATTGTGGCCCAGCGAGGCTTCACAACCATGTGAATACACCAACTTGGTCACGAGGAAGGGCAAGAGAAAGCAGGGCGGAATGAAAGGCGAGCGGTGGACATGCTTTGCATGCGAAGGCTCCCGCTGCTCCGGCTGCTGTAGATTATAGAGCCAGCTCGATTTCACAGCAGGACGCGGGGGACGTGCAGGGAGGGAAAAACGCCACCTGTGCAATTCCAATTAACATAAATTAGCAGGGTCTGCACTCCGGAAATAAACAAAGGTAGCGTTGCTGGGAACGCAGGGCAGCGCGGGGCCGGGTTGCTGCTGGTTCGCTGTTGGAACCAGGAGGGCGCAGGTGCTGGTGGTGTCTGTGGGGGAGGGGACGCGGCATCCAGAAACGGCTCCAGAGCTCTGCAGAGGTTCAGTGGTCACAGGGCGTGGGGGTGTTGGATTTGAGCCCCCTGGGTCAGCCTCACGGCACGAGGAGGGTCAGCAGAGGCTGCATTCGTCACCTCTGCATCTGGAACCAGTTCTGAATCAGAGCCTGGCACTCCAGCTCCTGCAGTGCGCGCACCAGCCGAAGAACAAAATGCCGTGTGTTCCACCGCCGCTCTGACCCCAGCCCCAGCTTTATTCTGCTAAAATCTGTGGTTTTCAGTAGCTTTACAGACAGAGCCCAACACATTAGGAGTAACTCATACCATGCGCTGTTTTTCAGGCTGTGGTTCATGTCCTCAGATGGAGACCTCAGCAGCACTTTATTGATTTACAACCAGCAGGATCAGGTCTCCTTTTCATGCGTAAAATATAAAAATTACTGCTTTCGCTATTGCTTCTGTTCTCTCCAATTAGCGGCACTGACATGATTTGTTCTTCCATAGTCTTTGTTGCATAACTAATCACAGCCAATAAATATAAACACAAAAAATAATTAGCTTAAATCAGCTAGCGGTACACGCCAAGCACATCCATTCAATAGCAGAGGACACGCACATTTCCTGAGATTATTACATTTTATGTTTATTGCCATTTTGGGGTTATTTTGCTTTGGGTGAGGCTGGAGGGTGGAGGGGCGTCTGCAGGGGCTGGAGCTGTGGTAACGTGCACCCGAAGAAGCGATATCGGCGCTCTGGGTAATTCGGTGTTTGATTCCATGCCAGTTGTGTTTATCGCTTCATTCCAGAAGATCCTGACACTTTGACATTCCCAGAGCACGTATCTGAGAATTAATGAAATATCGAAAGAAATCTCCAATAAGGGCTTTCACTTGCGGGGGGAGGTGAGCAGAGACCCTGATGCGACTTCTTAATAGCACTAAAGATGCCACGCAGTTCCTTGCAATGTCCTTGGGGTTTCTGCAGAGAAATGGTTCCTTTTCGGTACCAATAAGGTTAGTGAATGAACCCTTGGGATGTCACGGCACGTTCCCCTTTCCGCAGACCCCAACCCGCTCACGCGTGGGTGTGCGATCCTGCCATTCCCAATGTGAAACGCTTTGCGGGTTTTGACAGCACTCTTTTCATTTTTCTCTTTGCTGTAGCAACTTCATTTTCCATAATTTTACCATCTGCCACTGACAAAGCAGGTAAACCATCCCCAGGCACGCAGCGCTCGGGGAACGTTGATCCCAAGGCTGGAACTGCAAGGGATCCGCTCGTGGATCCTTCGAGCAGCGGGATCCCCGGGGCGGCGCGCAGGGCTCCCGCTGTCCCGCAGTCCTGCTCTCCCGGGTGGCGCTGGGGCGACGCTCGCACGCGGCACCAGAATCGCACCATCGCGTTCCTGGTCCTTCAAACCACGGGCAGACTTCAAATGTGAATTCATCAGAGCTTTGTAGATTTTCGTATTAGCAACTCGCATGCAAATACATGCAAATAGATGTAAATAGACAGACACTTTTCTGCAGCCCAGGTTATTAAAGGAGCTGCTGCTCATAAGAGGATTTTCATAATAAGGCTAAGAATCCCACAACATCTATTAAAACACAGTTACTGTAAATTACACTAAATACGAGGTTGTTATCCTTGACAGAGCTTTGCAGAGGGAGGGAGCAGGGAATTAAGCTGTTTCT
Organism: Nesoenas mayeri; assembly: GCF_963082525.1. Classification (NCBI taxonomy): domain Eukaryota; kingdom Metazoa; phylum Chordata; class Aves; order Columbiformes; family Columbidae; genus Nesoenas; species Nesoenas mayeri. The sequence goes on from NC_137571.1 coordinate 7,332,140, forward strand.
CTCTCGTCATCTCCAGTCTCTTCTCCATTCTTGCAGTAGCTGGTAGGACATGGTGGTGCAGGGAAGAACACGGTTCCCGTGGCTGCCGCGTCCCCCGGGATGGCTCCAGTTTGAGGGGAGAACCCAACCAGTGCTGGTTTGCACGGGCGCACTGGGAGCACCCCCTGAGCGCGGGAGCTCTGGTGGGCAGGAGCCCTGGGAGAGGGGCCAGCCCCCCCGCTGCCTTTTGGCCGGGGCTGCGCGCTGCGCGGGCAGGGATGGCGTTGGGCGTGGGGGGCGGGACGGCGCGGTCCAGGCAGAGCCGGCCCCAGCTCCTCTCCCCCTCGGCAGTCCTGCCCGTTTTCTCGGGGCTCCTTTGAAGCCGCGGACCTGAGGCTGTTTTGTCTGCATCCGCTTCACATTTCTTGCTAATTCTTCAAGAAATGTCTTGCGGCTTATTTGAATTTAACTCTGACCAGTCTGGCAGGAATTGATGTGAAACCCAAGTGGGAAACCATGTGGCGGAGATGAGGTTCTCAGGACACGGGGCAGGGACAGCGTGGGGAACGGGTGGGCTCGATGATCTTGAGAGTCTTTTTCAACCAAAATGGTTCTGTAATTCTCCCGCAGGGAGGCATGAGCTACAGTCCTGTCTCTGTCCACCATGTCCTGCGCCATCCTTTGGATTTCGCTTGTGCTCCTCGTGCTGCTCCAGGAGCTCTGCCTGGCCTGTCTGCCTTGCAGCTTGTCTGGTCCAGGTTCTGTCTTCAGGGACACATTTGTCCAGCACCTGATCCAGCAGCAGCCTCGGTATCTTACCATCCGTCGTGCATCTCTGAATTGAGGCCCCCATCTTTAATTTATAGATCTGTAGAGCGGCCCTGATGTAAGCTTCTAGGCAGTAATGGCGACATAAATCACAGCAACAATGAGCTTATTGCCAACAAGATTTTCCTGATATTCAGCCTGAATTTTCTCTTTCTTAATTTAATCTCATAACTCTTCAAAATGCTCCGGTGACCCACCTGGTTAATCCCAGCCCTGCCGTGGGTTTGTGGCATCCAGTTTAGTGTTGTCCAGAAAATACATATTCCATTCAACAGTATACTTAGAGCTTTCAGGTGCATTTCATTATGTGTCCGGACAGAAGGGAAACGGTCTAAACTTGGTACTGAAGACCTGAGGAAGGAGAGGTTTAGACAGCGCGCAGCTCTGGGTCCCCAATTAAACAGTCAAGACTTTTCCCACCCACTTTCCCCCAAAGTGCCGCAGGACCAGCCCCACGTGTTCCCTTTGCCCAAAAGGCCTTTTTTTGGTAGAAGCACTTTTTGCAACACGAGCAGATTTCTCAAGAGAGATGCGTGTCCCGTAACATTTCCACTTGCATTCTCTTTGTACCATGAAGTCAGTGTTCCCCCAACATTTCACCCCGTTCCTGCCGCTCTCCCTCCTGCCCGGCTCCCGTGACACCCGCGTGGGCGCCGGCGTGCGTTTTCCCTTTCAGTCCCCATGGGAATGTTGCTCTTCTAAAAACAAAGAGAAATCCCCGAAGTGTTTCCATCAGCAATGTTACATTCTGTTCCGGGCACTGCGTTAGGCAGACAAGAGCAGGAGTGGCGGCAGCGTTATTACCAGCCTGCGAAGTGATGGATTAGCTGTATTTCCAGATGTTTGCTCTCCCTGCGGCGCCGGGCGCCGTGCGCGCAGCGAGGGGCGGGGGCCGGACCCCAGCGTGTCGCTCTGAGAGCCACTTAGCCGGGAATTTGATTTCCTTCCATTTCCTGAATTTTTTTCACCGGGGAGCAACAACCATGTTGTAACCGAGCTGACAATCACAGTGTCGTCCCGAAAATGAAATTGTCAAAATATTGTGTCAGGAATTGTGTAAAAAGTGATTCCTTTGGCTGTCACTCATCCGCGCCATCCTAAAGAGTCTGGTTACCATTAACAAAGATACTTAGCACATAAATAGTCTCAAAAAACAGACACGGCTAAAATTAGGAACAGCAGAGATAGTGATAGCAGCAATAATCCGACCTGCGAGAAGGTGCTTTGGGAAAAAAGGAAAAAGGTGAAAGCAAGAAAAACTAAATGACAGAATAATGTGAAAAACACATCTTTTGTACCATATGAAATTTAATGTTAATACTTAGCAAATTCCATTAACTCTGCCCTCATATCACATCTAATTATATGTTTGTGCTGTGCAGATAATGATAACTGTGCAGTGCGCTCCGATTTCTGCTGGTTTTTGCAGTGTATGGTATCGTTACAAGAGCTGTGATGTTTTAGTGAAATGAGATGATCTGTGTCAGCACCCGAAGAGCTGATCCGGCGGCGCGGAGCTGCGGTTCGCGAGGTGCGTGTGTTCTCGTGCGCCAGCCCTCGAGCCCTCCCCGGCCCGCTCCTCGGGGCGCTGAGCCGGCAGCGCCGCGCGGCTGGAAGGGGCTGTGTGAGGAGCAGGCCGGGCGAGCAGGATGGAGCTTTGTGCGGCTCCGTGGTGCTGTGACTTGTGCTGCTGCCGCTCTGTCTGGCCTAAGGATGCAAACCCCGAGCAGGGGGCGCTGAGGCGACACGCACACGTGCGTCCCCTGCAGAGCAGCAGCTGGCGGTGTCGGGATGCGGGGGACAGCGGCGCTCACCTCCCCAGTTCTCTCGTGTTGCTGAACCCGCGGCGTTCTCCCTGAAGCCAACAGGGTTTTCCCATCAGCCGCCAGCGACCTCCTTTCCCTCACCTTTCACCTTGGCGGCCAGCGCAATTTTGCTGCTTCCAGCCAAAGCGGCGTAATAATCGTACAATGTGATTTAAGTAATAAAGAAATTGCTGTACATGCTGTTTGGTTTCTGGAGAGCTGGGAATAGCAAAGGCTCAAGTTGCAGACAAGTGCATTAATCTTTTCAGCTTTCTTGGAATGAAACATCAGAGGCTTTAACCTATTCTTTATTGCTCTTCCAGTGCTCCGGGTGGTACTTTTAAAAATAAACTCCTGAAAGGAAGGGAAAGGGAAGGATCTTGAGAACTGTTGTTAACATACTGTAGGTACAAGCTGGTAAAAGGGGCCGTTCGGCTCCTGGGAGCGGGACAAGGTCTGTTCCAGGGATCTCTGGAGCAAGCAGGCGAGGTTTCACTGTCTGGAAGGCGAGGCGGCTCCTCTGCGCGCGTGGTCGCAGGCGGAACCCGCAGCTCCGCGGCTCGGTCTCTGCTGGGGCTCTGCCCTGGCACCCGCCATCCTTTGGGGATCTTGGCCAGGCAGGGGGGTTTCCAGAGAAGTCGGTCGTGTCACAGGATTTGCAACATTTCCCTTTTTTAATGCAAAATGAGAAGATGTGTGTTGGAGGGGGGAGAGAACGAATATTGTTAAAATTCACCTTTCAGAGGCTGCGGCTCCTGGTTCGAACGTCCGTCCGGCGCTCAGCCGGGAGGTGTGGTGGCTGGCTGTACCTGCAGAGCTGTGTTACCGCAGGTACACCTGTGCACCCCGGTCCAGGCAGCTGGAAGGATTGCTGATGAGTGGGTTTTGGTTTTCCAGGGTCCTGGGGAGCTTTCCTGGAGTTTCACTTTCCCCAGGTACAGGTGGCTTGTGAGCAGGGCCTGTTGTGATGGGACAAGCGTGAGGGTTTAAACTAAAGGAGGGAGATTCAGGCTGGACATGGGGAAGGAATTGTTGCCTGAGGGTGGTGAGAGCCTGGCCCAGGTACCCAGAGAGGGGGTGGATGAACCATCCCTGAGACACCCCAGGCCAGGCTGGACGAGGCTCCTATAGACTTCTTACAACAGAGCATATACTTAGGTCTCTCTAAACTGGGCTGAAAAGAGTTAAATGAGTTAAATCTTTTCTTTCACCATCTCCCAGGTGAAGCTAAGGTACCTTAGATGCTCATTGTAATGGAGAGCGATTATGGGGAGTGAAATTTGCAATAGAATTATGTTTAATTGTATCTTCTATTCTAACAGGTATTTTGAGGAAGCCAGCGTTTTAGATAATTAGTGTTATTTCGTGCAAATAGCTGAGAGGATACAGGGAGAGGAAAGGTGATTCCCCAACCCGCGTGTGTGAGCTGGCGGGTGGGTCTGGCTGAGCCTGGGTCTGCTGAGCCTGGGTCTGGCTGGGCCTGGGTCTGCTGGGCCTGAGTCTGCTGGGCCTGGGTCTGGCTGGGCCTGGGTCTGGCTGGGCCTGGGTCTGGCTGAGCCTGGGTCTGGCTGGGCCTGGGTCTGCTGGGCCTGCCCAGAGCTCCCGTTCGGCAGGATGAGCAGCGGGGCGGGGAGGGGGGGACGCACCAGCAGTCCAGGTGTTTGATGTAACCAGCATCTCCTCCGCTGTGCTTTTTTATCCCCAAATACAAAGCTCCTCAGTCTGACATTTTAGCTTCCTCAGGCCCTCTCCGTGCCAGGCTCTTGTTCACATGCTCAGCCGCAACGATTAAATACACCAGGAATGGCACTTTCACTGGTATTTCTGCCCTTCCAGTGTTGGGAATAAAAGAGACAGACTGAAAATAAGGGCAAAATAAAAGTAAAGGATTATTTTCATCTCTGAATCTCTAGCGAGGTTTGAATTGTGTTTTCAATAAGATTCCAGTCTGAACAAATCCTGCTCTTCCTACTTGATGCCGCCTTTCTCTGTAATTTCATTTCACACTTCAGTTCTGTAACCTTGACTTTGCGGAGGGCGAAGGTGCCCATGTGAGCCACATAAGCCAATGGAAGTAAAGATGCAGCTTTTCCGGGACGTTTTTTGTTCACAAAAGGTGAAATTCAGATTCATAGGAAGAACGAGTGAAGTGTGTCTGGACTCGAGCTGGCCCAGGGGAGGCACAAAGAACATCCAAAGAGCTCGTTCCGTGTCCATGTTGGGAGTCAGTAACCCACTGAGCCACGGGGGAGGGAAGCCCAGCGGGTGTAAGGCAATCTCTGCCTCTTGCTTCAGGCGAAAGTCCTACTGACATGGCTCAGAATCCTGAGAACAGTGCTGTCCCTGCTCTCTTCTCCCAGGGGCGCAGCCACAGGGCTTGAGCCAAAAGGGATCACAGGTATCTTAAAAATAGGATGAGGGCCCTGGCACCCCAGCACAGCCTTTCATTGCGCGGCGTGTGCCGCTGCAGCTGGCGCACGGGAACGGGCCGGACCGCCGCCAAACGAACACGCATCTCCTAAGTCAAATATTTGCCCTGCCTGTGAGAAATTAATTGCTTGTTTTACATAATTAGCTTCCTAGCAGTCTGCATCTCTAAAAACAAAATGACCTGAGGGACAGTAGCAGATACTAAAACTTGAAGTAAATAAGTGATTTCAGTTAAAGTGATCAATGAGATGAAATGATTCATCAAAGGCCTATTTTGCAGATGTTGAGCAGCACTGGCTGGACTAACCTGAGCAATTAGGGGTTTTTTTCCTAATTTGGGGATGGGTGGTAGCAAATGGCGAAAGCTCTGCACCCACCCCGGGTCGGACAGGGCACGGTGCTGTTTCCCCGTGTGAATGGGACATGGGGAGTTCAGGTAGGCATGAAAACTTCAGGTGGGCACACACAGTTTTCATCCTTATAAGTGTAATTAATACTTTAACAATTATCAGTCCATTATTTTCTTGTGTGTGTTATGGACTTGGTCACACACAGCTACTAATGCGCATATGTGTGTGTACACATGTATATATACACGTATTTAACAGAGAGCTTGAACTGTACTGACAGAGATCTTGGACTGTAAGTGTAAGTGTTGTGTTGCTACCACTGTCCTGCCTGTGTGCCACACGTGGCTGTAGCTCTGCGAGGAAGACCATGGTGTGCAGACTCCCAGCAGAGCCGCTCTTTACATCCCACTGTCTGACTGTAATGGCAGCTTGGCCGTTGTCCCCGCAGAGCTGAGCCCAGCGCAGCTGCGGAGGTGACACCGCGCTGTGAGCTGCCTGCGTTTTAGATAACACGGGGATTTTCAGACGTGGCTGAGTGACTGAGGAGCTGGGCTTGGCGACCCCTTCGAGAGGCTCGCGGGTGCTGTCCTGCGCCCACGAAGGTGAGGAACAGAGCTCAGAGTGTTTAGATCTCAGGAGAGAGAATTAGGAGATAAGGAAAACAATATTCTGGCCTTAAAAAGCAGCGCACGACTCCAAAATCATAGAGGGAAAATTAAGAGAGAGCCCTAGGATGGCAAGTTTACAGTCGCTTGTTTTGGTCGTGTGCCTAAATTTGAAAAAGATATGTTCCAGGAATATCCTTTAATTAACTGCCTAAAGAGCTCAGAGCTAACAAACAAAGGAAAAATCATTTTCTCCAAGCTTTGTAGCGGTTCCTTTTATGTGTCCTGTTAGACACGAACATCTGTTTGCAGAGCTGCAGGGTTTCCCGGTTCCCAGACGCGGCCCCGCTGCGTTCCCGTGAGCCCCTCGTCGGCCCCCGTTCCCAGCCGAAGCTCCATCGCTGCTGTCCTGGGTCCCTGGTGGCATCTGCCCCCAGGGCTGGGCCGGCCCTGCCCAGCGAGCCCGCGGATCAGTCGCTGCGCTGGAGACGCGTCTCTGCTGCTGGCGTGCGGGAGAGTAAAACAAAAACCAATGGTTATTTCCAGATAGCCCGGCAGTGATTAATTGCTGTTCCAGCAGATGCTCCAAATCAAATACGCTTTAGCTTCCCCGATTTATACTGGAGAGGCCAAGAGGAAACACATTGCGAGGGCTGGGAGGGGCCAGCACACGGACCAGGGGATAAACGGCGTTAAGAAGCAGGAGTGAGGTGTGCAGGGTGCGTGTTGTATCGGCTCCTGGCCGGGGGGCAGAGGGGGCGGCAGGAGGGTGGAAGGTCTGGGGCTGGTTGATGACGATGTTAAAACCAGAGCGAGGGGAGGAAGGCAGGGAGCCCGTGGGGAGCGTTTTACGATGGCATCAGTCGTGTAATAACACTATAGAGTTTTATGTTTGCAGATGGGGAGAGATAACGATCTGGTTTATGAACGGAGAGAATCAGTCAGACATTGCGACTGTCGTATTAAGAATGTGGACTGTTTGCTTGATATAGTGTATGATTAAGCGACAAGACAGGGATATCTAGAAACCATCATCTAGGCAGCCAACCATCCATCTTTCTGACTTGTGTGAGGAGCAAATTAAAAAGCCCCAGTTTGTTCTCTGTGTGTGTGTGTGGTTGTCAAAAGCTGCCGCGCTGGGTGCACGAGGCTCTGAGGTCTGGAGTGAAAGGTGAAGGGACAAGAGCCCTTTGGGCAACTGCTGCTGGTGCAGGGGAACGTTACCAGAGCCCGCGTGTGAAGGCATCCGTGGGTGTCCCCGGGAGCGCGTCTGTGCCAGCGCTGGCGGCTGCACGTGGAAACGCTCGTGCAGTAGGTCCCGATTCACCCGCCCTTCGCTCACTGAGCAAGGAGCAGGTTCCCGTGCTGGAGTGCAGGTGTGTGCGCCAGGGCACAGCCCGATCCAGCACCCCGTGGTGCCAGACAGAGCTTTCCCGTGGGACTCCTACTGGACCAGATGTGTACGTCAGCTCCCCTCCTTTCTCCAAGGCAGCTTTGCTTTCCTAACTATCTTCTTTTGTAATAAGGTTATCCAGATTCCCCTTTGCCTCCACTGCAGGCTTCTCATGATTGTAGGAGATAAACTACGGGAACAAATCCCCATTTGATCGTTAGAGCATTCCCGGGCTTTTCCATGCACATTTGCGAAAGTCTTTTTAAGAAATCTTTCCACTCTTGGAGCTATTTTCTGAGACCTGAAGGGTAAAACAAAGGCCTCACAAGCACGCTCAAGGCCCCTGTTAACTCTTGCACTTTCCCTGCAGCAATTGTTTCTGTCTCTGCCTTTCCCCTTGTCTGAGAGCAGCTCGGCTGCTGCTGCGGACCGAGGAGCCACAGGCGCAGGCCCTGGAGCCCTCGCAGGGCTCCGCAGCAGCTCCGGGTGCCGGGAGTGCGGTGTGCGCCGGGCAGCTCCCCGGGCTCGTGTTCTGCAAGTTTACTCTGAAGGCAGAGCCTGGCTCCAAATCCAGCTGCCGGGGGTCCGGCTGCTGCCTCTGTCGTGACTTCTTTGTGTTTGCGGCAGCTCATTTTGGCAGCATCGCGCCGGCTCACATGTACCTGGGGATTTTTGGTGAATCTGAGAAATCATCCCCATTTACCTGTCTGAACTTTCGGGCACGGAGCACAGGGTGTAGAGGTTGCTCCCTGTGCACCAGAACAACACAGATAACGTGGTGATGATGATTCTGCTGGGGTGGGAAAGCAAAACCTGCCAAGCGCTGATGTTACGTAAAACTGAAATCTGCACTAGTGCCACCTAATTACATCGATGTAATTAGAGAGGTGGACAGATAGATTTCTCTGAACGTTCTTGCCTCCGGCACCTGCTGGGGTCGGACGTGCTGTGTATGTATTTCCCGCCTGCGAGCAAGGCTGCGGCACACACTCTGCTGCTGCCCCACGCTTTGGTTCCGAACCTCATACTAACAAAGCCAGGCTTTGTCCATCTCCCAGATCCACCAGCCACCACAGGTTAACCTGCTGGCACCGGCACCAAGGAGCTTTTATAGCAATGAACTTCTGACACATTGCCAAGCAGGATATTTTTCCTCCATTGTGAAGAATTGTGTCAATATTTTCCCTGTGTCTGAGCAGCTCTTGAGCGCTCAGCAGTCCGAACCAGAATTAGAGGTCTGAATGCTGGTTAGTCTTGGTTTCCATCCACAGACAAAAGGACCAAATGCTGATTGCCTGGTGCAGAAAAAGCAAAACGCATTCAGGCTTCGATTTTCCAACAGCCCTTTTTCCCTCTGAAAAAAGAGACAGAAAGGAAGGCTTCCATTTTATTAAGATGCCATTTGCTGTTGAGAAAAGATATAAGCGAGTGGTGCCCACTTCATGACCTTGTTGTCCGCATGAAGATGAATGACCCGAACCTGCTCAGACCCTGATTGTACAGCAGCTTCCAGAGAAATGTGTTTGTTCGCCTGGCCGCAGAGCAGGGGATGGTGAGCAGGGAGACGGAGCAGCGAGAGCAGCTGCCTTCCAGTAAATGCTCTCAGACTCACATTTTCATTAGTCCTAAATTCAATCACACTTTAAAGGAAGCAAAAGATAAAGAGCAAGGGAACATATAAAGGATTCTTTAGAGGCAGAGAGGCTTGCTTCACCATTAAAATCCTGCCTAGAAGTTATTGTTATTATTCACATTACTGTTGCACTCAGAGGCCTCGGCCAAGATGAGGTTCCATCGTGTGAGGATAGGGATGGGGATGTGATGGGGATGTGATGGGGATGGGGATGAGGATGGGGATGGGGATGTGATGAGGATGGGGATGAGGATGGGGATGGGGATGTGATGGGGATGAGGATAGGGATGGGGATGTGATGGGGATGGGGATGTTGGACAGTGAATCAGTGACAGAAAAGAAACTGGCTTCTCATCACCAGAGACCCCTGAGGTTGCAGTGCAGTCATCTCATGGATCGAACTGGCCACCAACAGCTCTGGGATGGTCAACACGTGCCCGATATATCAGACCTGGTGCCTGTTGGCATTTCCGTAGTTTCCAAGGAAACCTGGTGCCTGGGAGCCGGGCAGATGGGTGCAGTTTGACAGGAGCTCTGTGACGCTTCATTCTTTAGAGACAGTTGTTGTTACCTCCGTCGCCTTTGCCCCTCTGGACCTGAAGCGCTGTCGCTTTGCACAGGTGGGGTTTTGTGAGGAGTGGGAAGATCCCGGTGCTCGCACTGGCCCCGGGTGCCCTTCCCTTCCTGCTCTCCGCAGATGAAACTAAAAAAGACATAAAAGACAAAGGAACCGTGGTGGCCGGGGCTGCTTCTGATTTAAACGAGGTTTTGCCTTCAAAGGAGCATCCGTCACCGAAGAGCCGCGCGCGCCGTTCAGAACCGTTTGCGGGGACGCACGAAGAGCCCGGCCCCGAACCCGCGGCAGCGCAGCGGGGTGAGGGCACTGTGCTGCCCGGCTTCAAAGCCCGAGCTGCTCAGGAAGCTTTTGCTCTTGCCTTATTACTGGAGAACTCTCCAGGTCAGAAGCCTCTATTGAGAGAGAAGCAGGTTTGGGGGCTGTTTTGTTCTGCTGGTTCTGGACACGCTTGTCTAATGACTAACGTCTTCCAGCCTGACAGACTGCAGTGAAAACAGACGGGGAGCACTCAGGGATATGTGGACTGATGTGCAGGGATGTCTAGACTGACGTTTGCCTTGGAAATGGAGGCTGGACATGGCCCGGGGTGCAGACAGTGCTCTGGGCGGTGCAGAGGTAACACCTTTCCCATCTCTCCCAACACTTTCTATGTTGCTGTGGTTTGTGCATCACCTTCCTCAGGCCTTCCTGCGGGCTGCGGGACAGCTGCACATCTGGGCTCGGTGTCGTGGGGTGTGATCAGCTGCACATCTGGGCTCGGTGTCGTGGGGAAGAGGAGGCAAACACGCGCGCCATGTCCTGACTTTAAATGCGTGAGTAACTTATCAGAGGCGATAAGTGGGGATTTGAATGCAGAGATGTAACTTATCTCTAAATACACATCTTCCTATTTAGCTGCGTTTACATCCACCCGTATCTCACTGCCTGCAACGTGCCTTATTATAGAGCAGTGCTTACCTTTGATGTGCTGAAGGGCTGTTTGTGCTGGCGATGAGAAAGCAAGGTGGAAGCGAGCTTTCCAGAGCCAGAGTTTTCTCGCTGTCTCCTTTTGACTGTCTTTCATTTAACGTGTCTAATAAATGGTAGTTTACTGGAATCAAAGAATTCAAAGCTTCTGTGCTTGGTGATGAATACAAGGAATAAGAGGCTTTTATATTCTGTGAAATGTGCAGCAAGACTGAGCTATGGGACAGCTTTCCTATACGTGTCTCAGAAGTAAGTGCTAATCCTGAGATAGGTGCCGTGATCGCAGCGTCTCTGAGCGAGCGGCCGCGGTCGCTGAAGCCGAGCGGAGCCGAAGTTCCGCAGATCTCAGAGCCCTTTGCGTGCTGGCCTGAAAGGCTTTGCGGTGCGGTTAGGCTGGGTTTTTCAGGGGTGCCTAAGTCTAGCACAGATCTGACTGCTGGTTTTGATTGATTACGGTTGCGTGTTCGCTTTAATGGGTTCTTGAGAGTCCAATCCCCACCACCCCCTCTCGGCTCCTGGCCTATTGCACTGAGAAATCCAAAGCTGAGGAGGGATTTAATTTTAGAATAGTAAAACATTTGGGTTTCTCCATAGATAGATGAATGGCTAGATGGTGTTTTTATGATCCTTCTCCATGACACACACTTTATCAATTATTTCCCAGAGAAAGAGAATTTGCAGATTGAAAACAAAAGCGGGAGCAGCAGAATTGGCGTTGGCTCCCTTGCAGCTCCTGTTTGTGTCCATGCACCGAGGGCTTTGTCTCTGTTGTACTTGCCAGTGACTCCAGATTACTGCCTCAAAGCACAAAGGCATTAACACGGCAAGACTCCTTCTTAATAACTGCAGAATTGTTCTGCAAATGAACAAAGATAATGTTGGCCTGACAGGCTGAGATTGGGCGTTGATGGAGGCTGAGCCTGAGAAGAGCGATTTCTCCAGTAAGTCCCGGCATCAATCTGAGAGAGCAGCTGGAAAAAAGAGTAATAAATATATTTTCTCCGTCTACATGTCACGAGTTATAAATATGAAGCTTCAGCCTCTTTGCATTGCCGCATGAACCGAGTCCCTTATCCCCACGTGGTCTGGTTTTGAGCCTCCGCCTGCTGCGGCTGCTCGGCGTGGAGCGTCCCCCCGCGCCACGTCCCCCCGCGCCGCGTCCCCCCGCACCGCGTCCCCCCGCACCGCGCCACCCCGCACCGCGGGCGGTGTTGGTGTTTGTGGCCGGGGTTCAAAGGGAGTTTTGCCTTGGACAAACACACTGTGTCACCGACTTAAATGATCAAAACAGAAGGAAAGGGAAAAGCAAACTCGCGCCTTTGAAGTCAGTGCTGCCGCGATCTGTTTTCTCAAGCCTAAAGCTTTTCTTGATGCTGGCAAAAAGTCAGGAAAAACGTTTGCTTGGAGCTGCAGCAAAACAGAGGCCGAACTGCTGCCTCCCCTGGTTTAACTGCTGGTTAAGCTCTGTGTCTGCAAGGAGCAGCAGCAGTGGCAGAGCCAGTGCCTGCTCTGCTAAACAGCTGGGTTTTTGAGCGCCCCTCTTCCCGCTCCCCGTGGCCGCAGGCGGCTGCTGACCTGTGGGAAGGAGGGTGAAGGCGTCACTGCTGCGTTGTGTTCCCCTCCCAGCAGGTAAATGGAGAGGGACCCTGGGCAGGTGGTTTTCTGGAGTTCAGTTCTTTCATCGTCCGATGCCCTGTGCTGTGAAAGCCAACCCGTTTTACTTGATTTCAGGCAGTTAACCCCGACGTGCCCCTCGCATCGGCTGCGTCCCCACGCAGGTTTGTCCTGGAGACTCACGGCAAAGCAAAGGTGGGTGTCTGCTTGTTCCGTTTCTGTAGAAAACAGAAGGTGTGAGCACCAGTTAAGACCAAGTAATTACAGACAGATATATAGTGTTACAATTCAAACCTGCACCGTAATGGCTCCATAAAGTCACCTAGGTTTAGATATACATCAAACCATTTTTCACACCGCAAGTGAATACTTTTTAAGAGCTATAACTTCGTGGGAGTTGATGAATTTGCTGGATCCACAGCCCTTTGCTGGGTGGAGGGGGGCGCACGAGGCACCGCTGTGCAGCAAAACGGGAGGGAGAAAATGGATCCTTGGAGATGAGAATTGCAGAAGCCGCTGGAAACGAGCTGGGCTGGGTGCCTGAGCTCAGCGCCCTGGCCGGGGAAGGCTTGGGGGGCAGGAGATGCAGCGCCGGCTCCCGTCCCGGGCGGAGGGCGGCGCGCCGTGGCCCCTGCTCCGCAGCGCTCAGGGGAGCATTCGCTCCCTGGGCTTTGTAGCACTTCTTTTTATTTTTAACAAAATGTGGGCTATTTTCTTTTGTCAGTTGACAAATGAAGGAGTCAGGGAGAGAGAGAGAATCCCACAGAGGCGTAAAACCAAGACAAACAGTTGTGAACAGGTAACGTGTGCCGCTGTGGTGAATGCACCTGAGTCTGTGCGTTTAACCGACCGTGGCGACAGGCGTCTGTCTTTCCTCCTACAGCTTGTTCCAAGCGTGGCCCCGCGTCCCTGGAAGAACATTGCCTTTCATGGGAGGGCGTGTAATGAAATGCCCTCATCCTGTTTTAATCAGTTTTGAATGTGGAAGAGGCAATCATGATCTGAGGAAGGCAGTGTTTCCCTTGCCTGTGAATTATGTGATACTGGAGCTTCATTAACATGCTTTACAGTCTTATCTTTATTCATACTGGCAAATTAAATTAGCACTGTCTTTCAAATCTCTGCCTATTTTTCCCCCCCGGCAACCACCAGCAGCACAAAATAAACGGCAGTAGTGGGAGTGGATTGCCGTGCTCTTGATGCTAGTCCCTGGATTTTAAGCAACCATCCCTCCCAGAAATGGTATTTGTTCTCGTTCCAGGAGCCGAGCCGCGTTACAGCGGGTGGGCTGTAATTACAGAGCTCCGGGGCCGCTGCCTGGGGCTGTGGACCCGCAGCCCTCGCGGTCCCGTCCTCCTGAGCGTCCAGACATGGGCTGTATGTCAATGTTCAGGTGCCCCCTCTTCCCTTCGTGGCCCTTTCCCTGTGCCGCATCCTCCGAGGTCTTGGTGAGCAAAGCACAGAACGTGGTTGTGCTGAGGATGGGGAGACATAAGCAGAGATTTGTTGTCCCCCCATAAGGGACCCTGTTACTGATATAACCCCAGCTGTTTTGGGAGCTGTTTAGAGGAAGGATCTTGGTGGAAAGGTATAAAAGGTGGGATGAGGTGGAAAAGACTTTATATCTGTGTGCAGCTGCCTGGTCTGAGTGCTAGTGTGGATTTGTCAGCTCTGCAGTCAGGCATAAATCGAGCTTCATAACCTTGCAAGTGCAAAGCGTTAGAAGCAGTGAATTTCACGTTAAATACTGAATATTGCTGCTATTGAAGAACATTCATCATGCTCACAAAGTGTCTGAACAGAAGTGAGCTGTAGCGCCTCCCGCCCCGTTGATGTGAGCACGTGTGTAGCGTCGCTGTGCCGCCAGCCGCGTGCGCAGCGCGGGCGGCCGGGGGACACGCGCCCGTCCCGCGTCCTCGCGCGTCACCTCCAGCTCAGCGCAGGGCCCCGCGCCTGGCACCGCAGACCCCCGGCTGCTCTGCTCTTCAGCGCTGGCTCCACTTGCCGTGTCTGTTGCTGGTGGGTGGATTGTTTCCTTTGTTTCCTTCTCCAAGCAATTCCCCTGGACTGTCCACTGTTATCACTAATCCAGGAGATGGCCCAAGCCTCCCACCTATGAACTGTTCATTTCCTTCTGCTGTCCTGGAGCAGGCCGGCCAAGAGCACTGCCCAGCCAGGACTGCGCCGCAGATAAGGGTTTGGATGGTGATGATTAATACAGCTGCTTTTTTGTCTGACAGGTGGACTGATACATAGATATTGTTGCTAACCCTCCGCTCCTTCCTGATAGGATAAACAATGCAGACAGCGTGAAATGCTGATGTTTCTGGAGATCTCTGGATCCAGAGGTCAGGGCAGCCTGGCCTTGCCCTTTGATTGTACTTGGATAACGGCCTTCGGTCCTTCAAGTGAAGAGTGATGGTTTAATCCAGAGCTGACATGTCCTTAGTTTCCAGTACGGAAAACAAACAAAACCTCTCAGTTTGGAGAATATAGTCCAGACATAGCTGAATGCTCAGAAAAGGGCAGAGGGTCCATAGATCCAACAGAAAAAGTAGCTTCAAATGTCACCAGGAACCGTTACAGCCTTGGGTGAGGTTTCTTCTCCCTTTATCTGATCTCCATTTATCATTCCTGCTGCCTTTACCTGACAGGAGCAGATGAAATTTCGGAGTTTCTCGGTAAGGGAATCTCAGAGCAGTTTTCAGGGGCCGTGTTGTTAATCTGTGTAACCCAGACTCCGGAGGGCATCAGCAATGCTGATTACCACTTGCCTGTCCCATTAAAGCAGCTGCTTTAATAGCGGCACTTCTTGCCAAGGTCTCTGGGAGCCTCCCGTTTTCTGAAGGGTTTGTCACTGTTCTCATCGGGAACTTCCGGAGATAAAGAGCTGGGACCTCTGTCCATGGAAACGGGTGGACGAGGGACCCTGATGTTCTGAAACAGGCTCCGCTCTCCCGTCGGAGCGTGCAGCACCGCCTGCTGTCGAGTGAGAGCTCATTTCGGGACTCTCCGTAATGATGAACAGTAGGTCTTTTTAGCCATAATGGAGGTTTCTGTTTTCTGAGGTCGCTGGCCTAGCATGAGATCAGTTTTTACCTGTTGTGTGTTCCTCCTGATCAGCCTCCCAAGAATCCTGGATGACAAAGCCAGATGTGAACTGGGGTAAACTGTCACCAGATGAAAACCAGCTGTTCACAGGTATGGTTTTTCCTTCTGATGTGCGTCTTACCCTGTGCCTTGTGGTCCAAACAAACCGCACACTGTTAGTGAAGCGGCTTTGGCCACCAAAGATGGGGGAACACGCAGCGCTTTGCCTGGGCAGGGCTGGCAGGGCTGGGGGGCGGCGAGCAGGCTGCAGGCCCTGCTGCCCCGGCTCGACGCGCCTGCTGCCCCCTGCCCGCCCGCAGCCCGTCTGTCCCTCCGTCTGTCCCTCCGTCTGTCCCTCCGTCCGTCGGGCTTTAGGGGCAGATTAAGTGTTCAGAAGCGCTATTTACATTTCAAAAACTAACCAGGGCCTGGTGTGAGATCAAAGCGGAAGTGGGGCTTAGGTGTATTGATCAGATGCCCGCGATGCTGGGCCTTTCTGCTTTCCTGTAGCTTGTAAAGGGATCAGACAAGACTTTGGAAAGATAAGAACTGTCAGCATGGTTATTTTCTTTTATTTTATGTAAAAAGAGCTTGTCATCCCAGGTGTTTAGAAGCTTGCCTCAAAGAGAAATCATTCTTTTGCAGTACTCCCTGGATTAATTAGTGACTATACCTTACGGACTTGGCCCCCTGCCCCAGCCGCCTCGCTGAAGTGCTGGTCATATACACGGAATTCTGGTTCATGTGTGGGATGACGTTCAGAGCTCACCCCTCACCCTGCTCGGTGCGCAGCTGCAGCTCCGTGTCCTGGGGCCACAGCCCCATCCCGTCCGGGCCGGTCGTGCTGGGGGAGCCCCGCGAACGGCTCGTGTGCCCCCGCAAACGGCTCGTGTTCCCCGCGAACGGCTCGTGTGCCCCCGCAAACGGCTCGTGTGCCCCCGCAAAAAGCTCGTGTTCCCCTCCATTGGGAGCGGCGGTAACACACCTTACACTGCACTGCTCGCCCAGCCCAGCTCTGCTCTAACTCACTTCTGTGTCTCATATAGATTAACAGGGACTTTAGGCTGCGGTTGAATAATTGATCAAACCCACATGGGCTTCACAGACTTGAACAGAAGTTTTTGTGAAGTTTCGTTCTCGCACGACACTTTAAACCCAAGGAAGATCTGAGCCACGCGGCTCCTCGGGTTTGGTATCTGATCTTAAACTGTGCATCACCTTTTCCAATCTTCCTGTTATGTTTTGCATATCGCAGCTATACGAATGCATTTAATGAGAGCTTTTCTCATTAAAAAGGGTCTTTACATGTTAGACCCTTTCTAGTGGATTCTTTTGGATGATTCAGAGGATGTTGACTTCTCTGAATGTGATAATCTGGGTTTCTAGTTGCAGGTACAGAGGACATGAATTCATGTCCATTTTGTGTGGCGGGCTTTATGAACAGTGCACCAAGGATTTTGGTCAGTCCTTGTAGGAGTTGATCCCCATCTCCCAGCCCCACGTGCTCTGTGTTGTGACCGTCCCCGTGGCAAAGCGGCTCCTCGCGCAGCGTGAACCGCGCGGGGCACACGGGTCACACGTCGCGCCAGGGGAGGCTGAGGGTGGGTCTTGGAACCTGGAGGGCTGGACACGGAGATGAGCTTCTCAGGACATGGGTTAAGGTGGACTTGGCAGTGTTGGATTAATGGCTGGACTTAATGGTCTTCAACCTCTTTTCCAACCAAAACGATTCTATGTACACACTTGTTGAGGTCAAACATCCATGAATAAGGTCTGATGTGAACAAAAGAAGCACTAGTGAAATGCAGCAGTGAGCAAACTGTATTCTCCGTGTGTTATAGTGTATGTCGGGTTATTGAAAAGCCATGGATGGGCACACTTTGTGGTTTCATTCCTGACGGGTAATCCAGGGAGGCTCCAGCAGCCTGGGAGCTCCAGCGGGTCTGCGATGCAGGGCCGGGACAGAGCTCCTGTGCCACGCAAGGGACGGTGACGCCGCAGCCGCTGCGCCGCTGTGCTGCAGCAGCTCTGAGTAACCAGCATGAAAACCCCCTTCATTCCCCACTCAATCCCAGCGCTGTCTTGTGCGAACAGAAGTCTGAGCCATTGTAGAGAGGCTTGTTGTCCTTTGTGCCTTGTTACAGGCACAGGCGCAGAGTGTCCGCGCGGCTGCTTGAAGGACAGGTGGTGTTCCCTGGCTGCTGCTTGGGAAACGCGCTATAGAGCAGAACAAACATCCCAGTTCTCGTCTTTCTTGCCTCCTGCCGATCTGTCTTGCTTTTCCCCACCTACAGCCACTGGTTAAGCACTAGAAAGAAGCTTAGATCACTGGTGACTTGTTGTTGCTCTTTAATTCATGCAAATGTGCTTTTTAACTAGCTCGGAGTCTCAAACGGCCCTCTGGGGAACCTTTGGTGTTTATGATTATTGAAACAAAGGTTTATTTCCTTTAAGCACAAAACAATTGGGGAACAGAGGGAAAGAACCTGTTTTCTTTTCTTGCAAATAGGGTGAATTGAAAGGTCAGGTACAAGTTGACATAGCAGTGGGCAACTCAGCACTTGAAGAATTCCCCAGAATAGCAGTAAAAAGTGTCTGCTCCCAATGGCACAGGGGCTTTGTCTGTGTCTGGAGTCATAAAGACCTTACACCTTTTCCTCTTTACCACCCACGCCCCTTGTGTTTGCACAGGCAGCTTCTGTTTCCACGTCCCCAGTGTCTCCTCTCCGCCCTCAGGCAGCACCAGAGGAAACTGCATGGAGCCGATGTCTAGAGATCCCGAAACAGCCCCCGGCAGGGGTGGCAATCTTGTATTGCACCAAATGAACTGGGCTCAGCGTCTTTCCTTGTCTTCTCCGTATGCCAAAGACAGAGGCCCTTTGCTCACAAACCATCTGTGTAATAGATCACTCTGACACCAATTCGCTTGTTCTTTGTGTAATAAGTTATAATCTGGGCATTCAGAGAGACGTGTAAAAAAGAAAACTAACATGGCCTCTAAAATCAATGAGCCAGTAAATAGAGGGCTATAAATAATCAGGAGAAAGGATTTAATTAGCAACACAGCTCTGTAGCGGTACAGTGGATGTGCACGGCAGCCCCTGCTCTGGAACCACCGCACGTGCTCCGGCCCGTCCTGCCATCGCGGCGTGAGCTCCTCTCCTGCCCATAAAGACAGATGGAGCAAGCTGCATTTTGGGAGCTGTTTGCTCCCGGCACTGTGCTGTGGATGGCTGTCCCGCAGGTCTCCACGTCGATGCTGCTGAGAGCAGCATCAAACCCAAAGTGAATAACAGAGCAAAGCTCACGCCGACATCTGCTCACATCTGGCGGCAGTGCTGTTTGTTTGCTGAACGAGTCCCGGGCATGCGCCCGGGGTCGTGGTTTCAGCAGCCCCTGTGCAGAGGTGAGTGTGCTCTGCGGGCTGGCGGTGCTCGGTGCCGCTCCTCGCACACAGCTGTGCTGTGCAGAGTCTGCGTGTGAGTCCAGACCCAGGTGTGAATCGTGTCCAGCGGGATGTAGCTCCAGCCCGCGCTCGGCTGTGAATGCCGTGGTTTGCTGGCCATGGGCACAGGGGATTCCTCTCTGCAGCCCGTCCAAGCGCTGGTGACCAGAGCTGCTGTTGTGTTCCTGTGACCAGAGCTGCTGTTGTGTTCTGTGACCAGAGCTGCTGTTGTGTTCCTGGGCTCATCGCTCCCTGCGTGCTGCACACCTGGCACTGACGGAAGGTGCCTGGATTTCTGAATACGGTCACTTAAGGAGCTTTTCCATTGCTTTGCCTGCTGGTATCACAGCTTACTGGTAACACGGTAGATGAGGACAGGTCAGCAGAGAGCCCAGCAGGAGCTTGGGTGGTACCCAGGGTCTATGGTTTGAAGCATCTGTGGCTGGAATTTGAGGCAGGTTTGGGGGATCCCTGAGGCACCTCAGGCAGCGCCGCAGGCTGGGAAGAGGCCGTTCCAGAAGGAAGCCTGTGCAAAGCCTGGTCTTTATTTTACACCTGTTTGCTTCCTCAGCCTCAGTTTGGTTTTCTCCTCATCAGTCCGTGTTTGTGAATTCACCTCAGATTTTCACATGGAAACGTGTCACTGAGCAGCACCAACCTGAACTCCGGAATTTTCTGGGAATTGCTTTGCCGATCCGAGGCTGCTGTATCGTGTGTCAGTAAAGAGTGATTTTATTATTGAAAGAATGATTCCATTAGGTCAAACCAGATTGTAAAGATCCCTCTCCTGTGTTTTACTGCCTTTATTGAGTACCCAGCCATATGCCTCTTTAGTATCCATGTGCTGTTTGGTTTTATTAATGCTTGCATCTGCTGGTGATTTGAGCAAGGGCCAAAGGTTCAAAATGGAAACTCAAGGACCCTCTACTACTAAAAGATTTTATTAGCCATAAATCTATTATAAAGTGCATGTGTTGACAATAGGGAATAATACAGTCAAAGCTGTCTCCCCAGCGCCGACAGCCCTGCTCTGCTGCAGGATCCACATGAATTCATCTGTCTTGTTAACTGGCCCAGAGTAAGTGCCTTTCAGGAGAAGAAAATACTTGAGCAAAATACAAAGAAACATCTGTGCTCCTACAAATACATCCCGCTTTCCATAGAGGCACTCACATCAATGGATGCTGCTCCATTCCAGCGCGAGTCTGCGGGCCGTGTGCGTGGTGGCGTTGCCGTTCGGGTGCCGGCCGGACCGTGGAGCGTCCTGGTGTGCGAACAGCACTGAGCAGCGCTAACCCGAACTCCTGACTTTTCCGGGAATCGCGTTGCCAACCCGAGGCTGCTGTATCGTGTGTCAGAAAGAGTGATATTGTTATTGAAAGAATGACTCCATTAGGTCAAACCAGATTGTAAAGACCCGTCTCCGGGGGTGTGAGGTGGATGTGACGAGCTGTGCACAGGCTCCCGGTCCCAGCGCAGCGCCAGCTGAGCCAGCAGGAACCGAGGGTTCAAACCTTCCCATCCTTGTGTTCTGTCCTTTTATTCCGGAACATCGTCGTTATGCTTTGTTATGTTTGCAGAACGAGTCCGTTGTTGTTCCTGCTGCTGAAGACGTCCCCACTCATTGCAGGGGCTGGACTGGCCGGGCTTCGAAGACTTTCCCACCCAGGCTGCTCTGTGCTTCTGGCGGCTCTGGAGCTGCAGCCAGCACAAAAGCAAATGACAGAAGCATCGATGCTTCCGAAGCGCGGCCACGGGTGCCCTCCTGCCGCAGGCCAGCTGGTCACTCGGTGGAGCATATGGAAGCAGTAA
This sequence comes from Nesoenas mayeri, assembly GCF_963082525.1. Lineage (NCBI taxonomy): Eukaryota > Metazoa > Chordata > Aves > Columbiformes > Columbidae > Nesoenas > Nesoenas mayeri. The sequence goes on from NC_137571.1 coordinate 7,352,667, forward strand.
GTTCATAGTCTTTCTCCTTCTACCGTTCGTGCTGCGATTGCGCTCGAGATAAAAGTATTTCATTGTCCGGTAGCAAAAACTGACGTTATCATCCTGCCTCCATCTGTCCATTAGCTCCCTAAAAATTACACAAGACAGAAAACAACATTGTGAGCCTGTGGCAAATGGTGGGTGGAAAATACACAGGTACCGCCCAGAGACTTTTCTGCAGAGACAGAAGTCCTGGCGCCCTGCCTGCGGCTGTTTGTAAGCGTGCACAGTGAAATGTAGGAGTTTGTAATGTGATCGACCAGCGCTGCTCTTAAAAACCCACGAGTTCTCTATTTCTGGCATGAAACTGGGATCTGGTCTTGAAACGTCCTGAGCAACGCACCAACTCCCAGCTCCTCCTGCCCGCTGGCACTGCCGGCTCATCCGTCCTTTTGCTTCACTCTGGAAGATAAAATAGCAATAAAACCCCCTGTAGTTGGGTTTTGTTTCCTCTGTGCCTCATTTATATCCCTCCTATATTAAATTTTGTTGGGGCCGTTTCACACATAAACTTCATTTTTCTCTTTGTGCTGGAGAAGACCCGAGAGGTCACGTTGCTGCAGCTCGCAGGGACGGCGCTGTCACCGCGGCTCTGGCAGGGACCGCGGCGGCGGGCGAGGGGACGGCGGGACCGCGGCAGCGCCGGGCTGGGCCGCTGTGGCGCTGGACGGGGCTGCGGGCCCTGGGTTTGGGCTTCGAGGCGATAACCTGTTTTCTCTTGCTCAAAGCACTTTAGAAATAAAATGAGACATAATGAGAAATACAAACCTGGAAGTGTCCAGGGGGTTGGCGTGTGAAATTCCGAGTGTTAACGAGACTCCTCAGAGTTGTGCCTTGGGTGACTCTGCGAGGGGGAGAAAGCGAGGACTTTTGGGGACAAGAGGAGAAGTGACGGGGTTGGCTGTGCCAGGATAGCGGCTCTGTGCTGTCAGTGTTGTCAGATATGCCTTGTGTTGCAGTTATTTGATAAGCTTTCAGCCACCCACCGGCTCCTGCCTTAAGTACTCTTTTGAGAAGGCCTGAGCAAAACAAGCCCTTTGTGTTCTGGAGCCACTTACTGCTGGGCTTCTCACGCTGGTGTTGCGGCTGGAAATAAATGGTTTCTCTTCTGCAGAAACTTTGAAGCACTTTCAGCAATCTTCAATGGCAGAATAGTTGTCAGGCTCTCGGTAGCTCCTCTTTCTAAACCCGCTCTCCCAGCGTCACTCTCAACTCGCACCTGAAAGGATAACTAAAAATAGAATATTGATGTTTCTGTCGATATCGCAGAGGTGTTCGGAAGCCAATGAACCCGGCTTAGAAGTGAGCTTGTTGCTGCTATTGTCGGACAGCAATTGAACACGCATCTCAGCAAGACCTGAAAGCAAATGCTCCTTGTGCACGACCCACCTTGTGCTGCGCCGGGCTCAGCACTCCAGCTGGATCCGCAGGTCTCACTGCGGGCACTGAGTGGGCCCGGGGGGAAGGGGGCGTCTCGCACGCTGGCTGCAGAAGCTCCCGGAGCTGTGTGGGTCTGTCCCAGGGGCTGTGGGTGGGGGGCGGGGGCGCAGCAGAGAAGAACTGAACTGGGCCGAACGGGCAGGTTTCCTGGCCGTGTTCCTGCCGCGCAGTGTCTGGATCTCAGCCGCTCCCGCGCAGCCGCTGCCCCGGCGGCATTCGGCAATTTTCAAATTGCTTGTGCAGAAAAAGGAAAAAAAACACCAACAAAACCAAAAAACCAACAACAACTCAACTTTAACTTCCCACAAAACAAAGTAGAAATCACGCAGCATCTGGCAAGTTCTGCTTTTAGGAGTGCTTCGGTTTTAACCCTTAGTATCAATGATGTGACGGTTCTGTAGAAGGAAAGTGAAATGCAGGAGCAGGTGCCGTGAGCACTGTGTTTCACCAGCACTAGCGTGGGCACTGCAAGGGTTTTCTCCTCAAAACCCCAAAGTCCCCATCAGAACCTTCGCTTTCATCACTTCTCACGAGGGGAAGAAAACCTTTTAACTAATAAATCAGCTATCTGGGAAAAGGTTCCTAATTCTAAGTTGTGGAAGAAAGGGATGATCCTGTCTTGTATTTGAGTGGCTGTAAATACCCATTTACTTTCCCTGCTAAGTAATCATCGTATACAGTTCGGTTTGGAGGTTTGCAAAATCCACGTCCGTGCTGAATACCATGCAATATTTCTTTTTCCTGAGAGTTTCCAGGCAGATCTGTCCAGTTGGGTCAATGAGACAACATGGGTTCCACCTTCCCTCTGTTACTGTCCGCTGGTGCTGGTGCTGAGGCCTGTGACATTTTGCTGTGCCCGAGCTCGGCCTTGGGGTCAGTACCTGGTCTCCGGAACGTTCCTGGAGTGGGGCCGCTCGTGCCGGGATCCCCGCCGGACACGGAGCCGTGTGCGCAGCCGTTGCGCCGGCATCGCGAGCGCGTCTCTTCAGAAATGAAAGTGCCCTGAGATCTCCGGATGAAAAATGCTTTATGAAGTTGTTGTTCTCTGGAGAGCTGTAGAATTGAGCGAGAGCCTTTCTGTGGAATTTGTAAAGCCAACTACAGCATTTAATGGCAAATTAAGTCTTTACTGCGGGACTCCATAGGCTGGTGTATTACCATTCCCAAAATGCTTGGAATAATCCATTTCTGTAAAAGCCTCAGGACACGAAGTGCATGAAACCCCTCCAAATACACAAATAGTCTAGGCTGTTCTCTTTTCATTTATTCTCCAGTAACAAAGGGCTCGTTTTCTGTCCTGCGCTGGCCCTCAGGCTCATCCTCAGTCACAGGAATCCGCTCCTGCTTTAGGCAGTTGCCAAATTCCTTGGTCTCCGCAGCGTGTCCTGTGGGACCCCGAGTCCCGACAGCTGCTCTGGGGCCTCGGGCCGAGCTCCAGGAGCCAACGTTCTCCAAGGCCTCAATCTTTATAGTGATTATCTACTGCAACTGCTTCATCTGGCCTTTGGAAATCAGTCTGGGGGGCGGGGTTTGTGTCTTTGAACGTAATTTGATGTAAAATTCGTGGTTTGTCTGTAGAGGGTTCAGTCCTGCCCTGTGCACACACAGGGTGAGTGGGGACATAAATCACTTGACCTTGATGTTCAGCAGCTGCTGGGGGCAGTTTTGAGTATAAACTGGGTTTGCATCTGAGTATAAATCGGGATCACATCTGAGTATAAACTGGGATCGCATCCGAGTATAAACTGGGATTGCACCTGCGCTTGTAGACACGAGGGTGCAGGGAAGGAGCCTCTGCGGGCAGGCGGTGCCTGCAGGACGCAGGGACATCCTCCGAGAGGAAGATTTGGACACCCGTGGTCCTCTCGTTGCAGAGAACACCCCAGCAACCTCAGTTAACCCCAGGGCTCTCAGGGCTCCGTATCCAGCTAGATTAAAGCAGTAGCCTAACCCGTAAACCTGAATTCACATTGAATTTACAGCCCATTTTGTGCACCAAGAAATTGCAGCAGCTGTTCCCATCTGAGATACCAAACTGCACGTGGCTCGCAGCCATTCCTTGGTAGAAAACGAAGGGAAATTTGAAGCCCCGTGGTTTGAAAGGAGAAATGTCTCAGGCTCTGAGAGGGGTCGGTGTTTCTCTCTCGGTTATTTGGTGGCCCATCCTGTGCGGTCTCCGGGTACTTCAGCTGGTCTGTCTGGCTCCTCGAGCCATAGGGACAGTTCTCCGTTATCTTCCCTCTTGCGTGTTGGTCAACCCGACAGAGCACAGGGGTTTCCCTGCCAGCTCACTTACAGGGACTCAATCATGTTCTTACTAGAGGCAGTTGAGCCACATTTGTTGCACAGTTTGTTTGCGAGCTTGGCATTTTTCATCATTTAATAACATGCAGCAAACAGCTTTTCGCACTCTTAAAGCAGCCCCATAAAGCACCGCAATGAGCTTTGGCAGTGATTTTACTCAGCACATTTATTGCATCAGTTGTTGAATAGAACTGTTTGTGCATCTTAATCAGAAACCTGCCCCCTGTTTTGTTTCCTCTAACACTGTAGAGGGGACGTGGGGACAAAAAGGGCTTTTGGGGAAGATCCCAGTTGCTCCGAGTTACAAAATCGTAGTTTTGTTGAGGTCTGTGGCATTTGCTGAGTTGTTTGCTGCCCCCTGTGTTTTAAGGTGGAGGGAACCCAGTTGTTCAGTAGGGGGAACTTGTGTCCAGTTGGCCAACAGTGGGATGGAATCGGTGGTGGGAGTTTCTCTGAACCAGAGGGACGTCTGGTGCTGTGTGTTGTGGGCAGGTGCCCCGTTCACAGAGCTCTGTCTGGAGGCACAGGTTGATACTCAGGGAGCGCGAGTTCCACCGTGGAAATAACCGTGGGTGGCGGGAGCAGCGTCTCTGTCATTGCTGGCTGGCTCGGTCCACGGGGCCCGCTCGGTGTCACCGACCGCGGAGCAGAGCTGCTCGGGGCCCAGGATGAGCAGCACGAAGGAACCAGCTTGGTCCTTTCCTGCCCTCCATGAGTTACTACAGTTTGATGCGTATTGTGAAGCTACAGCAGCACTGATTGGTAGGGGAGCCACAAAAATGATGAAAAGGTTCTGAGAATTGGGCCTGTGAGAGCCAGGCGGGCTCAGGCTGGAGAACAGATGAGTGTACGGAGGCAGGAGCGCGGTTTGTAGCTGGAGAGGAGGCTGTTGTGGGGCAAGTGGGGAGAAATTATCCTCATTAGTCACTGACAGCAGCGTCAGAATTAATGATCTGGGGCTGCGGCGGGGAAACTGCTGCTTAAGTGCTAGTGGAAACATTATAACTGAAAGCAAAACCGATGTATTTCAAGTGAGTAAAGAGCCCGTGGCATCCCTGCTGCTGGAGACGTGGCGCTGGGCAGACCTCTGTCCTCCCGGGGAGAAGGAAACACCAAGCAAAGCTCGTCTCCCAGCACAGAGACACTGATGGAGCGGAAGACGTGTCCTGCCTCGCTGCCGCCCGCCGGCGGTGCGGGTGCCAGCGAACACGGGCGCGCTGCCCGCGGGCGCCCAGCGCGGGGGACGCGGCCGGTCCCGCTGCCAGGCCAAAGCATCTCCCCGCCCGGGCTTCGCAGCCACTTTGCTCTTGCCGCTTCTCATCCGCGCTGCCTGGCTGCTTCTGGCGCGCCGCCTGCTATCCTTTACTGCAGAACAAATCTCATTTAAAAGCAACTCCTGCTGCTGGAGCGCTGGCACGAGATGCTTGAAGCAGCCGCTACCACGGGTGGTCAGCGTAACCCCTTCCCGGTCAAGAGCACGATCCCTGCAGCGTGCACGAGCCTCCTGGCAGCACTGCAATGACTCGAGGTCTGGGCATTCAGCGTGTCCGTCCCAGCCGAGCTGCATTTGCAGCATCATCCTCAGGGCTGGCTGGTTTTTTGGAGGAGTTCGGGGCCAGCAGCCAAAGAAGCTGGAATGCAAACGCCAGCCAGGCAGCAGCTCCTGCGATCCGACTGAACAGAGCTGACAAACTTCATCTGTAGCTCCCGGCTCAGGACGGCACGCTGCAAAGCACAGGGAAATCAGTGTCGTTAGCGAGGAAACACAACAGGAGGACTCGGGCCAGCTGGGATCTGAACTCCTGGCTCTGAGGTTCGGCTCTGGCTGCAGAGCCCCATGGAACCCGAGTGCTAGACGGACACTTTATACCTGTCTCCAAATCAAAGCTGCACCTACACCCGCGAAAAAGAAGCTGAGTCCCGCAAAGCATCCGCGTTTCCCTTGGAATAAGGAATTACGCCAGTATGAAGTATTTCTGTAAGGGAATGTGCTACTTGCGTAGTTATTAATTCATTACTGGTCATGGCCAAACTCCCTCCTGTACTAAGTCATCTCTTAAATGAGCCAAATGAAATTTATTAACACATTGACCATTCGAGTCTTTTCGCATAAAGCAGAACGGAACAGAACCAGCAGTAATCATTCTTGCCCGGCTGCCGGCTCGTGTCTGTGCCTGGAGCCCCGTGGTGCGGCGGCTCTGGAGCTGCCTCCCAAACGCGCGTCAGGGCGGCTGGGGGGGGTTTTCTGGGGTTTGTTGTTTAAAGACAAAGTGAGTTTCCCTTTGGACTTGACCCGAAATGCCTCTGAAAACTGCACTGGAGAAACAGAAGCAAGCCCTTAAAGAGCTGAGGACTGCTGGCCAGAAGGACAAAACGCTTATTTGGGCAATAGTGCGGGCGTTGCCGTGTTTGTGCTCCAAGGGGCCCATCCGGCAGCGCCCACGGCTGTTCCTGGAGGACATCACCTCTCCTACAGAGACCAGCGGGGCTCTGGGGAGCGGGGCCGGGTCTGGCACACGGCACTAAGCCAGGCCTTGCTGGGCTGGACTCGGGCGCTGCCGAAGCCTCCACTAGAGGTTGCCCCAGTGTCACTTTTTCGGAAGGAAACGGCGCGTCCCCAGAGGAAATTGTCTTAATCACCGTTTTGTACAATTAGACTCAGTCTTTCCGAAGCTCTGATCGTTTCTGTTTGCACAGCTAAGTTTGTTTCTACTGGAGATAATTTAGCCTCTAGGCAGACGGGGTTTGCATGGAGTCTCTAATTCTGAATTCTGTGAATCAGAGAATCGTGGAATGGTTTGAGTTGAGGGGACCTTCCCAGCCCCCCAGTGCCCCCCTGCCATGACAGGGACATCGTCACCAGCTCAGGGTGCTCAGACCCCGTCCAGCCTGGCCTGGGGTGTCTCAGGGATGGTTCATCCACCACCTCTCTGGGTACCTGGGCCAGGCTCTCACCACCCTCAGGGCAACAATTCCTTCCCCATGTCCAGCCTGAATCTCCCTCTTAATTTAAAACCATCAGCTCCCTACCAAAAATGGGATCTGCAAGCTGCTGGAGAAGTCTCGATCCACCACGTGTTAGACATGATCCCGTTCCTCTCCCTCGCAAGCTCCTGATGTTCCTCCTCACGCGTGTTTCTGGTTCGCAGTGTTTCATCAGATTGCTTTCCCAAATAAGCGTATGTGAGCTGACCGAGCACCCCAGACACGGGTGCTCAGGTTTTTATCGATGTCCCTGCAGCTTTTTTGACGAGCGTATGGAAGAAATTCAAGCTGTGCTGCTTGGTCTCAGAGACACGTAGGGCAAGTGACTCCTGGTTTCGGTGCCTCCAACCCCACTTGCTGTGAGTGCTATTTGCAGAGATGCTTTAAAGCCAGAAATCGATGTGTAGTTACTGTTTACCATGAAAATGAACATTTCAGCCTCTCACACTAAAAGGGAAAGAAATTTTCTAGTCACCTGCCATTTAAATAGCATCTCGCACACAGTCACTAATTTAATGCAAATCTCATTCGGCCTCCTTGTATTTGTCATTTCAGTGCATTTTTGTGCTTGTAGTTTTTATGCTAATGATCCTGCTCCATTGCTAACTAGGTCTTTATACCTATCATTTCAATGATACTAGTAATTACAGAGTTATGTGCGTCTGCGGGTGCTGTTGGGTGCACTCAGCTCTCTTGTCACCTCTTTTCATCGCAGCCTGAGCTCTCGCTGTCGTCGTGACGTGGGGCTGTTTGCCGTGGCTTTCTGCAGCTCCCGCTCTGATCAATGGAGAAAATTCAGCAGATGTTCCAGGTGACAATAAACAGAACCCTGTGCATTTGGGTAGAAACTGGAAAACCTGAGGGTGGAAAATGAGGATACAAAGCCTCGCTCTGCCCTGTGATAAAACCGGCTTTTCTGTAGCGCACGGTGCTGACACACCTGTGTCCAGGATAAAAACACTGAGACCCTCAGGGATTTATTGCTCATGATCCATTTGGCCAGGGAATGGACGGATCTGTACAGAGGGAAGGGAGGAATAAATGGCCCTAATCCCCGCTTACAGGTGGAGAAAATAAGAGAAGAAAGCAGAGAACGACAGTGAGAAACGATGCGAGGCAGCTGAGGTGATTGTTTGCAGAGAGAGACGAGGGGGACAGCGCCGTGTCCCGGCCGCCCCGCGCTCCAGCGCCTGCACCCCGGCAGCGCAGGGTGCAGGAGACGCTCAGAGAGCTCAGGCTGCGGCGCCTGGGGAGCCCCCGCGAGCCCACCCTCATTTCTGTGCTCTCAGGTCCTTCCTCGTCCCTCAGCTCACACGGTCCCTTTGCTCAGCAGCTGCTCCTTCTAGATAATTCCAGACTAATTCCTCGCTGTGGCACCAGTGACTCCCAGTCGCAGTTCACACTGGGGTAACTGGAGACCAGCCCCGGTTCAGCCAAGCGCTCCAGCCAGGCGCGGGATCTGGACCCTCTGGACGCGGCTGCCGCAGGAGGGCTCTGCAAGGGGACTGGGGAGCTCAGTGACAGTGAAATGAAACACGACACAGTCATTTCTGAGCACGCCGAGAACAGATTAACGTGCAGCCCTGGAAATAAAGAAAAAAAGAAAGTTTCATTTTGTCCTCGGTGCTCTTGTCAGAAGGCTCGTCTGCAGCTCAGTGCAGCAGCGGGGACAGCTGAGACCAGCTGACGGCTTCAGCCTCCTGCGGATCAGGCCAATGAAGAGCAGCCGGGAATGAGGATGACTCCCCTACCCTGCTGCTTTGATAGAGATAAGGCTGAAATACACTTGAGATGAGGAGGCGTCCGGGCGGCTGGAAGGTGACAGCAGAGGATGTGAGTGCAGCGCGTGAACAGCAGCGTGGGGAGAGTCACTGAACGGAGCCCGGCAGCAGCAGCGGCGGCGGGGAGAGGTCGGTCCTGCCAGGGGCGCAGGAACCTTGGGATCCTGGCAATGAAAACGCTGGCACGGAACAGTCACTGTCTGCTCTATGGAAACATTTCAGCACTTGAAGCTAAACCAGGCACCTTCTGTACTTGGCGCTGTACAAACATGTAAGGAGAGAGGCTAAACAAAGAGCTTAAATAGGCAAAACCGGGAAAACTGAGGCACAGAGCAGCAGGTGATTTAGTGCATTAGTTTAGAGCAGCATATCTTTTTCCTGCTTCTCAAGCCGGTGCCTTATGTGTGTGTTTGTCCTGTGTGCTGGGGGGCTGAAGCGTGCTCTGTCACCCGGCGGTCCCACCGAGCCTTGGGGACACGGGAGCCCGCAGAGCGAGCTGCACCCAGGTCGGGAATGGGAGCGGGAGAGACATTGAGACTCGGGATTGAGGACGAGCTGGTCATTGGCCCCAGAAACAAAACGCTCTGGTCCTTCAGAGCAGACCGGCCCTGCCCAGGGCACAGCTTTGCAGTTGAGCTCGTTCTTGGTTTGGACCTTGCGCCCTGAGCCGAAGTTCAGGCAGCTCGTGGGCTGTCGGAGCCGCGTGTGCGTTCAGCAGGTGTTGGAGTCCACTCGCGCTGGGTGGGCGGGCGAGGGGCCGGCCGTTAATCTGGGCTGGAAAGCAGCCAGGAGCCAGCGTTTGGGCTGATCTGCATGAAACGTAGGTAAGCGCCATCCACCTCGTTGAGTTCAGATGAGGCACTGGATGGCAGTTGAGGCTCTGCAGAGGAAGGGCAGCAGAGGATCCCCCACACTGAGGTCCAGTGACCCAGTGACCCCCCCCGGCTCGCAAACGTGTGGTAAGAACTGAATGAAGAGAACAGGTAGAAAGAGAAGAGGATGGATTTTTGTGAGTGCCAAGAGAGGCAGATGATTACGGCTTCATTGGATTATTATATTCCCCAAAAGGTTAAAAAAGGAGCATCTTTAGAATACCTCCAAATCTTCCTTTCTTCTTTCTTTGAAGAGGAGACAAAGAAAGAAACTAAATACAAATGAAATTAAATCAAATGAGTTCCTGGACTGCTTAATATGGTATTTTACCCCCATTTAAAATATCCCTCAGGAGACTACGCTGATTTAATAAGCCTAAGAGATGTTGCAGTGAAGACTGAACTGCCTTGATGAAAGCACAACTTGGCTGGGGCTGCATTAGTCTTGGAAACACGTTCCAGCTTCTTAAAAGGAGCCTTTTAATCCATTTTTGAAATGGAAAGAAAAGGATCAGGCAGAAGACATTCATAAAGGGGAAAGAGGATCCATACGCTTACACAGCTATGGTGTGGAAGCGGCTCTGATCGTAATGTCTAATCGCAGGGAAGAGCAAACCGCGGCCGTTTGCCTGTGGATTCGGGTGTGAAGACGCCTGGAGCCAGAGGAAGGACCTTCGCTGAATTCCAACAGTGTTCACCGCGTGTGCCAGTTTGGCTCTTCCCACGCACCCCAGGCCTGGCAGCACGGTGAGCGGATCCCGACGAGCGCCGTGCCGCCCGGGCTCCCGCGGCTCCTCCGCGGCGCTGGGCTCCAGCTCCCGGACAGAGGGACCGGCCCGCGTCCGTGTTGGATCCACGGTGCAGCAGCTGCGTGGCGCTTTCCTCCTTCCCTGCAGAAGAGCACAGACACCAGCTAGTACAAAGGCAGGTAAACCGGTATAACCACCCAAACCCCAGCCAGGTGCGTCTCAGGTGTGCACTGACGGAGCAGCACGCTCACAACAGGGCTTGCAGCCGTCAAGCCACACTGCTGTAATTAACACCACAACTTCCCGACACAGCGAGGCTTTAAGGATGAGCTTTTGAAAAGGTTTTCCTTTGACCAACGGCAGTTTTACCCTAATACAACTCTACACGGTGCTGGTTTGGAATGAAAACTGCCAGTTCTTTCCCAAAACAAGCCCATCTGGCACTGGTCCCCAGGCAGCGGCACAGCAGAACAACTTCTTTTCTGCTTGGTTTAGCTGGTGGTCACCAGTTGATCAGTTGCTCTGGTTCAGTTTGACCATGTAATTTGTGGAGAATTGTTTGAATGGCTTAATGCATTGTAAATCAAAAGAAGAAATTCTACTCTTGGTAATTAAAATGGAATGGGTAATTACTTTTCTCTGTCTGTAAGTTCACTTTCTGAAGGAGGAAAGAGAAAATGGAGCTTCCAAATGCCTTTATTCTCTTCACCATGGAAGCAGCGTTCGCTCGCACCCGCAGACACCTGTACGTGCTTGTTTGTGTCTCCCCTGGCAGGCTCAGAGTCCCTTTGAAAAGCGAACCCGCCTAACGAGGGAGGGAGAACAGGAGCCGTGCTGCGCGGAGCACGCGGCTGCTCTCCCGTATCTGTCTGCTACAGGTTTCTCCGAGCACTTGACAAGTTTTAAGATCAACAGCAAGAAGCGCTAATGGGCAGGGAGCTCTTGTAAAGCGTGTTTTAAATGTGGGACTTAAAATGTACCCTGAAAGGCAAAAGCTACTGAAGTCACTGGGCTGCTGCCCAGAGAGTGCAAGTTGGGAGCCTCAAACACCGAGCCCATACAAAGCAGCTCTTTCAGCTGCTCGTTCTCGACGTGTCAGCGACGCGTTTGACCGCGCTGGTGTCTCTATTCATTTGCACATTCCCCGTAACCTCAGCCTGTCAAACCTGCCTCTGTTTGGGCTGCTGTCAATCACGCCTCAATTTCTGTTTCACTTGGCTCAAATCAACACGGGTGTTTTGACAAAGGGTGTTGGGAAGAGCAGCTGTCAGCGCGGCGGGCGAGGGGCGGGCAGGGATCCGAGAGCAGCGGGGAGAGACGGGGTGTTCGTTACCCGTGGACGTGGTGCGATGATGTGCAGGAGGTGTGATGAGCCGGGGGTTCGGGGTGACACAGAATCACAGGATCCTTGTGGCTGGAAAAGCCCCTCAAGATCATGGAGTCCACCCATAGCCTGCCCTGTCCCTGCCCCGTGTCCCGAGAACCCCATCCCCGTCTGTCCACCCCTCCACCTAAGAGATTACACATCTTTTTGGTTCAGTGGCCAATTGCTTCTTTTTTACCCTGTTCCATTTCTTGTGTGACTATTTTTAAGGGAAATTTCAGAGCCTGTATGATCAATCCCAACTACAGTTTTGTAGTGGAAACCACAAGTTCTACCCCAGAGTATTCTGTCCATTGCCCAGCGCTGTGAGGAAAATTCCGAGGTGTGAATTGCATGAGCTGAGTTCAGAACGCAGGGTTGATCCGTCTCAGCTGACGATCGGCTCCCGTCTCCGTGATGGTCCCGGTGTTTGTGCCCTGACGCCCTGGCGATGGTTCCCCATAGACAATTAGTTGGAAGACGAGGCTCTTGGTTCTGGTTGTTGGAGTTCTCAATGAGGCGCTTGGATTTGGAACCGTCTCACAGTGGAAACAAGCCAGATCAGATGCCAGAGCAGACACCAGGGAATTCTTTGTAACACTCATTTATTTGTTTTCTGCGAAAGAAGCAGATTGAGTGATACCAAAATGTTTGGTGAATCCATATTGATGTTACTGAAGTGTTTAGGTCCAACGTTTGCCTTGAATTGCCTGTGAACTGGCTGCTTTCATTTCAGCAAATGGAGCTGTTATCTTTCCAAACGCCTCAGCACGCTCAGTCCCCCAGCCTTCTTCTTTTTGATTGTGATATTCTTTAGGTGCATAATTACCAGGGAGTCGCATACATAATTTAAACAGAGACCTTCTGACTGTGCCTCGATGGGCCAGTGACATTTCCAAGGGGAATTCAGCTGCACACCCGGTAAAGCTCCCACTGTTCTTTGACAAGCTTAATAAGACCTTTATTGTTTGCAGAATAGCCTGACCTGAGCTTTACCCTTCCCGCCAAGGGGAAGATAGCCGGTATAACTCCGTGAAACAAAACTAACAAACATATAGAAGAATGCACTTTAGGGGAAACGCCTTCCAGAGTACCTGGGACTGTGGTAAAATGAGAATTAACGGTATGTATAGTTATAATCAGGAAGATGGGCTCAAGATAGTTTAAGAAATAAGGTCCAGGACTCTAGAAGTGCGAGCCTGGGTTCCTTTGCGATGGGATGAAGGCTTTCTGAATAACGAGGGCTGGTGACGGGGCAGTAACGGGAGATGCGGTGGTCGAGGCGGCCTGGGCTCCGGCATCAGGCCGCGCGGTGCTGGTCCTCACCCGGCCGGGCAGCTGCTGGTTGGTGTGTTGAACGTGTCCGTAAACTCACCCAATGGCACTGGATGGACTCTGTAGAAGTACTTGGGATTTAAGATTTCAGAACCATGGGAAACTCTGATATTTCTGCCATCAAAAAACCCTACAAATAATAGAAATATGATTACAAACACAATAAAAAGCTCAAACTGGAAGATTTCAAAAGTAATGAAAATTCTGACCCTGTTATTTTGAAGTTGTTGAAGCTGCTCACTCCACTTCTGTTGAGTCATTTGTTTTGATGAAGTCAGGCCCGTTCTCATTGAGCCTTTTAACAGAGGCCTCACATCTGAAATTGTACGTGTTTCCAACAATAAAGGGATCCTAGAGAATGAAAGTTTAAAAGGAAACTAAAACAAAGCCAGAAAGTTGTAATGAGCCGTTCTTGTCTTTTCAAAGTATTTTGACATCTTTGAAACAAAATGAGAAAATGGAAACAAATGGTTTCAAAATTACATGCGTCAGAAGTGTAACCGCGATTGATGTGTCCCCGGGAAACGTTCAGATCGTGGTAAAACTGCTTTCTGATTAAAACTCTTCTGTCAAACCCCTTTAGACCAACACGAACACGGAGCTGTAAGGACAAGCTGGCCCGGGGGGCTGACGAGACGGGAGGAACGATACACCCGGTCTTTGCTGTGATGGACACACAAGCACGGGAGGTAACGCGGGCCAGCAGGAGTCGGTGTCAGAGCCGGGGGACAGGGACGGAAAGGTCAGTGGCACCAAACGTCAGGAAGGGACCAGGCTGGGCAAAAACCACAGAATCACTTGGGTTGGAAGAGACCCTCAGGATCATGGAGTCCAGCCATAACCCACCCTGTCCCTGCCCCATGTCCTGAGAACCTCATGTCCGTCTGTCCAGCCCTCCAGGGCTGGTGACTCCAGCACTGCCCTGGGCAGCCTGTTCAATGCCCCATAGCCCTTTGGGGAAGAAATTGTTCCTGAATCCAACCTCAGCCTCCCCTGGCGCAACTCGAGGCCGTTTCCTCTGCTCCTGGCACTGGTTCCTTGGAGCAGAATCCTTGATCTTCCCCACCTCGTGGCTGTGGCGCAGGAGGCTCTGGCGCCCGCGCACCGGGAGCATCACCCGCTGCCACCACGGAGCAGCTTCCCGCAAGGAGCCCATTATCTCTCCGAAATCTCCTCGGAAGGCATTTTTGCCTGTGGATCGGAAGATTGAGCTAAATGCTTGGAGCTATTAGCAGACAATTAAAGCTAATGTTGCAGCCAGTGGAAAGATCCTGGTTAGTCACTTTACTCAATTTAAATCTTTGAAAATTTTCACAGTTCTAATCAAGGAATAAAAAGGAAAATACATATAGATGTATATATATAGCAGAGCATTAACTTTCATTGTCAAATCAAGTAAAAAATTGCTGAATGAGGTAAATATGAGGAGCAGCGTAATAGACTATTACCACAGTATAGCTTGTGGCTTTCATTTTCATTTGATACTCACACAGCCCTCGCCCCCACACAAATGCACTTAAGGAAAGAAAGAAGTGATGTTTGAGATGGATAAAATAATCAAGTAAAAAGCAAAAAAATCTGCAAAGTAGCAGGTTGTAGTGGTTTTAGGCTGGGCATTGGTTGCAGGATCAATTTGTTGGAGGTTTGTTCTTTTTCTGGAGAGAGAAGAGTCTCAAGAAGGAGAGAGACTAGAATGATAACAGGTAAATGTAAGAACTGGGGGATACACGGATAGATGGGTGAGAAGGAGCGTGTGTGTGGTGGGAAGTCAGAAGGTGGCTGAGGGAATACTGGAGAGAAATGGAGACCAGTGTGTGCGAGCGCTGGTTCATTACACAAGGGCTAGATGGGTGAATAAAGACAATACGAGAAAAAAGCAGAGGGATATTCCAGAAGAAGCGAAGTGTTCTCTGGTGACTCAAAATGACAAGCTCCATGGAGTGTTTCACACTCTTCACCAGACAGGAAAAGCGCACGGGGCTTTGTAGTGGAGAGGGAGATGGAGCTGCTGCTGCCTCGTGGCAGCGCGACCACGCTCCAGTGTTAACAAGGGTGCTGACTCCGCTGCTCTTGCCAGGCGTTTGAAGGGCAGGATGCATCTATCCTGCATCTATTTTCCAGGTCAGTGACCTGCTGTTACATGCAGATGTGCCAAGGAAAGGTCAGCGAAGGAGTAAGTACCACAGGGCTGCCCGGGAGGGGACGAGGGACCAGCTGGATGTCAGGCGGAAAGGAGCCTCGTGTTTGCCAGGCAGAAAGGCCTGAGAAATTATTCTTATTTACACCTCCAAGAACCGGTGCCAGACACGCAGATGATGGGATGGCTGGGCACACAGGAGGGACGTATCGACCGGTGGCTTCTTCAAAGACGGGAATAGCAGAGGCCCATCAATCCAGGTCACCAAGGAGGGGGAGTTATTGCCTTGCACACGCTCTCGCTCACACACGCAGAAACTTGCAATTGCTTTGCCAGTTTGGCTCCAGTCTCCACTGACGCACAGTCCAGCCACTCGATCATGTCTAAGTAAAGGCCGGTGGTGCGTCCCACCAGCTTGATCAAACAAATGCTTCAGCCCCAGATAATCCCACCAACCCTTCTGTCCGTGCAATGCTAGGATCAGGCTGCTGAGCCCCCTCTGTAGTCGGCAGAGCAGGAGATGAGTTTCTCCAGGGGGTGACTGATCTTTTCCTAACAGATGCTTAAGATACTGTGGCTGAACTGCCCTTGACAAGTGTGGGTTCCCCAGAGGCCCAGCTGGCCAGCGTGACATGGGCTTCTCGTTCGAGAAAATAGCTTTTCCTGCTCTTTGCATTTCAGTGCTGCTGCAGGAAAAAGAAACATGACTTTGGGGCTGCTGCAGCAGCTCTCTGGGGTACCAGGGATTCTTTGGGTAGGTCTCCATTGTCTTCTCTGTGTCTCTAGACCTTGTCATAACACAGCACGATAGATGTTCCCTTTCCCGTCCCTCTTTTGTCTCCTCCGTTTGGATGACACTGGTGTAAAGCTTGCTCAGGGTGACCACAGAGTTACAGGCTCTCCTCTAACATTTGGATCCGCAACACCGTCACTGCTCTGGGTGTCCATCTGGGCAACGAGTCCCACTTACGCAGCATCGTGTGCCTGTTCTAAGCACATACGTTACTCCTGTCTTGAAGGGATATTATCCTCATAAAATAGCTTTTGAAATCAAGTGGTGGGACCGGAGTCACCAGGCCGGCGTGCAGCACTCCATTGACACCACCCAAATCCACAAGCCACCGTATTTCTTTGATCTACCACAACACTTTCACTGCCGGGGACCTGCAGGCTCTATCAAAATGGGCTCTCTGAGCTACGACAGGCCCGAAGTGCTGCTGTCCAGCGGTGCCTCCATCGCCTTCTGCTCGGTGGAGGTCTTCTGTATCTTCTGTACCTGCTCCAGCCCCCGGGAGCCCCGCGAAGGAGCCCGTCCTCGGCTGGGCAGCGCGGGGGCACCGCGCTCCGCCGCCCGCAACACGCGGCCCTTTAGGATTTGCTGAGCAAGCCCTATAAAAATTAACACGTCTTGCCAGGGAGGCGGTGGGGGGTGATTAATGAGCACGGCCAATGAGAAGGGGCGGAGGGGGAATAGATTCGCTAAATTGACAGCATATAAAATGTTTGTTCCTGCCTGGAACAGCAAGGTTGGCAAACCCTGTCATGGGCCGGTAACTTGGGTTAAGTGAGGAGGCCACGGACCCGTAAATTGTCCATCGTCTATATTCGGATGTACAGGCTTGTAGCCTCTCTGGTCCGGTGAGCCTGGTAATGAAAGACTTCAGAGCTGCCTGAGACGTAAGATCAAGTGCCCTGGTTGTTCTAGGGCTGATAAGATTTTAGATGAGGATTAATTTCGTTAATGACATTTCCAGTGCGTTCCTCTTCTTCTCACTCAAGGGTTATCGTGAGTGCTTTCTGCACAAGTGAGAGCCGTGAGGGGCGTTCGAGAGAGACTTTTATCCCATGAGTAGAAACAGAATAACTGAACAAAGCAAGGGGTGTTTGTTATCGAATCATTTGGCTCAAAGAAAGATACAGCATCATGCAAAACTTGCCCAAAACATTTCGAAGTGCTATTTTTATCGCATGGTTTCTTACTCAGGAAAGTTACAAAGGAGGCTGCTGGGGCGCGTTTTCCCTCTGCTGCGTGTGGCTCAAGTGGCTGGAAACTCTCTGTCAAATCTTTTCCTCCCCATTTGAGGAGCTGCACAGACTTCGGTGCGGTGCTTTGGTTCCTCCAGAGGTGCTCAGCAGTCTCCTACAGTATATAAATGAAAAGATTAGGATGGGTCCCGAGACATGGAGGGGTTATGAAGCTCCTTCTGTGTCCAGTGGAGGCACTTGCGGGTTCTCAGTTACCGTCTGACATTTCATAAGCTGCTTTCTTTTGAGAGACAGTTCTGAGTGATTTCCCACGAGCGATGGGGCAGCGTGGGGAGTCACCGGCTTCTGCTGGTTTGGAAATGTCTCGGATCATTCTAAAAAAAAATGTCTGTAATTTCAAGCTTGTAACTTGCAGTAAACCTCTCCTGTCCTCAAGACTTTACTGTTGTTTTAAAGTTCTCGTGACCTTTATTTTCTCTCTTTAGTTTCCTGAGCAATAAAACTGTAAGCAGCAATATGGGATTTGGGGGCTTTTCTTTCTCTCCCCGCTGGAGACAGAATGGCGTTTGAAGCCACAAGGTGAACGGAGCGAGGTTGGAGCTGACGAGACGCGGCGGCGGTGCTGGAACCGGCTGATAGCACAACAAGCACTCGCTTATTAGGAGGCACAAATCACTCTAAAAGATTAAGTACTGAAAATAATAACCATGCAAACCTTGACG
Source organism: Nesoenas mayeri (assembly GCF_963082525.1). Taxonomy (NCBI): domain Eukaryota; kingdom Metazoa; phylum Chordata; class Aves; order Columbiformes; family Columbidae; genus Nesoenas; species Nesoenas mayeri. Next base: position 7,370,371 of record NC_137571.1, read on the forward strand.
GAGGGATGGCAGAGGCAAAGGTCCTTAACTGGCTGCTGGGATTTGGGGCTACAAGTTACTGGGGAATTATCTTTCTCTTTTTTATGCGAAGAAGAGCTGTGTGGTTGTCTTGCGGGGGGCTGTGCTGCGCACGGGCGTGCTGCTGGTGGCTGTTCCTAGCGCCGCCGTTAATTCACTGTTCCAGTGGGTCCAAAACAATTATTCTTCCTTGCAATTCTTCTATTTTATTGTATTGATGCATTTGGCATTTCCGCAGTGCCCTTGCTCTGTCTGAACATGAGTTAAGAAATGCAGGAGATAAATGAAGCGTATTTAATCTCACAAACTGCCTGTGTGTGCTCATCGGGTGAGGTGGAAAGGGATCAGGTATCCGGATAGAAGGAGCGTGTTCCAGCGCCCGACACACACAGCAAAGCCCGTCGCTCCGCCGCACGCGGGAGGAGAACTGAGGTGGCACAAATCAGTGCAGTGCACTCCGGTGCCTGAGGTTTTCTCTTCGCTATGAAATTGTAGCAAATGCCATGAATTTCTAGGGCATGAGTTGCTCTATAGGGACTCTCACCACCGTTAGACCAAGTTTGGTGCTTTCAGGGCAGAATAAGCAGCCAAAAGTTCCGCTAAAACACATCAAAAACAGCCGCACGGAAAGACCATTAATGTAAAGTTCGGCCCTTCCCATTCTCTTGTACCAGCTGCAAGGACAGGTTAGTTACATCCGCGCTGCGCTGCTCCTAAATACGACTGTTTACACAACGATTTAATGCAGTTTGCTAATCCACTTTAAATCCCCAACCTCAATTAATTGCAGTTATTAACTAGCAGATTAAATTTCCTGGCACCTCCTGTGGAGATGAACCTTGCACGATAAATCCGTCAACGGCGTCGGGTTTGTTCTGCAAATGACAAACGAGAACTTGGGGGTTTAACCAAACGAATCCTCCCGAACCTGCTGCAGGTAACGAGTGATGAGTTCGTGCTCTGCTCGCTGGGATTCCATCCTCTTCCGTCGCACCCGAGCTGGTGTCCCTGCCCCACAGAAGGCGTTTGCCATTGCTGGTGACAGCACGCTGACAATTTCATTCGCCATAAAATCATCTGGGGGTTTAATAAGACCTGACATCTCACTTCTGGTAACAATGTGTCATTAGTTGTCATTACAAGTCAAAAATAATCATTATTTTTCTTGAAAGCGTAGACATGAACAATATAATTGTAATTTAATTCTCATTTTTCATTTTGTTATGCTCGAAGCTTAATCATTTGAATTTAAAAAATTACTTTTTGTTCACTTCTCATTTAGTCCTATATTTTACTGATAAGGAGACAGGAGAAAATAGAGAAAAGAAATAGAGACCTCAGAAGGTCTTTGGTTTGTTTCAGTGCAAATCCATTTCAATCTAAATCTGGTTTTGCTTGTTTGCATTGACTGAAAGTGGCCCAGACGCTGCCATGAAATATTGAAACACATGGATTACTACAAATGTTCTTTCTTCTAAGAATGCACATACTGTTTGTAATTCTGCTTTTCATTGGCACATCCTTCAACTCAAAGGAACTCGCCAGCTCAGAGCGGCACGTGTGTGGTAGTTACACGTTCATCTGCCATTTCGTGCTGTTCAAATGTGTGTTAATACTTTATAGAACAAATGAAAGAGGCAGAACTGTTTGCCGGGGTGAAAACAGGGAACCTGGGGATTTAAAGCAGGATTTGATTCTGTCACTGTTCTAGAGCATGTCCGGTACTCCTGCGGTCTCTGGGGGTCTCTGAGCGGTGCTGGGGCACTCACAGGGGGTGCTCCGCGGTTGTTTAGGTTGGTGGCTCCAGCACTGAGCAGATTCCCCTTCCCGCCGCAGGGAGCAGCGCAGTGGCTGCCTTCCTCCAGGTACGCTGTTCTTCCTCCCGGTACGTTGTTCTTCCTCCCGGTATGCTGTTCTTCCTCCTGGTACGCTGTTCTTCCTCCAGGTACGCTGTTCTTCCTCCCGGTACGCTGTTCTTCCTCCTGGTACGCTGTTCTTCCTCCAGGTACGCTGTTCCCCCTCCAGGTACGCTGTTCTTCCTCCCGGTACGCTGTTCTTCCTCTCGGTACGCTGTTCCTCCTCCAGGTACGCTGTTCTTCCTCCCGGTACGCTGTTCTTCCTCCCGGTACGCTGTTCTTCCTCCAGGTACGCTGTTCTTCCTCACTCATCCTGCTTGTCTCAACTTCCGCATGGAAAAATGTAAAACATCTGAAAATGTTGTTTGGGGAGGAAAAGAAATGGATGTATGAGACGTTGACTCGGCAGCCTTCAGAAGAGGTGAAAGGATCCAGAAGCAGGAGGGCTTTGGCGTGTTAGCTGTGAGTTGTAGCTGATCTCCTCAGCTCCTCCATGAGTTTCATGCATAATGCAGCAGCAGTTTTGATTGAAGCCAGAGAAAGTGCTGACAGAATGTAGTGTCAGGCATCCGGGGAGATGTCCAATTAATTATTGTAATTGACATCCACACCAGATGTCTGATATATGACGGTCTCTTCGTTGATAAAAGGTTTCGGTAATTCTGTTTGAACAGCACTTTCACAACAATATGTTTTCCATTTAGGTCACGGGGAAAAAAAGTCTGATTTATTTTTCCAGGAGATTGAATTTGATGGGGCAGCGGCGTTCTGTGCTCGTGCCCCGCTGCTGACAGCCCGCAGAGCAGCTCGTGCTGAGAAGGGACAAAGCACACGGTGACCGGGCCCTTTTGGCCCCAAATCCAAACCAGCGCTCACACCAGAAACCTGTAGCGGTAAGGAGAGCCAGCCTGGCTTTCTGCCTTCGCAATCGCATCCTGCGCGGCTTTGCTTTGCGTTGTGGCTCGGGCCTGCTGGGAAAAGGTCTCTATGGCACGCTCGCTCTGGATAGAAGCAGGAAGCACAAACCCCTCACAAAATGCACTTGTATGAGCTTTCCAGAGTATCTGATGGGTCTCGAATGTTCCATTTCAGAAGATGAAGACCTTGCCTTAGGACACGGCTATGGCAACCAGGCCTCCGCACGGTTGGAGCTTCATCCGCCGGTTAACACGCTTCAATAACAAAAACTCATCTTTGGCACGTGGTTGCTCCGTCATACCAGACAGCTGCCTCGTTGCCTGGCAGCGCTCAGGAGTCACAGGATCATTTGGGTTGGAAGGGACCCTTAAGATCGTCAAGTCCAACCATGACCCAGCTCTAGCACTAAACACATTTTTTTCCAACAACCTAGGGGAATTTGACCTAAACTTGGTGCAGGGCACAGTCAGACGAGTGCTTTCAGTATATTCGGAGGCACTTAAGAAGTTGCCTGCTTTCAGCTCCAAATTGCAGCTGCCGTAGCTGGGACGTTGTCTCTGACTCATCCCTCTGGTGCAAAGTATGATAGGTTGACTTAAATTGCCTGGTAAAGTTCCTTATCTGGAGGTAACTCAATTCCAGGTGTTCTGGGGCCCGAAGAAGCAGACAGGCTCTAGTCGTCCTTGCAAAGCCCACAGGTGCCACTTGGCAGCCCAGTCGCCCCGTGTCCTGCAGGCGCAGGGTCTGCAGGTACCCAGCCTCGCACGACACCTGCGCACGAGGCCGTGGCAGCGGGAAATGGGCGCTCGGTGTGGGGCTGCGTTTCACCTGACTGCAGTCGTCTGCAATTTAAATGTCTTGTCTTAGCAGGTTGTAGCGAGTCCCTTTAGAGTTACTGAAGAGAGATTTGTGGTTATTATGCTGTATAGTTACAGATGATGTCCCACATTCTGTGTAGGAGTTAAGTGCCTTGATACCTTTGCGTGTTTATCCCTAAGGCTTTGCATCTCCTCCGGAAATAGGACATGGGTATCTGTGTTACCTAAGCCAGGACACGCGGAGCACGGGACACACGGAGCACAGGGAGCGCAGGACACACGGAGCACAGGACACACAGAGCACCATTATCCTGTCTGGCTGGAGACAGAAGTCACTTTTCTTCTTCTTTTCTTTCCTTCATTTTGGGAGGGAATTGGGTGTTTTACTGTACAAATGAAGGTCTGTCTGCCATGGGAGATTCAGCAAAACTCATCAAGATTAATTCTTAAAATGGATAAATGAAAGCACATTAAACAACCTATGTAGACACACTCATTTGGAATTAAAGGGTCCATAATTAAGTTTTACTTAATTCACTTTTGAAGTGACTTGAGCCAAATTGAATTAAAGCCACTTTAATTTTAAATGAAAGTATCCAGACCTGTGTTTAATGTAATTTAACTAATCCACTTGCAATTCACACCACTAGTTAATTTTGGATTAATTTCCCCTTGTAAGCAAACTCTGGAGCAAACAGCAGGAACACAACCTCGTTTTCCCTGTTCCAGGTAGAGCGGGGCTACAGGACTTCTCTTCCCCCCAAGGCGGCTCTGCCCTGCGCAGTTTGACAGCTCAGCGGGGGGTTCGGGTCCCGAGCTACCATCCTGCCAACCGGAGCATCTTTCCTTGGTGCTGGCACTGGCTCGGGACCGGTTACGTGGTCCAAACCGCCCCAGCCGTTCTGATACAGCACTTACTGGAAAGCCACTTTCCTTGCCAAAACAGCGCTTCTGGTTGGATGTCAGTGCTCATTGCCAACTTGTGCTGCCTTTAGATGTTGTTCATATACTTATCAAAGTCATTTTCCCCCGAGCTTTCCATCAGATAGCCCTGTGCTGAGCAAACAGGAGGAGACACTCCTTAAGTCCTCAATTACATTTCTTTTCTCCTCTTCAATTCCAGCACAGACAAGAGGTGATAATACCGAATCTTTCAAATATTTGATATACGAAGAGAAGAGCTTGTTAGAACGAGACCAATTAATGCATTTTTAATCCACATTTAAACACATGCAAAGATCCTGAATACTAATGCCGTCATTTAAATTCCAGGCGGGGCGGCTGGCGCGGGGCTGCATATCTCTCCATCTCCGCTTCCCTGCCTTGCTTGAATCAGGCAAGGTCGACTAGGCGCTGCTGCTTATAATAAAAAAGGCATATTTAGGCTCCCTTCCATTTTTTTAATCACCTGAAGGTGTTCTTGCAGCTGATGCTCACGTTGCTGGTTTTTTCCCCTTCTTCCTGCTTTTATTCCAAAGTTCAAGGACATTTGCATCCCCCACGTTTGCCTGCTGCTCGGAGGAACAGCCACACGGACCGTTGGAGCTCCTTGTGTTTCCTTAGCGGTACCGCGTGTTGGCTCCAACCGCTCCTCGTGCACGTCGATCCAAACCTGGATTTCCCATCTTCTCATCGCTGTTGGCACAGCAGCCTGTTCAGCTGGGCCGCGTCCATCGCCAGAGCTTGTTTACTCTGTTGGACCTGGGGCTTGTATAAAATCTCGGGCCCAAGGGGTTTGCTCAGCAGTGGGAGGGGAACAGAGAAAACGAGGCGAACGCGGCCGCCGGTCCTCGTGGTTCGTAGGACGCTCCACCCGCAGCCGATCGCGGTGACAAACCACACGTGCTGCTGTGCGGACGCGTTGCCAAACCGGCTGCTGATTGACGAGCCCGGGTTTCTGGTTGTGAGATGCGTTTCAGGGGGCGCAGGCAGGAGTGTGCGATGGCTCTGGGGGCAGCTGGGAACTCGCGGTCACGGTGCCCGTCGCTCCTGCCCGCGCGGGACCTGGAGACCACAGGAGGTGCCACGGAGAGCGGGAGCAGCTGCAGCCCCTACACCCGACCCGCCCGCGGTGCCTCCTGCTGCGCGGCGGGGTGTTAACGGGGAGGTGAGCGTGCCCGCGAGTCGTTTGCCAGCAAAATGTCATCATACCGTGTTGACTCATCGAAGTCAGAATATTGCAGAGCCAAGAACCAATTTCAGAAGATTTTACATTTGGGAAAAACGGAGGAAAGTTTTTAAAATTATCAGTAGGTCACTGTGACTTCTAGAAATGGAATTATTATATTTTGCTTCAAATTTGCTTTGAAATGTAAGTTCAGCTACAGGACGAACAGGAAGATTGAAATGGAAATGAAACCTTTGGAATGACCAAACTGAAATGTTCCTGCGAGACCAGGCAGGGCTTTTTTTTCTTAATTACTTTGTTGGACTCTCCATGTTTTCAGCCTTACTTTAGATTTCCAGCTTCTGTAGGACAGGATAGGATAAAAGTGCCTCTAAAATCCTGGAAACTTTCTGTCTGCAGTGCAGACGTTGGAGTGACGACGCTCGTGAGCGCACAGGGGCTGCTCCTCTGGTGCACGCAGGGCTAACGGCGTGTTCACCAGCGACCCCTTCGTCCCCGAGGTGAGAGACTGAGCTGTAGTTAAAGCTTTGCCCTGAACTTGCAGCAGGGGACGGTGTCTCTCAGGCTTTTACCCTTTTCTTAATTAAGAAGCCGTATTAAATATTCAGGAATTCTGCACTGTGACTTTCCTGGGAAGCACAAGGACATCTCGGGGTGAGGAATCACTTTCTCGTTAACACCTGGCAGGCCACCGCTCTCTCCTCTGTTTTCTCTGGTTCTCCAGGGCCACAAAACCACCGGAAGGTGTGGGAGACTTTTCCTGAGCTGTTGGAAATGCAGCCAGGGCTCCGTCAGCTCCAGTTTGCACCAGCGAGAAGACCTTTGGGCACGGGAGCAGAGGCTGCGGGGGCAGAGGCTGCGGGGGGATGATGCTGATTCAGAGGATGAACTGGGAAATCTCAGCCCAAGCATCATCAGTGCGGCAGACCCCCCAAAGATGACAATTCTGCTGTACGAGAGGCCGCCAGCACCTCTCGACGTGCCACTCGTCACCAGGATCCTAACGAGACCCATCAGCCAGGCCCACCAAGCTGGCGAGCGGCGCGGCGCCCAGCCGCCGTCACTTATTCGCTGCATCAAGCTGCTCCTTCGCTTTCGTTTCCCAGTTTGTTTTTGGTGTGTCCTGTCAGTTCTCCAACACCAAACGCAGGTCCTCCTGCGTTTAATTACTAATCACGGGCCATCAGAAAGGTGCTGCAAAGCAGGTTGTTACTGGCAGGTGGTTACTGGCTGCTTGCTCGTTTTTGCAGTGTTGGATCCTGGAGGTGATTGGTGCTGGAAGTTGCTGTCATGGGGGAATTTCTTTTGTTTTTAATTAAAAGGAAGAAACAAAGGCCCCCACAGGTCTCATTTTTCCAAAGCAGCCAAGGACCCCAATTTCTTGCTCTTGTAGCAGCCCCAGGCAGGGCGCAGAGCAGGGGTTGCACCCCCGAGGCTAGAACACTCAGCTTTGCCCCAAGTGTTCGGGTTTCCCACATGCAGGGCAGACGGCGCAGGCGCCCTGGCCTTCCCAGCGCTGCCACGGTCCTGCTGCGGAGCCGGCTCGTGGGTCACCGCGGCCGGTCCTTTCCAGGGCCAGCAGCACAGAGAGCAGCCCTCCTGGTGCCATCAGCATCCCCGCTCCATCTGTGCCTTGTTAGTCTTTCTTAACGAGACTAAATAAAGGCTTGCTGGTCTCTATAACAATCTTGGACAGAGGCCATGGCAGCTGGTGATGGAGAAGACAAGTATCCAGGCTCTGCAGGGAGGTCTTGAGGCCGCTTCTGTGCTTTTCGTTTCCTGGTAAGAAAGATGGGAAATGGGAAAACATGCGGCATGTGGCATTGCAGTTTGGCTTTGGAGAGTTAATGTTCTTGGCTGTGTTTGGGCTTGTTTGTTGTGAGGAGTCGGGGTGTTTGGCACTGGGGAAGCGTGGCCTGAGAAGGGTGTGCTGCAGCGCGGCTGGAAAGAGTGGGTACATAAGAAGGTTAATGGTGCAATAAGGGAACTTCATTTCAGGTTCTTTAGTCTCTCAAGCCTAAATGATCGGTGTGACAGCAATAGGGCTGAGGCAGGTGTGCATTCAGTATGAAAGGCTGATGATGGAAATGCTTCTGGAGCAGGAGCTCAGCAGAAAGAAGTGAAGGAGGTGTTGCAGGAGAGCCCGGACGTGCTGCACCAGGGCAGGGCTCTGGGCAGAGCTGCCCCGCTGAGGTGGGTCCCTGCTGCCTCTGACTCTGGACATATGGGGGCTCTGCATTCCCCTGTGTGAGCTGAAACCGGGGGGGTCGTGCTCTGTTTGGAGAGTTTATTGGAGCAAACACGAGATTCTGAACAGGCGGGGCTGGGAGCAAGCATGGTTTGTGCTGTAGCTCTGCAGTGCTGTTGCAATACCCTGTGGGACGCCGGCTTTAAAATGTGCTGGGGAGCCCGTGCCTTGCTCAGTGCGGGTATTTCTGTATGCAAATGGAATAGCTCCAGTGATGGGTGATGTTCGTCTCTGTATATGGCGCAGGAGATTTGATTGCCCCCAGATGAGGCAGCTGGGAAACAGTGTGAGAAGGGACCGGTGTTTGCAAATGTCAGCAGCTGTTTGATGGCTCTGGCTCACAAAGTGTTTGTACAGTGCTGGGAGCTGTGGGACCTCGCGCTCTGCTGCGCTCCTGCTGCTGCTCACTGGCAGCTCCTGGGTGGGCCTCCTGGAGCCCTGGATCCCGTGGGGACGAGCGCAGACCCCGCGGTGTCAGAGTGTCCACGGGCATGAGCTGGTGAGGGACGGGCAGGTTTGGTGCCCAGAGCTGGATGCCGGCTGGAGAGCCCTTGCAGAGTGGCGAGGGTTAGAAGCTGAGGTCTCTCTGCTTTGGCTTTGTTCAGTGCCTAACCAGTGAGGTCTTCCATGTGTCCTTCCTCCTTTGCCGAGGCTGGGGGCTCACCCGTGCAGGCAGTGTTGTCCTTTTTGCTGGGAGCTGGGACACCTCAGTCATTATGTGCAGGTTTGGCCGCTCATGATCTCACATTAGCTGTGAGTCCAGCAGGCCAGTGCCCTTTTCTTTGCTGTTAGAGGTAAAAAGTCTGTCTGTCCCTTCTGTATAGAAGGGCAGCGGGTCTGGGACACCCGACACAGATCTCGTCTGTGGCAGCAGAGGACGGATTCATCGTCCTGGTGCTGGGGTCAACCGGCGGGTGTTTCCCCCACCCCGCGGCTGTGCTTGTGGCCCCGGCGGACATATCACCCACCCGTCCCCATGAGCAGCCCGTTTATTACCTGGCCCGTGGTGCTGGGGAGGCGGAGGAGGAGCGGGTGTGCGCAGCAGCAGCGATAGCATCTGCTTTGTACCAGGCAGCGAGCAGCGGGGTTATTGTTTGTTAATAGATTGCTTTTGAGAAGCTGCTCATATGGGACCAGGCGAGTTTCAGAGGTAATTAAAACTCTGTCTATGCAAAAAGCAGGATCTGATTATTTCCAGAGCAGGCAGATTAAACTAGGAAGGCTTATTTCACCACTTCTAAGAGTGCGGGATTGCTTTGAATGAAGTTCATATTATGGTATATAACAAATAAAACTCTTCAGCTTCTTTTCCTTATATTTAAAAAAAAAAAAGCCACAACTCTTTCTTTAAACCCTGAAGGTTTTACCTTGTCTGGGAGAGAGAAATATAGAATCACAGAATTGTTTAGGTTGGAAGAGACCCTTGAGATCATGGAGTCCAACCATAACCCCTCCGCCCCTGCCCCATGTCCTGAGAACCTCATGTCCGTCTGTCCAGCCCTCCAGGGCTGGTGACTCCAGCACTGCCCTGGGCAGCCTGTTCAATGCCCCACAGCCCTTTGGGGAGAAATTGTTCCTAAATCCAACCTCAGCCTCCCCTGGCACAACCTGAGGCCATTTCCTCTCATGTGCACCCTCCGAATCATACGATGCAGATGAGATGGTCCTAAATTAGGAGTCACCCTTGAAAATCCGGCGCTGGTGGAGGGAGGGGACGGTCCATGGCACCAACTCTTCCTGTCAGGGCTGAACGTCATCTGTGACTTGGTGCAGAAATCACAGGTGAAGTGTCATGGTCCTTGTTTCATAACAGATGGAACTCGCTGATCATAATAGTCCTTTCTGGCTGTAAAATCACTCTAGCATATGTAACAGACTCACATATATCTTAGGAGTGCATGGGTCTCTGCATCTACTTAAACCGAGCGCATGCATGCATGCATGCATGTATTTTATTGCTGATAGGAAATGAAACCTCATATTAAAAGATATTAACAAAGATAAAAAGTAACAGAATCTAATTTCAATTGTCTGTGGCAGGAACCCAATTTTCAAATGATAATTACAATAATTAAAAATTCCCTTATCAACCGAGACAAAAATGCTGCAAGTTGGCAGAGGCGGGTGATGGAGGTTGGGGTGATGGAGTCGAGCTCAGCTGAAGGGACACGGGCGCTGCTCCATCCGATGCCCTCCCAGCACAGGCAAAAGCTCTTTCTGGGGCCGCGTTTGGTTGCACAGCTTGGAGAAAGGTTTCATTTCTGCAGATGTCTTGGATTTAAGCTGACGCGTTGATTTTTGGGAGGAGCCGAGGTGACAACTGAACGTGACCCTATGGACGGGTGGTGCCGCGGTCTCGTAGGTGGTGCAGGGCTGGGATCATGGCAGGTTGGACTATGGGGCTTTTCTGTGTGGGTGCATATTAAGCAGATCCAGACTGTCAGTGGGTTTCTCTTACTCATCTGGGTATCCTGGGAGCAAGCTCGTTCTGCTGGGTTGCACAAGGGTCGTTCTCTTTGTCCCCGCTGGCAATAATAAGCATCTTGATTTTTGGGCAGCAAGACATGGGGTTTCCACCCGGAGCCCCCGCATGGTGCAGAGCCGCGGTGTGCCGAGGTGCCGCTGTGGGTCTGTGTGCCCCGCGTCCCCACCCACACGCTGCAAATGATGTTTTTCCACTGGAGTCAGAAGGTGCCCTGGTAAATGCTGAAGGTACCATCCCTTCGTGTTTGAAAAGAAAAGCGTCCTCGCTTGCATGCTTAATTGCCAAATTATCGTATAAATGTCACATTTATATGTCACACTTAGGATGCCAGAGCTCACTGATATTTTAAATGTTTCCATGTTTTAATTCCTGCAAGTCAACCTTTGCAAACCTAATCACAGGGGGAGGTCACTGCTGGCGTTTCCTTTGCCGTGTTTGGGGTCTGCGGGGACCCGCAGGGACGTTTGCCTCCCCCTGTCGTGGTGGCAGCTCTTGCGCTGCTCCTCGCTGCCACAGGATGAGCGAAACCAGAGCAACAGCAACAGGACACACTTGCATATTTGGGTTAGTTCTGCAAAATAACCCAAAAATAAACAGAAAAGCCCATGCGGAGTTGAAAACCGTCAGGGAGGCTTCATGTAGAACAACTTTCCACTTCAACATTTCCTTCAGTTTTACTGTAACAGCAGCTGTCTAAAAAGGATTGACATCCCAGTGAAATGTTTGGCAGCAGAGCGGGCGGTTTTGATGTTCCCAGCGCATTGAGAACCACAGGCTTTTAAGCCAGTCTAATATTTATGTTTATATTAACACAAGTATGCGCTTGATGTCCATTTGTTCCCTTCTGTATATAGCAAACCCATAGGTCCGGGTTTCTCAGGACCTGCAGGACTTTGCACCCCGTTTCCCAGCGGTGTGTTACGGACGCCCAGCAGCTGTTTGCATTCATGACCTGTGGAAATCCCTCCGTAACTGTCCCCAGGTGTGATGGCAATAGTTGTGCTCCCTCAGCTCCTCTGTCCAGAGACCTGAGCGTCTCTTGGCTGTCGTTCCTGCATCCCTTCCATACGAGTCCATGGCAGATGGGATGTGAAGTCGTCCTGTCCTGGGAAGCGCAGCCAGCTGCGCGAGGTCTGGCGGCCGGGCCGCCCTTCAGCGCCTTTGGAGCTCAGAGGGACGCGATTCAGTCCTTGGTGGGGAAGAAAACAGCTGGGGACGATGCTGAGCTCCCCATTTCCAGCCTCTTGCCACACGGAGCTGCCCACAGCGCTCTGTGTACGGTCTCCGTACAGGTGGCAGTGGGGCCAGCTGTTCCACCTGTCTGCGCTGCCCCTGGTTTGCCTGGATTTTTCTAGCCTGAAGCGGAGGAAATTAACTCATATCCACTAATCCAGGCACTTACCACTACACAGCCAAGGTTAATAGACCAGTGACACCTGAATTGCACGTACTGTAAATAATCAACATCTTTCCAAAAGGCTGCTGAAGGATTTAGGACAGGCTGATTAGGGAAACATGAAAGGGAAGTGGCCCCGTTCATTCGGCACATTGTTAAACAGAAAGGCAATTTCGTAGAAGTCTGGAGGCAACGCTCTGTACAAAACTGTATAAAATGTATGTATGTATGCAATGCAAAGTTTAGGAAACAAAGATCTTATTGATGCTTTGATATTTTTCCTTCTCAGTGAAGATCTTGCCTCTCAACTTCTTGCTCTTAAAGAGCAAAACTAGTCCAGAATGTTGATGCTCCAATTTCTAGCCCCTTCTGTCTAAATCTGCCCCAGGGTCTGTGCAGCTCGGACGTGCGGAGCCCTGACTGCTGGACACTGGGGGCTGGATCCCAGACCCCTGGGGCCTCCTGGGCACCCCGGTCGAGGCGGGTTTGTCTGTTGGGGTGTCTGGTTGGCTGGGTTTGGTGACCCTGCTTTAGCAAGGGCGGACCGGGCAGTCCCCAGCGCTCCCTGCAGCCCCAGCCGCTGAGTCTGAGAGTCGCGGAGATGCAGCTCCCAGGGCGGGAGCAGCTTCTGCAGCGCCAGCGGAACGCACCAGGTTGCCCTCAGGATTCATGTTGTATTATAGACACAACGGAGCCCCGACACTGCAACCAAGAGCTGGGACACTTGAAGTGGCGTGCAGGGAAAATTAAGGTCTTTGCACTTCCCAGCGGTGCTATTGTGAAGAGCAGGAAGCCAGGTGAGACTCATCGTGGCCCAAAAGCCACGTGCAGAACTTCACACTTGGGTTTGCAGGTTCACTTTTTAACCATCTGTCGTTTCAAAACGTCGGTAAGAAACGGGGAAAAGCAGGAAACAGGAGAGCTGGAGAAATGAACCTGGAACACGCACCTCCCGCTTGGGCCGGTCCTGTTCCCCTGCAGCCGCGCTGGAGACGCGTCGGAACGCCGCGGCGCTGGGGGGCGCGTGGGCTCCGGCCCTTGCCGCCCAACACGGCGTTTGTAGGGTGACAAATAAAACGCTTGAACAGGCTGTGAAAGTTTATAAAAAAGCCCAAAAATGAAGCTAGGCTGGGTATAAAACCAGAATATTTTTGTTCATGCCTATTTCTATTCATATTATTACTGTAAAAGCTTCTTAATTACCGGAAGGAAACTTGTAATAGGCCTTCTGGTGGAACGCTGCATTGTTAGCTGCATTTGTACACAGGGAGTTAAATTATGAGCAATCTGAAATTTATTATGGAAAGTTCTTCTTTGAAAGAAAGGGAGATGGGGAGAGCCAGCGCTTTGTGCCGCTGTTCTTTCTGCTCTTTGATGGTCTAATGCCGTCAGAGACTTTGGTGCTATTGTTCACGAGCATATATATATATATATATATATATATATATATATATATATATATATATGTATATATTTCTTTTTTTGCATTTGCTCTATGATCTGAATTCTGTTGGATCCTTTGGTCCTGCCGGTGTTCTCTGCTCTCACTTGCTCTGCTGCTGGCTCAGCCTCATCGCGCCCGTTGCTTTCATCTGGGGTGGCAAAGGCTGGATGACCCTCGGAGCCCTTACCTGCTGCTCTCGAGAAGCCTCTTCTGCACCGCCAGCTTTGCAGCCTCCATGGCAAACTGATCTTTGTGCCTCTGCACAAACAGATCTTGCATGAAATGTGGAGGGATGGGGCTCACGTGGGACAAGGCTGAGTTTAGGAGGAAATACCCTTGCAAAAACCAGCGCCAGCTGGCTATGCAGGGCACTGTGTAGCAGTCAGGATGGGAGCCCGGCACGGGTGGCCCAGCTCTGAATGGCAAAGAGAAGGAGACTTGGATTCTCCTGTCCGCTGCTGTGCTCCTGGCGCCCTGCTGATAAGCTTGTCTTAATGGCGATGGGACACAACGCCGTGCTGGCCGCGTCCCCAGGCTGCCTGTCTCTCAGGGGAAGCTCCGCATTCCCCAGGTTTTATGGCTTGAAGCTGTCAGGGGAGAGGGGAAAGCTGTGACGGGTTCATTCTTCTCCCTTATCCAGTGGCCACACTGCGCCTTCCGCAAATATCAGCATCTTGAAACGCTGCAGAGAAAGACAGAGGAGAGAGAGCTGGCCCCAGATAAACTGACGGGTTTGAAAAGCTTTATTGCAAATGACAACAGCATCACAAAGTCTTTATTCTTCTCCTGCTTGACTCTGTGCTTTCTCCTCACCTTCCCTCTGTCTCGTCCCTGCATTAGTTGTTTGTTATTGCCGTTAATAGTTACGAACCCCAGCGAGGGGCTCGGGGGCTCTGGTTCCTGTCGGGTCCGATGGGCTGGTTTGGCGTGGGAGGAGCTGGTCCCAGATCTGTTGCTGGTCCAGGTCCCTCTTGGCTGTGTGGATCCAGCCTTTATATAACCAAAGAGATTCTAGAGCGTTGTCACATTTCACAGGCAGGATTTGAATGGGAAATGCTTTTAATTTGGACTGATTAGCATGACCGGTGCGTTTTCTCGCTGGCCGTGTCCTGCAAATCTCTTGACTCTTGTTCCTTTCTTTTTTTCTAAAGGGGAAAAAAAGAAGTGGACTCTGACCCCATCAAATCTGCTCTGAGATACGTTAATCCATCTCTGCTGTCTAATTCAGCAAAAAAGCTTCAGCTCGGGTCAGAGCGGCTTCAAAATTGGACCTTTTCCTTACCCCTCTTACCCTTGGAAGCTACCGGCGGGTGTTACCGATGGGCGCGGAGGCCGTGCCGCCCGCACCGCATGTCCGGGGGGGTGAGCGCGGGGCGCGGTGCGGTGGCACCAGCGCCTCTGCTCGTGCTCACAGCTGCGGTTTCCCCAGCGCGGGCGCCGGGGCCGCGTTGGAGAGAAGGAGACAGCCCCGCGGGGGAGCCGGGCGGGACACGGAGCCGGGCGGGCGCGGAGCCGCCAGAGCTCCCCGATTTACAACGGCTCAGCACACGGCCCTTCGCGCGGTGCCAGATGGTGCTTTATAAGCACAGGAGTCATTTAGGAGCGTGGCTGTTACCCCAGCACTAATGAATCACAAATAACTCCTTCAGGAAAGACCCTTTGCTGACTGAGAAACGTGTTCCTGGGATAAACTAACTGTTGAGGTTTAAAGGGTCAGCAATTTTTTTAAAATATATTTTATTCCTAGGCAGTTAAAGGGGCCCAGAAATATCCCACTTGCCTCATTAGCAAGTATTACCCAATTTTTCTTTCACAGTGTAGCAGGGGGGAGGAAAGCGTATAAAATAAACACCTGGCAGGAGTGCATAATCTGCATAAATTCAAGTGGTTACACTCTTGACAGAAAACCAAGCCGAAATGAGTCTGTGGAAGCTGGCAGCGAGGCCGCTGATGATGGATTTCCATGCGGCGGGTGCTCGGCCGGGGTTTTAAAGAGAGACCTCGCGGACCCTGCCACCCCGTTCCCTCGGCATGGACGGGGCAGCGGGTGCAGGTGGGACGGTCCCAGCTCAGGCTGTTGCTGCCGGAGCTGAGCGGCACCGTCACATCGCGCTCGTAGGTCTCGTCCGCGGTGCACGAGGCGCGTTGGTTGCACCCGGCGATGGAGCAGCCGCGCTGCTCCGTGTTGGAGGTGAAATCAAGTCAGTGCCACAAGGTGTTACTGTGGCCCTCGGGTTGTTTGCTCTCCCAGAGCTGCTCTGTTGTGTTGCAGCCTGGGCTGCCTACATTTTATTCATCACTTGTAAATGGTCCAAGAAAAAAGAGAGCCATTATTCTGGTCAGAAGGCACTTTGGCTGAAAGGCCACATTTTTTATTATTTGTGTCTATTGCAGTCCACAAATAATAAATAAAACCTTGGCTAATTTAGCTTTAATGATGCTCCCTGCGTTCACCCCCGGGTGTGCCAGATCCCTGCCCCGGGTGTGCCAGATCCCTGCCCCGGGTGTGCCAGATCCCTGCCCCGTGCGCTGCTCCGTCACTTCCACAGGGACGTGCAGCCCCCGGGCGGTGCCCAGCAGCCCATGCTGGGCACCGCAGGTTCTCCAACCTGGGCTGGAGCAGCTGGGACCAGGACAGGGCAGGTTTGGGGAGAATCATGCAGAGGTGCCCAGGGAGTTTGCGTCTGGCCCTTCCCTCCCTGCAGGAGTCGCCGCGTCTTCAGTGTCAGAACCGTTTGCAGCAAAGGGCTGATCTTTGCATATCTACCCGTTTCAAACGTTTCCCTGTTCTTTGAAGAACCCTTTTGGGCCTTTTTGAAGTGAAACTATTCTCCCCGAGGGTCAGCATTAATTTCCATGTCGATGTTTTGCCGGGGAAGCGCGCGGGACGGCTGGCATCGGGAGCGCCGTGGGGAGACGTCCGCGCTGACCGGCTGCCGGGGGTCCGGCTGCCTCGTGTGGGTTTCCCTCTTGGTGGTTTCTCTTCTCTGCAGCCCCAGGAGAGCTGATGGGCTGGCAAAGCTCCAAGGTGAACTGGAGGCGGTGCAAGCACCCCGCGCCCCTGGGGAGTCCCTGCAGCAAACGGTGCTTTTTCTTTGCAGTTTATTAATATTCTGGGAGATTTTTAGTACCTCGGCTGTATCAGCTGAAGCGAGGAGCGCTGCCCTGGTATCACGTTTTCCAGGAGCAGTGCCCTCCCTGCACCGCGCTGTTTGGCGGGAGCTGCGGGAGCAGCTCCAGGTCCCCTGGGCAGAGCTCTGTCCCCAGCTGTGTCACCTTCCCTTGCCTTCGCGCTGCCTTGTCATGGACAACCGCGGCTGTCACGCTTGTTCACAGATCAAAATCCACCCTTTGATGTAAGCTGGAGTTTGAGCCATGAACTGCATCAAAAATGAGGACCGTGACCTTAAACTGGCACAGGCAACCGCCCAAAACTCAGTGGGGGAATCTGAGCCCAAATCTGCTGTCCTTGCAGCAGCCGGAGCTGAGGATGCGGCCACTGGAGCGGCTTGTGCATCGGCTGAATGACTGGAAATTTCCAGTGAGCCGTGTCTGGAGAAAGATCACGAAAGCGGTGCTGAAAGCAGTACTGAGAGCGCCGTTGCCCCTGCGGCTCGGCCGTCACCCCGAGCAGCGGAGCTGCAGGTGCCGCTTGCACTCGGCAGTGAGGAACCGCGGTGCTGCGCGTTGCGGGGTCGTCGTGCACAGGAGGTTGTCACCGTGTGGCAAAGTGGCCATAAGGCTCGGGCAGGTGGTTTGGTTGAGGGGGCTGATCGGAGTGGCCAACACCATGAGCATCCGTGGGCAGGGGTTTGTGCTTCTCATGCTCCTGATGGAGAACGTCTCCCCCGCATCAGCTCTTTTATTGGAGATTTAAAGGTATTATTATTCCAGCACCTCCATTTAAACAAAATGAGCCTTGAATAAACATAAGAGTAAGCCCGGTTGTTCAGTGGGGCGACGCGATGCTGTTAGCAGTCACTTCCCACCCAGAGACATCTCCGCCTGAAATGTACCTCTCTAGTTAAACAGCAGCCTCGGTCTCTGGTGACGGTGAACAGAGCATCTCCCCCATTAAAAATCGCTGCTTGTTTTTCTGATGAGAAGCTGTGCTGTGCAGGCGTTTCTGTAGTTTCCCACAGGGGTGGTCTGGCTGCCGTGTTAAATATTTGCCACATGAGGCTGAAAAGTCACCAGGGATGGTGTTTGAACGCCACAGCCGTTCCCCTGCCATTAAAAACCCTTCCCTGCCGGATCATAAGTGGGGATCGATGCACGGCCTGCCCCGATTGCAGACGGGGAGGTGAGATGGGCGGTGTCATTGTCACCCATCTGCTGCAGGACCATGAGAAAGTCATCCTGTCCCTGCTGCCAGGGCCCTTCTTGTCCCCTCTCCGTTGAGATGGCAGATGGGGCAGAGCGAAGGCTGTTTCCCTGGGGGCAGAGCCCCCGCTCCCTGCCTGCAGCACCCGTGTGTTCAGTCCCCGCATCACACAGCTGTGCTGGGCAGGGAAAGAAAAAGGCAAAGAGATATTGTTAAAATAACACCGTTTATTGCTTAAACAGGAAAAAAAAAAAAAGCATAGTACTGCAGAATTCAGTCTCTTCTCCCCCATAACTCAGCTGGCTCTGCGGAGCACACGCGGCCGCCCGCCGCTCTGGATTCCAGTGGTCGGGAGAGCCTGGGGACGGGGGTGAATTAAAGATGAAGTGGCAGCTGGAACTGTGAAATTCCTGCCTTAATATCATTTTGGAGGAGTTCTGTGCGCCTGATAACATGTGCTGTGCACACGGTTGTTTCCTTGAATTAGATAACAGCAGATAACGAGGATGCTGATCTCCCGCCCCGCGACGTTGTTGATACCTGGCATTACACACCGGCAGCAGAGTCCCCGCTTATCTGCTCCCGATGGCTGCCTGCGAGCTCCCAGCGGCCGCTCTTTGTTTAGACGGTGCCAGGATGGCTGCGGGTGGCGCTGAGCGTGCTGGCAGGCGGTGCTGCCGCAAGGTGTGAGGCTGCAGATAGCCGGCCGGGCTGGCGCTGCGCACCAGCTCCCGCAAAACACCTCCGTGGGACGTGGGGAGGAGGTGGGGACGAAGGGGGCTCTTATCTCCCAAGAACGTGCCCGAGGAGCGGAGCTGCTGGGTGAGGTTGGCTGACCCTCCAGAGGATCCGTCGTGTGTGCTTTGGGTGAGAGCCGCTTGTGCTGGACCCGCTTCAAAGCACCGAGAAACCACAAGCTTGGGGCTTTTGTCTGGTTGGCTTTTGGTTTGTTGATTTTGTTGTTGTTGTTGTTGTTGTTTTTTCTTCTTTTCCCCAAATGGCATTTGTGATTCTGGCACTGTGGCAGTGCCGTGACAGCCCTGCATCAAGGACAGGACCTCCGTGGTGGCCACATGTCCACCGTGCGTGTCCCACTTGGGTACCGTGACACCCCGGCTCATCCCATCCCGGAGCCCTTTGTGGTGGTGTGAATGGAGAGACCTGCACTGCAGGGCACCCGTTTGCTGCACAGCAGCTAAAAGCTGCTTTTGAGACGCTGATAACGCTTCTGGTCGCGCAGCGCATTGGGGCAGGAGGGCATTAAACAGCAAGGTAGATCCTTATAGCACCTTCGGAGTGGAGACATGCAGCAAGTGAATAAATTACCAAGTTTGCAGGGAGAAAATCTTATTAGGATCTTGTCTTTTGGCATCACGCGGTGGGTACAGGGCAGGTGGGGTCTCTGCCCATCGCCAGAGCTCGGCAGCCCCGTCCCCAGCCCGGAGCAGCTCCGGGTGGAGGAGGGACGCTCGCTCGCTCAGGCACCAAGGGTTGCAGGATTCTAGTATTTATGTATCGCTTTTCCCTGCTGGCATTTAATGGGCGTTTTAGTAGCACAAATAGAAAATGCTGCATATTCATCTTCCGTGTCACAGGCATTGAGATGGAGAGGAGCGAAAGGAGAAGCGCCTCGGGCTCATTGTACCAATCTTGTCCGCGGCAGCAATCTCGAAGATGAAGAATAACTTAATTACCGCATATCATTTCGTCTCCTTTATTTGCTCTTTGTCGCTCTCGCCGCTGCCTGTGCCCGCACTGACACACCAGCGGCGGGCGGGAAATCACCGTTTGATTGAGCGGCCGGCGGACCACGGCTCCCTGACCCACTTAGAGCTGCGGGCAGCGCCAGGGAGGCGATAAAACACGGGCTGCACCTCCAGAGATAAAGCCACGAAATCCATTACGCTGCCGGGGTGCCGGCTTTGCGGAGCAGCGCCGTGGCCGTCACGGGCTGGGGAAGGAGAGGGGGCTGCGTGTACGTCTGCCTGGTTCAATTTGTTTCAGAGGAGCGTGGGCGCTGGGTTCATTTGAATGGGGGGAAGCGCAGACTGAAGACAGGAAAAGGGATATTTTTTTCCCCCACCTCAAATTTGGGAACCAGGTTTGCCTGGTATGGTTTCTGAGCTATGTGGCATGAACGCATGACAAGTCCCTTCCCTGCAGCACGAGATACAAAATGTGCAATGAGAACTAAAACATGCTCCCAGGAACCTGAGAGCGCGGGGAGGCTGAGGGTAAAGCGGAGCTTCCAGCCTAAGAAACGGCCGCAGAGCTCAGCTTGCAGGTCTGTCACACGCACACGGGCACGGATCAAAGCCCAAGTTCCCTCCGGTGGCCCGAATGAGGCCCCGTGCCGGGTCCCGCGGCGGCGCTGCGGACGGGGCTGTGCCGGGAGGTGCTGGGGACGACGGGTGAAAATTGGTGCTTCTTACTGTCTCTGGTGTTTCTGAAGTAGGGACGTGCCCTGGGCGGCTCGGCAGCTCAGCGCGCCTGTTGCACAGCATGGAGAGCACCAGAAGCCATTAATGCGTTTAGAACAGCCTCGTAGAACCCTGGGGCAGGTTTGCAAGACGGGGAAGAAGCCGAAATCCTCTGAGAACAGGGTTCCCGTAGGCAGGTCCACAGAGGGACGCTCATGGAAGCGTTTTCAATGGTCTGGAGCACAGAGCTAGAGCCAGGTATCAAATCCAAATATCCCCCTTTTTTCCACAACATGTCGTTTTCTTTCTGCCCCCAGAATGATATAATTGCTGTATTAATTCTGCAGAAGTGCGAGTTCTCCGCTGCCGGGTCCCGGGGAGGCGAGGGGCAGCAAACCCAGCAGAGCTGCCGTTCTCTGGGCTGCGTGTTGCTTTTCCCTTTCCTCTTCTGCAGCTTTTCTTGCTGTTGTTAAATTGTGTATTGAGGGGTTTTTAATCCACATAAAACAACGAGCAAATGTAAAATATTATGATATGATGAATATGATTTTATGTTGTAGTTACCTCTAGGCATTCACTTTCTTATTTCATTGTGATTGTTATAGTTCTTTTATGCCTTTCATAAAGAAAAACATTTAAAGTAAAAATAAAAGGAATCATGATGATTTGGGCGAATTGCAGTGCTCAGGGCTTTACTCCACATGTGCTTAAAGATACGTGCGAACTTTAATGTAAGAGCCTGGGGAAGAAACACCTCATCTCAGTCCTATCAAAGGCAGCAGGGGTGCGATCATGGAGCAGAAGACGGACAAGTGGGGAATGAGTCGCCGTGGTTACTGTCACCGTTTGGGCCAATGGAACTGTCGGGACAGCCAGGGGCTCCAGGCTGGTCTAGAGACAGGGACTTGTGCAAAATCTGTGGGATCAGTGTTCCTGGTCTGGGCCCTTCAGACCCCCCCGGCAGACGGGCGCCCGGGCACTGCGCTTCGGGGGGATGTTCAAGGGGTTTTGTTTCCATCTGGTGCCGAGAGAACCTTCTGCTGGGCGTTTGCTGCGCCGGTGTCTCGGGGGTGGGTCTGGACCTGCCCAGCAGCGAGCATGGGGGTTAAAGCTTCCAAGCCCAATACAAAGCCAATTACCAACTATTTTTAGAAAGCCTTTGACAGCATCCCCTCTTCAAACCCCAGGATATTTATTCATTATATTCTAAATCAGCTCGCTTACCCTGAGGTTGATTCACATGTCAGAGGCGCATAATGTTATCAGCCGAGCATCAGCGATGGCACTTACCGCACCAGCCTTGGTCGCGGCGTCATCGACAGCCGCGGTTGCAGGCGGGTCACGGACTATCGATATTAGCAATGCCCTCAGTGACAGTTCAGCACAAAACGTGCATTGGGCAGGATAACACGAGTTTTGGGAAATATTCGGGTCACTGTGAAGTATCGATAGCAATAAATCCACGTGTTCCTGGTGCAGCGGGAGGCACCTGGTTGGAAAGCAGCTTGTCCTGTGCACGAAGGGAGCACCGAAGGGAGCTGGGATGAGCAACAACCGAGACGCGAAGGGTCTGTTGGGTTGCAGCTCAGAGTGTGTGTTCGGCACACCGGTGTGCAGGCGGAACGCCGTGCCGTGGCGGTGCTGCAGGGGTGCCAGCCGGCGGGAGGAGCGGCTCTGGGGAATCCAGCTGGTCGGCGTCGCTCCTGAGCTGCTCGGGCCTGTCGTGCTTGGGCCGGGACTCGCTAACCGAGTCCTGGAGAGGAACTGTGCGTGACCTCCTACAAACTATGTTTACTCATTATTTTTAAAAGCTTTCAGGCCCAGGGCCAAATTCAGAGGTGGTGTTCTGCATGGCATGAAGCTCAGACTCCCCTTACTCTCTCCCCACACTTAGAGGCTATTTTGGGCCGGGAGTTATTTTAACTCGCACCTTCTCTTCGGTGCATAAATTACACTTATTTAGGTTGCTTTATGCATCAGCAGACAGGGCGTTGGAAGCGTCCAGGGAGCCTCAGCAAACCTGAGAAGCTCTAAATCTGCTGCCTTAGCACCACTGAATTAGCCCCGTGGCCCCGCAGGTTGCTGCGAGCGTCGTGACTGCAAGGACCGAGGTGAGATCTGGATGTGGTTATCACCCCCCTCCTGCTTTTCTGACCCATGTAAGAGTTTGTGATGCCCTGGCCAGACTCCTGCAGGCTCTGGGAGTCTGTCCGAGGCCGTCGGGTTGTTGTGGGGCTCCTGCCGGGGCAGCACAACGGCGGCACCGGGGCCGTGTGGTCACAGCTTCACAAACGGGCCGTCCAGCCCCCCGGTGCCACTGGCTGCTCCGTGTTTGCCAAAGATAGGGGCGTTAGGCTTAGATTAAAATAGCAATGAAGGCAAAAACAATATGGCTTTTAATGCAGGACAGGTGTCTGCGGAGAAGCTTGGTGTTGATTCCAAGCTAAAAACAGCTCTAAAATCCAGTTGCTTTGTGCACATTTCTGTTTTGCAGTAGTCAGTTAAACTGTAGTTAGCTGGGCCACATGAACTCATCCTCCCCCTCAGAGTGCATCTCACCCTGAGGTGCAGGCGCACTCTGAAGGTCTGGTTTGGTCCTTCCCAGGACTAAACCCCCGTTATTCACCCTGGTTACACCCCTGGGGGTTTGACCCGGGGTCAGGATCGGCAGCGTACCTGCGCCTGGGCTGGTTCAATTCAACGCGACAGTCCCCAGCGCTCAGCGGGCTGCGGATCGAGCCACGTTACTGCTGAAGTGCCACATCCCTTCTTTCCTGACTGTACCCGAGCTTTTAATGTTTAATATTTAAACATGAAAGTTCCTTTTGAGACGTTTAAAGTGGAATTATTAACAGCCCCTTGTAGAACTGACAGGTTAACAGTGCGACAATTAAAAGGAAAGGTTAAATACATTTTCTTTTCAGACCAACTGCTGTTGCTTAAGACGAATAAATCCACAAGGAGACGGTTGTTACGGAGCGTAGGGGCCGTGTCAGCGCTCGTAGGCTCGAGTTTCTCAGAAGTCAGCGCACTTCTCTCTGCGGGTTTCAGCCCCTGTTTAGCACATGGTGCTGCTCCCAAAGAGCTGCGCGGATCGAGTCAGGGAGGCCGAGAAAAGCTGGACGTTTGGTGGACATTGATTTGGCCCCATATTTGCAACCGTGAAAGGTCACGTGAATTACAGGTACAGGGGAGTATTTACTCACCCCCTGCTTTCAGCAGGTTAAAAAAGTACTAACGGGTGTTTTAAATGAGTTATCGACAGCAGTGGCGGATGTTACAGATTATTATAAGCACATCAGTGGAAGGTATTATAAGATGGCTATAAGCCATGGTTATAATCAACCTGGTTTTGATTTATTGGACTCTATAGCAACCCATATAAATTGATTAGCAATTTATTAAGATGACTATTAATCATGGATTATCTCTTTGTACGGATTTAGAAAACTACCTTGGTTACAACCAGACTGGAAGATGGAGAAGGAGGAGCCCAGCGCTAAAACTTGGGAAGTCAAGCGGGCTCCTTTTCAGGCTGTATCTGCTTAGGTTTCCCTTTCGGGCTGTGCCCTAGCGAGCTCAGCTCCCGGGCCGCGGGGTCCAGCACCCGCTGGCGCTGTGTGCCACGCAGGGACACCCACGCAGGGACACAGTGACCGGGACCGCCGAGGAGCGTGACAGCGCTGGCAGGTCCCAAATGGTCACTAAACCAGCTGCAGAGCTGCTGGTGCTTCTTACACCAAGAACAGAGGGTCTCCATTTTATTGCTTGTATATATAAATTTTTAAAGGTCAGACTGACAGCGTTATAATGGACTTGGGGTGTTCTGCTGCCGCGCAGCTCTCTCCTGCCTGTCAGCCGCGCACTCTGGTGTCGTCTTTTCCACATGCCATATATCCTAATGTGCCAGTCTGTACTGATGTGCCGCCCTTCCCCACATCCCCCATGAATATATAACCACCAAATGTGATAGGAAGAAATTACTATTGTAATAAAACTGGTTCATTACATCCTTCTAGTCAGAGGCATTTAATGAGCACCAAGGCTGCCTAATGCTGTGATGTTCCCTGTGAGCCAGATGCAAATGTAATATGTTTCATCGTTTCGTTTAATGTACTCTTTGGAGCTGTGGAAGGGAGCAGGCAGGTCTGTCGTGCGGTGGGCACCGGTGGGTTATCCACAACGTTAAGAAGTGCCCTGAGCCCTGCAGCGCGGTGCGGCTCGGGCCCCGTGGGCCTTCCAGTGCAGAGCTGCTGCCTGCCCAGATGGTGCAGGGCGTCTGCAGAGCTGGGCTGGTCGGCCATATAGACGATATGGACAGCTCCGGGGATGCTCCATGTTAGCAGAGATCAAAACCTCCAGGGAGAGATTTCTCCCATCCTAAAACAGGTTTCTGAGCCCCCAGGTCCCTCAGCCGCTCCATCGCACTTGTGCTCCAGCCCCTTACCAGCTCCGTTCCCTTCTCTCAACCCCTCCAGCACCTCAAGGGTTTCTTGGCTTGAGGGGCCCAGAACTGCCCCGGGATCGGGCTCATCCTGACCTCTTGGTCAATATGGGTTAGCCACTATTGTGTAATTACGAGCACAGGCTGATTCAGGACGTGGTGTTTCCAGCACCCCGTGCATGGGATGCTGTTTCTCGGGAGGCAGCCGCAGGCGCTCAGCCCCGCTCCAGCGGCTCAGCCCCGCTCCGGCGGCTCAGCCCCGCTCCGGCGGCACAGCCCGGCCCGGGCTGTGCTCGTGTAAGAGCCCGAGGAGGATGAACATGCCATCTGCCGTAATTCCCTACGGCGTTTGCAGCAGAGCGGGGTTTTCTCCACCAGGATATTATTCCTCAGTGTTTCCCGTTGTTTTCACCCAGCTTGTTTATGGCAAATAGACCCTTGAGATACAATCCTTTTGTCCGGGAGAGCGTTAATGATCTCAGAGTCATTGTGTTGGCATCGGTTGCATTCCAGCTGCTCGAAGCTGGCAAGCTGATGAGAAGAGAAGCATTTATGGGTTCTCCAGCTATTTTGCAAGGGTGCGCAATGCTGAGCTAACACAGGCTCGCAGGGCCATTAATTAAAGATATTGCTCATCATCTTGCAGACATGAGACAGGCGAGCCTTGGGAAAAGAAACCCTGCCCTGCAGCGGGGCTCGTTCCTTTGGAGATCCGTTGCTCCCGGGCTGGGATCTGGAACATCTCCCTGTCAAATCCCCTCTGGAACTGGATTTTATGGCATGTTTTTCTGCCTCCGAGCACTGGTGCCTCTGCCTGGCAGACGTGCCGGCTTGGCCAAGAGCGCGGCATCGCTTCCCATAGCCCAGCTGCTGGGGGGTTTGGGGCAGCCCTATAACCCCGTTGTCCCAAGCAACGTCTGGCACTTCAATGGGGGCTGGACGTGAGGATGGGAGGCTGGAAGGGATTGCATGCAACTGGGTGGTCGCTTGCCCATCCTTTAGCTGGGAGCACGAATCATGGCATGAAAGGGGTGAACAAAACACATCTCGGCCGATTCCAGCGGGTTCGTCCCTGCGAGCCGCACGTGCAGCCCTTGGCTGCTGCCGGGCTCCCCGGGGGCCCGTCCGTCCGCACCGGGGCTCGCTGCAACATTAACTGGAATGCAGCAGAAGCCCGAATTGCTGGTGGATTTGCTAAACTGCATCAAAGCCCAGTGTGAGTTATGCTAAAGGGAATAAAGACTGCATCCGTTTCAAAGGATGCTTCCGTGCGCATTTGGAGAACGTGTTAATCACCGGGAATATCTCTGCAGGCAAACCTGGGGGCTGCAGGCGCTCGGTGCTCATTGCAAAATGTGAGTCCTTGGCTAAAGGATGTGGCTTTCCTCCTCAGAAAGCTGTCGGAGAAGCAGCAAGCAGGGCAGCTCTGGACAGGGGCCATGCCCGGGCTTAGGTCTGGCCTAACGAGGTCTCTCCCACGCTGCAGAAAGCAGCACAGCTCTATCGCAGCCTCCGAGGAGCGACGCGGAGGATCTGCCATGAGAACTCCCTTCCCTCATCCTAATCTGTGTCACTTTAAGTACAGCAGAGAACCAAATCTGACAGCTGTTTTAGTTTAGCCCAGCACAGAAAGCGCCGTGTGAAATACTCAGGGCTTTTAAGCCCTGTTTATGCCCCAAAGTGAAAGCGGCATTAACTCCCTGAGTGCGGAAAACAGCCTCACTGACATAAATGTACTTATGTGGGGAAGAGGAACGGGCTACGTCACTGGAAGCGCCTTCGTCCCTCCTGACGGAACCCGCACTCGCCTTCGCGCTGGTACAACTACCAGCAGTTCAACACGCAGTCCCATCGGCAGCAGCAGCAGCGCCGCGCTGTTTGCTGAGATCTGCGCTTCGTGCCGGATTGGGAGCGCCGATCGCATCCTTTCCTGCCGCTGGGACGGGTTTTCCTCAGTTCTCTCCCCGGTGTGCAGTCTCTGTTGTCTGATGTGGTAGAAGCCCACGCTGCAGCCTGTTGTTCGGAGAAGCAATGCTGATTGGGAGCAGGTACAGGCTTTGTCTCCTCTACCTGAGCAGTTTTCACAGCGTGTATAAAAACTTCATTGCATGTGAGCCTGCTCTCCTCCCCCATCAAATCTACTTGAAACCACCAATGAGTTCAGAAATCATTAAGGTCAGAATAAACATGCAGAAACGCACACGCATTCATTACATGATCATATGAGCTTAATTCCCTCAGGCAAGCAGGCCAAAAATATCCCGCATGCCCAGAAGAGGTAATTATACCGGCATAAAGCCCTGGGGCCCCGCGCTGGCTCCCTGCGCTCTCTGCGTGAAGTGCTGTCCTGACACATCCAGTCGCTCCTGCCCACGCCGCGCGCCTCCCACGGCCAGCAAACACCTTCCCCTTAGAGCGGGGAGGACGCTTAAAACTATGGACGGGGGTTGTGGAGTGAAGCCCACGGGCATGGCTGAGTGTCCCCCTTCCCAAAAGTCATGCAGAAGCAAGCAATCCTAATTAGTCCTAAAATTATTTGTAAGCAGAAGGAGTCAGGGTGTGGAGTGTCGAGGCCGTCCTGTCCCGCTGGCGGGTGCGCGCGGGGCGGACGAGGGCGCTGGCACCGTCATCTCACGCACCTCGTTTCCAGAGGATTTGCCTTACGATTCGGAGCTACTACAACCCAGGTAAAGAGCCTGGCTGTTCAATGCCGCTTCCTCTTAGGTAGTTCAACAAAGAGTAATTAACCCTTTGTGATGAACCACTTTCCCTTCACGTGTCTCTTGGGCACCGGCGTTTAAACACATCTCTTGCTGGCTGCTTGAGGAATATTTCCAGTTGCCCGGAAGAAGAGGTTGGGGAGTCTCTTCTTTTATCAGAGCACAGTCACAATTCAACTAAAGCAAATGATAAAACAGTCTGCAGCACAGCTACAGAAGATTAAAATTGGAAAGGTTGATTACAACCTGTCATAGTGACGAGCTAATGGAATCCCACCGACAGGGCACGGAGGGCCCCGTGCCTCCCTGAGACAAGTTTTAAGGCCGTTTCATGTGAACTCTGAACTTTGGTCGCTGGCTGATGAGTTTGTGCTGAGCCCCCGTCAGCCCAGAGGGGCTCGTTTCCACCTGCCCCCGAGGACCGAACCGCCGGCGAGGAGCGGGGGCGGAGGTCAGAGCAACAGATGCGGCGGGTGGTGCGGGCGCGTGTTTCAATGCGGCGGGTGGTGCGGGCGCGTGTTTCAGTGAGGCGGGTGGTGCGGGTGCGTGTTTCAATGCGGCGGGTGATGCGGGCGCGTTTCAGTGCGGCAGGTGGTGCAGGCGCATGTTTCAGTGCGGCGGGTGGTGTGGGCGCGTTTCAATGCGGCGGGTGGTGCAGGCGCATGTTTCAGTGCAGCGGGTGGTGCGGGCGCGTGTTTCAGTGCAGCGGGTGGTGCGGGCGCGTGTTTCAATGCGGCGGGTGGTGCAGGTGCGTGTTTCAGTGCAGCGGGTGGTGCGGGCGCGTGTTTCAATGCGGCGGGTGGTGCAGGCGCATGTTTCAGTGCGGCGGGTGGTGCGGGCGCGTGTTTCAGTGCGGCGGGTGGTGCGGGTGCGTGTTTCAGTGCAGCGGGTGGTGCGGGCGCGTGTTTCAATGCGGCGGGTGGTGCAGGCGCATGTTTCAATGCAGCGGGTGGTGCAGGCGCGTTTCAGTGCGGCGGGTGGTGCGGGTGCGTGTTTCAGATAGCAGGACCAGTTTATGTGACCATAGAGAGTAATGCAAAAGAGGATCCTTGTGTGTGCGTGTGTGTGTGTAGCAGGAGTATGATACGTTTTGAACAGTCTGAACGTTGGGTCCATCCCAAGGACCCTATGACCAGCCAAGCCCTGCACACGTCAGATCCTCTTTGGTCAAGGAGATCTTTTCATCCCACAGTTAATTTAATCCACTCATCCTGTTGGCACCACATCTCGCTGCAGTGACCTCAACAAGGGCAGACGCGCTCGGAGGCCACGAGGCGTCCCCCTGACAGTTGCTGGGGACACCGAACCACCCGTCCTCCCATTTGTGATCAGGTGCACACGCACTGGGATATGGAACAGCTCCCTGAGCGCCTTTCCCAGCATCCCATGTTTGGGACCAATAATTTATGCGGAGAATGCAAGAACTAATTAGTGAGTCTCTTGCTTTCTGAGCGGGAGCAAAAACCATAGCAAATGACATTCCAGCAAAAACGGGGTCAGCTCGGATTAAACTCTCTTCCCATTTTTCTTTAGTCTTTAGCATCAAATTTACCATACATATTAGAAACAAATTTTAATTTTCCACAGCATTGGGCAATATCTTTTCCTTAAAGCCTAGGAGAACCTCCATTAGCACCCTCTCCCTCCAGTTCAGTGTGACTGTCTCCTCATTTGCACATAAATGTGAAGTTTGCTGCCTGAATGATATCGAAATTCCTGTGTCAGTACACGACACACACATGAAACTCCCACCACTTCTTTCTATTCCTGTTTTGAAATAGCACCCAAAAGCACCTGCAAGAAGATGCTACAGGAACCCCAGAGCATGAGGAGGGACCTCTAGGAACAGGAGTGCATGTAGAAGTTCAGCTTCTTATCCAATTCAAGTAGACTTCCCACCTTACAGTTGGGCCTGAAGGCTAAGCCATGCCTTAATAGGAGACAGCATGAGCCATCTCCCACGGAGACAGCTGTGTGGTAGACTTCTGACCAGGTGAGATGGATTTCATGCTCATCCCACTACAGACTGCCACATTTTTGATAAATGGATGCTGCCCTGTGCATCGCCGCACCCCGAGGCGGGGATCCGGTCGTAGCGAAGCGTTGCCCGTCTGTACAAGGGAGATAATGGCACTCACCTTTGCCCAGGCCTGCGGCGAGGATGGATGCATCCCGGAGAGCCCGGTGCTGCGGTGCATGGCAATCAGGTGCTATCAGCGCAGCAGGGAGATAAGAGCCTACAAAATACAGGTGGCATTTCGGCTGCAAACCCCTGGCCCGGTGGGCAGAGGCAAACTGTGTACAATGAAAGCCGCCCGCTAGATCCATGTAACCCTCCGTTTTTGGGTGGGTTTGCAGACCTTTCTCGCTGCTGTAATGTGGCTGCGAGTGGCAGCGTCCCGCTGCAGCCAGGGGACACAGCTGGGACACTGAGGGGGATTTTTGCCAAAGGCTAAAGCAGCTGTAGCTGTTGCAGCCAGTGCTGACATTTAACAACGTGTCGACCCGCTCAACAGCATCCAAATGTTTCTTCTCCTGAGACCGCAATACTAAAGCAAACAGGAACACGACAGCAGCTTCTTACCTGGAGCTACCAGGGTGCCAAGTCTTTCCCAGTGGGTTGTAATGAACTGCCCCAGTGTGACCTGTCTGTGCAGCGTTAAAAACAGTGTCAGCATCTCTGATCCTGATTTCATTTCCAAGCCTTCTGTACATGAGTAAATAGTGAACAGCGGGCTCGGTACTGGGTGCCAAATGTCCTGATCCTTCCTTTGCAGGAGCGAGGCTGGAACACAGAGAAATGATTAGAGGGTGAGATGGTGCTGCAGATTTGGAAAGAGAGAAGCCTGGGAGGAGATACCAGATAGATGAGATAAGCAGCTGTGTGCAGAGCTGATGGACAGAGCGGGAGTGCGTTTTCCTTTCCTAGCTCGCTCTTTTAAATATAGATCTGGAGGCTTTCTTGGATCCGTATCAGTGAGCTCTGATTTACGGTCCCATCTCTGCCTACCCGTGTTCTTCTCCCAGTGGAAAATCAAAGGGCTTGTACCTACAAATGCCCATTTTCCAGTTGGCCGGGCACGGGCAGCACTGCCCGCCAGATGTGCGCAGCTGTGAGGGCCGGGCCATTGCGGGCTGGGTGCCGCTCCGCCCTCACACACGGCGGCCGGAGCAGCTGGAGCAGCTGGAGCACGGAGCGGGCACTGCTGCTGCCCTTACAGGAACAGTATTATTATTATTATTATTTTATTTGCTTCCCCCACTGTCCTTTGCTCGCTGGATCCAGATGTTTTCTGTGTCCTGGATCCAGACATTTTCTTTGTCCTTTGTCTTTCTTATTTTTTTTCTTGTGAATTTGGTAAAAGCTGCAGCAACAAGCTGAAGATGTTGGTGTTATTGGTGATACCGAGGCAGGGGGTGGAGCTGCTTTTATTGCAGCTCAAGATCTGCACATCAGCAGATTTGTCGCCGATCCCCGGTGCTCCGGAGCTGCCCCGAGCCCGCTGTGCGGGGCACCGGGACGGAGGCCGTGCCGCGAGCACCGGCTGCGCGGGAGGCGGCGCAGGGAGCGGGAGCGAGCCCGCCTGCTCCAGACGCCGTTTCACTGCTCCTGCCGACAGCCAGAAGTCTGTCACTTCAGCCTAATGGAGCATCATCAACTCACCTCAATGAGGCACTTAATCGAAGGAGTATTTATACCACTCGGATTGCCAGCCGTACTTTATGACAGCTCTTTGCTCAAGAGATGCCATTGTGCATTTACTTCTTTGTTAGGCTAGATTGGAGTTATCGGCGGTTGAGTAAACCCGTTCGCAGGAACGCCAAATACGCTTGTGGGACAGAAAGGAACAGAACGGGGAAAAAGACACGGCTGGTACAGACAGGCGTGACTTCGGCGATAAGGAGAGATGTAACAAAGCCGCTGTCAAGCGGGATGAAATGGGTTTGGCTGCATCCTTAACTGGTGCAATCCCTATATGGTGGGCTGCATTCACACCACCACCCGTGGCGTCTGTGTTTAAGCAAAAAATACATAATTCAGAGTATTACAATGCAGGAGTGGGGCACTCCTCTGAGCCTGGGGAAGGGTCTAAAACCAGGCAGGAAAGACGGATGGATGGACGGACAGACGGATGGATGGATGGATGGGGGAAGCATTCCTGGTGGCCCAGGGAGTCGCTGCTGGGAAGGCAGCAGTTTTCACACTAACTCAAGGGGGGTTTATGTGCTTCTGTTGAAATCCAGTGTGTAATTAACTGATCTCTGATAACATTTGCCTTGTCAGGATGGAATTCAGATCTTATCTTGCCTGACAGCAGCGTTTATGGTGTTAATGCTGGAAAAGAAAGGGGGAGGCTGTAATTGTGGAAACCCTATTTAATTTGAGGATTCTGTTATCTTGTCACACGGGCTGAGATTTCACTAATAGATTCTGACTCCAGGAAAATTATATGCTCAAATAGATGGGATTTTAACAGACAAGATCCCATTGATATTTGGGTGGAAATACAGTAAGCTGCACTGACTGTTTGAAATGTGGGGTTGCTTAGGAAAACGCTGCAGGTGAGGGTGGCCAGAAGGTCCCACCAAGAGCCGCGCACCCAGGGTGGCCCGGGGCAGGGACAGAGGGTGGCCCAGGGGTCTAGGGGGTCGGGAGCCTTTGCCCCCGTGGTTTGGGGAGCACAGGACTTAGTGCCGCAGAGCAGAGGGCAATGAGCTTCAGTGCAGGTCACCCAAGTGCTCGTGCAAAGATACCAGTAGTGACTCGGTCACCCCGGCCGGGGTCTCACTGTACTTCTGCATTCATCTTGGACTCTTTTTTCAGGTTTTAAAAATCGTTTGCCATTGCCATTCCTTCTCGCGGCAGCCCTCTGGTGTGTGGAGGGGCTTGGCACCCTAAAATGAGGATAAAACTGTGCAAACGTCCCGTGCCAGAGCGGGTCTGATGGATCCCCGGTGCGGACCCAGCTTGGCTTTACAGGCACAGTTATTTGCCTAGAAGAACAAATGCCCACAGAGTGTCTACAATATCTTTTACAACCGTGGCAGCTAACAGACGATCAATTATTTCTATTTATGACAAAATCATAAACTCCACTCTACAGAAACCCACTGAGTCTTCATCAAGACTATTGATTATCTTGCAACTTGCTAACAACTATTCTTAGGAGACCCCCCGTCAGTGCAGCCCGACTCCAGCACAAATCCTGCGGAACCAGGTTATTTGTGCGTGTTGTGTGTGCACGTGCGAGGTGTGGAAGACCCTGCCTGCCCTGGGAAAGCAGTTCCTGGGAGGCGCAGCAGTGATAAAGCGCCTGCGCTTGCTGTCAGCCGCGAGTCTGCCCACAGCGCTGAAATGCTCGGGTCCAGCAGCACCCAGCCATGCTGGATTTGCCCAGCGTTCTTATCTTCCTTGCTGTTTTTCCCCCTCTTCTGTGGAAGATAAGAACACTGAAAAAACACAACATAAATGCACAAATAGTCTGTTAGTAGATATTGGTGGGGTTTTATCATTATTTGTTTATTTATAGCTGATTAATTCTTATCAGCGCTGCCAGCTGCCAGCAAGACAAATGTGACACCCCGTAACCCCTGATTCCGCAGGAAAGCTGCGCAGGTGAATTACGTTGTTGTGGTGCGGCACCCGCTCAGTTAGGCTCAGCTCCCGGAGTCCGGCCTATCTCGCTTTCCCAGGAGCGTTCCAAAGCCGAGACTGGCCCTGGCTGACTTATTTTCCTTCAGGAAGGGAGCAGCCCCCGTTGCAATCCCCCTGCTCTTGGGCAGCGAACAGGGAAGGGAGGTGAGGAGCCTTCCACGGGTGGCTGCAGAGCAGCGTGGCAGGAGACAGCGGCTGCTGGCGCGGCGGGTCTGGGGGCCGGTGAGGAACTGAGCTGAGCGGTGTCTGCTCTGTGTGGGGGTCTCCCCGGGGGCTGCCGAGGCCTTTGCTGAGTGCACGGAGCTGTTTGCTTTGCTGCGCTGATGTTTCTCTGAGTCCTTCCACTCAAATGCCTCTGGTTTGTAACTTCTCGGTGGGCTATGGGTGGACTCGAGGAGCTTGAGGGACTTTTCCAACCAACATGATTCTGTGATTCTATAAAGCATTTGATTTGCAGGGTTTAAAGGATTCTCTGCTCCCTGATCTCAGCCACATCAGTTCACCTTTCTCCGCTTGTTTTCCCGCGCAGTCTCTTGACTCTCTGGTTGGGAAACCCAGCGCCCTGGGCTGTCAGCGCTTGCAGGATGAGACTCACAGAGAGGGCTGAATACGGGTATCCATACGTACCCATCACTTCTCCCCAGTCCCCGTCCTCCCCGTTTGCCCTCCCTGTGCTCACAGCTCCTTGCAGGAACCATCATTTCTGGGCATTTTTGTACAGTGCTTCACACAGAGGGGAATTGTGGTCAGTGACAGACGGACCATCACAGTTTATTTAGTACCTATGAGCGCACAGAGGGCGGCCGGCGCGTTTCACCTTGAGGGCGGACGCGGGCAGTGCCGCGCGGTTTGAGATGCGTGCGAAAATAGCCAGGAGAGTTAAATACCAGATGTCAGCGGATGCTCGATGGAGTCGTTAGCGAAAGCAGTGAGGTGGGCAGCGCCGGGGAATTAATGAAACCGGTCAGCCGGGAAGAGGGACCTGCCGGGGAGGGATGGTGTGAGGTTTGGAAGGAAATGGGGAGTCAATGAGGGGGAGGCGGGCGGAGGTTCCGGCTCTGCGGGAGCCGGGGTGGGACGGGGCCGGGACCCGGCCGCGGGCTCGGGTGTTCATCGGTGTTTAAAGGATGCACCTTCACACGCACGCAAAACCGGCAAGGAAAGTTGAGGCTTTTTCCTAGAACAACTCCCAGCAATTTGAATGATGACGGGAAGACAAAGGGCACAAATCCAGGTGTAAATCAGCCCGGAAAGTGCAGCAGAATGACACAGACCTGTTCTGCTCTTCCCCCATTAAGCACTTTTATAGCCCAGGCTGGGGGCAGATCAATTTGCATTTAAACTTTCCTTCCCCCTTCAAGGTGGCACTTTCTACCTTCTGCTATATTGAATCAGGAGATGCAGAATTGCCAAAGGAAAATAAAATAAAATGTCATCCTTTTTATTTAATATTTAACTGCTGCTTAGACTCCTCCAAGAAAAGACCCTGATATTACTGTTTGGATTGAATTATGATGGCTCCGCCTGAAAGTTATATGTTGCTGGTGCTCCATTATTCATTAATCATAGCTTTTTCTGTCAAGATCAACATGTACTTCTCAGCTGGTTCCTTGGCTGTGTGATGCCTCAGAGAGGGAGGGAATGTAGAAAAGATGCCTCTTAATTGTGTGGGGATTTCAGACCCAGCTTTTGGAATGTCAGCGCGGCTCCTGGAAGGTGGTGTCCTTCCCGGTGAGCTCTGCGTCGTGGTGTCCTTCCCGGTGAGCTCTGCGTCATGGTGTCCTTCCCGGTGAGCTCTGCGCCATGGCGTCCTTCCCGGTGAGCTCTGCGTCATGGTGTCCTTCCCGGTGAGCTCTGCGTCGTGGCGTCCTTCCCGGTGAGTTCTGCGCCATGGCGTCCTTCCCGGTGAGCTCTGCGTCATGGTGTCCTTCCCGGTGAGCTCTGCGCCATGGCGTCCTTCCCGGTGAGTTCTGCGTCATGGTGTCCTTCCCGGTGAGCTCTGCGTCATGGTGTCCTTCCCGGTGAGTTCTGCGCCATGGCGTCCTTCCCGGTGAGCTCTGCGTCATGGCAAATCCAGACTTGGGGCTCGGTGCAGGATTGGGCGCCACGTGTTGCACCAAGGCTGAGCAAGGTGTTGGGTTCAAAGGGTGAGGAGGCTGCCAGCCAATGGGGGAGACCAGGGGGAAGGGAAAAGAATTCGGGCATTTTCTGGGCTCCGTTGTCCTGCAGCAGCTGGAGGGCGAGCACCAAATCCTCCCTGGAGAATCACAGGATCATTGCGGTTGGAACAGGCCCTCAGGATCATCGAGTCCAACCATAACCCAACCAGCGCTCCCCCATTTCCTGAGAACCACGTCTGAACGCCTTTGGAACCCCCCCCAGGGCTGGTGACTCCAGCACTGTCCTGGGCAGCCTGTTCAATGCCCCACAGCCCTTTGGGGAAGAAATTGTTCCTAAATGCAACCTCAACCTCCCCTGGCGCAACTTGAGGCCGTTTCCTCTTGTCATGTACCCCTGTGATAGCCCCCAAAACCACAACGGTGTGTGGGTCTGCAGCGTGCAGCGTTTGGACAACGTCCTCAGACACACGGTGTGAATTTTGGGGTTGTCCAGTGCAGGGACACGAGTTGGGCACTGGTCCCTGGGTACGTTATCTGTCCGTGATCCCCGGTGTGCACACACGCTGGTCCGTGGGTACGTTATCTGTCCGTGATCCCCGGTGTGCACACACGCTGGTCCGCGGGTACGTTATCTGTCCAGAAGCCTCGGGAGCAGCTGCGGTCAGAGCCTGTTTGCACAACCACGGTGCTCCAAGGTGAGATCTGCTCCGCTCCATCCCTCTGCAGGGATGTTTCCAAAGGGAAGCATCATGTCCCCAAATGGCCCTCGGACATCGCAGCTGTTTCCGCAGTCACTGAACATGTTTATTATAGGGCAGGCGGGAATCTCATACTCAGTGGCAGCCCCGTGCTCCCCTCGCTTGTCCTTCAGTTTAATGGGATACAGGCATAAATCATAGATCTGATACTGCACATGGGCTCTGGCTATATTTTTTTTATAAAGAACATTTGCTCTGATTTATGGAGCACTGGGTTTTGAATTAGTCTAGCTTGAAAACTGAATCAAATCTTTCCATCAAGTCTGGTTTTTTGCATTATGAATGGCTTAGCTGTTTAGTAATGGAATGCCAATCAGCCATTGCTCCTCTCCGTGGGCGATGCTGAGGAGATCATTTTGGAACATAGACTCTGTGATTAACTGAAATGAACTGTAAAATTGTATTTTGTTTAAAGCTTTTTCTTTTGCTGGGAGGTTCCTGAGCGGCTTGTGGAGTCACCTCGCTGGTGGCCTGGGGGGGATAAGGAGAAGGGGGCACAGAGGGGAGACGGATGTCTGAACTGGCCACCTCATCTCTGCCAGGGTCTTCTCATGTGTAAAAGAAAGATGAGCATTTCCTGTGCTGCAGGGATGTCTCGGCAGTCAGGACCAGATCTGAGATTTGGCCTACAGACTCGCCCAGAAGGGTAATAGCTTTTCCCTTACCTTGGGAACAGGCTGTTCTCCCTGCCTGGGGACGGTGAACCATGCAGGCACGACACCCCAGACGCAGCGTCACCCTGCGCCCGGTCCCCTCGCGAGCCTCAGCTGTGCTGGGAGCTGCTTTCTGCCTTTGCAAGGGGAAGAACAGGCAGCACAGACGGGTCCGTTACAGCCCGCGCAGGGCCGGGGCGGCTCCGCGTCACCGCTGCGGTGACAAGGGTGATGGTTTAAACTAAAGGAGGGAGATTCAGGCTGGACATGAGGAAGGAATTGTTGCCCTGAGGTGGCGAGAGCCTGGCCCAGGTACCCAGAGAGGTGGTGGATGAACCATCCCTGAGACACCCCAGGCCAGGCTGGACGGGGCTCTGAGCACCCTGAGCTGGTGACGATGTCCCTGTCATGGCAGGGGGGGCACTGGGGAGCTGGGATGGTCCCAACCCAAACTGTTCTGTGATTCTATGACAAGTTAGAGGCCAAGCAGAAAACCGAGCTGCATGGTGACTGCGGCCCCCGCCTCTCCAAAGCTGGCGGGCACAGAACCCCCTCCGCCAGGTACGAGCACAAGTCCGCGCTGACCCAGAACCTCCTCAACACTGTGCACCAGCCTCAGAGCTTCCCTGTGCAAAC
This sequence comes from Nesoenas mayeri, assembly GCF_963082525.1. Taxonomy (NCBI): domain Eukaryota; kingdom Metazoa; phylum Chordata; class Aves; order Columbiformes; family Columbidae; genus Nesoenas; species Nesoenas mayeri. Next base: position 7,407,413 of record NC_137571.1, read on the forward strand.
ACATCCCACCCAGCAGGCAAGCGCACACCCCGTGTCCCCGGTCAGGATGCTGCTGTCCCCCTCCCGCAGGAGCGCACACCTTCCTGCTCGTCAGAATTTGTTAGCCTTCCGTTTTAATGAACCTTTCTGCAAGGCCCTTGACACCGAGGTGGCGGAGCTCTCCACCCTCTGCTCCTATTTCTGCCTTGTCACATACGCAGGAGCATAAATAAACTGGTTTTCTATCAAACAACCCAAGGTTCTCCAAATCTCTCGTATTCAACCAGAGTGAATTATTCAGTGAATTGTTGTTGAATTTAATGAGTTCCAGTTTGATTTGACTAAGTGTAACTTTACAAACACGTTATGTCTGTTCCCACCCATCTCAATAGCGGCTTTGAGATACTCCTTAAGGTCACATTTAGTGGGTTTAGGTCGAGTCTCATTAATACAGTAATGATCTTACTGAAGTAAATGAACATCTGCAGGACGTGTTCCTGTCTGCACGCCCTGTCCATGTGGCGCTGGTCGGGGGACGGGCACGGCAGCGCCGGGGGCAGCGCCCCTGCCTCAGTTTCCCTCCTGCCGGGGGAGGCTGATGATGCTAAAACCCTTTTTTTATTTTAAACTCATTTTCGGGCTGCCTAAGAGCAGTGCTCTCAGTGTTAACTCACTGCTGGCCGGTTCTGTACCCGGGAACAATACGTGTTTGATTGTGGCGGTGCTGGTGGATTGCCGTTGGTAAGGTGTCCCTGGCGGCAGAGCGCAAGGCTCTTTCCCGGCGGGAGCAGCGGTGAGCCGTGCTGTATCGCTGCACTCCCCAGACGTTTATAGCGTGCTCCTCGCAGTGGGCGTCTGCAGAGCCGCTTCTTAAGCTTTTATCCCAGCAGGGTAATATCGACAACCAATGAACTTTCCCTTTGCGCAGCAGTTAGAGAGGGATGGGTATTAAAATCCTCCACCCGCCCAGCTCCCCATTGACTTTCATCCACACTAAGCAACCGGCGCAGCACGGGCTACGTGTCCCCAGGAGAGGGTTTGGCAAGGGCTGTCCTGGAGGGCAGCGGACGCAGCGGACGGGACGAGGCTCACCCGCGTCCCTGGGCCGGCGAACGCCCATGGATTTCCCTGCAGCTGGAAGGATCCCCTGCAGCTGCAGGATGGCACCCGGTGACCCTGTTGCAGCACCCAAACTGGTGACTGGCGGGGGGAGATGCCACGAGGTCGTCCTTATCCCTAGTTCTTTATCCCTTATTCCTTTTATTCCGTATGCTTATTCCTGAGGACTGACAAGCTTGGCCCCAGGACATGGTAAGGAAGAGGCTAAAAAGGTAGAATAAATTCGGACAAACACGATACATGCCTTTGAGACTTCTCCACTCCATCTGCCTCTTCCTGCCTGTCTCCTCTTTGCTCACGACTTCAGCCGAAGGTCATTAAATCAATAAGCAGATTTCCTGGTATCCAACTGTCTGAGGTCAGGATCTTTTAATACAAGGGAGGGACTGTGCCCCTGCAGATGAGCGCGGCATCCAGCACATTGCTGTATTTATTATCGTGATCGTTATTATTGAAATATCACTCACGATTCCTTTATCGATTTTGGCAGACGAAGCGGGGATTTGATTCTGTGTTAAAATAGCAGCTCCACCGCAGTACTCAGCGTCGATGGACGGGAGCAGCACCACTTACTGGAACGAGGCGTGGGGCGCCCGTGGGGCACGGCAGCGCCGGGCTGGGGGTGCCCATGGGGCACGGCAGTGCTGCCGGGCGTGGGGCGCCCGTGGGGCACGGCAGTGCCAGGCTGGGGGTGCCCATGGGGCACGGCAGTGCTGCCGGGCTGGGGGCGCCCATGGGGCACGGCAGTGCTGCCGGGCTGGGGGTGCCCATGGGGCACGGCAGCGCCACTGGGCTGGGCGCCGCCGCTCTGCACCCGCTCCACGGCGCGGCTTTGGAAGGGGTCTGCACCAGCAGCTGGAGGGATGTCCGGTGGGCTGCCCACGGGGGGTGCACAGCACAGCACCCAGCTCCTGAACCTCTCTGTATTTGCATCCTTCTCCCTAAAAAAACTGGGGAACCTACTGTTTAAAGGTACCTGGACCAGCACTCCCCAGACAAAGCGGGGCTGTTGTTTCTGGCGCCGGTCAGCGGGCTGCGGGTGTGTGGAGCCGTCACCTTTGGGTGGCCTTGGGGGCAGAGCGGGGCCTCCTGCGCGCTGGGGGAGGACGGGGACGCGCAGGCTGCGCACACTGCGGCTGTCCCCTCTGGTCCATGTCACAGCTCCAGAGGCTCTGAAATACGGTGTTATTTGTATAGAAAAAGCCAGCGCAGTGACTTTCCCAATAACGTTCTGCTGAATGATCCTGCATTCGGGCCTGGGGAAAGGGACATTAGCAGCTGGCCAGGCAAAAGAAAAAGAGATATTTTTAATTTACTGTTTTTCCCATCCCCTGAAGGCAGCGCCCGAGCGAGCGGGGGAGCAGCGAGGTGACCCGCAGCGAGGTGACACACAGTGAGGTGACCCGCAGCGAGGTGACACACAGCGAGGTGACACACAGCGAGGTGACACACAGCGGGGTGACACACAGCGGGGTGACCCGCAGCGAGGTGACACACAGCGAGGTGACACACAGCGGGGTGACACACAGCGGGGTGACACACAGCGAGGTGACACACAGCGAGGTGACACACAGCCCGCGGCACGGCCGGGACGCACCCGCAGCCTCGCAGGGAACAAGGGCAGCGCAGGAACAGCTGCTCTGAAGCACCATGTCCTCGCTCCCTTTCACCCCTCACAGCATCTTTTGGGGTGCGTACAACCTCTCTCTCTCCACACCACCCGAAATTGTGTCTCTGTCTGTCTCTTTACTCAGGTTTCCAGCTATTTGTCTCCTTGCGCCGACTAGATTAGATAAAGATTTAGGTGTGAGGACAGATGGAGATGGATGGATAGAAGGCTCCCCGACCATCCATCTGCTCCTCCACCTATCCATCTCGCTTCTTCCGTCCCGATGCGTTTCCCATCGTAGAGAGCGACCTCTCCTCCTAGATGAAGGCTGAGGATAGATGGATGGATGGCTGAGTAGATCTTTATTTCATCTGTCCATCTATCTATCCTCCCAGACTGACCTATCAGCCCAGCTCACCTCCTCATTTTTTCTCTGCCTGTCTATGCTGGGAAACCCTGATCCATCCGCTCCCGGTTAAGAATTTACTGCAGCTTCTCTCATCAACGAGCAAATGTGTTTGACCCTTTTCATTACCCATAAAATTACGTGCGTTGCTCCTTGGTTTTGCTGGAGTTTTAACAGAGAGAAGCAAAGCCTGCGAGTTAATAAGTACCCAGGTGCTCTCCCCAATTAAAGACCAGGTTAATCATCACCAGGAAAACAGCAGCAGGCAGGGTGCACCTGGGGGTGCACAAGGGACCCACGCCCAAAAAACCCTATTAAACCCCCATAGCCTCCCTGGCATGAGTGGATCACATCCGTGCGGATGGCACCGGTTACAAATTGCTGGTTAAAAGCAGCTCTCCGCTGGGCAATTTTCCCATGAAGAAGTGAAGATGTGGTTCTGCAGTTCTTGGTGCGGGGCTGATTAAACACCCAGCTTCCATCTCCTCCTTTTTCACGCCGTGCTGGGTAATTTATGGCGGCTCACAACACACTCTTGTAAATGTTCCCCATTGCTCTGGCAGCTCTTTTCCTCCCTGGGACACTATTCCCACAACGAAGAGAAATGAGCTCGGCTCACGGTGATTGCTGCTGCCCTGGAAGAGGTTCCAGCAAGGCTGTGTCACACCTTAAACCCAAGGAAATTAAAGGAGGAGGGGAAAAAACATTGACCAAGAGGCCAGTTAGGTCCTCAGCACGAGGAGGACGCCGGGACTACAGAAAATGTCTGGTAAAGCTGAACTTGTTCACGAAGGAGCCCGTATAAAGCCCCTCCCTTCCCTCTGCCTCGGGGACATTTCCGTCTTTGTTCGTGTTTCAGCCTTGATATTTGTAAAATAAAAGAAATTTCTGGCTTGCAACGATTCTGCATTTCACAAAGTTGAGCTGATGGTCGTGAAATTAATTATTACGAACATAAAGTTAACACGGCAGAAATTGAAACAAAAAACCTTTCCAGAATTGCCAGGGGAATTATTTGCACAGATCAAAAGCAATTTACTGTGCCGGGTTCGCGCCGGAGCGGCGCTGGGTGCGCGTCCCGGCGCCGGGGGGCTCCGCTCGCAGTGCTGCTTCTCCTCACCCGGTCTGAGCGCTGACCGCGCTGGTTCGGGCAGGGGGGTCTCAGCGAGCCGGAGCAGCCCCAGACAGGTCCAGGGACGCCAGCGTGTCCGGGACACGTCTCGTGTCACCATCGCACACGAGGGACGCGGGCCGAGGGTGGGCTGCCTGCACACCTCCCGTCCCAGGCGCTTTGTCCTTCATTTCTGAGCTACAGATTCACCCCGACACATGTTCTGAATTTAGAAACAGGCACATTCAGTGGAATTCATATTTTATGAGGCTCCTTTTAGGGGCATATTGTGAAAGAAATTACGAAAACTGATCTTTCCCTTCTCTCCATTCTCTTAAAACTGGCTAACGAGGGTCAGGAACATAAAATGAGCTGGTTCGGCTGCGTGGTGAACCAGGAGGTCCAGAGCCTGTGAACAGCCCGGAGTGCACAGGATGGCTCCTCCCCGGCAGCCCGGGAGAGCGGCGCTGTTACCACCTGAGCCAGGCCTGGGAGAAGCCAAGCTCAGCGTTGCAGACCTGGGGACGGGAGTGTGCTCCAGCGCTGCTGTGTGGTCCTGGCAACGGCTTCTCCATCTTCTGCTTTATTTTTTCATTTAATCTTACCAATGGCACACCAAGAATTACATCCAAAAAAGGTTGAGGCTGTAAAGTCCAGCACTCAGACCTCTGGCAGCTCAAATCTGCCATTTTAATATTTGTAGATATAGAGATATATGCGCATATATACACTTAAGCTGTCCATTCCGTGCTGACAAAATGTCAGGGCCTCACCTTTGCAGAAGTGGCTCGTGGTGCTTCGGCTGCCCCGGGGATGAGCTGGAGAGACGGAACACGGGTGTGCAGAGCGCAGCAAATCCCGCTGGCTTCTCCGCAGAGACAGAGGGTCCCCAAAACCACAGCTCCCCTTCAGAAATAGAGGCAACAGTTCGTGCTCCCCAGGGTGGCTCCATGGGGACAGCAGTTGGGTCCTGCGCAGGCACCTCTTGATCCCAACCAAGACACCGACAGAGATGGTCCCGGGGGGCCCGCCGCCATCTCCCACCCCCAGCTAGAGCGCAAAGGTTTGGAAATCCAAGCGTGCGAAGTTTCTCTCCACCGTCTCCAATCTATAAATCATCCCCTAGCCATTTGTTTCAGGGAATTATACAGTTCCTGCCACAACCACTGTGAGATAAAGCATTATAAGTGTTACAACATGCAGCTAATCCCTTTAATAGATCTCTTGCTATTAATTTCAGTTCTTGCTTTGGCTTTGCCAGGCCCTGTCATTATTCCTGTGGATTATGTCTTCAAGCTGGCCTATCTGCCTTACCCAAATACTTTTCATATTTCAAGCTCGGGAGCGCACTTTGCGTTCAGCACAAACCTGCCGAATCTGCCCCCGTCTCATGTGAAACAGCGGCCGCGAGCGGGCGGGAAGGGGCTCGGTACTGTCGTTCAGCAGCGATGGTCTCCAGCGCAGCCGCGGGTCGGTACATTTTGCTCGTTCCTTGAGCAGCAGGAAGGTGCATTTTCTCAGCAGCCTTGCAGGATAGTTCAGAAAAGAGTAATGTTGACCTGAGAGTCTCCAGAATAAACCTGGTCCTGTTTGTGCCCGTTTGTGACCTGCTTGGCATATTGAAGGTCAAGCAGTGAAGTTCCCTTCTTGTTCTAGTCAAGGATGGGTTTGTAAGAGACAAGAGAAAGCGACTGGGGAGCCTTTGTGTCCTTCCCAGAGCTGGTGGGCCCTGATGCCTCTGAACCTCTTGCTGGAGACATCAGAGCTTCAAGGATGAGTTTCCAGCCAGTGTCTCCTTGCAGCCCTCGTGGGTCCCCGGCCACCAGCAGGCTGTGTCTGCAGCCCCGCATTGTCGTGGGTCCCTGGCCACCAGCGGGCTGGGTCTGCAGCCCCACATTGTCGTGGGTCCCCGGCCACCAGCGGGCTGGGTCTGCAGCCCTGCATTGTCGTGGGTCCCCGGCCACCAGCGGGCTGTGTCTGCAGCACCCCATTGTTGTGGGTGCAGGGCGGGCAGCAGAAGAGCCGCGCGATCCGGTGACCTGTGCCTGCCGGGGAAGGATGAATTTATAGCCATGGGTTCACCCACCTCGGCTCGACCTTGTTCCCAGCAGAGCCGAGGCTGCCCGGGGAAAGGGCAAACCAGGGTCCAGTGGGGACATCAGAACAGCCTCTGAGCACATCGCCGGCTGTTTGAAGTGACCACGGGTGCTACCAGATGGATGCATCCAGTAGAAAAAAGCTGCACAGCATCAATTCACCCCCTGTTCGAGTCCCTCGTCCCTTTGTTGCGATGCCAAAGGCAACTGGGAGATGCTGAACCTCATGGGCTTGTGTTCATTTTTGGTAAGTAACGACCATTAGTATTCAGGCCAAAGACCTGGCAGCATTATACAGCTCGATATTTTGTGCCCCTGTAACAAAGGCAATCCATTTCGCATGCAGAGCGCCCGAGTGCAGCCTTTTGTTACTCGAGTTTCTTAAATTTCTATCTCAGAAATCAATGAAGGAATTGGAATTCCACATCTCGGCTTATGGTCAGGAGAAAAAGAGGGAGAGCACAGGGGAAAATGATGAAAGAGGGAAAGGGAAAAAAAAGCCCCGAACTATCTCATCCAGACATGCTCATAAATTCTTTAACAATTTAATTACTGTGCATTCTGTGCTTTGGTTTTAAAGCTTGGAATGAGAGTTGTGGGTTCTGTTGTTGGTTGGTTTGGTTTCCCCCTGCGGAGTCTGTAGAATTGCTCGTCTTCTCCAGTTGATCTTCTTGGAGAAAAAAATCATTCTCCATCCAATTAATCTAATTAGGATGTAATCAAGTTGTAGAGATCTGTGCAGCAGTATGAGTGATTAGGAAAAATTACCTTTCTGCAAAGAGCTTAAATGTAATTTTAGTCCCATAATCTGAAGCCCAAGCAAAGGGAGGTGCGGTTTGCGCCTCGCACCGCCTGCTCCCGCCTGCCAGAGCAAATTGCAGCTGCGTTCGCAACAAACCACCTTCTGCTTCACAGCTCCAGCTGCGGGAACAGCCGCCCGTTTCCCAGGAGGAAATGGGAAGACGCTCCGCTCGCGTTGGTGTTTGACCCCGCGGCCGCAGGGGCGGGCAGCGCCGGCTCCGGCTGGTTCTGCAGCCGCGGCGTTGGGGTGCGGGTGAGTCAAACCCGCACCGAGGACGAGCTGCGCGGATTCTCTTATTGGCTACGCTGCCTGTCCAAACCTGGGGTAAAAGTTAAGGAAGGAGAAAGAATTATAGAACAAAAATGTCCTTGTTGTTCACATCTCCAAATTGAGCATAAAAGACCTCAGATTTATCTGTGCAATGGAGTATTTTCAGCACACTTGCTTTCCACCACATCAGGAGCTTTCCAGGGCTGTAAATAGTTCAGGAAATGGGAAAGAATTAAACCGGCATTTTTTGGTAATTTTCTAAACTATTCCGGCTTTCAGCCTCCCCGTCTCCCCTCGGCTGCGGCGCTGCCTGCACACACAGTGCAGACACAGCTCCTCCCTCCCCCCGGCAGCGGGTCGGGGTGGTCGCCGCGCTCAGCGCATCAGCAGAGCTCAGGCGACAATGCTGCGTTGGGCCACGTGAACTCTCGGTGGGGCTGGTGACCAGAGCAGCTGCCTCTTGCCTCAAACAGCTGAAAACCATTACGAGCACCTGGAGCTCAAAAGCCACCTACCCTTTAGAGATCTGGCCCCCAAAATCCTGCACCAGGCCCCTCTGCTCTATCCCACCAGCTGGATACAAACCATCCTTCCAAAATGAAGTGATTGTCTCCCAGGGAAATCCGGTTCCCAAAATCACTTCTCTGCTGAGCTTGTGTCAGCTTCTGGGGCAGGATCCTCACTTCCCTTTTCTTTTTTTTTGTGATATTCTGGAGCGTTTTAAGGTGTAAATCTCCGTTCAGCAGAGCTCGGAGGTGGGAGGCAGGTGCTCCTTTTGCTTCGTGTTCCCCCCGGACCCGCCGGCGGAGCCAGACGCGAGCGCTCAGCTCGGCCCTGGGAGGAGACGGTGACGGAGAAGGGGAAAGAGACGGCGGGAAGGAGCGGGAGAGGGAAAATATATGAATTGCTTAAAACTTGTATTACTCTTCATTACCTTCTGCTCTGTGTAAGTTCCAAGGTTCATTTACCCGCTGTAAGGAGCCCGGTGCCTCCGTGTGTAAGAGTTGTCATGCCTATTGCTCCCATTAATGTTCTGTGTGAAGGTAAAGGTAGCTCGGCTGGTGCCGCGAAGCCAGATGGGTGTAACTAATGCACCTCGTGCAGCAGATCCGTAATTGCCCGTTGCTGGGGTCGGTGGAGGGGCTGCAAGTGTTTGCTGAGAGCGGGACGAGGCGGGTGGCTGGAGCTGGGCGGGTGCTTCCCCTGCGGCTCAGAGCTGCTGTGGCCGCTCCTGCGGACACGGGGCCGGGCGCTGCCGTGTCGCTGCTCCGCTGGCCCGAGCGCTCGCTTGAATGAATCCACCTTGTCTTCTCAAGGTTAAAACGTGCTTTTTGCAGACAGTCCTTGGGATTCTTTCAAACATGTTGTATCTCTGCAAAGAGCCGCTGGTTAGGTCTCTGCTGGTCCTGGTGCTGTGCAGGACACAGCACAAACGTGTCCCTGCCCCAAAGACCTTGGGACCTGAATACGTGGGGAGCTCAGAGAGGGAAGGAGAAATAAGCACTGAGGGGGACAGTGGTTTATCCAAGGTCACCCAGCAAATGGATGGCAAAGGATTTTCCAGCCCGCACAGATGTCCCTCACAGCACAGAAATGTCTTGTAATGCAAAAAAAAAATCAAAACAAATCCTTTTTCTCCATTTAGCTGCAGAACTACTCCTGGAACACGTTAACACGTTCGTTCTCCAGGCTCCTTGGGCAAAATAATGTCATTAGAATGAGTGCCAGTGGAGGCAAAGCCGATTTGACGTTTCATTGAGAGCTGCACCCCGACTGCTGTGGAAGGGGAGCTGACTTGGGTGCGCGGCAGGCACGAACCCTTTGGATGTGCGCTCCCCAGTCAGCGCTGCCCGCAGCCCTTCTGCAAAATCCGAGCAGAATTTCCTGCCTTTCCCCTCTCTCCCTCTTTACACTGAGACAAATCACCAGGAAAATTCATTACGCGGTTTAAGTGATGGGATTTATCATTCCGTTCGGCGCCCCGGCTCGGAGCTCTCTCGCTGTCACACCAGCACGGCAATTCTCATTTGTTTCTTTCATATTTCCCCGTGAAGTTCTCCTCTGAATGACAGCAAGAAAATAGAGATGAGAGCCCGGAGCGGCTTGGGGCTGCATGGAGCTCTATGGGGTGATTTTCTGCTTCGCTGGCGGGGGCTGGGGGGCCCTCGGAAAAGGGGAGACACCCCAGGCCGGCTCCTGGGGACCCAACGCAAACCTCACAGCGCTGCTGCAGATCAGGTTGTGCGTTACCCACCATGGAGGGTCCTCGCTCCTGCTGTCCCGGCTGGTCCCTGTGCGCCGTGTTTATCTGAGATCTCCCCGTGGTCCGAGCGCCTCGTCCCGTCAGCGTCTCCTCCCCGCAGAGCACGGGGGGGGCAGAGCCTTTGCTCAAGGGACTCGTCACACCTCCTGGCGTCACCGAGAGTCACTGTGCGCCTGGGGCAGGACCGGAGGGGTCCTGCGGAGCAGGGGTGATCAGAGATCGCAGATCACACATCGCACATCACAGGTCACAAATCGCGGATCACAGGTCACAGGTCACAGATGACACATCACAGAGTGGCTGGGGCCGCAGGGCCACCAGAGCAGGTCCCGCAGGTCGGTCCAGGCGGGTGTGAATGTCTCCAGAGGAGACTCCACAAGGCACCACAAGCCTCTGAAGGGGCTTCTCTATTTCAGACAAGACCCTAAATCTGGCACCCAAGTCCCATTTTAAGTGAATAAGTCCTTTATTAGCTCTGACCTTTATCTGGTGTTAGTAATAAATTGATGGTGTTTCCTATTAGCCTCATATAAATACACCTTTGGCTGATGAACACTGTGGCCACATACGCAGAGGGTTTGTTTGTATGCCTGGAGTTATCACCCCATAAACAAGAAGCTGCTCCACAGGATCATCTAATTGATATATTTTGCTTGAATCCAAATAAGCTATAAAAAGGTACGTTGGTTGTGGGGAAAACTCGAGTTTTTATCATCTGCCTCATTTTAGGGAAGGATGAAAGGAAGAAATCCACTTTGTGTTTACTGAGATATTTAGAACAAGTTGTGAAAGATGGAAAACGTTTTAGAATAAATATAAGTTGTATTAATATGATAGCCCGTCCTTGAGAATAAAAAATAGTCAAAGGTAGGTAGACAGCTATTAAAGAGATGAAGAGATCTTACTTTAAATCGAGATGTATCTTATTTGATTGCAGCACCATTCCCATGCATTTTCAATGTTCTTTCTCCACTAACACCAAATTAATTCATTTTGATTATTGTTATTATGGCAAATGGCAGAAGGAATTAAGAGCGATGAATCAGGCGCTTCCTGCGCAGCGCGGGCTGGATCTCCCTGTGCCTGCGTGCGGGCCGAAAACGTGATGGAGGGGAATAATCTGGCAGATTAGAAAGGCTCCTTGCAAGGTAACGTCTGGCAGCCTCTGCACAAGGCCCAGGATCATCCCTGTGACCCGCAGAGAGTTAGAGACACAAGTGTTGTGCTTTTTCCTGTTGAACTGCGTTTTGGGCTCAAGGGAGGGTGACGCAGCCGTGTGAGGACAGAGCCCCTAATTCTCCACCAACAAGCTCCGGGAGGGTATCAGGTGAACTACCCCTTGCCCAAGTTACAGCCTGATTTTCTGGTATTTGTGGGATGAGCAGCAGCTCAGCTGCAAAGCAAGGGGATGAGGACCCGCGCTGCTCCTCGCCGCAGCTCTGCAGAGCGTCACGGCGCCGGGCTCCGGCACCGCTCCTCAGCTGTGCGGGAGGGCACAATGCTGCCTTTGGGGCGGGTGATGGGGGACCTGGATTATCTACATTCAAGTCCCACCAGGGCTGGAGAATCCCACATCTTTGGGGGATTTTATTCTGGAAAAAGATGGTTGGTGTTGGGAAGTCTGAAAGGACCGTAGGGAGCAAACGAAATCACAACCCTGACTGACAGGTGTGTTGGCAAAAGGGAGAAAGAAAAACCAAACCAGCTGTGCATGAGTGAAGTTCGCCCTGGTTGGAGCATCCACAGCTGCAGCTTGTTCCACATCCGCTCCGCAGCGTCCCCACAAGAGGGCACCGCCGCCCCGGCCCCGCTGCCCTGCGCCCCCACCGAGACTGGGGGGCTGCAGAGCCTGTGTCCCCACGTCACCTGTGCCCTGGGGCTTGTCAGGGCCACACGCTGCATCTGCCAGCCTGGCCAGGTCCCTTCCGGCTCCCCCATCTCTGCATCGACACAGGCTCCAGCACAGGCTCCTGTCACCCTGAGCTCTGACATCCGCAGCCTGGGGCCTTCCTGAGCCTGAGGAGCTGTCTGTAAGTACCTTGTCTTTAAAAGCCCCTGATGGCCCTTTTCTGTATGTATTTTTCTAATGACTTTTCAAACCCATTTCTGGTTTTGGTCTCCGCTGCCCCGGCAGTGCGTTTCACAATTGAATCAGGCACTGTCTGAAAGAGTCCTTCTCCATAAAGTTATCTTGAATCTCATCTGTCGCTGGCACCCATCTGACCTCCAATCTTCCTCGAGCCTCTGCGGGAAGTGCAGGTCATGGCTGGGCAAGGGCTGCTGTGGGTCCGGGTGCCCAGGGATCCACAGGGAGCTGTTGGTCTCCCCAGCTCCATCTGTCTTCCCAAAGTGCCACCTGGCCCTCAAACCTCCCTAATTCTGGGTATGTTCCTATTAGAACCACCCCAAAGAACTGCGCTTTCAGGCCTGTTGAGCTCTTCCATCACTACCAGGTTCCTTCTCAATCACTTTCCATTCACTGATCTAATAGCACAGAAGATTGTATTTTCTGCCAGAGATGGAGAAACTGAAGCAATGAAGTTCCATGTTCCAAAGTTGCGCATCAAGAGGAGCTCGTACATCCCTAATGAGACATGAAAAGAAAGCCAGCCCTTCCTAGCGTCTGGGATCCCCATTTCCAGCCGGAGATGGGCCAGCTCTGGCACCGCAGGCGGGCTGCTGGCTGTGTCAGGTGTGACAGCGGCAGTCCGGCTTTCCCAGGTTTCCTCCGGCTCGTATCAAAGCAGGAAGTGAATCACAGGTCTCTCGAACGCTGTTCTCGGAGCCGCTCGTGCGCTTGTCCGAGCAGCTCTGCCCCTTCCCTGCGACCTCCAGAGGAACCTCAGCACAGGAAAGTCTTTTGCTGATCCAGACCTTTCACTGTTTGGCCATAAACACAGTTTTATTGGTGCTCTCTCCACCCCCCGCAGATGGTGACAATATTCCCCCGGGGGGGGCTCTGAAGTAGATGCCAAGGAAGGGTTGGGGACATAAAAAGAAGGCTCCTGGCAGCGAAGGGAGGAGCACAACCCCGATCCCAGCGCGAGCGCGGCTGGCACAGGGCTGCACCGGCACAGCTGCGGCGTGCTTGGAGTCAGCAATCACACACACCGTAGGAGCTTGCATGAGAATTGTCCATAAAGGGAAGAGAGTCACAATTTCAGCCTAGCATGAAACCCCGGGTTCTGCTTTTTAATTAAGATTTCAAGCTTGTGTCTCCCCTGAGGTGCCAAGGACGGTTTTGCCAGATACAACAAGCAGCCGGGGTCCCTCTCAGCAAATTGGCTCTTCAGAGGATCCTCACTCTGCTCACACACCCGCTAGCGCTGCATTCGCAGCGCCAGGTTTGGCGTTACAGCATCCACAAGAAGGTAAAGCCCGGGGGGGCCCTGGGGCCCCTCCCTGCAGACCGGGGACCCTCTGTGAGCCCTTTCTCAGCGCGATCTTCGGGTGATACGTGCAGCCAACGGGACGGGAGTGCTGGTGCATCTCAGTATCAAACAGACACAGCAACTCTTAGGATGACATTTCCGGAGTGAATAGCCATGTTTTTACATTTTAGGAACCATTTACCACCCTTCCATGCTCCCTTAGTGTTCCCTTGGAGCTCCTTTCCCCGGCTGCTCCTGCCCGCTGCGCATCCCTGTGGAAAGAGAAGCTGGGGAAATGAACAGTCAGACACAATATCTTAGTTATCTTCCAGAATTAAAGGCCAATGTTGGCATTTACGGTTGTCCTGGTCTATTCCTCCATCACAACCGTGTTCTCCCACCTGGAACTTCAGAGCAGAGCCCGGTGGATCATAAACTCCTCAAAGATAAAGCAGCAGCAAGAGTGGCGCTCCCTGCGGAGAGCCGAAATAACCTCGCAGTCACGGGGTCGCAGCCAGAAATCCCGGCTCCCTCCCCTTTGCATCACTGCCAGTTTAGATTCATTTAGGAGGAAAGGAGATGCCAGAGGTACCCAGCGCAGCGCCCCCCCGGCTGTGGGTCTCAGATGTGTCAGGACGCGCTACTCTGCGCATCCGTCATCCCCGCTAATGCCGCCCCTCCGATGGGAACGTTCCCTGCGAACGCCAGCCCGCACCCAGCACACGGCACATCTGCCTCGGAGCATCCGCACCGCTGAACGGGGTCCCCAGTGGGGACACCCCGAGCAGCACATCCCACTGCTGCCCGTCACCGCGTACAGGGGACATGGACAAACATTGCACTGCAAGCACCTCGAAAGGTTTCACAGTCACTCCAATAAAACATTTAGTGCGCAATAGGAATGGCAAGTAAGATATCAAGGGCTGGTGTGGAGAATGAAGCTAATGCTTTGCCCTGTAGATGTTCATAAAATATTAAGTAACTTTAAAAACAGGAGGGAAGGGATGCAGGTCGATAGACCGCTGTTACAGCAAGCCCGCTCTGCCAAGCGGCCAGTGAAATGCAGGATTTCTTTAGGACTCATTAACTCCCATGCCAGCGTTAATGGTCCTGTGGCTGTTCATTCCTCTTCCTCCACACCACACACACGGCTTTATTTAGAAGCTGAGATTGGAGCCCAGCTCTGCGAGTAGCGTTTGCCTGGATGCAATTAGGGACCAGCAGAGCAAAACTCCCCAGACCAGGGAGAGAGGAATCCAGGTCAGGCAGTTCTGTGCCCGCAGCTGCCTCCCCAGCCTGAAAACAGATGAAACTGGGCAATTTTATGACTTTCCCAGCTCCCCAGTTCCCCTGCCATGACAGGGACATCTTCCCCAGCTCAGGGTGCTCAGAGCCCCGTCCAGCCTGGCCTGGGGTGTCTCAGGGATGGTTCATCCACCACCTCTCTGGGCAACCTGGGCCAGGCTCTCACCACCCTCAGGCAACAATTCCTTCCCCATGTCCAGCCTGAATCTCCCTCCTCTTCCAGGGAGGATCCTGCGGAGCATGTGCCTTCCGTGAGTGAGGGAGGAACAGGCGGTTTCCAGGCTGGTGTGGGAGAGTCTGGGAGCGATCAGGAGCCGGGAGTGACGCTGTCCTGCTGCGCCCCGTCCATCGAGCCCGGCTGATACAAGGCAGCAAATCAGTGCATCGTCAGACAAGATGCGATGCAAACCCCAAACTGATGTTTTGACATTTGCTTGTCCCAAATGATGACGGAAAATTCAAAACATGCAGAACCGGAATCCTGTGCAGTTTCCATTTGGATATGTTGGAACAGCTGGTTTCGGCACAGCAGGACACGGACCCGGCTCTGCCCGGGGAGCTGCGGGACGGGCAGCCGGGTGCGCCGGCACCGCCGCCGCCCACGAGGACGGACCGTCCTGATCCTTCAGCCCACGAGGGGGTCGTGGTTTTGAGCATCTCCCCTGGGGCACCGCAATACCTGACTTAGCATACAGCTGCAATACAAGTAGTGAGGAGAAAATACCTTTGATAAGAATAAAATCTATTCTTTAGACTGAAAAGATGCAGTTTATATATTTATATACATATATATATGTGCCTGTGTGTTTTAGTGAAAAGGAATTAAGTGTTAAAAAAAAAAATAATCGTTCTGAATGAAGTCTCATTTGGTTTGAAAGCGCGGGGGGCGGAACGCCGCGCGTTGCGCAGAGGTTCCTTTGTTCGCTGTCACAATTCAACGTGAATTTGCAAAATACTTTGACTAAATCCATTCTGATTTTTCTGTCAGAAACGTTCCAGGTGACAATTTTTACCCAGAAATCTGCGCTTGTGGCAACTCAGACAGAGCAGTTTAACGTCAGCCCAGAGGGAAGCATTTCATTCTGACTTTGCCGAAGAAAAGAAATGAACACTTTAAACAAAATTGACACTTACAGGGAGAGATATTTTACAGAAATCTCCATTTTTACAGAAACCCGGTAGAACAAGGGTGTTTGCGTGGAAAAATCTCCATCAAATCCAATGCGTCCCGTGGCCTCACCTAGAGCTTGGCCTCCCCAGACTAAAGCATGTGGTTTAAAGAGCCAGACCAGCATCTCCAAATGCAGGAGCCGAGATGAATGCACAGGGCTTGCAGGAATCCAGCGTTCAGCTGGGTACCCGAGCGGGGCCCCAGGAGCTGGAACCAAAGGGCTGGCAGGATCCAACATGTGTTTCCTGACGCTGATGGAGTGATGTTAATGTGCAGCAGCTGAGGGCCTGGCCGGGAGCCCTTCCTGCGCTCCTCCCGCAGAGAGCGCTGGCCCTGGCACGGCGTGTGCTGTCCCCTCCACGGGTCCCCTCTGCACCTCGGGGCGTGATGTGCTCAGACAGGATGGAGACACGTAACCGCCTGTGTGTTTGCAGCGGGGGGACCAGCTCTGCACGGCCCCTGTGGAAAAGCTGGGAGCTGATGGATCACCACCCCTTCCCAGCAGAGCCATCCTGAATTTACTCTCCTTTTTCTCCTTGAATTCTCCCCAGACTGTGAGACCGGCCATTGCTCCCCAGCCCCAGCGGGTCAGACCTGCTCCTATAGATGTGTTCCTATAGCTGTGCTCCTATAGGTGTGCTCCTATAGATGTGCTTCTCTCCTGCAGGACCTTGAGTGGATGAGACCTGGGGAACCCAGGGTCTGAAAGCTGGGGGATTCAGGGCTTCCTCTCATGCTTCTGGCTTTAACTGACTTATTTTAACTCCTTCTTGAGCTTTAGATATCTTGTTCTTTCTTTTTCTACTGCTAAGATTATCCTGCTCCCCATTGCAAAGCCGGGTTAGACTGGGCTCGTCCTGTCCCGCCAGCCTGTCTGGGTTCATCTGGCTCTGGATGCAGCCCGGGCCCTGTGGGGTGGAGGGAAGGGGTCTCGCCCCCAGCTGGGGAACTGCCGGGAGGGGTCTGCACAGGGGAGGTCCCTGCGTCAGGGGCTGTGGGCTCATCAAGTCCTTTGTGGAGAGGTTTTAACTTGGCACAAATGTGCATTTTGGACTGGCAAAGCAGGAGCGCTTCCAAGCTCGCTGTGTGGATAGAGGGCTGGAGCCAAGAGGTGTAAATTAAAACAGACCCTCAACTGGCCGGATTACAGCAGATCTGCCATCAAAACAGTGCTGGAGTGGGAATGGGGAGCCATCCAAATTATCTCCAGCTCAGACTCACCTGAGCACGACTCAGTCTTCCCAGGTTTGCAGGAGCCCATTGCACGTCTTGGTGGAGATGGTCCGGCAGTAGGAATGAGGACTCGTGTGCTCCGAACACAGCAAAAGTCTGAATGCAAAGCAAATGGACCCGCCAGGGTCTGTTTGTGCTCTGAGCGCAGCCACAGAGCTCCCTGGAGCCGAGCCCCGCGGGCCGGCGGGCTGGGCAGCCGCACTGCCCGTGTCTCAACGTCATTACCACCAGCAGCGCTGTTGCTGCTACTCTGGCGCTGTCACCCGAACCCCACGCGCTCCTGCAGCAGCGCGCTGTTCAAGGAAGGAAAAAACAACTACAAAAATATGAATGGTCCTTCCACAAAGGGTTGACGTTTCCCTTGGCTAATGGCCCATCCCATGGTTTGGGTTGAGCCAAATCCCAAATTCTAAGAAAATCTCTGGCATCCCCCTTCTGTTAGAAGGGAAACTGCCAACATGTCTCACCCATAATCGTCTGAATCTAAGGAGAGATGTTCAAATGTATGATGGGAGGCAGAGAGCCAAGCCCCACTGATC
This sequence comes from Nesoenas mayeri, assembly GCF_963082525.1. Lineage (NCBI taxonomy): Eukaryota > Metazoa > Chordata > Aves > Columbiformes > Columbidae > Nesoenas > Nesoenas mayeri. The sequence continues at coordinate 7,424,687 of NC_137571.1, forward strand.
CTCACTGCAAACCCTGCACTGAAGAGCCCTCGTCCCGTCCCATGTGAAGAGCTCAGCCCGGGTTGTTCCCCGGTGCTCCTCATTTTGGGCTCTGAATTCCTGTTGCTCTCCTGTTACCATCTCTGGTTAAGCAGGGCTTAAGCAGTCGTCCCATCGCGGCGCTGACGGGAGCTGGAGGTCCTGGCTGGGCTGGACGCCCCGTCGTGCCGGGAGCCGCACACACGCAGAGCCAAGGCCTGGCCCAAAATAAGCCTGCAGTAAAAATAGACCAGACAGATGGAGGCGCAGATTTACGGGAAGCGCACAGCAGGTCGGAAGCAGAGCTGAAATGCGAGCACGGGCAAGTGGCAGGTCCGAGATCCTCAGTTAATGCTTTTGCTTTGGCACTAAAGCACAAACCATACACTTCAAATTGCTCGAGCCCAGATGCTCTGACCACCCTGAATTCAGAGCCCAGGAAGCCGCAAAGCCTGGTTCGGAGTGGCTCGTACAGCGCCACAGTGGCTGGCACCAGCGGCAGCCCCAGAACTGCTTCTCCCGAGACCCAGAGCTCATTGGTGTCCCCAGTTTTCAGGCTCCCATGACAATTTTCTCTGGAGCCGGGTGTGCTCGCCAGCCCCACGGCCTCCCCCGGGCTCTCGCTCGTCACACTGAGCTTTGCCCAAACCATCGTTTAGAAATCAAGATATGTTGCCATTACATCATTAGTTGTAATAGCAGATAGTATCACTGATAGACATCATTAATTATTAGATCACCAATCATGCAAAGTATGCTTTGTGTTCATTACTACAGTGTTATGTTTGTGTTAGCATCATACTTATAAATAGTATTAATAGTAATTGCATCAGTAATAACCCCACAGTTGTGAAATGTTTATCCAGCATCCATCTGCTCGGAGATCCGCTGCACAGATAACGCGGCACCATCTGGCGTCACGGGTGCGTTTGGCTCGTGCTCCCCAGAGCGGCGGGTCGGGCCGCGTCGCCGTCCGGCGGCCCCCGCTGGTTCTGGTCACCCCCGAACTGCGGCCGCTCCCGCAGACCGCGGTGGGAACCGCGGGCAGAAGCACCGGTGGCTAAAGCAGGAGGTTTGTTACCACGGCCTGTGAAAGGGCATGTGGAGAAGAATCTGCACAATGACGGTGAAATGAGGAGACACCTTTGCTGAGGACAGCAAAGAGAGGTGGGGGTGCCCGTCCTGAGAAGAGAAGCTCCGGGGAGACTTTATTGCAGCCTTTCAGTCTTAAAAGGGGTGATAAGAGAGATGGGGACGGGCTTTTGAGGGAGATTCGGGCTGGAGGTGAGGAAGGAATTGTGGTCCCTGGGCGGGGGGAGCCTGGCCCGCCCGCTGCACAGCCGTCTGTGCACCAGCAGCTGCGGGGCTTTGCCCGCGGGGAAATCTGGAGCAGAACAGTTCCCTTCCAACACAGCCCGGTGCTTCAGGGAAACAGCAGGAACGAGCACCAGAAACCTGGTACTTACAAACCTCACGTGAGTTCCTTTATACCCCCTTTGGGGCTGGGGTGTTTTCACAAGTTTTTGGGGCTTCCACAAGAATTTCTGTTCAAAGTTAAAAAAGACCCTTTCTTTTCATATTAGAAATGACATTGGAAGGAAAAGGGTTCACTCCAAGACAAATATCATTTAAATATTCCCATCAAACACGGAAAAAGATCCAGGCAACCTGATATTTTTCTCGATAGAAAAGAGCGGTTTTGCCCACATCTGTTTCCAGTGGGGATATCCGATGCAAGCGCCTCGTTCTCTGCGCGTTCCTGAGCGCAGCGTGCTCAGGGGAGCAGCAGGACGCGGCCCGTCCCGCTCCCCACACTCACAAAGGTTCTCCAGATAAAATCAGGTGAAATAATGACACGTAAAGACAGGAAAAAGTTTCAAATAAACTCTCCTTTTTTTCGCTCCTCCCAGTTCAAGCTCTTCAAAGTTTCTCCTCGCATCGAGTTGAGTCATTAGTCCTCAGATAAGTGATGCTTGAGCCTTTGATTAAAATTACTGGGGAGCGTCTCTGCGTGATTAAAGAGAGATAACATAATAAAAGGAAGAGGACTTTACACCATTATTATGTCAAATAAGTGCAATTCCCAACCTGAGAGCTGCATCAACTTGTCTAATGTAATAAATGCTTCCCCTGTTGGAAATGTGTCAAATTAGTCTTCAAGATGTCAGCCTTGGCTTTCAGAGGCCTGGGAGCTCTGCGGGCGCTCCGGCTGCAAGCCAGACCTGAGCAGAGCGGGAAGGTGGTGCTGCCCCGTGGGAGGGGGCAGACAGACGGGCAGATGCCTGGGGACAGAAGGAATCATAGAATGGTTTGGGTTGGGACCCTCCCAGCCCCCCAGTGCCCCCCCTGCCATGACAGGGACATCTTCCCCAGCTCAGGGTGCTCAGAGCCCCGTCCAGCCTGGCCTGGGGTGTCTCAGGGATGGTTCATCCACCAGCTCTCTCTTGGTCACACAGCAGGGGACTCTCCTTTGTCTAGTGAAAAAGCATCATTTCCAGTCTTACCCAAAACAGAATCCAAAACAAGAGTCCAAAGGAATGTCTACCCAAGAATTCATTCCAGGAGAACTACAGAGCTGGCTCCTTGACGTGGACAAGGCAGGAGGCTGCTCTGCTTCTGAAGGAAGGACCATTCGCTCCTCCCCCGTGCATTGTGTGGGGCTGCATCCTCCAATTCAAGCAGCGAAGACACTTTACTGCTGGTGGCTTGTAAAAGCGCAGACAGATAGCTCACAGAAGCACCCTATTTGTGGCTTAAAATATACTAGTTTATCATGCAAATGATATGTCAACAGAATAGCTGTACTTGGCAATACTTCCCGGAGTAAATTAAGCAGTTAAACATACTGTATGTAATATTAAGGAGGTTATGTGTTACATACAATAAGGAGAAGAAGCCGAGTTGTCAGGAAGCCAGGTTTCCTCAGAAATCAGAAATTCGACTCGAAGGGACCAAGGTGCTGCATCTGCGCACCCATTGCCATGCAGCAGGATGGGGTTGGGCACCGTGGGGTTGTGGTTCTGCCAAGACACGTTGCGGTGCCCTTTGGGGTGTCCCGGTGCATGTGTTGCGCAAACACGTGCTGATCGAAGAGTGTTACTACACAAAGGAGGCAGGAAGACCTGGGGGCCCTATGGGAAGTAGACCTGGGGCCCCAATGGCAGGTAGACCTGGCGGCCCCTCTGGGAGGTAGACCTGGGGCCCCTCTAGGAGGTAGACCTGGGGGCCCCTCTGGGAGGTAGACCTGGGGCCCCTCTGGGAGGTAGACCTGGGGGCCCTATGGGAGGTAGACCTGGGGGCCCCTATGGGAGGTAGACCTGGGGCCCCTCTGGGAGGTAGACCTGGGGCCCCTCTGGGAGGTAGACCTGGGCGCCCTACAGGAGGTAGACCTGGGGGCCCTATGGGAGGTAGACCTGGGGCCCCTCTGGGAGGTAGACCTGGGGACCCTACAGGAGGTAGACCTGGGCGCCCTACAGGAGGTAGACCTGGGGGCCCTATGGGAGGTAGACCTGGAAGCCCTATATGAGCATCAGGATTAGGCCTAGATTAGGGTTAGGTTGAGGTTTAGGGTTATGGTTAAACTTAAGTTTGGGTTAGGGTCAGGGTTTATGGTCAGGGTCAGGGTTTGGTTAGGGTTAGGGTTAGGGTTAGGGTTAGGATTACAGATAGGGTTAGGATTACAGTTGGTTTAGCCTTAGACTTAGCGTGAGGGTTAGGCTTAGGTTACGGCTATGGTGAGGTTTAGGCTTATGGTTAAACATATGTTAGGGTTATGGTCAGCGTTAGGGTCAGGGTCAGGGTCGGGGTCAGGGTCAGGGTTAGGGGTAGGGTTCCGGTTAGGGTTAGGGTAAGGGTTAGAGTGAGGCTTAGGAGTAGGCTTAGGGGTAGGATTCGGGTTGTTTTAGGGTTAGACTTAGCATTAGGATTAGGCCTAGGTTAGGTTTAGGTTGAGGTTTAGGGTTATGGTTAAACTTAAGTTTGGGTTAGGGTCAGGGTTATGGTAAGGGTCAGGGTTTGGTTAGGGTTAGGGTTAGGGTTAGGATTACAGATAGGGTTAGGATTACAGTTGGTTTAGCCTTAGACTTAGCGTTAGGGTTAGGCTTAGGATACGGCTGTGGTGAGGTTTAGGCTTATGGTTAAACATATGTTAGGGTTATGGTCAGCGTTATTGTCAGGGTCAGGGTCAGGTTAGGGTTAGGGTTCGGGTTAGGGTTAGGTTTAGGGTTAGAGTGAGGCTTAGGGGTAGGCTTAGGGGTAGGATTCGGGTTGTTTTAGGGTTTTGCTTAGGTTTAGGATTAGGCCTAGGTTAGGGTTAGGTTGAGGTTTTAGAATTTAATAATAAGAATAAGTAGGAGGGTAATAGCTGGACCTCCCCCAGGCTGATGCATTCGAAGAGCACAAAGGATCATCACAACCACGGGTCTGACTCCCTGAGTGACACCAGCTACAAACATTCATCCATGAGGCTCCTTTGTAGGTCCCAATGGTAGCTCTTGGAGGTCCAGCCCTCGCACAGCTCCCCTGGCTGCCCACAAACCTCAGTAGGTGCTGGGGGCCGGGAGGGAAGGATGCGGGTCCAGCCGTGCTCGGCTTTCCTGCCCGCGCTGACCCCGCAGCTGCCTCCCGAGAGGATTCCTGTTTCCATGCTGCTAATTTTAGGTCTCTGCTTTCCAACACCCACAGACTTGGAGACATAGCCCGCTGCCTCGCAGCAGCTTAAATGCTTTCTAATGGCCTCGACCCAGAGATTTACACTGAGCCAACTCGCTTTGAAACCCATCCATAAAAACGCCTTCTGCAAACAGATTTGTTTCATTATCGTTGGGCCTGGAAAGTGCCTGAAGTAACAAACAACTTCAAACTTCTTCAAATTTATTGTGGCACAAGGTTTGCACTTCATTTAAATCTTGGGTACCTGGGTGCACGTCTGATGGGGGGACAGGCAGCGGGGGGATAGAGAGCCCTGGTGCAATGTATCCATGATTATGGTGCAATAAATATTGGATGGAGGATCTATGATAACATCTATTACGGCTTTATGAAATATTGATGGGGTCTGAATACATATTGCCTCCTGAACAGCTCGTTCCGGAGATGTTTAATGAAAGACATCTGTCGTTTTATCCTTGAATCTACATGCAGGCGAAGTACAGTCTCCATCCTTGCTGTAATCTCAGTAAGGGCTTCCAGAGCTATTAGAAGGGGCATTAAATGCTCAGGCTCACCGATCCCGAGGAGCAAGGGGAGCGAGACACGGGCTGTTTTATATATGGAGTCTTTCATTTTGGAAATGAATTAACTTTGTGCTCCTCCGAAATCAATCCCCGCACAGACAACTGGCTTTAACGGGACCAATAAAAGACTGTGCAGGTTGCCGCGGCAGAACGGTGGGACAGAATGGGGACTCCGGGAAAATCAGCTCATCCCTGGCACTTTTAGCCCTGATCGTGCACTTCTCGCTGTTTATCCCCGTGTGCAGCTCTGGGGCACAAAACTCCTCCCCTGCCTCATCCAAACACGAGCGCTGATCGCAGCGGGGCTGGCGCTGCCCCTTCCCCTTCCAAGACTGGTCAGACTGGTCCTTCGGCTCGACCCGTCTCTGCCTGGTCTCAGATGAAGGTTTTCTGTCTGAGCATGCACACCATAGAGACAGCACCCAAAACCCAGCCCTTCGTCCTTTCCCATCCCACCCTCCTTCACCTTCCATCTCCCGCAACAGCGTATTTCTTCTACCTCCCCCCGTCAACCCTTTTTCAATGGCATTTCCCTTCCTGCTGCCAAATGGACGCTTAGGAGCACGGAGACAGTAAAACATTGCTCTAATGTCCCTTGCTGATGCAGTCTCCTCCCGCTATTGGTCTAACACCATCAGGTTATGCGCTGTTAATAGCCTTTCCACTTGTTTATGGCTTCTCTGGCAGGGTTCCTGGGTCTAGAGCCGCTGTTTTACTTCCCCTCGCTGCTTCGGGGCGACCTCCCCTCGAGCAGCGGGACGCGCGTCAGTGTGCGGTGGTGATTCGGTACACGGGGCTGGGGGCACCGCCAGCAACCGGACATCACACACACGTCAGCACAGAGCCAGGGACCCCCAGAGCCAGTGACCCCCAGAGCCAGGGACCCCCAGAGCCAGGGACCCCCAGAGCCAGGGACCCTTGTCTCAGGTGGGTGGGGGGAAAGGGGTTTTTACTTTTTTCTGTGAAGTGAGTGAATAATTTGCAGGCAAACCATTGACATGATAAATTCCTCCCTTTCTCCTCTTTTGTGAATTGACAACAAACAACTTTCCAATTCCTCCCCTCTGCATTTTCATTTTCCAGAATTATTCACTAAACAATGGCTTGGAATAGTTCTGGGAACGAATTCCCCGCTGGGGACGCCGGCGCTGACGTCAGTGGGATCAGCGCCAGCGGGAGCTCCGGTTCGGAGGCGCCGGGCCGCCCGCGAGCCGCGGGGTCGGGGTCCGCACTTCGAGCCGTGCTGATCCGCCGCGGCGGAGCAGAGGGGCTGGACCGGCCCGTTTGCTCTCCCGTGAGATGAGCCGAGCTCCGCAGATCGGGTTTTCCACCCTCAACACTCATGTTTACAAATGAACGGGGGTTGAAATTGCTGGGATGCGATGACAGGTCGCCCCGGCGCCTCCGGCAGACACCGTGCCCGCAGGTTTATTGCAGCCCCGCAGGACGAACTGAGCGCGAGCAGAGTGGGATTTCTGCACTTCATTTCGGCTGCCGCGATGAGCCCGGCCCTTTGCGGAGAGCTCTGGGCACACCGGCAGCTCCTGCCGTCGACATCCACGGCGAGCGAAAGAAAACAACGCACCGTTTGCGTTTTAATTCCATGGGAAATTTTGCAAGTGGCTTCTGCTTGGCTCTGCGCTTCATTTATTCCTTTACAGACTGACCCAAGCCCCGTGCGAACAGCTGAATATCCTCAGCGTACCTCAGCTCTGACTCAGAAAGTCCTTGATGTGTGTCTGCCTGCAGTTTCCAATAACTTAAAGCTGGCTGACCTAAAATACCAAATTCCAAGGGAGCTCTCTGGCTGATGACTCCCGATACCTGACGGCAATTGTCTGGGGTGTATTCTCTGTATTTATTTATTGTAAATGAGACACCTGACACCATGAGATCATAAGCAATTTCCAGCTCTCTCCAAATCACCGGTAGGGTTCCAGTTTTGAGCCTCAAAACATCATCAATCTGCTGCAAAACTTTCAGTGCTGATTGCCGGTAATTTGCAGCACATCACTTGGAGGGACAGAATTGCCCGCAGAGCCCGTTCATGTCCCGGTGAGATCAGCCCGTGCCGGGCAGGCCGGCCCGCTGTCCCGGCCACAAACACGGCACCACCGGGAACCTGGCGCTCTGTTCTTCAGAATGCCTTAGGCCAGTGGCAAAACACAAGTGTCATATCCCTATTGCCGGTTTTACCTTGGGAAGGGTATTAACCTCTTCCGTCATTTCTCTGATTCAGTGTCTGCTTTTCCTGCGTCATGTCCCTGCGTTTGGATTTAATTCCTTCACCATCGCAGACCTATCTGTCTGCAGAGCTGACAAAACCATCTCCCAACAGGTGACAATGTTTCATAAATGCAAATCTGCTTTCTGCAAAAAGAGACCCTCGAGTTCACCGAGTCCACCCATAACCCACCCCTGTCCCTGCCCCAGGTCCTGAGAACCTCACGTCTCTGTCCAGCCCTCCAGGGCTGGTGACTCCAGCACTGCCCTGGGCAGCCTGTTCAATGCCCCACAGCCCTTTGGGGAAGGAATTCTCCCAAATTTCCAACCTAAATCCCTTTTTCCAGCCCCTCACTTCTCTGAACTCGCTCCAGCACCTCAAGGGCTCTTGGCGTGAGGGGCCCAAAAGGAACCGCAGCGCCGCGGTGAGAACAGGGGAGCAAGGCCTGCGGGCGCCGCGCTGCTCCCCCAGCAGCCGTTCCGCGCTTTGGAGCAACAAATCCCTGCACAGCTGGAGAGAACAAAATTCATTACAAAGATCAAGGGAAATGAGGAGCGTTTTTCTCTCTCTTACGAAGGTCACTAAAAAGAGGAGCATCACATGGGGTCTCTGGGAGGCCAGTAATGCACACAGTCAGCGGACAGAGGGCATCTTCTATTAATGAAGGTGTCTTGCCAAAATACACAGGCATCATATAAATTATTAGATAATGAAATTCCAGTTAATTTGCTGCCTGGTCAGCCACAGCCCTCCCGCCATGCTCCTGAGCCCAGCCAATAACGTTAGGAAAGAACTACATTGGTGTTACGGCAGCTGGTCGACTTGGTTCAGAAAACGGCACCTTCTCCAGATGTGGGGGCGACTGCTGCTGCCCCACGGTGCCTCCACCGCATCTGCACCAGTGCTGTCCCGCGGCACAATGCGCGCCCACGGCTGCAGTGCAAGGCCAGGAGCCAGGATGCACTGCCGTGTTTCAGAGCTTAGCTTGGAGGGTCTCGCTTGCCCAGGGCCCCGAGGGAGCTGCTGGTGTGCAAAGTCTGCAGCTGCTGGAAGCGGGTGCCCTCAGATGGATTTAGAGCTGCAAGGAGAACAAAGGCCAGAAAAATCCAAGGCAATCCAATTACCGGCACCTGGAGGGGACCCCAGGGGACAGGGAGGTGACAACCACCCCCTTTGCTCTAGTGACGCCTCGATCCCATGTGCAGAGAGACCCAAGTGGGGGAAGGCTGGGGCATCTTTCCCTTCAAAACAAGACTGCAGTGACTGCAAGTAAATACAAGGTGCAGGACCAGGTGCAGCACCTACAACCAGGAGTGGGTTTCAAGTACAAACCCCATAATAGCTCCTTCCCATTACCCTTCAGCCTCTGCCGCTCTGAACTATTGGCACTTCATAGCACCAAATATTCAGCATGCTCTGTGTAATTTTAAAACCATTATGTAAGCTGCTCTCCCCTCATCTCTCAGTGTCTCCAATTGGTGTGTCAGAATGTAATTAGCTTTTGATGGGATGTTAAGATTTCTTGAGCTCCTGTGGAGAGGCAGCATGGGGAGAGGCAAGGCAGCGGATTGTGATTGTCACTCCCCATGGTAAGTGCTCGAAGACCCTGGAAGACTCATTTACAAAAATATAAAATAAAATAAATAAAAAATCCCAAAGCAACAGCCCCAGTAGGCTCCAGCTTAATTGACTGAAATCACTGGGATATTTTTTTTTACCTCTGTGCTTTCTCCTGCTTGGAGGAAAATGAAGATTAACTGTGTCGTGACCAAGAGAAGAGTGCAGTGGTCAGGGCTCCATTGCAAACCAGCTCCTCGAGAGGCTGGGAAAACCCCGTCGGAGCCGTTCCCTCGCGTGGTTCTGCCCGAGGTCACGCTGCAGGCTTCTGGTGAGATCAGGAGGTTCTGCTCCCCAGCTGAGCCCCCGGCTCCCTCAGCCGCCCCATCACACCTGTGCTCCGTGCGCCGAGAATGGGGTCATCCCCAGGGAGCAGCCCCCCCAGCACGGCCGGACGCCTCAGCACCCCTCTGCCACCCCGCAGTCCTCCTGCAGCCCTGGCTGCGGGACCCCGCGGGTGAGAGAGCACCCGGGGTCCTGCAAGAGGATGCCAGTCCCTTTCCAGGTAAACCGTGTGGGAGGTGGGTGTTTCAGGGGTTATGCCCCCCAGACTTAGATTCTGCAATGTAGAAAACTATCGTGAAGCTTTTACAAGAACAAATGCAAGTTGGTGTCACTTTTCCAGCCTCACAGAGATGCTGGAGAGCTGCGGGACCTGCGCCCTAATGATCCATGTAGGCAATACCACATTTCTAGAGCCTTCTCTGCCCCGCTAACTGAGCCCCGGGTGGTGTAAAACATGCTGGCAGTTCCCCCAGAGCAAGTTTTCTGCCGTCTGGCCAGGTCTGAAGTGCCGCAAGAACCTCTGCCCGGCACACACACCGCACCCGGCGCCTGCATCGCTGCGGTTGGCGCTCTCGTCACAGAGCAGCCCTGGCCCAAAGCCACATGGGGGGTTCCCATCAGCTCCCCGGGCTCTGGATGGGGTCGCTGTGGTCGGAGCCTCCACAGCGCAGGGACGCGCAGCGACTCCTCCAGGATGCTCGAGCTCTCGTGCCTTCAGATCAGCACATAAACACTTTGCTAAACTGCCACAAACTCCCTGCAAACGCACATGGCCTGATATTAATGCACCTCTGGCTCTGAATTAGTTGATTATGTGAAACACAGACACATCCAATACAATAACGAGCCATTCCCATCAAATGCCAATTCAACTGGATAATGGGCCATATTGATTGCTTTGAGGGCCAGACCAATTTCACTTGTCCTTTTAATGATTATTATATTATCTATATTATTTCTGCTCAGCAAAATTAATTCCTCTCCCCCCATCCCTGTCCTGCTGGATGCGATTCCATTCAAATCTCCATTACTGCTCAGACAGAAGCTAAGGAGGCTTCTGCAAGGACTGGGCTTAATTCACTTCTAAAGTGTTGTCAGGCAATTTGAGGTTTTTTTCCTCTAATACTGCCACTGGCATTAACAGAAAGAAAACAATAAATGTATCTGGTCACATAAGTAGTCAGCTTCCCATTTCATAGCTCTGCTGACATTTCTGTCTCCAGCCTGGACAGTAATGCATTCCATTTTAATTTTAGCAAATGCTTGCTTTATTATCAGAGACATTTTTCATTTGTACTTGTTTGCATCTCCCTTAAAATTCAATATTTCATTTGGGGATGCAGGGTTATTGCCTGCTCCTCAAAATAAAGCGTATGTGGCACAAGGATATTTCACATTATCTTCTGCAGTTTCCCCCGCTCAGGAGCAGCAATCGCATTTCCAGCTGGAGTCAGCTCCTGTCTGTGTGTCCTGAGGGGACTCAGTCAGCTCCTGTCTGTGCGTCCTGAGGGGACTCAGTCAGCTCCTGTCTGTGCGTCCTGAGGGGACTCAGCTCCAGTCTGTGTGTCCTGAGGGGACTCAGTCGGCTCCAGTCTGTGTGTCCTGAGGGGACTCAGTCGGCTCCTGTCTGTGTGTCCTGAGGGGACTCAGCTCCAGTCTGTGCGTCCTGAGGGGACTCAGCTCCAGTCTGTGCGTCCTGAGGGGACTCAGTCAGCTCCTGTCTGTGCATCCTGAGGGCACTCAGTCAGCTCCAGTCTGTGCGTCCTGAGGGGACTCAGTCAACTCCAGTCTGTGCGCCCCGAGGGGACTCGGCTCCGGTCTGTGCGCCCCGAGGGGACTCGGCTGCGGTCTGTGCGCCCTGCGCGGTGCGTCTGGCCGGATCACTGTGGGGAGAACACGGACTTCTCGGGGCTGCCCTGCGCAAGGTTGCCTGCAGAAAGGCCGGAAAACCCAAAAATCTGGCCAGGTTTTAGTTACCTTGGGCCAGACACAGCAGCGGCTGCACCTGTTGTGTGAGCAGCAGCCGTGCGTCCCTGCGGTGCCACAGACGTGGTGCCAGTCAGAGTCAGCAGCCACCGGCGGGCAGACCCACGGTGTCCCGCACCCGCGCTGTGGTGCTGGGGCTCTGCTGGGCGCCGCGCCGGCCGAGGGCAGCCTGGCCCAGCTCTCTCAGGCCGTATCTTCTGCGCTGTTCTTTTCCTTAACTCACGTCTGGCAGCTCTCCAGGACGCATTATCCTCTTACTCATGGGTTTAGGGTTTATCTAATGCGCTAGGACGCTGCCTCCTCTCTTCTGCTGTCTTGCTTTCTCCCAAGCCTGCTTCTCACACCCACAAATATCTGTTTTGGTTTCCAGCAGCAGGAATTTCATTTTAGTCATTCACCGTCTTCAGACACAACAGGAGCTGTAACGCTGAGCATCCATAGACCCTCGGCCTCTGCTCCTCGTGTATCGCTATGCGGTTCAGGCGGGGCCAGAGGCACCACCGGCCGCGGTGCCCGGCGTGCCCGTCCCTCTGCGCGCACGTTGAAGGACATCTCTTCTGATCAACGAGGAGAACCCGGCAATAACAATCCATAAAACTAAACTGCATTAAGGAACCCTCTCGACTCATCTTCCCATATCTAATTAATTTAATGTTACTAACTAGCCCTGTCATCCATTCTTTTCAGGTTTTATTACAAGCTTTTTTTAATGGAGTTGGAAGGAAAATTGACTCTCCCTTGGTGGGGCTGACGTGTTAACTATCAGTCCCAAGAAAAGTTATATACTCAGTACAAAGGAAAATAAATTGGGAAAAGAGGAGGAAAAGCAGAAAGACCAGATGAAGTCTCATATTGGAGAACAATTTCCGTGCCCGCACTGCCAGATAAACCCGATTTGAGCGTCTGATTTGCTCAAAGCCCGCCAGGAGCAGGCCAAGAGGTGAGCTGCCTCCTCATCACATCAGCCCCGTCTCTCCTACAGGCCTGATGACACCAGCGCCTGAAAACCACAGAAATAACGGAGGGTTCCCAAGGGCACGGAGCTGACAGCAGAACTTCCTCGCTGACTTGAACTGCACCAATCAACAACTATTTCTTCAGAGAGGTTTGTGCCTCCTGGCTTTTGTCTCCATGTTCTGCTCTCATCTACATCATCTCCTGCACGCTGAGGTCCTGCACTCCAAGAAACATGAGTCTGGTTGCAATAATGTGGCTCCAGAACTCCCAGAAATCCCAGGACAAGGCTGCCTGCCTGGGGACACCAGCAGATACCAGACCGGAGAGGTTCCTGCTGGCAGAGACCCCAGCGCCCCACGCTCCTGCCTCGCTCAAGCTGGACAAAGCCTCATCGCTCTCCCAGTTCCATCACCTCTGAATTGCTCCGGCGTTTAGCCGTTCCTCAGAGCTCTCAAGGGCTCACACACTTTTGCCTAAGAATATTGATGGGGCTGTTCCACTCCCAGGCCGAAGTACCTCTGGAAAGTTTGCTGACCTCTGCTTCACCAGCTTTCTTCAGCTGGAAAGCTCTCTCCAGTGCCCAAATTTGCCTCGTACCGGCTCTTTTGTTAATGCAGCTTCCCCTGTCACCTCTCTGAAGAGCACACTTACCTGCTCTATTAATCTCTGCAAGTTGCATTCACCTTCTGTGTGCAGCTTGTTAAAAATGGATCCGTTGGTGCTTTTATTGATTTCAGGCGCTATTACCACTAATCGCCATCCCTGGAAATGGATTTCACGCTGGTTGTGCTGAACCGTTCCCCTCCCCACACGCCCGGGGCGGATGGCAGGGGGGCTCTCCCCCGGCGCCTGCACATCTGCACATTGAAGCAGTTTCTTGTTGAGGATCCGTGCTGGGGGTGCAGCCTGAGCACCAGCTTGGCCCTGGTGTGAACTGGGAGCAGCACTACGCAGGAGGGGATGTGGCTGCTGGCCCCGCGGGGAGCAGGGGCTGTTTGGACGAGCCCGTCTCCAAATCCCACCTGCTGCCATGAGCCGAGCGCTCTGCGCGCGCTGGCGCTTCCCGCGCTGCTGGAGCCTGAGCTTCTCAATGGGGTGCGATCCAAATTCAGGAACCTACACAATTTCCGAGCTTTGGACGAGCTGGTTGTCATCTTAAACGGCAACATGTTCACCTGCAGATCCCGAAGCATCTTGTAAAGCACCCCCTGCTCCACGCAGCAGCAGCAGCACCCCTTGCAGTCACAGAGGCGTCGGAGGACCTACCCAGCAGCCACTTTTGGGCTGTTCTTACCAGTTTTCTGATTCAGGCCCATCTCTGTATCTGCTCCCACTTTTGTGGACACAAATCTGTGCACGTTAGCATCAAGAAAAGGTTAAATTCCTAAGTGAGCTGGTAATTACATTTTTACTGTGGTTTAAAAAGGCCATTTGAGGCCCTACAGAGCAAACATTTTCCCTTTTAATGACACCGTAATAGATTAAGAGGGACCTGTCTCCCAGCAAACATTAAACAAAGGAGACTGATTACCCTGGTGACCGGAGCAGTTGATCCCCTGTGCACAGCTGTTCACGGAGGCGCCGGCACAGCCGGCTGCGGGAGCTGGGGCACAGATGCGGCACAGGCAGGTCAGCACAAGTTCTCCAAACAGCCACCTCGGAAAGTGCAGCTGTGCCAGGAAAAGGGAAAACAGAAGGTGCTTTTGGGGTGGGCGGAGGTGCTGCTGCAGATGTTTCGGTTGTTGCAGGATTTTGTCAGGGAGGGGGAGCACAAGGGAGAGACAGCGGGGGAAAGGAAATTTTTATCAAGCTTCAAAAGAAGCAGATGGCTGCAATGGCAGGGAAAGCGCACCCGGGACAGCTCTGGTGGGAGCAGGATTAGCCCTGATCTTGTAAAGGTTTTACACCACGTTGCTGCCAAATCCGCAGGGCGCGCGGTACGGGTGCGGGTGCTCTGCGCGCGGCGGGTGCTGGCGGGTGTCCGCCAGGCATGGGCACCCGGCCGGGATGGTCCCTGCGCTGTCACCGTCCCAGGAGGCTCAGCGGGTACCTGGGCTGTCCCAGGACATGCGCCACCTCCAGCCGGGACCGGGGGAGGACGCAGCGCAGGGGACGCCAGCCCGGCTGGGGCTCATCGGCGGAGCCGCCTCCAGGACAAGCTCCTGCGGCTGGCAGGGCGGAAATCTGCCTGATGAGCTGCAGTGAAAGCAGCAGCAGGGGCCCGGCCAGCCCCTGCCAAGCAAACATGTTCCAATAAACTGCAGCTTCTCTGCTCCAAAGTTTACAAGATGTTTCTTTCAAACCTTCATTAAGCCCTTCTGTTGCCCCCCCACGTTGAGGCTCAGATGCCATCGCATGCAGCCATTGCTCCAGCCCCATTCCTGCTGCCCATGGGGATGCAGATGTTGGCACATCTGGCACGGGTGGCACAGAAGAGCCCAGAAAACCTGCGGGTAACACACAGCGGGTCACACAGACACCAGCCCCGCGGGAATCAGGCCTTGCAGCTCCTCTGGAAACGCACGCCAAGCTTTGCAAAAGCGGTTTGGGTTTGTGGGGAGGGGGAAGGCCAGGGAAAAAGAACTCGAAAACGTCTGGTTTCGACACCGCGCAGTGTTGTGTTAGTTCCCTTTTGATGGTAGTTTCTGTTTTGCTTGAGAAATATTCTGTGGTCTGACGCAAACCCCACTCTGCCCGAAGCGCCAATGTCAACACGAAGCTCTGTGAGCTCCTCAACGGGAAGGTTTAGAATTACAGAACGGAAAAAAAAGCAGCAGCATTTCCTGGCCTCACCTCTTCCTTCCCAGGGACTTACAACGTTTTCGCTCTCCTTTCCCTATGGAACAAGTCACATTTGGGGTCTCAGGTGCCCCAGCTCCCAGGCTCACAGCAGAGCCAGGGCCGCTCTGCTCCCGCTCGGGATCTCGTCCCGGGACAAGACCCTGGCAGGCTTTCCTCCCGTTGCCCGAGCAGACGCCTTCCCCGGCGCGGCGGCTGCGGGCTGCCCGGAGGTACCCAGTTAGTGCTGGAAAAACCGCGGGTCGAGAGAAGAACAGCATTTTGAGCACAGAAAAATGCAGCCCTCAACCGCTTCCTCTGGTCAGTTAATGCAGCGCTGCTAATTAAGCTTCCATCCACCCGTCTCACACCGTCCCCGTGGCCAGCGGCTTGCCGCCGCCCGCAGTCCTTAGCCAGCCCTTCCCTGCGCGGAGGCGCCTCTGGGAGCCGCGAGGCCGGGCAAGGACGGGCTCCCCAACAGCTTCAGCTTCTGCATCTCAGCAATATGTTCCATTTCAGCCAGAGAAACAAGGGAGGGCTTTGCCAAATTGTCTGTCTGGAGGGCAGCACATGTGTGGCTGTTTAATGCATTTATGCCCCACCTTCACATTTGCTCTTGCTATAGCTGCATGGAAGGGGAAAATCTATATGTTCACATGCATTTTTATGTATCTGAGTGCCTCCATGTAGGTTTGGTATTGCTTCTGCCTGCATGGATGTGTTTCAGGCTTACTGGAGGGAGTGAGGCTGTTTATTTGTGTCTGTTTGTGTATCTGCATTCTGGCTGTTTATTGCTATGGGCTGCATTCCCCTCCACATATGCCTCTGTGGCTACGTGCCTGATTGCGTAGGAGAGCTTCCCGTGGCTTTTTGGTGCCGTTCCCAGGCAGCTCCAACAGCAAAACACACAGTCTGCAGTGGGAAACCATTAGACAGCGAGGGAAAAGAGGGGAAGCGCTGAGAAATGGTGACTTTGCAGAGAAAACCGGGTTTCCTGGAAGGTCCCAGGGAGCAGGTGAGACGTTGGGGAGGGGATGCGAGGTTGCACAAGAGGCACCCGTGGCCAGGCAGGGTGAAAGGGAGGACCACAGGGATGCAAACGTGTTGCAGGTGTTCCTCTGGATGCCTTTCAACCTGCCACCGGGCAGTTCTGAACCCACCTTGGGGTGGAGGCTCCAGCTTCCACCAACCCAAAAGCTCCTTGTTTCCCAGGGGTCTGTATATGAACCTTCCCTGGCCCTGAGCTCTTCCCTCCCTCATTGCTGTGACCTGTGGAACACCTGGGGTGTGCCTGCCCTCGCTAACGAGGGTTAATTACTTAATTAACCTTCAGCCTCCTGCCAGGCTGGGCAGCTCCTCCCAGCTCTGATGAACTTACCAGAGGGTTTCTGGTTCCTTTGGGTCCCAAATGCCAGTCTCACATGGTCCCTCCGTGCTGTGTTCTGGGCTGGGGGCCTCTTTGCACACGAGTGTGCAAAACATGCCCACCCGCCTGCGCACCCGCCAAAGGCACCACCCGCGCCCCCCGCGTGGGCTCAGCCCCGTAGCAGAGAGGTTCCCCTTCCACGAAGGGCCTGGGCACCCGCCACCTCTCCGGGCAACCCGGGCCAGTGTTTCACACTCAGGTTCAAGCGCTCCTCACATCCCATGGGGTTTCTCTCCCACCCACAGCACAGAGCGACCCACGGGCCACCGCGCAGCAGCATCGCTTGGGTTATCTCCGTGACAAAGGTCTCCAGGGTCCCATCTGTGACACTCAGGACCCCTCTTTGCTTAATTCCTTTAACAAATCTTCCCTGTGCATCTTGGTGGAAAGAGCCCAGAGATAATAACAGCAGATATGTGTTGACCTGTGGGATTCCTGGAGTGATCAAACTGTCAGATAACAGAATAAATCTTTCTCGCGGGCTGGGGATTAAATCAGTGTGTTAGCTGCTGCGGCTTCTTATTTATTTCTGCTCTCTTAAATTGCATTTCCCTTCCCCCATGAAGCGCCCGCTGCCTGCAGCTGTAAATTACTGCAAACCCTTATGGTAACTTTAGGCACTGAGTCTCTTAACCTTGCAAAAACCTCTTGTTTCCCTTAGTGGTCTCCAAAAGCTCTCAGGAAAGAGAAACTAAAAGGGGAATATGATTTGATAGTAAGCGCGTACCTCGGCATTGCACAAGTGACCAGGTCTGAAAATCACCTAAAATGCTCCGTGTTTAAGTCCTGGCTGTTTCATTGACCGGCTTCGTGACCCTGGATGCAGCTCTCCATGCCTGCTGCACCCAGCCGTCCTGCGGCGCGGCCCTCGGGGCCGGGGCCGGGCGAGGGAGCTGAGGACGCGGCTCTCGGGTGAGCTCGATCCCTCTTCAAGCTGCGTTAAACGTGCCCCAGCGCGGGAGAGACGAGCCGCTCCATTCTCCCCCTTGTTTTTAAACGCCATCCATTTAAGGCTGGTGAGAGCCTGAGGTGCTCGCACGCCGTTTCTAGAGGACGCTTGTTCTGCCGCCGCCAGCCCACGCTGTGGGACCCGCGGCCAAGGTCAAAGCCGGCCCTGCAAACCCGCCGCTGTGGAGGGGCCAGGTCTGCGGAGTGAAGTTCATGGCCGGGAGGAGACGCTCACTCACAAAATAGCGCTGGCACCCGGCGGAGCCTCAGGAGCTTCCACACCAGCGGCAACGTGGCTGCTTTGGGGCTGGAAGTCCTCCCGTGGGCTTCTTCACCTCCGGGGACTGCACGGAAAAATGTCACTTGGCCATTGACCTTGAAGCACAGAGGATCCAGCACACGGAGAGGTGGGTCCCGCACGTGGACAGGTGGGTCCAGCACACGGAGAGGTGAGTCCAGCACATGGAGATGTGGGTCCAGCACACGGAGACGTGGTTCCAGCACTCAGAGATGCGACTCCAGCACCATTACGTTACCGTGGAAGGGCAGACTGAGCACCCGCCGTTGGCCATCGGAGGTTTCCCATTGGCTCAAAGGGTTTGGGGCTGCTCAGGGAGGGGATGATCAATTATCTGTTAATCTGCAGGGACATCCAAGACCACAGACAAATCACGGATAAAAGCTGTTCTGTCCCTTCCGGCGGGAACACCTTCCCTGTCCCCTAAACCTCAGAGACACAACACCCAGAGGAAAGTTAAATGATTAATTTGTATTTCAAAACATGCGTCCTGAGAAAAACATCGAATTTTCTAGAAAATTCTTCTGGCAGCCGAGGCCCCGGGAGCTCTTGGGGAGCGCGTGTGGGTTGACCGAATGTGCTTGAACATCTGCGTGCAGACACTTTGCAGATTTTTTTGTTAGCCTCCCTATTTGAAATTCTCTCCAAACTTCCTGAGCAGGATTTTCTTGTCCAACCGTTTGTATTTTATATCCGCGCTGAAATATCGCTTTATAAATAGCAAGAGCTTTATCTTGACTCTAACCAGCAACCTCAACTTAAAGCTAAATGCATAATTTACTGCAAATTAAACTTAATGGGACTGGAATAATTATGTTGACTTTTGGAAGTACTTAAGGATAAATACATGATTAGATATTTTGCACACCGTGAGGAAATATTTATTTCGAAATACAAATTCTTCTCATTGAGCCTTTGGATGGAACATTCAGAGGTGACACTACCAGCACGTAGATGACGGTCCCACGGAGGCTCCTTCCCGCGTGTGCCGCCCGGCGGGACCGGAGGGCCCGGCACAGAGACCCTCCCCGAGAGTGACAGCGTCCCCACCGCGCTCTCCAGGACAGCGCAGGGCGCCTGGGGACACCGAGGTCACGGCAGGGACCCCCTGCCGAGGGCTGACCCCCCCGATGCGCGCCCAGAGCCCTCCCGCAGTGCAGTTCCTGATTTTAATTTGCATTATCCCCCTTTTTATTATTTATTGGTAAAATGTAATTAACGCATCCTTCACGAACCTTAATTAAAGATGAGAAACAGTCCTGACAAGTCAATTAGATTTTTTTTTTTCCCTCCATTGGTCTCCATTAAATTAAGACTCAAGTGTTACTGGAAGTGTTTAATATCACAACACATTTAACTGAAGGCTGCTGTGTAATAAATAAATCACCGAAGACAATGCAGGAGCTTTCTTCTCCCAAAGGCTTTTCTTACCATATGATTTCACTTTCCAGCTGGGAAATGCACCGACAGCGTTGGTTTCTTCTTCCCCATAAGAGCTTTTCCAGCAGTGGAAAACTTCCACCAGAAGCACCGCGTGGACTCGTGGTGTCGGGTTGGTTGGCAGGTCTTGTCCAGCCCAAGGTCTCCCCATTAACCCACAGCAAAGCTCTGCGAGCACGGGCAGCCCCATCTGGGCGGCGCGATGGGCGAACGCGGCTCCTCTGTGCCGTGGAGGTTTTGGAATTCGGCCCTGCAAACGTACTTCTCAAAAACAGCCTTGAAAAGCAAGATACGGGTGATACAAAGGTCTGTTCTGCATCTTTTCTGCAGCT
Source organism: Nesoenas mayeri (assembly GCF_963082525.1). Taxonomy (NCBI): domain Eukaryota; kingdom Metazoa; phylum Chordata; class Aves; order Columbiformes; family Columbidae; genus Nesoenas; species Nesoenas mayeri. The sequence goes on from NC_137571.1 coordinate 7,444,230, forward strand.
GCCTGGTGGCCCCTCCATCGGGCTCCCCCAGGACAGCCCCCGGGCCACGGCCAGCGCAAGAAATCCAGAGCTCATCACAAATTTGGAACATTTATTTATGCAACTGATTTTTCTTCAAAGGAAAGGCAAAAATCATAATAATAAACCAGTTACCAACAGCCGGGCGTGCGTGGCACAGCCCACCGCAGCCGCGTCCCCCCGGGCAGCAGGGCACGGTGCTGCCGCCTCCCGGGGCCGCTTCTGCACGCAGACAAAACTGCTCCAATTTGGTGTTTTTTCTCAGGTTTTAATTCTTTTTTCCTTTTTTTTTTTTTTTTGTTGTGGTTTTGTTTTTATTAAAAAGAAAAAAAAAAGCACCACTCCAAGCTGTAATACCAATAAACATCATCCATCTTAAGAACAGTATTTATATTTTTATATATATATATTTCTATATATATATTTCTATGTACAGGATGTCCTTGCCTCATGTCGTATGAGCATCTCGGTAGGTGCTGGAGATCAGGTGGTTTTTATAGCACTTTGATTTCAAAGTCTGCCCTTCCAAACGATGCCCTAAAAACTCCGAGACACCCAGCAAGGAGATACATATATATAAAAAAAAATCTCACTTTTCAAACATATATACAGCTCCTCCAGTCTCTGTTGTCTCATTAGGACTAAATGGGGTTTCAGTTTTCCTCTTTTTACCTTTCTGGCAGCACCTTTCCTGCAATGCGCTGCGGGATGCGCTGGGGGATGCGCTGGGGGAGGATGCAGCTGGTCCAGGCTCCAGGGCTGGGATGAAGCCGCAGCATCACTGGAGCAACATCCCATCCCTGGGAATTGCAGCGGCTCAGCCCAGCTGTTTTCATACAAAACCAAAGGATTTCTGCACCCACCACGCAGCACCTTCCCTGCAGCGCCCTAGGACAGCATGGACACACATACAGACAGATGCGGATTGGGAGAATGGCACTAATTTATTGCGATGTGATGCGAGTACTGGTGCTACCAGGTACTGGTGTAACTGGACCATTTTGCAGGCTCTGGTGGGGTAAAAGGACTATTTAGTCACAAGAGAGCATGGGCACATGGCAGAGTGAGACTGGGGTGGGGAAAGGAAGGGGAATCATGTTGTATAGCCCTTAGACCACGGTATTGTCAGGCTGTGTGAATTATTTGGTGAGGACACAGAAAAGTCAAGTGTCTGGGCAAAACCCTACGGTGCTGCCGAAATCCCCCTCACCACGCCGGGTGTTTGCACAGCAGCGGGTGGAACATCCTCCGAGGTGGAGAAGGGGCAGAGATTGATCTTGTTTTGTCCTCCTGCCCTGGAAGGTGGATGGAAACAGCTCCTGGCTTTGCTCACCCGTTCCAGCTCTGCGGCCTTTGTGCTGCAGACCAGTCGAGCCAGGCGGCACCTTCCAGAGCCTGGAGCCGCGGTGCGGAGCCGAATTCACCGCCGGGGAAGCCGCCCCTGCCCCGGGGAGACGGGGCGGAAGGACCCACGTGGGGTGAGGATGGAAGAGGATGAGAGGTGGTGAGAAACGAAGGACAGGAGGGATGTGGGATGATGAGTGATGGGGTGACCAACATGCAGCCTCCGGAGTACAGAGGACAGTTTCTCATCTGTCCCGCTCCATCCTCCAAAAAATGACTGTGAAGCAAAACCGACAGAAGTAACATCCCTTCGGTTCCTTGAGTCTCGGGGGCAGAATGCAGATCTGCATCCCTCTTGTTGCACCTGCTTGAGACCATTTGCCGGAGAGAAAACCCTGACCACAGCTTGATTACAAAACAGCCTCTCCCTTGGAAGCAGAAAAACCTGTAATTATCACAATTTCAGATGGAAAAAGTGACATCTCACACCCACCTGCAGCAAGACGCAGCCAAAAAAGTATCAGGTATTAATCACTGGCCCCATGTGCTTGTCCTCGGGTGGCACCGGGGGCAGGGGGCAGCCCTGCGCCTGGCCCAGGTCACAGCCCAGCGCCAAACCCACCGCCCCGTGTCGCCAGCGCCAGCAGAACCGGAGCAGCAGCCGCCCGGGGCGGCACCCGGGGGGCGCACGGGACGGACCCGAGTGGTGAGATTGTGTTTCTGGGCACCGACGGTGTCTCGTGCAGGCTCACCAAGGCGTGGTTAAAACGGATCCGTGGGCCGGTGCCTTCGAACCAGCCCAGGAGGGACTAATTGCTACAGATGGAAGAGATGGCGCAGAGACGCAGGGGAACCGTCGCTTGAGAAGCTTTGCACGGGCGCCAGGAGCGCGCTGGGTCGGGCCCTGCAGAGGGACAGCGCAGCCTCCACGTCCCACGTCCCCGCTCTGTCATGGGCTGGATACACAGAGGGTCACAACTCGCGGAACGAAAGCAGCAAAGACCATGGTGCGAACGGGCAGAAACTCAAGAGCTCCTCTCCTGGCCTTCGCTCGGCTCGGAGCGCGTCCCCTCCGCGGGAACCCTCCCAGCAGCCCGCGGGGCTCCTTGAGAAAGCAGCATCAGCTCCACGCACAGCTGAAAACACAGCGTCTCTTCTCCAAATATCCACCCTTCCCTGCTGGGAAACGGCCCCGGCTCCTCTGCCCTCCTCCTCCTCCTCCTCCTCCTCCTCCCGGGCTGGTCTCCAGGTGCTCCAGGGGCGCGGGCAGCGCCGCATCCTGCGCACCCCGGCCCCGCGACCGCGACCCAGAGCGACGCGGGGACGGGACGAGTCGCAGCATCCGACCCGAAGATGCGCGCGGGGCGGGAAGGAAAGATGGAGAGCGGGGGATGACGATACTCCCCACATTCTTTTGTTTTTCTGGATCTGGCGGGTGTTCTCGTTGGGTCCTTTGCCGTTTCCACTGCTCACCTTCAGACAAGCGCGAGGTGCGAGCGCGGAACGCGCGGAGGGGCCGTCCCTGCGCCAGCCCTGGCCGGGTGCTATCTGCTCTCCAGGGACTCCAGATATTCCAGCGCTATGTCGTAGCAGAAGTGATACTGCTCCTGTTCGGAGAGAGAACAGAGTGTTATGATCCCGGGTAAATTACAGGAGCTGCCTGAAGTTTCCCTGGCTCCTGGTTTTAGAGCAAAGAGCAGTGAAATGGGGCTTGCAGAAGTTTCCTTGTCCATCCTTGTTCTGCTTCACGTGCCCTGTTCTCGTGCTCTCCTGTCCTCATGCAACTCACAGCACAGAAAGCTACAGGGGAGCTTGGACCTGGGCAGTGTCCACCCCGTGAGATCGTCCTCCTCCGAGCATCCAGCAAGTCAAACCAGCCGGACTGGGGAGAAAAGTCCCGAATAAACCAGGTTTCCGAAGCTGCTGCGAGTGCTGGGCCATCGTGGAGCGTCCCAGGTGTGACAGCGGGGGGAAGGGGCCAGCGCGGGGGCCCGGGCGAGAGCAGCAGCCGGGCTGCAGAGCCAGGAGCTGCCACGGCTCAGATTAACGGCATGGAATGCTTTCTGGATTAAGAAAAGGGATTGTTTCCATTTATCATCACAAAAATAAACCCCAAGGCAAACTGAGGGGGAAGGAGCACGGGCAGCAGGAAAAGGCGACGCGCCAGCTGCTCGCAGCTCTTCACACCGGCTGAGGATCCGGCCTCCCAGGGACTCCAGTAGATGGGATTCCCAGAATAGACGGTTCGGGTTCATTTGAGGATGGAGGACGCTTGTCCTGATGTGAAATCTTGCCTGTTTTTAATACCTTTGCAGTTCAGCTCAATGGGTCTGGTGGCTTCACGCTTGTCACATCATCTTCCCATTACCTCCATGCTTTCCTCTGCTCCTTGTCCCCTCCCTCACCTCCTCCTCTTCAATTCCTAATGCGAACCACATCCCCTCCTCAAAACCAGTTCACTTCAGAACTCAGGGGTTTTATAATCTACATGCGGTAAACATTTCTGGCTGAGTTGCCTTTAAAACACCACGAGGCACCTGGATCCTCCAGCACAGGCACAGACACCCGCCTGCTCCAGCCCGTCCTGTCACCGAGCACCTGAAACAGGACACAGCCCCTCCACCGCCACCCTCCCCCCATGGAACGCGGCTCCATCGCTGCCCCGAGCAGCATGTCCGCCAACTAATTTCACTCAAAACGCAGTTCCCTTTCATATTTCCAACAGGAATTTGTCTGATTCCACCGTGGAGCTGCTCCCGGCACCGCGAGCCCTCCAAACAGCTGCAATTACATCCTGTGAATTAATGCGAACCTGCCTTATTACTCCTGAGAACAGTTTCCGACAAGCCCAGTGCCAAGGACACGTCGGCCCCGCGGAGCGAAGGGAAGCCCGGGGCTCCTCCCAAGAGCTGCCCTGGCCTCCCTGCCCGCCCCGGACACGCTCTGCGCGAGGGTGCCTGTCAGCATCACGATTTGGGATGGGAAAGGAGATTTTTGGGAGGCGAGCAACCCCGAGCACATCTCCTCCCTGCCGGGGGATGCGGGGGGTCGGTGGTGTCTGGTCCTTACCAAGGTCTCCACCATATTTGGCTTGTAGTTGCGGAGGGTCTTTGCAGCATAGAAAACATCTGCCATGTTGTGACACTTGAGCATCTCCAGGATCATGGTGGAGGCACAGAAGGTGCCGCTCCGGCCACCTCCGTTCCTGGTGGGAAACATAGTGTTGGTGGTGAAAAGATGGCATTGCAGCATCTTCCTGCTCCTCTAGTTCCCCCTTCTCCATTCTGTTGGGTAGCGCTGGCTGAAAGAACCATCCCATGACTTACCCAGCATAGAGCTTACAGAATCTCAGGATGGTTTGCGTTGGGACCTCCCCAGCCCCCCCAGTGCCCCCCCTGCCATGACAGGGACATCGTCACCAGCTCAGGGTGCTCAGACCCCATCCAGCCTGGCCTGGGGTGTCTCAGGGATGGTTCATCCACCACCTCTCTGGGTACCTGGGCCAGACTCTCACCACCCTCAGGCAACAATTCCTTCCTCATGTCCAGCCTGAATCTCCCTCCTTTAGTTTAAACCATCACCCTTGTCCTGTCAGAACAGGTTTGGTTTGGTGACCACAAGGTAACTCATGTTGTGGGAGAGACAGAACAATCTGGGCACAAGTCACCCCAGTGAGGACTTTTTAGAGGATTTCCAGGCAGGACTGTAAAGTCCCAGCTGGTGGCGTCTGTCCCACGTCAGGCCCGCTCGTCTCCAAGGGGCACTCACAGGCAGTGCACCACGGTCCTGCCGTCGCCGCTCTCCTTCTGCCACCTCTCCACTTGGGCCAGGAGGTGCAGGAAGGATTTCTTGGAGTCTGGGGTGTCTCGATACGGCGACCACCGCAGGTACTGGAAATGCCGGACCATCAGGTGCCCCTCCTGCAACTAGAAAGGCAAATCTCATCATGGGCTGCCCTCGTTTGCCTCCATCGGAGGTTTGATGGAGGGCAAGAGGGGTTTGCCACGCATTGATACTAGAGCAAGAGAGGAAACCCCTTCCTGATGCTTTAAGATGGTTGGTTTGGCTCTCTCCTCCATAACAAATACTGTCCCACCCGTCCCACCACTCCATCCCACCCCAGGGGATGAGTTTTGTTGTGTCTGCTGTAAACCAGGAGGCTGATGAGAAGGTGGCACCCATGGAGCAGTGGAAGGAGACCTTAATACCCTGGTAATCCAGTTAGTTTGAGACCTAAGCCGGTTAACGGGCTCCAGGAGGAAGATTACATCCCCAAAGCTGCATGAGGCCAGGCCTGGGGAGCAATGGGCACACACAGACGTGTGAAGCCCCCCGAGCACCCGTCACTGCCACGGACCAGACCCTCACCCGCGTGACGTTCTGGACTCGGAAGAGACGGGACACGATGTCTTCATCCGCCGCTCCAGACACGTACTCCACCTCCACGGGGCCGTACTGCTGGAGCCCCGGCTCGGGCCAGTACTGCAAACAGGGCTGCGGAGAGGAGAGCGGCTCAGCGCGGCCGGGACGGGCACCGCGACGCGGGGAGGGACCACGCGCCAGTGCAGCGTTGGGGGAACGGAGGGGATGGCACCGGACAATGAGAGGAGCCGCTGGCACAGGGGGTGGCCCCAAAATGAGAAGCCGCTCCCATCACACTTGTGCTCCAGCCCCTCAGCAGTGGCCGCAGCAAAGGGGGACACCATTCCCTGTGTCCCCACGGCCAGGACATCCCAGCCGGCAGCGCAGGAGCGGGCTGGGGAGCACTGTGTCCCCCGCTGCGCATCCAGCACTGATGGATGGCTCAGCCCAAAGGTCACGGATCCGATTGTTTTCTCACCACGACGGCTGGGAAACCAGCATCGACACAAAATATATGATGTTTGTCACCACACTTTAACAGGGCATTTAGCATTTCAGGCCATCTAACGGCCTGGGCATAACTGCATGGCAAACGTGTTTGAGAAATAATTGGTTATTAATAGGGGTTATAAATCTCCTGGATCTCTAAGCCTTCTAGACTCAGAGCTATAATTTGGATATTAAAACTTCCTTCGGCAAGACATAGTTCAAGCGAGGGATATACCCTCTAAGTCACCTTTCCGAGCTGCCTGCTGTAAAGGTTGATTTATTACCTGTTGGTCCTAAACTGGTAAACATTTAAGATCCAGCTAACTACTGCAACGCACACCCCCCTGAAGACCAGACGGCCGGAGACAGGCAGAGCTGAACAATGAAGAAAGATGGCAGGGTCCCCCCTGGACGGTGCCGGGGGACAGCAAAGGGCCTTTGGAGCACAGAGAAACGCGTGGGCGCGCTCCATAGCGCTGTGGTGTCCAACATTTATGTATATAGAAATAAACACCAGCGTATTTACACAGCAGTCGGTACCAGTGCTGCATTCATCTGCAGCCTTGTGACGAATGGTGCAACTGCGGTTTTGGGTCATTTACATCGAGTATCTGAGCTCAACTCACAAAATAACCCAGCTAATGAAGTCTTCTCCAGACAGCCATTAAGAGTCTATAATGCTAATTTTACGTTAAAAACCAGTAAGTTTCCTCATTGAATTAACACCACAGACCTGTAAGCCAACTTCCATGTCCTCTGTAGCGGTGGCAGGAGCGCTGTGGGCGCCCCGGGGTGCGGGGCAGAGAGCGCACGGCGAGGCAAGGCCCGCGGGGCCCTCAGTGCCCGCCTCCGGCCCCTCTCCCCGGGGTGACGAGGCACACGTCCCCTCCAGTTTGGCAGATCTGCCAGCCCATCACACTGTAAAACCCTCGGGACCACTGCTCTGCACAGGCTGGTTTATAAAGCAGTGTTCACAAGCCACCAGGGCCCTTGGAAGAGCGAAGTGGGACATACCCCGTGCCTCAGTTTCCCCTTCCTAATAGGAGAATAAAAATCAATTCTTCATAACAACAATCTTTATCTCCCTGGGGCACCCACAAAGACGATGGTACAGTAAAGCAACGCCAACGCAACGCCAGCGCCACGAAGCCAGGCTGGTTTGCTGTCCCCGTCTCTGGTGGGCACAGGGCAGGGCTGCCCGCGGGCTCGGCGCGGCCCCGGCGCAGCACTCACCCAGGCGGAGTTGGACTGGTTGAGCTGGTTGAGCATGACGATGGAGGTGCAGCCGTAGTCGTAGACCAGCCGCCAGAAGTCGGTGGTGGTGTTCTGCAGCGGGTGCAGGGTGACGATGAAGGCAGCGCTCCTGGTGTAGCTCTGCGGAGGGGGAAGATCAGCACCAGCACGGACACGGCAGAGCCGCTGAAGCCGCTGGTCACATCCCAAACACATAACCTGACCTGACCGACGGACAGACCGCCCGAGCAAACCGCTTCAGCACTTACAGAAAATGAGACTTTTTTCCTGTCCCCCCCAAGGAGGGAAATGGGTTTTATCCCTTCAGCGAGAATTTCATCCAAAGAGCTTTTTCTGTCTATTAAAAAAATGTGTATTCTCTGACCCTGTAGCAGAGATTAGGGAAGGATCAGTGAGGTATAAAGATAAAATATATATGCAAACACTAAGCAAGCTGCAAACGAAGCTCCCGATGGGTGCTGCAGCCCATGGGTGCTGCAGCCCATGGGTGCTGCCCCCCCGCTACCACCTCTGCTTTACAAACTGCTTTTTGCAGCGAGAGCAGGTGACAGCAGGGAGACGAGAGCTGCACAAAGTCAGGGCGCACAATACAGGACTCAGGAGGGCTGGGGGACGGTGCCCGGGACGAGAGGGGGCTCAGCGCTGCTGCTGCCAAGCACCCAGCTCGTTTCAGAGAGAGCAGAGAGGCTTTGGTGACACCCATTGCTTGGTGACACCATCTCCACTCTGCTTTGCAGTCACTGGCACACAGGACATGGCTTTGCTGTTACGGGTGTCAGTCATGACCACACCAGGGGCTTCAGGGCCGGTTTGTACCCCCTGAACGGCACCAAGACACGGGCAGGAGGACGCTCAGCGGGGTGCTGGCAGCGCACAGTGGGGATCAACGCTACCAACCCTCCGCAGACCCTCCTGTGCTCCACTGTCACCACCACGTCAATGAACACCCTTCGTGTGCGGCTTGTGAGAGCCGCTGAAAAGCTCTTTCAAGACAAGATGCTGCTACTCAAAAGAAAGGGTGAAGGACCCCACGATACCCGTCCCAGCCCTTCCTGCCCCTGCACATGGCTGCCATGTGCCTTCGTGCCCCTGTGCTAAATGAGGCTGGAAATTCAAGCCGAGCCAGGTTTTGCCATGAAAAGCTGCCCTGAGACAACTGGAAGCGGCCTTCTCCCTCCCGCAGGACGCTCACATCGGTTAAGGCCGCGTTGATGTAGTTGTTGCTGTCTCCATCCACGGAGATGAGGAAGGGAAGGCATCGGTCGGGCGGCAGGACGTCCATGCTGCGGTTCCTCTCCCGGTTGCGGGGCAGGAGGGCGATGCTGCACTCCTCCACGTCCAGGTGCGGAGTCACCGAGTTCAGGGTCTGCGGGGACAAGTGTTCCCTCAGCTCCATCCCTGCTTACACTGGGGGCAAAGCCCCGCCTGCAGCTCCTCAGAGCCCGCTGGTGCCAGCGGTGCTGGGCACCGCAGAATCATGGAATAGTTTGGGTTGAAGGGACCTTCATTGCCCATTCAGTGCCCCCCTGCCATGACAGGGACATCGTCACCAGCTCAGGGTGCTCAGAGCCCCGTCCAGCCTGGCCTGGGGTGTCTCAGGGATGGTTCATCCACCACCTCTCTGGGTACCTGGGCCAGGCTCTCACCACCCTCAGGGCAACAATTCCTTCCCCATGTCCAGCCTGAATCTCCCTCCTTTAGTTTAAACCATCACCCTTGTCCTATCACAACAGGCCCTGCTCAAAAGTCTGTCCCCATCTTTCTTATTGGTCCCTTTTAAGCCCAGAAAGGCCACAGTAAGGTCTCCCTGGAGCTTCCGTTCTGCAGCTGAACACCCCAAGTCCCTCCCCAGGAGGATGAGGAGCGGGGGGCTGCAGGGGCTCTGCGGGGGTCTTGGGGCCACTCACCTGGAACTCCTCCCGCAGCTGCGAGGAGTTGCTCTGCGGCTCGATCCTCACCATCTCCTTGTAGGTGGGTCTGAACTCGCTGGCGGGGATGCTGGTCTCCCCGCACAGACAGGCTTCCAGGATGGCGTCGTGGATGAAGACGTACTGCTCCTGTCAGGGGAGAGCAGAGGGGACGGGGTGAGCCCCACAGCCTGGGGTGACGGCGGCTCCCCGTCCCCGGCTGTCCCCAGCACCCGCTCACCTCTGTCTGGATCATGTTGATCCTGCGCGAGCACAGGGTCTTCACGCAGTTGTAGATGTCCACGACGCCCTCACACTCGGCCATGTCCAGCATCACGTCCAGGACGATGTAGCAGCCAGTCCTGCCTGTGCCGGCGCTGGAGGTGGAGGGGGAAAGCACAGCAAACACGTTCCCAATCCACACGGCATCTACACAGCCCAGGGCACAGAGCAGCCGTGTGGGGGAGGGCTCCACGTATGGCCCCCGCTCGGGGACGTGGGGGCAGTTGGGGTCGTAGAAACATTTTGGTTGGAAGAGACCCTCAAGCTCACAGAGTCCAACCATTCCCCACCCCTGGCACTGACCCACGTCCCTGAGAACCTCATCTCCGTCTGTTCAACCCCAACAGCAGAAACATCCCAAACCCTGGTGCGGTTTGACTCACAGCCAAAGAACTACTGATGCTGCGACCCCCCCGCAAACCGTAGGGAACAGAATTGCTCCCCCCACTCCTTCCTTACAAAGTCTTTTTGAGTGAAATACTAATTTCTGGGGCTGATGAATCACTCGTCGTGATTATCAGTGATTACAGGCTACGGGCACTAATCACACTGGCTGTTGCGGTGAATGAATACTGATGGGGCAATCGACAGGGAGAAATCAAATACGAAAATCCCTCCTCCTCATCAGCTCCTCCTTGTTTGCTCAGCAGAGGAAGAGCCGTTAACGCACTGCACGGGGACACCTGCTCAGGGGACAGAAAGCCACCGCTCCTGCCCAGACCTGCCACCAGCGTCCCAGCGGCTGAGCCCCACGGGACAGCCCTGCAGGTGACCCTGGGAACGGGGCTGTCCTGCTGTCCGTCCCATCAGCCAGACCCGACATCCTGACCACGAGCAGCCTGTCCCCGCTGTGCCACCCTCGCCCATGGGAACAGGGCTGTGTCACAGTAACACGCACTGGGGCAGCCCCTATTCACTGCTGAACATTTCAGCATCATCCGGAGCTTTGAGCATCATCTGGAGCCAGCGGTTGAGCACCCACCTAAGACCAGCGCTCACCCACCCCAGAGCCACCCATGCCCCCAAAGCCATGCTGTACCTGCAGTGGATGACGATGGGGCCGGCGTCGGGCGGCGTGGACGCCTTCACCCTGCGGATGAAGGCCAGCAGCCCCGTGGCGTGGTAGGGGACACCATGCTCGGGCCACGACGTGAAGTGGAACTGCTTCACCTCGTGCCGCGCCGAGTAGCCCCGCTGCAAGGGAAGGGTGGAGATGGAGGGAGCGTGCACAGGGAGGGAAGGACACTCCAACAGGGAATTTTCTTGGGAATTCATGATTTTCCCAGCTCAGCAGTCAGCCAGACGGACCACGCAGCGGTCGGCTGCCCTGGCGGCCCTGCAGCAAGGGGGCTGCGGGGTTGAAAACCAGCCAAGGAGGAAGAGAAGGTGGCAGCAGCCATGGGTCTAACTCCACAACCATCTTTGCTCCCTGCCCTATAGACAGTAATCATAAAATCACAAAATCACATTAACCCAGCCCTGTCCCTGCCCCATGTCCTGAGAACCTCATGTCCGTCTGTCCAGCCCTCCAGGGCTGGTGACTCCAGCACTGCCCTGGGCAGCCTGTTCAATGCCCCACAGCCCTTTGGGGAGAAATTGTTCCTAAATACAACCTCAACCTCCCCTGGCGCAACTTGAGGCCGTTTCCTCTGCTCCTGGCGCTTGTTCCTGGGGAGACCCTCCACACTACAACCTCATTTCACATTCCTGTAGATTACAGGGTAAATCACACCAGATCCACGCCCCACATTGGGGTAAATAAACATGGTATTGGTAAATGCAAATCTAGCAATGGTTAGGTGGTGGGTTCTCTGCCCACGAGGGGTGGGCAGGTGGTGGGTGGCAGGAGTGGGACCGTACCCTCTCAAGAGCGAAGGTGCGGACGGTGTACTCAGCCAATGTCTCCGACTTCACCAGCGTGATCTTGATGTCTCCGTACATCTCGGAGTCATCTGGCCAGTATTTGGAGCATTTCACCTGCGAGGAGAGGACGGCCGGGGTTCCAGCTCTGCGGAGGAGGCTCCTGGTCGAGCTGGAGCCCGGAGGGAGTGGGATGTGATGGGTCCTTACCCGGCCCACCTCCACCAGCTTGGTTATCATCACGATGCTGGAGCAGTGCTCCTGCCACACCATGCGCCAGAAGTCGTACACCATCTCCTGCTTGGGCCCTGCGGGACGGGGAAAGGCCACTGGATGGACACGGCAGTGCCGTGACGCCCGCATCTCCCCTCCCGCCTCTGCACCACCAACACCCCGCAGAACTTCCAGCACCCTTTTTCCCTGGGGACACGTGGTGCCGCGGGGTGGGAGCTGCTCCACATTGCTACCACCCCGTCTGGCCCCAAATTGGCCCAATCCCTCCCTTTTCTTGCCCACACAGGGTTAAACCCACCATGGACATAACCCGGTTGCTAAATCCAGAGGTGCCGGGGGAGCAGGCGACTCACCTTGTGTGGCTATGAAGTGGTTGGACCTGTGGTAGCCCTGCGAGGGAAGCAGAGACGTCAGTCCCAACCTGGGGGGACACACTGTGACACAGCCCCGTAAAACACTGCCCAGCCACCCAACTGCGGCATCTTCCACAGTCCCCCGGCCAGGTCCTGGCCACTAGCAGGAGGAGGCGGCTCAGCAGCCGCCCTGCACCCTGTCCTGGAAGGGTCCATGTCCCGCATCCCACAGAAATCTCCTGTAACCCCAACCCTCATCCCTGTTCTGCACCAAAATCCCCACAGCAGCCCATGGGCACCCTAGGGTGACAATACCACTGTGAGAGCCACATTAAGGGCATTCTGTCCCACAGCAGCCACACGGTGCTGGGTGATGGCCCCGCTCCCTTTCTTCATCCTAGCTGCTCACTGGGGCCATTCCCTGCTCTTCACTGGTACACGCCAGCCCAAAGAGCAGAGCATGTCCCAGTGAGGCCACAGCCAAAGGGACCGGGTGTCCCACACCTTGGCCGTAAGTCCAGCGGAGTCCAACCACACCGTACGGGCAGAGGTGACGGCGGGTTCTGCAGCCACCGTGGGTCCTCTCATGGGGGTTTGTGTGGGTTGAATTCGACCCCTCCTCTGAGCACGCGGCCCCTGCTCCCCATCACCGGGGAGGACGTGCACAGAGACCTCGCCTTCCCCTTCCCTGCGCCAAACCCAATGCCACGCTGCCCAGAACGACGCCTGGGAGGAGATGGGAGCAGAGAAGCGAGGAGAGGGGAACCGTCTACTTACTTCTCGGTTAATCCGAATCTTAATGTTCCCATTGGGACAGAGTTTTAAGAGAAAAAGATCAGAGACAGCGACATTAGTGAGGTAGAGACCAAGAGACAGGGTAGAGCACCTGCCCCAGGGCAGGTCATGGAGAGCCACAGGGGAGAAAGGACACACGGGGACAGACACGGGGACATGTCCGGGAGATGCTCCAGCCCTGTGCCCAACGGAGCCATCCTGCACCTTCCTGGTCTCAGCACCACTGGAGGTGACCAGGGACATCCCTGTGGCCTCCCCAGCCTTTGCATCCTCCCCCAGGGAGCAGGGAGATCTCCCAGAGCCGGCAGGGACAGAGGATGGAAACGGGTAGGAGCGGGGGAATGAGAATGGAGCAGCAGAGCAGAGGGAGAGACACAGCTGCAGGGACAGTGACAACACAGCACGGAGGTGTTGCTGATACACATCAACAAACCAGGAGGGCTCTCCATGGCATGTCTCAGGGACACGTGGTTCAGCCCATCCTGGGCTGTCGCAGCCCCTCCAAATGCTGTTTTTTCAGGGACAGAGCCTGACATGCCACAGGGTCCCCAGGAACCTCACGTGTCCCCCGCACCCCCCAGCAAAGAGGCTCCGTCCCCACTCACGTCGATGTAGTTGGCGTTGATGTAGTCCGAGTTGGGGTCGCCCAGCAGCGGGTGCAGCTTCACGCGGTGACGGTCGTCTGGAGAGAAGGGGAGAGGTCGGGTTGGACACGGGAACGGGCCCTTCCCCAGAGGTGCTGGACGCTGAACAGGCTCCGCGGGAGGGGTCACGGCCCCCGCCTGACAGCGTTCAGAGACCGGACAGCGCCCCAGGCACACGGGGTGAGCTGAGGGGTGTCCTCTGCCAAACGCACTCACACGTGGACACGTGGTCCTGTCTCCCCTTGGTCTTGTCTTTCTTCTTGGAAGCGTCCCAGCCTTCGAAGAAGCTCTGGAAGGAAGGGGTGGCTGTCAGGACCCGCGGGCAGGACGGGGGGTCCCCCTGAGCCCCAAAACCTGCAGACAGGGTGGTTTTCCTGCCCCAGCTCCATCCCCACAGCATCTACCAGCTACATGCTGCTGTGGCATCCACAAAATGCCCCATTTTCCAGCGAATTATATACTGCCTGCTTTGTTTGTTTTTTTCCTAGGGTTGGTTGTGTTTTTTCCTCAGCCTCCCCAGCCTCTTTCTCTCCCCAGCACAGAACAGGTTTGTGTGTAATAACAGTAACATTCACAGATTGGCGTAAGAGGAGGAAAGTGGAAGGAAATTACATGTTTTCTCCCCTCCCATAATATCTGAGTGCTTTCAAATGACTAGTTCCAGGAATGTACAGCAGCTTTTCAAGGAGCACTAATGATTATAGCAAGCCCTGGTTTGTCCAATACATGAAAGGGGAAGGAAAAAAAAGAAGACTCCTGCACTTGAAACAACTGAGCATTAAACAGTAATTTCCCTGGGAAATTTCAATTGTCAGACCTGTGGGGCACCGAGGATTCGGGAGGTCAGCCCCGCCGGGCTCGCTGTGCCCGAGGCACGAGGAGCAGTGCGCTCCGGCACCAGTGGCCCAGCCCAAGGGGTGGGATGGCACGACATGGTCAACAAGCCTCGGGGGACTCCTGGCCCTGGGACCACCCTCTCCCGTGTCCTCTCCCGGGGTCTTCACGTCCACCGGGTTGTTGGGGACTTGCTTGTCCCCAGGCTACAGCCACGCGCGTCACAGGACAAGTGCGCTGGAGAGCAGAACGTGGCATCCCCTCTTCTCTCTGGGGACCAGCAACAGAACCCGAGGGAATGGCAGAAGCTGCGCTGGAGGGTCAGGTTGGACATGAGGAAAAGGTTCTTCATCCAGAGGTCCCCTCAGACACCTCTTCAAGCTTGGCAATTAAATCCTGAGCTGCCAGAACCAGAGATTCGATCCAGAGCCAGGGACGGCCCACGTGCCTACGATCCCCGTCCAGAGAGCTGTGAGCTCCTGCTCTCCCATCGCTGCAGCTCCAGGTCTGGAGCATCTTCTCCTTGCACACGGGTCCTGCCCAGGCCGCCCTGTCCACCCCACCTCCCCAGGACACCAGAGGCGCTCACCTCGTACTCCTGCTTGAAGCCGTAGCCTTCTGCCGTCTTCATCTGGTTGATGTGCTGCAGGAGATCCGCCACGCGCACGGCGGGGTGGAGCTGCCCGGTGTGGTACGGGGACCCTTTGCGGCCGCACTGGCGGCGGGGGGAGCCCCCCAGCAGGCTGCTGGACTCGTTGACCACGCTGCTGCGCTGGTCACCTGCAGAAGGGGCGGGAGAAGCCAGGGCCATCAGGGGAGCAAACCTTGGACTGTGTCCCCATCGTGTCCTGGCACTCATGGGGGATGAGAGGGCACCTGGAAACATCCCCAGGAGATGCTAAAAAAACAAGGAGCAGCAGCCCCAGCTCAGCCCAGGGACCCACCAGCCTGTGAGCCACTCCAGGACAGTAACCCAAAAATCATACACCTAGCTAGCTGCACTAAGAGGAGGAAAAGTTTGCCCTCTGGGCTTCTGTTATCCACAAGACAATGCCAGCAAGCGTATTAATCCCGCAGCCAGCGGAGAAGAGCCGTGTGTAAGCAGCATCTTGAAGTTACTGTAACAGATGTTATTAGCATATGGTTGAAACTGGGGCATCTGACGAGTTATTTTACAACTAAATCAGCACGGAGGTGCACACTCCAGTGCGTGTTAAATTATCAGTTTCCCTCTGATGTGAACACGGTGGCTCTTTAACCGCCGAAGCCCAGGGCTGTGCAGGACACCGAGGAGCAAAGCTGCACCGGCTGCGCTGGGCCAGGCTGCTGCAAAGCTTTCAAGCTCAGCCTAAGCTGAGGAGTTGGGGTTCACCGAGCTTGGGGGCTGCAGCCCATGTTTGAGCCCACAAACGGCCTCAACCCTCCCAGAAACAAGCTCAGATCTTTGCTCTGAGAGGTCAAGATGCCCATGAGTGTTCTCCCTCCAGCAACACCTGGATGATGATACTAAAAGCTACTACAGACGCTGGTAAGATCGATGCCCTTGGAGGTTTCCTTGCAGGGCACAGAAAAGCCTGTGGCGTGTACACACATCAGGCTCAAACAGCCGCAACGCCTGCTACTGAGCCTCGGGTACACAGTCCTGCAATTTCTGAGCTATTTCGGGACGCTGGATGGGAGCCGGGGCTGCCGCGGCGCCGGCCCTACCTCGGTTGCCGTAGTTGTGGGTGTCCATGAAGGAGAGCCCCAGGCGCTCGTCCTCCTGCAGCGTGCTCTGGTCGGTGAAGCTCCTGTCCACGGCGCTCATCATGTGCGTCTTCTCGTGGCGGTAGTTGATGGTGGCTTTGGTCATGTTGACGGGTTTTCTGCAGGAAAACGCACAGGGGAGGGGAGAGACGCGTGAGAGCGGGGCTGAGCCGACGGTGCTGTAAGATCCCCCAAAGCTACCGGGCTGGGATTATTTTGGGGAGCAGGACTGATTATTCCCAGTGCTCATCATGCTTTGGTTTGTTTTGGGACAGAACCTCATGCCCTAAACTCAGGACATTTAGGGACAAAAAAGCAATTTAGTGTGTTTGAGAGGAGCATCAGGCTCCCATGGGAAGGATGAACAGGAGATCTGAAACCACATCGGTATCTGGTGGGGCTGGGACACGGCAAGATGCTGCCGAAGCCCAGAATTCAACGCGGAGTCACTGACCCTCCCCTTTCGTGCTGCCGTCGGGCTCGGGCGAGCTCCGCACCATTGTTCCCTGAGCTAGAGAGGCCCTCGAACGCGCTGGGCAGAGAAAAGGACGTCATGGAGCAGCAGGACGGGGGTGGCCAGGAGGAACGGCGGCGGAGAAAGAAAGACAATTACTTACGGGTAATAGGAATAAGAATAGTAGTTCCTCCTGGCAAGCGTGCAAACAAAGAGAACAGCAGAAATTGCATAAGCAGCTTTTCTCTGGCACAGGGAAGGGGGTTACAGGGCAACGCGGCTGCCGGAAAATTAAATGCACCGTAAATAAACTTGGTTCCTTTTTTGCATCCGTAGGTTATTTACTGTGTGCTGGAGCTGGTGTCCCCATGGCAGCGCCCAAGCACCAGCGATGGGGTGTCCGTGGCACCCTGGTCCCAGGGGTTACGCAGATGAGGTTTCGGGACATGGGGCAGTGCCAGCGCTGGGTTAACGCTTGGACTCCATGATCCTGAGGGGCTTTTCCAACCAAAATGATTCTATGATCATTTGACAATTTTTAAGACTGAACAGCAAGCATCTCTGCAGTGCAGAGCATCCCCGGGGTGCCGGTTGGGGGCCAGGCAGACCCGTCGAGGAGATGGGGTCAGAACCTCGTGCTTCCAGTGCACCATTTATTAGGAGCGAGCATGTTCTGGGGCTGCAGTTCCATCCCACCACATCAGTGTTCTTCCAGCAGCAAAATGCTCCGGAGGAGATTTATGGGCCTGTCCCAGCTTCCCAACAGCCCTGAATTCGGGGCCCTCGGCACCGGGTCTGATTTGCAGCTCCGGTTTTGTCTCCGACAGGTTCACCCTGGGATGCTGAAGCAAAGCTGCTCCGCCTCCTCCTCCTCCTCCTCCTCCCACCCCGCAGCACGAGCACCGGGGACGCAGCAGCCGCACTCGTGCCCTCCTAATCCACCGCCCGACCGCATCGCTCCCAAAACCACATCGGTATTTGCTCCATCGGGTCAGATCCGGTGTCACATGCACAGGTATCACGCAGAGCGCCGGCGCGCAGGGAGCCAGGAGCCGCTCCTGCACCCTCACAACGCGCAGGGACGCTCCAGCCTTGCTTCTCCACCTGGTGTAAATCAGCAAGAATCCTTTACAGGCGAGCGAGGCCACAAAGAGATGTGCAGATTTGCAGGGGCTGAGGTTGTGCCCTGCTATTTTCTCTCTCCCCGCTGGCTATTAACACACTTTCCTCCCATCATTGGGAAGGTGGGTAATTGCTGCCCTTCCTCGCCCGGCTTTGAGAGCCCCCCCGGCCCAGTGCCGCCTCCAGCCCCATAGCGTAAGGAGCCGCTTTCAGGGGCACTGGGCTTGAGCAAAAAGCAGCGGCCCCATCCCGGGCGCTCCTGGGGACTGATGTCCTGAAAAGCCCTTGTCCTCCTGCCCCCACCCCCAGCCTCCCCAGGGAAAGCCCACTGCCACGGCCACGGCTGCACCTGCTGGGAGCGTGGGGGTGGGACAGCAGTTTGGGGGTCCCCAGGGACCACCAACCCCGGGAAACCCCCCACTCTGGTGTGCACCCCCACTTGAGTGACCCGTCTGGAGCCAGCGGAGGCTCCCGGACAGGGACTGCTCCCGTTTGCTGGTTCCCCGGCAGAACAAGCCCAGGAGGATGCAGGACGGTCCCCGGACAAGGCAGGATGGGCAGCCACGCTCAGCACCTGCCCAGCGCCCCTCCAAGCCTGATCCTGGCCAGAAGCATCATCGATGCAGTATCGACAGAGGAGCACAAAGCAAAAAAACAAAGCAAAAGAGAGGCAAATGACTGAAAAATACAGGAGAGAGGGAGAGTGGAACAAAGCTGCAGAGCCCGAGGGAGA
Organism: Nesoenas mayeri; assembly: GCF_963082525.1. Taxonomy (NCBI): domain Eukaryota; kingdom Metazoa; phylum Chordata; class Aves; order Columbiformes; family Columbidae; genus Nesoenas; species Nesoenas mayeri. Next base: position 7,462,661 of record NC_137571.1, read on the forward strand.
GGGGACACCCCCAGTGCCTCCCGATGCAGCCGCTGTCACAGAGCGAGGACAGCACCGTGCCCAGTGGGTTGCACAAGCACACGGAGACACAGTTCGAGAGAGGGTTTGGAGTCTGCCCTCCATGCCAGTATCACCACCAGTAACTCCCAGTTAGTGCTGGGGCGGTGGAGAAGGGCTGAGCTGGGCAAAGGGGACAGATGGAGGCAGCAGCCGCGATGCTCGGTCTCCTTACCCTTTCCGAATGACGACAATGATGGCTCCCAGGAGGATAATCAGGACGATGAGCCCCCCCGCACAGATCCCCAGGATCAGGCCCATCTCCTCCGAGTGCTGTGACACCTCCAGGGGACGCTTCGTCTCTTTGCAGGCAGCTGCCAGGGGACAAGGACAGGCAGGAGGGGTCAAGGCTCAGCCCCGGGGGGGTGGCATCACCAGACAGGAAAACACTGGGGTTTGCCCCATGGGATACACGTTGGTCCTTGAGCACATTTCATTTCACTGGGTCATCACGGGGCTCAGCACTGTCACACCGTGACGGTGGGCGAGTCCTTCTCTCAGTCCCCATGGGGTAAGACAGTCCCTTCGTGCCACCCTTCATCACACCCAACGCAAGCTGGTCTGTGCCTGGATTCAGCATCCAGCACCGACTCCTGCTTCCCACCATGGTAACGGCACCAAGAGGAAAACCCAGCCAGCAAAGACAGTGGGAAACGAGCACAGGATGGGGCTGTAACAAAGCTCCACGCACACCCCAGCACCACAGCACCTGTATCAACACCCATGGACGCGGGCGCGCCCGCCGGAGCAGCCGCGGGTTTGTGTCTGCAGCCCGGGCAGCGCCGTGGCAGCCGGGAGCGGGGGACTCACCTTTGCGGGCGATCCGGACGCAGTTCAGCCGGGTTTCCTACGGAGGAAGAAAAGGGGGTCAGACTGGATGGGCACCCCGCAGTTCTGCTTCCCGCGGAGCTGGGTGGGCGTGCGGCTGCTCTGTCGGTGCTTCGACCTCCAAATCAGCAGAGTTTGCAGGTGGTTTGTGCTGCAGCACCCGCTGCTGAGGCAAAGGAGCTCCTGGGGACACGCACTCCATGACCTGTCCCCGGCGTCCCCTAAAACGGTGTCCCCCTGTTTAGCCAAGGCCACCGCTCCCGGCACAGAGGGGATGGCGAAGCTCGGAAGCAAAGGGGAGACCCAGCAGACCCCGTCGAGCCGCAGGTCAGCAGCGCATCACTGACCGTGGTTAAAGCACTCCCAGCTCCTCATTCAGGGCTTTGTAGGGGTGGTTTTTCCATCCGTTTTCAAGCCCCATCCCCTGGCAGTGCTGCTGCCAAGGCTGCCACAAGGGCTTCCAGCTCAGGTCGCCAACAGACTTTGGTATCTGCATTTTTTAGGGATGGGTTCAGCTAACAATATTCCATCTTTCTGTACATCCAACTTCTGTTGCAAAATTGAAAAAAGCACCATTTTGGCAGGACCGCGTTCTTGCCGAGCACCCTCCAGCCCTTCGGGACGCGGGTTCTGGCAACACCGCTCCATCCTCCCGCGGACCGAGACGCGGAGCCCCGTCGGGGACCTGCCCGGGGCAGGGCGGCTCCGGCGCTGCTCTCCCGGCGCCTCCCGCTCCTTCCTCCTGCTTCGTGCTCCATCTGGCACAAACCCCACGAAGAACGCAAGCTGGGCGGCTGCTTTCTCACGACGTCTGATGGCAGCCTGGACAAATCCATTGCCTCCAGCAGGAAGGCTACAAGCCAGCGTCAGCCAGCAGCCATTATCCAGCAGTGCCCGACCGAGCCAGAGCAGAGATCCTCCCTGCCCCTCCTGCCTCTAATTACAGCCCAGCGAGGTGCGAACGATCCCAGGGAGGAAAGAATTCAAAAACCCCAAAACTGGCGTCTTTTCTGCAAGACGGAGCCGTGCAGGTTGAGGACGAGGATGCTGTCAGGTCCTGCTGCTTCGCATTCACAGCTCATCCTCCCGGGGGGGACGGGAGCTGCTGGAGCGGGTGAAGCCGAGAGGGTCCCCAGGGGGTCCCGACGGTGGGAATTCACCCCAGGGGGACGCGGGGGCTGCCCGAGTGGGGCTGTTGTGGCGGCGCAGGCAGCAGCAGGCAGGGAGACAGCAGCTGGGAGCTCAGCAGCTGCCCTGGAGCTCTCAGCAGCAGCCACGGCGTCGGCAACAGGTCCCAGTGACGCACAAACAGCTCTTGCTGCCCAAAAGGTCCTTTTCCACCCCAGGATGAGCCCTGGGAACGTGGTTTTCCCCACCTGGTTGGGGTCCTGGCTGGTAGCGCAGAGGGTGGCGGAGATTGGGCTCCATCAGCACCAGGAGGAGGATGGGGACAGCTCGGGGGTGCCAGGATGGGGACACCCGGCCACAACCCAAGGGTGTCCCCAAGCGCTAGTTCCCCGTGGGCAGGGGCTGGGGTTGAGCCCAGAGAGAGGAGCCAAGGGAGAGGGATCTAAAACAATTCCCGGTTCTTCTGACTCCCCCAGGTGTGCTCCTGCCTGGTCCAACCAGGACCCCAAAAACCTACCAGACAAAGCGGGGTCGCACAGTTACTCACCCCTTTGAGGTTGCTCATGGCTTGGAAGTAGATGAGATACGCCTTCTTGGGCTCCAGCGGCGGGTTCCAGTAGCCGCTGTAGGTCAGGTTGTCCCCCACAGTGAAGGGTTTGGCTTCGGTGAGGCTGCTGGCCGGCAGCTCAGCCCCGAAATAATGCACGGAGCCACGGGACACGGCGTCGTCGAAGGTCAGCGGCACCGGGAAACACTCCTGTGCCCCCAGCTCCCGCTTCAGCTTCTTGGGCCGGTCTTCTTCTACAATGACCTGGTAGGTGCTGGCAAGGACCAGGGGCGGGTTTAGCTTGTTAAAAGGATGCTCCTGCCCTTCCCCTGGTGCTCGATCCCACCATCCATGCTGTGACACCCTGTTTTGGGGTCTCTCCCGCGGGCAGCCCCAACCTACCTGATGGGAGCCCCTCGGCCCTGCGCCGGGCGCAGCAGCACCGTGATGGTGCTCTCCGACTCGCTGAGCGGCGACGGCATGTCCCCGTAGTCGAAGGTGGGAGCTGCAAGGGGAGCAGGAGAGAGCGGGCAGGGGTGAGCACCGGTCCCCGGGATGTGCCTGGGGCTGCCCCTGCTCGGGGGAAACCGAGGCACAAGCATTCAGCACTGAATGGCGAAACGTGAATTATTCCAAATGAAGAATCTGCCATGGTCCCGTGGTCCCCAAGCCACCACCAGCAGCCGCAGGGTCCAGCTCATGCTGCTTTGCACCTTCGGTGCCCCCATCAGGGCTCGTCTCAGCCCATTTGCTGCAGTTAATAGAGACACCGCAGACACGAGCAAACAGCCCCAAGTACTGCAAGGCTTATTAATGAAGCCAAATTAACCCCTTGCTTGTACGGTGATAACTCAGCACCGGTGCACCGGGCTGTCCAGAATCCCTGACCAGCGACCGCAGGCAGCCCAGCTGATGGTTTGGGGTCTGCCCGGGGTCACGGCACAGCTGCCCCCACCAAGAGCCTCCTGCCATAGCAGCACCCCGCCACCAAATCCAGCGGAGCGCGCGGGAGACGCCAGCGCTGCCGCACCAGGGTGGAGCCCCGGGAACCCACCCGAGATGTTGGTGGTGATCTCGGTGAGCGCCGTCTGGCCAAAGCCCTTGCCCGTGCGGGCCCGGACCGAGAAGAGGTAGGTGGTGCCGGGGTGGAGGTTGGAGAAGACGTGGTAGGTCTCGTTGCGCAGTTTGGAGACGGTGCGCCGCGGGCCGGGGACGTTGACGGCCGGGTCGGAGGACTCGATGCTCTGGTAGCTGATCTGCAGGGACAGGGCAGACATCATGGCTTTAACATGTATCGAAGGGGAGATTCGGGCAGACCGGGCTGGACGGGGCTCTGAGCACCCTGAGCTGCTGAAGGTGTCCCTGTCATGGCAGGGGGGCACTGGGGGGCTGGGCAGGTCCTTCAACACAAACTGTTCTGTGATTCTATGATCACCAGCAGAGAGACCCCAGATCCAGGAGGAAACGGGGCTAAAGGGATGAATTCAGGGATGGCCACAGGGACTCCCTGCAAAGCAGCTACTTCTTAGGGGAAATCAAAAGCAGAGGTTCATCAGAAAAGCCCTTGCTGGGTAACACCGGTGACCCCGCCCGCAGGACTCCCAGCCGGGACGGACGCCCTGGCGGGGGGTTGAGCACAGGCTGGGTCCCGGCCCCACGCCAGGGCTCAGGGGCAGCTGCAGCGCTGCAGCCGCCCTTAACCCCAGGAGCCGAAGCAGCAGTCCCAGCTCACCCTGCTGAACCCTCTCATGTCCCCACGGGTCCCCGCGGGTCCCCCAGCTGTCCGGATCTACCTCGTACTGCGTGATGAGGCCGTTGGGCTCCACCGGCTCCTCCCACTTCAGAAAGATCATGTCCTCCAGAGGGGTGAAGGTGAGGGACTCGGAGGCGATGCCGCCGGGCACTGGGGAGGGAAAGAGCATGAGCTCGGATGCGGCAGGAAACCAGACCGGGAGGAGAAACCCCGCGGGAAACGCCTTCCGATGGCTGCAGCAGCTCTGCCCTGCGACTGAGCCACCGCGCCCCGCTGACACGTCACTCAGCTCTGGCACGGGCCACCAACAGGGCTGGCGGCCCCCAGGGTGACGATGCTCCCTGCTAGTGACACTTTGCCATGGGGGAAGGTCCCCCCACCACAGCGCAGTCCCCACAGGACCCATCCCTGGCATGGCACGCTGTGGCACAGCAGCAGGTCCCCGAGCGCCATCACCAGCTCACCTGAGTCCACCCGTGTGAGGAATTAAAACAATTCCCTTTCCCATAGAACCCAAATCCCCCCAGATGCACCCTCAGCAGATACTGGCGGTGCCCCCCCAGTAACCAATAATGTCATCATCTGCAGATGGGCTCAACGCGTCCCAGCATTCCCCTCTAATTAACACCAACAACAATAACTGCAAACAATAACAGGGATCAACAGCACCAGGATCAATACTCCCGTCTTTACCATGGATTTTTCGACCCGAGGGGTCAGCAAGGAGGACGGGAGCGGCGGGGGCTCCGCAGACCAAGATTCACCCGCAGCATCCTCCGGCACGGGCTCGAACGCCACCGGCGCACCCTCCCGCTGCAGAGGGACGCCCGCTCTTCCCCTCTGTTTCTCTTTTTCACAGCTTTGCATACGCAACCACGGGGCCGAGCGAGAGGGCTCGGCTTCCCTGTGCTTCCCACCGTGCAAATACACCATTTCCACTTGATTTATAAGTTAATTCAATCAGAGGTGCCATGTCCTACACACATACACAAGGCACTTATTAAATTTGTGAGGAATTACGGAAACCTTTAGGGCAGGAACGTGCATACCCATATAGACATTTTGTGCACGCACTGGGATGAGACCGGCAGTGGTGCACAATGGCTCCCCAGGTCTGTGTATACCTCTCTGCCATCCATATATGCATGTACATACTTACTTACGCATTTATATATATTTTTTCTGGCTAGCACTGCGCGTACCCCGCCTGCACCCGGCTCCGGCAGCACCAACACCCGGCAGCACCAACACCCGGCAGCGACACCTCCACCGGCACCCGCGATTCAGCCTCATCGTTTTGTACAGAACAAAATCTCCATCTGCTCATCGCCCAGTTGCAGGAGCTCAGATCCTGATCCCCCGCCCAGGCAGGAAGACGCTGGGCCAAGCTCACGTGCCGTATCTGCCGCGTATCCACAGGCAGACACCCCTCCATCGATCCCGCCCAAGGCTGGACGTGTACACAGCCCCAGGTTCAATCCAAGGGGGAAGCCACAAGCCCCGGACAATCAGCGCAGAGGAGAAAGCAGCTGGAGCGATTACAGTAGAGCAGGAAAACATCTGGAGCTCCTGTATTAATATTCCATAAGCAAACAGCTGGAGCCGTCACAGCACAGCAAGAACAGCTGAAGCAACTGGAGCTGGAAAATAAACCATGAGGAGCGTGAAGCTGGGTGCTGCGGGTCAGGCAGACGCGGAGCTGGAGATACGCAACGTGCTGATGGGATGCACGGAGAAATGCGCCAAATTTAGGCTTTTGAGATGAAAATGGGACCTGGAGACCCGATCGGGTTCACGGCGCTGCTGCAGCCTCCCAACTCCGCTCCAGCTCCATGGGCTTCGCTTTCCAGCTGGGAATGGGAACGATCAGCAACGCACACAGAAAAACTGGATGTTTCGGTGGGTCCCGAACCAAGGCGAGCCCCACGTGGGGGATTTCGTGGGAGGTTTCTTCTCGGGGTTCGTCCGGGGAGTCTGGAGCCGGCCAGTTCCTTTGCAATTACCAGTTTTTCCACCTTAATTGCTGATTCTTGATGCTAAAAAGTGCTTTTGAGATTCATTACATTCTTGCTTGACAGTGTCAGTGGCTGTGAGAGCCAGGGCCAGACACCCCTTGATCAACACCCGCTCACCCACAGCGCTCGTTCGCACATCCCAAACCCACACGAGAGCACAATAACGGGGGAAGAGCATCGGGGAAGCCAAAAATAACGGTGCTGGGCTCTGGCTAACGGCACCGTCCCAGAAATGCAGCAATGCCAAATCAACCAGCGATCGAGTGGATGAAAGATGTTACCTAAGTGCAAAGCATTGATTGTTTTAATTGTTATCATCATTGCTGCTAGGCTTCAGTTCCACACAAAGGATGAACGAGGATGACCCGTGCTGGCAGAAACTGGGCAGCAGCCAGGGCTGTGCCCTTCGCTGGACTGGGCACGGCTCAAACGCTGCGCTCAAGGGAACAAGTGACATCCCCACCCAGTCCCCTTGTCCCCCAGGCGACACTGTTTTCTCATCTCCCCTTGCACAGCCCTGGGGCTGCAACAGCCTTTTCACCTCCCCATTGCAATGGCCACAGGAGATATTCCCATCATGCCCCTGGCCACCGATGTACACCGTGCCATGGGAAACACCCCAGCAGCTGCCCATTGTATTTTTGGGAACAATGCACCTCGCCGAGCAGACTCACCATCCTCATCCGTCTGGAATATCACCTCCTTGCCCTCCTTGCGACCCTCGGGGTTGGAGAGGATGAGCTTGACGTGGATGTTCTTGTAGGGCAGGAGGTTTTTGATGGTGTAGCGGTTGGCGTTCCGCTCCATCTTCACGCACTCCCGGAAGGTTTGGTTGTGGCCGGTGCCCACGAAGTAGCGGTAGCAGAGCGAGACGGTGTAGGTGTGACAGCGGGTCAGGTTGTAGCCCAGTGGCTCCCACTGCAGCGTCAGTTGTCTGGACTGGATTTCGGAGAACGCCAGGCCTTTGGGGGCCCGCATGGGCTCTGGGGGGGAGTAGAGATGGGGAGAGATGAGCCATGAAGCAAAACACCTCACGAGTTTATATGTTTTACCAGGGAAAGCCCTTTTACAGCATCGGAACGTGACGGGTGGGTGCAGACAGCAACCCCGACCCCAAACCAGGACCAGCCCTGGCACAGGACTCTGCCGCCCCGCAGGCAGGCTGGGGACATCACCAGGTCCAAAACCACCCACAGCACAGGGACAGCAGCCCCCGCTGGCTCACGTCTCCTGTGGAGGTGACGCCGGGTACCAGCCCTGGCTGGAGCAGTGACACAGCGGCACTGGAGCATCCACGCCGTGAGCGGCCCCAGATAACCAGACAAACGTGCCTGTGCAATGGGAGCTCTCGAATTTACATCCAACCCGCGTCAGGCTCTCGAAGGGACAGAGACGGAGCACTGTCGCTGGGAAGGAGTTTAACTGGCTCTAATTGGCGTGAACAGGAGAAATCAGGTTTAATGAGGAGCCGAGCTCCTTTGCCAACAGCACCCAAGGGTGGTGAGAAGTTCCCCATGAGGAAGGAAGGTCTCTGCCCACCCGCGGGCAATTCCCCTGGGATTTGCATCGCAGAGGAACATGGGCAGCTCAGGTTTGCAAGAGGCTTTTGCAACCTCAGTGGATGCTCCTGCGGGTCCCAATGTCCTCATGGGACTGTGCAAAACCTCAGCTGGTTTTGGGGGGTGAGCCCAGCAATGGGCACACAGCCCCACGCTGCTGGGACCCTGGCATTAAACCCATTGCCACGACGGGTTCTACCAAAACCCACCAAACCTCAGCCCCAACACCCACCAGCATCCTTCCCATTGGGTGGCCACGGGGACGCTGCGTGGGACCCACCTGCACACTTGGTGCGGCTGATGAGGGGTGGGCCGGGTTTGCCAGTGCCCCCCTCGCCGGGCCGGGTGAGCAGGACGCTGATCTCGTACTCCGTGTCGGGGTCCAGGTGCCACAGCTTGTAGGTCTGCATGTTGACGGCGTGGACCTCCGACCAGGGCCCCGAGGTCATGCGGTACTCGATCTCCTTGCGCACGATGGGGCCGTCGCCGATGATGGAGTTGGTGTTGAGCTGGATGATGAGGTAGGTGGAACCGGCCCGGAGCAGCTGGGGGGGCGCAATGGGTGTGGGGGGCTCTGGAAAAGAGAAGGGGCCGGTGCAGCATCCCCCTCCAGAAGCAGCTCCACAGTGTCCCCAGCCCTGGCACAGGCCAACAGTGGCACAACCAGGGATACCGCAATTCTTTTTGATTTTCCACCAGCTACAGTCGAGATAATCACAACGTCTCTCCCCAGACGAACCCAGATCTTCTACTGCAGAGCATGCGACAAAGTTGGATCCTCTGCCCAGAGAACATGGGGATGGACACCAGAACATGGGAGGGCATCCTCCACTCTTCAAACTTCAGCCCAGGTACGTGCCCTCCATCACTGTTAGTGGGGCTCTAACAGCTGCAATGGGGTTTCATAGAATCATGGACTTCAAAGCTCATCTAGTCCAACCCCCCTGCATCCTCAGCCTGGTCAGGTTGCTCATGTTTCATCTGATCAAACCTTAATTATCTTTACAAGATACACTGCCCAGCCTGGTGCTGCATAGTTTCACTGCAATGAATTAATTCCCACCCACTGCAATCAAAAATAAATTATCTAAGGCCACTGGGAAAGGCAGAACCATCCATGTATAACAACCCATAGTGAGAAATTGTGATCCCACCACCCCCAGCATCCCACCCTCCTCCTCCTCTGCAAACAGCAGGAACAGCCCATGCATGACCCAGGTCCCCCACCTTTGACAATGAGCTCAGCGAAGTTGGAGACGCCGGAGCCGCGGCTGGACTGGGTGACGCAGCGGTACAGGTCCTGCTCCTCCTTGGACACCTCGTCCAGCTGGAAGGTGGCCAGGAAGCGCCGGTGGCTGATGTGCTTCACGGAGGCGGCGGGGACGACCTCTCCGCTCTGCCTCTGCGCCCGGGAGAAACAGCACGTCATGGAGCGGTTTGGGTTGGAGGGACCTTCAGCGCCCCCCCAGTGCCCCCTCTGCCACCAGCAGGGACATCTTCCCCAGCTCAGGCTGCTCAGAGCCCCGTCCTGGCTGAACCCCCCAGCTCTCTCAGCCTGTCCCAGCAGAGCTGTTCCAGCCTCGGGTCACTCCTGCGGCTCCTCGGGCCCCTCTCCAGCAGGTCCGTGTGTGTCCTGCCTGGGGACCCCGAGCTGGACCAGCATCGAGGGGTCTCACCAGAGCAGCAGGAACATCCCCCTTGACCTGCTGGCCATGCTCCTTTTTGGAACAATGTGACATCCAGAGCCACCAAGCACGTCCCCAGATGATGTCTGCTTAAATGGCTGGGGAGGGATTGCCGTTCCCCAAAGGGACGGCACAGGGACACTGCAGAAGCGATGCACGGGGGTGACAGTGGAGATGCTGGTGTCACCACCGCCGCTCACCTGCATGAGGAACCGCTCGGCCTCGGTGGCCTTGCCGGCGGCCACGCACTGGAAGGTGGCGTTCTGCCCCGCGTTGACCTCCACGTCGCCCAGGCGGGAGAAATGAGGCGCTTTTGCTGCGAGGGACACAAGCCAGAGGTGATGAAGCAGCCAAGCTCCATGGGGACCCACCGCAGCCCAAAACCCGCCCGGGACGCTGGGGCTGGAGCTGAGCTCAGGACGGGCTCAGTCCTCAGCCTGGGCTCAGGAACTTGTTCCCATCCCCACAAAATCAGCCTCCACCCCAGGGAAGGCTCCAGCATCCCGCTGCACTGTCAGCAGATGCAGGCTCTGGGGTTGATAGAGGCGAGTAGGTCTCCTACCCCAGCGTGGAGGAAATAAGGGGTGAACCCCAAGATCCAGGGTGTGGGGACTGCCCAGGATTTCAGGTCCCAGCTGCCCGGGTGGCCGCTCTCAGGCCACGAGTCCAGGATGCACTTCTTGAGGTTTTATAAAAATCCAGCGATGGAGATGGGAAGAGGAACCCCAGAGACACTGAGGAGCTGGAGCTCCGCCCGCCCAGGTGACCACAGGACACACAGGGGGCACCAGGCAGCGCCTCGGCATTACTCCATCAGCTCCCCGGGACCATCCCGACAGGCACCAGCTCCAAATCCTGCTGCCCAGCCCAGCTCAGCAGCACCCACCCCTCATCCCCCTCCCACCCACCCATGGGTCCCCTCCCGTGACACTCACAGCATGGGTAATTCAAGAGCAAAATGTCATCCAAGCCAAAATAACCCCTGCGCTCGCTGGAGACCACCGCCTCGAAGAGGACCTGCGGCACCAAACAGAGGGGTCACGCGTTGCCGGGGAATCCGCACTATGCCAGGCAGGGGGTCCGTGCCATGCAAGGGGGGTCCGTGCCATGCAAGAGGGGTCCGCGCCACGCAAGGGGGATTCTGCTGGGGCTCACCTGGTACTCGCTGGGCCAGAACAAGCTGACCGCCAGCTCCGCCTGGTGCCACTGGCGGCCATGGGAGCCCGAGCAGTTCCAGACGGCGCTGCCCAGCGGCCCCCCCGTCACGCGGACGTAGGCGCTGAGGGTGCCGGGGCTGCGCCCGTCCCGGCTGTACATGAAGTAGCTGAACTGCAGGCAGTGGGTGTCGTTCTCGCTCAGCGCCTGGAAGAGCAGATGAGCCCTCTGGCCCGGGGCGTGCTGCGAGGAGTTCACCATCAGGTAGGAGCCTGCGGCGGGAGGGAGAATCGGGGAGAGCGTGGAGTAACCCCCCTGTTCCACATCTCCTGAGCTTGGCTGGCAGGGATGCAGAGGGCAGAGGACGCGGGACTGCAAAGATGCGCAGGAGCCAGCAAGGATGCTCAGGTCCCTCTGGGTACCAATCCCTGGGGACGTGCGGGACGGGGCAAGGAACACAGGATGGAGTCGGTGTCAGATTCCTTTTTGGGCAGCGATAGGACACCGAAACGGGACCTGGCTGCTGGACCAGCCCCACACCTCCAGGACAGCGGGGTCAGTGCAGCTCCAATGCCGCCGGAGCTGCTCTGCCTGCTTTCCCCGAACGCTCACAGCTTCGGCTGCATCAGCACCACCTCCCCAGCGGGCCCCAGCCGTTTTAATTCCCATTCCCATCGCCTCGTATCATTTACCACGCAGTTGTCACCGAGTTTAAACTGTGCTCAGCAGGTGCTCGCAGAGGGGGAAAAAAAGCGCTCGTCAGCTTAACGAGCAGCGGCACTGCGGCTCTCAGGGCCGCCAGCCCCACCTCCCAGCACCCCACACCACCAGCGCCCAAACCACGAGTCCCAGCGCAAGCCCAAAGCCGCATCTATGGGGCAGGAAGGACAAAAACCCCAAAGGCAGCACCTTCCCAGCCCACACGCTCCATCCCAGGGGGTCGGAGGCAGGAGGGGACGCAGGAGCCCCAGCAGCTCCATGGGGCACAGCCATGGGGCCCCATCCGCCCTCCCAAACCCTCCCCACCACCAGCGGTGAGGGGATTATTAATATCCTTCCATTTTAGTAACGGCAGAAGCTGTAAGTAACAAAGCCAGGCCATTTATTCAAGTCTACCATTGTTTACCTGACAGTAGGAGCTTAATTATTAATAGCTTTCACCGCCGGCTAATTTAAACGAATTCATGCACTTTCCTCCCATCGGCTCCCAAACAAGTAAGAACCGAGGAAAACCTAAGGCAGGCAGCCGGGAAATGCGGGGGCACCCCCCATGTCTCCAGCGTTGGGGAGCTGCCCCGTGCCCCCAACTTCCCAGACAGCGCAGGAGCAGAGCTGCAGCAGGAGCCCACAAACGGCCCAATCCCAGCCTTTAAAGCTCAGCTTAATTCCTGCCAGCAAAGCCAGAGACGGGGATGGAGAGGACGGGGTGTCCCGGCCCCGCTGTGTCCCCAGGCTGGGGGACAGGTACCAGAGGGCTGATGTGACACCGCAGCTCGGCAGCACAGCCGGGTTATTTTGAGCCCTGTCCGTGTGCAGCATCACCCAGCACAAGAATCTGCTCCCAAAATCATGAGGAAGATAATTTCCAAACCTCCCAGGAAACAGGAGGTGCAGAAACAGCCCCGGGGGGGACAACCCCCGGCTGAGACCCCAGCGCAAAGGAGGGGCCGCCGGCACGCCCCGGCACTGTGCCCTGCTCGTTCATCCTCCCTCTGCGCCTCCATCAGTCTGAATCGAGATGCAGGTCCAGGAGAGCTGTCACCACTCCTTGTCACCATGAATAACCAGTCAGCCCCCCGTGTGCCCCCAGCCCGGCTGCAGCAACATGATCCAGTTTGGTTTTCAGGTGGGCTTTTACAAGTGCTCTGTGGAGAAAAAGACTCAAAAAGCACTAAATAATATTTCAATCAAACAAATGAAAAGAGAAACAAGTTTCCAGCAACGTTCCCTACAGGAAAACCATCAATTTGTTACACAGAAGTCAATGATGAGGTTTAAAGCTGTAAAAATCAGCCCGGAAGGGCTGTGCGCTGAGAGCCTTGTACCCCTGCAGCAAAGACGGGTTTTCCCACTTGTGGGATCACCAGCTGTTCCTCGGGATTCAAATCAGATCGTCGAGGATACGGCAGCCCCTCCGATAACCTTGGCAGGGAATCAGAGAGCAACGAGCCCCAAGGAGTTCTCTCCGCTCGCCCGGGGGACGGGCAGCGCGCCCACAGCGCCCGCCGAGCAGCCCGGGGCTGCTGCGCCCGCCGCCGAAGCCAACGGAGCCCGAGAGGAGGGAGGCGGCCGCTCCGCCGCCAGCTCCCCCGCCTTGCCAAGCTTCGCCTCCTACAAAACCGCCGAGAGATAAAAATAAATTAAAAAACAAGCTATTAAAAGGCAGGAACAGGCGGCACGACAAGCAGAGGGCGGCACCGCCAGCCAAGAGGTGCCGGGGGACCAGATCCGAGCGCTGCGGCGTCTGCCTCCGGAAAACCGCGTTGGAAGATGAAGCCCAACGGTGCCTCCTCGTGCGCTGTTTTTCTTCTCAATGTGTCAGAGCCGGCACCGGCACCGGGTACCAGGACCGGGTACCAGGACCGGGTACCTCCTCTCTGCTCCTGCACCAAGCCCCAGGACGAGCATCTCTCGAAGAAGCCCCAACATCAACATCTGATCCTTCGCTGCCGCAGGGTCCCTGGAGCAGCCTAATCCCTCAGGAGCCAAAAATCCAGCTGAGTTTTTCAAGGTTTTTATGGACACGTAGCAGGAGCCGGTTGGGAAGCGGTGCTGGAGCTATCGCCTGAAAGAGACTCCTCAGAGGGGACGAGGGACCTCAGAGCTCATTGGGTGGGGACAACGGCTCAGTCACCCGACCTGGCCGCGCCGGGACACCGCGATGTGGCCGCACACGACAGCAGCTCCGTGTGTGGAGAGGAAAAGATGAGCGGGGAACAGAAACTCCAATTGATGGAGCGTTTTCTACTGTCACCGAGTTTGGAAGGAAAACCTACGGAAAAAAAGCCATTTGGAAATAAAACCCACCCACAAAGAGGACGGTTCGGTGTTTTTGAGCAGAGCTGCGTGGAGCGGCAGAAAGCGGGTGCTGCGGGGGGCACGAGGCTCCAAGGGGAACTGTTGCCACAGCTTCTCCCAACTCAATTCGCCTCCTTTGAATTTCCACGTGTGAACTCAACCTGCACCTCTCCCGGGTCACCCTGCAGAGCACCCTTGTCCTTCAGGGGTCACCCCGCATCTCCGCGGGGGCGAGGACAGCGACCTCTGCGCCGTGCTCCGTCCTCACGCCTGCAAAGCTTCACCTAAACACCCTGCTTCGTTCTGATATTCATTAAGTAACCTCAACTCATGTTTCACACGTGGAGCTCAGCGACTGAGCCTGATTTGAGTGCCCGGTTCCCCCCTGCCCGCAGGACCACCCCACCCCGGCCCCCGCTCCTCCAAGCGCTTTGGGACCGTCCGAGCTCCGCCAGCCCGGGGTGCCCGGCAGCGCCGGTGCTGAGCGAGGCGCAGGCTGCGCCGCCTCCCCTCGGCTTCCGAGCAGCGCAGCTCCTGCGAAACCAGACACCGCGGGGCCCGCGGGCAGGGGAGGACAAGCCCGCTGGCAGAGGCGATGCTGGGGAGAGCGGGACACAGCACCCGAACACCCAGGGTTGTGGTGCAGGACAAGCCCGCTGGCAGAGGCGATGCTGGGGAGAGCGGGACACAGCACCTGAACACCCCGGGTTGTGGTGCAGGGCGGCGCTGCCTCACCGCCCCCCGCAACCGCTCCTTTGGACAACAATAACAAAGAGCTGAAGATAAGAAACATGGCGATTGCAGCGTAGGAGAGACCCATCCGTTGTGTTCAGGTGAAAGAGGGAGACAAGTCAAGACGAGAAAAGAGGGGAAAAAACCCAAAGCAGAAAGAGGGATGCGAAGGAGGAGGCGGGTGGCCGGCAGCCAGCATCCGCTCCAATAAATCCTACGCTCCTTGAAACTGGCTGATCTCCAACAAAAACTCATTTTAATCTGAGACCACGAGACTCCTTTGGAAAGTGCTCCCTGGAGAGGCCCCAGCGCCACGGAACAACCTGCATCCACCGCACCGCCGCGGGACCGCGGGGCGAGGGCTCAGGAGCCTCCCGCCCAGCCCCACACGCGTACTGGGGCGAAACCAGACACAACCGCATCCCTGCGCCCGCTCGGTGCCCCGGGCTGCGAGCAGCGTCCGCCTGCACCCCCGCAGCTCGACAGCGAAGAGATGGGGGGTCATTAGGGGACCCCTGGCTACAGGGACGAGCAGCCCTTTGGGTGTCACCATCGGGGACAGGTGGTTTCCCTGGGGACCTGACCCTCTGTGCTCGCACATCTGACCTGGACCGGCTGCATCCGCCTCCCCGTCAGCTCTGGAGTTTATTTCTTTAACTCTTCATATTGATTTAAGCCCCCAGCTCTTGCTAAGCCGGAGTTATTTCCTGGAACAGAGAGCGCAGCCCCATTCCAGCAGACCCCGACAGTCCCCCCGGCTCTAAACTCAGGCAGTTTGCTCCAGATTTTCAATTACAGCTGCAAAATGAGCAGAAAACTCAACTAATTACAGGTTTAAGACCCTCCACCATGAGCCATCTCAATCCCCAGCTCTGCTTTCCCCCCTCACTGCCCCAGGAACCCCCCAGGACATACACAAACCAGGATAGTCCAGTTTAAAGCAATTAATTGGAAAGTCATCACGGGGGAGCAGGATCTGTCAGTGCTGTTCTGCCCCCGGTGCCCAGGACCGGCCAGCAGGGATGGGGACGGGAGGAAAAGGCGACGGGGAGAGGAGATAACAGAGGGAGGTTTAGCGGGGAAAAGCCAAATTAAACCCCAGCATGAGCAAGTCTCCAGATAAACAGCTGGAGGCAGACTGATGGAGCAGTAACGAGTTTTCTATAAAGCAGTTAACGTTTTAATAAAAAAAGAGTCATTTTTACTATCGATCTCTGCACCAGTTCTCATCTCCTTATGCCCATCATCAGGCTGGGACCTGATCTGAGCAGCCGGAGCGCCGGGACCAGGGAGGAGCCAGCGGTCCCGAAAATGAGGAGAGTCGGCCCCGGTGCAGATGGACACAGGGACACCTCGGGGTCCCGGAGGGACACAGTCCAGACCTGGAGCAGGCAGAGCCCCCGACCCGCACCCGGGCACAGCGCCCGCGCCGCCCGCACAGCCACCCGCACCCGGGCACAGCGCCCGCGCCGCCCACACCGCCGCCAGTGCCACCCGCACCACCCACACCGCTGCCCGCGCCACCCGCGCCACCCGCACCACCCGCACCACCCGCACCGCCGCCCGCGCCACCTGCACCGCCACTCGTGCCACCTGCACCGCCCATACTGCCGCCCGCACCGCCGCCCGCCCGGCTCCGCTCCCTCAGCCCAGCGATCCGAGCGAGGAGATGGACCAGAAAATAACGGAAAATGGCTTAAAAGCAATGAGATTTAAAAACAAAACAAAAGAATCTATTTGCATTTTCTTCCTCACAGCTCCCAGACTTCAGGGATGCCTCCAGCTCACAGCCACAAGCTTTTCCCTACGCTTGCAAGAGCCAGAAATACATTTTCCCCCCGTTTTCCACATCTCCCAGAAGAAGGCATTTCTGACGAGGCCGCAGAGCAGCGCGGCAGCAGGAGCCGACGCGTCCCAGCGGAACGGCGGCTGCAGACCCGGGAGGGATCCGAGGTGCCCGGGCAGCGGGACCGGGCGCGTCCCGGCTGGCGGCAGCTGCAGCTGCCACGCTCCACACCAGATGGGGAACTTGGCACCGCCGGAGACGCTGCCGAGACCCGCGGGAAGCGTGGAAAGCTGCCCAGGCTGCTGCCATCACGGGCGAGGGGACGTCCCCCCGCAGCCCCAGCCAGCCGGGGACAAGGGCAGCAAACGCGGCCGTGGTGGAGGGGACATGCAGAGGGAGTGGGGCTGGAAATCTTGGCTTTCCACCCCAAAACCACATCTGGAGCGTCTGCGGCTCCCCCTGCCCTCTGCCCCAGGGGTTGGGATGGCACAGGGTTACATACACCCCCCCAAGAGCCTCAGCAGTACCCGGTGCCACCCAATGTCCCTGTCCCTGCTGTGCTGTTACAACCCTCGGCGGCGGCAGCGTCCCGTGTCCCCTGTCCCCACCGCGCTGAGGACGGACACAGCTCGTCACACCTCGCCAGCACCCGCCCACGGACCCAGGACAAGACGAGCCTAAAACGCTGTGTGAATTACAGATGGAGAAGCCACGTGGACTGGCTCTGGGGTGCAGGTTTGGGGCAGGTCTCTGGGACACGGGACAGGTGTGGCCCCCTCGGACCAGGACTCACCGTGAGGCAGGTCGGCCGTCAGGTGCGGCATCATGTAGCTGCGGATGAGCTCCCACCCGAAGTCATCGTCCTCGCCCTGGCTGTACTCGCACTGGCTCGGGTCACCGTCCTCCTCAAAGGTGCAGCCGGCTGCGGACAGAGAGCCCCGTCAGACCCCAAAAGCCCTGCTGGGATGACGGGCTGCCCCCAAACACCAGGGGACCCCAGGCACCCCCTACATGTACCACAAGCAAGGGTACGGCCCTGTCTGCCGCCAACCCCCATCTCTCCCGTTCGGTCCCCTCGCAGTGGAAGGCGCTGGCAGGTCTCAGCACCCGGGGGGCTCAGCCGTGGGAGCAGGATGCAGCTCCCAGCTTTGCTTCCCGAGGGCCGATCACCAAATCAGGGGTTTCTCCCAAGAAACAGGCACTTCGCTGTGTTCACACGAGGATTCACACGACCCCCGGGGCTCCTGCCAAAATCCTCCCTTGACCAAAGCCCCGCGCACGCGGGTCGGGCCGTTCCCTGACGGGAGCGGCAGCGCTCAGCCCCAGCCCCAGCAACCGCAGCACCCACAGCCCTGCGGACGCGCCGCGACCCCGCCAGCCGGGGGCTGGCACTTCAGTGCTTCTGCTTCTCGCTCGGGTTTGGGGATTGGGTTTTATCCTCTGGAAAGAGCGAGAGCCCCGCACGCCTCCCTGCTCTGCAGGTGCTGGGCTGAGCATGGAGAACCGGAATCAGTGCCAAGAGGCCCCTTGTCCCCATGTGTACTGAGGTGACATGGAGACAGCACATGAGGTGGTGGCCAGCCCCGCATGCCGCATCCAGCCCCGCATGCCGCATCCAGCCCCGCATGCCACGAGCTCTGGGGCTCCCTTTGCCCATGTGGCCCCATCGAGTCGGTTCATTAACACTCACCTCTTGGTTCATTAACACTGACCCATTGTTCCGCTAAACCCCCAGATTACACAGGGACCTGGCAGCAGCGCTAATTAACAGGAGCCCCTGGGCTGCCGGGGCAGGCACAATAGGAAAGCCCTGAGCAAGCAGAACGAACAAAGGCAAATTCTCCCTAATGGGCCGGCGAAAGCAGAGCGGGGCCAGGGGATTACTTCTTCTGGGTTTGTTTTTTGAGTTGTTGGTTTTTTCCTGTTTTATCCCCAAATTACATCAGTAATTCCCCCATTGCCGGGGGATTTGCCGCTCAATGGCCTCGCCGCTGCCAGGCGGGTTGTGCTTCCCCATGTCAGGGGATGCTCGGATGCGTCGCTTGTACAAACGAATCCAAACACTGGGAAAAAAGCCCATAAAATGCACAGAAAATTATGACTCCCAACTCTCTCACACGTAAGAACACCCCTGGGGCTTCTCCCCAGCTTCACGCTCATTTTTAAAGCATCAGGGTACATTCCAGCTCCATCAACAAGTTGTTTTTTCCTCCCAGATCCACAGAAAACTTCTTAAGATCTAAAAGCAAATTATTTCCTATTCACATGCTCAGAGGTACCAAGAACCTGGTTTCCTTAAAATCCTTCCCAAAACGGAGCGCCGCCAGCCCCGTGCGGCCGTGCCCCCGCGCACCGAGCGGCGCCGCCAGCTCCCCCGGCTCTGCCACAGACACCGGATTGGAAAGAATCAAACTTGGCCGCGGTTCCTCGTGGAAGAAACAGCACAAACCTGTCAAAATTCCCCAGGAAGGAAAGAAAAGAAATTCAAAATAAAACAAAGTGTCAGAAACCAAGTGCCAAGGGATTTAGTGAAAAAAAAGAGTTTCCTTCCAAGATCTGCTGGAATGGGACATTGTGGTAGGAAGAACTTGTTCCTGGTGTTGGGCTGGTTTTGGTTTGCGAAAGCGGAGTGGGGGCGGCAGCGCTGCGGGCCGGCAGAGCCCGCGCCCAAGGAAAAGCGGCTCCTTCGCCCCCAATAAGTTATTCCCAGCTACCAATGACACAGAGACGTAACCTCCCCCCCGGGCGGCACCCCAGCACCCGCATCCCCCATCGGCCCGCGCCTCAGCTCCCCATCACCCCGAGGCCGCATCCTCGGCCGCCCCCGAGATGATGCCCAAGCTCCAGAAGCTTAAAATGCAATTACAGGGAGTAGATATTTTGCTGGCAGAGGCACAGCTGGCCGGGACGATCCATCTCGTCCTCAGACAGCTTTACTGGAACGATCTCCCCATCGCGAGCGTCCCCTCCCACCCGCAGCGCCAAACGAAGGCGGCTCCCCCACCACTCCACCCCGCCAACAAATCTGTCTGGGACTTGTATGCAGAAGGAGGTTTGTAGACCTTGCCGGGTACCCAGGGATGGAGAGGAGGAACGAAGAGTTCAAGAAGAGGAGGAAGGAAAACCAAGACCAAACAACCAAGTACTATGGACGGTGTCTAATTAAATCTCCATGGCCACCGAGGACCGTGGCCGCGCGCCTGCCAGCCCGCCCCGCGCCCTTTCATCCGCCGAGTCCACGCTCTTTTTGCTTCTAAGTTAATTACACTCTTAAACCTTTTCTGTTTAACCTCCTGCACCATGGGACATGCTCCTCGGGCTTCTCTTTCCTTTTATCAAACAGCCTTGAAAAGGCTCCGGCGGTAAAGAGCAGCCAGCACCATCCGCGACGGGATCGCACGCTCTGTACACCATGGGTAACAACCCCACCCAGACCCTTTGGGGCATCCTCGGATGGGGACGCTACGTGAATATCACACCCAAAAGTGGAAAGGCTTTATAAGAAAAAACAGGGTTATATCCAAATTTGAGCAAATGTGAGCTAACCAGGACTATGAAATTCAGGGCAGGTACCCAGGACTTGTGGTCCAGGATGAAGCAAAGCCAATCGATGGGAAAAAAACCCCATTTTGTTCCCATTTTGGCTTAGCCAGGACCAGATTAGCACAAAGGTCACCCTGGGGTGCAGCGTCTCAGGGCCACGAGCCCAGCAGCTGGGAAACAGCACAGTGACCTGCAGTCAGGATGAGCCTTTCATCCCCGGCCTTTTCCAGCCTCTCCTGCCTCTGGCCCAGGAAATTACCGGCAGGAATCAGAAGGACCTGGGGACCCACAGGACCCACCGTGCACCACGCCAGCAGCCAAGCTGCTCCATCACCTGCAGCAAAACGGGCTATGACCCATCACCACCACCATCCAACCACACTGAGGTGGGGCAGGCGGGAGCAGAGCTCCTTTGTCTCCCAAATCCAGAGTTTTAAGTGTTTCCCAGGAGCAGGAATGGAGCTACAGGCTACACAGAGTCACACAGCCCCGGACTATCGTACCCAAGACCTCTTCTCTTAAATGCGTATAAAAGATGCTCTTTTTCTGCACCAAACGATCAAGTTCTTTATACAGGATAAATAGCGAATGCTGCTGCAAATGGGGAAACTGAGGCACGCAGGTGACCTGGCAAAGCCCCACAGCACCAGCAGCAACCGGCGCCACGGCTGGGACAGCGGAGAGCTCGGGACGCAACACGCTGCAGTGATGCCGAGATGCCGCCGTTGGCAGCGCCCCCCCGGAGCCCGGGCAGCGCCCCCCCGAGCCCGGGCAGCGCCCCCCCGAGCCCGGGCAGCGCCCCCCCGAGCCCGGGCAGCGCCCCCCGCCGGACCCGCCGCTGTTCGCAGGCGGGAACGCGCCCCGGGCAGGAAGCGCCGGGAGCCGCTTTCCCGCAGGCGGCAGCAGACGCGGGGGACACGGAACACATACTGCGATCCGTCTAAAATTAGGCACACTTCTCACCCAGCAAAATCTCACACGTACCACGCTGCAGGCTCCCGGGCGAGGTTATTAACGGAAATGGGATCGGAAACCCCATTTTTATCCCGGAGGATGATGCTGGCGGGTCCGGGACTCGCTCGGGGGATGCGGCACCGAGGAATCCAGCTCGGCGAGCACAGCGGGTCCTGCACCCCAGCACCTCGCACCGATGGAGCCCCGGAAACCCGACCACCGCCCGGGGGGCTCCACGGCCAGGTCCAGCCAAGCCCAGACAGGCGGGGCCTGGGGCTCAGCGGTGGGATCATCTCTCCAGCCCCCGCAAGCGCAGGACTGAATCCCCCCGGGCACTCTGCATGCTCAGAAGGGCCTGGGGCACCAGCAAACGTGTTCTGTGCATCACTCACACCGCAGATCACAACAAACACCCTCCCTGTCATCTCCGCTCCCCACTTCTGCAAAACAGAAATGTTAAAAATATTACCGATTTCCTGGCCCCGATAAAAGCAGATTAGAAGAATATGGAAAGCAGCACCATTAAAATTCTCACCAGTAGTTTGTTTTCCTTCTCCAAATCATTTTAAATATTGCATTTAATAGAAAAATAATTTGCTCAGCTGTAAGAAACATCAATTTGCAACTTGAAGCCTTGTATATTAGCCAAAGAAGCTAATGTGTAAACATTAGCAGCTCCAATAACGCGTGGGGTTCAGCCAATGCAATTCCAGGGAGAGAGCAGCCAGATATTAAGACAGAGGATTTGCATAATAAGTCACTTATGCCCGATAACCTCGGTGTTGGGAAAGCGCGGGACTAGAACAATATCCGTCCACCAGCAACTACAGAAGACAAATGTCTTTTTCCAGCTCTCAATGGATTTTACCTGCAAGTCCCCATGGGGGTGCTGAGCCCCCCACAGTGGGTGCCCAGTCCCAGCTCCAGCACCAGGAGCCTCTGGGGACCCTGGGCACAGGGACTGGGGAACTGGGCCATGTGGGTTCACTACGGACACCCCGGGACCTGGGGGAGCAAATACAACCGGGCACACACAACCTGAAGGGTTTGTAACAGCTCAGGGGGCTCACAGCTCACGTGCGTCACCTCCTCGTGAACATGCATTTAAAAGCAAAGAGGGAAGAATTAATCTTGGCAGAGTCCTTGTCTGGGGCACATCCAGCTGCAAAAAGCAGCTCCCCTTCCCTCCCACCCCCCAAAGCAGCTCCCAGGGGATCAGGACCGCTGGGACCAGGGTGCTGCATCACCCCCATGCGAACGCAGCCAGGGCTGCAGCTCCCCAGCTGTTGTGCTGTGATGCTGCGGGGCACAAGGCCAGAGGTGCTGGCCCCATGGCCAGAGGGGACGTGTGAATTTAACCCCCATCCAAGTGCTGTCCCTGTCCGAGCAAGTCTTGCTGGGAAGGACCAGCATCGCTTCTCCGTTATTGATACCCAGGCCAGGAAAGGTCTTGCAGCGCAGAAACATCCTGAAACCGCCCGGCCAGGAGGCCACTAACCTGCAACACAAGTGCTTTAATAATTAACCATCACTTAATTAACATAGCCAGGACTGCCTCTTCGACCCCATGGGAATAAAAAACAAGGCAGGCGGCTGGAAGCCTCCATCCTGCTTTATTGATTGCTCGCTGTGCAATTGTAGCTCCTGGACTACGGAGCCACCTGTCTGGGGGGAGGAGGGAAAAAGGATAAAAAAGGGGAAAAACTACTAAAATAGCATTTAAAAAGCAGGGAGAAGGCTCGTTCTGAGCTGGTGATGGGCTGCACCGTCCCCACTGTGCCCAGCGTCCCCTCCACAGCCCTCGGGAGAACAAAAGCAGCAGGAAGTGGAGCGGGAGGAAGGTCGGGCAGAGCAGGAGAACATCTCAGTGCGATGCAGAATCCAGGTCGGTCTCCTTCTCCTCCCGTTTCACTGGGAAAAGCCACGTGGGCAGATCGGCACCGAGGTTCAGAGGTGGCGGAGCGGCTGACGTGGGCACATCCATCACCCGCCAACGCTCAGCAAAACCCTTCGATGTCACGCGCTTGGAGCAGGATCGGCCGGCAGGTCAGAGGCCCCGGCAGAAGCCACCGTGGGGAACCAAAAGGGTCCCTGTCACGGCTCTGAGGAGCCGGACTGAGCCACTGCCCTGCGGCAGGCACAGCTGGGACACGGCTGAGCGACACCCCAAACCCAAACATCGCCAAGGGTGTTCTCACCAGTGCCACGCTGGGCTCAGCCACCCAGGGTCGGTGTCGGCTCAGGCATCCATCCGTCCGTCCGTCCGTCCCAGGTGAAAACCAGCAGCTCCAGCAAACTCCCCGGGGCCTCCATCGGCACCTCAGTGCCACCCAGCGCTCCCAGAGGTCCAAACCTCTCCAACCAGGCAGATGAGCCCCTGTGGTGGTGCTGAACGGGCATTCAGCACCTCAACCCCATGTGAGCTCCTTGCAGCCCCCATGCCCAGCACTGTGCCCCCCTTCCCTGCACCCAGAGCAGCTGCAGCCACCAAACCCAGCCTAAGCAGGACAGCTCAGCCATCCCACAGAAAAACAGGCAGGAGACAGCGCCTTGCACCCAGAGATGCTGCTCGGCCCAGCGCAGTGAGCAGCAGGTCCTCAGGTGATTTACTAAATTAAAAGTTCAACGAATAAAAAGAAATAGCCCCACACAGAGATGCACTGCTCCGGTTTGATATAGTGATAATCAAAGGAAAGCAGGCTGATTGCTGGCTGTGGGGGGAAGAAATCAATTGGACATTATCACTCAACAGACAGGTGAAACTACAGTGAAAAATAAGCAGAAATGGGAAAGTCCTTGGGAAAAGACTCAGCTGGGCACCAGCCAACCCCCCAGTGCAGCCCCCGCCCCGCGGGGAGCGGCAGCGCCTGCCCTGGCACCGGGGCTGCAGCGGTCGCCCCAGCTGCTGCTCCCCCAAAGACACCGGAAAGCTCCAGCACCCGCGGGGGGAACGGCTGGACTTGGTGATCTTGAGGGTCTCTTCCAACCAACATGATTCTGTGACCTGCCAGACAGCGAGAAGAGCCCCGGGCAGCACCCCAAAGCCGAGCCCCCCGCCCTGGCTGCAGCGAGTGCTTCCCCTCTGCTCCCGGTGACATCCCCCCGGTGACATCCCCCCGGTGACATCCCCCCGGTGACATCCGGCTGCCCCAACCAGCGGCTGATGATCCAGTTGCGGGGTGAAACACACTGAACCAGAGCAGCACTCACTCCCCAGCTGGGCTAATTGGGCTAATTAGGCCTAAGTTCTCCGGCGGGAGCAGCACGCCAGGGGCTGCCACCACTGCGCTCGTCTGCACGCACGGTCATCTGTGGGCACCAGGAACGGCCGTGGGGACAGTGGCCTCATTAAGACACATCAGGTCATTGGTGTCCTTGTCCCTTGTCCTGGGAGAGCTCAGAACATCTCAAGCCAGATCGGTTGCTGCATCCCAGCCACACAATCCTGATTAACTTAACGATGTTGAGAAAGGTCTGATCCACACAGCAGGGTCCGGGATGTCAAAGCGGTTCACTGGCTCATACAGGGTTCCCTGGGGGGGTCCCCAGCACCTGGTAGTGCCGCACGGGGGCAGAGCCCAGCACCCAGCACAGCCACAAACAGGGATGGATGGATCCCCCAGCACCCCGCGTGGTCAGGAGCTGCGGGCGCAGGGACCCGCGCGATTCGCCAACATTTTGCAAGCCAAAAAAAACCAGCATATAACAAAAATATGCAGAGTTGCTCTGGCTGCACCACATTTACACCCCGGGGCAGCGAGGGGGCAACACTGCGCCCCCACTGCACCCCAGCCGGGACGGGGTTTCCCAGCCCCCATTGTGGTGGGATTCAGCCTCTGGGTGGGAGAAACTGGGGTGCAAAGCCTGAGGGCCTTAAGTCTGCAGGAAACCCATGGGGTACCCCAGGACCTCTGTGTGCCCCCCGTGTGCCGCAGAGCAGGGCTGTGACACCCCGGTGGGACCCAGAGAGCACAAGAGCAGCCCCGGCAGCAGCTGCAGCTGACGACCACCCAGCACGCGGGAGCAACGCTCCGATTCAACAGAGGAAACAAAAACCCGAGAGAGCAGCTGATGTGTGACCCCCCGGCGGCAGCAGCAGCTCGCGCAGGGGACAGGGCTGCCCCACACGCAGACGCGGGCAGGGGCTCTGCCTTTGCTTTCCAGCAGCTGGAGACGAGCTGGACTTTGGATGTTGATCCAGGCACAGGGCACAGAGCAGCCGCTCCCAGCGCCAGGGAAGGAACCAGCCCAGGGAACACGCAGGAAAGCCCCTCCAGCACCAGCCAGCTCTGCAGCCCTCCTCCTCCTCCTCCTCCTCCTGGTGAGGAAGGACAGGCCACATGTCCCCAGGACCCCCAGCCAGGGAACCCCCTTGTCACCCACCCCCCATATCCATCCCCACGCAGGGCAAACCAGGAGCAGCTCCTGCCAGGCCACCTGCAGCAGGAAGAAAAAGCTCCATCGCCAGGACTTATTTTAAGGCCGCCAACAAGGAGGCAATTAGCGCTGAGGGACTAATTGCTGGGAATCCTGCTTCTCCAGAAATCAAGCCTCAGTTTCCCCGAGTACAAGGAGCGGGGTCTCCAGCCTGGAGCAGGATCCAGGGAAAGCTGCAAAACAAATCCCGAGCTGCCATGGGGGAGAAGAGGAGGTTTGGGATTCTCGACATTTAATCGTGCAGTAACTAAAGGTTCCCAGACATGTCTAATAAGACAATTATAGTGCATGTTAATAATAGATTATTAAAAAGCTTATTTATGGAGGTTTAAGCAGGCAGATGGCAGGGCCGTGTCGATAAGGCTCTCCCGAGCCCGTGCTACCTCCCAGCTCCAGCACACAGCAGGGATTTACCTGCCGCTGCCTCCTCCCGCTTAACCCTTGCACAGCGGCCGGGAGCAAAGCAGCAAACTCCTGGGGGGCTGCAGCCAGGAGAGGAGTTTTTTGGGGTGCGCTGGGGTGCTCGGGGCTCTCAGCATCTTTGTAATGGGTTGAGTGCGATGGAAAAGGTCCATCCCGGGTGCGGCGGGGGAGGTTGTCACAGCCAGGGCAGGGGTCAAAGCCACCAAGATGCATCTGCCTTTGTCTCGCAGGCGCGTCCCTGCCCCCGCCCGGCTCCTGCCGCGCTCTGCTCCGGGAAGGCTCCCAGGGACGCTGCATGGGGACGGTTTGCCTTAGTTTGGATAACAAAGGGGAAAAAAACAAGTGGAATTTGGGCCAGGAGGTGACTCACCAGGATCCCATTCCCGAGGCAGGGGCAGGGCCGAGCGCCCAGGAAAACATGAAACGGGAGCGCTGGAGCAAGCACAGCGGCTGAAAATGAAACACACGCAACTGCGAGGCTCGGTGGAGGGGAAAACGCAGGCACCGGCCCCCCACCGCGGGATACACACACAGAGCCAGGGGACAGGAGCATCGCAGCACCCGTAACTCTGCTTCAGCCCCACGGACGGTGGAGATCCGTGGAGAGGGGATCCAGGAGAGCAGGGAAGCTCAGCCCCGGGCACACGGGGGCTCACCCCTGAGCGGGATGTTCCGGAGGGCAGAGCATTTGGGGCTCTGGGAAAGGCCACGGCACTTCCAGAGCACGGAAAACACACCCAGCAGCAGGAGACAGAGATTCTTCCCTGGCACCGCAGAGCAGCGAGGGAAAAAAATCCAAGCCTGAAACAAGCTGACAATGCTCTCGCACATTTTATGTGCTTGGTGTAGGCAGGGTGGGGAGGCAAAAATGCCCTGGCATAGAAGAGCCCATTGGCAGCCAGATGGAGGGAAACAAACACTGCGAGGAGCAGGATCAGGCACCCCGAGAGCATCGAACACGGGTCCCATCCCCAGCACCCGGGGCTGGTGCAGGGGCTGCCGGCAGCGCGCGCCCCCGCGGCCCTGGGGCCGGCGGATGGAGACGCTGCGGTTAACGGCCGGGGCGGGGGACGCCGGGCGGATTTGTTCCGCTCCCCGACCCCAATCCCAGCGCTGGGGACGGCGTCTGCTCAGGGCTTCCCATTCACTGAGACAACACAGCCGCCGCGGGTCAGGGTCACCCCTGCTGCGCTGTCCCGGCGGCGACAGGACCCCCCGGGGCCCCCAGCGAGGAGCTCAGCCAAGACAACCAGCAACCACCCCCTGAACAAGTCCTGGTGCCCCAGAGATGCCACCAACCCCAACGCGGGGCTCCCCAGCAGCACCAACTAAGTCAAAGCTCCAAACTCAAATATTTTATTTGCTTAATTGCTGCTCCCGCAGTCAAACCAAGTGCAAACAGCTTCCGCATAATTACAGCGGGAGTGCCGCGGCTGCAGGCGCGTGTCCCCACCGCGTGTCCCCACCACCACAAAATAGCCCGCAGCAGGAACGGGGGACACAGGCTGGGGTACACAAGCAAGTCACTGCTGAAGATCTGGGGTGCATGGGTGTGATACAGAGGAATGGAGCTGCACCCTTTCTGAGCAGAATGCAAAAAGAACGGGACAAAATGAGCTGAGGCTGCAAAACCCGCTGCCCCGCGGCCCAGCCTGCTCCCAGATGGACGCTTCCAGCAAGAGCAAAGACAAGCTCTAGTTTTTATTGCAGAGAGCCCAGGGAGGGAAGGTGGAGCTGGCAAAACACACCAGTGACAACTCGCAGGTCCCCGTCGCAGCCGCTGACACCGCGAGAGCACAAGGGACCCCTCGGGCTGGAGGGCCAGTAAATGCTTTTCCAACACGACGAGCAGTGACAGCTTAGTCACTCTGAAATCTGAAACTGCAAAAGTTTGCATGCTGCAGAAAGGAGCAAAGAGCATCCCGGGCTGGTGGGGAAGCTGCAACGCAGCACCCAGCTCCCATCGCAGCTCAGCCAGGTCAGCCAGCCACGCCGTGCCTCAGGTTCCCCGCTTGTGGAAGGATCACACTGTGCCCCTTCTTTTAAAGGAGTGGCAAGAAAACCACCCGTCTCCCAAACACCCACAGTGATGAGCAGCTGGTCCTCTGCATGACGGGCGTGGGGGTCTCCGGTGACCCCAGAGCACACGCAGATGGTTTAAGTATTTTTCATCAGCCCTGCCCGCTGTGCAGCCCCGGCCCCGCGGGGACCAGCCAGGGACGCCCCCGCCGCCCGGACACGTTCCCGCAGCCAGCAAAGCCGCACCAGGAGGAACCAACACTGAGATTTATGTGAAAAGCAGCCCACGGCGAGGACAATGGACACGGGGAGCTGGACAGCCCCCCCGCCTCCAGCTGAACCCGGAGCTGAGCCCTCACCCAGCACACGGCCCTACCCCCGCCAGCTGCCCCAACAAAACACAAACCCATTCCTTCCCCACCATCCTCCACCTCACATCAGGAGCCTCGGCTGCTTCGTATTTCCCCCATCCATCCATCCATCCATGCACCGTTCCCCCTTCTGCACGGGTCGCGGTTATTTTGCTCACTGTTGATGGGTGTCACTATTTATAATATTTTGAGAGAGGCCATTACTCCAAAAAAAAAAAAAACCAAAAAGAAACCAATGCACCAACACGGGGACTGCATGCGGGTGAGCTGCTTCATTTTAAAGGAAAAAAATACAGAACCAGGCAAAAATGCACCTTAATGTACCGAGCTACAGCACCAGGTCCTTCAGAGCATGGCACCAGCTCCCTTCTCCCCGTGCCTCAGTTTCTCCTGCAAAAAGCCCTCACAGTCCCTGGCCGCACTTGGGCAGCCCCAAATTCTCCCACCCCGCAGCACCCGGTCCCTGCTCCTCACTCCCCCGCTCCCGCTCGCAGGGTCGGGCCGGGCGCCTTCCCAAAGGAGCTGCCCAAAGGAACGACGACAAAACACCTACATAAGGAATTCGTAAACCGATCGTGCTTTGGTACAACTCGAATTGTATCCCGTGCCACGGCGAGAGGCTGCGACCGGAGAGCGGCCGAGGCCGCCACCTGTTCCTCCCGGCGGGTCCCCAGTGCCCCGGCCCCCCCCGGGACCGAGTGACACACAACGCACCCGGACCCGCCGCCGCCGCCCGGGGCTGCACCCCGCCCCAAACGGGCTCCCGACGGCGGCGCTCGGTGCCCGGTGCGTCCTCCTCGCCCGAGCCCCGAACCCGCTGCAGGGCTGCCCCTGCAAACGAGCCCCCGCTGCCACCGGGGGGAGTTTTCCTTCCCGGGGGTGCAGCGGGAGAGGCGGACGGAGGAGGGAGCTCGGTCGCCCCGGTACCGGAGGCCGCCGGGCACGGGGTGGGCTCAGCTCCGGCCGTGCAGACAGGGGGTGCAGCCGAGCCCCTGTACCCGCCAGCGGGCTCCGGGGAGCCCCGGGCTCCGGTGTCCCGAACTCGACGGCCGGAGGAAGCCACAGCGGCGGGACGGGAGGAGCCGGTCGCACCGGGGGTGGCCCCGCCAGCGGGGTGCTGGGGAGCTCCCCCGAGCTCGCGGAGCAAACAGGACCCCCCGCGAACACACCCCCCCGCCCCGACACCCCCCGCGTTCGTACCGGCGGGCGTCTCGGTGTCCAGCGCGCAGACCCGCAGGGCGAGGGCGAGCAGCAGCGCCCGGGCGCTCCGCATGGTGCGGCCGGGGCGGGGCGGCGGAGGGGCCGGGGCCGCCGGGGCCGCTCGGGCCCGCGGTTCCTGCGCGGCGGCGCAGCGGGGCACGCGCGCCCGCCCCGCGCCTCAAATAGCGGCGGCTCCGCTCCGCCTGACGTCAGCGCCGCGCGGCACCGGCACCGGAGCGGCGGCGGCACCGGGCGGGCCGGGGGCGCCCCCTGCCGGCCGCCGCGCGCACCCGCAGCCCCAGCCCCGCTCCCGCCCCCCCGCGGAGATGGCGGGGGGGAGCCCCGGTGATGGGGGGGGTCCCGGTGATGGGGGGGTCCCGGTGATGGGGGAGCCCCGGTGATGGGGGGGTCCCGGTGATGGGGGGATCCCGGTGATGGGGAGGAGCCCCGGTGATGGGGGGGTCCCAGTGATGGGGGCCCCGGGGGGCAGGGGGCGCACGGCTACCGGAGGGGTTTCCCGGTGGCGGAGGACGCTGCCCGGGAGCGCCGGCTGCTTAGGGGGCGCGGCTGCGGAGTTGGCACCCGGTGGACGGGGGGCGGGCTGCGGATGGGGGGCGGGTGCAGCCGGGAGGCCCCGGGTGCAGGAGGGAGTACGGCTGAGCGGGGGACACCGGCTGCAGGGGCGTCCCCGGTTGCAGGGGGGTCCCAGTTGCAAGGGGTTCCCCGGTTGCAGGGGGGCCACACGGCTGCAGGGAGGTTGAGGGGGGGTCCCTGGGTGCAGGGAGGAGTCCCTGGGTGCAAGGGGGTGCAAGGCTCTGGGGGATCCCTGGCTGCAGGAGGGTCCCCAGGGGCAGAGAGTGTCCCCAGGCTGGGGGGGTCCCCGCTAAGCTGAGGGTCTCCCACCCCCAGCTGCCATGTCCTGCTGGGTGTCCTCGAGCGACAGGGATGTGGTGACATGATGCTTTCTCTCGCAGGATGGTGACATGGAAACCTGGACAAGGGGTGGCAGTGGCACATGGGACCCTGGTGACACCCAGCAAAGCCACTGTCCCTTGGGGTGGGAAGGCAGTGATGGAGAGAGGGAGATGCGGGATGTAACCTGGAGCAAACAGAAAGGAGAGAGACCCAGAAGGGTGTAAAGGGAGGGATGTCCGTCCTTTCCCGGCTGCGGGCGCAGGAGGCGGCACAGGGCGCTGGCAGCCCCCGGGTGTCCCCGCGGCCGTGCCAGCGGCAATGAAAGGCGCCTTGTTCACCGACATCCTCTCCGGCCTTATTTCTGGAGGAAAATGTTTTTCCAAAGGTTTGGGGGGAGGAACAGAGGGAGATTTGCATCAGCTTCCTGGCGTTACCCCAGCCCCAGCTGCGACTCCACTGGGAAACCACTCAGGCAGGTGAAGACTTGGAGGGCTGGAGGGAATGATGCTGAAATATCGAGACTTCTTCCCCAAATCACGCAGGGAGAAGCCTGGGCACCAGCAGCACCCTGCAAAATGCAGCCCCGTCCTGCGAGACCCGGCAGCACCCAGAGGGAGGGGACAGGGGACGGCACCCGCGTGTCACTGAGCCCCACGAACCCTCTGGGAAGTTCCCAGTGCTGGCAGCGGGACAATAGCATCGCCAAAAGGCTTGGTCCAGGTCCAGCTCATCCCGGGATGCTGCCGGGCCGCTTCGCCACGTCGCGCTGGGTTATCTGTCACTTACCCAGCCTTGGATAAATGTTTACACGGAAAATCTGGGAGGACAAACCAGCCCTGGAGCCGGTTCGGGGCTGCGGGTGGAGGAGCGGGCACCCCAGCCGCGCCGTGGGGGAGGAAGAGCGGTCGCTGCCGCGGTTCTGCTCGCAGCCCCGGCCGCATCGCTGCACCTTCATTTCAAACCGAACTTTTCCTGGGAG
Organism: Nesoenas mayeri; assembly: GCF_963082525.1. Classification (NCBI taxonomy): domain Eukaryota; kingdom Metazoa; phylum Chordata; class Aves; order Columbiformes; family Columbidae; genus Nesoenas; species Nesoenas mayeri. The sequence continues at coordinate 7,493,765 of NC_137571.1, forward strand.
CTGAAGAGCGTTTGCCGAGTGAACGGCGGCAGGTGCTCCGTGGGCCGGGAGGTGGACGTAGGCCCCGCCGTGACCACAGGTGCTCTCCACCAAAACCGTCCCTTGAATGGCAAAGGATGAATGTTTCCAGCTCCGGGTGTTGGGGGCCGGCAGCTCTGAACACACCTCCCGGGTTCCCCAGGCTGAGGGCAAAAAGCTGGACTTTGGCGCTTTGAATCTCTTAGGAGCCAATGGCACTTCTTTAGTGGATCTTTAGAATGCTATTTTTCTTTTTCCGCCAGCACAATAATTCCCCGTGTTCCCCGTGTTCCCCATGAAGGCCCCGGGCAGGACCCGCAGCCCTGCAGCGCCGCTCCCACGCGCCCCCACGCAGCCAGCGGCGCCCGCAGAGCGCAGGGGCGCGCCCCCCGCAGCCTGCGCTGCCGTTAAGCAATTTCACCCCTCAAATTCTTACTTTCCGCTTCTTTTTCCCTTTTTCCCTCCACACCAGCCCCTCTTCCCCTACGTCCCTCTTCCGTTTTCTGCACCTCCAGCTATTACACCCCCATCCAGTCCTTTATCTCTAATAAGTCTCTGCTATTTTCTCAAATCACCTGCCTTTTACTAATGCCAAAACCCCTCTTTTCCTCCTCAACAGACAGAACAGATTATCTCACGCCGCCGCTCTCCCGCGCCGCCCAGCCCGAGCGGTCAGACACGCGGCGCGGTGCCGCGGCCGGACGTAATGGGGCTGTTAGATGAGTTATCACAGCCTGAAAGGATGAAATAACTTCTGTGCCTTCGTCCAAATAAACCTCCCTATTCTTCTTCAATGCAACGAATGAACCAGAGTTCCCGAAGGAAATAGCCATGGAAATGGCTTATTTAAGATCCGACCCCTCCAACCTGCCACTGCGTTTGTGCTCCGTGGGGGGTTTGGAAGAACAAGCTCGGTGCCCAACACCCCGAGCTGCGTCCTCACCCGGGCGCTGCTCCCACGGCCCCACGGGTGCCCAACGCGTGGCTGAGCCCGAGGAACAAATGCAGCCAGAAAATGGCCATTTTTTCACCCCCGCCACCGATTGCGAGGAGGAACGTTCCTCTCCCTCTCAGAAGGAGCTTTCCGAAGCATCTCCCGCGGCTGCGTGCAGCGTCCCCATCCGCAGGCAGACCCAGCGCCCGTGGCAGCGTCCGGCCCGCGCGCGGCCGCGGGGCCGGTGAGGTGGATCGAGGCCACATCCCCGCAGGGACTTGTACAAACCGCTTTTAACCCAGAATACCCCAGAGCATCATGTGTTGTCTGTCTGCCCACTCAGCGCCGAACCCCCAGCAGCTGCCGCCCAGCCGCACGGACGTGCCCAGCTCTGAACCTCGCAATAGAACTACTTAGATTGAAAAAATGAAATGAAATGAAATGAAATATAAAATAAAATAAAATAAAATAAAATAAGATAATAAAATAAAATAAAGGCATCGCAACTTTGCAGATCTACACCAAAACTGTCCATGCCCTCTCCTCCACTATCACCTCAAGGTCTTGTTTTCATTGGGAGAAGGGGGATGTGACTCAATCAAACATTTTGGGTCTCTGATCACATCCGAAATCACAAAAGCCGTCCAGGGGGCTTGGACCACATCTGGCTGCCATGGGAAGCCACTGAGATGTGACACCAGCATCCCAAGTGAGGTTATGGTCGGACTTGATGATCTTGAGGGTCTCTTCCAACCAAAATGATTCTACCTCCCCAAAGAAAAACGCCTTTAAGGCAAAGCTCTCTTAATTATTCCCAAGAGAAGCAGACACACCTTCCATTTCTCCACCGAATAAAGGCAATAGATTATTATTCTCCTTCATTAAGAAGTATGTCAGTCTTGTAAGGAGTGAATTAATAATTCCACATTAACTTGATTAAGGGCAGCGCAGCACACACAAAGCTCCTCGGGTTGGGCTGAACCCGCTGGGCTCAGCTTGTCCTCGTAAACCAGGGGATGAAGCCTCCATCCCCAACAGGGTCGAGGTTTTAGGGATAAAATGACAGCGAATGTCACTCTGGTGTCACCCGGCTCTCGCAGGCGCTTGTTCTGCCCATCCCCACCCCCCAGGCTCCGCGTCTGCAAGAATAAACCCACCTCATCAGCGGCACTTTTGCTTTCCAGCCAGGAATAAGTATGAATTAGTGAAATTAATCAGTGGCTGTGATAAATCGTAGCTCATTAGCGGTAACACGGTATGGAGGCAGAGGGGAGCGCGGAGCATCGCTCCTTCCCCCGGCAGAGGAACCGTCTCCTCTGCCTCCTGTCCCACCCGCTCCTGAAACCTCAACTACAAGGGGAATTCTCACGCACCTCTCCTAAAATAAGAAAGAAAAGGCAATTTCAGTACTTGGAGCAGTCATTAATCACCAGGAAATGGTGCTTGTTACGGGAGAAACATTAACAAAATAATCATAAATTGTCTGCCAGCCCTGATTTGCGGGCGCATACGTTTCCGAGGTATGGAAAGGTGTCTCATTTGGCTGCTGTAATTAGTTATTAACCCTTCGCCACGCGGTGCGGAGCTTGGGCACCGCCAGCGGCCCCGCCGAGCACAGACCCCCCAGGCTGCCAAAGCCTTTTTGTTCCATTGCCGGGTCAGGCTGAAACGCTGCGTTGAGGCCGCCAGCCTCGCAGGGATGGGAGGGCCCGTCCCAGCAGGAACCTGTGCCCGTAACCCGCGCCCGGGCGGGACGAGCGGCTCACGGCGCCATCGCCCCGTGAGGATGCTCTGAGCCCTTGGAACTCACCGCAGGGCCCGGGCAGCGGCGCAGCCGGAGCGGGGAGCACATCAGCCCCCCCCGGTTTATGGTGAATAAGAGGGGGTGCTGCCAGTTAGAGCAAGAAGATGAGGTTTGAGATCCATGGGATCACCTCCCCTCTCTTCTTTGACGCCGTATTGAATTTAATACACTAGAAATATAAATATTGAATTAATTGTCACTCCGTGATGGGTCGTTTGATGGCAAAGCAGTTTTATCTGAACAAAATACTCAGTGCCTGAGAGTGGGACGGGGAATGGGGAGCAAACAGGGCCGGGTTTGCAGGTGGTAAAGAAGGAATCTGCTAATTGCACGCAGAAGTGGACTATGATGAGAAAACTCATTGAGCTGCTCCCACCACCCAGCCGGAGGAGTCCAGGCTCCACAAGAGCAAATGAATTGTTTTAAACCCCAGTGTTTATTCTGCTGCGACAGGTCGATCTGCAAGGCAGCGTCGCAGCTTCCCTTTCTCCCCTCCAATCTAATCAGTTTTAATTGGAATAATAAATGAGACCTTTCCCTCAAGATAATTACACAAAGCACTGAATTAAACTACTGCTTAGGACTTTTTTCTCATCACTCGTGTCAGGCACCTGGTGTTTCAACCGACCACCCGCAGACCGCTCTCCGCGCGGCTCTGCCTGCCTGCGGCGGCGCGCGCCCGCCCGCGCGGCTGGAGCCAGCGGGGAATAGATCAGGGGAACCGGGCTTTCCCCAGCACGTTTGATACTTCTAAGGCTGTTCCGGGATCCCCGAAGCAGGACCCGCAGAGCCCCCGCCGGCTCCTCGCTGCTCTGGCCGCGCCGCCTTAAGGCGGGCGAGGGGGCGGGGCCGACCCGGATGGGGCGGGGCTACCCTCGTGACGCCACCGGCGGCTGCGCTGGGCTCACCCGAGCCGAACGGAACCCAGCGGAACCCCGCGGAACCGAGCGGAACCCAGCGGAGCCGGGCGGAGCCGGAGCGGCATGCAGCGGGCGGCAGCGCGGGTGCTGCGCGGGGCGCGGACCCTCCCGGTGCGGGCGCGCTCGGCCGAGACGGGGCCCCCCGCGCGGGGGCTGCTGTTCGAGCGGCACGGGGACCCCCCGGCGGTCGTGCAGTAAGGGGGCGCACAAGGGGGCGCAGGCGGGGGGGCTCTACCGGAGCGCGTTGCAGTGGGGGTGCAGGAGCCGGGGGGCGGAGCTGGGGGTGCAGGTACGGGGGGCTCTGTGGGGGCACAGTGCGGAGGTCTGAGCCCTCGGCATCGCTGCGCCCCAGCTTCGTCCTCGATTGCATCACACTGATGGGGTTTCCCAACTGTGGGACAAAGCCAGTGTCATGCTGATCGCTGTTTGGGGAACAGCGGCTGGTGCCGAATTTTCCCTTTAAAATAAATAACCAAAAAACTGAAAAACTTTGCAAAGAGAAAGTCATAATTATCTAGATTTTAAGCCTAACACGCATATGTGACATGGGCATCTCTTTCCAGCTTAAACCAAGGTGCAGAAGCACCAGCCAAGCCTGTATCAATGCATTTTTCCTTTGTGTCTCCCTTTTCAGACTAAAGGACCTCGAGGTGGCCGAGCTGGGGGACTCTGATGTCCATGTCAAGATGTTGGCATCCCCCATCAATCCCGCCGACATCAATGTGATCCAAGGTAACACACTAGCTGCATCTTTTTTGTGTATTAATTGTCTTTGAGATGCTCCTGGTGGGATGTGTTGGAGGGTTTGGAGGCGGCTCTTGAGATAGAATCACAGAGTCATTTTGGTCAGAAAAGCCCCTCAAGATGATCGAGTCCAACCACAACCCAGCCTGTCGCTGCCCCAGGTCCTGAGAACCTCATGTCCGTCTGTCCAACCCTCCAGGGCTAGTGACTCCAGCACTGCCCTGGGCAGCCTGTTCAATGCCCCACAGCCCTTTGGGGAGAAATTGTTCCTAAATCCAACCTCAACCTCCCCTGGCGCAACTTGAGGCCGTTTCCTCTGCTCCTGGCGCTTGTTCCTGGGGAGCAGAGCCCGACCCCCCTGGCTCCAAGCTCCTTTAGGCAGTTCAGAGATCAGAAGGTCTCCCCTCAGCTCCTGTTCTCCAGCTGAACCCCCCAGGTCCCTCAGCCGCTCCATCACACTTGTGCTCCAGCCCCTCAGCAGCTCCGTTCCCTTCTCGCCACTCGCTCCAGCACCTCAAGGGTTTCTTGGCGTGAGGGGCCCAGAACTGCCCCAGGATCCGACGTGCAGGTGCAGTGGATGGGAGGGCCGGGCTATGGTGGGTTCCTCATGTCACCTTGTGTCCCCGCAGGGACCTACGCCACGCTGCCCCCGCTGCCGGCCGTGGGCGGGAACGAGGGCGTTGGGGAGGTGCTGGAGGTCGGGCGGCGTGTGACGGCTCTGAAACCCGGGGACAGGGTCATCCTGGCCGTTAACAACCTCGGTGAGTGTGTCCCTGAGCCGCCGCCCACCCGCGCAGTTCTCCTGCATCCCCCTGCAGGGCGCCTTCCCAGCGGATTTGGGGGTGCTGGAGGCTGCCCGGAGCTGCCCAGGTCTGCATGAAGAGCAGGCACCCACCTGTTATGGGGCTCTCCAAAGAGCCAGGATAAAGCCTCTGACCTGCGCGAGCTCAGGGCTGTCTCTCGTTCTGTGGTTTTCTCCTTAGCAGTGCTCTGGTGGCAGAGCCCGGGCATTTATTCTGCACCGAATGTCTCTCGTGCTCCTCCGAAATGCCGATGGCCAGAAAAATTGTCAGTTCTGGTTGAGCGTAACAGCTTGTTCTTGGCCTGTTTCTTCTTAAAAGGCTTTTTCACTTAATGGGAGAAGGAAAGCTATCTAGTTAAGGTCCAAAAGTGATATTTTTAAACATTAAAAAAGTAAATGGATAAAAGGGAGGTAAATTGGCTATAAATAAAGAGGGAGTAAATTTAACTAAATTGGGTTTGACTATATGGGCCCATCCATCGGATGGGGAGCATTTCCGTTAGCCCTGTGCCCAGGGAGCCCCGGGCCCGTTATCCCGCTGAGAAGCAATTAGGTTGGCGGGTGGTGAATCCCAGCGGGCGGCGCGGGATCCGTCCCCGCCTCTCGCGGTATTTCATCTGAACCCGTACAGGAAAACGTTCCCTAATTCACTCGGGGATTTACACGTTGCCGATGCTGCCGCAATGGGTTTTAAGGCTGCAGCGTGAGTTGGGGTCTCATAATGTGTTTTTCCTTCCCTTGCCCATGTTCGACGCCGCCGGGACCAGGGACGTGGCGGACGCAGGGGGTGTTCCCTGAGGAGGTGCTGCTGCCGGTGCCCAGCGACGTCCCGGTGCTGTGCGCCGCCACGCTGAGCATCAACGCCTGCACGGCCTTCCGCATGCTGGCCGACTTCGAGCGCCTGGCGCCGGGTACGGCTCCCGCGGTCCCGCGGCTTTGCCAGGGGGCTGGTGGCCCAGGGCGCTGCGCCGGCGTTGAGCGGGATCCGGACGGGCGGGGGGCCGGGCAGGGGGCACCCGATGAGATCCAGCCAGGGCAGGCCGGGGTCCTGCAGCTGGAGGAACAGCCCCGGCACGGCACGGCTTGGCCTTGGTTTGCTGGAGAGCAGCTCTGCGGAGAAGGACCTGGGAGTGCTGGTGGACAGGGGTTGACCATGAGCCAGCAACGTGCCCTTGTGCCCTGGGGGGGCCCCACCCGCAGGTCTGGGGCCAGTGCTGGGCTCCCCAGTTCGAGAGGGACAAGGAATCACTGGAGAGAGTCCAGGGAGGGACACAGAGATGCTGAGGGGTCTGGAGCATCTTTGTGATGAGGAGACACTGAGAGCTGGGGCTGTTGAGCTGGGGAAGAGAAGCTGAGAGGGATGTGATCAATGGATCAGTATCTCAGGGTGGGTGTCAGAGGATGGACCAGACTCTGCTCAGTGGTGCCCAGCGCCAGGGTGAGGGGGAACGGGCACAGATTGGAACACAGGAGGCTCCATCTGAACATGAGAAACGTGTTTGCTGGGAGGTGCCGGAGCCCAGCCCAGGCTGCCCAGAGCGGGTGTGGAGTCTCCTCTGAGACATTCAGACCCACCCAGGTGCATTCTGTGCAACCTGCTCCGTGAGCAGGGCTTGGACTGGAGGATCCGCACAGGTGCCTTCAACCCCAGCCGCTGTGAAAGAGATACGGGTGGATTTGCTGGTCGCTCCTGCAATGAACACCTGGATGTATTTACGTGCAGGTGACTCGGTCATCCAGAACGCTGCTAACAGCGGCGTGGGCCAGGCTGTGATCCAGATCGCCAAAGCCTCTGGCATCAAGACCATCAATGTGGTGCGGGACAGGTGAGTCGCGGGGAGGGGACGGGACGGGTGTCCTGCCCTTCCCTCCAGGGTTTTCTCCCGTGGCTCAGCCCGCGCCCCGTTGCTGCTCTGAGCCCCCTCTAGCCTCTGCCCTGTTGACCCCAAATACATCTGAGTAGAAGAGAACAGGTGACACTGCTTTCTGGCTCTAAAGCCCTTTTTCATTTCCCTTCCCCAGAGCTGATCTCCCAAAGCTGGTGGAGAGGCTGGTGGCCCTGGGCGCAGACCACGTTATCACAGAGGAGATGCTGAGGAAGCCAGAGATGAAAGATATATTTAAGGTACCTCAGTGCTGGTCCCGCCGGAGAGACCAGGCGGGGCTGTCCCTGCGGCTCGGCAGGGGACGGTGCGGGGGGTGGGAAGGACAGACCTCTGTCCAGACGAGGAGTTAGCCCCGCGCCCTGAGGGCTTCTGATGGTGCCACAAGGGCCACATCATAGATTTTTAGCCATGTAACTCCTAGCTGCCCCCATTTTGAGGTTTAAGGCAGTTGTTCGCTCAAGAACCACAGTCTCATCCTCAAAAGGTGCCCTAAAATTTGGGAACCTTCTTAACGAACTCTTGCAGAACACCCCGAAGCCCCGGCTCGCGCTGAACTGCGTTGGAGGCAAAAGCACCACGGAGATGCTGCGGCACCTGCAGTAAGCGGGGCTGGGGTGGCCCGGGGACAGCAGCTGCGCCAGAGCTCCCGGGGCGGGATGGCCGGACATCTTGTTGGCTGATGTTGGCCATAATTGTGGTTTTGGAGCGGGGCAATGCGTGGAGACAGAGCCTGAGGGATGCCTGGGGGCTTTGGTGGGCGGCAGCCCCATCGGCGCGGTGGGGTCTGGATGTGGCACAGGGAAAGGCCGCGAGGTCAGAGCTGCACGTTGGGGGCCGACAACCAAACACCCGCTCCCTCTTGCAGGCCCAAAGGGACCATGGTCACCTACGGGGGGATGGCAAAGCAGCCCGTGATGGTGCCTGTGGTGAGTTGTGGGGTGTTCGATTCCCCTCGGGGCATGTCCCCTGTGCCCCGCTGCGGGTGCCGCGTCCCCTTGCTCCTGCGCGGGGGCTTCACTGCCCCGCCTGCGCATTCAGAGCCTCCAGCTTTTTCCTTTGGCCAATGGGGTCGTTATGGCGTGAACCGCTTTGCCGCCCAGTGCGGGTGTCTCCACGTTATTTACGGAGGATCTGGGCTGCTGCGAATTCCAGCAGGGAAGCGGCCCCACAGACACCAACCCAAACCTGTCCCGAGTCCACAGCTCGGAGTCGCATCTCTGCATCCCACTGTGCCCCAGCTCTCTAACGAGAGCGCTGGCGAAGGCACAGGGGCCCTCATTGCCGCGTCCCATTGCCGCCACGCTGCAGGGACGCAGGTCCCATGGGGCGCGTGGTTCCCTCTCTCCGCAGAGAGCGTTCATCTTCCAGGACCTGCGGCTCCGCGGCTTCTGGATGAGCCAGTGGAGGAAGGACCATGCTCAGGGTGAGCCCGGCGCGGGGGAATGGGATGGGCACGGGGGTATTGTTTGTGTCAAGACCAAACAAGAAACCCTTGAGATGCTGGAGCAAGTTCGGAGAAGGGAATGGAGCTGGGGGAGGGGCTGGAGCACAAGTGTGATGGAGCGGCTGAGGGACCTGGGGTTTAGAGGAGTCCGTGTTTGCCCGGGGACCGCCGGCCCGCGCCGCTGCAGGCGCTGACAGCCCCGTCCTTCCCGCCAGACCGGGACAGCGTGAGCAGCATGATGGACGCCCTGTTCCAGCTCATCCGCGGGGGCCGGCTCAGCGCGCCGGCCTGCACGCCGGTCCCGCTGCAGGACTACAGGGCGGCGCTGGAGAACTCCATGAAACCCTTCGCGTCCTCCAAGCAGATCCTGCTGCTCTGACCCGCCCCGGGGCTGCTCCGGGGCTGCTCCGTCTGCAGACCAGAGGAAAACCCTCCAGGTGCACTGAGCTTTCTTGGTTTTATTTTTAACTTTAAGAGCCCGGCAGCTCTGCACAATGCGCTGTGTGTAGCGGCACCGGGACGGGGGCTGGCTTTAGCTGGGGCAGTTGGGATGCAAGAGAAATCTCAGGGGACCCGGCGGCAGCTCGTGCAGCTCGGGGTGTCTGCGGAGCAGCAGCTCCCCTCGCGTCTGTGTTTTCGGGGCCGCGCAGCCGCCTCCTGCCTGGCTTAGCAGCTGTGGGCTGTTCTGCCATTGGCACCGTCCCTCCAGGTGATTTTTGGTGCTGCAGCTTCTGAGCCACCTCCATGTCCCCCTCGAAGTTCAGCCCCCAAGTGGCCGCTCCCCACGTTGAACTGCAGAGAAAAACAACTTTTAAAGTCCATTTGTTTAGTTTTTCCCTGGGCAGCCCCACAGTGCCCGTGGGACGAGGGTGGGGACACCGGTGCTGGCTGGGGACAAGGGCACAGAGGCTTTTCCAGCCCTCGGCATCACCTCATCTCAAAAACAAATAGCAAAAACCAAAAGAAACGCCAAACCACCAAGTGCCCCCCCAGCAGTGAGAGCTGAAAGCACCATCCCCCCCGGGGACGCTGGGTGGTGGCATTCCAGGCGGGGACAGGACCGACACGGCAGGTCGCGGGGGAGACAAGGGGAGTTTTTTTGTATTATCTGGTCTTGACTTGAGTTTTGCTGCTGTTGCTGCTGCCACCACTGATTGTGACGAGAACCTCTTGGAAATCAATGTCTAATATACATATATATTTTTTTAGATGCTGCCAATAAAGGTTTCAGTGCCCAGGCTGGCGTGGGTGCCTTTGCTGGTGACGGGAAGAGCCGCGAGCTCATCTTGACCTCCCCGGGGGTGCCGTGCCGTGGAGAACACCACTGCAATTAAACCTCCCAGCCCTGTGGCAGCAGCTGAGTTTGCTTGGGTGTATTGAAGCCGTTTGATCCCCTGTAGCCCCTCGCACTGACACCTCCCTTAGGCAAAAACCAACCAAGAAGCCACGAGATATAACCCGTGATAAAGTCCTTGCCAGCGTCTCCCGTCTCTTCTCTCACCAATATTTTGCAGGCAGGGCGGCACTGCAGGCAGGGCGGCACTGCAGGCAGGGCGGCGTCGCAGGCAGGGCGGCACTGCAGGCAGGGCGGCACTGCAGGCAGGGCAGTGTCGCAGGCAGGGCAGTGTCGCAGGCAGGGCAGTGTCGCAGGCAGGGCAGTGTCGCAGGCAGGGCGGCACTGCAGGCAGGGCAGCGTCGCAGGCAGGGCAGTGTCGCAGGCAGGGTGGCACTGCAGGCAGGGCAGCGTCGCAGGCAGGGCGGCACTGCAGGCAGGGCGGCGTCGCAGGCAGGGCAGCGTCGCAGGCAGGGCGGCACTGCAGGCAGGGCAGTGTCGCAGGCAGGGCAGCGTCGCAGGCAGGGCAGCGTCGCAGGCAGGGCAGCGACACAGGCAGGGCGGCACTGCAGGCAGGGCAGTGTCGCAGGCAGGGCAGTGTCGCAGGCAGGGCGGCACTGCAGGCAGGGCAGCGTCGCAGGCAGGGCAGTGTCGCAGGCAGGGTGGCACTGCAGGCAGGGCAGCGTCGCAGGCAGGGCAGCGTCGCAGGCAGGGCGGCACTGCAGGCAGGGCGGCGTCGCAGGCAGGGCAGCGTCGCAGGCAGGGCGGCACTGCAGGCAGGGCAGCGTCGCAGGCAGGGCAGCGTCGCAGGCAGGGCGGCACTGCAGGCAGGGCAGCGTCGCAGGCAGGGCAGTGTCGCAGGCAGGGCAGCGTCGCAGGCAGGGCGGCACTGCAGGCAGGGCAGTGTCGCAGGCAGGGCGGTGTCGCAGGCAGGGCGGCATCATGTGCCCCAGAGTTTTCCCACCTGATGAATAAAGCGAGGGGAAAAAAGCAAGACGATGACTCTGAGGTCGTTAAGAGCACTATTAAGCATGACACAAACCAGAAAAAATTAAAGCAAAGCTTTATCCACCTTGTTTATTTGATTGGGCAATAAAGCCTAACAGGCTTTAGGGAGCTCTCTTACTGTCACAGAATGTTCCCAAGCGTTACTCCCACACCAGAGCACGAAGGAATAAATAATTAGATTTAACTCCCCTTGCCAGATGAGCAAGATCGTGGTTGGAAAAGCAGCGGCTGGTGATGCACGTATCAATCTTTTGGCCATGGGGTGAGGGTGGCTGCTGGAAGGTTCCGAGGGTCTCTGCTGGGGTTGGGTGTGAGTAGGGGTGTCCGGGGATGGGGACACCAGGGCGGGAACCCTGCGCACCCCGGGCTGTGGGGATGGGTCCCCCATCCCTGCCTGCACTTGGGGAAGGAGGAGCCCAGCAGTATCGCCATATGGGGGGGCACCCCACAAAGCCCTGCCATATAGGGGACCCCGTAAGTACCATGGCACATGGGGGACCCCCACAGCACCTGGCATGTGGGGAGACCCCACAAGCCCCCTGACCCATGGGTAGGGGAGCCCCCACCATCACCGTGTCCATGGAGAACAGGATCCCCACCATCTCTCCAACCTAGGGGAAGGGAGATCCCCAAAACACCTGCTATATGGGGAGAGGGGACCCCATAAGCTCCCTGACCCATAGGGAAGGCAGACCCCACTCCTACCCTGGCATGTGGGGCAAGTGGGGACCTCCGTAAGTGCCCTGCACATAGGCAAGGGGGGACGATGCGTTCTCTCCATACGAGGAGGGGGACCCCCACGGCCGGTGGGGCCCACCAGCGCGCTGCCACCGCGCGGCTTCCAAACGGCGCCGTCGCCCCTTTAAGAGCCGCGATTCCACGGAGGGGGGCGTGGCCTTCCGTGACGTATCCGCACTTATCGCTGCCTCCCGCCCCGCGCGGCGCCGTGACGTGTCCGCGGCCCCGCCCCGCCCGCGCGCTGCCGGCGCAGCCCCGCCCCCACGGGTCCCGGTCCCGGTGCCGGTCCCGCCCGCCGGGCGCGATGCCGCGGGTCTACATCGGCCGCCTCAGCTACCAGGCGCGGGAGCGGGACGTGGAGCGGTTCTTCAAGGGCTACGGCAAGATCCTGGAGGTGGATCTCAAGAACGGGTGAGCGCGGCCCGGCCCGGGGCGGCGGGAGGAGCGGGCAGGACGGCTGGGCCGCACGGCTGGGCCGGCTGCGCGTCCCGCGGGGCGGGCGGGGCCTCCCCGGCACCTGAGTCGCTTTAGGGGACACGGAGGGGGCGCCTGGGGCTGTGGGGAGACGGGGGGGCAGAGGACGCCTGGGTTCCCATGGCAACGGGGGCAGGCGCCTGGGCCGCTGTGGCCGGGGGGCAGGACGCCTGCGTTCCCATGGCAACGGCGGGGTCCCTGCTTCAGTTACCGGGGTGCTGGGGCGGGCAGGTGGCCGGGTGTGTGCCCCCCGTGGGGAGCGGGTGTCCCCTGGGGGGTTCCCTTGTGTCCCCAGGCCCCGCTGAGGGTGAGCCAGGGCAGCACCCCCAAACCCCGACTGGGGGGCGGACCCCCCTATTTCCAGGCCCTGTGGCAGCAGCGGGTCTGTTCTGGGTCTGTCCTCGGAGCCCCGGGCGGGGGCCCAAGGCCGGCAGCTGGGGGGGGTCTGCCCCGGCCCCCATGTGTTCCGGCAGCTGGGGGGGGTCTGCCCCGGCCCCCATGTGTTCCGGCAGCTGGGGGGGGTCTGCCCCCCGCCCCCATGTGTTCCGGCAGCTGGGGGGGGTCTGTCCCCGCCCCCATGTGTTCCGGCAGCTGGGGGGTTTGGATCCTGCTCAACACAATCACCTGTGGATTTTCCAAGAAAACAAATTTCTTTTTTGTGGTGTCTTTTCCCCAACACTTGAAGCCTCACGCGTGTTGGCATCTTCACTTTTTACAAGAAACCCAACCTGAAGTCTTCCTTACAAAGGCCAAGTGGAAAATGGATTTTATTATTGTTAGCCAGGAGAACTAATTGTTAATTTCACTTCAGAAGTGAATTCACTCCCTCCAGGGTTTATTTTCAGCAGCGCTTAGCAAACGATGGGAGTCCCCGCCAGGTTTGGCGGGCGCGCTCCCGGCTGCCCGCGCCGCTCCGGGCGCTCGGCTGGCGGGACCCGCCGCGTGGTGGTCGAGCAGTTCAGCCGAAAAGCTCGGACGAGAGCGTGGAACTGCAGCCGAGTCCTGGAGGACTTGCTGCTAATTGTAGTTTCAGCTTGCAGTTCGAAGGCTTGAAGTGATGTTTACCTGAGATGGGAAATAAACATCATCGAATTCAGTCATTCCTCCATTTTTCTAGCTTCAGAAGTCTGTGTGTTGTTGTCCTTAAAGGGCTGGCACGTGCCAGGCACTTCACCTGGCAAGCAATCGCTTTTAGGGCGAGATCTCGTTGAAATGTTTGCGCTCGCTCTATTTTTGGTATTGAAGGGAAGAAAGTTCTAATTTGAACAGCTTTATAACAACCATGATTGTTTCGGTTGTTATAAATCAGTCACGCTTGTTCCTTCCCTGAAACAACAGCATTTATGTGAGAAACAGCAACTTTATTTGCGGCGCTTGGAGTGGCTGTGAAATATTTCGTTAATTCAGGTACGTTACGGGCAGAGCTGGAGCTGCGGTCGGGGCGCTGCCAAGAAGGGCCGGCAGGTTCCCGTCAGCGGCTCACGCTCGCGCTGCCTTCGCAGGTACGGCTTCGTGGAGTTCGACGACGTGCGCGATGCGGACGACGCCGTGTACGAGCTGAACGGGAAGGACCTGTGCGGGGAGCGAGTGATCGTGGAGCACGCCCGGGGCCCGCGCCGCGACGGCTCGTACGGTTCCGGACGCAGTAAGCACTCACGCATTTGTGTCCCGACTTATCTTAAATAAAAGTAATTTTAAATAAAGTAACTTTAAAAGAAAATGCTATGAAGTTGTGAATAGTGTTCTGTAACTGTAAATGTAACTGTTGATCTGAATATTTCTTAACTTTGTTGTATTAAACTATTTTAATTGATAAATTAATAAACACGATTTCTTGTACCATTTTTTACTATTATAATTTTGTTTAACTATTTAAATGGTTTATTTGCTCTGTGATGTTTAACATAGACTTAACAAAGACCTCAATGTTTTAATTGAAAGAGTCCTTTGAGGCTAAGATGACTGCCCGTCCCATGTGCTGACCCGGGGTTACCTTTCCATGAGTGGCTCTTTGACCTTTGTGGCCCTTGGCTGACCAAAAATAAAAGGAAGCCATGTGACGACCGCAGCCTTTTCCCATTAGACCTGGGTGGTGAGGACCCCGAGGGTTAGAGGCAGATGAGATTAATCTGACATAGGTGCCTGAAAAGCTTTGCTCAGGTCAGATATTCAGAAAGCCTTTGAGCCATGTAAGTAACATTAGTAAACTGGCTTACTTTGATTTCTTCTTTCGAACCGTTTTAAAGATAAATTTAATTGCATGCTAATTGTAATATAATTATAGTTGTGCGCGTTGTTTTAATTATGTGCTTGAGTAATTTCTTTCTAGCGCTATTCTGTGCGAGGGCTGGGGCTCAGACCGGGGTGGGTTCGCTGTCGCGTCCCTGCATGCGCGGGCAGGACGGCGGGGGGGTCGGCGAGCGCTCCGTTCCCCCGGTTCAAGTGCTGCTGTCTGCTTGTCACCTCCTAAAGGTGGATATGGTTATAGAAGAAGCGGAAGAGATAAGTACGGTCCTCCCACCCGTACAGAATACAGATTGATTGTGGAAAACTTGTCAAGCCGCTGCAGTTGGCAAGATCTTAAGGTATGAGGCCCCTTTCTTTACCCTCTCTACTAAAGAGCACAAAGGGTAAAAAAGCTTATTTTTCAACAAGGAAAACTGGTGTCCACCTGTGTTCTGGGCTCCAACTTGTTAATAAGTCTGTGAACTCGTATGTGTACTATTTGGGAAGTAATACACACGTTAAGTCACAGTGGAAGTGTGTTTGCATATAGCGAGTAATTAATGTGACACTGGGAGCTGCAGGTGCAGACCCGGTGTCACTGGGCGCTGGAATAGCCTTTTTGCCTTGACACAAACCACCGTCACGTGCAGGTTGTGTTTTATGTGTAAGCCCTGCCAGACTTTAGTGGTGCCAGCGGAAGGATTCACTAGAGATGGAGGAGTTCGCCCCTGTCATTTTGGATTTTATTCATCACCTTGTAAAGCGTTAGAGCTATTTGGAAACGATCGCGTTGTTCTTGCACAGCCTCTCCTAAGAATTTCAGCATCATGTAAAGCTGCTTTAAAGAGAGTTTTCCAGGGCAAGGATGCGCCCAGAATGAGCAGCCACGCAAGAGCCCCGCTCAGAGCGACTCGTCCCGGAGAACACGGGGGCCGTGCAGCCCACAGCGCCCCGAGTGCGCCGGAGGTGCAGTGCTGACCCGTGATTATCAGCATCACGGGTGGGGGCAGGACGGGCAGCGGAATTTCAATAGTAGCTCCCAAAAGATAGTGTTTCCTTATCAAACTTAGCAGCAATGGTTAAAAACACTTGTTACAAGAGCATTTTCTTTTATGGTTCTCTTTTAAGGATGTATAAAATTTGGTCTAAACAAACTTTGACGTAGTAGAAACTGGTCTGTAATTGAATATATAACACTAGTTCAGGTACGTACCAAGTTTCTTCAAATGCCTTTTGTTGTTAATGCTTCACACCGGCAACAGCTTCTCTGCTTCTGGTATTAGAAGTTTTAAGCAGAGCATGGCATGATTAATCCTCTCCTGGACGCATCGCTTTTCTTTTGAACAGCTTTCATTGCAGCCACCTGAAGGTGGGGGCAGCTGGGCTGCGAAGGCTCTGAGCCCGGGTTCCGCGCCCGTTTCCGCGGCCCCGCCGGGCGGTTCGCTCGGGGCAGGGCAGCGCGGCCCCCGTGCACCCAGCGCGGCCCCCGTGCACCCAGCGCTCGGGGCTTGGAACGGAGCACCGGGAGGCCGGATGGGGCAGAGTCCAGCTGCTGGCGGAGAGGGGGGAGAGGGGCTCTCCTCCCGCAGGACGGGACCCGGTGCCGCGGTGGAGGGTGAGGGGTCGCCCGCTTGCCCGTAGGCTTCTCCTCTCCAGATCTGACCTTTAAGTTTATCACCTGTCCCAAGGAACCTTTGAAAACAAGATTTAGAGAGCAAGCGTTTTATTTCTTTAATCGCTTCTTCACTTTGAAACTTTTAGTCCAGAGCATATTTGCTATTATTGCCACCTTGATTCTAATCGCACAGACTCAGTGGAGTCCTGGTGCGTTACTTGGCAAACGCGCTTTGGTTAAAGCCTCGCTGACGTCGGTGTGAACGGAGGAGGTTTAAGCGAGCGTCGCTGCAGAAACGGGAGCCCGGCTCTGGATTCGAGGCGATGGTTGTTCTGTCCTCTCCCTCCAGGACTATATGCGTCAGGCAGGGGAGGTGACATATGCAGATGCACACAAAGGAAGAAAAAATGAAGGTGTGATTGAGTTCAAATCCTATTCTGACATGAAAAGAGCCCTTGAAAAGCTGGACGGGACAGAAGTAAATGGCAGAAAGATTAGATTAGTGGAAGACAGACCTGGGTCGAGACGGCGCCGCTCTTACTCCAGAAGCCGGAGCCACTCAAGGTACGTCTCCTGACGCAGCTCCGACCCAATCTAGCTGCAATTACATAAATGTTGGAGGGGTTCAGAGTCCTCAGTAAATCTAGTTTCTGAGGATTTGTGAGTTGCCAGAAGTAACCGAGGGCAACGAGGGCCCTGTTCAGAGGGTGCTGGGCGAGCCCCCGCACCGTGCCGCTCGTCCCGGCGCGGCTGGTCCGCAGCTCGGGCAGGATGAGGCCGCCCGGCAGGTGCGGCTGAGCCTGCAGGATGAAACAGAAGGTGCTTTTAACGCTTTGGCTCTGAACACTGTGTTCTGATATAAGCACCAGGACTAACAGTTCTTTCTCAGCTTGGAAACCTTCACCTGTTCCCTGTTTCTTAGCGATTTGCTGCTTTCATTATAGGATGGCGAGCTGCTTCAGCACACCATGCTGAGTTATTTTCTCCTTTCCATTCGGGGATAGAACTTGTCATGAGAAAACTCAGGCAAACTCCTGCTGTTCGTGGAACGTTAAAGCAAAGCCTGCAGTCAGAGCTCTGTCCCAGGCTCTCGCTGTATCCAAACTCTGACTTGAAAGAGGTTTTGCTTCCTTACCTCAAATAAGGGTGCGTGTTTCCTCCCGGATTAGCAACCTGCTCACTTCCCGACGCGGCCGCAGGGGCTGAGCAGTGGGGAGAAGGGCACTCGGTCTGGCCTCGCTGTGTAACGCCCTCACCACGCGGCTGCGTGCAGGGCGCTTTAGTACTGCGGGTTTTGCCCACGCGGGTCGCGCGCTAACGTGACGCCGGTTGCTTTTGTTGCAGGTCTCGCTCGCGCAGCAGACATTCTCATAAGAGCAGGAGCCGCAGTGCCAGTAGTAGTCGCTCCAAGAGTAGATCAAGATCCAGGTATGTCTTTGTGGCGGAAGAAATGGGGACTACCCACTTAAATGAGAAGTAGGATCCTAGATTTGCAGTAGAAACGCTGTTTTTTCCCTGCCATGTTATGCACAGTATTTAAGAGCTAGTCAAATCCAAGCCACATTAAATTGGAGCTGTCTCCTGCCTTTTTGCTTTCAGGTCTGTGTCCCGTTCCAGAAGCAAGAGCCGTAGTCGAAGCAAGAGCCGTAGCAGAGGCCAAAAAGAGAAAAGCAGGACTCCAAGTAAAGAGGATAAAAGTAGGAGCCGCAGCAGGAGTGCAGAGAAGTCCCGAAACAAATGCAAAGACAAACCTGAGGGCGCTGTCCATAACAGCGATGAGAAAGCAGAGAGCAGGAGTCGTAGCAAGGAGAAGAGCAGGAGCGGGAGTAAGGACGGGGGGCCGGCGAGGGAGGGCGCGAGGAGCGGGAGCAAGGAGAAGAGCAGGAGCAAGGCGAGGAGCAGGAGCGGGGACGAGAGCAGGAGCCCCAGCAGGGACCAAAGGAAAGGCAGGAAGAGGAGCAGGGATGAGAGCAGAAGTAGAAGCAGGAGCCGCAGCAAGAGCGAGAAAAGCAAGAGGCGCAGCAAGCGAGACGGCAAACCGAGTAGCAGGAAGAAAAGGAAGGACAGCCGCGAGCGGTCCAGGTCAGCCCCCACGGAAAAGGAGCGTCCGAAACCAGATTCTGACAAAAAAGAGGCGAGGCGGGAGGGCGAGGACGGAGCTGCACACCGGGTGTCTCGCTCCAGGTCTAGGTCCATTTCCAAGTCAAAACCACGTGGCAAATCAGATTCTCGTTCCAGGTCCAAGTCTATTTCAAAGCCTAGATCCCGGTCCAAGTCTAGGTCTAGGTCTGCCTCTAGGTCACACTCCCAATCGCGGTCAAGGTCTCGCTCCAGATCCTAATCTTGCTGGAACGGTCGGAAAAGTCTTTTGTACATGTTCAGTAGTTGTAGCACAAGGGATTGAAGTAGAAACGTCGACGCTGTATATTCTGAACAACCCTGGCGGCGTGTCTACCGTGAGCTGCGCTGCTCCCTCCCCGCGGTGCGCGCTGGCGCAAGGCTCTGCAGCTCATTTCTGTCCAACAGAAAGGTTCTCTTTAAATATTGCTCTTCCTAGAGCACCAAAATCGCCCTGTTTGCCAGGAAAAGCCTTGCAGAGAGGGAGCGCTGCACCTCGGTGGGGTTATGGGAGGGCAGTTGGGTAGGTACGATGGCTTCAACAGTCTTTGCCCCTCAATGTACAACATTAGTGGAAGTGCTAAGTTTTCAGTTCATACTACTTTTGGTTTTGGGCTCACAAAGTTGTGAATAGTACAGTCTAAAGGAAAAAAAATAGGTACTTGCAGTAATCCATAGGGAAAAGTATAGTTCCGTATATGGTATTGTGACAATATCCTTGTTTTATATTAAGATTTTTTTATTTTATTTTTCCCTGTCTTGCAAAGTGCAGTGACTCCTGTTTCCATGAAATCGGAATAAAGACTATTTTTGCTCGAGGACACCTGGTGGTGGCTGCATGGCGTGTTGTGGCTGTCGCCGGGTTTCGCAGCTGCCGGGGGAGGAGGGAACGCACGCAGCTCTGCAGGAATTTTGTAGATATTCCCGAGTAATAAATATTAGATATTCCTGAGTAATATCCCAATTTTGGATTTGGGCCATTGGCGAATTGCTCCAAGGGATCTTTCCACAAGCTCTTCTGTTGCACGGGTCGCTTTGAATAAAGAAGCGATGTCCCAGCTCTGCCCCCAGCAATGGGCTGAAAAATAAAGGGCAAACCAGATTTTGTGAGGTTTCTATTTGGGGGGGGAACACAAAAAGGTTTTATGGCTTTATCAACAACTTTTCTTTAGGAAATTTCACACTGACAATACTTACAACAGCGGTTCTTGCAGCTGGATGTTGACTTCATAGGCGCAAGTGATTCTGTGTAGTTTGATCATTTGAAACTTGCACTTCCACAGGGTGACAGATGTGGGAGCTGCTCTCAGCACAGTCCTGCGTGGGGTTCCAGAGGGCTCGGCCGGGGAGCAGCTCGGATCTGCGCGGGTCGGTTGCTCAGCGCCGTCAGAAAGCGCTGCAGAGGTGATGTTTAATTCCTTCAGAAGGAAAAGCCTTTTGCAGCTCTATATATTTAGTGCTTTAACATCTTAGGCTCACATAATGACATTTCTAATCCCTTTTGCTGCTTAATCTTAGTATAGAAACAAACCAGGCTCGGCAAGATGTTTGCTGATAGGGGATAATTAGCTGAAAAATGCCTTTAAGAAAATCTGCGAATGACAAAGTCCAGGCTAAGTCTAAGGAAGGGAAGCAGAAATCTGTGTGGGATCGAGTGTGAGACGCCCTGAAATAGGTACCTCTCAGTTATTGCAATTCCAACCAAAATGCAGGTTAAATAAACATGGGGAGTTCAGTGATCTGCCGGCTCCTGTGAACCCGGGCCCGGCGAGCGCTGCAACACCGGCCAGACACCGACACGGCGAGGAACGCGTCTGCTTTCTGACTTTAAAGATGGGTATTTTATGTGCCTCACTTGAGGGATGAGGAATATTATGATGTGTGTTTCAAATGAGCCATTTCGAATGTCATTTATTATTTCCATGAAATCCCACTACGCTTAAGTCGCCACAGCTTGGGGCCTGCTTGTTCTGCTTCCTCACCACCGAGACACAAACAACAGACCCAAAGCGTCGTTAGAGTATCTTACCGCCGCTTCTTTTATTGTTTCATTATTCAAATACAAAGGGAAATAATGAGAAGAAAAACAAGTTTAACAAACGCAGGTTAGAGGGAACGCGTTCCGGTGCCCGTGGGCGATGGAGCGGACCCGGCCCCCCGGAACGCGCCTCGGCGGCGCACGCTGGCCCGGCCCGGCCCGTCCCAGCGCCTGCTGGTCCCGGCGTCTGCCTGTCCAGCTGGCAGCCCTGTCCCAGTGCAGCCCGGTCCCAGTGCCAGTCCGTCCCAGCGCCAGTCCGTCCCAGTGCCAGTCCGTCCCAGTGCCAGTCCGTCCCAGTGCGCCCCGGCCCCGTCCCGGCCCCGTCCCGGCCCCAGCTCCCGCTCCCGCCCTGCCCGCGGCGCCGCCTCAGCCGGGGCCGGGAGCGGCACCGCCGCGCATGCGCTCCGCCCTCCCGCGGGGCCGCCGGGGCACGAATTGTTGCCGGAGTTAAAGAGAAAAAGCCCCGGTAGGCGAGAGGGGCGCCGGGCGGCCGGGCCGGGGTGAGTGGAGGCGGCTGGGGGAGGCGGGAGCGCGGGAAGCCGCCGCCGCCATCTTGTGGCGGGGGCGACGGGCCCGGGCCGGGCTGGGCCGCTCCGGTGCGCTCCGCTCCGCTCGGCCCGGCCCGTCTCGGCCCCGGGGTCGGAGGGGAAATGGCGCCTCGGGGTGAGGGGCAGCCCCGCGTCCCGGCGCAGCCCCGCGTCCCCGCACAGCCCCGCGTCCCCGCGCAGCTCCGCGTCCCGCCGCAGCCCCGCGTCCCCGCACAGCTCCGCGTCCCGGCACAGCCCCGCGTCCCGGCACGGCCCCGCGTCCCCGCACAGCCCCGCGTCCCGGCGCAGCCCCGCGTCCCCGCACAGCCCCGCGTCCCGGCACAGCCCCGCGTCCCGGCACAGCCCCGCGTCCCGGCGCAGCCCCGCGTCCCGGCACAGCCCCGCGTCCCCGCACAGCCCCGCGTCCCGGCACAGCCCCGCGTCCCGGCACAGCCCCGCGTCCCGGCGCAGCCCCGCGTCCCGGCACAGCCCCGCGTCCCCGCACAGCCCCGCGTCCCGGCACAGCCCCGCGTCCCGGCACCGCTCGGCCCCGCTCGGACGAGCCCCCGGGGGCGCCTCCTGTCCTCCGTCCGGGCGCTGAGGGAAAGCCCTCGGGTTCCAGCCCCCGGCCGGGTGGGAAAGTGCGTTTTAAAGCGCTGTAAAGGAGAAAGTCGCTGGAAGCTGAGCCGGGGAGCTGTGCGGAAGATGAGCTCGAGTTGTTCACGGGCTACGGATCAACATGACAGAACGTTTAGAGTTCCCGTGGTGGCTCGTTGCCGTGTGCGGTGAGGCCGCCCGCGCGGCGGCGCCGGTCCGGTCACCAGTCGGGGTCACCGGTCGGGTCAC
The DNA here is from genome assembly GCF_963082525.1 of Nesoenas mayeri. NCBI lineage: Eukaryota > Metazoa > Chordata > Aves > Columbiformes > Columbidae > Nesoenas > Nesoenas mayeri. Next base: position 7,515,240 of record NC_137571.1, read on the forward strand.
CGGTCAGGTCACCGGTCGGGGTCACCGGTCGGGGTCACCGGTCCGGTTACCGGTCGGGGTCACCGGTCGGGGTTACCGGTCGGGGTCACCGGTCGGGGTCACCGGTCGGGGTCACCGGTCGGGGTCACGGGTCGGGTCACCGGTCGGGGTCACCGGTCGGGTCACCGGTCGGGGTCACCGGTCGGGGTCACCGGTCGGGGTCACCAGTCCGGTCACCGGTCAGGGTCACCGGTCGGGTCACCGGTCGGGGTCACCCGTCGGGGTCACCGGTCGGGGTCACCGGTCGGGGTCACCGGTCGGGGTCACCGATCCGGTCACCGGTCGGGGTCACCGGTCAGGGTCACCGGTCGGGGTTACCGGTCGGGGTCACCGGTCCGGTTACCAGTCGGGGTCACCGGTCGGGGTCACCGGTCGGGGTCACCGGTCGGGGTCACCGGTCGGGTTACCGGTCGGGGTCACCGGTCGGGGTCACCGGTCGGGATCACCGGTCGGGTCACCCGCCCGGCCCGTGCTGGCCAGCGCTTCCAGTCGGAAACTCAGACATGCGGTGACTGGAGACAGATTTCTGAGACTCACCCAAGAGCAGAAACACTGCTTGGAAAATAGTTTGTTACATGAGGGGAAGAAAACATCATCAAACTTTCTGACAGCAGATTCAAAGACTGGAACTAATATCAAGACTTTATGAACAGAAGGACAGTGCCAGATAAATAGAGGGATAAATGTAATACTTTAAAAGTACTGATCAGTGCTCAGGGTAGAGATCAGTTTGGGTCAATCTTAGTGATGTTTGGTGTTCGGCAGGAAGGGATTAGGACAGCTTCATTGACGCGTGGTACCAGAAGGAATTGCACTAGGTTTCTAATATGAAAACATTTACTCTAATGTATTCTAATGTTGCCCAGATGAGTTTAAAAAAGGAACAAAAACATACACACATTGGTTTGTAATTGGGATTAAGGGATAAAGAGCTCTCATCTTTTGCGCTGAATTGCGTAAGGCCTCTCTGGTTCATGTGTTATTATATAATAAAGTAGAAGTAGAAGAGAAAACGGGTGGTCGAGGCTGCAGATTTCCTACTACGCAGCAATTAACAGCAGTCCGACACGCTCTCGTTAGCATCAGTGTGTTGCTTCCCTCCTCTTCTTTGTCCCATCTATCTAGATTATATATTTTGGAGGGTGGGGACAGGCGTTTCCTCAGTATTTCTACTTGGCGGTGTAAGATATGTGATACTAATTAGTAAGAGTCCCCAGGGTAATTTGCTGGATTGTAGTCTTATAAAGTAATTACAGATGAAATTAAAACAGAGGACATTTTTGGCCTCTGTGCTCTAGTTTTGGCCTAAAATTGATTGCACTTTACGTTGCAAATAATCCCATTAAGGCTGAACGCATGTTAAATGAATGGTAATATGTTGTGAGCACAGAGGTGGAAATGGAGCCTGAACTCGAGGTGCCGATAACAAGGGGGTGCATGCAGCTCCTGGGCAGACCGTGCCGGCCCGTTCCATTTTTCTTGGCCAGAGTTAATTTCTCTTGCCTTTGTGGTTTTTATTGCCGCAATAATTAAGTTGCAGTGGGCGAGTGGTCACAGACGTGCTCCGCAGGGGCTCCTGGCTTCTCGCAGCCCAAGGCCGTGTTTGCTTTGCCTCAGCCGTGCTGGATGCACCTTTTACCACCAGTTCTGTATTTACTGCAGTTTTAAGGCAGGAGCATCGGCCGTCAGGCAGATTACTTTCCAAAGGATGGCTCAACTTGTTGGCAAAATACTTCACCTCCCAGGAACAGATGTTTTATTATTAGGTTTAGCATCCTTTGGCTCATGTCCCGTGTTTTTTATTTGTTTGTTTGTTTGTGTTAATTTCTGATTGAATCCTGCTAAATGAAGCATGGTAGATCTCAGCAGAGGTAGAAGACGTATTTGTGAACCACACAGGGTTTCTTTCGATAGCCTGATTTATGCTGTAGCAGGACAGTGCCCTTGTCACATGGGACGATCTCAGGCATGGAAACAGTCAGGTCGTGCGGCTCATCTCGCAGAATCACAGAATCCCAGAATTTGAGCAGAAACTTGTTGGGGTGAGGGTGTCAGAGCCTGGCCCAGGCTGCCCAGGGGGCTGTGGAGTCTCCTTCTGTGCAGACATTCCAACCCGCCTGGACACCTTCCTGTGTAACCTCATCTGGGTGTTCCTGCTCCATGGGGGGTTGCACTGGATGAGCTTTCCAGGGCCCTTCAACTCCTCACACTCTGTGACTCTGTGTTTTCAGTAACTACTTCCACTTTAAGGGCATGTTTTATTGCAGAATTGATTTTTTGTGTCTTAGTTAAACACGTCCGTGGTGTGACTGAACGTCTAGTTCTCCATTAGCAGAATCATTCTTTTTCCCCCAGCGCTGCAATTTTGACTTTATCTCAAATATCAAATCTTACAGCTTCCTTACAGGTCATTAAGTTTTGTGTGAAAACAGTTCTCATTACGGGTGATGGAAAGTATTTATGTCTTGCATCTGTTGCTGTACAAATCGGATCGGATTGAGAAGCGGCTGAAGTTGCGGTGTCTGGGTAGGGGCTGCTTTGGGTGCTGCTGAATTTGGGGGTTTCTATGGTGTGGCGCTGGGTGGCGTTCACTGGTGTGTGTGAGTGTTACACTGGTGGGACTGGGATGAGTAGAGTCACGGTCTCAGGCCCCGAGGAGAAGTCCCTGGGTGTGCAAAGCAAAAATTAATAGGAAGTACAATGGATGGATCCTGGAATTCCTCAGTTCTGCACTTTATATGTGTATTTTTTTTCTGTCTTTCACTGACATAGATGGTGGGAGCACTTAACTCTCCTTCCTGCTGTTGAACGCTTGCCGGGGGCTGCTAACGCTTTCTCTCGAGGCGCTGGTGCGGTTCCCTTGCAGGATCTGAAAGTTCATTTCAGTCCCTGACTGATGAGGTTCCTGGAGGTGAGGTTGTTTCGGATTTTCTTTTATAATGGTATTAGTTCAGCCTTGCAAAATATTACTTGCCCGAGGTGAGTAATCGCTTTTGATGGGTGAGTAAAGTATCATCAGTCATCATCACAGCAAAGGACAGGCAAATGATTCTTGTGTCTGACCTGGTAAGTGTTCAGAGCAGCTCCTGAGACCAGATGAGTTGTGCCCTGCGAGAAGTCGTGATTTTTTTTGTTTCCGTTTAGATTGCAGTTCGGTTCCGCGCTAACGGCAGGAGAGCGACTGGCAGGTCTAACGCGGGGGTGTCAGACGCCGCTGCCCAATCGAACAGAGGCGGGGGCTGCGTGGAGCTCGGGGTGCCAGCTCGCTTTGAGCGCACATACATTACACTGAGTTAAATGACCGGCCTTGCTAGGTTTCCCATTTGGTTTCGGGGAAGAAAGGTGATTTGTGAGTCGGTTATTCCCAGAGCAGCTCAGTGTCAGATGGTTTTCTTGATGCCAGCTGCTTCTTGAATGGAGTTTTGCCTCCTGGTACGTGGAGGCTTAGCCAGAAGGGCTGCAAATTTGGGTGGTGTTACATGATTTACAGTCTTTGGGTTTATTGCACTGTTGTGTTTATCACGTTTAGTCTCATATCCAGATACTGAAATCCTCATGTAATTGGAAATCAACCTGGCAGCATCTGAAATGGAATTTCTGTGGAAATGTTTCTCTTCCCATTAGGTTTGATGGTGTCTAGAGAAGTACAGTGAACCCCCGAGCACCCATTTAACCTGCACACTTCTGTTTGTTTGTATGAACTCGTGCCTTTTTTCCTTTTTCCTCTTTGTCTCATAACGAAGACAAGATGGATGTTAAAAGCCAGCGCTGGCTTTTTGCACTAATGATGAAGCAGCTCCCCGAGGCTGCACGGTGCTTCAGCGACAGAAACAGGATCAAAACCTGAGTGTTCCTGACCTCCTCTGCCTATGGATTCCCTACCAAAAGATAAAGCACAGAGGTCTGGGTGGTAGCATATTAATTATGAACCATTATCTCTGCCAGCGTGGCAGTCATTTATCGTTTCATGAATCTGAATATGCGACTCGGCACCGAATGACTCAGTTTTGCTGTATCTTCTTTTGCGTTCATGTTTTTGAGTCTTAAGATGTTAAAGATGAAAAACAATCACAAATAGGGACAAATGGGAACATTCGTGCCTGGCGACGGCTCTTCAGAGTGTTTCAAGTTAGTTTCTGCTGTCTTTTTAATTGCATGGATTGCTTCCTTTTATTGGGCTCTCTTGATTTTATTGTAGATTCTACTGATAGGGAACATTATAAGTAGTTTCTTTATTACATTTTTTAGGGATTTTACTAGATTTACAAAATACGGAGATGAAAAAGGCCCATTATTGCATCAGGTCTTCTCTGGGTAGTGTAAGGTTATTTTCTACATTGTGAGTTTTGACAGTTTTCCTGCCCCAGTTTTACGTAAATTTTACAACTTATTTCCTTCTCCCCAAGTATCTTCCAAACCCCCGTCCCAGAGGGAGCTCTGCACATGTCTTGGTGTCTGAGCTTCGCTATTTTTAAAGCCTGAATGCAAAGAATGGCATCTAAAAAGTGATGGTTTAACCCTTATTGAAACTGGCATAAAAATGTTGGCTACAAATGAGTGTTTATAGATTTACAAGGCTACATTAAATGTTAATATATGGCCAGCTTTTGGCTGCAGTTGTGCCAAAGCACCCTACACGCGGCTCCTTGCTTGGATTCGGGGGCGCAGCGCGGCACGCGGTGCCGGTGCGGGTGTGTTCGGGCGCGTCGCCGCGGACACCGCCTGCGGATCCTGCACCCGCTTTTCGGTTAAAACCGGTGGCGGCTGAACTGCTTCTCCGCTGCTGCTCCGCGTCGCTCCCGTCCCGCCCTGCCCAGCTCGCTCTCGCTGGCCTCTGCCGCCGTTCTTCACCACTATGCAGGGTTGTAAGTAGCTGGAGTTTTATATTTAAGGGCTGAGGGGGAAAGGACGAGGACCTGCTTCTGTTACCTGCAGTTCCGTTTAAATGAGTCTGGACTGCTAGAAATCGTTACTGAAGCAGAAGCCATAAAAACTCTTTCATCCTCAGCAGTAAATGCCGGCCCAGCCAGCTCTGCTCCTGCTGCTGTCAACGTCTCCGCTGCCCCGAGCGCTGCTTTGGAAGCTGAGCCTTTTGTTGGGGAAGAGAACATAGAGTTTTCTGCAGAAGCTTCTAGAAGCAGGTGTAACTGAAATGCGTGCTTCAGTCGCGGGGTGCTCCCTGACGCAGCGTGTGCAGTGAGTCACTGTCTCATTTGGAATATTTTTAGGTGTGTTTAGAGTGAATTAGCGCCTAGTCACAGCAGTACCTGGTGCACGCAGTGTGCTCTCCTTCGCGCGAGTGAGCGTGGTTTTGTACGCAGGCTGGGCTGGGCTGGTCCGTGCGGTCAGACATCGCCATCACGCTGAGGCTGGACTCCTGGGATCTCTTTCAGTGGTGGTTCTGGGAAGCTGGAGCCCCTTCTTTCCAGCAACAACATCAGTGTCTCTCCCGAACATGGGTGATTTACTTGTCATGACAGCGATTGAGTCTGAGTCTGTATTAAACTGAACTGCCTGTTGTGCGGCCTTGAGACCAGAATGCTCTCAGGATGAGCCCCCAGTAGTGCTGGTTACCCTTGCGGGAACATCCGTGAGAGTCTCCTCTGACCGGGCTCACCACAAGAGACACGCTGTTGGCCACAAGACTTTTGAGGTTTCCGAGGCTACCGTACCTAAAATTAGGGAAAACCTGAGTTTTAACAGGATAATACAAGCATGTTACTGGACACACACGTCAGTGTAATGGACAAAAAAATCTCAGTTCTTTGTAGACCTGTTCTTACTCTGTTTATCCAGAAACCAGTTGCTTAAACCAGAATCTTTGTATGTTAATCTCTGAGCTCTTGCGTTTCTTCTTTGGGAAGAGAACGATCTCTCGTTGCCTGCCTGGTCAGGCATCTGCCAGTTGGCTTCCCAGGATTTTGATGGAGCTGTTTCTGCTTTGGGGTAGGAGTGCCTTGGACCTGCTTTCCCTGCCCGCTTGTCTCATCTCAGACTTCATTGTGAGCTCTCTGATGTGGACTCGCTTACACTTGCAGGCATTCCCTTATGCTCCTGCTGATTTTGGGTCATTCTCCTCATCCACACGAGCTGAGGAGATTTCAATCCATCAGGCAAAGAACCGACGCTTACATGGACACGTCCGCACTAGAATTCTTCACGCGCTGTTAGTCCGAGTGCGTCCCATAGATCAGTGGGATCATTGAGCAGAGCTCTTCCAGCGCTCTCGGTTCCTGTAAGTTTTCTCTGTTTTGTCTTTTCCGTGCCTGGAATCATCGGTCCCAATGGCACGGGGACAGGGTTTAGGTGGTGGTGGGCGCAGGCGTGTGTGCCCTGCAGCCAGCAGCGTCTCACGGCCACCTCGGGCTATAGGGAGCGACCAAATGTAAATGAAAAATGTCAGTCGTGTTCGCAGAGTGAGTACAAGTACTGCTCAGGAGACTATGAAAACGGCTTTAAACAAAGAGGAGAGTGACTCACGTCTCAGCGTTCTGGATTGTGTGATGTGATGTGGGGTTGTTTTCTTTTTTCTCTTAAAGTGTTTAATGAGGCATTTGAAATGGGTTGATGGAACGAGCGCACACAAACGGTGCCACTAAATGCGGAATAGGAATGATGTGTATGAGCCCCCTGCACAATCTGCATGGGAGGTTACTTGAGCAATGGTACCTCGGGATGGTGTAGGTGCCTGATCGTGAGCACCGCTGCAGTTTTGTTTTGTTAAAATATTGAACGTAAATTAATTTGCACTAGGAAGAACTCACATCACAGGAGCAAGTAAACATAAATGATATATTGTAGTTATTTCTTACATTTTCATGCTTTTATGCAGATGAAAGATTGATATATATTCCCTTGCTAGATATAGAAATAATAGTTTCTATTCTCCCATCAATAATGTACTATTTTTAGAGGCTGCCTGGGAAGGATTTTCATATGCACAAAGTATATATAAAGGCTGAATTTTTTAAACTCAGCCAACTGTTAAAAGTACCCAAACAAGATGGACTTGTTTGACATTTGTCTTTCAAGGTAGAGGGTTACTAGGAATAAAGAAATACAAAAAGATTTGTCATTGTGTCCTGATCGTAGCCTCGAGATTATATCCCCCTTAATCACTTTTACAGGGGCAGGGTTTCTCTGAAATCAAAATATTATACATAAAAGGGTTTTTCCTCCATGTCCATGCACAGACAATAATTACTTCTCTCACCATTGGATACCAAGATTCGCTTAATTAGAGTTTATAAAGGACTTTGACAGAACTGATGGTGTGAAAGGTGTTTAAAAATACAAAGTTTTAGCACCTTAGTTTAAGAGCTGTCTTTTTCTTTGCTTCTGCAGTGCCCAGAGACAACGTGCCCTGCTCCGATTTCCAAACCCGTGAGCACATGGATTGCTTTGAGAATGGCAAGTTCGGGACTCAGCCGGGCTCCCAGCAGCACAGGGACAGGTAAAGACACCCCGCGTTCTTCCTGGTCTGTGTTTAAAAACAGTTAAAGAGGATATTGTGTTAAAGGGAAGCATTGCTGTGAGTAGAACTCGGAGCATGTATGACCTGCGCAGCTGTTGGTGACCATCCCGGTGACCGTCCCGGTACCGTGAGGCTCCCGCACCCAGCAAAGCTCCTCTCCGGAGCTCGGCCCAGAAATGCTGGTTGTGTGCTTGATGCCTTAGTTCCCCATCCTGCAGATAAGGCTGATGTCTTCATATCCTGTAGAGTTGTAAAAAGGCAAAATTAAAACCCCTTCCGTGCTGCTTTGTTGGTGAGAGCTGTGCTGGTGCTGTGGAGTGCTTTTAAAAGACAAGTGTCTGCCCAGTTTGATTCGCTTCTTTAGGTTCTCAGCCATCCTCACTCTCCCGGAGAGGTGCAGAGACCTGGGTACACTGCAGGAGGATTGTTGCACTTTTAATTTGTTTTTGTTTTCAATTTTGAATATTTAGTGATACAAGAGACATTCCAGATGATTGCAGAAACAGGGGAAATAGTAGAAATCTTAATACCAGCAGTGGCTGTCAGGTGAATGAGGCTGACAGACCTGTCAAGCGTCTCCGGAGGAAGAGAAGACTGCTGCTGGAGTCTGAGGATGATGAGGAAAACGCAGATGAGGATGAGGTAAACGAGGCTGCTTGTGTTTTCCTTAGAGAGCAGGGACAGCTCTGTGTCTCAGGTTTCACTGTGCAATGCAGGCGGAGCTGAGGGAGGTTGTTCCGCAGCCATGAGCATGGTCTGGGTCTGATCCTGGTTTACACCAGTGATGAGCATTTCCGGAGTCTGAGAGTCGGAAGGGTGAGCAGCTCGTGTGAAGCCGGGGTGTCCGGCTGTATCTCTCCAGTTGTAGCCACAGCCCTGCACACCAAGTGTGCTTCACAGCAATCAAAACGCCTCCAAAAATACTTGATCTAACTGCAGTCAAGTACTGTTATATGATATTGAAGATTAGTGTCAAACCGCAGAGTTCGATTGCTTTTTATTATTAATAGGTACTTGGGTGTACACTCTGCACTGCTAGAGACCTGCGTTAGTGGCAGATGAACACAGGTTCCTCAGCCCTGACCTCATCTTTTCTTAACTTTCATGAAGTCCCGTCAGGGACTTCTCTTTGTGCAAACCTGCGCTCTGCTGCACGTGCTTTGTAGTGCAGAGATGCCAGTAGGTGTTTGTTGGTAGTGAAGCTGAAACTTTTGATGTCACGAGCAGTTTAGCTCATCTGTTGCTCAGCTTTTCTCTGTGACGTGCAGAGGATGTTTAAAGTACCGCAGTTTTCCGAAGTCCTCGCATTCTGTCTCTCCCCACTTCTCCTCCTCTGCCCCGTCTCTTCTGGGCCGTGTTTGGCAGGCAGCTTTGCAGTTCAGATTTTGCCCTTTTTGGTGAGAAATGACAACCCTGGGTGAATTAAACATGAGTTTGAAATGCACACAGAAGAAATGCGAATGGCGCCCTGGCCGGGACTGTCACGCCGGGAGGCCACGTTTTCCGGGCTGTTCCTCTGTGACGGTGGTTACTTGAAGCTTCTGTCGGGCCTTCATAACTGACTTTTTCTATATCCACTCCCTGGCATAGATGGACATAAGAACCTCTGGAAGGAAAACGAAGCATTACAGCGATGTTGCTGACGTGGGCAGGAAATCCTGCGCTGCAGAAGGCAAATCCTGTGCATTGTCATGGAGATCTTGGGCCCAGGCTGCTCTTCAGTAGCCACATTTAAATGAACTTTAGTAGCGTGTATTAAATAATTTGTAAAGTGCTTTGGGATACTGCAGGATCAAAGATATATATGCAACATACCCTACTAATGTTCTTGCAGGGTTATTCACAAGGAAATAATGCTGGCTAATAGTCCTGTTAGTTACTTGTTACATCCTTATTGTACCTGCATTGTGAGATGATCAAAGAAGGAGGAAAAAACCAATATTGCTAAACTTTCTTTTAACATATCTGTGTCTAGGAGAAGAATAAATCAAATAATATGAAAAGCCGCAGAAACACTAAACCAATAAAACAAGGTGAGCTAAGCTCATAGTCTCTTTTCTTTAATGTTTATAGTTTTTTTTTTACTAGCTATTATAAAATGAATGGTAGTAAAGAGAAGAGGAAAGGACAGTAGAGCTCATTTCACATTCCAGATAGCTCAGTAGGTCCATAACCCTCATAGCACAGTCAGTCGTATGAAATACATTAGCAAGAATATACGCGACTTGCCTGCGTGACGGGCACAGCGTAGGGGCCTGGAGGAGACAGCCCGATCCAGAGCTCACCGAAGCCGATAAGAGCCTTCTTCCCATTGACTTTGGAGAGCTTCGTAGCCCAGACTACAAATGCTAAATAGAAAATCGTTTGTAAACAACATGTGATTGATTATAGCCCATGGGTTAAATTTATGATATGCTTTAAAGGAGTTAGTGTATGTAAACTGGGGGGAGATTTTTAATATGCATTTAAAACATGGTCCTACTAGAATGAATCCAAGCACCTGCCCACGTTGTTGTTTCCATTGTTTGTGTGCTGGTAGCTGCCTCTCTAGTAGACGCATTGTGGTATTAGCAGCTTATAAATATATGTGTGTGTATATGTATATAGAAAAACAACCTTGTGACTGAACAAAAATGCACTTGGTCTTTCATGTGTTTTATTTTAGGTTTATTTCAGCTGAAGTTATATGCCTCTTTTTGCTGTCTTTTAGTTTATATCTAACCCCTTATTCCTCTGTGAAATATCAGGAGAAGGAACCATTTTCCACCATTTTAAATTATTATATCTCATCCATATTTACAGTGGCACCTTTCGATGGGCAGCTTGCCAGCAATCTGGGAGCCACAATTAATTTGACCTGTGATATATATCTATAATTTAATGAGAAGTGAGCACCGTTTTCCTGCTGCTGGAGCTCACGGCTCTCCGCGCACGCTGGCGATCGCGGCCGCGGGGTGCGGCGGAGCGGCGCTGGGCTGCGCGCGGGAGGAGCGGAGGGCAGCGCAGCGCGGTCTGAGGAGAACATTCATTTTTCTCTCTGTTTTTCATTGCTTAGTTGTTCCTGGAAAGAAGAAGGTATGGAACTGGGCTTCCTACTTAGAAGAGGAACGGATGCCAGCTGCTCCCCTCAAACTGTTCAGAGAGGTTGGCAGCTTTTTCAGCTCTCTTGCTATGTTGTTCTCAGGCAACATCCCAGAGTTGCTCAGCGGAGGTAGGACTGGAGCCTGCCCTCAAGCCAGAGGTTGTTTTCCGAGTTGTTTCAGTGCAAACAGGCACTAACCCCCTGCGGTTTTGTTTCCCGCCCCGAAGCGCTGTGGAAACAAGCGTCTGCCCTGTGAGTCTCATCCCAAAGCAGGGTGTAAAAATGCTGGTTGCATCTCACGGTGACTGTGTCGAACTGCTTTGGGTAGCTCTGGATAAAGGGGCTGTGAGACAACCTGCAAATAACGGTGGAAGGGACAGCATAATGTCTTTCCTGTGTCCCGTGCTTTGTCTGTGGTTGTACAACACCCTGTCCAGCCATCCCTTGGAGGAAACTGCAGCTCGGTTAACTGAACGCTGCGGGTTGTCTTGGTGAGAAGCGGCTGTTGGGAGCGAGGGTGGAAGTTGTGTTCAGTCACGGTCTGAAGGTGGGAATGGAGGAGTTTGGCCTCGGCGAAGCTGCTTCTGCGCTCCAGAGCACCAGCCCACATGAAAAGTTCAGCTCTCCAAGCCAAGGGCTGTTGGCACCTTGCACAGTGCGATGAGGAGTCAGGAAGCTGCAGTGAGTGCAATGAGCCGCTCGCAGTTCTGCTTCACATTTCTTCTTAAGCCTTTAACTCTACTCCAAATGTTTAATATGGGTTAAGGCTGCAAACAAATGAAAAACACAGATGTATTCACAGAATCCCAGAGTGTCAGGGTTGAAGGGCCCTGTAAAGCCCATCCAGTGCAATCCCCCATGGAGCAGGAACACCCAGATGAGGTTACACAGGAAGGTGTCCAGGCGGGTTGGAATGTCTGCAGAGAAGGAGACTCCACAACCCCCTGGGCAGCCTGGGCCAGGCTCTGACACCCTCACCATGAAGAAGTTTCATCTCAAATTTAAGTGGAACCTCCTGTGTTCCAGTTTGCACCCATTGCCCCTTGTCCTGTCCCTGGTTGTCACCAGCAGAGCCTGGCTCCATCCTCCTGACACTGCCCCTTTCCATATTGATCCCCAGGAATGAGTCCCCCCTCAGTGTCCTCTTGTCCAGCTCCAGAGCCCCAGCTCCCTCAGCCTTTCCTCACACGAGAGATGCTCCACTCCCTGCAGCATCTTGGTGGCTGCGCTGGACTCTCCAGCAGTTCCCTGTCCTTCTGTCACAGCGAATTGCAGCAGGCTCATGGTTCAGTGTTTTTGAGAGATTAATTAGAATAAGAAGTAAATCTGAAATGTGATGATTGTGTCATTATTGATCTCTCTACCTGTCTATTCAAGCAACAATCATTTGGTGGTAGAATTTTCTTCTCTGAGCTGAAAATTCGAAGCCTTAAGTATATCTGATGACTGCTCTGCAATAGATATTTGACTTCAGGACTTAAAACCAAGTGTTTCCTTCTTCCCTCCTTCACAGTATCAATCATTCCCACAAGGCCGAAATGGATTTAAAGTTGGAATGAAATTGGAAGGGCTGGATCCTGAACACCCGTCTCGGTTTTGCGTTCTCACAGTGGCTGAGGTAGTTGCTCTTCTTATTTTCGATTCCAAAAGTCCCATGTACATGTAGGATTTTTTTCAGTAAAAGGTAGAAACGTAAGAATAATAACACTTCAATGAATTAATGGTTAGGAGGAGTTCAGGGCGATGCTGAAGGAGTAGTGCTGCATAGTTAAGCCTCTATGCAATTGTAACTCACGATAGTCAACCTATTAATTGCATGCAATGAACAAATATGAAAAAACAGTGCAATTAGGCCCTAAGAATTAGTAAATACAAGCAAGTCAAAATGCTTTGACGCTGCTTCTGTTATGTGGAGTCTGTGTTGATCTGGTACAGACGTAAAAGCCCTTGGGCTGCATTCATACTCCACATATTGCCACACAGTAATATGTGCCTGCGTGTGCAATAGGAGGCCAGTTTTATTTTCAGCTGTTGAGGAAGGAGCAGCGTGGAAACCGGGAGACATAAATGAGAAAAAATGTTGAGAAATAAATGAGATCTTATATTTACTTCTCTCTAGAGATCTAAATATTGAGGGAGTGTTTAATTGGTGTTTTACTTTAGCTTTTTCATAACCCTTTATGGCAATCACAGCTCCTCTCATTGTAGGTCCAAGGGTACAGACTGCGACTGCACTTCGACGGTTATCCGGAGTGCTACGACTTCTGGGTTAACGCTGACTCCTCAGACATCCATCCCATCGGCTGGTGTGAAAAAACAGCGCATAAGCTGCTCCCTCCTAAAGGTACGAGAAAAAATAGAATGGTGTACAAGAAACTGTAAATTCTACTAAGAACTAGTTGTCCTGGCTCTGCATGTTTCATTTTTAGTTGGATTTCATTGTGAAACTCTCTCTGAGAGGCTTCAAGGGAAGCAGTGCAGCTAAGACAGCGAATCACCAAAGGACAGAACAGCTTCCTTTTGATATTCCCAAAGACTGACGTTGTTAGTCAGATTAGAAACTTTCTATTGGATGAGCATTTAACGCAGGGAGTCTCTCCGGGGTTCAGAATTTGCTTCTTGCCTGTGTTCAATTTCCTGGAAACATTTCAAGGTTGAGATTAATGATTGGACATTATACTGAAAAAGAGAGCTGTTTTAGCTGAAGTGTCTCACCCCTGAAGACTGCAGGAGCGCGGTTATCATGCAAAGTTCATATTCTTCCCAGGTAATTTCCATTTCTGAAAAACCAATCTGAATGTAATGGGGCTGTGTAGAACAATCTTTTTATCTCCCTTGCTAGGTTTCAAGGAAGGAGAATTTAATTGGACTTCCTATTTGAAGAACTGCAAAGCTCAAGCAGCTCCAAAAAGCCTTTTTAAGACCCTCAGCACTGTGAGTGGTGATATTGAGCACAGAATGTTTGAAACGGGTCTGATGCTAAGTGAGTTTTGACCGGAATATTTACGTGTTTTTAATACGCCCGTGTCAGAGGTGCAGCCGTGGTACAATCCCCTGCAAGCCATTTCCTGACGTGATTTATTTTTAAGATGGAAACGAGTACAATTTCTCCTTCTCCCAGTCACCGGCTTTTCAGAGAGAGAATTTGTATTTCCCTTTCTCCTTAATACTGGAGGAAAAGATTTACTCTCCCATTTATTAAATATATTGCAACAGTGTTTTGCTGTGTCCTTCCAGTCAAGATACTTGTGTCACTTCTCCTCTAATTTAATGATTTCCAAAATAATTTCTGGTTTCCGGCAGCACACTCATGTGCACCATGGGATGCATTAGAGGCAATGGATCTGGAGCATTTCTCCTCCCGCACCCCCTGTTGGTTTTTTTGGCTGTTACCCTCAGTTCCTGTACGGCACTCGCTCCCGTGCCGTGTCGCGCTCTGGTGGGTCACATCTGGCGTTAGAGGGCCAGGGCCCAGCTGTGCAGCTCTGCTGCCGCCTCGCCTGTGTTCCGGAAAACGCTCCAACTTTTCCCCCACTAAGGCCAGACCTGCAGTTTTCGGCTCTTTTTTAGAAATAGTAACAACCATTGCCAGAACACGTGGAAATCTCGTCTGTAGACCTCTTGCTGTTAACTATAGTGTGGTTTGGGCTGTAGGTTTTGGGGTTGCAGCCTCATTTCTTAATGAGTTTGTGAGGGCAACTGAAGCGGCCTGACCTCGGCCGTGGCTGATTTCCCTTTCGGGACGTCCTGTTCCCAGCCTGTCACACCCTCTGGTTTTCGCCTGGGGATGAAGCTGGAGGCCGTGGACAAGAAGAACCCGTCGCTGTTGTGCGTTGCGACCGTCGCAGACATGGTGGATAACCGCCTGCTGGTTCATTTCGACAACTGGGATGAGAGTTACGACTACTGGTACAGAGACTCTATTTCTAATATATATCTGCAAAGAGACTGAGGTTTATTTCACTTTTCCAGTAAGGGTATTGTCTAATATTTCAAAAGTTGTCACCGAAGTTGGGGTTTTAAATCATTTTTCACGGATCTGATTGTTAATTAGGGATTTTACAAAGTGCCAGCAGCCCATGGCTTCCCCGGTTGTGCGAGTGCCCGTGAGGCCGGAACCGCGGGGTTACCCCGAGCCCCGCGGAGCCTGCGGGGCGACACGTGTTCGCGGAGATGCAGCTTCGGTCAGGCCAGGGAGCGTTCGTGTCCCCCAGCCTACGTAAATGGAGCAGCGTTCTTTGAATTTGTCTGCGAAAGCAACACAAGGCGCGTCCTTATCAAACTGGCACTGATCTGATCAGTGTTCCGTGTCCTATCCCCCACCTTCTCGTTTGTTTTTTTAAGCACAGGAACCTGTTTGGTGGCAAGTTGGTCTTTTCTTTCTTTGCCATAAGTACGCCATGCAGAGCTTTGTAACACCGGTGTCGCCGTTTGCAGGACTTTAGATCTCGTTTTGGGGTGGATGGTCCAGGCTGAGCTGTGGTTGGTGTGGTCCGGGGGGGGCTTTTTGTTGGTTTTTTTTAGAGCACCAGACGTTATTCTCTGTATTTCCTTATCGTTGTGGCAGCTTGAATGCCTTGAAAACTTGGCGTGAGAAATTCTGCCGAGGTAATGCGTGTCTTTACACCGTGATCACACCCACTGAAAGCATCTGCTAACCCAGCAAAGCGCATCAGACAGCATTTGAAATTCTGCTTTTCTTTTTGCTTTAATATTCACTGGTGCCAACTTTCCTCTTTGATTCAGGTGTGAAGCGAGCAGCCCGTATATTCGTCCTGTTGGCTACTGCCAAGAAACTGGAACCCCACTGACAACACCACCTGGTATGTTGAAAGTGAGACTTATTTCAGTCAAAAAACCTGCAAGCTTTATCTTCCACTTAATTACGTATTTGCAAGTTACAGTTTCCACTCCATACTCCTTACTGACTGAAAACTATTCTTGTTCATACTCTGTGCCGCTCTCTTGTGTTTTGTTTCATGGCTCTTTCAAAAAATGCAGTGGGGTTTGGTAATTTATAATTGAATTTGATTTCAGAAGGGAAAGAACTTTAAAGTATTTGCAACATCTCCTTTAAGGTGAGCTGGAATAAAGAGGAGTCAGTATCTTAGTTTCATAGATAAGATGGAATTTCTGGAAATGAAAGAGTAACTGAAGCTGCATCTCTGCTGCTCTGGAATTCAGTAAATGAGGAGAATGTTGGCAAATGAAAAGGGACAAGAGCCTACAGGAAAATCAGTGTTGTTTTCGGGCCTTGGAAGTGCTCATTCACCTTAAAAGTAACAACAATTAAAAAGCGATGTCTGCTGTTTGGAGACAGACAGCCCGGGAGCAAGAATTTCTGTAACTACGGGTAGCAGGTGTAGCAGCGCGGGCGGCACCGCGAGATCCCTCAGCGCCGCAGGAATCGGCCTCGGTGCCTTTGCTGCAGAGGCAGAAGGGCTTGTAGGTGATTATTCTTCACCACCACCACACCTGATCCTGCTCCTGGAAGGTGCGCCGAGGCTGCGGGGGTCGCGTCGTCTCGCCTGCGCCCCGCAGAATCTGCACCCAGTTCTGATTTCTGCTGAGGGATCTGCGTGCAGCGGTTTGCAGACTGTCCTGCGCAGGGACCCGTTGCGCCCTCCTGCCAGAGGGAAACGGTACCCAGGTCGAAAAATACTGAAGTAGGAAGGGGAAAAAATAGAGGAGTTTCTTAAATGTAGCTACCCGAGACATGCTGTTGTTGTTAGAGTAGCGCCCATGTGGGTGTCTGAGGTGATGGTAACGGCGCTGGAGCCTTTTATCTCCAGATTGCTGGTTTTACTCAGCAGTGGGTGAGTAGGTAGCAAGAAAAGAGAAGTTTCTGCAGTCTTGGAGACACACACGGAATAGTTAATAAAATAGGAAATTAATTTAACGATGCCATCGCACATCACAGAGTACTCTGACTAGCTCTAAACTGACAGCTTTCTCTAGAGAATAAGAATTGCTGAAGCTGGGCGGGAGGGAGCCGCTCCGGTGTTTTGGGTCGGGTCGAGGCCCTGGGCAGACGGCAGCGAACCTGTGGTGCCGCCAGGGGTGGGTATGAAGAGACAGACCACCTTCCAGCGCTAAATTAGCGTAACAGCCGTGTATTACATAGCTGCCTTTCTGTTGTTTGTAAAAATGAGCGTGGGGTTTTCTTACTTAAGTGTTAATTCTCTGGGTTTTCTCAGGATACAAGGATTCCAAAGCCTTCTCTTGGGAGAAATACTTGGAAGAAACTAATTCCCAGGCAGCCCCAGCAAGAGCCTTCAAACTGGTTGGTGAATCTCTTTGATTGTCCTTGATCAGGAGGCTGGGGAGCTGCTATCTGCTCTTTCTTGCTAGGTGCTGTATTTGATGCTGGTTCACCACGTTTGTGCCAAGACGGTGAAACTGGGTTTTTACTTTGAGCCTTAGTTTAAGATCATCTCTCCCTGCTGCTCAAACAAAACACACAGCAGACTACAAGACTGGACTAAGATCATCCTGCAGACTAAATCCCAAGGTGGTTCTCTCAACCTTGGGAGCATGCGCTCTTGTTTCTTGCATTGGAGTTCAGTGCGTTTACCTGGAAGCTCACCATGAGCAGAAACAGAGCAAAAGTCTTTAAAATAACTTCACCAAAAAACCCTCCTACTTCAAAGCTGATTTTTTCGTAGCAGCTCCTTCCACACTGCTAACTTACCTTATAAAGGTTGCAATGTGTTTAAAAGCTTTTCTGTGCCATTGTGACACTTGTCTTGGTTCCTGTCGATGAAGTTCGTGCCGCAGGTTGGTACCCTCCGCCCTCCCGCACGGTCTGTTCGTGGGCTGCCTGGGACGGGGAGGAGCAGCAGTCAGGGGGGCTGCGGGGCGTTGGAGTGGTTGCTGGAAGCTTCAGCGCGTTTTATTCCGAGCCGGCGCCGGGCTCTGAACACCCAGACTCAGCATTCTGCTCACAATCCTCTTTTACAGCGTCCTGCCCACGGCTTCCAAGTTAATATGAAGTTAGAGGCGGTGGACAGAAGAAATCCCATCTTGATAAGAGTGGCAACAATAGTTGACAAAGACGACCATCGCATTAAGGTATGACCTTGCTTCAAGTGCAGGGCCCTTGTGCTGAGGAATATAGTGATTGGCAGTACAGAAAATATACCCATTTAGTATAAGGAGCAGCGAACAGGCCCCTTGCGGATGATCTGGCCTGCAGGCCTGCCCGACTGGAATGATTTCTGTTGTTTTGTCCCGTTGAAATCTGATGGAATTGCCTGGTATTGCTGGTTACTGTTTTAGTGTAACTATTTTGAAATAGCATTTGGCAGCGTTATTTTCCATCCTTCAGTGATTTCTGTGTGATGGCAGCATTCATGCTCTGGAAGCTCCCTAACGTTATTTTCCTAGGGTGGTGGGGTGGGCAGGAATGGAGTTCGCTCTCCATCAGCCGTTTGATTCTCGGTTTCATTGCTGTGATTACAAGCGAAAGTCAAGTTCTGCCAATATATCGTAGTGCGATACTCAGTTCATACGTTGGGAATTTTGCTGCATGGATAACCCTTCAAGCCACAGTGACCCTTGGTCTCTGTTAACCTGACGTGTATCTGCGCTATTACTAGTTCCTTCACCCAGCAGAAAATTCTAGCTTGTTCACTACAAAACTTACGGAACTCTTTGACTTTTATGGTGTTTTGGGATCCTCCGAAAACAAAACCATTAAATAAGCAATTCTGTTTGCGTAGGTTTAGTCTGTGCTTGCTTGCAGCCCTGGGGTTTGACAGTGTCTCCAGAACCTGGGTGTTCTGTAAAACAGATACAGGGCTCAGAACAAACAGTTACACAAAGGACAGTTGTGCTTGGCGGACAGCTTGGCTGAATCAGCCCCGAGCTGAGAAGGTGAAACAAAGGGGGAAGTTAAAATAAAAGCTGAGTCATGTCCTTAGCTGTATCTCACCCAGACTCTGTGCTTCTTCTAGATTCATTTTGATGGTTGGGATCATAATTACGATTTCTGGGTCGATGCAGACAGCCCCGATGTTCATCCCGTAGGCTGGTGTGCAAAAACTGGACACGCTTTGCAAGTCCCTCTGGGTAAAGTAGCTGACATCATATTGTCACGTTGAATAATGTTCTGAAGTGCAGTGTGCTCTTCAGATGCAGGGGTTTCACAAATCTGTTCCGTTTTCTCGTTGCCAGGTGCCGTCGATCGAGTGGGGACGGTGGGACAAGCGTGTCCTACTCCCGGCTGCCACGGGATCGGTCACGTCAGGGGACCACGATACGGAACACATTATACGTATGTATATGAGATCTTAGACGGGTTCTGTCTGACTGCTGTCTGTAATAATAACACAGCAACAAGCACCTGCACTGAAATGATCTCAGGGTGTTTGTTCTGGATAGTTATAACTGCAATTGCAGCTCCCTCTTGTGTCTAAATGTGCTGTTTCATCGTAAATTCTGTTTATACCAGTATAATCATTGCAACTGCAGAGCAATCCAACATAGATTAATTCACTCCAATTTCCACATTTCAGCTAAATGGAAGATATTTTTTTTGGTAAACTAATATACACAAGCAGCATTCAGGGAGCCAGTTAAAGAGGGAGAGAGCAGGGGTAGGTTATTAAAGTATAAGAGTGAGGAGATTTAGCTGATGTTTTGTGCTCTGCCTTTTGATGTGAAATGTGCTCTTGGAAAATGAAGGTTTTCCTTGATTAAACTACTTTAAAGAGCAAGAAAACCATTTTGGATGGGAGGTCTGGAGATCTTGTAGCATATAATGTGGTAAAGAGCTTTGAATTTTTCAGAGTGAAAGCTGCAGGACTCTCACTTCATGAAATATTGTTCAGACAAGCGGGTTACAGAGGAGAAGCGCTTGTTCTCTGAGGTGACTCTGCCAGGTCATCCCCTGGTTTTCCACACCTAAAACTGAGAAACAGCATCTCCCAGAGTGGTTTTGTCCTCCCTGTGTCTGGATTTGTTGATGGATACGTCTGCTTGGGGCTCGTACACCTGTGTGACTGAAAAACGTGCATTGTCATCTCTTGGTTTTGCTTTGACCCAGGTTGGTTGGCTGCCCGTACTCTGGTGTGAATCTCAACAGGGAGAGCGCGCTGCAGGACCGTCTGAGCGGGGAGCGGCCGTGCGCCGGCAGCCTGCAGAGAGCCGCGGGGCCGCGGCCTCCGGCGCCGCTCCGGCCGGCAGCGGGAGCCGCTTCCCAGGAGGACTCTCCCCCGTCCCGGTGAGCTGAGCCCTGTTCTTGGGGAGCAAACGGCGTTTCCTAGGGCTGGAAACCACAGGAATTGGCGGAGAAGCAGCAGAGCGTTGAGCTCACCTGTCTGAAATACTGACCCGTGCACTTTTATACCCTCATGTGCCTTAATGGGTTTCTTGATTCCTTAATCCTCCCGCTCTGGTCACATTCCAACAAAGGAAATTGCATTCTGTCTCCATAAATTTTTTTCTTGCTGTTTCAATTTAAGATATATTATTTTCCTTCGTTTCCTGTCCTAAAACTGTCAGGCAAGGTTATTTTGCACTATTAAACTGTCGCTGCAGCCCAGCCCGGAGTCGGCTGCGCTGCCCTGGCAGGTGTAACGGCTCCATGTGGATCACTTGGCCAGTAAGTTGAGCCCTTCAGGTATCTTCTGTTCTTTTGTGCATTAGTTGTCAGAATGCAGGAGGCAGTTAAATTGTGTCGGGACCGACCTGGATGTGACGGCTTTTATTATTGCCACCTCTAGTCTGTACAAATCCAGTGTCATTAGGATGAGCTCCAGCAACACTTTTGGTCTGTGTTGTTTATGAAGGCTTATCCATTTTAAAGTTCATTTGTTTTGCTTAGATTTATAACATCTTCAAGATATATTTGGCCAGCAAAAAGGAATATTTCTCTCCCCTCCCCAGCATCCGTGGCCAAAGTTTGCCTCGTCCCGTCCCAGAATTGCGCTGGGGTCTCAATTTGTTATCTCAGCACCAGAACTGATTGCATTTCAATTGCACTGTTACCATAAAGCTCTCTCAGGAGCTTTGGAGTTCCTTGAGAATAAATACTCTAAAATTGTGATACATTTCTGTTCTTCTAAGTATTTGATTTCCTGATAGCGCGAGGTCTGAATTCAGTGTGCACGTCTGGTAACAGCGGCTGCTTGTCCTCCCTCGGGCAGCTGTGCAGTCAGTTCATGCATCCAGCTCAGCCATGGACACTTCTAAATGTTATCCCGATGTATGAAAGATTCAGAAATCTTGCGTTTGCCATGACGCACGCTTCAGTGGGCTTCTTGTAGCTGGTGGGATCAGAGCCTCTGTTCGCAGGGACCAGTTTGTTTCACATAATCTCTCTCAATCCGCGCTGAAGAGGGAAAAAGCGCTTTACACGTGCCAGCGGCGGTGGGGAGGAAAGCTGCTGCCGCTAGATGGCGGCGGTTACTCTCGGTTGCAAGGAGCTTTGCTCTCCCGCAGCAGGCGGAGCAGAGGGTGTCAGCTTAGCGACTGTCATGTGCGTGTCTTTCCAGAAAATCCTCGCAAGACAGCGAGAAGTCGTGTCCGAGCAGCGTTCACAGTCTGTCGGAGCAGTCGGAAAACAATCAGGAGAGGGACTGGGGAGAAGAGGATTCCTCTGCAGACATCAAAGCCAAACCCAAAACGTAAATAAGATTTTTGTGATGGATTTTCATGCGTTAACAGCTGCGTTTCTCGATGCTGCTGCTATATCTGAAATACAGATGTGAATTATAGCATAGAACAGCCCAGTTTGATCAGAGATTTGCAGCATAGGGTTTTAGAATGACATGGTAAATCTCCTCCCTTCCTCCCATTATTTTAGGCCCTCTCTTTCCTGTAGTAAACTCAAATCTGAGTTCTAGCCATGAATTTAATAGCACAGACCTTAGTTTAGAGTGAGAGGTCAGGGAAAGTTCTTTGGCTCCTGCAAGTCCTGTTAACCTCTGTATAGAGGAAAGTTACCTCAGTTTGTGTATCTTCTGAAATGTTTTGCCATTGATGCTTTCAGGCTTGCCTGCTCACATGCCTACATAAAGTTCCAGCTGGTGAAACAGGAAAGCAATGGGAAAGGTTGGTTAAATTTTGTTTATTTTTCTGTGTGTGTATGTGCAATATACCACAGTCATGTTTAAAACTTCACAGCCTTCTTGTCATTGAACTCACAGTCGAGAGAAAGCACGTGCTGGAGGTGACGTTAATGGTACTCGCTCTTTTTTAAAATGAGGAAGATGGGTGAAATTGCTTAGGAGTGAAATGCACCGTGTCTCGTACCGCTGGATACTCTGCTGAAGGGGCAGGGGATTGTCGTTCCCCGCGCAGCTGGTGGCGGTTCTGCTGGCAGCCCGGCGGAGCTGTCCCGGGACACTCGCGCAAAACACGGCCCATGGCCCGAGTTCCACCGGCTCCTTTCTTCAGACCCCACTGGGTCTTCAGCAACATCATCGGAATCACTTTGGGGTGGTGACTTTTATACGGTTCTCCTAAGGATGAAAAGGAAGAACAATGCCCTTTTGTTTTTTCTGGTACATGACAGGTTAAGTTTGAAGAGAAGCTTTCTGATATCACTTTGGCAAACCATATGCTTAACTTTCAGATTTACTATAAAAAGCCATTTCAGAGAACTGAGCTGACCAGGCTTTTAGGAGGATTTGACATAGTAATAAGTCTCCAATCCAAAATAGCTAAGCAGGCACAAACTGGGACAGGTGCCTCGCTCTTTTTTTAATACCCATTTTCAGCCGGTGCTGACTCGAGCAGGAGAGCGAGGACGGCGCCAGCGCCGGGCGCGGTGCCGCCGGCCGGGACGGCTGTCCGCTCCCCTTCGCGGCCACCTCAGACGGGATGGTGGAATCGGTGGAGAGAAACCACACAATAATCCACCAGCCTGTAATTTCACAATTACCCAGCGCTTTCATCCCATCGCTCTTTAAACTATTAGAACCCTGCTTCCTTCTCAAAGGGAAAGTAATTTGTTTAGGCTGTGGTTTGAATGCTTACCCCTGAGAATTTAATGAAGAATAGGAGAGATTGTGATAGACGCGGTGCCCACTGCAGGGACGTGGCAGCGTGTGACACGTGTTACCAGGAGCATCAGCTCCTAAACTGAGCAGTTCTTAGGCTTTATTTTTTAAAATCCTCCCTCTTCTGGTCTCAGAATTAGAGACCTGTATGTGATGCCGTCCCACACCTGGAGCTGAGGTGAGGTGTCACAGCTGGGGACAGGGGAGTGACCTTGGCGAGATACGGCGTTAGCTCCAGCGCTGCTTTCCCTTGGGCTCGTGAGCAGCAGGCAAGCCGTGGAAACTTGCCTTTTCTTTAGAATACCGTTTTCCTTTGAGCTTTACACACAGTGGCGGGCATACCTGCAGATCTTCACGCACCGTCCCAACAACCTCTGTGCCAATGCCGGGCAAACCCAGTGGCCGTGCGGCGCTGGGCAGGCCGGACCTTTCGGAAGGCAGGAACAAAATGGGAGTTTTTTAATATGGTTGTTGTCAGGGGATGGTACCAAGCAGCCTGTGCACCCTGCGCACAGCCTGCCAGGGCGAGGGCCGAGGGAACAGCACCTGTTACCCACTGTGTACCAGAGAACGTTTCCCATCTTGCTTCCATCCTCTGCTTTGCTTCCTGTTGTATAACCAGGCACGTCCCTGTAGGACCATGACTCTGCACTACTCCAGTGATCTCATTAGGGAGGGGTGATTTCTTCCTCTTTTTTTTGCCTTGATTTCTAAAGCTTCCGTCACTTGGCACACGAGGAGGGGGTTGATGTCTGGAGGTAACGGGCGGCGCTGCTGGCGCGGGGGTCTGCGGGGAGCCCAGGCCACCAGCGGCACTCGGCGGCTCCTCGCAGGCCGGCTCCAGCTGTGCGCTGGAGCGGTGCCATCAGTTCCCAGCCGAAGATGCTGTTACCAGAACTCCTCCACCTTGTCAATAAAATGCTGCAAACATCTTCTCTGTTAGCAGCATGACATCATTTTCCAGGGAAGAAGCTAATGATAAAGCCTCCAGCCTGGCAATCTTATCTTTTTTCTCCCCCTCTCAGGAGGTGGGAAGAACGCCCCGAGAGCCCGGCATGCCATGCACTAGCCGTGCTCGCCCTGCCTTGCCTTTCCCTGCAGAGTGTGACCCTTCCTCCTGCTTTGCTGTAATTGCTCCCACTTGAAGCCTGGTTCTGACTTGTCTCGTTTCCTTCCCAGACGCGGATTTGGATCTCCAGCAGGCCCTCCACCAGTCCATCTTCATGCCTGCCCTGGCCTCGAACCCGACGCACCGGCTGCACCTCTGCTGGGAGCAGCACTGCAAGCTCTTGCCGGAGGTCTCGGGGCTCACGGCCAAACACGTGGCTAAATGGAGCGTGGAAGAGGTGAGTTACCTGCTCCCTGCTCCGCGTTCCCGGGCTGTGGGAATGACCGAGCCCTCCTCCTCTGCAGCGCTAATTGGAGGATATTTTTCCTTTCCTAGGCAATGCTTTTCCGTTTGCTCTGCATGTGCAATAGCTGACTTAGCTAGAAGTTATACCCAAGTCTCTGTGTGAGGGAGGGGAAGGATCCCTGTTAACCCTCTGGTGTCCATGGCTCATTTCCCTGAACAAGATTCCCTCCCTTCTTTTGTTTATTTAGCCCTTGATCTTTTAGTCCTCAGGCCTGGAGCACTCTGCCATTTCTGCATTTTCCTCCCATCTCGCTCCCTCTCCTGTGACTTTGCTGCTGATTCACGTTTACATTGCAGATAACGTGCAGACCCTCGCTCCGCCGCGTCTCCTCCCGCTTCCCCCAGCACAGCTGCCCCGCCTGGCCTGGTTTCTGGCAGAAGCGGCTGTGCGGCCGGGGAAGTGTCTGCAGTCCCAGCTCTGGAAACGTCTCCTGTAATTAGGTGGTGTGTGAAGAAGCCGCTGTCTTTTGTGTGCTGAGTAGTTGGTTTTTGCCTCAATGCCTTGGGCATAAATAATATTTGTATCTCTACTTGGGAAGCGGTGACGATTTGGATCCTGGCACTTAATTGCAAGCCATTTAATTCAGGAGAAATGTGCTGTGATGTTGTGCTTGCAGGGATGCAGGAAAAAGGTGCTGTTCTTCGTGGCCTATAGAGGAGCTTCAGAGACTTTTAGAAAGTGCATTTTCCCTAAGTGCCTCTTACATCAGATAAACCCAGTCTTGCTTTGCTGTTGATGTGGGGGACCGCTCGGAGACTGGCGGGGTTGTGGTGTCACAGGAGATGGGAACCACAGCACTTGCGAAAGGGACAGAGCAATTAGTGTGGCTGGTTTAAAACTTGGTCCTTTTTTGTTGTGGTTTTGTGGGTTTTTTGTGATGAAAATGAGTTTGGATTGAATTCATAGCAAGGAGGAAAAAAGTCTCTAAAAGCTTTGCTGTTAGTGTCCTTTGGAGAAAGCTTCCAGTCATTTTTCCAAAAGGTCTCCTAGAAAATCAGTTAAGGCAGAAGCAGTTAATCCTCTGACGTGAAAAATCACAATCTCTTTCTTTTGGATAAAACGTGGCTCATGGAAGAAGAGAGTTGGGATATAAGCCAAATAAAATTTGTCCTTTGCAGTTGACCTTTAAGGCAACCGCCGGGTAATTTAACTGGATATTAGTTTGATGACGGATGAGTGTGGGCAGGGGCCGTGCGCCGTCGGTGCAGGGCACGCCGGGCAGCGCGGTTCGGAACCCACAGCGCACTCAGCAGCCCGTGCGGCCTCGGCTGCCGGCAGCAGCGTGAACGGTGCATTAACGGGATGAGGCGCAGCACCGCAATGCACTGGCTAAAGTCATTACAGGTTTTTGGCTTGAATTTCAGTAAAGTGGATCTGGTTTTGCAAATAAAGCTCATCACAGATTCCCACAGGAATCAATTTGGTCTCTGTTTGAGCACTCGCAGGTTCAGCGTGTGCAGTGAACGTAGCCG
Organism: Nesoenas mayeri; assembly: GCF_963082525.1. Classification (NCBI taxonomy): domain Eukaryota; kingdom Metazoa; phylum Chordata; class Aves; order Columbiformes; family Columbidae; genus Nesoenas; species Nesoenas mayeri. The sequence goes on from NC_137571.1 coordinate 7,540,727, forward strand.
CAGGTCGGAAGATGAAAGCAGCGGGGCTGTCTGTGCTTTAGTGAGTCCAAAGTGGATTTGATCTGTCGGCATTTGGGCTCCTAACGTCTTCCTACAGGGCAAACATTTGCCTTTGGGTTGTGCTTTGAACTCTGCTGCACAAAGGAAGCCGCTCTGCTGCGAGACAGAGCCGCGGCTGTGAAATTCTCCTTTGCTTTCAGACTGAGGAACTGTTGTTATTTTATAAAACCCACATTAAGGAAAAAAAATGTTTCTTCAATTCTCCATTGGCTGAGAAGAGCTGAAGTGGCGGAGCAGCGCTGGTATTGAGGGGCCTCAAGCGAAGAAACTCTGCTAACACTGAGCCGTCAGCAAGAGGAGTTATTAGTACTTTATTGTAGCTTAGTTGTTTATCAAAAGCTTCCTGTCCTGTTCCCAAGGCACAGCTAGTGAGGGATACTGAATGGCAGAACGCTGGTTTTCTGCGGCCCGCGGTGTTTGTCCGCGTGCAGCGGGCGGCCTGTCCCCTCAGCCGCCGTGGCTGGGTCACCGCGCGGCCAGACGCGGCGCCGGGCCCGCGCCCTGCTCCCGTGTTCTCCCCTGTCCCTCTCTGTTCTCCATTTCTGGAAAGCCCCGGGACTCCTGTTTGTTCTGACGGCCGCTCCTGTGGCGCAGAGTGCTCCCCGCGTCCTTCAGGCGAGGCCTGGGACAGATCACAGGCCCGTCACTCGCTGCGGGTGACAATAGCCAGCAGCAGTTGCGCAGGGCGGGACACGGGAGCCAGGCAGCCCGCATCATTCCACCCGCCCCCAACACTGGACTCTAAAGGGCACCTATCTGCTTGCCCCCAGCGCTCCACTTAAATTCTGGAAGGTACCAGACCCTGCAGAAGGATTTGCTTTTGTGTTCTGATTATGGGGGCACAGGATTCAAGAGGAAAGTAATATTTTGTTATTTGTTTATGAGTTCGCTCTTGTGCAGAAGAAAATTTGGAGTCACTGCCCGATGGAGACGTGGATTTTAGGGGTTCCCTTTAAAACGGAGCTGTCTCCACCAGCAGAAGATAAGGGCAAAACACGCTCTGCGTTCAGATTGCATAACAGAAACAACGGAGTCGGAGCGGTTCACCAAAATCGCCTGTGCCGGGCAGAGGGAGCCGCGGCGCGCTGGCCGCTCCGGCGCCGCGGGGGAGCGGACGCTGGTCCGGTGGCGGGGTCAGCTGGAGACGCAGTGGCAGGATTAGCAGGGAGTCTGACAGTCCTGAGTTAGAGGGAAGCTCGTGTTTGACAGTGGCCCCTCCTAACGGTTTGTCTGTGTTCATGGGGAAATGTCACATCTGTAATAACTCAAATGAATGTGCCTCGTGAAACAGAGCTGTTCCTGCGAGGGAGCATCCAATTAGCGTGAGATGTTTGATCTGATTATGCCTCGATATACAAATCTCCTATGAAGCAGTGAAGCTGCAGCTGGAGAAGACAATAAGTATTAAGTCATCCTGCGCTGCATTCAGTGCCGTTCATTGCACTGCTTCGTGTTATATAACGTAACCCAACGGCTGCTTGCATGTCTCTGGGGAGATTATTCTAAATGGTAACAGATTTCCTGCTTAGAAAGGTTTTCCCTAATGTGAAATGTAAAATTAACTTTTACTCGTTTAATCCTGTTGGTTTCATGGATCCTGTGCCGCCCACCAGGGATTAAATAAACCCAAAACTCCTTTTCTTCGCGGCTCTCCTGCTTTCTGTACGTTGGTAAACCAGCAGTGCTCATTCCGTTGACTTATCTTGTCTCTCGGAGGCATGTCATCATGGGAAACTGTCTAAATCCTTATTTTATTTTCCAGAAATACTGTAGAGAAAGTGAAGTTGTGCATGGGTTTGAAATAGCATTGCCATATATGGCTTTTAATCTGTAAAAATATTGTTGATATTTTATAAAGATCCTTTTGAGCAATGGAGGAACTGGACTGTTACACAAAGATAAATGCTCCAAAGGCAAGACAGAAAGTATCACGGGTAGCCAGAAAATGCTTTGCAGGGGTTGCAGCAACAACCCAGTCATGTTTTTTATATATACCCTTCATTAACGAGAGAGCTCTAAGTATCAAAGTTTTACCAATTCTTGCTTATAGAACTCATATACAGAGCTACAACGTTTTTGCTCGATGACACCCCATTTTGATTGTGCGTTTCTCTTGTCCCAAATGTCGCTGCAGGTGGTGAGCTTTATCCAGCGCCTACCGGGCTGCAAAGAGCAAGCGTCTGTTTTCAGGGAAGAGGTAAGGCGGTGCGGCCGCGGCAGCGCGGGCTTTGTGCCCGTTCCTCTGGAGCTCCAGAGAACACCGACGGGCTCAGGCTTGTCATTGAAGTGCCGGTGACATTTGGGAGGCAGCTTCAGCATCAAGCACAGCTAATTACATTCTGCTGCTTTAAATTTCCCCTGCAGCTCCGATCACGGAGCTTATGCTTAACATCCTGTCTTGGACTATTGTGTAGAGGGTTTGGCATCGCTATAAAGATGTCCTGTTGGAGTGGGGCGATGAGATCTCATCTGCTCCCTCGAACGAGCGCGCGTGCCTCTCTTGGAGAGGCTGCTGTTTCATTAATATAGTGGGAATAATGACATTTATTCAAATGAAACAATCAGTGTAGGTGATAGTAAAAGGTGTGTTCTGATTTCTAGTGAAGATGGTCAGTAAAATGTAAGTAGCAAATCTTCTAATGAATCCAGCCGTTCACAATGTGTTTTTTTTCTTCTAGCCATAATTTAAACAGGTCCTGAACACGGTGACAGCTTTCTGGTTCAGAGAGCAGATAACCGCGTTCTATTTTAATACCTTCTGCAGCCTCAAAGTACAGTTCCCTCTGCCAAATGAGAGGGGCTTGGGCTGCTTTTCAGATTTATGCTCAGACCAAATTGTCAGTCTGAAATTAAAACCCTTGAGCAGTTTGGCTTTGGCCAGAATTCAGGTGTGAGCGACAGGGCGCAGCGCTGCACCCGCACTGCCCGTTCGCCGCAGTCAGGCCTCGGGAGCGATGAGTCCCTGCCGGCTCTTCTTGGCCGGGAGGGGTGAGTTATGCTGGGAGCGAAGAGAACAAATTGTGCACGGAATTTTAAAAACCATCCCAAGGAGATGGAACGAAGAAATGAACAATAAGGCACAGGCACTGATGTTGTGCTTGTTTCTGGGTCCAGAAAGGGAAGATCTGTTTAAAATAAGCACCTCTGAGGCAATGCAGTGAAAATGAAGCATAGTAATAATATTGAACTCAAAAGCATTTTGAAATGTAGGACTGTTCTCCAGCACTTTACTCTTGACTCTGTTATTTAATTTAGGCAGCAGTCCCTTTGTTTCAGGCTGTTTTTAACACGTCCGTGGCGGTGGGGTGGACGCCAGCAGCGCGCAGATAGAGCTCGGGGCCGCAGTGTGGACCGGGAGCGCGGCCGTCACTCTGTGACGCGCGGGGAGGACGAGGAACGCGCTGATGGTCTCTTGTGCGGTTAGAGACGGGGAAACCGAGTCTCCTGGCTCCCAGATCTGTGCTCTAATTGTGTTTGTCCAGGTTTATTCAGCGTAGCCTCTTCCACCAGTCATTGAAGTCCAAAAAAGCTCTAGTTGTGAAGTCTACAGAAACAGAAGGATTATTATTCTGGACGAGTTGAGTGTCCGGTGGTGTCGTCTGCACTGGTGAACATCAAGTGAGAGGAGGAGACGCTGTCAGTCTCTGTAAATGGACTTTAATGGAATAACTTAGGGAGACATGCATTGTTTGTGTCCATTAATCTTCAGCTTCTTCCCTGCAGTGTTTGGGGTTTATATTAATTATATCTGTGTTTTCTCTGTGGATGTTCTTGCAAAGCCAAGTAAATTTTTAACCTCTTAATATGTTATGATTCCACTCACTGCTAACTAGAGCATCCTGTGTTTTCACAAGGCAGTGTTTTTCACTTTCTCACTTGAAGTGAGAATCCTGCCTGTCTCTTGATGTTAATCTTCATTTTGTTCTGTGTTTCCAACCTCCAGCAGATCGATGGTGAGGCTTTCCTGCTCCTCAACCAGAGCGACATCGTTAAAATCCTCAGCATCAAGCTGGGTCCTGCCCTGAAGATCTACAACGCCATTCTCATGTTCAAGTCTGCAGAGGACAACTGAGACGAGCCCTCCGCAGAGCCCACCGGGACCTTCAGCGGTCCAGCTCTGCAGTGTGCCCAGCAGGCAGATTGACACTCTGGAGTGCTTTAGTGGAACTTCTTAAACATATTTTGAGGACATAATAATCCTGCCACAGTCTGGAATATGGGGCAGCTTCACTTCCAAGAAGAGGATATTATTATATTTTGTAATTGCATTTGGTTTTGATATATCAATCTCTTTTTGAGATGCAGAAGAAACCTCCGGTTATAAGGGGAATCCAGGGTAGCACTGGTGGAGCTGCAACAGCGAGAAGAAAGCTCTGAGTGAAGTGGCTGCTGTGTCCAGTGATAGTGCCTGAGAGAGACTGTGTTATCACCAGCATGTTTAATAGTCTGTATGTATAAAAACTCTGAGAAAATAGGAAAAGGATGCACTTCAGAGCAACTCACCTGTATCCGTCGATGCTGAGACCACAGAGCTGACCTTTCTGGGACTCATTTTTGAATTCCAGTGTCTCCTGGGTGTTCTCGTGCCCTTGGCTGCCGCGCTGCTCACACCCCAGCTGGAGGGTGCTGTGGGCAAAGGGTTTTCCCCAGCCATGGTTTGCATCGCTTCTGGTAACAAGTAAAGCGTTCTCATTCATGTCACCAGCGAGCAGGAAACAGGCCCTGTGTAGGTGGGCTTTGGTGGGCAAGGACCTCTCCAGAAATGTCTCCCACGGGAGGCAAAGATGAGTATTTCAGCTGTAATTCTCTTGTTGGCTGTTTGGACCAGGAACACCTTATGGCAAATTGGCACAATCAGGAGCACCTGGGAATTTGATGGGTTTGTTTTGGTCGCCCCCACTGTCAGGTGAATGGCAGGAATAGGAGTTGGAGGCCCAGCAGCAGCCAGTGTGTGAGTGTGGATGCAAACAGATTTCCTAGAAGCAATTTGCTTTTATTTTTGAGCTGTTGAAGCTCCTGAGCAGGTAGTGTTTTAGCCTTTTCAGCCCGCAGGTGGACTGGTGTGCTCTGCCCGTCGGCGTGCTGGAGCGGCAGGACGCGGCTCCTCTGCCGCTGTAGCCACGAGGCAGGCAGAGCACACTGGGAATTTGGGAGGGGAAGTGGGGTTCAAACAGCAAAACGAGGGAAAAATTCCTTCTCAAAAGAGAGAATTGATCTGTGTCAGGGAGGAAGCCAAGCCTGCGGCTGCGTTCTGTCTGTGCTCTCCTGGTGGGGCGGGGAACGAGCGTCTCTTGCTCCACTCAAACTCAGAGCATCATTATACGAACGTGCCCACGGGACCACGATGTCCTGGGTGGGGGGTTTCCACGCCAGCCCTTCCCAAGCTGGGAGAGCCTTTTACCCTCGTTCAGAGCTGCCAGGCTGAATCCTGCGTGTGCGGACCCTCCTGAGCGGAGGCAGAAGGCGGCCATGCCGCCAGCCTCTGCCCAGGCCTGCGTGGGTTTCTCAGGGCTCTGCACCCACCCGCAGGCCCCTCGGACTCCATCCTGCAGCTGGCATCTCTCACCAGTGTTGTGCCGCAGCCCCAGCCGCGCAGCTCTTGCAGCGCTGCTGGGAACAGGAGGAACGCGCTGTCCGTGGCGCGTGGGCGGTGCAAAGGGAACGCGCTCGGTCTTCCTTCCCCAGTCACTCCGCATCCCTTGTCCAACCTTCCGGCTGCTGAGAAGGTCTGTGTGACTTCCCTAAAGTCCTGAGCTCCTTAAAACTGTAAATAGAGCCGAATCCACACCTCTGAAGCCTTTCAGTCCTGGATTAATATATAGAGCAATTTGTCTCCATACTCTATATTTTTGTATAAGGTGTTAAGGAGTTAAAGCCTTCGACAGAGAAGACATAGGGCTGGCGGGATATTTAACAGACAAAGCATTACATATCAGCCAGGCAACTTCAGGAGAGAAATGTGATGCAGTGTTAAGGACTAGTTATGAATTTAATTTATTAAAATAGATTTTTAGTATGATAACCAGGGTATTCACCAAAGAGTCACGTTCCTTCTCCCACTCTGCGCATCCAGCGTCGGTGCAAAGACCTGAACTGTGAGCGGGCGTCCCGGGCTCTGACACAGCTCGCCTTCGGGGCACAGCGAACGGTTCCCTGGCAGCTGGAGCGGAGCGTCCGTGCCTGGACCGTGCTGCTCCCGGCTCGCCACCCCCTTCCAAAACAACCCCGAGCCTCCTCTGCGCCAGCGTGACCCCAGCCAGGTGGGCGACCGCGGTTCCGCTCTGTCCTGGTTTCCAGAGAGCGGGTCCTGCCAGGTTTTCTGTTTTACCTCTTCCTCTGGGAAGCCGAGCGGGAGGACAGCGGATTGCCTGCAGCAATAAAACAAAATATAAGATTATTTCATCTCTTTTACTATATATAGATAGAGGATGAAGAGAATCAGTGAAACAAGCAATGAGATTCTAGTCGCTGAAATCATTCAAACAGAAATCTTTAATCCTAGAGGCTTCCAAGCCAGCTGGATCAAGGATGAAAATGTGTACTTGGAGCCTGTTCAATGACAGCGAGCAGCACTTCAGCAGGAGGAAGGAGGAACCTTTTAGGGATAGAAACAGGAGGAATGTGCTTCTTGTGCCTTTTTTTTTTGGTAATCCAGTAATTGTCTTTGCAGAGCAAGCAAGAATGTGCACACATCTATGACTGACTCCTTTTCCAAATATAGCTATATCCTAATAAAATCAAGCAGCTTCACGATAATGCAAGGGCAGAAAGATTTCCAGTGTCTTCACTGGACGTGTTTAAAATTCCCTGATACTTACGAGGCAAAAACCAACCTAAACCAGCTCATTTTGTAGCCCCATACGTTAGGAATGCGTGGGTTGCTGATGCCGTTTGGTTCTCAGGGACTCGTTTTGCTGCCGGACGCGGGCTGGCCGGGCGCGGCTGCGGCTGCGGCTGCGGGCAGCGCGGGGCAGGCCTGCCCGGGGGGGCCGCGCGGGCCCTGGCTGCCGGGCGCCTGGTCTGACTGAGCCGTGCGCTGGAAGCAGGAGGCCAGGAGTTGTAGCTCTGTGGTGAAAAAAGCTGAAACTGGTGAATGCCACCTGGCTTAGGGGGTTTTGTGGTCTGTGAAGCGTCAGCAGAACCCAGCTGTGGGTCCAGCTGAGCCCAGAAGTCACGCAGAAATATGAATGTATTACTTGGAAGCAACCCAGAGCTGTGACAGCCTCCCGTGCGCTTGGGAAGTCTCAGCTCTCAATTAAAATGGGTCTTATTTCTGGATACGGTTTTGTTCCCATACCCCTGGTTTTGAAATCCCAAATGATCACGTTTTCCTCTCCTGTCCTCTCCTCGGTAGGGAGTCCCGTTAGGTTTTTTCTGTGCCATGACCAGCGATCATCCTTGTGCAACAGCAGCAGCGACGTCCTGCTCTGGGCATGAGTCGCGTGAAGTGGGACAGGGAAGCGTCGGCAGCGAAACTGCAACCAAAGGAAAAGCCGACACTGAGCCCGGGGATAAGCCAGTTGAGCTGCAGAAGATTTCGTGCCTGCTGCCTCCATGCCCTGCTCAGGGCTTTACACGACAGAAAGCTTGAGAGATGTTGACATCCTCCGCCACGTGACGAGCCAGCTTATTTTGGAAATTCCCGTTCCTTGAACTGGAAACGCGAGCAGGGGAGGGGGCGGTTGTCTGGGGTCAGCCTCTGAAACGTTTGCCTCTTTTAAACCAAATACTTGAGCTTTTTGACACTAGCCATGTCATTGCACTCCACTGACACTTTCTTCTGGAAATGTGAATAAAATTAATATAAGTTGGAACCCGACTCGTTCTGTCGTGCGGGAGCCGGAGCCCGAGCCCGGCCGGCGCTCGCAGGGAAGCTCGGACGTCCCCGGCTTTGTCCCCTTATTTTCCTCCCCTAAGCCTGGCAATGCAAACACAGGGCAGCGTTTTCACCTCTTCTGTCGGGTGGCGCTTTCGGTGACTGACACAGGGACGGCGTCAGCCCCGCCAGCGCCGTGCGCGCTGGTCCCCATTCCCCGCCGTCCTGCTGCTCACGAGTGGTTTAATCCGTCACATTTCCTATTGCAGATCATCCCAGGGCTCCGGGGTCCTAAATCTGAGTGTTTAACGAAAACTAGCAAGGACTTGTTTTCAGTACGAATCTATGTTAAAGCTCTGCATTTGGAGTCTGCGTGTTTTACCTTCCTCAGTGCCCTATTGGGCTTCTTCACTGTGTCAGCTGTAACAACTTTAATTAACTCACCTGGGCATTTGTTTCTGCTCTAATTGTAATCAGCTGAGAAGCTGCCACACTCAGGGGTTGTTTTCCCCAGGACCAGAAGCCTTTGTCCCGGTTTTCACGAAGGTGTTTCTGAGGAACGCGGAGGCTGCAGCGCAGGGCAGGAGGGCCCAGGGCGGCTGAGATCAGCAAACCCTTCAGAGCTAAAAATAGTGGAGAGCTGGCCCGCAGCCGTTGTTTCTGAACTATCCCATCAGCAGGGTAAACATTTGTTCTCATAGGTTTTTCCCTTCCAAGATTTTTTTACTTCTATTTAAACCTCGGCTTGTTTGCTTTTGTTACCGTGGTTGGATTCCTGGTCGGGTTAACGTGGATGCTCGTTGCGTGCTCGGTAAGGTCAAACCCGGCTTTTCCTTGCTGTGCCAGCCCCCGAGCCCTGCGCTGCCGGCCGGGGCCGCCGCACCTGTGGGATCTGAATTGCTCTGCAGAGGGGTGCTTTTTAACCAGGATTCTGATGGAGAGCTCCTAACAGAACAGGGTGCGTTAGTCACCCGCATGGCTGATTAGATTTGCAGAATATTCTGCTCAGGCAGACATGGAATTTTTTGTCCCAAGTCACATTTCTCCTTGGGCAGGAAAAACCTGTTGTTTATTTTCTGCCTGCTCGAGTGCTCCAGTCGTTCTGCGGTCGGTCCTGTGCTCCTCAGGCCTGGTTTTCCCCTCGTGCCGAGGCCCTGGCACGATTCCTGGTGGGGTTTGCACACCCACCGAGGGGGCTCTGGTTTACGGTGAAGATGAAGGACGGTGGTGGGGATGTGCCACCTGCATCGCTCTCTTGCACTGTCCTTCGGAGATTGAGGCTGGACATGGGGAAGGAATTGTTGCCTGAGGGTGGTGAGAGCCTGGCCCAGGTACCCAGAGAGGTGGTGGATGAACCATCCCTGAGACACCCCAGGCCAGGCTGGACGGGGTCTGAGCACCCTGAGCTGGTGACGATGTCCCTGTCATGGCAGGGGAAGTGGGGGGCTGGGAAGGTCCTTCAACCCAAACCGTTCTGCAGCTGGATGGTCTCTCCCCTCACATCGCTGGTTCCAGCCCTTCACACCAGCTGGGCCACCCCAGCAAAACTCCTCAGGCTCTGCCCATCCCAAGTGCTCGTCAAGCCCCTGTAATTAGGCTGAGCTTTGGCAGCTGTGGCTCAAGGGCTGCATTGCACGTGCTCCAGTGGGGCAGGTGGGCAAACCCGAGCCTGCACCTCCAGAAGGGACATCATCCTCCTCCTCTTCCTCGTCCCTGTGGAGGACCGCGGTTCCCAGCTGCGCCGCGAGGTACGTGCGCAAAGCTTCCCGTGTTGCCTGTCTCTGCTGCAGCGCTGTGTTTTCCCGTCGGGAAGGTGTGACCTGCTTTGCTCACAGGGGATTGTGTGATTTTTGTCGCTTGCACAGAGCTTTGGGCATCCCCCTCGTTCCTGTTAACGCTGCTGTGAAATTCGCCCAAGGGGCGAACGTGGCTGGTGGGGTGAAGCCGCACCGGGGAAGAGGAGCCTTGCCGGCCCCGCGCAGCGCGGGACGCGCCCGGCGTCCTTGCAGGCTGCGGCACGGCGCTGTCGGTGCCGCGCGGTGCCGGTGTCCCCGCACCAGCGTCCTCTGCCTTCGCAGCCGGGGTGGTGGGAGGCTGCTGACCTTTGCTTTTGGAGTTTAGGAGCTGGTATTTGCAGACATGCTGGTCCTGTCCTCAAATAATGCGCTTGTTCCGCTATTTACTGTCTTTGCATGTCGCTTCCCCTAGTATTTCCTTACATCCTTGCCACCAAGTTCAATCTCAGCTTATTAATTGCCCTGCAATGCTTTGCCCTCTACATTATTCACCATCCAGACACTGTTAATGTAAGCAGGATAATTTTTCCCTTTTGGAGACGGACACATTTGCTGCTGGAATGTTTCCAGCCGTTTCTCTGAGAAATGCATGGGAAGGGTATCGGTGCCGCAGCCCCGAGGGGCCGGCGTGGGGGTCCGGTATCCCCGCCGCAAACCCCTCACCACCAGCTCCCATCCCGGCCCGCGGTACCGGCGCCTTCGGTCGCGTGGGTGTTGTGCTTCCACCAGGGCTTGTCCTCAAGCACAAGGTTGTGGTTTCACCAGGGCTGCCAAAACGCCTCCGCTTCGCGCTCCGTCCTGAACCGCGGGTGAAGCTTTTCTGCCAGGGCTCGGGCGCCGGGTTTCGCTGTCCCCGGCGGGCGCAGGGAAGCTGCCGCGTGTCTGTGCGCCGCACAGCGGGACCGCACAGCTGTTCAGTGAGTCTCTAGACGGTGTTTGCACCACCTTGAACTCGTCTCTCTTAGGGATGGAATTGAAAAGGGCCAAAGAATGGATGAATATAAATTATAATAATATATAATAAATATAATAAATTATAATAATATATAATATATAATAATAAATATAAGAGCGCGTCTCTGCTGCTGGTCATTGGCTGCGAAGGGCTCCAGCTGGAGACTCTTGACACGGCAGAAGAACAAGCCTTGGCTCTCGTTCCAGGTGTTGTGCTTATTGAACACCCAAACCACCAGGGTATCACAGCCTTACCACAGAGCTGGGAATATGTGCTTAAGTCCTTCTGGGTGGTGGAAGTTGGGTAACGGTGTCTTTGCAGAGGAATACGATGTAGTGAATTGAATTCTCAGGGCGCCTTTGATCTTGCAGAGTCCTCAGCCAGAGCAGTAGCAAGTGCATCCCTTTAAGAAAACATGTCTGGTTAGGATCATTTACAGCTTCCTCTGGAGCAAGATTTACAATGGGAGACCTCCCCTTCAAAGTGGCGGCTTTGTTTAGCAGTAAAATTGATAAATTACTGGAAGGGATAAAGAAAACAAAGTCTTATTTTGATCCCGTGGGGCAAGACCTGCTATGGCAGAGATACTTTGCAAATAATGGTAGTTTTACCTTCTGTTATCCCATCACAGAAGCCGAACAGCTTTGGACCTTGAGGGACCTGGTGCTGCTCTTGCCCGGTTTCACAGGAAACCATCACCCAGGTGGATGGAGCCCCGTCTGCCGGAGCTGCGACACGGGGCGCCTGCGCTCGGCTGCAGGGCACGCGAGGACAAGGGCTGCAGCCCCAGCGGCTCCGGCGCACGCGGGCGCTGTCTGCGCGGCCCGGGAGGGCGGCGGGAGCGGGAGGGATCTCCGTGACCCGCTCCAGCACACGCGGGCCCATGTCAGATGTGCGATTGGTTTCAACTGGCGTCGCTGAATGTCTGAGGAAGCTCAGCCCCCGTGCTGGTCGAGGGAGAATGAACCAGCGTCTGTGGCAACGAGGGGATCCCCCTTCTCTCACACGGCTGTTTTGGGGTCGGACGCGTGGAAACGCTGACTTTCCGCTGGCTCTCGGGAGAGCGCGGCGGCCGCAGAGGTCAGACGTGGTGAATCCCCACAGGCACGGCGCGCGGGGTGCGTCCGCTGGTATTTATTGCACGGGTTGTTACAATAACACGGCGGGATTTTCCTCCGCAGAACGTGATGAACCTCGAAAGGCTCCTGGCGCGTTCGGCGAGGTTGGCTCTCGGTAAATCACCCGCCGGCCGCGTCGGCGGCGGGTCGGGCTGGGGCGCCGGGCGCGGGCGGTCCCGAGCTGAGCCGTTTGAGATCGCTCCTCGTGGGGCAGGAGGGTTAATAAATGCTAATTAATGTGCTGCTGCTCGGGCAGCTCAGTGTAAATCCATAGATGGAAAAATTCAATAGTTGCACATGAGATCGTGAAATAATCCCAGAAGAATGAAAAGCCCCGGCTCCAGTACCCCTGTGGGAGCTCGGTTTCAGCAGGACTCATAAAATCACCGCTTGAGCCCTTGGCAGAGTGTTAATTATTTTCCTGCCTATTAGAGCCACGTGTGTGATTGCTCCAGCGCCTGTTAGCAGGGTTGGCTAATTTCTCTCCAAATGGCTCCTTCTTTCCCGGGTTTCCATCCGGACGCAGGCGCCCGGGGGTCGCAGCCGGGTCTGCTCGGCCTGCTGTGCCGGGTCTTTGCTCAGCACCTGATCCCCGGGGCACCGAGGGTCGAGCGCACGGCGGAGCCTGGAGGTGCCAAAGGAGCCTGCACTGGGAGACCTCCGAGTTTGTGAGCCTGTTTGTTCCCTCTTCTCCAGAAAATCATCCCAAATTTCGCATCATTTCTAGGAAGATTAATCAGCATTTTATAGGGGAAAGCGGCACCGACAGCTGAGTTCCCTCTCGCCAAGGGGTTGTTCCTTCCCGGGAACTGCGTCTGTCTGGACGGCAGCCGAGGCCAGGCTGTTCTGTGGCTGCTGTTTAATTAGCTCCGAGTTCTTGTAGCACAAGTGTGGATCTACATAAATTAGCAATAGTGATCTCTGTAAGCACCTTTGTCAGGAGCAAAGCTTTGTAAGGCACAGGTTCCCCCCCTCCCTCTGCACCTGCACGTTTCCTCTTCACCTCGTTTCTTGCCCTTTTCTTTGTAACTGTTTTTAATTCCCAGTCCTTGGTTTCCGTGTCTGGGTCGGGATCTGCAGCCAAGTACCACGCAGCAGGAGGGAATAGAGGGCGCGGGGGGGCTCAGGGCTCGTGGGGGGGCTCAGGGCCCACGGGGGGGCTCAGGGCTCGCAGGGGGGGCTCAGGGCTCGCAGGGGGGGCTCAGGGCCCGCGGGGGCGGCTTCGCTGACCCAACACGTGCCCCCTGAAAAGGAAAGATGATGCTGCTTTTGGTTCTCACCTTCAGCCCCAGAGACGCTCCAACAACTGGACTTGACTCCTTGGCAGGAGTCAATTGCACCCAATGCAATTGCACCCAACGTGCCTGCAAACACCATTGGTGGTGAACGCACAGATGTAACCACGCCGGTGAGGGCAAGAGGTGCCGTTTAGCAGCTCAAGAGAAGCCTGCAAAGAACCGTCTTTCCTCAGACGGTCGGTCCTCGGGGAGCAGTCGCGCATGCAATATTCAGTGGGACAGGGAAAGCAACGCGGAAAGAGCCATAAATATCTCCAGGAAAAGTATCTCTGATGGAGACGATGAGGCTGAAGAGGATCAGAGCTCTGGAGAGGCTCCTCCGCGAGACCCTCACTGGTCCCCCTCTCGTCCATGCTTATGGGGGGAGAAGCCCACGGTGTTCCCCCACAACGCGGCGGTGCTTCGGGCACCGAGGAGGCTTCCGAGCCCCCAAACCTTTGTGGGGAGCGGAGGGCCGGAGGGAGCGGGGCAGCCCGTGCACGCAGCTGCGCTGCCCCCGGCGCAGCCCTGGTCTCATTACAGTATTTTCCATAACATTACAACACTGGCGTAATTATTACAGGATTTTCCATTAGCCAGACCATAATTGAAAACTTGCTGGGGAAAACAGTGTCAGGTTGCTGAAATGAAAGTTACCCCATTTGCTCCCAAAAAGCCCTCTGGTTCTTGGTTATCCCTGCTCAGTCCCTCCCGGGTCCCTTTGCTGGTGCTCGGTCCTTGGGTGGCGATGAAACACCTTCACTCTGAAATCAGCACAACTTAATCCTCTCCAGAGGGATTACAGCCAGAATTTGTCACGGCTGCTGCTGCCTTTGCACTGGTGGCCGATCGGCTGTGACCGTCTGGGACTCGTGCTGGGCTGCAGCAACCCGCTGGGGTTACAAACATATATATATATATATATAAATATATATATATAAAAATATAAATAAATATATATATATAAATAAATAAACATATATATATATATAAAAATATATAGGCAGGCATGGACTAGGATGGGTCGTACGAGGTGTCTTGTTTTCTAGGTAAAACGTCTCAGCAAAGCGCAGTAACGTGTTACTTCACCTCCTGAATGTCTGTGAATCTGCCCCCCGGCCCAGGCAGCCCCGTCCTTTCCGGGGAGGGAAAGCTCCCCGCGCCAAGAAGCTCCCCCGAGGGCTCGGAGCCTCGCTGAGGTCGGGCGCACGGAGCCGGACCTGGCACTGGAAGGGGCCGGGCTGCTTTAGTTGCAAACAGCGTTACTGCTTTGTTGCGGAAGGGCTGGTGCCGTGACCGAGCCCGTCCCAGGCGAGCGGGAGCTCACGGCGGCTGCTCCCGCGGCTGGAGAAGCAGCTTTTGGACGTTTCTCCCCAAAAGCCGAAGCTCGTGATGGCTTTGCACGCCTGCTCGTAACGTGTGGGGTTAATTACGCGCATGGAGGGCAGGAGGCTGGCAGCGGGGGTGGCAGCGGGGCAGCCGCGGTGGCCGCGCGGAGCCCGGGGTGCTGGGCTGGGAGCCGGGGAGATCAATTCTCACAAAGGGTTTGGGCTGCAGAATGCGGTTTTTGTGGGCACCTTTTCCCGAGGCTGCAAGCCCGGGCGCTGGCGGGGCAGATCGCACGGGGATGTTTGTGCACCGCTGCTGTAAGAAGTTGGAGTGTGGTTCACCCCTCGTGCTGTTTTGAACTGGGGCAGCGAGGACGCGGCGGCACAGCCCGGCCCTGCGGGCGCCGCCGGCTCCCGGTGCGGCCGGTGAGAGGGATCCCAGAGCCGCCGTCCTGCCCGCGCCCAGAGCCGTAACTCCCTCTGCACACCCGCATGGGGAAAGACCTCGCAGGTTTGGGTCCAAAAGCGCCTTGCTTATCCCCAGCCTCGTGCCTGTCCTCAGAGCCCTCTGGCTCTGGCGGTTTCACCTGGGCAGGCTCCAGCTGGCGGTTCCGTTTGTCTGGGCTGCGTTAAGCGCCTGGCAGGTTGTGTTGGTAAGTGCACGCAGTTCTTCCAGAATCCGTTTCCTCCGCGGTGAGACGCCGGGTCCCCCCGGGCTGGCGGCCGCCACCTTCTGCAGCAGCTGGTGCCCTTCCACAGCATCCCGGTGCCCTTCTGCAGCACACGGTGACCTTCTGCAGCACACGGTGACCTTCTGCAGCAGCGCTGGTCACAGCCGCGCTGCTGGAGCTCCCACATCCTGCTTCTCCTGCTACATATGGAAAAGCGGGATTGCAGATCGATCATCTGGGCTTTTTCTTGCATCCCATCAGCTGCGGATCTGCTTGTTTTTATTTAGAAAATAGTATATTGAAGGTATATACCTGTTGCTAATAGATACTTCCACTGAGGTCAAAGTATGTTACGTCTTGTAGGGGGGAAATGCAATTAAAAGCTCTTCATGCCAATAATAATTAAACAAGTGCATTCATTAGCCAGGGCAGCTCCATTTCTGGTGAGCATTGGTGGGACCTGGGGGTGACGAGTGAAATGGCGTTGATGGTGAAGTGTCCTGCGTGGGGGTTTCTGCTCTGGAGCGAACAACGGGGCTTCCAGCGTGTGCGCAGCAGCCGGGGGGACGGAAACTGGGTTTACACCCCAGGACTCCTGCTTTCCTGCAAGCGGGAGACAACAACAAATGCAGCAACCCCCGACTCGCCCGCGTCCCGCGTTGGCCCCTCTCTGCCCGCCAGGTTTGCATCATGGAACGCGGCGGAGTGACGTCCCTGGGCCTCGGCGCCGCAGCCGCTCGGCTCCTCCCGCCCGGGCGGTGAGCACAAGTTCCTCCTCTGTCCGGGAGGGGGAAGATCCTCCCCTCCCTCCTCTGATGCTGCATCTCTTCCCCTCTCTGGGAATAATTACAGCTGCTCAGGAAACGCCAAGGAGCGGCAGCAAAAGAAACCGCTGCCTTTTCCTTCTTCCTTCCTCCTTATGCACCAGCCAGAACCAATTAGACCCGTGGAAGCTCCTTCCTGCTTCCCTTTTAATTTCAGACCCTCCGGTAAGAGGAGACACGATAAAATGCAAGATTAAATGCCTAATACTGAGGATTTGGGGTTACGGAGGTCAGGCTGGAGGACGCACGTGGTTAAAGAGGGGGCTGAGGCGGTGGTGCCTCCCGCACCTTCCCGCCTGCAGCGTCGAACGGGAGGGCGAGCGCGGAACCGGCGCAGCCCCGTCGGAGACGCGGAGCTCTGCTCACCGCTGTCCGGGCCGGGTTGGAGGGGGTTGTGCCTGGGGCTGGGGCTGGGGTCCAAAATCCTGGCCCATAGCAGGGTGGGGGGCCGAGGGTCTTAAATTTGTAGGTAATGGCACTGAATAGCCCCCATCATAGAGCAGCCGTAGGTGGTGGTGACATCCCCTCTGCTTCTCTCTCCCTAAGGGAGGGTTTCAGGCTTTGATGGCTGGAAAGATGCTGCTGATTTATTCATGGCCACTTCCCGCCCATTAGCTTTAATAGCTCTCACTGCTCTCCTCTGTTTTGGAGCCCGTCCTGTCCCTGCCCGCTGTTGCTGGGAAGGCCGAGCACCGGACATGCTGGAGCACAAATAGTTTATTGGAAACCTCCCTTGTGCCGGGTTTACACCCTCAGCATCTGACCTTTCCAGCGTGGAAGGAGGAGGTGCCAGCAAATGTCCCCTCTGCTGCTTCTTCCTCTTGACCTTCTCGCTCAAGAGAAGAAAATTGCGGAGATGAAACCACAGAGAAGCTGCTCTGCCTCCCCCCAGCTGCTCGCCGGCAGTGCCATATGGCAGATGAGCCCCGCTCTGGCTCTTTTGGGGTGGAAATGGGCCCTATGGGTGAATCCCAGCCTTGTGCAAGCCCCAGCAGAGCTGGAGGTTTCTCGGGCAGGACGGGACGCCGTGTCCCCGCCTGTCCCTGCCTGTGCCGCAGAGCAGGAGTGGGCTGAAGGTACAAACGGCTCCCCCAAGAGCCACCTGGAGCTGGAGTTGTTGTTATGGCTCATTTTGAAATGAAAAGGCAATCTCAGAATATTGCATTTCTGTGAAATACCCCATCCCAGCTTTAGCTGAAGCACTTCATTCCAGCTTTTATTTTTGTTACTTCAACATTAGCAAGCACTAATGCTTAGCAATTTAGAACAGAACCGAAATGACAAACCAAAATATTTTGATGTGGGAACCTGGGAAATCTGGGAAAGAGCTAGAAGGGTGGGTCTTTGGGTGCATTTCGGGATAATCCTTCCTAGATGGTCTCCTCTTCCCATCAGGAGTCAGATCTTGGTCCCTTGTGTGACCAAGCAAACAAAGTTATGGGCAAATGTAGCAATTTCAGAGCAAACCCCCTCTCCTGAATGCTTCTGGATGCTTAAAATTAGGGCACGGACGCCCAGCCTTGGCCGTGCACCGAGGCAGTGGGTACGTACGCGATGGGAGCGAGCACCTCCAGCTCTGTTCTGCCCGTGACACGCATCGCGTGTTCTGCTTTAAAGAGACACCGGGTGAAACTGAAACCAGCTCCAGCACAGATTTCCTCCCCCAGCTTGTGCTAACGCTGCATCGCTGGAGCTGGAAATGCGATGGCCAAGTGGCTTCTGGCTGACACTGGTCCCGGGGCTGCAGCGCCTGGTCGCTGCTCCTCCTGCTCCTGCTCCTCCTCCTCCTCCTCCTCCTCCTCCTCCGGGCTGCTGAGCATCAGGAATGTAAATGCAGCAGGCAATGTTATCTTCCCAAATATTTTCTGTCAAGCGTGGATACGTTTCTGTGGCCTTTCAGTCGCATGAAACTTGACAGAGCTGCGTTTTGGCCTGAAGTTATCGGCTTGATGTTCCCTTCAACTGGAAAATGTTCCTTTTTGGTTGTTTGTACAGAAGGAATATTCTCTGCGCGGAGCTGTGTGACCCGGGAGCTGGTCAGGGAGGAGGAGTCGCTTTACGTGGCAGCGGAGGAGAGATCCCGCACATCAGCTCCCACCTTGTCCCTGGACGAGAACCGCTGGGTAAAGAAGGAAATACAGTGTCACCCAGCACAGTGTGATGTGTGCGAGACAGGAAGAGTTTGCAAAACAGGATTATAAATCAGTGGGAAGAGAGGAGGCATTTAACTGAAAGCTTTGGGAATATATTAAAACTCTTTTTTTAAATTGGGTTAACTCATACTAATCTGTGAAAATATGCAGGTTTTCTTCTACGTGGAGACGGGTGACATTTCCAGAACTCAAGTCTTTAGGCTTTACCAAGTTCTTAGTGAAATGCTGGAGATAATTACTTTTCCAGGGACATAAAGATAATGACTCCACATTTACAGAACATGATTAATAACAAGGCTGTTTATATTTACAGTCACTTACCACTGAAACGGGGCCACGTCCGAGGCGCCCGCGGAGCCTTTTATCCCCGGGTGCTGCGAATCTGGCGCTGTGGTTATTTCCGGCGTGATACCAAAGAAATCCCTCGGAAAGGGCCCATGGGGAGGTGCCGGCTCGTGTCCCCGCTCCCGGGGCCGTGCCCTGAGCTCCTGCCCCGGCGTCACGGGTTGGGGGGATGACTTTTGCCCCTTTTCTCAGCAGCGACCTTGTGAATACGGGGGGGCTGCTGCAGCATCTCCTGCGGGATGGATGTTGGTGGAAATGGGATGGAATCCCCCGTGCCCTGCAAGCGCCGGCTGCCAGCAGGGCGGGGATGGATGGCGGTCGGACCCCTCGGCTGGGGGTGATTCCCGCCGCACAGTTTTCTGTCTCTTCGCGGTGCCCCATGACCGTGGGCCAAGGGTGCGGCAGCGAGGAATAGCCATCAAGAGGCTTTTTTAACCTCCATGGCTGACTGGGTTGTGGGAATACATCACGTCCCGGCGCTGTGCATCAGTTGCCCCATTAGGAGGGAAATGCTGATTGTGTAGCTTGTGCTTTTTCACGGCCGCAGCCCCGCGGCTGAGCAGAGCGGGTGACCCACCCAGCGCCACCCACCCCACCCAACGACAGAGAAGCCCCTGGGGGTCCCTCAGCCAGCAGGGGCCCAACCAACAAGAAATGTCACTGCCGAGCCCGCTGCCCAAAATACCTGCGTGGGCGGTGACCCTGCCCTAGCGCAGGTTGGCCGATGCCTCTGCCAGGTCGGGGACACCGCGGAGGCTCTTCTCCCCCCGCTCTGCTAATGGGGACGGATCCGCAGCCCCGGGGAGCCGATGCCAAATCCCGCTCCAACAGCTGTATGTTCTCCAGCATGAGTCATCCCCACCCCGAGCTGCAGCCTCTCCATAATAACATTCCTCCTCTCTGATCTCAGCTCCTGGCTGGGGTTGCTCGCTCTCTAGTTCTCCTTCCTCCCTCCACACGGTTCCTCCTGCCCAGGCCCCAGCGCAGAGCAGAGGAGGCTCTGCCAGACCTTGGAACAAGGTGGAATCACATCCCTTTCGTCCCTCAAAATCAAGAGAATGTGCCCAATTACCATGAGATTTGTTTTTCCTCTCTCTGAAGACAGCGACATCGATTCTTTTCCATATCATCTTTTGTTTTTCCTCCCCATCCAAGACATGTGTGTAAGAGCAACCACTGCCCACCCTTTCCCAGAGCATCAGGGAAGATGCTCTGAGCTTTCAGCCCTGCACGTCTCTGGTCCTATGAGATGTGCCCCAAAGCCGCCCCCTGGCCCCTTCCTCCCCAACCTGCTGTCACTTCTGTCCACAGCAGGTTCTTTTCTCCCTTTCCCTCTCTGCTCCCCCAGAAGTAGTTCATCTGCCTCTCCCTGTGAGCTGGCTGGAAGGGCCGACCGGAGCTCGTCCCCTGCGCCATCCAGCTTTAATCCCCGGAGAACCGCTGCAGCTGCCCTCTCCCCTGTTCTGCCTCTGACATGTTTCCTCACACTAATGGCAAACCCAGGGGAGACCGACGACGTCTGAGCAGCGCTGGGTGAGCTGCACTTGGGACACGGCTTTGGGCGGCTCCGGAGCGGGGACGGGCAGCGCCTGCGCCAGCTCGCGCCGCCCTGACCCTGCTCCCGAAGCTGCCGGTGCCGGGCTCTCGCCGCTTCGCCCCGGCTGTTTGGCCGGCTCCGCCTGGCACAGGTACAGCTTCTGAATGGAGATCAAATTTTGCTCAAAAGCATTATTTTCTTCTGGATTGTGGAGTGCCCAGATGGTCTCCAGCAGTAACAAAGGGAGACCTTGAATGTGCCAGTTGAACAGCGTGAAAAGCCAGAGTCAAATATCTGGGCAGTTGTGTTTGTTGGCTTGGCAGGGTGAGACGAGGATGACTGAAGCATCGCTCCGGTCTAGCGGTGCAGCACCTTGAGCCCGCAGCTGTAATCCCTCATTGCTCAAGAAGTTCCAAAGTTTCCCAAATGATGCTTTAACCGAGCCTGGCAGGGGAAGGTGACACTGTGCAGCATCTCTGCAGCACAACCCAGAACTGGGGATGTTCTCTCGTCATTGAGTCGCTGGATGATGCTCCCCTGACAAAGACGGGCAAGAAACCCAGTGTCCTGTGCCTCATGTCAGAGTGTTACCCCTGGAACCCTCCCCTGGGTGCTGCTCCCCCCGCAGAGCCGACTGGGTCCTGGATCTGCCTGCGGAGCGCGGGGCACTGGCGCCAAAGCCATGCGGGGCGTTGCAGGTTGTTTCTTGTGGCTCCCTGGGGAGAGCGGGGGCCTTGTTTGGTGCTCTGAGATTTACCACAGCCGTTGGGAAGAGGGGGAACGCAAGCTCGGTACATTTTTAATTAAAGGCTGATAAACAGCCTCTATACCTGCAAAATATCAGTGGTTTGAGAGTGTAATGGGGCCGAAGCTACTCTGCATTTACCAGTGCATTGTGTTGCGGTGTTGGTTTGTGAATATGTCGGTAAGATCGGTTGTTTCAGTGCATCATGATGTGCCACCAGCACTTATAGCCATGGGACACTGCTCTCTGCCCCAGGAGGGTGGGGATGTGGGAATGAAGGTGGAGATTCAGGGATGAGGATGGGGATGTGGGATGGGGATATAGGGATGAGGATGGGGATGCACGGATGAGGATACAGGGATGAAAGTGAGAATGGGGATGCAGTGATTAGGATGGGGATGTGGAGATGAGGATGCAGGCATGCAGCGCCAAAATCCTTGGGGTTGACAGAGCAGTCTGTGTGTATCCTTTTGGCAAGTTTGGAGGAAGAAAAGCAGAGTGCTGTGCTCAGAGCCGGCTCCTTGCAGAGGCTCCGTCCT
This sequence comes from Nesoenas mayeri, assembly GCF_963082525.1. NCBI lineage: Eukaryota > Metazoa > Chordata > Aves > Columbiformes > Columbidae > Nesoenas > Nesoenas mayeri. The sequence goes on from NC_137571.1 coordinate 7,561,891, forward strand.
CTGCGCGCCCGCCCGGAGGAGAGAGAGCCTGAGGAAACCGCTCTAAACACGGCCGGTCTGCAGCAAACGCCTCGGCTGCCAAAGTTAACTTGGGGTAACGTTTTTATCCCAACTGCTAAACTCTCCTGTGCTCTCGCAGCTGGAAGGGGGAAAATTCCGCAAGCCCAGGCTGGCCTGGCTGGGGGGAATGGGGTCTGAGGGGTCTGTGCCGCGGGAGAGGGAGAAGAGACCCCGGCCCGGGGCTCTGAGCGTCCCGCGGGCAGTGGGGGGTCCCATCCCGCGCGGGGGAGCCGGGCTGGGGGTCCCTGCAGGGAAAGGCAGAGAAGGGACCTGGGGGGAGGCGGGAAGCGATCCCGGCCCGGTTTGGCTCAGCCGCGCTCGGAGCCCGGAAAATCCCCGCGAAGCGATCGCAACTTTCCCACGGCCGCGAACCGGCCCCGCCGGAGCCCGCGCCCCGGAGGGCGGCTGGGGGGTCCCGTCCTGTGTCCCCCGGCCCCTCCCCGCCAGCCCCGCGCTCCGCCCCCCGTGGGGCCGCGGCCGGGGCGGGAACCCGCGGCCGGGCGGAACCCGCCGCCCCCCCGCCCCGCGCCCAGGCGTCCCGGCGGCGGCGAGCGGGGAACCGGGAGCTGGGAACCGGGAGCTGGGAAGCGGCTGCCCGCTGCCTCCCGCCGCTCCATGGCCCCGGCCGCGGCGGCGGAGCCCAGCGCCCGCCGCCCCCGGGCGAGCGGCCCCGGCCCCGGCGGGAGGCGAACGGCTCGGCGGCCGCCGGTGAGTGCGGGATGGGGGGTGGTCAGGATCCCGGAGTGGGGGGACCCACGCGGATCCACGGGCACGGCACCGGCCGTACACGCGCACATCAACCCCGGGCACAGCGATCCCGCGGCGGGATGCACAACGGGCACCCACGGACACGGGCCACCCACGGACACAAACACGCTCCCACAGACACCAGAAACACGCACAGACACAGCACATGGACACACACATGCAGCCTGCAGACGCACACTCGCGTGCACACTCTGACACCGACGTGCACGGACTCTCGTGTGCGAGCCCACGCACGGGCACACGCACCCCTGCACGGCCAGAATCCGGCCGCAGTGTCCAAACCTCAGCACTTTGTGCAGTTCCCCGGGGCTCCTGGCAGGGGGTGAGGCAAGGAGCGGGCCACTCACGCAGCGATCCCTGTGCAGGGTTTGGTGTAGACACTCGAGAGAGGAGAAGTGGGTGGAAATGATCCCGGTAGCTCCTGGAGTTCGGGATCGGGAGGGTCTTTTTGCACAAGGGGCTCAGCTTTGCCGCTTGGAGGGGGGGAACAACCGCAGCCAGACCCGCAGCTCCCGTCTCGCTTCCAGGTGGGTTTTAATTCTTATTCACAAAATCGGGGAGACGAGGCTTTTGCAGGGTAAGGATTAGAAGAGATGAAAGGTTTAAAACGCTGGAGGCAAGAGTAATCCCAGCTGGGAATAGAGCTGGGAACTTCGTTGCCTGCAGGCAGAGTGGGATGTGGGTCCCTGGGGTGGGAGGAGATGGGCTTTATGCGTTTGACCCGCTGGAGAACTTGGGCCGTGCCTGGGAGCAGGGGGGACTTGGCGGCCCCCCCCTCCCCCCTGCACGCTGGCAGGGACTCGTCAGAGGAGCAGCAGCGACGGTGCCAAATTCAGAAGGAGTTTGGTCCTAATTCCCTGGAAATCCCAACCTACAGCTTTTTTTCTTTCTCTTTCCTCTTCTCTTGGCGGTGAGGATTCCAGGGTGCTCTGGTGCGGGCTGCACGCCCGGGGCAGCAGTTCCAGGAAATCCCCCCGAGCTCCCCGCTCCTCCTCCTCCTCCAAGCAAGCAAAAAGCTGCCATTAGAAATCTACTTTCTGTTTAAATTTAGATGCCTGCATTATCTTGAATTTGGATTTATTAATTATTTGCATCTGGTTCATATCAAAAAAAGTTGAGCAATGCAGATGTCCTGATTTCAGCATCAGCTTGGAGGAGAAACATGAAATTTGTTGGCGTTTCTATTGTCTCCTTAAACAATGGCCCGTCAGAAGGGGCTGGGAATGACGATCCCCTTCGCGGAGGTCTGACATGAGTTGAGCATCCACCCAACTCGTGTGATCTCCTCGCAGTGGGTGACTGCGGCTCATTTCCCAGCCGTGGAGATTAGTCTAATTAGCAGAGCAAATCTGGGTAAGGCGAGCTCTGGTAATTAGTAATCAGTTGGATGTTTCCACGCACTTTCTTTGCCTAAGGGGTAGAGAGGAGCTGAGCGGTTGGCCCCGTTTTGGGAGCAGGGAGGACTTGGGAGATGTCAAGGTGAAGAGGACTGGTGTTACTGGTGGCACTGGTGACTCTCCCCGCTCCTGGGCATTGCTGCATCCTGTTCACTGATTGGGACCATCAAGCACAGGGTGGAAAGCAAAGGGACAGACCCGTTTGTGTCCCCAAACCGCCCCGGCACCGCCTGTCCCCATAGCCTGCTGTCCTGGGTCATGTTCCAGGTGACAGTGCTGGCCCCGGTGGCTCCTGGCTGACGCCTGGGACATGGAGCCTGGCGCTGGGAAGGTGCTTCTCCGCAGCTCAGCCAGGCCCGAGGTGGCGTCTCCATCAGCCAGAGCTTAGGGGAGGTGGTTGTGTGTTAACATCTGTCCTGTCCTTTGCTTGGGGAGACTGAGGTCTCGGCTGCTGCGGAGAGAAACGAGGGATGTTCCAGACTGCTGAGCCTTCGGGCCACGGGCAGAGGGTAAATGGTCACACCGGGTGTCCTGTGCTGCAGCAACAGTGAAAATGGATCACAACCTCCACTGAACAGCCGATGCGAGACCCCGGCCCAGGACCAGGAGGTGGTTCCTGCTGGGAAGATTAATCCTTCCTACACCCTGATAATTAGAGTTACTGGGTTTATGTTAAAGCTTCTATGAGATAACTTAATTAATTATAATTGATTAACGGGTGTCACCAGCCAAAGCTGAAGCTGGAGGGACAGATTTTGTCACCATGTTGGGAACACGCTTGCGCTGGGGTCACAGCAGGGAGATTTACCCCTCAGGATGGAGCCCAGACGAGGCTTTGCCAGTGGGTGCTGGGATGGTGACAGTTCTGTTGTGCTGGGACAGGCCCAGGAAGATGCCTGCTGGCTTTTTATCCCATTGCTTTCATCTGGTCACCTTTAATAAGCAGCCAGAGGGAGAAATTTGAAGTGGACTGAGACAAATAGAGATGGAGGAGGCACCACGTGGGCCTCACAGCACCCCGAGCACCCAGGATGACGGGTGCTCCACATGCCGGGACCGATGCTGCTCCCCCGCTGGCTTCACCCTCCTCCAGCGGCGGGGGGAGGTGGGACGGGGGGCGCTGGGCGCTGCTCCGTGCGATCCCTCCCTGCCCCGTGCCGGGGGTGGCGTGGAGGTTGGGCTGAAAAGGGAGTTATTTTTAAGCGTCTCCTCTCGGCACAGACTGTTACTGCCGTTCTCTGCACTGTCCCCGGTGGGTGGGGAAACCGGGGAGGGCTCTCGCAGCTCCCCGTGTCCTCGCACCCGTGATGTCTCATCTGCCTGGGTCCCTTTCCCGGGGAGCTCAGCCACCACGGGCTTTGGCATCTCAGGAGTTGAAAAGCGATCTAAACCGGGTTGGATTTTTTGCCGGTGTGTGTCTGTTGGACGAGCTGCGGGGGAGGAGGATGCTTTGCGGGGGACCCATCCCCACCACGGCTGCTCTGAGCCCTGGGAACGTCCCTGTGTGGTGACAGGGGCTCCCTGGGGTTTGGCGAGGTGGGGGCGTGTGTGCTGCACCTTGGCACTTCGGGGTCTCACCCATCACCGCAGCCTCCGGACACGCTGCGGGATTTGCTGACTGATTGGGCAAAGAATTTCAAATTCAGTTTATTCCCAAAGTCAGGAGAGCGGCTTTAAAGTTGTGATATTTTAGGAGAAGAAAAGGCAAAATGAGGGGTTTTCCATCTGTCAGAGATGGGACCCTGGGCACGGAACGGGACCCTGGGTACCGGATGGGACGCCTGGTATGGGCAGGACCCTGGGTAACGACGGGACCGAACCCTGAAGACGGGCAGCGTGGGCTGGAGCGGGGCAGCGGCGCTGGGAATGCCGTCCCTGCGGAGACGCTGGTTTTGAACCCCGCTGCTGCGCTGCAGCCTGTCCCTCACCGCAGCGCTTTCCAGGGGCTGTCCTGGAAAAAAGTGACTCTTCAGGGGGACAAACCTGCCGGGAAAGCAGCCGCCCTCAGCATTCCCTGCACTTGGCCCTTTCCCTTGAGGTGCCTTCCCGGCTCTCCAGCTGTCGCCGAGCTGCTGGCCCTGGCTGGCACCTCCGGCACACGGCGCCGGGGCGACCGTGCCAGGCGCTGGCACAGCCCTTCGTCCCCCAGCCAGAGGGAGACTCTGTGGCCAGATCTGCTTTCTGCCAGCCCGCGGCGTGCTGCCGGCTCAGCTGCCGGCTCAGCTGCCGGCACGGTCGGGGCAGGGGCAGAGCAGCCCCGGGGCACCCACGGGACGCTGGACCTGCCTGCGGGAGGGACCCGTCCAAATTCTGCTTTACCCCCCAGCCAGCTCCCCTCTTGTCGGGTGCCTTGGGATTTAGTGTCAAATTCTAGGAGTGCCTGTCTGTGCAGGCGGTGTGAGAGGATTGGGCTGGGAGGGCGGAGCCAGCAATACGCCTTCGTGATGGGGAGGATTAAAGAAATATTTGGGTTTATTTTGATGCCAGGCTTATAGCGGGGATCGGAAGCTTAGCTCAGAACCCGGTGGCAGAGCAGCGCTCATCTCGCCCGATAACGCTCACGGCATTTACGTTCCTGTGCTCTCGTTCCCCCAGCAGGAATCAGAACCTGGGGCTGCAGGCGCGGGTCCCGGGGGCCGCTGGGGGGGGCCGGGAGCCCTGGGCCACTGCCCGTCCCCCCGGGGACCAGCCTGCCCCCGCCCTCCCGCGGAGCTGCGTCCAGTTCTGCCGCTCCAGCGCTGAATTAGCCCATTCGCGTGAGTGTCGGCTCCGAGTTGCAGAACTGGATGGCAACGCTGGGTTTTATGTATATTTTTTTATTTTTTTAAAGAGCTTATGTAACCTTGGGGATTCTATTAATAAAAATAATGGTTTTGAACTCTGGGAACAAGCAGCCCCAGCGATGAGCAATTAAACACTCTGACTGCAGAAAGTGGGCGGCTCTGGGGCAGTGGGGAGATAGGGGGAGAGGAGCGGGGGCAGGAATGGCTGTGGAGGGGCCGAGGGGGTTCCTGGCCTGCGGACAGACTGCCGCCGCTGTGTCCGTCCCGGTGCCACGGAAAGGGAGGAGGAGGGGAATGGAGCTGTTTTAGACCCAGCCTGGCTCTGCACTGTGTGGATATGGGGTGGATGGGCACCCTCTGGTCCTGCCGCCCCTGTTTTTAGGCACCCCCGATCCCCCGGTTTAGCTCCACGAGGTACCCAGTACAGAAATGTGGGAACAGCAGCTCGACACGGCCCAGGTGAATGTCACTGGGAGCCGCCGCACCGCCCGTGTGGGACCCCGGCGGGGATGCCCCTGGCCCCCAAAGGGATGCTCATGGTCCCCCAAAGGGATGCTCATGGTCCCCAGCAGCGACGCAGCGCCACAGGGGCTCCAGGGGTTAAAGGAGATAGTGGTGGAATTGGGATTGAAGTGGCTCGGCCAAGGCTCAGGACCAAAAATAGGAGGTGTCTGGTGGGTGTGTGTTCAGGGTGACTTTGGGGGCCGTGAGTCCCGGGTGTTCACAGTTCCCCCCCCAGACGGTATCAAAGAGCCTTTGGGGGTTTTATTTTAATCCCTAAGCAGCCAGCAAGGCTTCATGCAGAGGATTTGATATGAATTTAAGAGAGGTTGAACCTAAGATGGTAATGAGAGCAAGCTGGGACATAACCTAGATCAGGGTATTTGGTGGCAAAAACCCCACAATCTTTGGGATATCTTCAAGTGCCTGGATGTTTCCCTTTTGTACTGAAATGTTTAAAACTCATTTTTCCGCTCGGGGTGACCGTTGTGTCTGATTTATTGCGTTTCCCCTTCGGCAATGCAGGACTCTCAGCTTGTGTCACGGAAAGGTTTAACCCCCCAGCAGCGGGCTGCGTGTTTGGGTTGGTTTTGTTTGGGACTTTTTCTCCTTAAATCTCCCTTATTCAAATTGTCACAGCTTGACAGCCTTGTGCCAGGAACACACTGTCATCCTCAAAGTCAGAGCTTTAATTCCTTCCCTCTGATGCTAATAACACCTTAAGATGATTAAGGCCGGGGAAAAAAAGCACTTTGTTATTTTGCTCTTTGGCGGCTGGTGGTGCCGGTTGCTGGCTCGGTGCTCCGCTCGGCTCGGGGAACGAAACCTGAGCGCCCACCTCCCTGCTGCCCGTGCCGGGGTGTTTATGGTCGGTTTTACGCTCTGGCTTGTAGCTGCTGAGCATCAGTGCTGCCGGGCCATCCGAGCGCTTTCCCTTCGCAGTGTTGGAAACGGCCGCAGGACGAGCCCCTCCCGCAGCGCCCACGGCCGGGGGTCCCCGCAGCACCTGCCAGCGGCGCGGCCCTGGCTGGGGACGGCACGGGCAGCGCTCCCGCTCCGGCAGCGCCGGCGGTGCCGGGGGCTGCGGGCGAGGGCACGGACACGCCATCCTGCCCACATCACTCACCAGTTCTGGGCACCCGCCCGGGCTGCGAGTACAGAGATTCCTGTCAGCATGAGGTTATTTATATTTTTTTAAAGATGTTTTTCGGTCTGGGACGTGTTCAGCGCGTTTGAGCTTCCCCGGATCGAGGCAGCGCTTACCGTGCGCGGCCCTGCCAGCCCAGCCCAGCCCAGCCCAGCCCAGCCCAGCCCAGCCCAGCCTGCCCTGCCGCTGGTTTTGGCAGCAGCTTCAACACCTTTTTGCTCATCTAGGAAACAAGGTACTGGATATAAAGTGCATCAAGTCTCATGAGGAACAGCTGAGGGAGCTGGGGATGCAGCTGGAGAACAGGAGCTGAGGGGAGACCTTCTGGTCTCTGAACTGCCTAAAGGAGCTTGGAGCCAGGGGGGTCGGGCTCTGCTCCCCAGGAACAAGCGCCAGGAGCAGAGGAAACGGCCTCAAGTTGCGCCAGGGGAGGTTGAGGTTGGATTTAGGAACAATTTCTTCCCCAAAGGGCTGTGGGGCATTGAACAGGCTGCCCAGGGCAGTGCTGGAGTCACCAGCCCTGGAGGGCTGGACATGGAGATGAGGGTCTCAGGACAGTGGGCAGGGACAGGGGGGGTTATGGTCGCACTCAATGATCTTGAGGGTGTTTTCCAACCAAAATGATTCTGGGATTCTGTGTCCTGGGCGTCCTTGTGGTCCCCATGCTCCTGCGATCCCAGACACATGGGCCCCCAGTGATGCCTCTTCACCTCTTTCTCCTCCCCACCTGCAGAAAGAGCGGCTGAGCCGGACACGATGACTGCCGAGAGCACCAAAACCAATGGACCCGTGCGGGAGCTGGAGACAGGGGGGACCAAACCGCCAGTGCCCCCCGCCCCGCCGCGGCGCCGGGGACGCCGGCTGCGGCGCAAATCACCGCCAGAGGTCCTGGTGAAAGGGCAGCTCCGCATGCGCTCGCCGTCAGGAGCCTTTGTCAGTGTGGGCATCTCGGTGGTGCTGGTGGGCATGACCATCGCCGTGGTGGGCTACTGGCCCCACCGGGGACCCAGTGGCACTGGGGCCAGCGTGGGGAACACCAGCATCACGGGGGACATGAGGAGGGAGGTGGCTGCTGGGCGACACGTGCCCCACAGTGAGAAGCTCAAGCTGATCGGCCCCGTCATCATGGGCATTGGACTCTTCATCTTCATCTGCGCCAACACCATGCTGTACGAGAACAGGGACATGGAGACCCGCAGGCTGATGCAGAAGGGGCTCTACTCCATGGCGGGGGGTCTCCCTGAGGGGACCGGCCCCGGGGACGGTCATTGCCAGCGTGGGGACGGCCAGTCCGTCCCGCAGGCCAGCACCGAGTGCGTGGAGGGCTGCTACCAGGTGGATCTGTCCTGCCAGCCCTGCCTTGGTCCTGACGGCAAGTGGTCCAACTGCTACGGCCCCAACAGGCTCCAGACCACGGCCGAGCTCCTGCGGCACCCGGCAGCGTCCCCTGCTGCCTCCCTCCTCAGCCTCCGCTCCGGCGCCTCCGCCGAGGCCAGCCTCGGCCTCTCCCACCGCGCCGGGGCCGAGCGCCTCCTCTCCTCGGCTGTCGGGGCCTTGGCGTTGCCCGTCATCAAGCTCAACAACTGTTTGCTGGACGCGGCGGCGCGAGGGGCTGGCCAGAAGGCAGAGGGGGCTCCTGCCGGCCCCCTTGCTGAGGCACCGCAGCTCTCCCAGGCTCCGCTCTCCAGTGGTGCCAACATCATGCCCAGTGGCCAGGACCGTGGCAGTGGTGGCCACGTCATCATCAACGTGGACGGCGGCTGCCCCGGCGCGGAGCTCAGCCTGGACACACAGCTCCACACCCCGGGACACTCCAAGTCCCTGGACCTGGGCCGGCCGGGGGCGCTGCTGGTGGCCCCCATGAAGGACCGTAAGCACCGGAGCTGGCCCCGGCTGGACCACCTCAGCCTGGTGGGTTACGCCAAACTGGAAAGTGCTGGCGAGTCCTCAGACCGGCTGCTGGAGCCCGGCGAGCCCCGGCCCAGCTCCTGGGCCGTGGGGATGGAGCCGGGGGGCACGCGGGTCTGATGTCCCTATGGCCTTCGGGGACTGTGACATTACTGTCCGTCATCCCAGCCCCAGCACCCACCAGCGACCCTGGAATCCACGGCCGGGAGAGGTTTGGGGGATGTTTTTAAGCAGGTGCCAGGAGGGATGTCCCGACGCGCGGCAGCGGGGGACGACTCGCCTGGGGTGGGGTGTTCTCCATGGCTTCCCGGTGGATGCCCTCGGCTTTACGAGCCCTTTTCCATGGAGCCCTTGCTTTGGGGCCCAACACAGACTGTGGGGTGGGGACATGGGGGCAGGCGAAGCCCCACCGGCTCCTGCAGCACTTTATTTCAGCAGGGTTGGGGCGGGGGGATGTTCTGAGGGGGTGGTGTCCCCTTGTCAAGCCTCAACCCACTGGGAAATTTGCTTGATCGGAACACGTAAGCCCAACGGGGCTATTAAATATTATCTTGATGCCATGTGGTCCCACCTCACCTTGTCACCTTCCCGTGAGACGTGGAGGGGCAGCGCGGTGTGCGAGGCGGGGGCGGCGCGGTGTGCGGGGCGGGGGCGGCGCGGTGTGCGAGGCGGGGGCGGCGCGGTGTGCGAGGCGGGGGCGGCGCGGTGTGCGGGGCCGTGCCGCCCGCCCGGCTCGGCTGCAGGGAGGGAGGATGCTCTGTGACCGCGAAGGATTTGCAGGATGAGGGGACAGGTTCAAGGGTTGGTTGCTGTTGTGGTTTCCTGCAGCGCGAGGATGCAGGAGGTCCCTGGGGCGCTGCAGGCAGCGGCGCTGCTGCCCCCGCTGTGCAGGCAGCTGCGGGTTAGAACGGAGCCGCTGGGGTAGAGCGGCTCCCAAACCCGTCTGCGGGTCGGGTTTATCTGTGCTCATTTTGGTGGGGTGAAGGATGCAGGCAAAGGGAGGGGTGTGATGGGGTACAGAGGGAGGGCTGAGTGGTGGGGCTGGTTTTCCTGAGCCCCCTTGGGTGCTGACGTGGCTTTTTGTGCCTTTCGGATGGAGAACAGGAGCTGCACCAGATGAGGCCAGAGAGCCTGGGGTGGGCGTTTAATAACAGCCCTTTGACCACCACTGAAACAGAGCTGGGGGCTGTGCAGCCCAAACAGGGATGGAGCCAATCCGAAAATGTCCCCAAAAGTGCAAAAAGCGGAGCAAGGAGAGAGAAGGGCTGGGGCGACCACACCAAACTCAGCAGATCCCAATTTCAGAGGTTCCAGCCCCCCCAGCTGCTCACCAAGATCAGGTGTGGGCTGATCCTCCCACCCACACCTGGTGCTGCTCAGCCCATCAGGCTGGTTCGCAGCCCTTCCTCCTCCTCCTTCCTCCTCCTCGCCCCGCAGCAAGGGACTCTGCCCACCCGGTAAGTCCTTTCTTAAGATTTAAAGTCTCTGCGCAGGAAAGCACTTTGCACTTGTTGTCCAGCCAGGGAGTGCAGATGTCGGTGCGCTGTTCAGGGCGAGCGCTCTTTGCCGCGTGTCTCCTTGCGGAGGTGCCGGGAGGACGAGGTGTCGGGGTTTCCGCGCTGGGGCCGTTGCGTTGCGACGTGGCCAAGCGATAGCGCAGCCTTGCGCCTTGTGCTTAGCGATGAGCAGCCCTGGGTCAGCGCGGTGGCGTGCGGGCGTGTTTCGTGGTGCTATAGCGCTTTGTGAATTTCTGGTGAGGTACATAGGGTGTTGCTTTTGGATGCTTTATTTTTAAAAAAAGGAAATGGGGGCAACGCCAAGTCCCCTCTGCATTAATGAGCTGGTGTGGAGCCAAGGGTGCCTGTCTGGGTGCTTCCCAGCACCCCAGGAGCCAGGACGGGGCTGGAGCTGGGGTGGGTTTGGGGTTTGTTGCTTGTTTTTTGTGTTGTGTTGGTTTAGTTTTCCTTTATTTTGGGCTCTCGTGGGTCTGTGGGTGTCCCGCGCAGACTTGCTGCTGCCGCAGGCTCCACACATTCCTCCTGGAGACCTTATTGCGGCCTTTCTGTACTTAAGAAAGATGGGGACAGACTTTTGAACGGGGCCTGTTGTGACAGGACAAGGGGTGACGGTTTTAAACTAAAGGACGGAGATTCAGGCTGGACATGGGGAAGGAATTGTTGCCCTGAGCGTTTTCCTTCCATGGAGGGTCAGGGATCAACCCGGTGCCCCCAACCCAGCTGCTGCGGGATGGGAGGTCACTCCCTGCCTCTGGCTTTGACTTTCCTCCCGTGCCTCAGTTTCCCCAGTTACGAAGCTCAGGGCTGGGCTCCGCGTGTCCTACCTGCCCTGTTGAAGGGCAGTTCCTTCCTTTCAACCCTGTTCACCCCAGACCCTCAAGCACCCCGGGCTCTTGTGTCCAGAAGGGACGGAGCCAGCCCTGCTCCCCGCGGCTCCCGCAGCGGCTCCCTGGCCCCGGGCACGCGGCGCCCCCGGGGACACCGCTGGCTGCTCCAGCCCCAGAACGACCTAAAAATAACCTGGGCTGGAACGAGCTGCTGTTTGGGTGGGAACTTTCTCCTCCCAGGGTTGCACCTCTGGGTCCTGGGTCGGGGTCCCAGATGGAGACCCGAAAAGGGCCGTGGTGGGTGACCAAGGGAAATGGCTTTTGTGGCTCCTTCCCAAAGGATGGGACCTCCGCGAAAGAGCCACCGGTGTGGGATCCGGGGCTGGAGCTCGGGCTCGGTCCCTGGGGGCAGCCGCTGCCTCCGCTGGTGTTGGGACAAAGGGTTTGTTTGGGATATTTTACTTATTTGCATCTCTCCAGATTGCCATGGTGTTTGTTTACCTAATATTTTCCCTCGCTTGTAGCCAGGCAAATGCCCCAGGGCTCCAGGCTCCGCAGCCTTTGCAGTCTGATAGGGGAAACTGAGGCACGGGGCTAAAGGGACGCGGCAGGGCTCAGACCCCCCAGCTCTGGGCCAGGGTCTCGCCACCCCCCGTGTAAAGTATTTATTTTCTTCCCTGATGGTGATGCTGTGGCCGCTGAGCTGGGGACCGACCACCCAAAGTGCAGCCGAGCAGGAATTTGCCCATTTCCTGGCTGTTCGTCCCCAAAAACAGTGTCTTTGGAGCTGCTGTTTGTGCCAGGCTGGGGCTCGTCACCCTTATCTAAAGGAGCTGGGACCCCCGTGAGCCCCAGCTCCTTGGGGTGGGGTTAATTAAAGGGCATTTTGGCGTGACCCTAATGGGGTTGGACAGGGTGATGCGCACTGGCTCGGGAAATAACGCGATGTTCGATTCCGCCCCGTCGTTTTAAGTCAATCACGCTGCTGTGACATGTTGGGGAAAAGCAGCTCCAGCGGCAGCCGGTTCCCAGTTATCTAGGGCCAATTTCTGTGGTTCCTTTGTAATTTTTGCTTTGAGATCCAATACTTGGAGAGGCTTGGAAGTGAACTGGCCCAGGGCAGGTGGCTGGAAGATGCAGTGACTTGTCTCTGGAGTACTTGGAATTTATGTTGCTCTTGCCATGTGAATATAGACACGTGCACGAGCAGCAGCAGGGCTGTGCAGCCTTTCCTCTCCGTCTCCCTCGGGGAAGCTGAGGCGCAGTGGATGGTCCCACAGGGGATGCTCGTCCCGTCCCGTTCCCAGTCTCCAGCCGCCCCAACTGGCTGCTGTTCCGTGGGGCTGGCGGCCGCGGTGCCGCATCAGCGCGGTGCCCGGTGCTCCTGTCCCGCCAAAAGGTGTGAGAAAAAGTGAGACAAAAACCCCCGTTCGGACCATGTTCCGGCTCCAGCTCAGTCGCGTTCGCTCGGGGTCGGCGGCAGCTGCGCGGCAGGAACGCACCGAGCTCGCCGCAAGTCCCGCAGCTCCAGGTTCAGTGCGGGAAGATGACGCTTCACACCTGGAATCTGGGGCTCCTTTTCAGCCCTTTCTGGGGTTCTGGTCCCGCCCGCCCTGTGGGGACGCAGCAGCAGCTCTGCTGAGGTCGGAGCCGCCGCGGGGCCGGGAGCGAAACCGGAGACGGTTGTGTTTGAAAATTTATTGAAAAATGCAATACAAGCAATACTGAACACTTATGTCTAAACGCTACGGCACCTTTCCCTTTGATTTACTATGAAAGCCCAAAATAAGCGCTCCCATCACTAGTCAATCTATAAAGATCTGTGAGTTTCAAAAGTTCCTATTTTTATAAAGGATGTAAACAGCCGGCCTAGACAACTCACCAGTGCCTCGAAAAACTTTACAAAGTTCCTTCATATTCTCAACTAAGTGATTTTTGCCGTTTACAAGCTCAGTTGCTCAGGACGCCGCCGCCTCGTCAGGCAATCGCACAATCAGAAAAGGAATCGGCAAAGCGGGGTTTATGGAAAGCAGGAATCGGTCTGTGTAACACATCGCGTGGGGCAGCGGTCGCCATTTGGCAACCGGGGCTGCCGTTCCAGTTTAATGGAGACCGCGAGCTCCTTGCCTTCCTTTCTATAAAAACATTCATTCATATATAAATAGCTTCCATATAATGTATATTATACAATCAAGACAGTCTCTGGGTGAATTTGTGGAGTGGGAAGAGCTGGGAACATTCATATAAATAGATGTTACTTAGCTGGTTTGTCTCTAGAAATGACACAGCACGCGGAGAACCGGGGATTGGGAAACGCGGGGGGGGGGAAGGGGCGCGGGCAGCCCCCCCCCCCCATCCCCGTCACAGCCCCCCCGGCCCTGTCACAGCCCCCCCAGGCCCCCCCCCGGCCCCGTCAGCAGCTGCTTCTGCTCACAACAGGTTTATCTCGTGCCAGGCGGCTCTGGCGCGGGTCGGTGGCGGCTCTGGCGCGGGTCGGTGGCGGCTCTGGCGCGGGTTGGCCGCGGGTCGGTTCAGGGTTGGCCGCGGTGGCCACGCTGAGCCGGGCCACGGCTTGTTTAAAAATGCTCGAGGAGAAGCAGAACTTAGAAGGGGGAAGCGTGAGAACACACAACTTGGAAATGGCCACCCAAAATCCAGGAAAAAAAACGAAGTAGGGTTATTCTAGTGTGTGGGTCCTTAAAAAGGGGCGTACGCGCCACGGTGAGCACATCAGTTCGGAAAGGAACCACCAGCAGGTTTCTCCGCCTAGAAACCCCCTGGTCAGGGTGTTGTGTTGTGCTCGGGGCACAGGACACCCCACCCGAACACCCGGGGCCAAGTTTCAGCTTCACACCGTGTTCCTCTAAACCCTCCTGGCACCCAAGTGCCTTTAAGTGCTACGGGCAAGCTCAATCTATCCGGTGGAGCTCAGCAATCCGCTCCTGGGGGAAGGAAGGACTGAGCAACAGCAAGCGAAGTGCCTGCAAAAGGGCCGGGGGACGCGCAGCGCCATGGCGGGTAAGGCAAGTGGCACCCAGCTGGGCTGGGGACGGCGACGCGGAGCGGCCGGGGCTCTGCGCTGCGGGGGGGACGGGACGGGGAGGGAAGGGAAGGGGAGGGGAGGGAAGGGAAGGGAAGGGAAGGGAAGGGAAGGGAAGGGGAGGGAAGGGAAGGGGAGGGAAGGGAAGGGGAGGCTGTGCAGACAGAAACGGGAAGGCCTGGTCTCTGCACGGCAGCTGTGGGCCGAGGATTCCCGCAGTCCCCAGCAGAGCATCACCGAGGTGACCATGCACAGGGCCAGCAGCACTCAGGAAGTGAAAAGTCCAGCGGCTCCAGTGTTTCCAGCACGGTCTCCAATCAATACTGCAGCTTTGTTAAAATTGGACCTGACTGTGAGAAGCTACACGAGCCCCAGTGTCTCTCAAAGGCTGTTTGCAGCCAAGTCGTCGCAGCCTGAGCTAAATCCAGTGACTCCTGAAACACACGATTCAATTTTACAACACCAGAGAGCTTTTTTATTTGCCATTTTCTTCCCATCCTCGACTGCGGAGCAGCAGCACACACTCCCTGCCCTCGGCTATCCGTGTGCCACACACTATATATATATATAAAATCACAACCTCAAAGCATACTGAAGTGTCCACAATGTCTGGGCAGACTCTTTACAAAAGCTGCTTGTTTTCTGGCTTTGTTCTCTTTTTAAATTTAAATGCTGGAAGGAGAAACCAGGGCACAATGAAACAGCTCCCTGGAGCGCAGAGGCAGCTCAGCCCCGGCTGCTGCGGGGGCAGCGCATCGGCCCCAGAGAAGACGTGTTCTGGTCACCCCGCGGGTAAGCTCAGCCTAAGGATGCAGACGCTTAACCCTGGTGTTTCGTTCCAGCAAGGCAGTGATGAAACACACCCCTAAGCCAGCGTGGAAATGGGGGTGGCGGCACCTTCCACATGGTTTGGCTCTATCATGACCAGCAACACCTGATACATCCTAAGACTTCTTGTTCAGCCTCTCCAAACACAGCCTACAGGCCTAGGGAGGATTGTCTAAAGGGTTTTAAATTCGGTGATAGTAGGATATAAGCCCTGGAAACATGTTCAGCTTTAAATAGCACTGGAAGGGGACAAAAAAAAACAAGAACCCATGACTTACAAAAAACCCCAAACCCTAATTTAAATATCATGAACACAAACAAGTGAAAAACTATGACACCGAAAAGAAATGAGTTACTGTGAACACTGCATAACCTACCTTAATAGCATTCAGAGTCCAAACACCTTAACACACACTTCTAGGGCTTTTTAATGTAACAGCACGGGCGGGCAGCATCGGCAGCGACGCGGGGAAGGCGCGGGGCTGTCCCGGTGCTCCGGAAGCTCTACAGTTCACAGTATGAGATGCCCGAAGCAACTTCCAGTACTCCTTAAATCTATAGTCAGCTATGAAGATGTGTGCATAGGCTACACCACAAAACCCTACTTGTGTTCACACACCGGGGCCTGAAACCCAACGGGGAGGGAATTCAGAGCGAAGGCTCAAGCTCCCTAGAGCTAAAAAAACAAACAAAAACAAAAAAACCCACAAACACACAAAAAATAATAGTAATTAAAAAAAAAATCCTCAAGAGGCAATTGGAAACGCCGCAGGAAAATGAAGTGCTGGCTCTTCGAGCCGAGTCCCTGCAGGAGCCGCGGTCTGCACCGTGCGGCTGTACCGGCGTCCCCCCGCGGGACGGCGGGAGCAGTGGGAGCGGCGGCGCGGGGCTGCGGGGGCCGCAGAGGCTGATGCGCGAGAGGGAATGCAAAATCGAAAACCTGTAAAAAATGCTCAGCACAGTCAGGAATACGGCATACTTCTGTCACAACGTGTATAAAAATGCAAAACCCTACATCCGATAGGATCCAGTGGAGCCTGGAAAATCCCAAGTACAAATGTCAAAGCGCAGCTCCTAATACGTGATATGAATGTCTCTGAGCGTCAAGTCTTGTAAATCTGAGGTCTCTGTGCTCCAGGTAGTTTCTTGGTAGTTTTGCTGGTTTCGTTTTCCGGCAGGAACGCGTCCTAGGGACAGAAACACGCGGTGAGTTACGGCTGCAAACAGCTGCGTTTCTGGGAAGAGGAACCTGGAGAGCAGGGGGTGAGGGGCCACCAGCAGCACCAGCGCCCCTCGAGGAGCGTGGCTGAAGAGCCACAAGTCCGGGAACCCTTAGCAAACGTGCCACTTTTGTTAATGCTCAGGTTTGCAGAGTTAAAAAGCTCAACTACAACATCTGTTAAACCACACCGGCTCTTCCCTCACTGACTGTGTCCAGCTCAGGGGCACCCAGCACTGACAGAGACTCATTTTGGTTGGAAAAGACCCTCAGGGTCATGGAGTCCACCCATAACCCACCTTGTCCCTGCCCCACGTCCTGAGAACCTCATGTCCGTCTGTCCAGCCCTCCAGGGCTGGTGACTCCAGCACTGCCCTGGGCAGCCTGTTCAATGCCCCACAGCCCTTTGGGGAAGAAATTGTTCCTGAATCCAACCTCAGCCTCCCCTGGAACAACTTGAGGCCATTTCCTTTGAACCTGAATGGGACTCATCAGCTAACAATAATAACAATTTTACTTAAAACTCTGACCGTGTTCAGGCAAATCCCACTGTGCTGAGACGGAGCCCCCGCCATGGGGGAGCAGCACCCGCCGCCCATCTCTCATCTCCCCACTTACACAGCCCGGCTACTCCTCGGCGATCTCGGTCTCCTGGTGCACGACCACTTTGGTCACCGACATGTCCGGGTGCTGCTCCTTGGCCGCTTTGATCGCCTGCGCTAGAACCTGCAAGAGAATCACAGTTCAGGGCGCACCAGGGGCTCCTCGGGGACTCGAGGAGCAGGAACCCGCTTCGGCTGAGCAGTTCGGTGACGTCTGGGGGAGCTGGGTTATTTCTGAAGGGAAAAGCTGTTTTATAAGAATACCCCACATCACTGCCTCATGGCAGAAGATGGATGAGAGCAATTAAACACTGTTCATTGTTCCAGCAAGTGTGACGAGCACATTTCAGACACAGAATCACAGAATAGTTTGGTTTGGAAGAGATCAGGGTCTCAGTGTCAAAAAGTTATCTCATGTCCAGCCTAAATCTCCCCTCTTTTAGTTTGGTCCTATCACAACAGGCCCTGTTCAGAAGTCTGTCCCCATCTTCTCAGACATTTTCTCTTGAAATTAATAAACTAGTTCTTGTTGTATGAATATTCTCCAGCCCCATGATACTTGCAACTAAAAGTAAATTAGAAGTGTAACTCTCTGGTGACAAAGCCACCACCTCCCACCCACGCCAGAGGCCACGGGGGTCACTCGTCAGAAAGGTCCCACATAAAGCTGATGAGATTTAATGCGAGTGTTGAATGCTCTGAAACGACTTCTGGCACAATACGGCAGCAATAGCGCTTCAAAGTTACTAGAAAATTAATGCACATCACCCAGATGTCAAGGAAAACTTTTCCCCCCATATTTTTGTGGATTTTTTTTAAAATTGCATTTGTCCGATCAAATCTTTGCTGCCAACACCAGAGCCTCTCGCCAGCTCTGAGCAGCTCTGCAGGGTCATGTTCAAGCTCCTACCTGGTCATGGTCCACGTCTGCGTCTCCCGTGATGACAATCCTCTTCTCAATCCGCGTCTCTGAAATGCCACCTTTTACAGTCTGGTACAAAAGGAAAACTACCGTCAGTCTGGCAACGACAAGGAATTCGAGTGCACGGGGCTGCCTGTCTGGAAGCGGCGTCCAAAACCAGCGGTACCAGACCCTGCCACCGCAGCACCATGTCAGAACCTCGGGGAGCTGCTGCTGATCAAAGAGAACCTGTCAAATACTCATTTCCTTATGACTGGGCCGGGGAGGAGCTGTGATTCCCAGCGCGGTTCTTTCCCGGTATCCTGCAGGACAGTCAGAGCCCGTGTCCGCAGGCTGCGCTTCATACACAACACACAGTCAAAGTTCAACACAGGCGAGCCTGGGACCCACGTGCTTTGTTTCAGGCATATATCACATTTCTCTGAAAAGAACTGGGGTTTAGGCTTTTTTCCGTTATTCAACTCTGCCCACCTCCCCATCACGTTGCTCAGTTCTCTCTGCTGTCTGCTTGTGTTACCTTTGTGATCTGCGTGGTGGTGGTGCTGCTGGTGGTCTCCGAAGTGATGGTCTGAGCCGTCAGCAGGATGCCGGGGTCTAAATCTCCATTGCCGCCATCCGTCTGCGGGACAGAAGGACAGGCTGTCAGTCCGGGTAGAAACAGGGTCTCCACATCACCACGAGTCTGCTCAGACAGAGCAGGACGCAAACCGGGGACAGAAACTCCACTGTGGACCATGGGACACGAGCTGATCCGCAGGTCACTCGGTTCCCATCCTGCATGACTCGACCTTTCCAGGTTTGCCAAAATCCCTCAAATAAATGATCCGTTCCAACTCCTCCTGGCCGTGCTGTGCGTGTTTGGAAGGGCCGGTGCGTCCCTAAGGAACAGTGTCCCCAGCACGGTGCTGGGACGATATCTGCAGTCACCACAAGGTGGGACCATTCTCCACACACATCAGGAGCCAGCGCATGCAGGGCTGACTCCTGCGCCACCCCTGCGCCGCTCCTGCGCCACTCCTGCGCGACCTCTGCGCCACTCCTGCGCGACCTCTGCGCCACTCCTGCGCCACCTCTGCGCCACTCCTGCGCCACCTCTGCGCCACTCCTGCGCCACCTCTGCGCCACCCCTGCGCCACTCCTGCACGACCTCTGCGCCACTCCTGCGCGCCACAGAGATGCACTTTTCCCTCTCATTTCCAGTTAGAAACTCCAACAGCAGCAGCCAGCGCAAACCCCTGTTCTGCTCACCAAGCCGACGGCTGAACTGCACCCAGGAGATGCTGAGCACCCACGGGACTCCTCAGGAACCCCAGATTATACAAGCGTGGTCCAAGGGGTACCCGTAACCAAACTCACACTCCCGGGCACTGCACCCCAGCAGCAGAGCATGGGCTGCTTCTATTACTGTAATACCCACCACAGTTACGACAAATCCACAAAGCCTCCAAATTCTCAAATACCTAAATAAAACCTCTTTTGAACTGAGGATTAATTTTAACCTCAGCTACAGACCCACACCCGCGTATGTTGGTATTGCTCCACTGATATTTCAGTCTCCCATCACCAGACCAGCACCCTGGTTGCATTTTATACTATACTTTCGTTTCTCAACACCTGTCTCAGGATTGGAACCTAAAGGACAATCAAATAATTCATAAAGCGAGTTCTAAAGAGGCAGAAACAGCAAAGAGAGCCGGGAAAACAAGACAAGGCAGAAAAACGCCAACTCGGGTTAATTCCACACAGTCAAGTCTCCATCCCGCAGCCGGCAGGCGCTGAGGAGAGCTCTGTTCACACGCGCTTCTTAAAACAGAATTGCTCTTCAGGGACAGCAAGACATTGCTCCTCTAAAAATACCAGATGAGCCTGGAAACTGTGTCCGCAGCACTGGCTGAGTCTGTGCTGCTGCCCCATCTGGGAGATCCACAAACAAAACGCTCACTTCAGTTTAATTCGGCCCCTGGAAAATGAATCAGAACACACCTTACCTGTGCAGCTTCGTAGGTGATGGTCTTCGTCTCCGTGTGGACGATGGGGACTTCTTTTGTGGGAATTTCGCTTTTGAGGGTGCTGGACACGTCGGAGATGGTGACCGTCTGCGTCTTCACCAGCGGCGGCTGCGGACAGGGTTCAACACCCCGTAAAGAACAGCCCGGCGCTGCCCGGCGGGACCGCGCTGCCGGCAAACTGCTGACACTGATCTGATAAAAGCGCGGCGGGACGCGGCCCGGCCGGGTCCCGGGTCCCAGGGCTCTGTGTGACACAGCGCGGGCGGGGGCTGAACCGGCAGAACGTCCACCAGAGCGCCCCAACCCGCGCCCGGGGTCACCGGCCGGCGTGTCACGGGACCACCCAGAAACCCTCTCCACTCATTATGAACTTTCTAATTACTGGGAGCTCATTGCCAGCTGCCAGTACAAGGTGATCCTCATCTACTGATAATGTCGACATTAACACAAACCCTGGTCAAATAAAGACTCGCTCACAGCTGAGCAGCTTTATCTGGACTGCAAGTGAAACGCTGTTTTATTAAAAATCCTCATCGGATCCTAAGTCCTTTAACTTTTATTAAATCAATGTCAGACAAAAGAGAAACATGACATCTCAAAAGAGAAATGGGGGTGGGAAAAGAGAGAAATCAGTTGTTCCACCACCTGATAATCATCCAGAAAAGAGACAAAGTTAGTTCAGACCCACAGCGTCTTCCCAGAGGCTCGATTCCTGCTCACCATCCCCAAACCTGGCAGATGCCACCACGACTGTTAGTAGGGGAAGCAAACATCCGTTTGATGGCAAGCAGTCAGCGTCAACACTGGAGCAGGCAAAGAACGTCCCCCGCGGTGGGAGCACGGAGGGGACACCACAGCCCGTGTGCACCACGGAAAAGTACAGTCGACAGCGCTTCCAATTCGCTCTGCTGCGCTAAGGCTCAGTCTCCAGAACAGCGGGAGACGGCAAAAACCTTAAGGAACTAAAATTACGTGCCTTTGGAGCCTAAATATTTCCCTCTTTGGGGATGTAACGGGATGCTTTGAGCAAAGAAAGGTTCTGTGGCGATTGTATTGAATGCAAAGATGAATTGAGAGGGGCTCATTTTAAAGCAAAAGATAAACTGAGAGGGGCTTGTGTGCGCTGACTGCGCGACATTAACCGGCTAAGCCGCTCTGAGCAAACACAGCCCCTCGGGTCCGTGGCGTCTGCTTGCTGCAGTGTTTGGGGGTCCCGCTCCAAAGCCAGCCCGGGGTTTGGGGAGCAGGCGCTGGGACTCACTACCTGGAAGCAGCGAATGACCACCGGCAGCCTGTCATTAACATCCCAGTCGTGCCACTCGCCATTTAGCTTCCTAAAAGCAAACTGGTCTTCGCCGTCCTGCGCCCCCCGGGGAGCGGCGGCAGGGCTGGCGGGGGCAGCGGGCCCACACCGCTCCCCGGCCTCCGCGGCCGTGTGAACCCCCGTCCTGCATCGCGGGTCCTGCTCCTCGTTCGCGGGGAGGCTGGGAGCCACCTCCTCCTCCTCCTCCTCCTCCTCCTCGCTGCTCAGGGAGGGAGCAGCGCAGTCCCGGCCGGGAGAGGGCTGGGAGGCGGGCAGCACCGGGGCGTCACTAACAGCTACCGCCTGCTTTGGGCCCCCCCGCGCAGAGCCAGAGGGGAGAGCGCTGCTCTCCGGCGCTGCCGCCACGTCCTCTCGGGACAGAAAGTCACTCACGTTCTAAAAAGAAATGAATACACACACAAACAAAAAAAAGGCCAGAGAGAGAGAGAGAAAGAGCGTTAGGGAGAACAGGAGGTCCTGGAGCATCACGGCAAAACAGCGGCTTCTTGTCACAATCACATCTCCGATAACGCATGCAACAGCGGGGACACGGGAACCTTTGTGCTCCGTGCTGGATCCAGTGCGCTGGCCGACACGGCCTTCCCGGTGCGT
Organism: Nesoenas mayeri; assembly: GCF_963082525.1. Classification (NCBI taxonomy): domain Eukaryota; kingdom Metazoa; phylum Chordata; class Aves; order Columbiformes; family Columbidae; genus Nesoenas; species Nesoenas mayeri. The sequence continues at coordinate 7,583,334 of NC_137571.1, forward strand.
TAATAACCCACTCTTTAAGGAATTAAAACTACTCTCTGCAACTGGAGGAAGAGCCACCACCGAGCACCTTCTGCCCGGTCTGGACACAGGAATCATTGCAGTGTAGCAAGTGAGGACTTGTGCACATTCACAAATGCAACAAAACCCACCGGCTACACCAAAACCTCACCCGATTCTGGCAGATTTGTGTCCATCAGGGTTTCCAGGCTCTGGGGCTTCTCTCGGGACATTGCTCAGGAAAACGCGCTGAACCGCAGTGACGAGACCAGCGCCGCGACGCTGGCTCTGACCGCACCACAGCGAAACGCCATTCTGACCAAAACCTTCCGTGTGCTCCCCAAAGGTTTGTCCTGCCCCCGCCCTCACTTTGCCAAACGCAAGATGTTATTCTATGGCAATATCCCACAGAACAGAAGTGGATGTTTTCAGCCTTGAGCACCCATGTCTTCATTTTGCTTTAAAACCCGGATTTATATACTGCCAATATTCTCATCTCTCCTTAATTATATATGCTAAATCTTGCAAATCCATCATAAGATCTTGTGAAGATGCAGCTCATCTCCTGGAGTTTAATGGAAAACGGCTCAGGAGGAAGATTTCTTTACATACCGGCCGGGGAACTACTTGAACCAAGAGGAAGAATCACAGATAAAACAAAGCAGATTAAGCAGCTTCACCGACAAATCTATGTAAGAGACAAACATTTGTATCCAGTCAAAAGAGCGTCCCAGCTCCCTTCCGCAGACACAAGAATGGTTTGCACGGTGGACATGTCTTGCATGGTAGAAGCACAAAGGAAGAGGAAAGCCGAAATGAGGCCTGTAGCGTAAATAAATCGCTCACGGGTAGAGCCAAGTGCAGCGATAAACATGCAAACTCTGGAGACCATGAAATCCTGATAAGATCAACTGGTCACAAGCAGTTTTCTTTCTTGCCTTCCTGTTCCACTGGTAAGAAAACAGACTAATGGAAAGGTATTTGTCAGACTAATTCAATTTGTTTCTAGATAAAATAATCTATTTACACACACTTCTTTTTTTAGATACAGCTATGCTTGTTCCTATATTTTAAAATGCAGTTTGCATGTAGGCTAGCAAATACTACCTTATAAAAAACACCCTCCCAAGGAATTCGAGCACCTGTTACAAATTCTGATCTTATCAAGATTTATTTTGATTTGCACATGCAATCGCGTTCCTGCGCTCCGGGCCCGGATCCGCAGGCGCCCGGGCCCCCGGGGCTGCGACCGCCCGTCCCGCACACAGCCCGCAGCGCGGAGCCCAAATCAAGCACACGGCGCAGCGTTGAGTGCTCGCGCCAGCCGTGCGCAGCGCGAACAGCACACAGGACGGGGTGCAGGGCCCACAGAAAGCCATCGAGCCAGACATGGATGCAGCCGAAACGCGACCCTGCTAAACATGGATCGTTGTGCACCTGATGTTGACAAACACTGAGGATATTGCTCAAGTCAGGCATTAGCATGTAAAAAATGACACAGGACAACTGCGACCGGGGATAAATTAATAACAGGCTTAATTGCATGGCTGACACCAGCGACCGAAAGGATTTGTTTTTCTTAAGAAGTGGTTTCGTATGCATTTGTTTTGCCTGTACCTTTTCCAGAAAGTGCAGCTTTGGCCCGGGCTGTGTCCGTACGCGCCGGCTGCACGAGCGCAGCCCGTGTGGCGGAGGCCGGTGCGTGTTCCGCAGCCCGTGCGGACGCGCTGCTCCCAGAGCCGCTGCACCACCCATCCAGACCAGACCCTCGCCCGAGGACGCCCAAGGAGCGCTAGAGCCATGTCAGCCTGCAGAGACTTCTTCCGAAAATTGATAACAAGGTGAAATTACAGTGCACGCCAACTCCCTACAGCCACCCTATTAAATCCTATACGTTCAGCGAGTTAGCAGTTCCCGGTCCCCTGTTGTTGGCTATGGCACCGCGGTGGTTTGTGCTGGCGCGTGTTATTAGGTCATCCCCAAACAAGCGTCCGCAGGAGCTACCGGGCTCGTGTGACCGGCGACACACGCACGAGCTGATGACGATGATGATGCTTTTGCAGTGAACTACACTCACCAGCGAGGTCCCAGCAGCTGATGCTCAATCTCACCGCCGTGCAAGCATTTGGGTAGAAAGTATCATAAAGCAGAAAACAAGAGATGCGGATTTTACAATACCTGCCATGCCTTACAGAATTTCTTTACTTAAAGACTGAAGTTTAAAAACTTAGAAGCTGTTCAACAAACTCTCGGTATTTGAAAATGATGGCCAGGACCTACGGATCTGCGTTTTGGGGCTGATTTCTTAATTGCCGTTAACGTGATCACAACAGCCTGACCAGCCTAGTCAGACGACAGACACATAAAAGAGAATTTGACCCAAGTTAAAAGTAAGGCTAGAAAATACACAGCATGCTGCAAGCTTAAAAATAGTAAACTTCTTGTCATGAACTAGAATCCCAAGATATTATACAACACAGCAACCACTTCCAATCTGCATCAACTATTTTGCACCATAAAACAACCTCCAGATCAATACTTAAGTGATTTGAATAAGGTTGCTGAGCAATATGATGCCAGAAGCGTTTCCTGCCCCCATCCACCCTGGTCCCTTCCCAGCCCGTCCGCGGGGCAGGTGCCTGGGATGGGGGTACGGAGCTGTGCGCTTATTGCAAACGCCCTCTGCAGAGCAGAGGCTGCTGGGCGCTGCCAGCGCCCCTCGGGGCAGCAGCAAGTGCCAACGCCGTGTTTCCAGGCACCCAGGAGAGCAGCAGCACGAACAGATCGCTGCCCTGCGATCGCTCACGAGCGCACAGGATGAGCCAAACAGCTCATCCAGGAGCGGACAATCTTACAGAAGAAAAGCTGCAAGTCAAAATAAAAATGGCTCTGGATCCAGCCTCGAGACAACCTCGCGCACCCTCAGCCAGGGGCTCGCGCTGCGCGGCCAGGCGCAAGGCGGCGGTTAATTAGGAACGTGGCCGCTTCACTTACAAAACCAGAAAGGAGCATTTCTGTCCTCAGATGAACGCGGCGTTCGAGGAGACGCTCCCGCGGTTGTGTGTGCAGGACCCGCGATGCTTTGGCTCTTGGGACAACTTTCTGCACATGGTTTTTCCTACTATTCAGTCTCAGAAGCGAAGCGGGAGAATGTGTTAGTGTCACATTCAGCATTCGGGACAGAGCTGAACCTTTTTGACCCATCTGCAAACAAAGTCTTTCTTAAAGCAAGCCAAATTTAATCTTCAATCGAATTACTCTGGCTGGTTAGGGAGTGTGCATTGCTGACAGCCGCTCCCCAGCAGACCCAACACCGCGAACCCAGCAGACCCAACACCGCGAACCCAGCAGACCCAACACCGCGAACCCAGCAGACCCAACACCGCGAACCCAACAGACCCAACACCACAAACCCAACAGACCCAACACCACAAACCCAACAGACCCAACACCGCGAACCCAACCTGGGATCTGGTGGCCGCTGGCTTGAGAAAGCAATACCCAGGGTTAGTCCAGGGGAGTCGTTAACACAGGCTGCATATAGCTTTTTTTGTTAATAAGCAGTGGAAAGAAGAATCTGATTTGCAGTAACATTTATTAACGATAAATGTACATATTTACAAAGAAAAATCTGAGAAGAAATACAAAACCGAAAAAAGTGTTCCAAAAGAGAGCAGTTTAGGTAGAAAAGAAAGTGTTTTCAGTCCCCACAAACCGATCCAACGCGACCGTGTGCCGCTGCCCTGAGACCTCAAAGAGGCGCAAGCCGAAGCTCGTCCTTCCCTCCGCCCTCACACGCCGCGACAGAGGCGGCCAGGGACGCAAGAGAAACCCCGCACCGCGTCCTCCATGTCACAGGGTCGCGGAGCAGATGTCGCCCACCCCAAGTACAGAGCAAAGAGTTTCTGAATGAATCCGTAACCCCAACCTGGGCTAAATTCTTCTGGGCAGCTCCCCACATCAATCAGCCTGCAGGCTGGAAAAGGCGCCACCAACTCAAGACCAGGAAAAATAAAAACCCACTGAACTGGTGGAACAATTCTCAGAGTGACAGACAAATGACTGACCCTCACGTGAAACGAAAGACACCTTGCCCACGGCCTTCCCGAGGGCCCGCGGTGCAGACACAGCGAGCGCAGCCCAACCGCGGTGCTGCCAACGCCAACCAGCCCTTCGGAGCCGCGGCAGGGAAATCACCTCCCGTCGTCGTCTCAGCACAGGAGGCAAACACTGAGTGTCTGGTTTTCGGGGTCGTCACTAGTCAGCGCGTGAACGGCAAGGGGACAGCTGCTCCCGCCAACTCCGGCCCCCACGCTGGATCACGGTGGGTCCGCAGTTCACGCCCCACTGACCCACAGGGCAAAGCGGCACCCGGCAGGAATGTGGACCATCCCCTCATCTATCCGTTCACTTTAAATAACGGAAAAGGAAAAGGGATGTTACTTTACAGTAACGCAGACCTTGGACACCACCGATGATCATCACGAACAGAACCCGATACCAAACGGGGCCTCAGAGCTGCATCCAAGTTCCAAGCAATCGGCTCTGCCACTCTTGCTGCTTCAAAATACTGACACCCACCTTCTCCCAAACCACAAAACCACAGGATTTTGTGTTTGATCTGAGGTTCAGAAGAGCTGATATTGGCATAAGAGGAGTTAGAAAGTGAGTTTCGGGATCTGAAACCCGCCTCGTCCCCGCGGCTGGACGAGGACCCGCACCGAGCTCCACGCGCGTCCTGCGGCGCGTGACAGCCCCGCGGCTCCCACCGCAGCCTCCACAAGCGGCAGACTGTACAAAGGCAGTGTAGTGTACTGAACCGGGAAGAACGCTCTCCGACGAAAGTAAAGACCTAAAGGCACAAACCGGTGAACTAACTGGAGCGGGTTACAAGAGTAATCGGAAAGATTCCCGTGAGATTAAAACGAAGGGTTTCACTAGCAAGCCACGTTTCTGAGACAGCATTTAGAGAGCCTCAACCGGTACACGGAGAGCAACAGGCGGCCCGAGTGGTCCGTGACACACCACGGCCCTTCGGATCAGACAGCACATGCCATATTTCTGCCTTTTTCCAGCAAGCTTATCTGCTAGCTTCCTAAATAACACTGTTCACACCGATACGGATCTACAAAGGGTTATAAATACATGTATTTATATATATTCGCACATTTTAGTCCCTGTAGTAAAGGCCCACTCCGTTCTCTGTGCCGCCGGAGCAGCCAACGCTGGCGGCACTGGTGCTGTCTCGCAAGTCAGCGTGTCTACACCGATCCTCCCGAGAACGCAACAGAGAGCAGATTCCTATCGAAAGGAAAAGCGTTTGGCTCAGTTCAGTCCCGTGATTACTATATACAGAAAAGAAACCCCTTAGACACAAAGCTCCACCTCGTCCGGCTCGCAAACCAGCCCAGCGGGGCAGCTCCTCCCGGAGCCTACGCGGCTCAACCGGGCAATGTGGATAAACACGAGCATCATCCCGACGTTTACATCTGCAGCAATAAACACGCAGCAGCATGCACAGTTTTGTTAGGGAAGTCAAGAAAATGAATGGCTTTGACACTGAAGCGTTTCCCGACGCGGCGAAGTCAACGTGCCGAGAGCGCAGACGGACCTGAGGGCAGGTTACTGCTCCTGCAACCTGCGCAAACCGCTCGGTTAGTTCAACACAAATTAAACCAAAACACATCCGAAGCGCACCGAGACCGCCGGGTTCAGAAAAATGATTAATCCACGTTTACAATAAATATTTTCTCCTATAACATGATGTATTTTCTTGGAAATGGGAAGATGAAAAGCTGCGATGCTTTGCCAAAGGCTTCCCCCACCGGGAAAAAGAAAAGCTGCCTGTCCCTGTCCCTAAGTTAACACTTGATAATCAACACTCGTTATTTAAACGCCAATCGCAGTTTCCTGGAGAAGGAGTGGTTATGGATTAGATTCAGCAGATCGCTGTAAAGCCTCTTTTGGTTCAGTAGCAAATGCTCCCCAGCTTGTGAACGTCTCACATTTAAAACGAGAAGCTTCTAAGCAAGCCTTCCGCAATTCCTACATGGCACCTACAGGGGCTGAAGAAGCAAATGTTTTCTCCCACATATTTACACCCTCTCCCAGCAATCAGTAACAGGTTCAGAGAACTTGTTTCTCTTTGCAAAGGGAGCTGGCAATCCATGACCCCCCTGCCAGGTCCCGGCGGCAGCGACACAGCGACGTGCAGCGGGATTAACACGACGGGCGCCGTCCCCTCCCGGGACCGCGAAATGCGGAGATCACGGACCGGGACAGGGAGATGTGGCACAAGCTACAGCCAAGAAACTCGGGAGCTTTGGTCTGGAGGTTTCAACCTGACCTCAGAGGAAGAGCAGCCACCACACAGTCAGTGCTACGACCAGCAGAAAGGACATCACAAAGGGAACGCGTGGAGAGGGGAAAAGGCTAGAGTACAGCGGACAGCTTTTGAGGGCTTTCTGCTCTTCAGGAATCGGAATAGAAACCTTTGGCAGAGTTGCTTCGCTTGCCGGCCGCGGAAAGGCTGTCTCAGTAGGCATTTCCTGCTTTTTTAGCTTGTCTTCATCCTGTACTAACAGAGGACGTTCCCGTGTCTGCTTTCGTGGTAGGAGATCAAGAAAGACAGAGAGAGATGAACAAAAATGACAGATGGAAAGTGCCCAAAAGTGACACTTGGAGGTGTGCAAAGCATCGGGACAGCTTGTGCTCAACGAAAAGCCGAACCGCCCCGAGAGCGGAGCGAGGCACAAGCCTTGGGGCGAGAACCGAACCCCCTCTGCAGAGCTCCTGAGCGCCTGCCCCCCAACAGCCTGTGCCAAAATCCCTCCGGAGCGGTTCGGAACCGGGGTGGCTGGGAAAACGTCTGGAGGCCTTAAGAACTAGAAATGGTGTCGTACAAAATGCGGCCTCCGACAGCCTCCTATTCTACAGCGCCCTTAAAAAACAGTGCTAACTATCGCCAAACATCCGGACTGCAGTGCGATACAAAATGCTATTTTCAAAGTTCTGACGAGAGTATCAAAATTTCAATTGTTTTGAAAATTCCACTGGAACAAGTGAAAAACTGTTAATCTTACAAACCGCAGGCGGCACACGGGCGGGACGGCAACGGGAGCCCTGCGAACTTGGGAAATTTTGCTCCGCGTTTTAGCACTTTTGTTTCTGGAGTCCGAAGAATGTAAAAAAGAAGAAAAAGGCGTGAGCAGCGCAGCGCGGGGGCTGCAGCGCGGGGGCTGCAGCGCGGGGGCTGCAGCGCGTCTCCGGGGAGGCGCCGGGCTGGGAGATGCTGCCGCCTGGTCGCTCCGTCCCTGCGGCGCCGCGGGCCCGGCGGGGCCCCAGCGCCTCTACGAGAGGAAGAACTTGGCTCTGAGCTCCCGGAGCTGCGCCAGCCGCCGCTGGTCAGCGCGGGGCCTGGGGACTGGCGCTTTGCACACCCCGAAGTGGTGGGAACCGGGGAGAAAGTAGCTCGGAGACTGGGCAGCAAAAGAAAAGATAAAATGCAAGAGTAACATGGTCATTAAAACAAAACGGAACAAAAAAACAAAGAAAGACAACATAAAAAGAACAGGGTCCAGTTAAACTTTCAGCATTACTTTTCTCAACGAATACATGGTTATATCTTTCATGCAGCTTTTTTGAACCAGCCATGCACCAAAACAAGCAAAATCGGAAGCTGCAAAAGCTGCAGCAGCGCAAGAGTCCTCTCGTGTGAGGTGTGAAAGCACCTCACGTAGCCAAAAGAAAAGAAAGTTCTCCAGCAGCTGCTGCTGGGTTTTGCTCGGGCCATTGCCATAGCAAAGTCTGGCTCAGAAGCGCATCAGCTTTACCTCGAGCCCACCAACCTGTCTCTCAGAAGATAGGACAGTGACTTTCTCGACCTGGACACACAAAGCGCGTTAAGGGTCAGTTGTCTTGCAATAAAACATTTTGGAACAGCAGAAAAGCAGCCCCTGGCAGAATATCCTTTGGGCACTACCAAATACACCGCCATGGACAGGGAAATAGGATCGCTTTGCGTCTTTAACTCATTTACCATCCTTGAACATGAAGTGATCTTTAGTAATCAACGATAAATAATGATTAAGAGATTTACCATCCCAAGAGGTGTAGGAAAACGCCCTATCGGGGAGGTGCCTGGTGAAGATGCATTTCTGGACGTTCACAGCAGAATGTGACCACCTTGGACAGGCTGAAATTACGAGTGAACTTCCAGAAATGCAAACGCAGGGCTGACGCCACCGCTGCGGCAGCCGTAGGTGTGGAAACCCCCAGCACCTGGTTATCGTGCAGCAGCGCCCAGGCCTCGCGGGCGGTCCCATGCAAGAAAGTCTTCAGAACAACCAGCAATGGCACTTCTGAAGAGCAGCTGCGGGGCTGCAGAGTCCCTGCTCCATCCCACCCACACAGCCGCGGGCTGCACCGGGCACGGCCCTTCGCGGTGCTTTGAGGAGCCTGCAGCAAACCCGGCCATTGAACCCCTCGTCACAATAACCCTCCGTCCCCTGCGAGATGACACCTGGCCAGGAAGCATCTCCCCGCACCGGTTTGAAGATCAACCGCTAGCCCACCCGCGGCGCCGGGGCCGGCGGGGCAGAGCCAGGCCTAAGCCAGGCCTAAGCCAGGTCTAACGCAGCCCGCGCCGGCCGCCTCCGCCGCCAGTGTTCAGTTGTAACGAAAAGCCACATCTGTTGCTGAAGAGACTGACTGTAACGGGCTCTAACTACCGCTGCACTCACAGCCTCCAAGTCTGAGGTGGGTAAGGCCAACATTAAACAGAGAAGGTGTGTGTTGTCCAAGAAGAAACCCGCTGGCAGACAGATCTCTGCTGCTGCAACTTGGTTTCTTTGAAAAATTACCTTTTTAAGGAAATTAGCAGAGAAACTGAATGTGGCTACTAACACTGTTCCTACAAGCAGGAAGGTGTTCAGCACGCAGGAGCGGCCCCGCTGGAGCCGCCGGCGCTTTCCTGCGGCCTCCAGCGCATCCCGCTGCCGGCAGAGCCAGCGGCGCCAGGTTAACTGGAGAGCAGAGCGACCCAGAACTGACACCACCGAGGGCTTCCCGTTACCTACGATTTTATCTCTGAAGTAAAAATTCCCTTCAGTTCAGGAATCTGCAGTTTGGAGACTGCATTCCCTGGCACCAAGAATAAGCCAGTCCCCAAAACAGCCCTGGGAAATCAAGTTCAGCATCACGGGTGGCAGCAGCACTAGGAAAAGCAGCATCGAAACCAGGTGAGCAATTCCTATGTGCTTTTCTACCAAAAAAAACCAAATCACGTTTTTATGATACTGCAGCTAAAGCTTCAATATTCTCAGAGGCCACAACACGCGCCAGAAGTCAATATTATTACAATTCACTATAAGTGAAGACTAAGGGGAGCGGAGGCTGGACCCGGCGGCCACCCCGCCCGCCCCGCGGCACTCACCCCGCCCGCCCCGCGGCACTCACCCCGCCCGCCCCGCAGCACTCACCCCGCGGCACTCACCCCGCCCGCCCCGCGGCACTCACCCCGCCCGCCCCGCGGCACTCACCCCGCCCGCCCCGCAGCACTCACCCCGCGGCACTCACCCCGCCCGCCCCGCGGCACTCACCCCGTCCGCGCCCGCCCCGCGGCACTCACCCCGCCCGCCCCGCGGCACTCACCCCGCCCGCCCCGCGGCACTCACCCCGTCTCCGCCCGCCCCGCGGCACTCACCCCGCCCGCCCCGCGGCACTCACCCCGTCTGCGCCCGTGGGAACCTGCCCGTTGGCGCTGAGCGTCCGGAACGGGGAGTGGGCGGACAGGCGCTTGTCCCATTCGCTCGGCCGAGGCTCCGGGACCGACTCCATGAAGTTCTTCTTCAGCTCGCTGATGTTGGCGTGATGCTTCTTGATCTCTTCTTGTGTCTTATCCAGATCCTGTTAGTTAAAGGGCAGGATAAGTGAAGGGCCGTGGCCCGTGCGATGGCCGAGGCTGCCGCATAGCAAAGCTGCGCTCGGCAGAGCCGTCGCCGGCTCCATCGACAGCGCTCACACGGCAAACACACAGAGGAACGTCCTCTCTCCTGACTGATTTAGTAACTGGGATGGACTGCCATGGGCACGGAGCGGGGTCTCCTCCGGGGGCGGACGCGCCACCGACTCCTCTCGAGCCACATCCAAAGAGATGACGGCTGAGCTGTCACCGCACGGGTTTGCCCCATATGCGATTTTAATTACAATAATATATTTGTTTGGGCTATTTACTTTAATGCCTTTAAATTGGGTGGGTTTGCCTTCTTTTCACTCTGCTAGCCTGAATATTCATGGGTACATGCACTTAACGTTTAAGAAAATATTTCCAAACTCTATTTATTCTCTTCATACCTATTCCTTCATCCTACAAGCATTATCTTTGCTCCCAGAATACCCCATTACGCCCCCCCGCTTTCGTTTCATCCCCCGGGAGCTGCCACGGGAGGTCTCAGGCTTCTGAAGCGGAGCAGACAGCCCTTCAGAAGCCAAACTGAGAATTCACTTTATGCCGGATCAACCAAGAAACTCCTGCTAAAATGCCTCATCTGGGAAAAGCCAGATTTCTGCTCTGTGCCGCCAGTTTGCAGCAAACGCACAGGCTGCAACTTGTTTAAAAATAGCTTTTCTTTGCAAGCAAACCAGAGTTTGTGGAAAACAAAAGCTTTTGCATAAAATAGGCTGAAGCCAAACAACAGCTTTTCTGGACAGTGGCAAAAAGCAGCAATCCTCACCCATCAGAGAGGGGGAAACTGAGGTCAGTAAAAGCATCACTGGGAAACTGTTGCTACCTTTGTGCTTTTAGCTGGTACTCAGCCCATCGATTTCAGAAGATGGGAGAGCAAACGCGTCCCTAAAGGAGGGTCCCCCGACACCTGCGTCCCTGCAGCTCCCAGGACAGCGCCCTCCTGCCGGGGACACAGCCCCAAACGCCTCGTGCTTCGCTCGGAAATTAGGAACAGCTTCTCCCCAAAGGGCTGTGGGGCACTGAACAGGCTGCCCAGGGCAGTGCTGCAGTCAGCAGCCCTGCAGGGCTGGACATGGAGATGAGGGTCTCAGGACATGGGGCAGGGACAGGGGGGGTTGTGGTTGGACTCCATGATCTTGAGGGGCTTTTCCAACCACAATGATTCTACGAACAACATTCGCTCTTTTTGGCACGGTTTTGGGGGAAACAACAGGTTTGGGCTCCGTCCTGGATGAAGGCACAAGGCAAGTGCCTGTGGATTAGGGGAAAAAAACCAACACAAATAAATCTGCTGAGGCTGCTCCTGGTGTAGAGCAGAGAGCACGGCCGCCGGCATCCCGAGCTGCTCCAGGAGGGTCTGCAGAGCAGCACAAGCCACCAGAGCCACATGGAGCATCTGCAGGAACGAGCTCGCTCAGGCGCGAACGCGTCTCCTCCTGCTTCGCCCCTTTTTGTGAGAACGCAGAGGGCGGGCTACCGAGCACAGGGGCAATAAATGGCTTTCAACAAAATCAAGCAGTAACTTCAGGATCTGCTGGAAAAATATCTGATCTGCCAAATGCACGGATTTAAAAAACGGGGAAAACAAAGGGCTGAAGGGGTGCGTGGGCTGCGGGGTCAACGCTGCCCTAGGGGAGGGCTGCAGCACCTGCGCGGAGCCGGCGGGGCCGGAGCGGGCCGGGCGCCAGCGCCAAGCGCTGCACTGACGGGAAACCCGCGGTCCTGAGGCAACGGAAACGCTCTGCTTGGGGCTGGGGAGGTGGAGCTGCTGGAACCGGGCGCAGGAAACAACAGGCACGGCCTTTGCAGCGTCCCGGCGGCGCCAAACCCCGCCCGGCGAGCCGCGGGGCCGGGACACCGCGTGGACAGGAGCTCTGAGCTGCGGTTAGCAATACAATAATCATTTAAAAACCCTGAAAAACACTCAAAAGCTGCAAAACTTTTAAAATTGGCACTGGGAGAAGGCAGTCAGGACACTTCAACTTTCAAGAGATACCAATGGGGAAACCCTCCAGCTGCTGGTGCTGCAAGTTTGAGGAGAAACACGTAACACAGGAACACAGGATCAGAAGCCACAAAACACCTCCCATAACACAGTGTATTAAAAACATAAATAAAATATATGATTGGCATGGTCTGCTCTGAGACCCTACTGGGGGAACACTGAGTGTAAAGGGCTCCTGAAGCCCAAGAGAACGGCTGTAAGCGCGGGGATGAAACGGCTTCTCGCCCGCTCACAAGCCACCCGCGGGTCCCTGTGTCACCTCCGAGGGCACCTGGTGCCGCTGCAGGATGGGGCTGGGAGGGCGAGAAGACGCTGCAGGACGAGAAAGCACCGGGAGAAGGACCGCGACGCCGCCAGCATCGCTGCGGTGCCCCAGAGGAGAACGCGCTCCGGTCCGAAGCCAACGGCCGGAACTCCACGGAGATTGTAATTTCAATATCGCTTATCCTGAATTTTGTATTTTCATAGACTGTTCCCCCAAACAATAACACATCTCAATAACACAATGAGCCCCCGGCGGGTCCCGGAGCTGACCGGAGCGCACGGCTCTGCCAATCATATATTTTGGGTAAGTATGAGAGAATGAAAGTCAGAAGAGCAGAAGGAAGGATGCCTGCACGTTGTCAGGTTTACCGTCACCATGCAAAAGCGTATATAAAACAAGTAATAAAATAAATAGAGGACTTCCATGCAGCAGCATGCAGAAACAAAGGCGGAGGCAAAGAGGAGGAAAAAAGTTCAGTGCAGATGCAGAAGGTCTAGGCAAACGCAACTGAAAAAAGCTTCGAGTTCATACAAACCTCCAACATTAAATTGCTATGCCTGATATAAATGTTTTCACCATCTAGTCTCTTTGATCTTTTCTGTGAAAATGAAAGAAAAGGGGGAAACAAAAAGGAAAAAAAAAAAGGCACAAAAAATTAAAATGTTGTTCTTGCGGGATTGACAAATTGGCAAATTAAGAGTGAAGTCAGTGGGGAGCAGCGGGGAGCAGCCGCGGGCCGGCGGACCGAGGCCGTGGCGCTGGGGAGGGAGATGCGATGGAGTTAAAGAGACAGCGCCGGCTCCGCCGGACCCTCCGCGGGGACCGCGGGGACTCGCACGGGCCGCGACCCGCCGGCGACACCGCCCTGCGCCCGCGGCTCCGCTGGCGTCACCGGCGTCACCGGTGTCACCTCTGCACCGCCTCACTGCGCTTGACCCCCCGTCCCGTCTGGATGTGCCCCCTCTTACTTCATTTAAAAAAGCGTTATACTTGGTTTGTTTTGCATTTCCTGGAACGCACACCAGAGTTTTCTTTGGTTTCCAATTAAATTTCTTACAGAGAAGTAGAGAGAGATTTTATAAATCCAACCAAGTGCGTTTCTCTCAAAAACTGACTTGCATAAATGGCAACCCAAAGCACAGGGAGAACGTGGCGCACTGTCTTTTTAAAGGGGTACGGATGCATGAGTGACATGGCAAATTTCTCTGGTGACTGTGAAGCGGCTGACCTTCCTCATTCTTATCAGCTCCTCCTCTCTCTCTGCAGGCGGCTGCTGCGGGCGGCGATAAGAGAAAAAGTTGTTGGTTCATTTAACTGTGTTGAACCTCAACATTTTAACCTTAAAAAAAAGAAAAGTAGCAACCTAACTGAATTATTAACACAAACCTGGGGCTGGTCACCATTCGCGGTGGGTACTGTGACCGCAATGTGCGTTTTCCTCACCTACATTTAAGAAATAAATGGGTAAAAACATTTCTTGTTAGTAGACCGTTCAGTTTCAAAACGCAGCTGCATGGAGTTGGTTTTGAAAAGCTGGGTGAGCATGCAGAACACCAACATGCAGCTCTCGGGAAGGAGTTAATGACACCCAGCTCTCGGGTCTGTTAGTCAGCGGCATATCCACGATAATTCCTCCAGCCGGAGGATTATCTGCATTTGAAACCAGAGCTCGGTGCCAGGCAGTGTTTTCAAATCCCACCGGCGTTGGATCTCCCAGGAAATCCTTCCCCAAAGCCACATGCGCAAACTGACTCCGACCTCCTGGGAAACAGGATTATTTGTTACGCGTTCACAAGGCCAGTGAGAAGAGTCCTATCTATAAAATCAAACCTAACACCGTGAATTATTTGCTGTCCACGAGCAGAGAGCCAGGATTGTCTTAACACTTGGCGGAAAGTGTTCTAGGAAACTGGATTGCCAAGTATCCTGCAGGCAAAAGCAGCGGTGGGTGTCACACAAAGTGACGCGGCTGCACTGGCGGATCAGTGTAAACGGGCACGTTCAAATCCACCATTTCCTCCCACAGTTATATGTACAGAAAAAAATATGAAATGTTTAAGCATTTAGGGAAAAGCCTGTAGTTAGTGAGGCGGGTGAGTGGAGTTTCCTTATTCTCGGTCTCACGGCAGGGAGGGTGCGCGGGAGCAGCGGCACAGGGACCGTCACAGTGCGCTCCAAAGCGCCATCGTGACCATCTCTTCGGCTTTTTAAGTTAAAATTACAGGTCACACAGGCCACACATTTTTTTAAAGCAACTCTCTCTTCTCCATCTTCATCTCCCAATCTTAATTAGTAGTCATCTACCCAGGAGTTTGTCATCAACACCCACTGCGCGATGCACTGCAGCAGCGATGTGCTCCAGTACTGCCGAGAACAGCTGGATACTGAGAGCAATGTAGAACTGCACCTCTGGGCACGCCCTGCTGCAGCACCGCAAGGGTCCCGTCAATACATTTGCAGAATATTAAGGCCACTGTAATATGTAATTATTTTCACTTAGGAGAACAAACACACCCAGATCAGCATCAGCAGAGGTCTCGGACATTTGTAGAAAGTTCAAATAATGTTTTTTAAAAAATCATTTAAACAATAATCCCCCAAGATCTCAAGACAGCGCCATTCGCAGCTCAAGCTTTGACCCAGTGCGCAGAACCTGCGAACAGCCCTCCCGGGGACAGCCCGTCACTGTAAGGAACAGCCGCACCGGGCTCGGGGCTGCGGACCGGACCCCCGCACCGGTTTGGCGGGAACAGCTCCGGCTGCCGCAGCAGGAAACGCGCAGACGCCGGAGACGGGAGCCCCGCGTGCAACAACCCCTGTGCGACTCCTGCCGGGTTTTCTGACCATCTATCGGTGAGTTGCGTTTAGTTTGACCACAGCCACCAAAACGCGCTGCCCTGCACCCCAAGGGGCGAGGCTGGGATGTCCTTTGGCCCCAAATCCCCGTTCCTCACCCCGATCCCATGCTTGGCCGAGGGATCAACCCCTTGCCCAGAGACGGGGCACAGAGCTGATGCTCGGGGGAAGTTTCTAGAACTGAATCTCCAGCTGCCTCCAAAGAGACTCAGGTCTGATGTACCTTTGATGCGTCGGCCGGCTCCGGTTTGGCTTTCTCCAGGGGGATTTCTTCCCGTCTCACATCGGGTTTTGCTGCTTCCTTTTCTATTTTAGAGGCAGCGACCACGTCCTTTGAGCCAGGCTTAGCTGGGCCCGGCTCTGCAGCGTGGCTCTGGGCGATGGCCGGGGCGGAGGTGGGACGGGGACTCCTCTCGGGGGTGATCGCGGCCACTGCTGAGGATGGGGGACAGAGACAGGACAAGGGTCAGAGCTGGTAACGTTTCTGAAGCACCGGGCAAAGTCCTCCCAAATCACAGCGCTGGTGTTTAAAATGAAAGGGAGGAGGAGGGGGAAAAAGGGAAAAGAAATCAAGATGTTGAGCAAAGCGGCTTGTGCGTTTAGTATGGGAAAGCTGAGGTTATTTTCCTTATGGTTTAAACAAAGTAAAATAAACCCCACACCAGATGGGTTACGAAAGCAAGCTCGCACTCTGCAGAGAAGCCACACCAGAGAGGCAGATCTATTTTTGACACCATGCCATCGATTTCTGAGTCCATTACACACAGTGCACACAAAAGTCCTTCCCGTATGGCCACTAAAATAGAAACGCTTAAAGCTGAGCTGAGTTCTTCACTCATTGGCGTCTCCTCAACCAGAAATGGACGGTTTGTGCAGCGGCACCACGGGCTTTCCAGCAACTCAGACCAAAAATAAATCAAATAATCAACACACATTGATCTACAAAACTTCACAGCATCTTCCAGGTGGGTTTCGAGGCAGGTGGGGCCGCGATGGGCATCTCCTGCATCGCCAGCATTTCCTGCTGCCAGGAGACAGCCTGCATCTCCAGCATCTCCGCATCTCCACATCTCCAGCATCCCCGGCTGGGCCGCAGCGCGGAGTCGAGCAGCGCGCTGCCGAACCGCCTTCCCGGAGGACGGGGGTCCTGAGCCAGCACCGGGACGCACATCAGCCTGCTCCTCTCCTTGGATCCCTCACTTCCCCGACAGTCCCTACCCCTGAAAAGCCCAACAGCTCCCAGATATTCAAGCCCAAATTAATTCACTACAGACACAATAAGCTATTTAGTTCTCCTGATGTTGGTTTTTATGGCCATTCTGCTGAAAATATACCCTGTTACCTAAAGTAATTTTGACGTGACCTCATATTCCTAAAGCACTGCGTACCCCCCCAGCCCACGCTGGGTTACTCATGTCCATCCAACTAGTCAGACACTAGAAAATCTGGTGTTAAAGAAAGTGTAATTTTAAGTAATTGCTGGGTGCGCAAGGCCATTGTGGCGGTGCCTGGTTCCCTCGAACCGGCTCTAGTTCTCTCATCACCGTTTTAATTCCTCCTCATCCTCCTCTTGGGCTGGGCTTATCTCAACACTGCCAGGAGCACGTTTGGCCAAAAACGTGACGCAGGTGTCAAAAATCCACCTCAGAGACTGAGTAGCACCGGGATTGCCGCAGCAGTGAATCCGCAGGGCCGCCCCGCTCCGGGGGCTCCCGCTGCCCTCAGCGCTTCAGAGCGCCCAAACGTGCGAAAACAATAAAACAGAGCTTTTTCTTTTGATATGCAGCAACGAGTTCCACGCTGTCCAGAACTGAGACACTGTAGTTATACACCTCTAGCTATTTGGACAGATGAGGATCCAAACACGGGAAAAAGCACTGCTGCAAAATATGAGATTTAAATAGCAACCGACTTCCCCGTGGCCAGGAACTGCGCTGCTGCCGGCGCCGCGAGCGCCATGGGGCGAGTGCTGGAGACGCGAGACGGGGCAGCGGCGGCAGGAGAGCCTGGAGACCCCCGAACGCCCCCAGGCGCACGCAGCGCTGCTCCAGTGCTCTTAACATCCAAGGAAAAAGATGCAGTTCCCAGTCACCTCCCTCGGCAGCTTCAGTCTCCTCTTCCCGCAATGACCAAATCTGCTTTTACCTAAGATTAGGGTGTACCTGTCTGCGGCAGTGAAGATGCTCTGTAGAAAAACCCTTAATAAGCAAGAATTTGGCTCCCTACTGAGAAAAAAGAGTGGAGCGCAGGTGCCGTCCAGCAGACACGACCCCAGTGTCCCTGCAGCTCGGGGACACAGCTGGCAGGAAGCGACAGCGACAGAGGAGCGTTCGAAGGCCACGGCACACGCACGCGGCACGCGGGCACACAGCCAAGCCCCCGCGGCATCGCAGCACAAAGCCGGGGTGATTTTAGCGGCAATTAACACCACTGCAAACGACGACACCTCCGTCCTACAGCACGGCATCACTCCAGCGCGGCGGGTCCCGGCACGGGCGGCCGCCGGAGCCGCGCCGATGGCAAAGGCCGCGGCTGTACCTGAGCGCGGCGGCTCCGGGAATGCGGGCTCGGCAACGGGAGCCTTAACCGCCTCTACCTTCTCCTCCTCCTCTTCCTCCTCTGCAATGGGTTTCATTTCAAAAGTTTTGAGAGGGTGTTCAGCTAGAAAGAGGTTTGCACGTGTTAACAGGGCGGGACACAGGACGGCTGACACAGCACAGAGCGCAGATCCCTCTCCGAGCAGCAGCTGAGAACAGCGACGTGGTCTGTAAACCAGGCAGCTTAACAGTTTTCACTGTGCAATTATATGTTAGTCTTTCTAGCGCCGCCAGGCCCAAGAGGGATGAGCGGGGACAAGAACCACAAACGAGCTTTGCCCAGGAGGGGACGCGCAAATGGCTCTGCCCGCAAAGCCCGGGGAGACGCGGGGAAAAACACACCCAGGCTCCTCTAGATGAAATACATACAAACTACATAAAAACTAGCAGCTTTAACTAACTGACCTTGTCTGTCAACTTCAAATCTAGAAACTGAGATGTACAGCCATCCATCCTGGTGTCTGAAACGCCACCTCCCCGCCTCGCTCCTGCAGCGGCGGGGCCCGCCCGCCAGGCGGCGCTGCGAGCCGGGGCTCGGACAGCGCTGCGGACACTGTCACAGACCTCGGTCCAGGTTTCAAACCAGCAAAGCAGTGACGTCGAAACCACATTGTAAAAGCAAAATCGGAGTGGGAGAAGGGAAGCGGAGCAGCACACCGTGCGGCTGTATGTGAATTATCTCCAGCCCTAATGCAGCACAGGCATTCGCTATGCAAGTGACAAGGACTGCAAGTATTTGACACCACCGCTGTTGCGATATGCTTATTAGTATTCAGATATGTTGTTGTACCTACACAGCTCTTAAGAGTATTAATATTTATTACTAGTACCTATCGGAAGAGAAATATGAGCTCCATGTAGCAAAATGGATGGCATTTCTCAAACCACCAAAAGAACCCAGAATAGGCTTAAAAAATGGCAAGCAGGCCCCAGGGTGAAGAATTTCAGAAGCTTTACAAGAAGTTTCAAGACCAAAATTACCCTTTTCTAGTGCACATTTACACAAGCACCCACGCTGGTGCGGAGACAGCTCCCAACGCCAGCGCACCCTGAGCTTCCCCCACCGGAGCCACGGGCTAAGGAGGCGCCAGGTGGAACGTGAGCGGGTCCCCCCGCGCCGGGCTGCCCGTCCGCTGGCTGCGGAACTCTTCTTGCAAACGAAAAACGAAAAAGAAAGCTGCCAGGTTTGGTGAAACTTTACAGGAACAGGCATGTAAAGGAGAGGAAAGGCGCTGCAGAAGAGTTGTAGCCACCACCACAGCTATACCTGGCTTCTCTCGGATCTGATCCGCGGGTTTTGGTTCAGGAACCTCAACCACCACCACCTCCTCCTGCTTCTCTTCCTCTATGGCTCTGAACTCAACTTTTTGAGTCGCACGTTTAGCTGAAGAAACGGGGCACACGTTAACGACTGCCCGCACGGCAGACGAGAAACAAGGCTGCAGAAGCGGTTACATTCACAGGCTGCTCTTTCCCAGGCTCTGTTATTTGGGTGCGTGATGGCAGCAGGCTTTTTCACTCATCTGGGGCCATAATGGTCTACAGGGCACGGTCGGGGGGCAGCCGGCAGCGCCGGTGCCCGTCTCTGCGCCGCGCCGGGACTGCAGGCGTCTGGCTCTGCTCAGTCCTGATCCCCTTGTGCACAGGCGCCCCGTGATCCAGAAACAGGGGAGCAAACTTCGGC
This sequence comes from Nesoenas mayeri, assembly GCF_963082525.1. Taxonomy (NCBI): domain Eukaryota; kingdom Metazoa; phylum Chordata; class Aves; order Columbiformes; family Columbidae; genus Nesoenas; species Nesoenas mayeri. Next base: position 7,602,705 of record NC_137571.1, read on the forward strand.
ACCCCCCTCCCACGGCTCAGCTCCTCCAGCCTGCTCCCGCCTGACCGATGTGCCGCAAACCGAGCACCAGCGTCGCCTTAACCGGTGCTGGAAAAGCTTCAAACAGCTGTGGCAAGAACGAAGCTCTCTCAAGGAAAGCTGCGCCACTTAAAAAGCTCTGTTAAACAAACAAATCCTACAATAGCTTCATTCCCCATTTGCTAAAGGAAAATGCGTTGAGACTGAATGAGGATGTATCTTTACAACCAGAGCTTTGCCATGAGCCTTCAGCACCCACCTACGTGCTTTTTGTCAGGCAGTTCTTGCTGCTATCGGTTTGCATTTTACATCCAGATCTTATAGGGAAGTGAAAACTTCAGCTTTTTTTTTTTTAAAGCAGGGCATTTAGAATCACAGAATCATCTTGGTTGGCACAGACCCTCAGTATCGCAGTCCAGCCACTGAACTGGCTGCAGCGCTACGACCCGTCCCTCGGGCACCTCCGCGTCTCTTACATTCCTGCGGTATTCAAGGGGCGCTGCAGCGCCGGCGCGGGGCGGGGCAGGCACTCACCTCCGTCCAGGCTCCGGGACGCCCGCTTGCTGGCCGTCCGCTCGAACTGCGGAGCGGGCCGGTCGATCAGGGCGCTCGCCTGCCGCGTCTGCGCCTGCGTCCGGCCGCTGTAGCGGAACTTGGAGCCCAGCGCCAGGAACCTGCTCTTCGGGATGGCCTCGGTGGAGCTCAGCCTGGAAACCACGCAGCGGCCAGCACGCGCCACGCCGCCAGCGTGGGGAGGGCAGGCGAACAGAAATTAAAACACAAACTACACGACTCACTGCGTATGGTCAAGACAATAACATGCTAGCAATAAACTCCACATCTGCACAAGCTGGAAGACTCTGTCTTATGTATCTTATGAAGAAAAAGCTGCCTAGAAAATTCTTGCAACACAAACACTCAAAGTCTCTGCAACACTTCACTCCAAATTTCTGAACCGCCCAGGAGCACTGCAGCCGTGCTCGTTTTCGGCAGCTGATTCCGAGCGTTAGTTACCCAGGGCGAGCCTACCGTTCAGAAAACCCACCTGAAAAACGTGTGATGCTCAACACACACTTTCCACAGCTTCTTCGCTGCCCGGTAACTTGGGAGCTTGAATCCAATGGTACTTTCATACTGTTCTTGCTGTGGAAAATGTAAGTTAATTAGGTATAGCAAGAAATAAGTCTGGCAGGATTGCAGCTCCCAGCCCATCGACCTGTTCTGCTGCAGCACACGCTGCTGGTTTAGCGCAAGAGGAGTTGAACTCGCTCCACGACGCGCCCGCTGCAGCACAACTGAAAAGGCGTCTCTCTCCCTCTAAATACATATTTTTTTAAGTGAGACAAAAGCCTTTGTCTTGCCCAGTTTTTGATAAAGGAGCTGATCCTCTCCCAGTTCCAGCTGAGAACCTCCCAGCGCCTTCCCCTGGACACTGGGAATACCAGACAGCACCAGGAGATGGTGCTGGACGACACGTTGTTCAAATTGTCACCCGCCGCTGTATCGCTTCAGCAAAGTCCGCATTAAGTTCGGGCAGAGCCCGCTAAGCCAAGATCAGACACGTGTCTGAGTGTAAAACACCTATCAACGCTTGCTCCCTACCCCCACCTTGTTCTAGTGAAGCACATGCGTCGGTAATAATCAAAAGGCAATTAAAGAAGATGTGAGCACAAAGAAGTCAGAACATACCTCGCCTGGCCGAATCTTAATAAAGAAGCTGCTGCGTTTGTAGGAAATCTTCAGGACTTTGGGCCAAGGGAAGCGGTTGATTCTCAGTTTATCCTTGTAAACCAGAAGGCCGCTGGAACAGACTCCCAGAGTGATATCCACCCCCTCCAGGTCCTGGGGAGGAGGATGAGAACTTAAGCAGCGTCAGAGCTACAAACTGCAGGTCTGTCCTCAAACAGTCTCCGCGGCGGCTCTCCCGGGTCCGCCCTCCCCACAGCGCTCCCTGCAGACCCACCCGTGCTGCGTGCGCCGGGGCTGCGCGGGGTCCGTCCGCGCTCCTCAGGGCGGCGCAGCTGGGGGCGCAGAGCCTTGTGCTGCCACCCCCGGAGCACAGACCCACCCGCGCCAGCAGCTGCGCAAAGCTTCCTGCCATAGATAAATAACAAGCACCCAGGAAGAGCCACTTCTCTTACAACACTTGCAACAGCACGTGAAGCATTTCTGTCGTGTGTTTGTACAGCAGCTGCGTTACTTCCTACAGCTTTCAAAAGGAGCCTCCTGAAACAGGCGAACCTGCTCCTGCGAGGGAACCGACTTACAAACCGCACGGGCAGGGGCACGCGCGCCGACTCTCACCTTGGCTTGGTGAAGGTCGACTCCGTACATCGACAGCTTTTTTGCATTCTCCAGGAACTCCAGGTCCGCCTGGGCTGGAGTCATGGACCTGCGAGGGAGACAAAGGGCTCGTTATTCGTGTAACCGCTGCTTTTGAGAGGTGACAGAACGGACTTCATAAAACCATTTACTCTTTAAATTTTCTTTTGCTTCCAACACAAATTCGTGCCTAGATAAAGAATTATTAAATTGCTCGGAATGCACAGATTTGTGCTTGGAGACACCCTCATAAAACAGACACACCTTATTTCTGTACAGCCGTACGGACCATGACAAGACAGCAAACTATCCAGCGAGGAACGTGGTATGGGGTCCAAAAACCGATTCAGTGGAAGAAAACCCCACCAGTTCAGCGGGTGACGGGGACTGTCCCCAAAGACCTCCTGACCCCACAACCCAGCGACTGTTCTCCAAAGCCAACGTGAGAACAGCCGAGACCGCCCTGGCAGCGACCGCGACCGGCGCAGAGCAGGTGAGCGGGAGCTGCTCTGGGAACAGATGGGTCTGCAGGACGGGCAACGTGACACAGCTTTGCTTAACACAACCAGCCTGATAATGGAAACTATCACCAACCCGACTGAAGTGCCCTTGTTCGGGAGCTCCTGCTGTAGGAGGAACCTGTGACAGCTCTGCTGGGACAGCATTCAGCTGTCTGCACTTCATTTTGTTCCCTGCTTTGACGTCTTCCTTACTGAGCGCTCACATACGTCTTGTGTGCGGTGTAAATAGGGGTTTTAGTAGTAGGAGATCAGGCAGACAATAAAGAAAATCCTCTAGGAGACACCAGGAGCAGTCCCCATCTGACACGTGCAAATAAAGCAGCAACCGTGCTGTGGGCTACAGCGCTCGCAAAGAGACGAGACCTGCTCCGGTCAGACTGCAGTCCCAACATTACATACATCCCAAAGCAGATATATATAAAACACTACCAAGGGCAAGGTTAAAACAAGAAAACTTTACATCTTCACATGAAATAAAACTCACTTGCATAGCTACACTGTTGAAAAACAGCAACTGACAGATTTTGCATCTGCTTGCTAAAAACATAATATTTCCTTTCCGCAGTAAGAATTTCGGCTTTGAGAAAGATTTTGTTACAACTTTAAAGCAACAGACTTTTTTAAATAGCTGATGTTCTCAGCAGCTGAAAATTCACGCCTCACTGCTAAAGCTTCTGTTGCCAACATAAAAACTGGTGCAGCAGGAACCCAAAAGCTTACAACAGAAGTGGGGAGAACACCAGAAAGCCCCATTATCTCCATTATTTCAAGCTGCTCCAGCCCCTGTACCTTACCTGTATGTCTTATGGAGCTCCACAACCTTCTCTTCGAGCTCCTTTGTCTGGTTTGGGGCCAGTTTAAATTCGCCGATGTAGTCGGGGCCGTGCAGGTCGGGATCGTAGTCGCCCAGCTCGGACTGCACGGTGTAGGAGCCCAGCAGCGCCAGCGTGGCGAAGGAGCAGGGCAGGCGCCCCGCCAGGATGTCCTGCCGCAGCTGCAGGCACAAGTAGTACCTGGGGAAAACCAAATGCTGTTTACAGAGAGCAGAGAGAACTCAGGGGCCACACAGAGTCCGTTTCACGCTGCTGACGAACGCAGCACGATGCCTGCTCATAACTTTGACCCGCATCTTTATTTATGGGGTAACGCTCCCATGGTAAAGAGCGTGGAGCAGAGGAGGACGTGAGGCCACCTCCATTCTGTTAAAGGAGCAGAGGACACATATGATCAGAAAAACTCGGTTTTCAATAAAAATGTACTTTTCTATGCAAGCACACACATGCCAGGATCGTAAATGGCACTGCCCGATGCAGGCGGACCGCGCTGCAGGGCGAGCGCATCCTGCACATGCACTGAAACACACCAACGCCCAGACACCTGACCTCCTTGCGCAATGACGGAATAACACCCAAACGTGAACCGCCTGTGATCAGCCTGCCCGCTGCAGCGGCTTCCGCGCCCAGGCAGCTCACCGGGTTATGTCCTCCGACAGCTGCGCGGGGTCGGGCGGGTAGAACTTGACATTGAAGGTGAAGTCCCAGGGGCCTCCTGCAATTACAAAGAGAGGGCTGAGGAAAATAAACGTGCCAGCAGAGCTCTGCGACAGTCGGTGGTTACTGAAGGCTGCGGAAATCCAGCCTGGTCTTCAGAGTACGGCCAGAGGACTGTGATACTGATTTTAATAGCGCTCTCTTGAGCAGATGGTATAAAATACTGTTTCACTTACGGGAGCCAAGATACAAGCAGGAGAAAACAAAGCGGGGCAGATGAACACACGTGAACAAACCACAGCTTGTGGAAAATAATTCAAATCCTTGCTAAGAGGCTAAATTGCGCACATGTTTTTTCAGTGGTTCAAATAAAAGACCCATGAAGCGGGGTCAGGCATGGGCTCCGGGTTAATGAATCAGCACCGCTCCACCACTCGACCCCATTTTCAGGCTCCTGGCGAGGAGCAGATGTGCTCATTCTCTCAGCAGCCCAACGCACTGCGGCCGCGTCAGACGCCGTCTAAACCCAGCACGAGCACCGCCCGGCCCCGGGAGCCGCCAGCAGCACCGGGACAGGAACAGCTTCACAAGTCCAGACCTAAATGCTTTAATACAGCTTGTTGCAAACCTTGTACTCCCTCTCTTTATTGAAAACAATCACACTTATCTGCAGAGAACAGTCCGGGCCAACTCATTAAGTGCTCAAAGTAATTTTCATAGTCACAACTCCTCCTTTAACACTAGTTCAAAGAGAAGATAACCCTGCGCTTAACTCGCTCGGAGCTGTAATTCAGTCTAAACAGGGCGGAGCAGAGCACCACTAAATCCTTAAGAAGAGAAAGGATGCGGAGGCTGCTTGAGCCCTGCCAGAGGCTCACCTGGCCCCGGCCTGGGCCCCCCAAAGCCAGGCTTATTTAGGGCAGCGGGGAGAACCACACACATCCACACAACACATTCCAGCTACTCACCGTGAACCTGCTTCTTTATCTCCTTGGCCGGATCCAGCCACGTCTGTAAGAGGATAAAAATTCACAGTTTAACAGATGTTCCAGAAACACCGCAGAAAAGTGCAGATCACCAAACTATGGCAAAAAGGCCGACATTTGACACGAACGCGGCCCCAGAAACTGGAGAGACGGTGCATTTCTCACAACTTGTACTCCAGCCTGGCGCCCGGCAGTGCGTTTCCAGCCCTGGCCCGCCGGGCGCTCGCAGGGCAGCGCAGGGAAGGGGAGGCCGCTCCAGGCGCAGTATCGCGCGGCAGCACCGAGCAGCGCACGCGGTCACAGCACGTCCAGCACCGGGGACGCTCGCACAACACGTCTCTTTGCTCTAGAACCTTTAAAACCTGGCAAATGTGTCTGCATTCATCTTAGGCACCGTCTCCATATGTGCCCCAGGCAGAAAAAAGATTGATGAGACTTTCTATTATCAGCGATGGTTTTTAATAACCTAATCACTGCAATACAACTGCAAGCGTCCCATTGCTGCGGAAGCTGGAATCTTTTACAGCAGTGTGACATAGACTTTGTCTCTTTTGACTCCAGTTTCTAGTATTAATCTCAGCTACAAATTTAGAAATACATCATTCCCACCCTCCTCTATAATTTCATGTGCACCAAACAACTCCTGCTTTTGGCCGTGTGATCCGGGCAGCTCCCGGCGCATTAGAACGGAGTTTCCCTGCGCAGAGATCGGGGTTTGTCCCTCGAGGGGGACGTGGTGCCCGCAGCCCTTCTGGACAGGCTGCAGCCAGCCACCCCCTCCACTGCCGGCAGCGCTGAGCAGCACCCGGAGTGCGGGTGTCCCGAGGTGAAGGAACTAACCCACTGAACCCCCCGAGCTCGTCTGTCGTGACCAAGGGACACGCGACACTTACGTTTCATCCTGTCTTTCCTACGCCTGCCTCTCTAACCTATAAAACCTGCCTCGAATAGTGACGGGGTGGTCTTTTGCTTGTGTATTAAAAATCCACACTTGCAATTAGTAATTATTTATTTACATTAATTAATAGTATAATTAATTAATGATATTAATTTGATTATATTAATGTCTGTCAGTCATAGTGAGTGATTACTGGAGGTGAAGCACGGGAATAGTCAGGATGTGGACCAATGTAACTGGTTTAAGGACATAAAAGTGGCCCCTGATTCCAGTTCAGCACACTTCTGGCCAGCTTCACAAAGCAGTCTGAGCAACTGCTTGTGTTAAAGCGTAACCACGGGTTTAAAAGATAAGACACTGCTTGAGTCTAACCAAACAAAGACCTTAAACTGAAACCATGAGTAAGAGTTTTGGTATGAAGTCACGCTGTTTGTTCACAGGGCAAAGCCTCCACTCAAAACTGCCCTCACCAAAAATGACGCCGGTGCCAGCGCAGCAGCTTGTACCTTTTTTACTAAATTCCACAGTCCTGCACTCATTTATTCACAACTGATGACCCTCACGGTCCTTTCTGGGGAGGACACGAGCAGGTACTTTCAGAAGAGCCCACGCAGGACGTCCCCTGGGGGATGATCCTCCGGAGGCGCCGCCGGCCCCGGGCGCGGGACGCACGGCCGCTTACCCTGGACGTCGGCGTGTCCCATATGGCCAAGCCGAAGTAGTCTTCCTCCAGGAGGTTGAGGTGGTCGCAGACTTTCTTCAGCAGATCCTGCCCCTTGGCGTGTTTCTGCAAAGAGACCAAAGGAAATTCGGGAGGACGGGCTGGCTTTCTGCCGCCTTCTTCACAGGCGAGGGAGAAGAGGAATGTCAGCGAGCATTCCTGCTTCCTCTGCTGTTTCTTCCCAAACCCTGCAGAAGTGAACTGGCCGAGGAACAGACACCCTTTTAGTCCGAAGGCACAAAGGACATCACCCCTGAGGCACAAAACAACGGTAACCAGAGCCAGCTAATTATATTGGAGGCTTTGCTGAAAAGAAAGTGCAGTTCCAGTGAAGCAAACGAGCTTCACTGATGCATCACCTGTGCCCCCATCTCTCCCTTCAGTCACATCTGCACAGCACTGAGCCAGACGCAGCTGTGTCACTGCAGCCATCCCGCCGGAGGGACCCTGGTGCACATGCTGCGACTCTGTAGGTGACACGGGGCGCATGTTACAGCCTGGATATTGCTCAGGGAAATTTTGGACATACAGGAATTAAAAACCTTCCATTGCCCTCAACTGGCAAAGACGCCTGGAAGTAGTCATTGTTCTTGTTCCAGTACCTAAGGGGTGGCTGCAAAGAAGACGGAGCGTCCCTTTTACAAGGAATTCCGTGGAAAAGACAAGGGGTGATGGGTACAAGTTATTTGTGGAGAGACTGACTGGGCACAAGAAGGAAATTTCTCCCAATGAGAACCACCAGCCATTGGAATAACCTCCCCAGGAAATGTTGGATTCCCCAAAATTGGGCAGTTTTAAGATTCAGCTGGACAGGGTGATGACCAGCTTGTCTAGACCGGGCTTGTGCTAAGAAAGGTTGCACCAGATGATGCTTGAGGTCCCTTCCAACCCAGGACTCTGTGATTCTTGGATAACGGCATTTGTGCTGGTCTTTGCCTACACCTTTGCAAACCCTTCTCAATTCAGTGTTAAGTGCTAGAGCAGGATCACACTGGTGCTAAAGCCAAGGGTGCTCGTCAAGTCACGAGGGTCCCAGAGCCACGGCAGCCCCTCCAAACCCCTCAGGACCTACAGACAGAGATTCCTAACGTCCTGCTCAAGTCAAGACCGACCCCCCCCAACAGTGTGAGAGAATCACAGAGTCATTTTGGTTGGAAAAAACCCTCAAGATCGAGTCCAACCGTTGCCCCAGCCCCGGCACTGACCACGTCCCCATGAACCTGCACCGCGTCGTGCGATGGCGGCACCTGGAGGCGTCGCTGCCGCAAACTCACGCACGAGGGCACAACCACCTGCCACCAGTATTTCGGAGAACAGTTTCTTTCTGGTGGGGCTGCACACAAAACCCCGGCCCAGGGGAGGCCATGGGGCTCCCAGCTCTCCCCGTGCAATTAGCAGCAGCGACGTCATTACACAAACACTGACCTACTTGCCCAGGGTCACCCGAGGTGACGCTGCCACAAGGCGCCTGTGCCACATCCCCCTCCCGGCCCCGTCAGCAGCGGGACGGGGAGAAACGAGCGGACGGAAGCGTGCTCCAGCGGTAAGTACCGCATTATTAATATTCTGGACGAGCACTTCAACACTGAAATGGGGATTTCTGCTAGCTTTTTATTGCCCTGACAGCAAGAGAGCCCTGTGAGAGAATGCACAAAATAAAGCAGAGGAAAAGCTCTCAGACGAATGGGTTTGCAGGGCTAAAAGTCAACATAATAATTTTAAATAGTTTACTGCAGATATATTCAGCTGTAGGCTGAACACAGCACGTTTCTTTACATCCAGCCTCCAGGAGTTACGTTGGCCTGATAGGTGAAGGGGTCTCGGGTGAAAAGCGCAGAGCAGCTTGACAACCCATTTTATTCAAAGGAAAGGGGCGGAAGATATTTAGACAATCTCAACCTAACTCAAAAGCCTAAAGCCTGGTCTAGGACACAAATGAGAAAGATGAACTTTTTTTAGACTTCTCCGACATCTATAAAGCAAGGCAGCCTGGAAATCGTAGAACAATAAAGAAAGATTCCTAGGCATCCAGAGATTTTTATAACAAATAATCTGTTATAGCTTACAGCAAGATTGCTCTGCAGTAAAGCACGCGATTCCCTGGCAGCAAATTAGGCCCCTATTAAATAGCGCTTGTGGTCATTTTTCAAGGGGAGGAGAAGGGAGAAGGAAAAGAGACGCAGAAACAAACCCCAGAAGTACTTACATCCACGGAGCACTCAAAAATGGTGTCATCCAGCAGGACGACCTTGCAGTACATGTTCCTGTGCCTTTTTGCTGCTCTCTGGGCAGCTCTCAAATCCTTCTCTGCTCTGGTCTCCGCAGGCTCCGGGCTGCGCTCGGGCTGGGCGCCCCCGGCCTCGGCCTCCCCTCCGTCCTTGTCCCCGAGCGCTCTGCCCTCCGGCTCCGGCTCCGGCTCCGGCTCGTCCCTCCTCTCCTCCTGCGCGGGCTGAAACCCCAACAAGCACTTCAGATGACAAGCAAACCAAAAAGCACCACACGGAACACGCAGAGGTGCATCGCAGGGCTGGGATCCCACCCCACAATTAGGTATCTGACTTGTGTGCGTAACCTGGGATGCGGAGCAGTCGCTTGGGTGGATAATCATGAAATCATGGAATCATAAGGTGGTGATGGTAATTTTTGAAGCCCTTCAAGTCATTCTCACCTCTTCATTTAATAAAGGATGGAATAAAAAAAGGAGAAAGGGTTGATGAGAGAACTCAGGGCGGATAACACATCATGCACATCTTCATGCTCTTAACGGCTGCACCTTCGGACCGGTCAGTGTTCCCCTCTAGGCCGGACCCCAGCACGGCGATGGGTTTGTCCTGGCCACCGGTACGGAGCAGGGGCACAAACGGGGTCCAGCCGTCCGAGCCGACCGAGCTGCCACCGCGCGGGGCGGACGGCCTGCGCGCCGCGCTCCCTCTGCCCACCGCAGCGCTGCGTGAGCCAGCTTAATTCACTACAATAGCTGAAAGATGCGGTTCGAGGACAGGAAGAGGGAGAAAGCTGTTGTCTTTCACCGCCAGGCTCCGGCAGGCGCTGGAGGTGACTGGGTGCGGTGGGAGCGCGGCCGAGCAGAGCAAACCCCGACCCCCACCCATCGCGCCCCATGAAGCCGCAGCCAGCGCCCCGCACGGGCTGCCCCTGCTGTCCCCATCCCAACAGCGCCCGTGGGCTGCTGACTGCTGACTGCTGGCTGCTGGCTGCTGGCTGTTGGCTGCTGGCTGCTGGCTGCTGACTGCTGACTGCTGACTGCTGGCTGCTGGCTGCTGGCTGCTGGCTGTTGGCTGCTGGCTGCTGACTGCTGACTGCTGACTGCTGACTGCTGGCTGCTGGCTGCTGGCTGTTGGCTGCTGGCTGCTGACTGCTGCAGCGCGGCGGGCGAGGGAGCGCACAGCCAGCCAGAGCGCGCTAACGCCCGCCCGTCAGCACTTACCCAACAGGCAGCGCCCGCCAGTGCTGTCACAGCAGAAATATCTGCCGAGTGTCACAGTTCAAAAAGCCACTGACACTGATCTAAAATAAGAACTAAACAGAAAGCACAAATGCTTCGTCTGAAAGGAGCAGTGGCGAGGGAAGGCCGCGGGTGCGCACTCACACGCACTCAGAAGCAGCAAACCGAAGTTAAACAGAGAGAGAAATCACGCATTTCCTCTTGAAGACACAATTTCCGAGCTAAAATTGCATGAAAACTTCCAGCTCCTTCCCATTCTGCGAAGCCCAACCCTCAGAGCTCCCAACACTCGAGCAGAGATCATCCTGTGGATTTCATGGGCTCACAAATTCAGGAGAAGACATTTTAAAAATGTTTCTTCTCCACAGGTTTGTAGTTTCAAGGAGGGGGAATCACGGCTCCTGCCTACAGGCAGCACTGCTGCACTTCACACGGGACTGCTCCAAAGCGCAGGGTTTGTCGACACATAACACCCCTCTGGAGCCCATTCAGAGCTTCAAGCAGAGGGGTAAATAACCCGGATTTCACCAGGATACAGAGGTTGGGTTTTAAGGAATCGCCGCCTCAGGAGCAGGGGCTCTCACCTTTCTCTAACTCCGGGCAGCCGCACGAGTAACAGCAGAGTTGCAATTACACAAGGAGTAAGAGAGGGCACCCAGTACCTCCAAATCAATAACAGCTGCAGGTTCGTGCCTTTGTCTCAGTTTCTACTTGCTTTAAAATCTTTAAATTTTGCACGAAAACTGACCCTGGCTGCAGGGAGCAGCCGCCAGGCGCGGGGCCCGGCCACGTGCTGTGCAGAAATCCCCGACTACACGGTGCGTAAGCAGAAAATATCTGTATTTGGCAGGCTCAGCACCAGCCCGGACTGAGCAGACGACCGAGTGCTGAAACGCCACGCTTGCGCTCCCTGACGAAACCCCTCCCCAAACCCACGTCCCCCGCGCTCCCCGCCGCGCGCCGCCCCGCCTGCCCCGCGCACGCCAGCAACGCCGCGCCGGGCAGCGCTCTGCGGTGGATCACGACGTGAACCTGGCTCCGGTGCGACCTCCCACGCCTCGACAGTCAGCACGGGGCGTTTCAACTGGTGCTGTCAAGCGTGAGCACGATTTCGGAAGCAGGCACCTGGCGGGGCGGTCTGGTGCAGCCACGCGGGAGCGGGAAGCACGCTGTGCGCCGCGCGGAGCTGGCCAGAGCCCTTCCAGCATCACATGAGTCTCTTGGACTAAGCTCACCATCCCAGGATATGACGTTTTCAAGGTTTTGGCATTTTCAAGAGCAGAAGGGAGCACGGGTGTTTTACCTGTGTTTCCGCGCTGCTTAAGGAATGGAGATCCAGCGATGGATCGGTTTTGAGCTCAGGCTCAGGAGCTGCAATGGGTGCTTTCACCAGGATGTCTTCATCAGGGCTGGCTCCTAATCCCAGCTCTTTCTGGTCACCTCCCGCCTCTTTAGGAGCATCGGTGTCTTTGTCCTCCTCGGACACCTGAGACTTGGGCCGCCTGAGGAAGGACGAGAAGAGGCGGGAGAGACCCCGGCCCTCGGACGCGCGTCGCTCCCTCTTGCTCTGCTCCTCGTGCGCGGGGGTGTCGCCGTTGGACGCCTTCTGCTTCTGCCCCGCCGCAGGCCGCCCCCCGGGCGCCTGCTGGGCCCCTTCTTCTAGAGGAGCCTCTTGCTTTTGCGTCTCGGCAGCTCCCTCCTCCTCCCGGGCCTGCGGCCGCTGCTGCGCGCTGCCGGCGTCCGCCGTGGGGCCCGTCTCTGTCGTCATGATGAGGCTGCGGGAGAGGTGCGAGAGGTCAGGAGCTTTCCAGGATTCAAGTCTGCACCGAGCTATTCAAACCCAGCCACAAGCACAGGCACCCCACGCTCCCCGTCACACCACCCCGTCCTGCCAACACCAGCCATTAAGAGCAAACACGATTCACTTTGCTAAGGTTTGCTGTCACAGAAACGCCTCTGCCGACGTTCGCCCATGCGTATTCCGCCATTGGACAGCGCTGACTCCGAACCGCCACACGTCCCGGCACCAGGTCTGCGGCCTGACAGGAGCAAGTGACTGAAAAACGCGACCGCGACTAGGGGAAGGGAGGGAGACGTGCGGCCCCACGGGGCTGTCCGGACGTCCCTCCTCCGGGCCCCTGCTCCTTCCGGCTGCGGGAGCGGCGCAGACGGGAATCATCGAATCACTTAGGCTGGAAAAGACCTTTAAGACCATCAAATCCAACCGCATGAGGGGACACAGGTGACCAGGCAACTTTTCCCTCCCACTCCAAAAGCCCAGACAGCCCACGACGGCTGCGGCGTTGGAGCATCCTTCACCACGGCAACCGGAACGGGCCATCTGCTGCTTGAGAGCCAAAAACTGCACGGCCACAAGAGATTTTAGCAGCTGCTCGCTTCTGAATGGCCCTGGAAGCGGCCACGGATCAAACCGTGATCTGAAAAGGGGATATTTAAACATGATACACCACACTGATGCTCTGCTCAGGATGGGGCTCATTGGTGCTGATCACCATGATCTGCACAAGACGGGCCCAGTGGAGCAGAGCAGGCTCGAGGACTCGTGAGATCTTCGCCTTGCACACTGGAAAAACGTGAAATGAAAGGGTTCCCAGCACCTCGCAATGGAGAGCGGATTTCTTCAGAGTCCGTGCTGCTGAGCTGATGCAATATTTATCTCAACTTTAGCCTGGGCTGTCGACACAAAAAGATGGAAATCACATGAGAAGAACATCTATTTAAGGTGCAAAGAGGATCCAAAATAATCGTGCTCTAGAGAGGATAGAACTAATCTTTGCGCGTTGCGTCACGTGTATCTGCAGCAATAAGTTGCCACTGCTTACACAGAGCAAAAAGCATATAATCCAATATGCCTTTCAATCCGCCCAGCCCAAGCCTTGGCATACAAACATTTGCTCAAAATACGTACTTAAAATTAAGAAACATTTCAAGATGTTACCCTCCTACGTATTATTGCATTCAACGATTTTAATGTAACTCATCCTGACCGCCAAAATAACCAGAGTGCTTGAAAGAAAAAAGCCCTCCTAGCTTTCCAAAGTACTGTTCCCCTGCATTTAATGCAAAAGCTTAACATTATTCCTAAAGCCGTGGTTCAAACAAAGCGGCGCCAGGGACCTGCACTGAAGCCGCTCACCCAGGGACGCAGATTGCCCGGGTTTCCAGGCCCGTTCTCCTCCAGCGCCTTTGCGTGGGAGCAGACCGGCCGGCAGGGCGGCGGGAGCGCCGCGCGGCTCCCCAGGCGCTGGGGGTGACGCATCGCCCCGCTCCCACAGGGCTCGCAGGAGTCTGCTTTCGCAAGGTTATGACGGAGCGGGCTCCACGGGAAAGCGGTAAAGCCCCAGCTAACGGGAACGCGCGGGCAGACCCCGGCAGCACCAGCCGGCTCCCCCGCGGACGGGGCAGCTTCGCGCTGCTGCCCCCTCTGGGGAAAGCAGAAAAACCCAGCCCGTAACGCCGAATTTGCCTCTCCCCCAAACCAGAAACATCTGCAGTTCGGTTCAGGAGAGGTCCTGAAGGGGCTGCACACTCACGGGGGCACGGGGCTGCGGTCGGTTTGCAGATGGCAGCACGTGGGGGATTCACCCCAGCCAACTCACGCTCTCCAGGGACTCCTGGGGATGCTACAACGTGGCGCAGGGGGCAGCAACCTACGTTCAGCCAAACGCACATCGCCCCAAGCCCACGATGCAGGACGGGCCCACCGCGGCCACCTCCCGAAGCCCCAACACATGCAGAGCAGGACAGAGACACTGCAAAACCGTCCCACGTGAGCGCACGAGAACAGCGAGCCCCCCTGGCACCAGCGCCAAAGCTGCCTCCTTTGTAGATGCTTCCCACTGTGCTTGTTTGGAACAAATGCACTTGGAAGAATCGTTATCACAACACACAACAATGGAAGCACGTTGCTCTCAAAACAGCAGAGCGGAGGCTCTGCAGACGGGCTGCGGGAGCGCAGCCCGGAGCGGCTCTTATCAGCACGGCGAACGAGTGGGACAGCCACAAACAAGCGTTTCCTCCGGATGCAGTTTTCTCTCTTTAACTACCAACAATTCTGGAAGAAGAAACGTTCACTTGTTTGGATTTCAAAGCCGCGGTCCTGGACCGTTCCCAGTGCGGGAAGATGAATCTCACTGTCGACGAGCAAACGTCTCCCCGTCTTTCCCCGTCCCCAGGAACCATCCCAGAGCTCAGCCAGATCCCCTCGGCAGGGCCGGGGAGCAGAGATGGGCACGTACGAACCCTTCCCTTCCCAATCCGCACTCCCAGCAGCACCAGTAACTCGCTGGGTGCACACAAACACCCTGCTGCAAGACGCAGGTGCGTCTCCATGGCGTGGGCACACGGCTGGTCCCCTCCCTTTGAAGTTTTATGTTCAGAAATGGTTTCCTGAGCTCAAAAGCAAAGAGACTTGTAAACAGGCAACATAACCGAGAGGACGCTTTATTTAAAAGAATAAAAAGCACGTTTGCTGCACAGAGGTGTTTGCTGGGTCGTGTTTTGCTTCCAACCCAGCCCGACACGGAGAGCGAGGTTCCTGCTCTGTTGCTCTCCAACTCATTATTTGGAGAAATTGCTGCCCACAGCCAAACCACCAGCAGGTTTTTAGTTAAATGACACGCTCTCCTGCCGCTATTCCACGGGGCGATTCCGCAGGCGCCTCGGGAGCTCCGCGGGTGCCAGAGGACGCTCTGCTGGGAGCACCCAGGCTGGGCTTGGAAACGCGGGCTTGGCTTTGTTTGGGTTGTTTTCTGGCTTTGGGAGGCAGGTTCTTCACAAGGCTGGAGCAGAGAAGGCGTCTGACACTACAGAAACAAGCACATCGCAGCAAAACTTCACTATGATCCCACATAGAGATTTCAGAGCAAAAATCTGGAAAGAGCTCGAGTGTGTAGCGATACTGAAGCATCCTCTACACAAAATAGACTTGAGGCTTGAAAGGAGCATAACAGCTTGTTGCTCGTCCTCTTCCCAACATCCACGGCTCCGCAGCCGATGGCCAACGCCAGACAGTGGTGATCACGCCACTGGAACAAAGTCTTGACCTTTCTACCCAAAAATGTGGCTTTGCCAAAGGCTACTGCTGCAGCAAGAGCTGGCGACACTAAGAGAGAAATTTCTGCTAAAAAACGACAAAAATCAAATAGTTTCAGCAAGAGTTTGTGTTTTGTTCCAAGATGCATTCCTTCCCGTTTCATAATATGTGTGAAAAGCAAACAATTCACCAGGGAAACTACACAGAACACGGCTCTGACACAGCACAGGCTGGAAACGGCTTTTTCAAGGCCTGGTGCATGTGCAACTGAACTGTGTCTGCAGGTGGAGCAGGATCCTGCAGCTCCCCGCGGGACGTCCCGCTGCCCCGGACGCGGCTCCGACGCGGCGCCTCTGCCGCCGCCAAACACGGCGCAGAGCCGGGGCTTCACCAGGACGAGAAACCGGAATGCAATGCAATAAGCCTCTCAGTAAGACAATCAGACAACTTTACAATGCTGCAAAGCACCAGAACCTGTCAAAACTTATTTAATATATTTTATTAGAGGAATAACTAGCGCTGGCACTTTATAACCGCTGTGAGCACTAACGCGCACCATCTTTTTGTGCCGATGCTTTGGGCGCTGAACAAAAGGGATGTGGTTGCTCGCTCGGCGGTAACAGGACACTTCAGGGGCCCCACCGAATGGGGGAAAAACAAACACCCCAACACACCACAGATGGCACGTTACAGCCACCCGGGTTTAATTCGCACCAGCACAGCCCTCGTAATCTACTGCATGCTGGCAGCACCGTGCCCCTCTTTCATCTCCTGCTCTCGTACAGCTTTCCTATTTAAATGAGGGCAAAAAATAGGAGCTCGCCATCTGCTGAAAGCAAATCATTTATGTTCAAATGGAAGACTGGGCTTATAAAATGACCCGACTAAATGGAGCAGTAAGTGCATTACAACTGAGGGGAACCAGGAGCTCCTCCCATGTATCCTCAGAAACCCTCCTGGATGCTACAGAACTCCTGATGCAGGAATTCATGGGCTTTGCTCGTTGGTAAAGCACTGAAATTTAAACGAAAATATGTATTGTACTAGTGGCCAGAGCCTTGTCTGCAGCGACGGGTTTGAAAAGGCCGCTCATGCGGGACCTGTTAAATAAACTCACTTGAACTGGGAGCGGTTGGATGCAGAACAGAACCAGGGAGAAGGCATGTGCACCAAAATAAAGCTGCTCATGGACTCTCCCTCCTGAAGCAGATCAGCAGTTTGCTAAAAAGGCTCAGAAAGCAGTTGGTTTAACCAAGCGTTGCTGCTTGTCCTGCAGCGAGCGACGGAAGCGACGCTGGGGGCTCCCGTCCCGCCCAGCGGAGCCCAGGGCAGCAACAGCCCTTCCCGGAGCCTGCTGAAAACCTGCTCTGCGGCACCGAGCCCGCGCCGCCCGGCCGCCCCAGCGCCCGCGGGGACACGGCCGGGGACACGGCCGGGCGCACGGGCTCCGGCCCCGCGGGCCGCTCCGTCGCAGCCGCTGCCCACCTTGCGCCCAGGAATATCGGGGTGACGATGGTAACGAAGCAGAGATGGTAACGCCAGCACCGCACACAACGCCCTTCCTCCCCAGCGCCTCCCTAAGCAGCAGCTCAACAGAACCAACGACAGATCCCGACCAGCTGAATAGGAGGATTTTTGCCATGCATTATTCATAAGGGTTTTTTTCCCCCTTCCTGAACACAGATGTGTTTACTCACACTGTGCCTCATTTACACTCAAGGCTTAACATAACAGGGTTCATTTTCCTTCTTTACAGTTTCTCAAGCACAGGGGTAAAGTGCTTTTTTTGCTTCTGTTGTTTTCCCTTTGGCTGTTTCCAAACCAAAGCTATAATTAGAACCCAAGAGGGACCTGCACACTCCTTTGATACAGAGCTGCCTGCTAAATAAATACCACCCGTGCGCACACACGCACAGGCACCGGCCAAGGACGAGCCGCCGCGGCACCGGGAGCCAGGAGGGTGTTTGACGCTAAAAAGCTCTGAAGAGGCTCCGTCACCCGCTGCTCCTCTGCTCCGTGCCGGGGACATCGCGCTCAGCCGCCTGGTTTGTAGTTACGCGGCTGCAATACAACACGCGTTCATCCGAGTGCCTCGAGTACATCGGCCGCACCCTGGTACAACGCCCAAAATTCATTGAAAATAACCTATTGTGATATTTATTTGCTGAACAATAAATGCACAGCATTTAAAATATCTACGGGAGCCACCTACAGGACGGGTGGTGTGGCTTGAGTCACGCAAGGCTCGCCCAGCTAAAAGCTCCCTGAAAGCACCCTCAGCTTGGGCTTTACGCTGGGCTTGCTGCTTCAAGAGTGCACTGAATATGAAGGAAACTAAAACAAGTCAGCACCGGCGCTGCCCAGGGCTGATTTCTCCTGTAAATCAGCCATTGCTTCTCCTCCTCCGGACACATCGCGCTTCTGCTTCTCCGCAAAAGGATCCTGCACCACTGGCCTGAACAGCCAGGGGACGGTGACAGTACCGGGACACCGGGACACCTCTCGCGGACGGGTGACCGGACCGGGACCCGCCCAAGGCCGCACCCCAGCTGCCAGGGGATGAACATCCTCCATCCCCACCAGGAACAGAAACCAAATGGGGAAGGAGTGTGAAGCAGCAATTAAAATTCTTCTTCTGTGCCTGGCAGCCGATTACGCACAAATTACAGGTCGGCTCGGTGCTGTCACCCTGCCCAGAGCTGCTCCTGTCGGCACCGATGAGGCTGCAGAGCCCTCCTACCCAAACCTGCCCTCCCAGCCGCTTCCCCCAGTCCGCCTGCTTGTTTTTTCCACCCTGCAGTGAAATTAGGCAGCTTTAGTTTTTAATCCCCTTAATTAGGGGTGTGCGGCAGCCTTCATTCCTTAATTACATCTATTGACACATCTGATGCAACACATTTGCAAACAACCATTTTCGCTGGGGATGGCTCGGAATCAGAATTGCCGCCGTGGTTCCCACACCGGCTGCGCGGTGCCGCCCGTGGGGAGAAGACGCGACCCGGCTTTCTGGATGCTTTACAAGATAACACTCGCGCACAGCTCGGAATTGTGATTTTCATTCAATAATCACCTGTTTCTTTGGCAGGATTTAAGCACAAAGCGACTGCGGTGCTGAGAAACCACCCTCAACCTGCTCGAAGCAGCTACTAAAGATTTGCAGCAAAAAAGTTCCCATTTTGGGCAATACTCTCAATATTGACCCAGGGGATAGAGGGATGATACTTCAACGCCCAACCTGGTTCTTTCCGTACATCGCCCTTCTGCAGCTCGGTTAAAGGGACAATGGCGCGCTCCATTGCCCCGCTCAGCTGTCGGGAATCCCTTCGATCCCCCGGGACACCGAATACCCAGGGAGCACTTTATTACCAAAATAATTGCGCCAACGCTCCCGCTGCCGCGGAGCCGTCACCGCCTCGCTCCACGGGTGCTGCGCCCGCTCCTGTGCTGAACCGTTACGTGGGACTCCCATCCTCACGCACCAACAGCTCGCTAGGACATGGCAGCTGAGCTCCGACGTGCAGCCTGTCCTATCAGCCACAGCAAACAGTAACCAGAATACTAAATATCTTCTTGATTTAAAAAAATGGGAAGGACGATAGCATGATATTGTGAGTTTTCTCCACTGTTGGAGACCCAAGCGAGCATCGTCGCTGGTCCCCACGGCACCTTCTGCTCTGCTGCTGCACCAGCCCTCCCGCTCACAGTCATCGCCCACATCTGCACGGAGGAAACGCGCAAAACGTTGCTTTCTTCAAGCTACAGAGAGGAAAAGGAAGCCGTGCTCACCCTCAGCACCTGCGGGGAGGGGGACAGGAACACGCGTTGCCGCCACATTACAAGGGCTGCGTTCCCTGCCCGCGATGGGTTCGCACGGCGGGTGAGTCGCACGCAGGGTTTGATTTCGCTCGACAAACACCGGTCTTGCTCTCGAGCGGTTCTCAAGAGCTACGTTTCCCTTCCCTGACTCCCACCTTTGCCACCCGGCACCGACACACGCGGGGCACCGTCCCGCTGAGCAGACAACAGCAAACAGCTCACGACTTGCTAAATATTGCAATATTTTTTTAAAAAGAGCCTTGCAAGATGGAGTATTTCCTTTAGTAGGGATAAAGTGGATGCAGAAAACAGAAAGCAGGTGGTTTAAATATCTCCCTGTTAAAATAAATCACAGCTGAGGTTAATGGCGCTTTCTGGATAAGCCACTGGTCTTGTGCACACAATTTACCATCCTACTGACACCTATTTAACAACTTAGTTCTCAGAATAATCCTTACTCTATTCACAGTGTGAGCATTCGTGACACCCGACAATACAAAAGCGGTATGAATAACTGCATGTTTTTTTGGAGAAGCTCTGCTTATTTTTCCCTTTTCCACATTTAAACCCATCCGTGCGCTTGGCTCGTGCACAGCGGGAGCCTCACGCGCCCCGCGCGGCCTCATCCAGCCGCGAGCTCCGCAGACCCGAGCGGGCTCAGCGAGGCCTGGGTGTTTGTCAAGCACCAAACCCACCAGAACATTAGGAATAAACCTCATTATCCTCAGTATTTTGGACTCAAAACCCACTGGTCTTGTCTGGCACCCAGTTTTGAGGACTGAATGGGCAGCCTCACCTACAGTTATGCTGCAAAAGGGCTGTGAGCGCGATACCAGACAAGCGAACTGCTGACGGCAGGAGCCACACAACAGCGCTGCTGAAACCGCATTCATGCAGCACGAGCGAATAAATGCCACGCAAATCCTCTTTTCTGCAAGCTCTGCCGGTATCATTGTTCGAGCTAAAACTGCCATGAGAAGACCCTTCAAATGAGACCGGGTGAAAGAGCGCAGGGAGCAAAAAGCGCCGGTGAGCTCACCCAGGCCCCCGAAGCCAAACCGGTGCTTTGCTCCTCCAATAAGTACATTATTACACCGCCTCCTTTGCGCTTCCGTCAGGCTCTCTTTACACACACACGCTGAAGGTAAATGGTCACCTGTTCCTCCATAAGACGAAAACACTGAACGTGCCGACGAGGTCTGGCCAGGATTCAGCTCCATGACACCTTCTCCCCGGTGTAATCTGTTGGCAGGGCAGTACGGGACACGAGAGCAAAGCCACAGCAGCTCCGGAACGCAGGCTGGTCCTAGCAGCCCTCACGGTGACAGGGACGGTGGTCTAAGGGTAAAAAGCAAACGCCACGGGCTGGTCTCCCACTGAGGACGTTGGTGCACACGGAGCAGCCTGAGCACGCTGCAGCTCCACAAACTAAACAAGCTGCAAAAACTGTTTAGAAAGTGAATTACAACTCCACATCCCATTCGTAAGTGAGGGAGATGCTTAAGAAGTGTCTCCCTCAGCAGGTGATTCCCCTGTTCCGCAGCGGGGGGAGAGGAGCCCGTCCCTGCTCGGTTCTGTCGGGCTGCTCTGAGTCGCTCACGTTCGGCACCGACGTCGCTCGCGCCGTTGCCACGTGGATTTGCCATTTCCCAGGCGTTTTACCCACTGACATTCCAACTGCACGCCTGCTTGATTTATTTAACCGTGCTCCTGCTCTTAAGCTACCATCCAATTACTGCTCTCAATTACCCGGTGCTCAAGAGCCGACATTAATTACAGCGTTCCCCGCGCACGGGGATGCCGCCGGTTGCACGGAGCTGCAGGCGTTGCTTCAACCCTGCCCGCTCTCTCCTGGGGAAAAAACAGCGTTTCCCGCTCTCGGTGGCAGATTAACTGGGCAAAAAGAGCAGGTTTGGTGAAACAGGGGATGAGCAAAAGTCACCGTGGCCTCAGTGCCCGGATCTCAGCAGCCCCCGGGGTGCCCTGTGCATGCACACCCCAAATGGCTGCTTTCTGCTTTGGAAGACAAAAAATAACGCAGCAGCAGCTCAGGACCAGGGACGTTAACCTGGAAACCTCTGGGATGTGGGACACACGTCACCATCAGCAGCTGGCGCCGTATTAATTCATGTGAGCTGCAAGTGCCTTTGGCAAAACGGATGCAAAGCCCGGGCTCCCCAGACTATGTGGAAAACACCCAAAAACTATCTCCCTCCAAGCAGGCGTCGCTTTAAACCACAAACCGAGCCTGTTCAGGTGCCAGCACCAGCCCTGGGAGGCAAGACCCAAACCAGCTCCCTTTTGGAGCACAGCACGAACCTCGGGAGCGGCGCAGAACGACCCTGTGCCGCTCATGAGCCCTCCCCAGAGGCACCGCCGTCCCCAGACTGGCGAGAGAAGCTGTTTTGCAACTCGCACTGCTCAGATTTAACAACCCCCTGGCGCAAGACACCGTTCTGCCCCGCTCTGAGAGGCCCCGTCAACCTCGGCCTCTTCTCTGCCTTTCCACAGACAGGTCTATTGCGCAAAGGACTGATGCGGTGCCCTTGTGCGGAACGGCCACACGCCGGAAGGAAACACCGCTTTACCACAATCGCATACCATTTTTAAATTGAACATTAGATTCTTTTCTAAACGTGTTTCCCTTTGCGTGGTGCAGTGCACTTCCAAATGTTTCAGGAGCAGCGCTGCAAAACTTGCTCCTGGCAGCAGGAGGGAAGGTCAGTGCTCAACCTGCTCCGCATGCAAGTGGGAGAACAGAACGGTAACCATCGGCCAACCATGTCTCAAACATTGTCTCAGGGAATGTTTCTGCTGAAGTGGATCAGGATCTTCAACACAGGGGAAAAAATAAGCAAACTCCTGATGTACACAGGAAAAACACACCCATGAACTTCACTCTACATCCTCTCCACTCCCAGCTAAGCTATGATAAAGTTTAACAGAACAGGTGTTTCTAGTTTTAAAACGAGATCTCCACCTAGCCCAGGATGTTTTTCTAGCGGTAAAGCCAAAGGGTGACAGAAGTTACAATTAATCGAACTTTAGTTTCAGTATAACTAATCGCCACTTGCTGTTTTGCCAGAGTCAGAAGTTTCGGAAGGTTAAACTGTTTCCAAAATGAGCACAAGATTTTCAGTTGATTTTACTTAACGCATCAGCAGGGCGCAGTTCTCGTTTCCTTCCAGTCCCGGGTTGGATGTAAAAGGCGCAGGCGGGAGTCGATGCAGAGCCGAGACGGGGCTTGTTGCATCTGCTCCTGCTGCCTGAGCAATGTACAACTGTTTGCGATGAGAAAACACGAGAAGTAGTTAATGTACAACCACTTCCACCAGCAGCATCAGCCCAGCAAACAACAGCCGACCCTGCAAGCAGGCCTGCAGCTCTCCACGCCAACAATTAGCTCCGTGCAAACCTTAACGACCTCCCGAACCTGCGCGTGATCCACGTCCCTGCGCGTGATCCACGTCCCTGCGCGTGATCCACGTCCCTGCCCCTGATCCACGTCCCTGCCCCTGATCCACGTCCCTGCCCCTGATCCACGTCCCTGCCCCTGATCCACGTCCCTGCCCGTGATCCACGTCCCTGCCCCTGATCCACGTCCCTGCCTCTGATCCACGTCCCTGCCCCTGATCCACGTCCCTGCCCGTGATCCACGTCCCTGCCCCTGATCCACGTCCCTGCCCCTGATCCACGTCCCTGCCCCGTCTCTGCCTTCGCTCCACCTGGCGTTTTGCAGTTATCACGGCATAGACCAAACCCAAGCTGGACAGCCCAACCGTATAATATACAGGCAATACTCATGCTGCAGAGTCCGGTTCAGTTATAGGAAGAAATAAAGCTGCAAGAAAAGCAGTGAAATGCCCAATTTCCCTGTAACTGCAAGCCTCCTTGCTTTGCTGAAGCCATCTCTCACGTCCATTATCTGGTCCCGTTCCTGCCTCGGGCGGCACAGAGACACGGAACACTAACAGATCCAGCTGCCCCGAGCTCTCCCGCCCAATTCATCATGCACCGGGAACTCTCTTTTTTTCATAAACTGCACCTCGTCGTCTGTCATCATCGGGTCAGCTGAAGAGCGTCCATCAGCATCTCCAAACAAGCCAAGGGCAGCAGCTGCAAAACACGGAGCCAGCAACGCTGCCACGCGATTTCGCGCCCGCCGGCGGGGACGGATCCCGAGCACCAGCATGCACCATAGAAGAATATTCTTTGCTGCCTGGACGCTATTTAAAATGACATTTTACATTAATTGTAAGTAGGGCTTATTTTTGGAGTAGGGCTTATATTTTGAGCATCCTCAAAAATACTGAAAAATCATGCTAGGGCTTATTTTCAGGGCAGCTCCTATTTTCGGGAAAACAGGGTACAAGCCGCCTGAGAACACATTCTCTGCCTTCTGCTGTGCCAGGGCACGATTACATTGTAAATGGCCTTTTCACTGCCCCCATACACTTAAACACATCTTCCCGTACAGCCTCAGCGAATTCCGCCTTTTTCTTAAGAGGAGAAACGAGGGGTATTTGGTTGTAGGACCCTCTTCTCACTTGTTTCAGCAACTAGAAGGCAGCAAGTCCGGGCTGCAGGAGAAACAACTTCAAACTACGGCAGCTGAAGCTGGACCCGAAAGATTTCGCCCTCCCAGGAACCAGCCCCTGCCCGATGACACACGACTCTCTCAGCTCCCAGGAACGGTCCCCAGCCGTGTGTCTCTCACCTCCCGAGCGCCCGGCTCGGGCACCGCGGGCAGCGCACGGCAGCAGAGACCAGCGCTGGAACGCGGAACGCTCCACCGTGCTTCACAGCCCAGGGATAAACCCACACCACCCTTCAGCTTTACACCATTACCTTCCCAAAGCACCCAGCCCCGTCTCACAAGCGCATTGCAAAGACCAGCTCCTGCTTTTGATGCATCTGCGCGCTGGCACCGCAGATGAGCCCAGGCGGGAATTATTAATCCCGTGTTCAGAGTGGAGTTTGAATAGCAGGAAATAAATACAGCCCAGGGCCCCCAGCACAATGGGGCAGGACTGTTCCCACTTAGCGGGGTGGTTTTTTCTTATATTTAGCGATATGCAAGCCCCGGGGGTGGAAAGCCATGTGCGATCACGCACCGAGACCCGGCTGGGCTGCGCTGGCACAGAAACGCGGAGCAGCCGCCGCGGGACCAGCGGCACGCGCCATCTTCCACCGCCCAGCGTTCCACAGAGCTGCGCGAGCGGCTTAGTTAGTTATTTGACTAAAAGCTTTAATTATCTCTCTCACACACACACATTACACGGGGCGGGGAAGGGAGGGGAATAATCAGCCTGCAACCGGCCAGCGCCACGGAGCGATCGCGCCTCCAGAAACGCGCGGCGGGAGCAGAATCGCTCCCCGGAGCTGCTCCTGTGCCCGCGTGTGCCGGGCTCTGCGCCACGACCAGGGACGCGCAAACACCGTTCCCTCCAAAAGCACCAGAGCGCAAGTGCTGCGTGACTTCATACATTATAAATGCCAGCCCCTGCGCTGGTGCCTGCGCGGAGCACGGCAGCTGCAGCGGAATGGCACGGGAAAAGCCCGTATCAGAAGAGCAGGGGGGGCTGGAGGAGGGTGCCCTAGAAGGTGACAAGTGCTTGAGACACTCCAAGATCAAACAACTTTCCTCACTGTGGAACTGCTTCATTTAAATATTTATATATATATATTTTTTTTATTCCATCCACACAGATGAACTAAAAGTATTTGCTTTTAATACATACCGTTAGGATCATTACACAAGCAAAAATTCACATAAACAGAAAACAAGCGTAAACGACCGACTGAATGTAAAGAAACTAATAATATTAATCTGGATTAAGTACAAGCCATGAACATTCCTACCTAATCCATCCGACGGACAAAGATAAATCCCCGCCATGCCACGTCCTCCCCTTCCCTGCAACTTAAAGAACCACGGCGCTGATCAAAACAGCGCAGAAGGTGAAATCTTTATGTAGAGCATCCTGCTTCATCTACACAAGATTACAGCATAAGCCAAGCCCAAGAAAGCAGAACGATCATTGCGAGAGCTCCCCAAGCCCAGAGCACCATTTCCACTCGAGACGCAAAGCTTCTCATCGGGCTTCCCCAGAGAGACCTGCAACAGCAGCGAAACGCAGCCCAGGCCTGAGCAATCTGAGCTTCTGCCACTTCCTAACGCTCCAGAAAAGCTGCATGGGGGTCAAATGCGGTTGGGAAGGAGCAGATCCGCAGTGGAGTTTAAAAACAGAAAGTTAAGGTTTCTAAAAGAAAAGATTTGCATCCCCCAGGCTCCTGCAGGCCCCGCAGAGGCTCCTCTATGAAAGCAGCACCTCCGATGCACCGCTGCTGGGGGTAAAAGCAGCTCGGCAAGCAGAGCAAGCCCGGACAAAGCCGGCGGAGCGCAGAAGCGCAGCCCCCAGCAGACACCCCCCCGCTGCTCTGCTCCCATTTCTCTGTTCCAGGAGAACCCCTGGCCCCGATATGTGGGAAGAGCCCAGAGATTATTCTGTGATCCACAGCATCCCTGTGACCCTCAGCACCTCTGGGCTGCACCAGCGCCTTGGGCTTTTTCCAAAAACCAGATGATAAGTGGCAGTAAAGTGCTGGAGAAGAACCTGCTCTGCAGCAGGACAGGGAGTGTCACGGTGCCCCCAAATGAAGAGGCTCATCGAACATCCCTCGTTAGAGAACACATCGAGGAAAAGGTGTTTGATGGGAAACTCCTGGCCAGGTGCTGTGGACACACATCCAACACCTCCACAAACCTCCTCGAGGACAGAGGGCTGGGAACTCTGACACCAAAACCCCAAGATGCCTTTGAGACACCACAACTCCTGGTGAAAATCCAGCAACCTGGGACATGCAGTTCCCTTCCGTCAGCAGCACTTCTGTACGTCCAATTTTACTCTAGCACGCCACGTACCACATTCCCAACATCACCATCCACCCATCAACATATCAAAGCATCCCAACATCCTGTGGCTGGAAGGCTCCCAGCTACCCCGGCACGGCAACGCTTTGATCGCTAATGAATGAATTTGCAAACGCGGTTGCTCACTAGAGAAGCAACTCAGCTACCAGCCTACCTCCCATCAATTCAAGTATTCTGCTCAACAAGCAGTAAATGGGGCATCGGGATAGATATGTTCGACCGCTTCCGAAAATCAAATGCTGTCAACTGAAAACATCGCGGCCGCTCAAGCGGAGCACGCAGGCAGTCGGCAGCGCGTTACTGGAGACAGCAGCTCTAGATTTGCAGTGTAATTGTCTATAGGCATTTTTAGGCTTTGGGAACATACGGTGTGTTGGAACGGGCTGGGAAGTGACCGTCATCCCCTCGCCCGGGTCAGGAGCGGCTGAGAAACCGCCACCTTCCCACCAAATGCTGCTGCCTTCCCACCAAAAAAATTTGGTTTAAATTGCAATTGCGAGATCAGCTGAAAACACAGGTAATTCCTGTTGTTCTAATCAAAACTGACACAGGGAATAATTAATGCATTTACGTTACGAAACAAAACATGATTCTCTCTGCTTCATAAGGCTCTAATTGAGTTTTAAATGTAAGGAGCGCTATGTTTATCCTGATGTTTACCTCCTGCAGCAGATTATGTTTGTCCACGGGAATCCTAGAAAATCCTCACCTTCTTTATTAAGGCCATGTCAACAGAGATACGCAAAGCACCCTGCTGTCTTTTGTATCACATAAAATGCTCAAAATTGTCCTGGAAACGTAACCGAAGATGCTGGAGGTTGGCACCACGATGTACAAAAATAAATATCAAGTGCACTTGCAGCACTGACACCCGACGCGCACCGCGAGTGGGACATCCCGTTAACAACCGCAACGACCCAGAAAACCTTCAAGGAATTCAAAGTTATAATCGTGCCAGCCATCATAAAAGAAAATAATACTACTGTACCGCCACAGAACAGCCTTCCCAGGGCCCCCGCGAGCCGGCTAATTGTGAAAGAGCTGTACTCCCCAGCGGCGGACAGACAGCAGCCCCTCCGCGCTCCCTCCACGCACAGCCGTGTTCTCCTCCCCCGAGACCTCATCAGTAACTCAATTGTGAAATAAGAACCAACTAATTAGAGGGACCGTCCCTCCAGATGCATCTAACTCGGGTAAACATAACTGAGCGTGTTTGGAAAGCCTTAAAATCCTAAATATGAAGAGCAAGGTATGTCTCAAACTGGTTTTGTGCTGTTGTTCAGAAACAGGACTTTGCTTTGCTTCTCTGTATTTTTACCAGCATCTTATTTAAATTACACCACAAAGAAGTGAATTATAACTGAACTGTAATGCCCAGCACAACACCTGCCCCAGAATTCAGACAGTTTCCGATAAATTTTCTCTTGGCAGCGTGACGTGCAATTCTTAAATGAACATTTACATGCCCACAGCCGGGGGGGCTGCCAGACCCTGCCCAAAACCAGCCCCCAAAACCTCACAGACCCCCCTCGGCACACAAAGGGGGAGGAAGTTCTTTTTCCCCCAGAAACATTAAAGCGGCGCTTGCAGACGCGGCACTCACAGATGCGATCAAGGTGCAATTTTAACTCATTTCAGGCCCCTCGGAATCATTTTCGTTGTAAACATTGCCTTGCTGGAGATAAAAAAATAAAAATACGCCTTGGAGGAAAATGCTCAGAGCCGAAGAGCAATGCTGCCCAGCGGGGCGGGCGCTCTCCTGAGCTGCAATCCAGAGGGAAGCGGGACGCACAGCCGGTGCTGGACCACGGCTCCCACCTCCGTCCCACGGGCGGGCGCGCGGGGCAGCTGGCGAGCCTGCAGCTCTTCCCCGCCATGTCTCCTTCCTCCTCCTCCCGCACAATGGACTCGGCGCAGAGCTGGAGACCCCGGCTGGGCCACCAGCCACCCCGGGGACCCACAGTCCCAGCAAGGAGGGGACACCGGGTGCCAGCTCCCCTGTGTTGTGTCCCCCAACCTGCTTTCCCCCCACTGTATCTCGTACCCTACAGAACCTGTCTCTGGCTGAGCCTCAGCCTTTTGCCTTCCTTCTCCATGACACATGCACCCCACAGAGCACGGGCACACGGCGCTGTGCATGCACGGAAACGCTGTGCACACACACGCTGTGCATGCACAGATACACCATATGCACGCACCCTGCATGCACAGACACATTGTGAACACACGCTGTGCAAACGCACACGCACTGTGCACACATACACAGGCTGCACATGCTCGCAAAGACCGTAGCGGACACGCAGGATGCACCCCGGATACACCACACACACACACGCGCGGTGCCTGTGCAGGCGCTGTGCATGTGCAGACTGTGTGTGCACACTCACACCCCACACACACGCATTCTTTGCACGCAGGGTGCACAGACCATGCGCGCACGAACACTCGCAGCGTGTGCACACCCAGATGCACGCGTGGTTTATGTGCAGTGTGTCTGTGCACACGCACGCAGGCACACCGTGCAGACCCTGCACACACACACCGGGCATAAAAAGACACACATACACATACCGCACATGCCCAGACAGCATAAGGACACCGGGCACGCACCGATACGCCGTTTGCACGCACACACAACCCCCACAGCCCGCGTGCACCGGTACACGCGCACACACCGTGCAAAGACCGTGCGTGCACCCATAACGCCGTGCGCACGGACCGCGGGGTGCGCGTACACGGGGTGCACACCACGGGGTGCACACCACAGGGTGCACACCACAGGGTGCACATCACAGGGTGCACATCACAGGGTGCACGCACGCACACACGCACGCACACACACACACAGGGTGCACATCACAGGGTGCACATCCGCGCTCCCGCGCGCACTTACCCGCCCGCCAGGAGGGCGCGCGCGGCCGCCCCCGCGCGCGCGCGGCGCCCGTCGCCCTGAGGCCGGGCCGCGCAAAGGCCGCCGGTGCGGCACGCCGGGGCCGTTCCGTTCCGTTCCGCACCGAGCCCGTTCCGCTCCGCGCCGCACCGCGCCCGCTCCGCCCGCCCCACCGCTCTGCCCCCCGCACCGCGCACCCCCGCCCCTACCCACAACAGTGTAGTAAGTTCCCATTGGCCGAGAGCGAGGGGCGGGGCGCTGGCGCCGCCTCGCTATTGGCGGAGAGGAAACCGCGGCTGGCGGGGAAGGTGGGGGAAGCGGGAGCGCGCGCCCCCTCATGGCTTCCCCTCTTCTCCCTCCCCCGGGCCGCTCCCCAGGGCCGCCCTGCGGGACCGCGGCCCTGCCCGGCTCGGCCGCCTCCCTCCGCCCGGCGCAAAAGCGCCCCCGCGCTCGGGAAGGGGAGGCCAGACTGCCGGGATTACCTGCGGCCCGGCGCTAAACCGACGGGGGTGACGGAGCAACGGAAGGGGCCGCGACCACTCGCCGCCGGCCGGCCCGGGCGCGGAGGGCGCAGGCAGGGCCCGGCCCGGCCCCCGGAGCGCCGCGCGGCCCCCCCGCATGACCTACATTTTCAGTACAGTTCGCCGTCTCCCGCAGAAAGTTGTGGCCCAGCTCGGAAGGGAGGACCCGGGGAGGGGGACGCTGGCGCTTCCTTTATTTTTTAAGACATAAAGCCAGTGGGAACCGAACCGGTCTGCGCTCAATGGACGGCCAGCCTATGGAGCGGTAAGTGACACGGCACCCTGGTTGGGATTCGTTCTCATGCTGAAGCCCCCACTAGTACCAGCCCAGCGAGGACCACGCACACTGAGGATGCTTCTGCTAAATGGGAACCAAACTAACCCAGTTTTCCAGAAAAACAAACCAAAACGTGCGTCTCACAGATATTTACCCCTGTTCCTTTGTGCCTACAACACTTGGCTCTGCCAAAACACGCAAAACAGGGCAGGTTCCCCCTTGTCTTGGTGTTGAGACCACTTGCAAAGGGGAGGGCAGAGAGGGGTGTTTGCCTTAAATCTGGAGTATCTGGTGGGTTGAGAGATCTGAGTACGTTTGATTCAAAGACAGGGGCTGGGAAAGGTCTGGCAGCTGGAATTTGCTGCTCCTACATCAGAGATGGGCGTAAAATGTGCCCTGAAGCTCTAACTTCACTCCCCATGGCATTAAATTAACACGTTTATACAGCCCGGGCTGTGAAGGGAGGAGGCTCAGGTGTTTGGTGTTTGGTTCACTAAAGGATGCTGCTCACCCACGGGGGCTGAAAGCAGAAATGCAAGTCCAAAAGGCTTTATGGAGAAAACCACTGAGCAAAGAAACTACAGTTTTTGGATGCGAGGGCTTGGCAACAGCTTCTTGCAATTAGGAATAAACAAGCAAACAGAACCACGCTTCATCATAACACGCACACACGCTGACTGACAGCAAATTGCAGCTTATATGGAGACCACAGCAACGAAAACTTCACATCAAAATGGTGATTTAGCACCACGCAGCACGTCATCCACTGTGCCCAGATCCCCAGATGATCCCCGACTCCATCTGCCAGCGTCTGAGCGCAGGCAGCGGCAGCTCCTGCATTTCGAGCCGTTGTTTCCCAAGCGAAGCGTTTGTCCACAGGGAGCACCCGTGCAAGCTGCCACGCGCTGCGCACGAGGCGAAGCTGCTGTTACCTCTTCAGACCCCAAATAAATGGAGGAGGAAACCTCAGAGCAGTAGAGTAACCAGATGTGAAAAGAGGCACACGGCCTGTGCTGTAAGAGCACCTTGAAAATGGTTATTCTGGGGCTATGGGATCTGAACAGAGGCCAAAGCAATCCCTCTGTAGGGAGCAGAGAAGAAAAGAAAAAGAGTGGGGGGAAATAAAGAAAGAAAAAGGGAAAAGGAAAAAACCGAAAAAAATAGAACACTTTTATGCATATGGAAATACCACCAGCAACATCACACTTCTGCTGAAAAAATCAGCGGCTTAACTTCTAACCTTTTCCTTCCTACGCAGCCGCAAACTGACCTCTGCAATCCCATAGGAAATTTCTTAAATTCTTCACCACAAGAACGGTTTGCCCTGTGCCAAGCCCAGACTGCAAATATTTAAAGAACTCCCCAGTTATAGCTGGTTTAAGTCGCTTTATAGGAGTCAATTAGAGACTGAGAATTATTTCAATAAGTCAGGATTTCTTGGTATTCGGCTGCTGGATATAGGAATAAGGAGAGGAATTATATTCATGTGAGGCATGTGTTTGCGGACTCCAAGGCAGAGGCTGCTCCTTGCAACCTGAAAGACGACCCGGTGAGCGCTCAGATCCCCACAACTCGGTCTGCAGAAATCAACTGGGTCACAACGGCCAGCGCTGCCAAGCCCTGCCCTGCGCCTCAGTACACGCTCTTGAGAGCATCTCAAGATTAGATGAAATCCAGCTCAAGTAAATTCTTCATTTAAAAAATAATAGTAATAATCCTTTGTAAGGTGATCCAGGGCCCTGCAGGGCAGGTCCCGGTGCATGGTTTGTAAAGTGGGGCTCCCAGTTTACACCAGTGCCGGCGAACACGGCGCCTCGAGCGTTACTGGCACAAATAATGCACAGCACAGAGCCCTCCTCACCCCGAGGAGCTTCTCTACGCGAGAATTCCCAATCCAAACAAAGGAATCGTGCATCGCACTGGTACCAGTGCTCCCTCCCCCAAAACAAGCAGGGCTTAAGGCGAACAGAAATACTCAGCATTACACCAAGTTCTAGGAAAAAAAAGAAATTAAGCTGGTCAAGGGAATAATTCATCCACTGTGGCTCTGCATAAGCTGTCCGTGGCTGTGTTACGCGTGTGTTTGTACACACAACAATGGGCAAATTCAGTTTATGTGCCACATTCACACATTTTGCTAATGAGCGACAGCCTCCGGAGCAGCAGCAGCCATTTCACAGAGCAAACGAGGTGGGAGGAGAGCAGGTGGCCCCGTTTCGCCAGCTACTGGCCCCCTGCCCTTGGCTCCTCTGCCGAGATTTACTGTCACCATCGGTCGCGCTGCTGTGGCTGAGAGCAGAGGCCCAGGATGAGGTGCAAAGGAAATCTCCCTTCGACCTCACAGGTTTCGTTTTACAGCAAAACGTTCATCTGTAAAAGAAGTATTTCAGGTAAATGATTTACCTAGAAGGAAGGGGTGCTTCGGCTGACACTGCTTCTCCAGTGCTCGATTTAGCACACAAAGCGACAGGTACAGCCAGAAAAAGCGCCAGAAAAAGCCTCTGACAGGCCAAACTACAAATT
The DNA here is from genome assembly GCF_963082525.1 of Nesoenas mayeri. Classification (NCBI taxonomy): domain Eukaryota; kingdom Metazoa; phylum Chordata; class Aves; order Columbiformes; family Columbidae; genus Nesoenas; species Nesoenas mayeri. The sequence continues at coordinate 7,635,141 of NC_137571.1, forward strand.
CAATAAATTTTCACAAATTAGAACATGCCGCAGCACTTCGCTGCAACACGTATGTGCGCACTGAAGGCAACCTAGGACATCCACGCTCACCAGGCTCCGTGTCAAGTATTTAAGCAAAGATTAGATCTAGTCCAGTCCACTGTAGCACTGTCCAAAACCAACAATCAATTCACTGTTGAGCAAGTTATCAAAGGGCTAAGCTACACCCTCCATAGCTAGAGAGACAGCGATTTTGCTGTTGTAACCCCACTTGGCATCACAGCAGTTACTCTCGAGTTTTGCCAAATGCAAACAGCTTCTCCAAGGCTCTTCTGTGCAGTTTCCTACTGGAGAGTTTTCCTTTGTTGGTTGGTTGAACAGCAGGAATTGTGCCCTTTAAGGACCATTGTGGCCAAACTAAGCCAGAACGTTCCTGCTTGTGGGCAGAAGAATCTGGTTTTTGAGCTGCTACATCTTGTTGGTACTGGGCTGGCTCTTGCGGATGCTTTTTGGGAGACAGGAAAGGCACAAGGGATGGCTGTGCAAATAAGCCAGGATACCTAGGAATTGTTAATTTATGGAAAAAGCTCTCGCTGTGGGTTTCATCGGTTTGAATGAAGTTGTCACAGCAGACCAGCTCCAAGAAGAAAGAGGAATAAAACAGATGAGGAGCACCAGCTCTCTGCAGGCTGCACGCCCCGCAAAGTCAGCTCCGAGACAGTGTGTAAATCTCATTTCTGACAAGATGCTCCACTGAGAGGTTGGTGGAGGTCAGCGTCAGATTGCAGGATCGGGTTTTCATACGGTGAATGTTTCTACAGAAAGAGAGAAATACTTTTTCCCTTAAGTATGGGTAGGAAGTATTAAACGTATGAGTGGCCGCACTTAAAGGATCTAGAAAGTGCTTCAGAAAGCCTGGAGAACAGATTACAGGTGACGCTCAGGAAAAAGGCAGAATCAGCGCGGCATGAGCCTGAGCTCCAGAAACAGCCCGAAATATGGACCAAGCTGTGGAAAAAGCCATCACAAGAGATACACAGCAGATTGCAAGCTTCCTCTCATTTCCAGCACTTACCCATTTTTCACTCCTTAGCAGTCCCAGTAAAAAGAGACAGGACTGAAAAGAGGAGCACGCTCGCACCGCGCTCGGCTCCCTCCGCGGTAACGAACTCCAGAGCACGCTGCTGGAGCCCTCCGTGCTCAGCCCTCGTGCCTCCCAAACCAACCGGGCAGCCTGGCCAGGGCACAGCCGTCCCTGCAGCGCCGGACAAGCTCAGCTACGCAGCCTTTGCCAAAACAAACCCCACAACAACAGACAGTGCCACCTGGGGACCCGACTACGGTGGGGAGGCAGAGGAGCCGTGCCCTGAACAAAGGGTGTCGGTGGCCGATTCACTCCTCGCAGTGATGAGAAGCCAACGTACAGCAAGGAGGGGCTCTGGCGTTTATAAACTACACCGAAGAGGTGTACTTTGCGCTGTAGCTCCTCCACACCAGTCAGGCGAAGCTCTCGCCAAAGGATGCTCAAGCGCAGAACTGACTCCGTGCTGTTATGCTCCCAATCCAGCCAAAGATTATGTTCCCTTGGCCTCAAATTACTCAAAATGCAATTTGGTTCAGGGAAGAAAAGTTTCAGGATCGGGGTTTACTCAGGACCAGTGTGTACCTGGCGGTAAGTTAGCCAGGTACTCTGGTCTGTCCTAACGTATCCTTGTAACCCAAAGGCCTGGCAGCAAACTCACAGAATCACAGAATCATCTTGGTTGGAAGACACCCTCAAGATCGTAGAGTCCAACCATAACTGAACCCTGGCACTGACCTGCGTCCCTGAGAACCTTGTCTAAATGCCTTTGAAACCCCTCGGGGATGGTGACCAGCACCGCCCTGGACAGCCTGTTCAGCGCCCCACAGCCCTTTCCATGAAGAATTTTTTCCTAATATCCAACCTCAACCTCCCCTGACACTGGACAACAGTTCATTATTGTGAGCGAGACCTGCAAATCTGTGAGGGACACCTGGCAAGGCCTAACATTTATTTAATTAAGACTTTAGCTATGGAAAGCAAATACAGCTTCCAAGCAGAGCCTGGGCTACCTTATTTCTTCCAGAAACCTGAGCCGAGCTCCGCACCACCGTGTTCAGAGCTGCTTCCCCGCCTGCTGTCCCCTCGGACCCTGCAGGGTTTGTCTTAAGCTCCTAACTGGATCAGACTTATCACCCCAAGTCCTTTGTACAGACGACCCCCCAACCTGACACAGCACACCACGCTCTGCTGAGAGAGGCGTTTCTGCAGGTGCGCCACCATTAACTGCTGTAGATATCACAAATTTAAAAAAAGAGACTTCTCAGCTTGGCTGAAATGCGGTATATTAACCTTTGGAACTGGCAGTCATGGATACCAGCTTCAAACAGATTAATATCAACAGGACAAAATCCCAGAGGAGAGCATCACGTTGCTGCCATTTTTTCTGGAGCTTCACAAAATAAGGCATTTTGAGGCTTTATTTAAGGTCCTATCTTTCTGTGCTCATTTTATAAAGGACATCCAAAGCGGTTCAGATTTCCAGGCAGAATCCAAGGAAAGGAGACGGGGGAAATCAGGAGCTGCAGAGGAAAGCTGTGGGTAAGGATGGACAGCAATCAGGCTTCACGTGAACTGTTGCCATTGTCAGTTAATTGCCAAGAGGTGTCCTCTCTGAACAAGGTTTGTTACTGAAATAAGTAGCTGTTAGTTCAGCATGTCCTGCAGGTCCACAGAGCTGCAAGTTGACGTGGCGCACGCACTGAATCTTCTGAGCAAAAGATGCAGCACCAGCCTCGAGGTGCTCACTAGCGGAATCTTAGCCCTGCATTCACCACAGCCAGCATCAGAAAGAAGCTAATCATCATTAAGCTGCCATCTTTTATTTCTAATTATTTGTCTCCACAGCAGGGCTCCTCCAACCATCAAGCAAAAGGGAAGCAAAGTCTCAAAGGAGTGACTGTTTTGAAGATGGTTTGCAGCTGCCACCGCATGAATGGCTCTGCAAAAACAGCAGCCGCTGCTCCGAACTGCCCACCGAGCGGGAGGAAAGCGTCTCTGTTTAGCCTGTTTTTCAATATTGGTTTTTAGGTCAACTAAAACAGCTTTTCTTATGCAACAAGAGACACAGAAAGCTCACTTGCTTTTGAGTCTTTTCGCTTTCATTTAATGAGATGGTAATTCAGAAGGCAGCGCTGCTATTTTAAACGCCACAATGAGAACTATTTCACTGCCTTACAAAGCGCTGAAGTGAAACTGCTGAGCTAAGCCAGCCCTAAAACTTGACACCGTGTCAGACTCTGGTGGTCTCTGCTGAAGGGGCAGACACCCTGGCTTCCAGGAGAGCTCAAAGCAGAAAACCTCACTGAAAGATGGAAAAGCAGGAGACGTGATTTATTTTCCCTCTTTGAGCTACACATGAACAAGAATTAAGCGGAGACCCAAGTTCACAACACAACTGCTGTTCAACAGCTTCATGAAGCCAATGCCCCACAGTGACCCGGGAATTATGGGATGGAAAGAAACAATTTCACGTACAGGTAAACTTTAAGATCTGGACACGTGGCTTCCAGCATCACCAGTGCCAACCAGTGCCAGACAGCCCAGCTCTGCGGAGACTGGGGACAGACTTTGAGCAGGGCCTGTTGTGATAGGACAAGGGTGATGGTTTAAACTGAAGGAGGGAGATTCAGGCTGGACATGGGGAAGGAATTGTTGTCTGAGGGTGGTGAGAGCCTGGCCCAGGTACCCAGAGAGGTGGTGGATGAACCATCCCTGAGACACCCCAGGCCAGGCTGGACGGGGCTCTGAGCAACCTGAGCTGGTGACGATGTCCCTGTCATGGCAGGGGGACTGGGGGGCTGGGAAGGTCCCCTCAACTCAAACCATTCCATGTTTCTATGAAATCAGGGGTTGTTCAGGTTACCGGGTTCCAGAAATGCACCCTTGGCCAGAGCCCCGTCACGCAGCGATCACCAGTGGGCGGCTGTTCTGAGGGCCTGCTCAAGCGCGAAGGAGAAAGATCCTGCTGCCCGCCGCCGGTCCGGGTGCTGCTGCGCCGGCAGATGTGCCTCTCGCCGACCCCTCCCGCAGCCACGCCAGCAAACGCATGTTGCTCCAAATCCAAGCTGCAACCTGCACTTCTTGCAGCTACACCTGTGCAGAGGAGTTTTATTCTGCACTGAAATGCCTGCTGGGTGTTTGGTGAGGATGAGCGCTCAGCACCTCTGATTAAGGCACCTTCTCTAGTTAAAGAGCCTTCTTTCAGAGGCTTGGTAGCAAGAAAGAACAGCTCATTGAGAACAGAAGACAGCTGTTCAGCTTCCAAATACAGCGCTTCGCTTCTGTCTAAGAACAAGAGGTTTGTGCTTGGATTTGATTCACGTCTCTTGCCCTCCCCTGTGAGGCATCATCTAAAAATGCCGAGTTTTAGAATAAAGCAGTTTTCTCCCAGCACCTTCCTCTGCTTTCGCTTCACATCGTACATCAGCGACTGGCAGCACTTGAGCAGAGCTGCTTTAAATACACCCAGCGTTCCCTGTTACTGGGAGAGGGGAGAGGTTACTGGAGCGGACAGGGAAGGGCAAAGCTTAGTGCGAAGACACTTGAATGTAAAAAACAAAGGTAAATTAAAAACTCCTGAGGTTCCCAGAGGGAGGAACCTCAATGCAAAGGCACCTGCACCGAGAGAGCCAGCTTTCCCAAGCAGAGTCCCCTTCCTCCCTGCACTTGGCCTGGGAAGTGCTGTATGAAGTGTTTTTCAATATCCAAAATCTTCACACTCACACAAGATAAATCCCGTGGTTTGATAACAATCAATACTCCAGAGTTGAAGACAGAATAAACAAGTCAGTTCATTATTTAAGTTCAGCTGTTCCCCGTCACTGATCTAATGAAGCAGGTACTTACCCAGAGATGAGTCAGCCGGGCAAACCATGCAGGCAAAGCACCAAAATTCATCACGGGGCAGCGTATAGAAGAGAAAGGAGAAGAGACACTGATTAATAAGCAGTTCCAGCTAAACATGAAAAACCCCTCGACCCACAAAAAGCCAAGTGCTCACATCTGTATTTCACGAGCGCCACAACAAGAGTTCACGTAAGTGAACTGGGGTGCCTGACCCTTCCCAGAACTGCAGGTGGAACTGGACACCCGCGCTGAGCCGCTTCTTAGAAACGTAAACACCGCGCGGGGAAAACCAAACAGCCCCAAAAAAACTTGAAGCCAATGTCACTTCGCGCTGATAACGCAGCGAGCGGTGACGCAAGCGCCCGGGCACAGCGGAGATCGCGGTCTGTCCGTCCGTCCAGCTCCTCCAGCTTTACATAACTTCTTGTGCAAACTTGTGCGGCGGACGGACGCAGCCCAGCGCCAGCCCCAGCCGAGCCCTCTAGTGGGCTTTAAAAACTCCACAAAACACTCAGAGACTTAATTTAATTAACGCTCTGCCAGAGGCCGCTAAACCCTAATCCTCTCAACAAAAGGATCATTAACTAAATGGAGAGATTCAAGGGAGCAACTGTGCTCTCAGCTCCCATGGGGCGTGCCGGGTCCCAAAATCCTGCCAGACCCTCGGATCCGGGGAGCTGCTCGACACAAGCGCACAATCAAGCGCTCACGGCACATCGGGAAAGCCCAGCACAGGGCTCCTCCACAGCCACACCGGAGAGAGGGACACAAGCCCACACCCCTCTTTTGGGATGCCCCACAATGAGGACAGTCCCAGCTGCCACCTCCAGTGAGACCGACGCCCTGGACTGCTGGACTAGCAGGGGACCCAGCTGGAGCACCGGCTGCTTGTACGCGTTACCGCCCACTGATGCCAAGAGCCTGGTGAGCAGGTGAAGGACGGCTCTGCGTTCAAGAGGCAGCCTCGGTCCTTCAACCCAAGGCTGGGAAAATATCTCCATCCCACCCCACACAAACCAGCAGGGAAGGTTTTCCTCGCTTAGGAGAGTGGAATATACATTGGCAGATGAATTTACAGCACCCAGGGTGCAGGCTGGGAAGGTATAGTCAAGGTAAAGCCTTTACAGTCAAAGTTCCCAGCCCATGAGCATCATCCTGATGGAGATGTGGGGCTGCCCTTCGCAGGTGGCTCCTGAAAAGCCACCTCCAGCTGCTGAGCCACCAGAGCACCACGGCTGCAAGGGGCACATTCACGACACTCATTAGCGCGGTGAACACGAGCAGCAGAGCTTAATTACAGGGCAGGGATGGTTCCCTCTGTGCCCGGGTGCCGAGCTGCCCCGCGGGACAGACGTTGCTTGACGCAGCCCGCAGGAGGCTCAGCCTTCGCCTGTGCCACGTGCAGCGCCCGCGGTCAGCGGGACCCTGGCCAGGGCTCCGAGCAGCTGCAGAGCCTCAGCTCGCAACTGTGAGAACCCAAAACAGCAAAGACCTCAGGTGTTGTTTGCAAAACACCTCCTGTGGGTCAGCAGCAGCCTGCACAGATCTCTCTGGAGATGCTACTGCAGCCCATCCATAGGTGCTACGGCCCACATTTTGGTTCTATTTGTGAGCACCCCGATCTCAGCAGCAGCTTCTGAAGCTCAAACCCCATCTCCAGCTGTGGTGTTCACCAGGGCAGAGACCGCGGCAGCTGCTGCTGGGGCAGGCTCATACCCCAGAGGCTGCCACAACCTGGGGCAGAGCTTTTGGGGTGGCCAGGAGACGCTTTTAGCTCCCCAGAGGGACCTCAGCCCCCCAAGGCACCCGCCAAGCCCATGGCAGCCCTTCAGTGTTTGGGTTCCCAGACGTCCCCGTTTTCAATAAGTGCCTTTTGCCCCGGCCCTCTCTCCGTGGCTTTTCAGGATGGAGCTGACGTTCACCGAGGCCTCCTCGCCTGAAGACACAGAACCACCATCCCAGCGCTGACAAGGCTGTCCTGCTTTGACCCAGGGCAGTTTCTGGCAGACACAGAACAAGCAGCTCTCTCCACATTCACCTCCCGCAATAAATCCAAAGAGCTCCCACCTCCCCAGCCCAGGCAAGAACACAGATGGTCACGGAGATTAAAACATACAGAGAATTAACTGACTCATGCAAATGAGCTTCTCCATCCAGCCCAGCACTGCCCCATGGTTTGAGGCGCAGCGCTCGGATGTGACCGTCACGGTTTGCTCAGCTCTGATAACAGCCCCTTATCGACCCGAACAGGGAGCCAGAAAGCTGACAAGTTTGCAGGCAGTTTGTAGGGGAGGGCTGGATGCAAACTGCCAGAGCCAGAACCGCATCTGCCCCCTGCTACAGCGGCAGCAAAGAAAATAGTGACGCTAAGAAGAGACCTGGACAACAGCACAGACCAAGTTTGCACTCGGTAACCTGCGTTTTCCCACCAAAGGCAGCTCGGGTGGATCGAACGGCACCGCGACGCCAGCGCGAGCCGCCTGCGCCGGATCGCCGCTCACGGGGACCAGCGCGCCGGCCCCGCGGCCGGTCCTGGGAGGAGCATCTCGGCACCCCGCTGAAGCCCGGGATTTGCCAGCACATGGGGAAGGATCCAACCATCGCATGGCGATGAGCCACCTTCTCAAAAAAGACAGCCTCCAGGCTGCCTCCCAGTGAGGACCTGCACCCCAACCCACCCGCGTGTTAGCATCACCAGAAACAGCTTTAAACCTTATTTGACTTTTACTCAAGAAACGGGGAAAAAGTCTAAAAGGCACAGACTCCTCCAGCTCGGGCACATCCCAGCTGCCAGTCGGTACTTTTAAGGGGTAGGTTTCAAGCTACGCGATGACACAGATGACCGCATCTGCTGTGAAAAGCCTCCCCTCCGCACCCAAACAGCGCCGTCCCGCGTGCCGGCCCGCGCCAGGCTCCTGCGGCCCAGGATCGCCCAGGGCAACGCCGGCCGAGCAGAAGAGGTTCAGCTCCACACCACAACATCGACACGGACGGACAAAGTCACGTTCCAGCCCCACGCGGCTCCAGGCCGGGCCGGCATCTGCCCTCCATCGCTCCCCTGCTCAGCATTCGAGCCCGTGCAGGTGCAGGGAGGCGACTCGGCGTTTGATACAGACCCTCGATGCACAGAAAGAGCTCCCCTCAAGTTCTGATGTGCCCACAAGTGGTGTACCCCACCTCCAAGGGGTTTGGAGAACAGATATAGAAATGCAAGCCCTTCAATGCTGGTGCTGTTTGGCAAGAGGCTAAATCATCACTGCAATGAGGGGAGATCAACCAGGCAGGGATCAGCTCACAGAGATCACATACAGGACGATAAATGCTGTAATGCGTTGGCTGCAGTAACACCCTGGCTACGATCATGCTTGAAGGCACCGGTCCACCCATGCTAAGCAGAACGCGGCAACACCACAGGGTTCTCCAGGCTGCGCCCAAGCTCAGAGCTTCCCCACATCTCCCGCCCCATCGCTGAGATGTTTGCAACACCTCCGAGATGGTTTAAATACTGCTGAGGTCGGAATCTGGCTGCTCCAAAGACTCCCAGCCTCATAACCCTCGCTCAAACCCAGCTCAGGTCAAGCGTGGCCAGATGTAATTACTGACATGAAAGGAGCTGGAAAGCGCCTCTAATAAGGGAACGGATTCGTGCCGCCGGGCCAGGGCTCCTGCTCCTCTCCAAGCTGCCAAAACCTGCCTCATATCAACCAGACCGGCCAGAATCTCGCCCCCCGCCTCGCTACCAGACCTGCCTTCCTCAGGGATGGCAGGTCTCCCAGGCACCTGTTTGTGAGCTGGAGCGGGGAACATTTAACAGGATTCACTCGTTTAACCGAACAGCACACGCGAGGCTGTCGGGAACCACCTGGCAGCGTTTTGGGGCGCAGGGCCTGCCCTTGCTCTTCCATTTGCTTACCCCAAAGCCTTTTGCCAACCCAAATAAAGCCTCAGTGTCCTCCTGGGTGCATTTTCCCAGCTGCCTTCAAATCCCCAGGCTGCAGGAAGGAGCAGCAGACAACTCCAGCCAAGAGGTGCAGCAAAATAAGCCAACTGAGCTCCCTTCCAGCCTCTCCTCCTAAAATCTACAAGCAAGAGGCAGCTTTAGAGCCTTCCCGGAGCAGCAGGTTCAGGCTCCTGCGAGGCTCAGACAACACAAGGCCATTGGACCCAGTGTTTCTGTCCTCGGGAGCACAGATGGTGCCGGCGTGAGCTGCCCCCTGTGCCTGCACGCCTGATATTTCGGCACTTTCTCAGGGTCGGTCAGGGACTAGAGACAAACCATGCTAATTGGATAGGCGAGGGGCGCTCTGCAGCCCTACAAAGCTGCGAGCAGCTGCTCAAAACCCCTTGTGAACCACAAAAATAGTTTAATCTAAGGAGCAGGCATGGATTAAACACCACAAACGCCCTTTTCTCTCTGCGAGGTGCATTTTTCCCCCGTTGCGGTCCCAAAACAAAAACCAAACCCGCAGATCAAACCAGGAAATTCGGCAAACTTCGAGCACTGACAATAGCAGGAGGATTTTCCAGACCTTCGAGCTTGTTCTGCAAGTCCCGGATTATGTAAAGCCCTGGTGTGCCATTGTCGGGGAAGCCGCGCTGGCCGCTCGGCGCCGGAGCCAGCTGGCACCGCGCTGCCCGCGCCGGCACAGCTCCTGTGCCACACCGCAAATTCCTTCCCAGCACCTTCCACTGCAGCTATTATTGCCTTTCATCTTGCACCTAATTGTTACGTGATTAATCATCTTCCCGGGGCTGGGTTTGATTTCCAGGCTACCATCCACTGGTGACTAAACCAGCTGCCCTGGAAGACGATTCTCCCCCGTGTCTGAGCTGCTGTCACGGCTGCGCCCAGCAAAGCGCCCCGTGGCTTAACTAATTCTTGGCTTTTCTGCCCATTGAGGTTCGCCGGGGGGTGAACCAGTTATCGCTGCGCACACGTCCTCTGGGAAAACTGTACAAGAGGCTGGATCATTCTGCATTCAGCACCCAGCTGGAAAATCCCTGTCGGCAGCCTCGGGGCAGGTGGGATGGGAGCCGGAGGCCCCTGGCAATAGCCTCACACGTGGTCCCGGTGCATTTGCCTAATTAAGACCTAATGAAGCGTGGAGATGTATTGTGGAGCTGGCAGGGGAGCAGATGTGCCCCCTGAAACCCGATGCTGCCGGGGGGAGCCAGCAGCCTCTGTCTCAGTGGTGAATCAGCAGGAAAAGCTCAGGCTGGGATGCTCGGCCCTTTGAATTCGACATCCCAGGGAAAGAAAAATGCTCTGATCATCAGCAGCCTCTAGTGGGGAGAAGCGACTCAATGGACCTCGGGACACACAGCCCCCCGAGCCCGCCCCGGCTGTCCCCAGGGACCCCGAGAGCAATGAGCCAAACACCAATGGCCTCGGTGGAGCATCCGGGGTGGCAGACAGTGCAGAGGGATTGTCGCCACGCGCCAGCCGCGGTCCTGCGCCCAGGACAAGCACGGACAACCGGCGCAGCACCTCCTTGCGCAGCCCAACTCGGACCCTCGCGCCAATCGCTGCGTGAAGGAAAAAATAAATTAATAGGAGAGAAAACCAAATCATTCAAATCCTTCCTGGGCAGCTCCTTCAAAAAGAGATCTCTGGGCTGGCGTTGGGCACGTCCATCCCCCCAGGGGAACCACACCCTGGGCAGCTCCCACACCTCCAACTCGCAGCATCCAGCGCAGCCAGGAGCCAATTCGGACCCCGAACTTCCAGCCCCTGCAGCCCTGAGCCTCTTCCCATAGCTGGGAACACACACAAAGGTAAAACGCTGCTCAGCACCAACAAGACGACACCTGCCGTCCAGGGTCCGCAGCCCCCGTCCTCCCCAGGGAACTGCTGCAAACAGAGCTTGGAAAAAGCTTTGTTATATATTAAATCGGTGACAGAGCTTCAGAGTGCGGCTGACGCTTTGCTTACCCTCCGAGCGATCTTCACCCGCCGCGGCTCCGGAACGGCCGCGCGGTGCAGAGATGCGGCTGCGGGCGACTGCAGCGGCTGCCGGGCTGCGCGCCGGGAGGACGGAGCCGCGCCAGGGCCGCGGATGAGCGGGCACTTTCGCTCCTCGGCAGCGTTTCAAACCCTCTCCGAAGGCCTGAAGCTCCCCCTCAGCGCGAGGCAAAGCCAAGCGAAGGGACGGGGGACAGGCCGCTTGAGCGCGACCACGGGGAAGCAGCTTGACGCACGGGGGAACTTTTCACTGCCGCTGACTTGCCGTTACCATCAGGACACGCAGAAACGGCACGTGCCCGGCTTTGGGCTGCCGGTGCCACAAGAAGCTCAGGGAGACCCACATCTACACACGCCTGAGCCTCTGGAGCTGTACACCTGGGGGGACACACGCCACTCCACGAGTCTCAGCTGCCTCCTACCGGGGACAGGCACCAGCTGCATCACGTTTAGCACGAGCAGGTCAATGGCTGCAAGGGAAGGGTTAAGCTGAACAAGGAACCTCAGCCCCATGTCACCCCAAGCTCTGGCACGGGTGCAAGTTACTCCCACTGATTAACCAGGTTACTTGGGCAGAAAAGATGCAGAAGGGAGCGAGTGCTACCACCAGCTCCCTCGGATCATTAAAGCCTCAGGAAAGGAGCAGCACAGGGAGGGGGAGAGTTTTGGGGTGCACCTTCAAGAACCCACCTTGCTCCCACAGCCCAGGGCAGCTCCTCCCCCGCGGGGCAGCACAGACCCCCTGGCACCATCAGCCTCCCCATCCTCACTCTGGCTCACACACTGCCAGGTGGTGACGGAGCACGGGAGGGGGTGTCGGGGCTGCCAGAGCACCCCGCGCCGAGCCACAGCCCCGCACGCCGCTGCACAGCCGCCTGAGCCAGCCCCTGCCCGTCCACGGCAGCAGCCTCGGCAGTGACCCCACCGCAGCCCCACAGCCCCACTACGGGCCCCCTGGATGACAGGGCACCCCAACACCCGCTCCCACAGAGCAAATGTTGATTTTTCCCATGCAGTGTAAGTCAATCCTCGGGCGAGGAGGCGGCTGCTGGCAGCGCCCAGCCAAGGCACACCCCTCCGTTGCAACACAGCCCTAAAGATAGCCGCTGGCCCTGCCACGCTATCCCCTGTCACCTCGGAAAGCGGCTCAGACCCCCGAGCCCACCAGGAAGGAGGGAAGGCAGAAGCCCCCATGGCACGGACCAGAGAGCAGGTTCACCGCCCCCTCGTGAGAGTGAAATCCAGGAAGGGAAGAAGTTGCAGGAACCACCGAGGACACCGAGTCACGCTGCTCTGGTTGCAACATCAGCACAAAGCACCCCCGTGTAAAAGGGGATGTGGGGAGACAAATCCCCCACAGCTGTGTGGGGGGAATGGCGTGGAAAGTCGCTGGCGAGGTTTTAGTGCCGCTCGGCTGAGTGTGGCACTGATCCGCACCGGGACAGGTATCAACGGGAGGAGGAGGCTCCCAGCTTCAGGAACCGTCTTGGGGGGGGTGCAGACGGTGTCTTTGAGAGAGGGGAAAGAGCACAGCCCACCCCAAACCCTCCAGCTGTGCTGCGGCTCCGGCAGAACCCAGCGAGCACCAAATACCTCCGGGAAATCAGAGCCAGATGCCAATGCGGAAGGCACCGCCGCCGCGACCGCGGGGTACAGGGGGGACCCCGAGCCTGCACGCACCTTTTCCCCTGCGCTGCACCAGCGGGAAACACTCCATGGGGGACCCCAACTCCAGAGTACCCTGCATCCCCCCTTCTGCCCCATACGCTTCCTGACCCCACTGCAGGTACCCCCGGTCTCTCCCATTTCTCCATAACCCCCCCAACCCACCCCTGTGGGTCCCCCACACCCAGACAGACCACCCCAAAACCCCAGAGCACGCTGCAGCACCTCACATCACGTTTGACCTCTATGGGCCCCAGCAGAGCCAGGTCACCCCACATCCAGCCTGACCCTGTGGACGCCCCTCAGCACCCCTCATAACCCCCCCACCCCATAACCAGCCTGACCCCCATGTGTCCCTAGAGCACCTCAAATCCTCCAATATCGCTCCAGCCCACAATCGAACTGATGCCCTCCTTGGGAGCCCCAAAGTCCCCCATGTCCCCCCCAACCCCATAACCTCCCTGACCTCACTGCAGCCCCCTGGAGTGCCCCAGGCCCCCGCACACCCTCCCCTCCCCTCCCCTCCACTCCCCACCACCAGCCTGACCCCACTGTGACCCCCCCAAGCTTCCCTGGGACTCCTCCACCCAGCAACCACCCTGGAGCCCCCCGCCGTCCCCCCACAGCTGCCCTGAACCCCCAGTCCCCCCGCACTCACCCGGGCCAGGGCCGCCGCTGCGCACCGCACCGCGCTGCCTCCACCTGCACCGCAGGCCCCGCCCCTCGTGACGTCAGCGCGCCCCGCCCCCCGCGCCCACTGGCTGCTGCCCCCGCCTGTCAGCGCCGCGGAGGGGGCGGGGCCGGCGGCGGCGCGGCGCTGCAGTGGGCGGGGCGAGCAAGGGACGCTATGGCGTCACGAGCGGCGAAGGGGCGGAGACAGAAGAGCTGAGTGCCGCCGTGACGTCACCGCCCCATATAAGGAGAAAGCGCGCCTGCGAGGTTCTCCTGAGCACCCCTCGCGCCGCTGGCAGCCCCGGGCGGCTCTGGGTGCCCGGATGTCACCGGGGCTGCCGGCGGAGCCCCAAACCTCCCCAAAAAAGGCAGAATTAGGTCTTTTATGGACTCTGCGTGTTCGGGACAGATAAGGGCCGCGGGGCTGGGGGGGTCGGTCCCTTTGCGGCTCCGGTTGCCCCGGGACACGCCCGGGCTATCGCTGCGCGCAGGCGGCGGCCGCGGGCGATAAGGGGCAGCGGGGCTCCCGGGAAGGGCGGCGGGCGGCACCCCCCGCTCAAACCTCTCCCCCGGCACAGCCCGGGGTGGCCTCGTGGGGGCGCCCGGGCCGGGAGAGGTGGATGCTGCCCGGGCTGGGCTCCGTATGCAGGGACCTCCCCGGGACCCAGTTTACGGACGGAGCGTCTCCGTCGGGAGGCACCTGGTGGCCGCCGCCTGGGGACGCTGGCAAGGACTTTCCCCGTGTCCTCCCCGGTCCCCAGGGAGCGGCAGGAGGGATCCTGCTCCGTGCTCAGTGCCTCGGCACCTCCGGCTTTGCCCCTCTGTCATCTGCCCCTGCCCAGAGACCCCCTAAACCTCCCCAGGGCAGGGAGGAAGGTTTGAGGGGATCCCCAGAGTCCTAAACCTACCCCAGGGGAGGAGGAGGAAGGTTTTAGGGGAGAAAGAGCCTCCCACCCCGGGGTTGCAGGGGGAGCCCCTGGCTAATGTGATGAGTCCATAAGCCGTTAAGCCACTGCAAAGCCCCTCATGTTCTGGCCCCATTATCGCCGATTCTGCTCACATCTGCTCCTGGGGCTATTTTTAACCGGGTATTAAGGACTTCTGGGGCCTTAAGCAGGCAGAGCTGCAGCCGTGCTGCTGTTTGGGAGGGGGAATAGGCCCCCCCAGGACCCCCTTCCCATCCACACGCAGCCATCAGCTTTGCGGAGGGTCCCAGCACTGGTGCCACTGAGCCGATGACACTGGGGAAAGGCCAGAGGGGGTGCCAGGCAGAAGCCTCGCACAGAGGGATGGCTGCCAGGGGTATAAAAAATAAAGATAGATTTATTAGCGTTGAGTAAAGTGCAACCTCAGTGTAGTTTTATACGCAGGAGCTGTGTAAACAGCAGGAGAAACGTTCAGAGCAGACCCAGAGGGCAAAGGGAGGAGAAGCCCTGAGCAAGGTCATGCTAAAAGGACATAAAAACCATGTAAAGCCTTAAAAAAAAAGAAAAACATCAGATAAATTATTTACAGTTCAAACTGATTACAGGTAAAAGAGGCTGAAAGCTCACGAGCTTCCGCAGGCTGAGCGAGCAAGAAAAGAGGGGCCGAGGGGAGACCTGGCCCCGCGCCAGCGCTCCGGCGGCACGACGGGCTGCGAGGCAGGCGCTGCTGGCGCGGGATCGGCCCCGGCCCCGCGCTCTGCCCCGGGCTGGGCGGTGCGCGGGCAAAGCCTCGGCGCTGCGGCACGGCCCCCGCTCCGGCACGAGCGGGAATCCACCGTGATCTCCAGCGGTGAAAGGCCAGGAAGATTTAAGGAATGAGATCGGGCTCCTACCTGGATGTTTCTGCTAAAAATCAGCAGACACTGAACACAACGGGTGAGTTTTCAGAGGTACCAGGCACACGGAGCCACGTCGCTGCCGGCTGCGCCAGCCAGGCTGGGCTGACAGTACCGGCGCTGGTGGCCTCACCAGAGCTATGCGCTTGTTTCTGGTTCCCTCGCTGACCTTCGCGGCACCATGGGGGAAGGTCAGGAGCCTGGGGCAGATGGGGCTGATCCCCCCACACTTCAGCTTTTTCGGAAGGCCACAGGGACCACTGGTGCTGTTCTGAAGAGCACAGCCCCTCACAGAGGGGGAAGAGGCTGCGTTGTCCGGGAAAACAGCCACGAAAGCGCTGCAGAGCCCTCCTGACACCTTGGCCTGTGGATCTGACACGAGGGGGCTACTGCCTCTCCATCTTGACATGGTCTCCGATCATCCTCCTGTGATACGTGGCCAGGAAGATGTCATTGTCTCGGGGGCAGTCGTAGTGGCAGGAGCACATCTTGATGAACATCATCTTCCGCTGGAAGAAGTCCCCCTCGGGGCAGCGGAACTCCACCTCCACGGTGCTGGTGACATACGGGGTGCAGCAGCGACCATCTGTGCAGCTGCCGCAGAACTTGGGTCGGTAGGAACGGGTGCTGGTGCAGCCAGAAAACTCAAAGCGGAGGCTCCGGCGCGGCTTAGGGGTCCGCACACACTTCTTCCCCTTCTAGAGAGAGCAGGTGGGTTAACAAGGACATAGACTCACAGAATCATTTTGCTTGGAAGGAGCTCTTAAGCTCATTGAGTCCAACCATTACCCCACCCCTGTCCCTGCCCCAGGTCCTGAGAACCTCATGTCTGTCTGTCCAGCCCTCCAGGGCTGGTGACTCCAGCACTGCCCTGGGCAGCCTGTTCAATGCCCCACAGCCCTTTGGGGAAGAAATTGTTCCTAAATCCAACCTCAACCTCCCCTGGCGCAACTTGAGGCCGTTTCCTCTGCTCCTGGCGCTTGTTCCTGGGGAGCAGAGCCCGACTCCCCTGGCTCCAAGCTGCTTTAGGCAGTTCAGAGATCAGAAGGTCTCTCCTCAGCTCCTGTTCTCCAGCTGCACCCCCAGGTCCCTCAGACACTCCCATCACACTTGCACTCCAAAACATGACAGGCTCCCCCCAGGCCTGTGCTCTGTCTCCGTCACTCCCCAGGTTCCATACCTTGGTCTTCTGCATGGGGAAGTCACAGGGCCGGACCATGCAGAGCCGCGTCTCCTTCTCCAGGCGGCACTGGGGGTTGTCGTTGGTCACCCGGGCAGAGATGCCCATGCCGCAGCTCCTGGAGCACACGCTCCACTCCGTGGTCTGCACCAAGCAGTTCTGCAGATCGTTCAGCTCTGGCTTGTGTGCAGGATCCTCCCTGAAAACTGAGCCGTGTGGAAGAGACACCAAGCAAGGTTCAGGGCTGAGGACAGAGTGTGGCAGCTCCCGAGGCTGCTCCCAACTCTGTTTAATGTTCCAGGGACAGTAGCAAAGGTCTGATCCATCCCATGAGCAGAAGGAAGACACCCCCAGGCCCCTCAGTCTCCATCACACTTGTGCTCCAGCCCCTCACCAGCTCCGTTCCCTTCTCCCCACTCGCTCCAGCACCTCAAGGCCTTTCTTGGCGTGAAGGGCCCAAAAATGCCCCCAGGATTCATGGTTTGTCCTCCCCAGGTCCCAGCACAGGGACGGTCGCTGCCCTGGGCCTGCTGGCCACACCAGTGCTGGTACCAGCCAGGATGTTGTGGCCTCTTGGCCACTGGGCACACGCTGGCTCGTGTTCAGCCGCTGTCACCAACACCCCCAGGTCCTTTTCCAGCCGTTCTCTCTCGAGCCTGCAGCGTCCATGGGGTTGTTGTGACCCAAGTGCAGGACCCGGCACTTGGTCTTGTTGAACCTCAGACAACTGGGCTCAGCCCATCGATCCAGATCCCTCTATAGAACCTTCTCTATAGAACCTCTATAGAACCTTCCCACCCTCCAGCAGATCAACACCCCCACCCAGCTTGGTGGAGGCTGCAAACTTACTGGGGGTGCACTCAATCCCCTCATCCAGACCACCGATAAAGAGATTAAACAGAACTGGACCAAATGCTGAGCCCTGGGGGACACCGCTCTTGACCGGCAGTTTGGATTCTCTCCTACCCCCCCGCAGAGAGCTCCTGGCCCCGCCACCTCTGTCCGCTGCTCACCCGCCATGGCCGTTTCAAAGCGGTTTTCCTCGCTGCCCTCCTCACAGATCCACTCTTCGCAGCACTTATTGCGAAACTTCACGCGCCGGGGGCTGGGGCACTCGGGGGACGGCAGGCGCAGGTCGTCGGAGCAGAGGGGGATGCAGCCGATGGCCCCGTCCATGCAGATGCACTGCAGCGTGCAGCTGGGCTGGAAGCTCTCCCCGTTGTGGTAGATCTTGCCCAGCAGGTCACAAGTCGCGCCCTCATGAGCTGGGGAAGGAGGAAGAGGAGGAGATGCTGAGCACATTTAGTATTTGGCTCCCTGGACTCAAGGTTACTCCCGACACCAGTTTTGGGAGGTTGGCTCCAGCTGTGCCAGACCTCCCAACGTTTTCTAGAAAAATCTCTTCTCCGCTGTGGGGGAGCTGCTAAGCGGGACTTTGTCTCTATAGCCCGTTCCCATCAGACATGTCCCTCTCTCGGAGTGCCCGGTCAGCTCTGGTATGCGAGATCCACTCCTGACACAACACGTGGGTTTGCGGCTTTTGCTCCTCATCACTCCTGCAAGACCAAAAGGCAACGTTTTCTGAGGAGCAGCTGGTTCCCCACGTGTCTAAAGGTACCTACAAAAAGAAAACAACGCTTTGGGTTTGTGGCCTTTTTGGCTCCTCTGAGATGCAGGAAGCTCTTCCTCCTTCCAGCCACGACTTTTCCTGTTTCTCTCTGTTCTGAGCTGGTCTCTCCTCCACCCCTGCTATGCGTCCGTCACTCCGTCCCGATCAAACCTAATGAGGGAAAAGGAAGCGCGCCGCCGCGCGACACGCGGCAGCGCCCTCGGCCGTGCTCGCGAGCTCTTTCGTCTCTGTGAGCCAAAGATGTTTTCCAGTGGAAATTTTCCAGCAGAAAGCTCTCATTTGATTGGGAGTTTTGCAGGCACAGATCAATGCCAGGAATATTTTCATGAGAAACAACTGAAGCATTGCAATTTGCTATCAAAGATTTCCTTTATTCTCTTACAATGGTTCAACCAAAATACTTGTTGGACAGTCTCCATAGGGGGAAGCATTGTGCTCGGGTAATAATTTTAGATACTATAAAGATCAAGATGAAACATGTTGATAGAATGGAAGTGGAACTTTTTGACACAGCCAAACTATTATCCTAAATAACTCATGGAGAGTTTTGAGAATTTTGTTGTTGTTCTTTCAGCCCGAAATGAACTGTTGAAATCTCAGATTTGTTCACAGGACAGAAATCCTGCTTTTGGGTTCTCATCAGCTGCTGCTTTCTGCAATCCCGACCCCTGAAAAATACAACTAAAAACCCCGCAGCATCCGCGCAAACCTCTGTTGGGACGGGTGCGGCGCTCCCAGAGCTGCCCCGCGCGGCAGCCAAACGCTCCCCAGGGCTCCCACCAGCTCTGCAGCTCTCCCGCTACTTTGGAAGCTTGGATTAAAAACATGGTCAGCTCCCGGCACAGACGGGCACAGGAGTCTTGTTTTCAAGCAAAGATTGAGGAAATACAATATACCCAAATAATTTTTGCGCGCTTTAAAAATAGCTACTAAGAAAAAAAAAAGTCTTTTCTGGCTGAAAAGAGGCACCAAGATTAACTCGGAGCAAACAAGTCTGCATTTGTATTTGCCTGGCTCAGTAATTCTCATGTTCTACACACATGCTATTTTGCAAAGGAGTTGCTCGGCTCTTTCCACCCACGTGCCGCAGCCAGAAGTCCTGTTTCCCTCTCCCATGTAGGCGCTGGGCCCGGCGCTGACCTCCAGCGGGGCCCGGGGAGACCTCACCAGCAGCCGTGCTTCCCAGCAAAAGCCCAGATATCTATCCATAGACACTACAGGGCTGGAGGACGTCTCCTAAAACCATCGTGGGACCAAGGGAAGGTTTCAAACCCCGACTGGTGCCTTTGGAAACATCCTCGCTGCAGGAGGAAGCGGGTTGTCTCACTATCAGTGAATCGGTTGCCTCGTGGGGCTGGCACAGACCACACAACGTGGCGCTGGACAAAGGTCCGAGTGCTCCGGGAACTTCTGATGACGTTTTCTGGGAGATCTAGAAGGGCCCACAAAACAACCCCGGTGATAACAGAATGCACAGCTCTCACCTAAGCAGATCCCACTGCCTCTGTGGATCCTGGAGAAGTCGCAGTAGAGTCCCTTGTGATGGTCGCAGGGTTTCTGCAGGGAGCAGAGCTCGCCCAGCTGCCTGGCACACACCTTGCAGCAGCCGCAGGCGTCCAAGACGTGGCTGGTGCCGGCGGGGCACTGCAGAGCCGGGGGGGGACAGCGGCACGGCGACGGGCAGGCCGGCGGTTCCGCCTGCAGGGAGACAAACCGCGGGGAGAACGAGTGTCCGCAGGCACGGGAATGAAAAACAAGGTTCAGACACCCCACGAGAGGAGGGAAGAACGACCTGGCTCTCGAGCAGAGAGCCCTGCTGCAGGGCATTAAGCAAGATTAAGCTTTTTCTCATCCCTAATTCATCTGGAGTTCAAGGAAATTAAAAAACAAAAAAAAAAGCCTCTAGGAAGCAAGGGCAAAACAAAGAGGACAAGAGGTATCTTGGAGTCCCACGCGCAGCTCAGCCCCTGCTTCCCTGGAAGCACTAAACTAGTCGTTATGAGCAGTAATTCCCAGCTCAGGAGAAAACACCCTCAGGATCACCGAGGCCAACCGTTGATCCAGGGAGGGGGCACACCTGGAACACAGGCCAAAAAACATCTTTTCAGAGCTCAGTTTGCACCTGTTACATCCCATTCAGCCCTTGCTTGCGAGACAGCTTCCTCGGATATTGTGTTTGCCACTAATAACACGAGTCAAACTTTTCCAGCTGTTTTGACTGTTGCTCAAAACAGCTTCTCTGACTTGAGCTCACGTGGGGTCAGGAGATGCCAAATGCTCTGTGTTTCGGTGAAAATCTGCACAGTTCGATGCATGACAGAGATCAGGTTAAACCTTTGCTCACGAGCCCTCCCCGAGTCTCCCCCCGCCCCGCAGGAGCCGGCGGGATTCTCCTCAACGGCTCCAAGCGCAAAGCACTTTGGAGGCGCTCGTCTCCGGCTGCAGCTCCCGGAGCCGCATCGTGCTGGCACGGCGCAGGGCCCTCCCCACCGCTCAAGGGCATTAACAAGACGCTAAATATACAGAAATTCTGTTTTTCATGTATGCAACTGCCGTAGCTGCCAGCAGGACGTGTTGTTCAGCTGCGGATGGGTGGGTGGGGGGTACATGAGATCATAAAAGAGGCGAAGCATTCGTAACACAGGACCTATATTAAGATGCAATTCATGCACTTAAAAAAAAAATAACAACAACAAGGATTTTCCAATGCAGCGTCAGCCACAGGCCATATAAAGAAATGCTCTCAAAATAGCTCTCCTGCTGAGAAACCAACCAAAACAAGCTCTTTCAGGGTAACGGGGAGTGCGACAAAATTAAGCGTGACTGAGTTTTCTTTCTTGCCTTTGTTAATCATTGTTGGCACCGTTTATTTCCTTTAATAACTCACCCAAAGAAACCAGACCACCTGGTTTTACCTTCTGTTTACAACCAGTTCCACTTCCTCCTTCTATTACAGCTGTTTTTCAGCATGAGAACATCTGGATCTAGATCTCTGCTGTCCCAGCGAGCTGCTGGGTGACTGTGCACCCCCACATCTCTCATGCCCCATTTTCCCCCTCCAAGCACAAGCACGGCTGAAAAAGCCCAACTCACCCGTACTTGCAGGGATTTTGAGTTTTTCCCACCGGTCGGCTCAGACCTGCCCCTTTCGTCACCCCGTGCACCTGCTGTCACGGGGCTGTTTGCTTGTGCTATTACTGAGCAAAGCTGGCTCATGCTATTGTAACTCCCACTCCTCTCACAGCCCAAGAGACGAGAGTCCGAGCGGCCGCGGAGTCGGGCTCGTGGACCCTCCGCAGTGAGCTCTGCAGACCCGGCCGACCAGGGGAACTCCTCGGGCTGGGAACAGCTGGTAGAAAGTCAACGTTGAACCAGCTTCCTGGAGTTCTCCATGAGTTAATTCGCTTTCACAGCAATTTCTAACAGGCTAAATAATGGATTATATGGCATTTGCATGGAGCATCCTGCACGATTTTCAGGGGCTGCTTCTAGGAGCTGGTTCAATACAGTGTGGAAACTGCCCAAACTGTCCCAAAGAGCAGCAAGGCCTCACACTCAGACCTGCACGTCCCACAAACACCGGCATTTCCACATACGATGCCACCAACTTGGGTGCAGGGGAATTCAGCTCAGAGAACATTTAATTTCCTTTTCCTCTGCAGAAGGGTCTGTCCCCAGAATGACACTTTTGCCTTCACTGAACAGGGTTTTCACATCAGTTTCACTGTAGCTTTGACCTCGTTTCTGTTGGGGTTAGCGGCGTGTTTCCGTGAACTTCGAGAGCAGCAGAACTGAACAGGATTAGAGATCAAGGCTGTAGGTTAAAGAAAGTGCTAAAGCCTAGAGCATGGGCTCTCCGGCTTTGCTGGCAGCTCCCGTATCGATCCCAAACGCCGCTCCTGAATCTGCCGCTCCCACGGCCCCGAGCGCGGCCAAGCCGCAGCTGAACCAGCAAAAACGGGAGGATTCCCTCGCCTGTGCTCCGCACGCCCTCCCCACCCCGCTCCCAGGTCCTATCTGCTCCCTGACAAGCCAGAACAAGCTTCCTCCCAACTGCCAGCACCAAACCTGGGCGGAAAGAGAAAACGGGAATGTTCTTCCTGCTTCATATTCACATAAAAGCTCCTCCTCGACACCCTCGGGAAGGAAGGAGTGGAGGGACGCAGTTCTGTGGCATCATCAGGACTTCTCAGTCCTGATCAATGTCCACATGAGCCCAGGGAATCGGCTACGAGGGCCAAGCCAAAGAGGATTTTTTAAATAACCGCATTCAAAGGGCCAGGACAGGAGGGCTTGGAGGCTGAGCGCGCTGTTTGGGAGCCAGGGGTTAACACAGGAGGCAGATTCAGGTCAACAGCTCTTGTTTCCCTGCACGATCCACTAAACATCGCTCTCAGAGCTCAAAGAATGCCACAAGTCCCATTTCCAAGGCAGTTGGAAAGTTTAGAGGAAACAACATCATCTCAGAGTCGTCACAAAGCATCCCTGTCATTTATATGACCCATATGATGCTGCCAAAGCTGGGTCGGTGCAAGAAACCAGACAAACATCCCAAATCACAGAATTACCCCCCGGTCTCAGCAGTGTGGGGTGCACAGGGCACCTTGCCTAGTGGGAAGGGGCTGGAACATGCTGGGTGCTGCCAGGAACTATCAGACCTTGTCACCCAGGAGGTTATTGCATCTCTCAGCATAATAAACTCTGCAAGGAACAGCAGTGATTTCTTCACCAATCCAAAGGCACTTACTGCAATTTAGATACATTAATGACTGCAGCAATATTCCTGCTGTTGCTGGCACTGCACTTGCATACAGAAGTCCTAAGCAGAATCAGCTGCTCTGCCAAGCACTTGTATTAACACAAAACCAGGCACAAATCCTGCTCTGGAGAGGCTGTCAGGCCATCTTCCCCTTGGTTTTGGGTGGATCCAGTGGCAGCGGGGGAAGGACGGTGATGCTAAGGAACTGCGGTATGAGAATTCACTCTTTGCAGCGGCATAAACTCGGAGACTTCCCCTCTCTCCGTTCTCTCCCGCCCCCAGTAAAGTGGGGCCGCCCCCGCGCTCACCCAGCGCGGCGACACAAACTCCGTTTGGACTCCCCACGCGCGGCGCGGCTCCGAGCGCGCGCTCCGCGGGCAGGCGGGCCCCGCGGGCACCGGGGGAGCCGTTCAGCCTGAAGCGTCCAACGCATCGCAGCGAGAGGCTGCAGCGCCCGGGCGGCGGACGGAGCTGCTGCCGCGCGGTACGTACCCAGCCAGGGGCGAGGAGGAGGAGGAACAGGGTCCGGGTCGCTGTCCCCAGGGTGCCAAGCATCCCGAGGAAAGGGAGGGGCGGGGACTCAGGCTGCCAAATGACTCTGCCCCACTCCTCCGGAGTTTCGCCTCTCTCTTTGGAGAAGATAGCACACCGGCTCCTCTTTAAATAGCCTCCTGAAGGGGGCGTGCCCCGTGCTTGAGTGACAGTCTGGAAAGCGGGCTGAAGTGGGTGCCACAAAAATGTCCCAATTCCCGGGAACACGAGCAGATTCCCGTGGCCGCGGCGGTTGCGGGGCTGCCGGCTCACCCGCAGCTCGGTCACTGCCCATGCGAGGAAATCAAATCCTCGTATGAGCATCATCGTTGTTTTTTACTGTTTCCTCTCTCTAACTCCAGAAGTATGAATCCTGAGACAGCTTTCTTGACACAACCCCCCATTCCCCACCTACGTCCACTCCTTTTTGGCTGCAAGAAACTGAGGACTTAAATAAGCAGAGCTTTGTGGTGCTCAGTGTTTTCCCTTTGAACGGGAGGAAGGGACGGAAGGTTCAGCGCTGTGGGTGCAAACGAGTCCCACAACCAACTGTGCATCACCGGCACTCGCTGCTGCCAACTTCAAGAAATGAAAGTTTCATGATTATAAAAGCTGCTGTCTGAACTGCAAGGAGGAGCTGCTTGTTTTACGAGGCAATGAAACGCTCCAGGGTGAAGGTTATTGATAAAGGACAGCAGTTCCCTGCAGTGCTTTAATTGCACCTCGGGATTGATGCAGAATATGTATATATATATATATATATATATTTTATATCAGGACATAATCTTTTCTATTTGCTGCTGAAATATAGAACCAGGCTTCCGCACAACCTGCACAAAAAGACTTAGAATATGAAAGGGTTGTTTTGTTTATTCCCAAGCAGCAGGTGGAACGCTGCCGTGGAGGGATGGGGAGGAGGAGTGCAGCGGAGGGGACTCGGGGCCCTTGCTGGCCTGTGCACCGGACAGGAACCCCTGTGCTCCCTTGCTGGCCTGCGCACCGGACAGGAACCCCTGTGCTGTTCACCAAGTGGCTGTAAAAAGATGGAGCCATGTGTTTGAGTCAGGGACTTTCCCAGGGAAGCTGTCGGCTGGGAGTCAAGCCCTGCATTTCACTCAGGTCCTCTTAGGTCCCTGTGCAACACCAGATCAGGCTCCACACTCCCTGTGCCACTTGTTTGTCCACTGCTGAAAACAGATAACTCTGACTCTTAACTAATTAGCACTTGGAAAGTCCCTTGGGATTTGGGGCCGGAGAGCATTAGTGCCATGCGAACCACCTCGGATGCACCTCCTTCTCCTCCTCTTCCATACGACGAGGGATTTCACAATCATTTCCATACTGGCTACCTCTACGAATGTCACAACAAAGGATTATGCCTCTGCACGAAAGACTTTATGTACTGGAGGTGGCATAAACATCCAGTGTCCTAGAGCAGCTGGGAGGTAAAGGCAGTCTAGCTGGATATACATTCCTTCCCTGTTGGGAAGGCTTGGCACCTTAAAATATGTTGTCGCCTAAAATTAGCTGCTCACATTTTGCAAGACATTCTCCCACTGCTTGTAAATAAGATGGGGATAAAGTGCTACACACCTCTGCTCTCATTTTCTCACACAGCAAGAAGCTGAACTCCAAGCTACATGGGGCACCTGAAGGTGTTATATTGTGCCTTTTAAAAAGGACATTGCTTAATGTATGGTTTGATTCACACATTGCTCCTTGTCCAAGAAGCAGCAAATGTACCTTGAGCCATAATCTGCCAAATTCTGCTTTGAAAATTTCTTTCAGCTTGCTGCATGACCTCAAATGAACTGTTCAACCCAAATCATAACACTCGCTCACCTGTCAGGACTTTTATGGGGAATATTCAGCACTAAACCAGCATTATGATGGCTGATTAAGAATAATTCTATTATAAAACATCATTACCGAGCTGCTCACCATCATCCACCTGAATGTTTTCATTTTCTCGGAACAGCAGCATAAATAAAATGCACCAAGCTGCAACCCTGCTCAGCCTTCAAGCCCCGTTAGCTCTGCTGCGGTCCGGCAGCCGTGTCGCTGCCTTCACAGGAGAGGAGCACCCGGATCCACTCCAGCTCCTTTACTGGGGAACAAAACCAGCATCCTGCACCAGTACCTTCCTGGAGCACAGAGCGGGTCTGCCACAAAGGCACCTTTTAAATAAGAAAAAAGCAGAAGAGCAGCAGGATGAAGGACAAGTGTTAGGGAGCTCCCTACAGCCCTGGGTCAAGATTTTCTTAGGGTCCTGGGACAACCAAAACCACCCCTAATGCAAGCACCTGAACTGTTCACCTACCGGACGGGCCACTTGCCAAGAAGCAAGAGAAGAACGTGAAGGTTGAGTGACTCAGAATGATCAAAGGGAGGAAACACCCATGTTAACACCGATTTGTGTCTCTTCTTTTTGCCTGAGCTGCCTCAAGCAAAGGGATAAAGATGTCAACCCTGCTTAAAATCTCCCCCAAGCAAAGAATAATGGGTGTTTAATCCACCCTGTTACGTCCTGTGTTCACTCACCATCCCCAACCAGTAGCTTTCCCGAAGGAAAAGGATCCCCGTGGCTCAGCATTGAGGTCCACGTGGAAATTCAGACCTGGAGGGCAGCGCAGAGAAAGCTGCGGGCAATCGTGCTGTGCCCCCGGGTTTGCCAAGGCACGGTGAGCCTGCAGACCAGCGCAGGTCTCCCTGTGGCAGCGCAACAGCAGGTGATCTTCTGATACCCTTAACAACTGCAACATTTGGGTATGAATGTGAGTCACCATCAAGTCAGGAGGGTTTGTGCCAAGGCGGGAGGAACAGGCCCTGGGAGGAAAGAGCCAACTGCACCCACCTGTGAAATGGATGCTTCCTGGAGCTTTTCCACTTCGTAGCTTACTGCATGCTTAATTATCCTGAAGGAAAACTGCAGGGAGGGAGGGGACCTTAAGGTGGACTTCAGCTCAGATAAGGAAGCTGCCTGATCTGCAGACTCCTCTGGTGCTCTGATGTATCTGAATATGCTCTGTCTTTTATGGGATGTGATCCCCGCACAGAAGAAGCACAAAATGATGTGCTCAGTAATACAGCTTGTGAAAGAGGGGGGACTGACCTGAGGGCGCTCTAGTTATCGGCTATGGCATCCATCACTGGGCTCTGCCGCTCCCTGAATAAGCAGCCACTGTGCCATGATCGCCGGTTTTTTCTGACACATAAGGCAGGCACTGCTCTGTCTGTACAGCTGCATCTCGGGGGCGCAAGCAGGAGTTGTCCCCTGGATCCCAGCTCTCCAAAGACCTCTGGCATCACCAAAGCTCAAGGGATGTCTGCCCGAAAATCCAGGACTCAGCCCCTCACTCAAAATAACTCTCCTGAAATCAACATCAAAATAACACTGCTGAAATCAATATCAAAACAACTCTGCGGAAATCAGTCGGGCTTCCCTAATCTCACATCTCACGCAGACTCAACAGGCAGCAACAGGTCCCTGGGCTCTGCCAGGCGGGCAGGACCCGGAGGGGTGGGTGCCCCCCAGGACCTGTGTAGCTCTCATTAGAGATTTGGGATTCAAACAGGAGCCTGCCCACACCTTTCCCATTCAGGTTTTTGGAAAAGTTCCAGCTCATTACATGGAATTAGTGAAGAATTTAGGTTGGAAGGTCGTCTGGTCCGCACACACTGCTGTAAGTTACACACCGATGAAAAATAATGTGTTAAGTGTGAGACTTTCACTTGCTTGTTCTTAATTTTTGTTACAGGCACATATTTGTGAGTTGATCTTTCCTTCCTAACAGATTTTTTCCAAGTTTCACATCACAAATGTTAAGAAAAGACAAGTCTCAAGCTCCATGAACAGTCCTGTTATAAGAATGGCTCTCTTCCCCAGAAACTCATGTGATGTTAGAAACCCTCTTGATAAATTTAGAGGTGACAGTTTTATTAGCTAGTAGTGGAACGTTATTAGTTCTGCCTACAAACGCTGCATTTTTTCATACTATTTTATGTACAGATACAACAGCATTACTCTTACAAACCCGCTTAAACCACTTAAAGTTCAGAGCCTTCATTTTCAGTATGGCTTTTGCCACGCTGTCTTTTAAATACCCTGTTGCTGGTAAAGCAACGACTATGACAGACTGCTAAAGCTCTTACAGCGAAGGCCATTTTACCTCAGA
The DNA here is from genome assembly GCF_963082525.1 of Nesoenas mayeri. Taxonomy (NCBI): domain Eukaryota; kingdom Metazoa; phylum Chordata; class Aves; order Columbiformes; family Columbidae; genus Nesoenas; species Nesoenas mayeri. The sequence goes on from NC_137571.1 coordinate 7,662,446, forward strand.
GATACAGCAACAGATTTTTTTCAAATAAGCTTTACAAAGCCTCAGTCTGCTGTTGTTGTTGCTGTTTTAAGGAAGTTATTTGAACTGATAATTTTCATCTCTATAGTTTAAACCATTTCACCGTCAGAAGCGTGATGTCATCTGGCAACAGATATGGGTTTGAAAGCAGAGTTTAGGTGACTAATATTCACTTGCTTTGGTTGGTTTGTTTGTTTTCCCAGTCTGATCCCTGCAACGCAGCCATCAATCAGGTAAAAGAGAAGCTGTAGCTGGTTCAATTTCTTTGCCAGGCAAGTAGCCCGAAATCATCTTTACTCTAATGCCTTTTTTTGCAGTCATTTCACAATGTTCTCCCTTGTGCATTAGACTGGAAGTTTATGATCTGCCTGGCAGAGACAGGCAAATCTGTGAGGTCAAGAGAGATTCTAGAGATTATTACAATTTTGAGCCCAAGGTGTTCTGACCCCTAAAAAAAGAAATGAAAACTGCAGAGCCTGGCTATGTCCCAAGGAGGCCAGGAAAGAAGCCTCTTCCTGCCAGGGCATCTCTTGGTCACTTGGCACTCAACACCTTCAAAAACCACTGGCGACGTTCTTGACCCTGGTGTTAACTGTTAGAACTCTGTGTGTCCCTGGTGTTCCGAGCGAGGAAACCACCAACCAGCACAGACTCACCCGTGTCGTCGCCTTTGCGCTGAAACAGTGAAACTCGCGCTCGCTCTCCACGAGCAGCGAGTTCCTCCTCTGCTGCGCTCGTCCTCCTGCAGAGGAAACAGCGCGGGCCGGGACGCTGCTTGAATTCCTGCAAGCCTGCTCATTCTGCCCCAAACAAGGAGGTTCCTAGAACCAAGGAAACAAACAAAATTACTTCCAGCTTCTCAAATTCTTCTCAAAATAATATGTCAGCATAGTCTGTGCTGCTATCCTGTAAAAAGAATTTGGAGAAACAAAAGGAAAGAGACAGATTCCCAAGGTCGCGCTGGGGCTGCTCACTTTACCAGAGTGTACGTGGGAAAGAGCTTGTGATGATATTTTAGGCTGTAGGTGGATTTCAAGGGGATCGCGGCTGGAGAGGCCAGGTTGTGCTGAGTCGGGGGGAATCCCACGTACCAGCCTCATGACAAGGATCTAAGACCCTTCTTCACTCTTCACATGGACTAAAACCAGAGTTGCAAGAAAGAATCTTGTGGCAGAAAGATTGCCTGCAACAAAGGGACCTCAGGAACAGAAGCATGAGGTTAATTGGACACTGTACTGATATAGCTAAAGCCAGAACTTTACCCCTAGCATTCCTGTGGCAACTGCACAGTGATTATGCCAGTCCCTGGTTCCATCAGAGAATGGCTTCAGCTGGCAGAGGGGCTCAGGGATGCGTTCACTGACCGCTGAACTTCGAGGTTACTCACACAGCGCTGGCAGTCGCTCCTTCTCTGGACATTTTGAGCCTGACTTCATGGATTGTCATCCCGCAGCTCAAACAAAGTGTTGTGAGGTACAGAACATTCAAATCAGTGTTTGGTCGGCAAGGCATTGCAAAAAGATTATGGAAACCTTCTGCCAGCGCATCTCCTGCCCGTGAGCCTTTCCACCAGCAGCCGCCGGTCCCCACACGCAGACGTGAGGAGCCCTGCTAAGAGCAAAGCCACACAGCTCAGCTTTCTGGAGAGGAGTTCCAACAATCTCAGTCCACGGGGCCGTGTTCACGCCAGGTTTCAGTGACCCGGACCCAGATCTGTGACCTCAAGACCAAATACATTCTCCTTTCTCAGTTGCAAGGCCCAAAATGGCGTTTCCTGCACAGACCCCCACGGGGCTTGGCGGCTGCTGGTGCAGCCTGTGCCAGGGACTGCTCAGCTCTTTCCCACACTCGGAATCCCATCTCTGCTGTTCCACAGGCTACAGCATCACCAGCCTTTAGGGGAGACGTGTCAGTACCTGCGCGCTCCATCTCGTCTGCTGCCACGGTGCAGCCTCTCCTGCACAGCCAGCACTGGGAGGTCAGTGCTCACTTTAGTTTCGAATGCCAGAAATACCCAACTCAGCAGAGATTTCTGGCTCTTCCATAGGAGCCTCCGGGGAGGGGAAGGGATAGGATTTGCTTAATTGTTTTGTTTTTAAAGTAGCACTCACCCATCCTATCTTTGTCCCAGAGTTGTTTTAATTGGACAGCTTTACAGCTCTTTGCAGCTCACTCAAAAGGAGGGAGGGAGAGCAGACCCTTCAGTTTTACCCCTTTTGCACAGTCAGCAACATCTGCCATCAATTCACGGCAGGGTGAAGCTACAAGGGAGCAACAAGAGGTCTGTCCCAGTCTCTTCAGTGCCACTGTCACCTCAGCCTCTGCATTAGTCAGATCTCTCCTACAAGACCAGAACCAGGTTCTTTCTTTTTCCCAAGAGAGAAATATCTGCCCTGGCGCTCCTGGGCAGACAATTCCACGTGCAGCTTTCAAGAAGCTTCTAATTCTGGAGTATCCAGGGTTGTTCTGCCCCAGGTAAGAGCTTGACGGGCAGCATGAACCTCTGGATTTTGGAGGGCATCAGAAGAGCCATGGCAGGAACAGCCAGCAATCATCAGTCCCCATGTTTCTTCTCTACCAGGCTCTCTCCTCAGCTGCACCTTTAGACCCCAGCTACCCTCAGCTGAGCGCTGCCTCTCCCTTTCTCCTGGCAGTTGGGCTGTTTGATGGAGGTTTTGGCTGCCCAGAGGGCTCAGAGCCAGCAGAGGAGCCACTGTCAGCACCCCAAAGCTCGACCCCCTCCTCTGGCAGAGCATCCTGCTCCCCCACATTCCCACGGCAAATACCTGGCACTGCCGTGACCGCAGCAGGATGAGTCACCGGCTCTGTGGCCGCAGGATCTGTCCCTCCGCAGTCCCCCGTGGCATTAATCAACGTGCTCCTTCTTTGTTTACAAACTAAAGAAACCCAAATTCTTGCGTTACTGAGAATTTCCGCTCAGCTGTGGGTCACATTTGAAGATTCCTCTGTTTTTCTTTCCAAGTAACAAATGTTTGTTTTGCTGAAGAAAAACCGGGAGTGATCCTGTTCCACTCAAATGGGTGTAAATCAGGAGTAATTCCACTGAACCTAAGGGGCCAGGAGCAGGGAGAACCCAGCATGAGAAGCAGATCCTGCCCATTTCTATGAGCATATGGGGGCCAGATTTCTTAATTCCTTTGCCCCCCCCACTGCTTTTGTTCTCTTCCCACACTTGCCCTGTCTCCCTGTTAGAAAGTCATGACTGGGATGTCAAAGAACAGTTATCACTAGATGTTTGGTTGTTTTGTATTATTTTTAATAAATATGTAATTTTCTCCAGATGATAAAGAACGAAGTGGGCTTCAGATGATCACATCTGCTCTCATTTACACAACTATAAATCCTGAGTCACTCCACTTAATTCAGCAGACTAACGACAGATGCAAGGAGAGAAACTAAGAGCAGCACCCAACCCCGAGCAACTCAAAGCAAATTGACCAACTGCATTTCTTAGAGAAACTTTTACAATAATTAATGGCAAACAGGCAAACAAAAGAGGAGCCTTGGGACACATTTCTCTAAGTTGCAGCAATTTTCACTTAAGCAACTGGGACACTTTTTTAAAGCCCCAAACAAGAAAGACAAAACAATTTACCTTGCTCAACTGACCTAGTTTATATGTGGTTTTTTCTTTTTTAAGAAGATACACGCTTACTGGGAACATGAATGAAAAGGTCCTGTTCGCAACTTTGCCTTGACATGGCCTGAACTAAAAGTCATTTGGGTTTAAGTCAACATGGGTCAGACATCAGGCAAAAAGACCATTCCCACAGCCCCAGAGGAGGATCCCGTGCACACTTCTTCTGATTAATTTAGGTTTGACATACACTTAAGTCTCCTGCTTGTGCCACTTCTGAAGTGAACCGTGGACATTTGTGTTGTGTTGACACAAATTTATGGACAAGGTTATTTGATTCTTTGAATGGCTCCCAGATCCTGTTTACAAATTCTTTTCTACTTGAGTTCAGATGTGTCAGCATGAGCCAGGACACCTTTCAATGCTCTGGTAGCACAAAGCAGCTGTAAATCCAGTTTAGTCGGCCAGTTAAAGTGGATTTGCTGGTGCTTTGGACTTCAAGCTGCTCAGACAGCCAGAGGATATCAGTGAATACCGTCTGCACATGGCACATTTCCAACGGATCCTTACAAAAAGTGCGTATTTCCCTAGGAGAGATGTTTGTGACACTTGGTGCTCTCTTCCTTCCGTAAACATCAGGCATTTTACTGAGAACAGCTGGATCTGCACCAGTGTCAGGGAGATGACAGTCTGTGCCCATCTTGTTCTGACATTTACAGGTGTCAAAGATGGTCAGTAAAGCATTTTTTCCTTTGAAGGTGCAAAATGGATATGGCAAGAAAACTGCATTTTAGACACTTGTACAACCTCCTAGATCAGAGTGTCTGGGCACGTTAAAATCATTTTCACATGGCTTAGTGTTTACTGGTGTCAGAGGTGGATAGCGCAGAGCAGCTGTTTGGCTCATTAGCTCACAGACATGGAGAATGTTTGTCCTGGGAACAGTATTTATAACCTTTCTGGGCTAAAGAGAGCCAAGATATTTCAAAACACAGTTTATACTGGAGGGATATCTGTCCTCCCAAATAACCCACTACAAAAGTTTCTAACTAGTCTCTGGGATTACCAAGACAGCGAGGAAACAATAGAAAAAGTGTATTCTAGATTTTGTAGGCCAATCCTGCTTTTAGTAAAGAGAAAGTAAGTCAGAACAGGCTTCACACACATACTTTTCTATGAAGACAGTTGTTTACAATGCGTATTACACTCCAGAATAAACCTGGGATAAACAAAGCTGAACTCTTACTCCTCTCTGTCCTTTTCCCTGGGAACAAGTCTTTCCAAGTAAGAACCAGCTCACAATCTACTTACCCCATAAGGCCTGTTTAACTTGCTGTGAATATCAGCGCAGACATTGTGGAGGACAGTCTTCTCATCCTGCATGCTACTCAGCTGTGCTGGTGTTTCCCAGCGCTCCTTCCCTTGCTTCGCTAGACAAAACACACCTTTCCCAAAGACAGCAGAACAGCTGTGGATCTCTTCTGGTAGGCACCGAGCGCCAGCAGCTGCAGCAGAAAGCAGGAGAAGATTAAATCATTAGTTCTCAGGAAGGGCTTAGCACAACTGAAAACTAGGACTTCTTTTCCCTGTACCCAAATGTTTGTACCCCAGGGATTTTATGACAACACCTTTATGCATTCACCAGTAACCACCAAAAACTTGTCACCTGTTGGACCATTAGTCAGATACATTGACTATTGTGTCTGTGATGATGACCAGTTCCTTTCCTACCTTAGCACACGTCATTGTGTTATGCAAAGAGGTGCACTTCAAAGAATGAAAAGTAACACCCTAATTTTTGAACATGCAGGATTTAACTTTAAAAAGTCATGTTCCTGAAATGCAGTGAACCCAGCACTTTCCAATCTCCATACGACCTGGTTTTTCCTGAAAATCTAGAGCCAGTCTGTGAGCTTGTTGACCATGGCAGAGCTTTCATGCCCACCAAACAGCAGGGATTTCTACCTTGTGACCAAACCCTGAAGACACAAACTGTCTCCTTGGACACAAACACCCAACCACACACATAAGTCTTGCTCACTCCTGCAGCCAAGACTCACTTTGAGGCCCCATGACTCAAAGCAGAACAAAAGAGCTTCTCTTAGTCCGGGCTTAGCCTCTTATTGCACAAGCATTCATTCCACTAGAAGCAACGCGCACATTTCCACCCCTTGTCACCCTCTCACTGTCTTCATGACTTGTTTCTGCAGCTGAAATATGGATTAAGGAACTGACCTGCAATAAAAATAATCTAACAGAAAGAAAACCAACAAAGGGGGAATTTTATTCTTTTTTCTTTTTGAATTAATTTCCTAGCCGGGCCCTCACAGGTATGGCAGGAGAGGGGAGCAGAGCAGGCACAGGAACCCTCACCCTCAGCAAGGAGAAAATGGCATTCTAGAAGTGCGCTGCTGCTGGAAAGAAATACTTGCAAAACAAAATCCTGCCCCGTGTTAAGCCTGCCCCAGTTTGGAGGTATTTGTTTTGCACTGGAGACTTGAGAGCCTGTCCACTCCTGACTGGGAGCCTTCTGTAAAGCAAAATCTTTGCTTGGCTGCCCAGCAACTTGAAGGGATCATTGTGCTGCAGTACTGCCACATTCTTGGGTCCACCTCTGACTCCTTTGAATAAAAACAACCAGAAAGTTTCAATTGAAAAAATAACTTTGTTGACAGAAGAAGAAAAAAATAAACCTGTTAATGTAACTATTGCTATTAACAATCTTCAAACACCCAGGCTGAAAGTTAGGTAAGACCCACAGGAAAGCAAGAAGCAAGCTCCAGGTCCTCGTGGCTCACGAGAATTTCCTGTCCTGTCGACACACATTTCCTCTGCTTCGGGGAGGGATGGCATCCAAAGCAAATGACATTCTTTTTCTTCACCGGCCACAGTGATGTCTGAAGGAAGGGGCAGCTGAATAGCTCTAACACTGACAAATGGTGATTTAAAGACTGAACCACCAGAAGACCAAGCCAAATTAGATATGGGGCCTGAGGGATAGTGGTGGTGACTCCAGTAAGGATGTGCAGATATTACTCAAATTAATTCTGACTGCTGCTTTCCTAAGGAAGCTGTATCTGTGCAATGCTATAGGCTCAGGGAAGAGTAGCTGGAAAGCGGTTCAGCAGGAAAGGATCTGGGGGTGTTGGTGACAGCAGTTGAACATGAGCTGGCATTTGCCCAGGTGGCCACGAGGCCACCAGCATCCTGGCTGGTACCAGCACTGGTGTAGCCAGCAGCCCCAGGGCAGCGACTGTCCCTGTGCTGGGACCTGGGGAGGCCAAACCATGAATCTTGGGGAAAGTTTTGGGCCCCTCACGCCAAGAAAGGGCTTGAGGTGCTGGAGCGAGTGGAGAGAAGGGAACGGAGCTGGTGAGGGGCTGGAGCACAATGTGATGGAGCAGCTGAGGGACCTGGGGGCTCAGCTGGAGAACAGGAGCTGAGGGGAGACCTTCTGATCTCTGAACTGCCTAAAGGAGCTTGGAGCCAGGGGGGTCGGGCTCTGCTCCCCAGGAACAAGCGCCAGGAGCAGAGGAAACGGCCTCAAGTTGCACCAGGGGAGGTTGAGGTTGGATTTAGGAACAATTTCTTCCCCAAAGGGCTGTGGGGCATTGAACAGGCTGCCCAGGGCAGAGCTGGAGTCACCAGCCCTGGAGGGCTGGACAGACGGACATGAGGTTCTCAGGACATGGGGCAGGGACAGGCTGGGGGAACAGTTGGACTCAATGACCTTGAGGGTCTTTTCCAACCAAAATGATTCTATGATTCTATGTTCTTTTTCATCAGCAGACAAACTTCTGGAAATCAGATCCTTTTCAATCAGATGCCCATGCGGAGACTTAGGAATCTGGGCCATCAGGTTTGTAAATGTTTAGGGCAGGAAATTTCAAAAGCATTTGAAGTATGTGCTTGTGAAAATCCATCCTCTAGCAGTAAAGACCTCAAGGTGTCATGGAAATGTCCTTTAATTAATACATGTAATTTGTGAGGTTGAATTATTTCCTCAGCCCCACTTTGAAGACGGGAAAGCCAAGGTACAAATGAGGCAGCATGTTTCCCAAGGCTACATAGTGTGCTAGTGCCCGAGCCAGAAGCAGAACCTACCACTTCTGACTCCTGGGTTCTTGTTCTAATTACCAGAAAATTCCTCTCCTCTACGGCACAGCCAACCGGTTCCAATAATAAATCCAAGCTGTTGCAAAGATCAAATCCATTTTTTCACTGCTTAACCCAAAAAAGCATTTAATTTTTAAAACATAGGTTTGGCTTTTCACCAGAGAAAGGATTTGTTTTTCATTATTCATCTGTTTGGGTTTTTTTTTTCCTCTCTTTTTAAAAGTCAAACATTCAATCACTCTGTTCAACAGAGAGTTCCTAGGCTAGGAGCACTGCAACTATCATTACTCTATAAATCTTCATTGTTCTTACTATAAATACACTTCTGGAAGGCAGGGACTCCAGAGAGAGTGAATTTGCAAGAGATCAGGTTGCCAGTGACACCAAGGCACAAAAAGTGCGACTTGATAACAGATTGTCTTTATTCAACAGGGCTACCAGCTGCGGGTCTTACTAGCTATCTTGATTTTATGCCAGATTTTGCAATGTTGTAGGGAAGAGCTTGGAAAAATGACCTGAGGGTGCCCTAGGGACTTAAAAATCAGAAAATAAATACAATTGTGAATATGTTTTTAATCTGATGATTCTAGCACACCCACGATTACTGAAGAGTTGGTGTTCTAGAACAATCAGTACTGGCCATGCTGCAGGATGATGAGAGAGACACAGGTCCTGCCCAGCACCAAGGATTTTCACTGTCTCCTGCAGAAACGCAGTGAGAGTCAATGTTCACTTTTCATCTGCAGCGAAAAGCGGAGTGAACAACTTTTCATTCTACTCCTGGTTGTTTTCACACATTAGTCACTGAAATGAGAACGCTCCAGGGCAAGATTCGCGGGAAAGTTCACACGTGTCTTCCGAAGGCTCGGAGGTTTGGCTCCATCGCCCAGTGCTGCTCACATCCCACGGTAACAACGCCCCGTTCCACGGCTGAAAACCCCCGGCCAGGAACCAGCGGGCTCGTGCTGCCCTCGCACGGGCGGCAGCGGAGCGGCGAGGTCCCCCCGCGGGGGCGCTGCAGCCACACAGGCAACGAGCAGCGCGGGTTTGCGGTGTCCCTGTCACCATCGGCGGGATTTACGGTGGCTGCAGTGGCTGCACAAGCGCAGCCAGGGCTTGGGCAGCTCTGCCCCGTGCCTGGATTTCCAAAAGAGGGTGCAGGGCTTACAAAGTGTTGGGTGATGCCAAAATACCAACCGGCTCACACGCACACGGCCCGGAGCACGTAACCACATCTCGCACCCTCTCGCAGTTTGACCTGCTCAGCTCGGTAAGCCGCACTGAGGCTGTCGCCTTCCGCTGACATGGCCAGCAAGGTGCGTCCTTGTAAACCGCGTGCCGGCACCAACAGCACCAGCCTCGGACCCCCCATCTCATCCCCCCACTGCAGGCCCACTCACAACCCCACCACACCCCCAACCACCTCCACACACCGCAAGCCTCCTTTAAGAACCCCAAAACGACCTCCTCCCGCCGCCCCAAACCTCCGCAAACATCCCCAGCCCTCTTCCCCTCCTCACACCCGTTCCCACCGTGCGCCCTCCCTCCCGCCCCGCCCCCGCGCCCTGCCTGCGCCGCTGTCGTTCCTCCTGCCGGCAGGGGGCGCTGCCGCGGGCCGGGGCGCCCGTGGCGGCGGGGCCGCCGCTCTGTCCGCCCGCCGGGCGCCGCGGAGGAGGCGGCGGGGTAGCGCGGCGGCGGAGCGGGCCTGGGCTCGGCGTGAGGCGGCGCTGGCAGCGGCGGGGCCGAGCCGGGAGGCGAAAGCCACGGCCCTGCTGAGGCCGCCCCGGGGCCTGCGGGAGCAGCATGGCCGCCAGCCTATGGATGGGGGACGTGAGTGTCCGGCCGGGACCCGCGCGGGGCTTTGTGAGGCGGGCGCCGGGGCGGCCTGGCGGGCGGGAGGCGGGAGGTCAGTGGCTGGGGCGGCTGGGCCTGGGGCGACCGCGGGCTGGGGCGCACTGACTGACTGACACTGACTGAGTGACTGACCCCCTCACACTGACTGACTGACACTGACTGGCTGGCTGACCCCCTCACACTGACTGACACTGACTGACCCCCTCACACTGACTGACTGACACTGACTGACTGACTGACCCCCTCACACTGACTGACTGACACTGACTGACCCCCTCACACTGACTGACTGACACTGACTGACTGACTGACCCCCTCACACTGACTGACTGACACTGACTGAGTGACTGACCCCCTCACACTGACTGACACTGACTGACTGACTGACCCCCTCACACTGACTGACTGACACTGACTGAGTGACTGACCCCCTCACACTGACTGACTGACACTGACTGGCTGGCTGACCCCCTCACACTGACTGACACTGACTGACCCCCTCACACTGACTGACTGACACTGACTGACTGACTGACCCCCTCACACTGACTGACTGACACTGACTGACCCCCTCACACTGACTGACTGACACTGACTGACTGACTGACCCCCTCACACTGACTGACTGACACTGACTGAGTGACTGACTCCCTCACACTGACTGACACTGACTGACTGACTGACCCCCTCACACTGACTGACTGACACTGACTGAGTGACTGACCCCCTCACACTGACTGACACTGACTGACTGACTGACCCCCTCACACTGACTGACTGACACTGACTGACTGACTGACCCCCTCACACTGACTGACTGACTGACCCCCTCACACTGACTGACTGACTCCCTCACACTGACTGACTGACCCCCTCACACTGACTGACTGACACCCTCAAACTAATTGACTGACACGCTCACACCAACACCTTCACACATTGACACAGCCACATACACACTAACTCTCGAGCTGACACTGTCCCACACGCACTCCTTTGCACTCTGTCAGGCTCATGCAGTCTGACACACACTGACACATGAACACACACTCAGAGATGCCAACCCCAGCCCAGCAGGTGTGTTTGTGAGCAGTTATGTGCTCACAGACACAGTCAGACACACACACCCCGCTGCGTGACCCCCCTTACCTGCCCGCTGCCAGGGTGACAGGCACACTTGTGGCACTGACACCAGTGTCCCCTGCTGCCTGTGCTCACGCTAGTGGGCAGGCACGCTCATGGGCACTGACATGTCCCCACGTTTCCCTGCCTATGCTCTGTTACACACTCCTTTACACACTCATTAGCCTGTACACTCACACGCTGTTAGGGTTTATTTAGGCACTTACATGCTCACAGGCAGAGGCTCTAAGGCACTTACTCATGCTTGCACTCATGCTACTAGGCTGACATGCTTGTGCTCACACTTGTAGGCACTTATGCTTGTGCTCGCACGCTTGTAGGCACCTAAGAACATCCCTCACTGCTGGCCGTGCACACATGTAGATGCCCTCACACGCCTATAAGGATTTGCACTCTCCTGCGTGCACAGACACTCCTAAGCACTTACTCACCCCAGTGTTTCCATCATTCCTGCTTGCATGTAAGCCTGGCAGCACGCTCACACTCACTCCTTCACCTGCGGGTGCCTCTCACTGTCTGCTCACCTGCTCACTGTGGGCACACTCAGATGATGCCCCTTGTTGTCTGCCCTTTGCACGCCTCCTCATACTTGTGCACTTGTGTCCCTTCTTGCTGCTGTACACACACACTTTCATACATGCAGATGTGTACTCACACCCAGCATATTGTGGTTTGCCACCCACGCACACGCCCAAATGTGCTTATGCTGTATTGTAGTGTCTGCATTCGCTGCCACTTTTACATAGTCCCATATGCAATCCCACTGCTGTACCATAGTGTCCTTGCTGCCTGCCACATGCTTGTATACACCTGCACATACATACAGACGTGCACATGCAGTTACACCAGTGTATCACAGTTCCCATGTTGCCAGTTAACTTCCATGTACATCTTTCTCCAGCCACTTTCTTACAGACTCACACCAGCACGTTGCACAGTCCTGTTTGCACATTCGCATGCATCTTATAGTCTTCCTCAGCCTCTCTCAGACGTGTGCACACACAACCCAGCACATCACTGAGGATCCCACTCACAGCTTTTCTCTTGTACATGCACAACAAGTTTGCCGTTGCATTGTACACAAACACTGACAAATCAGGGAGTCTTCTGCTCCCTGCCACTCCTGCAGACATGCTCTGTAGAGTCTCTTTTCTCTTTACCCACACAAAGAGTTATCATTTACCACCTTTCCACCATAAGGTCATCTTCTTTTTCAGTTAGCTCTCTCACAAGCTCTTTGAAACACACACTTACAGCTCCAAGCGACAGTTACCTGTTGCTGTTACAAGTCTGGCTTTCCTGCACACACACACCACAGGCACAACTGTACAGAATAGTGCCACCTCCTGCTTCTGACACAGGTGACAGAGCCCTTTCTGCTCTGCGCTCACACCTCCTTTTGCATGTGCGAGTGCAATATGGTCACCTGCTCTTGCATACTACACCAGTCCCCGCCTTCTGTCACACACACAAGTGACAGAGCCACCTGGTACCTGACAGACACACAAACATGCTCGAGAGTTGTCAGTTACCACGAGGCCATCTGTCTTACGCAGGTGTATATACGGATATATGTGGAGATATAGGTATATATATCCCACACCCCAGCCTTGTGTTAGCTGTCACCTGCAGTGCTCCCAATCAGTCTATGTATTGCACAAAACCTGCATTTCAGTTAGTTCCCTCCTCTACTTTCTGTTTCATCCTTTTGTCTCAGTCCATCACAGATTTGGTGCAAATCGCGATGCTGTTTCATACTTTGTTTTAAATCCACAGCACCGCTGCCCTGCACTTCGCATACACTCTGACATACACACTGCCACCCTCTCACCTGTGACATGGACACGGTCAGTGCACCCACCTGCAGCACAAGTCACAGACCTACTGCGGGACGTGAGTCGAGGTTTCCCCTCCAAGCGCTGCCCTGCTCCGCAGTTACTTGCAGCGGACACAGCTCTGCAGGTCCCTGCCCAGCTCAGTGGGGGCTGTGGTACTCAGCGTCGCAGCACCGCAGGCTGTGCCCCACCTCGCGTACTGATAGTGCTGGCCCAACCTCCCTGTGCGGACAGAGGAGGAGCCTGCCATCTCCTTGTCCCCTGCTCTGTGTAGTGACCGCTCTGTTTGTTGCTGTATGTTTCTGAGTGGCTTTTGTCCTTCTGTGAAAGCTCCCTGTTCTCTGAAATTCATGCTGTCTCTTGGGTTCCACTTTGCAGACTGTTGAGCCTGGTTCATGCATGCCTGCTGGTTTTGAGTGGCATCGACCCTCTTAAATGAGTCTTCTTTTTGAAGTGTAAGGGTAAAATACTTCTCAATCATGTTTTAACTGCTTAGGGTGACATTGACACATATTTTCTCCTATTTGTAGATGCCTTGGTCTAACTTTTTTTTTTTTTTTTTTGCTTTTATAGCTGGAGCCATATATGGATGAAAACTTTGTTTCAAGAGCTTTTGCCACCATGGGAGAGCTTGTACTGAGTGTAAAAATCATTCGAAACAGGTTGACAGGGTAACTGTTTATGCTTGTTCTCAGTTTGCATTTGGATTGAACCCTTTGCCCTCTGCGTGGCATCACTTTGGTCCTGCCCATATTACAATGATCTTCCCTTTGAGCTTTTTGCCATTGCTGCCTACGGTACGAGTGTATTGGTAATAGCAATGGAGAGGACAATTGGCTCTTCGACCTCCTCATCAACAAACCAAGGGAAGTTTGACTTTAGAAGGAGCCATATGAGGGCCCTTTGAATTCATTTGGAATAAAAGGAGTGAGCATAGGCAGAATAGTTTCTTGTTCTTGTAAATGTCATAATTTCAGTTTTCAATTGTTTAAATTTGAGTGTGAAATTTATACAGTCAGTGAAAGTAAGAAGTAAAAGAATTGTGACCACAACTATTTTCTATGTTATGTTGACATGACTTACTGGTAAGTAGGAGCTGTTGCTTAAGAGCCAAGATGACTTTCCCAGCTTCTTTTTGGTAGCTAATGTTTATACTATGAAAAAGAAGTTGTTCTGAGTATTGCAACTATAGCAAATTCCCTACTAGTTATATAAAAATATAATATTCCTCCTCAAATGTGTTTTAAATCTGAAATCTTTCTCTCTGTGTCTATGTTCAGAATTCCAGCAGGCTATTGCTTTGTAGAATTTGCAGATCTAGCTACTGCAGAGAAATGTTTACACAAAATCAATGGAAAACCGCTTCCTGGTGCTACACCGGTAAGTAAGTGAAATCAGCCAGTTGGGAAGCAAAACTGGGAAGGAATAGATATTGTAGAATCTGTATTTTGAATGATTGCAGACAAATTTGTAGTTGGCACACTGGGATCCTTCTTCTCTCTAGAGTTTCATTAATAAACATAAAACTATTAATGTTCTTGCTCAGAAAATTGTTGGAAAAATACTCATTTCTGTGTGAATGTCTGGATAAAATCCAGGTGCAGAAATGTGAGGTGGTTTTCTTTTTATTTCTGAGCCTTTCTACTGTTAGCAAAGTTGGACTAATGAGAAAGCAGAGAAGAACAAGGAAGAGATACATTAACTATACCCACCACCATCCTTCCCTCTCTCTTCATTTGTAGTTCCACATTAATTTGTTACAATGTGTATGTTGTTATAGATGTACAGGATGAACTTGCAAGTTCTCACTGGGTTTTGAGCAACTTTGATTTGCAAGAGAAACATGACTTTTATGCCTTACATTATTCTGGGCCCTTAGCAAACAAAAGTTATTAAAACCCATTTGCAGTGGAGAAAGAGCTAGTCCGTGGTATAATTGCAACACGTAACAAATGTCTCGGATACATAAAAGCTGTGTAGTTAGGAAGAAGAGGAGGAATGGTCATAGAGGCTAATTTTAGGATGTTGACTCGAGTGTGTGGTAGATTAAAATGGGACGGCGGACACAGCTGTCCCTTGTACCCACAGGAGTTGGCTGCAGTCACTGGGGTGACTGGTTCACACAGCAGCTCTAGAATAATCTGGGTTACAGTCTGCTATAGGAAGGTAAACTGGTTGAATTAATTCAATGATTTAATTGATTTATATAACACATGGAGAGAATTACAGAGGTCCAGCATGGGCAGCCTGAATCCGTGCACTGAGCAGGCAGCTGTCCAGCTCATCTCTTGTGTTTAGATATTTTTTCTCTTGTTTGCAGAAAACCGAATGTAGCTCACTCTTTTATTTACTTTTAAATACAAGTTGCTGAACCCTGGTAGGCTGGGGGTGGGAAGTTCCAGATGTGCCAAGGGGCACAAATGTGGGTTCCTGGGAAACTTGTTTAAAAAGAAAACCAGGTGCAAAGTTTAGGGAGGCCTCCAGTGTTCAATGGCAGGTCAGGCTTTCAGAAAAACCTTAGTTTTAGATCTTACTAAATGAGCACATTTGAATGTATGTATGGATTCATTTTTGCCTTGTTTCAGGCAAAGCGATTTAAATTGAATTATGCAACGTATGGAAAACAACCCGATAACAGGTAAACACTCAATATTCAAGTATTAGTTTTGCCTCCTTAACGTCTCTTTATCAATTACCTTGCAAAGAGGATTCAAAACATATAAAACTACAAATTCATAACAGCTTGGTGAGACATACAGCTAGAAAATTTGCATAGGAGAGCACTCATGAGATTTGTACCATTTCGTCCAGCAGTGCCAGATAACTAAAGCCCGTAATTAAAAACGCAAGTCCCTTTCGTAACGCCTGCCCAGAAATGCTCACACAGTCAAAGTAACAATAACACCAGTTTGGGCAGGTGTGTAAAAGGGTGAAAGCAGCACAGTCCTGCAGGTTATTAGAGTTAGTCATATTCCAGCAATTATATTTTTATTTTAGATGATTATAGATCTTTTTAAAAATCTTTTTAGATTAGAATCAAGGCACAACAGACAGGGACAAGAATGAGATTTACATTTGGTAACTAATTCTTAGCAGTTCTTTTTACTCTGAAAATACAGATGGATAGCATAACCTTTCTGATTCCAGCAGCTTGTCTTTAGCAGAGGGAGGATAACTTAGGCTGCCTCTTGGTTTTATGCTTTACCTTTGGCACACCAGATTGTCAGGAGTGTCTTTTGAGATATTTAAACTTTCTAGCATCTATGTATCCTAATTCATATAATTTAAGAACAATATGTTGGAAATTGTTCGCTGTTACTCAGCAGACCTTTCTCTTGTATGATTGTGCTCAAGAAGTTTTCTTTTGATTTCTTTAGTCCAGAATATTCACTTTTTGTGGGAGACTTGACTCCTGATGTGGATGATGGCATGTTATATGAATTTTTTGTTAAAGTTTATCCATCATGTAGAGGTGGAAAAGTTGTTTTGGACCAGGCAGGAGTATCCAGGTAAGTCATCTTTTATTCATTCTTTCACTTCACTGCAACAATGGACCTACTGTTCACAAACAGAGAAGGGCTGGTGGGGAGATGTAGTGGTTGGAGGCCGCCTGGGGCACAGCGACCATGAAACAGTAGAATTTTCAATACTCAGAGATGCAAGGAGAGCCATTACTAAAAGCAGGGACAGCCCCAGCAAAAGTGTTTCATTTACTGTGTTTTTCAAAACGAATTTTGACTTCACTGTAAATATTTTTTTTAAAGTGGCATGGCTTTTTGTTCTTGTTTTATATGAGTTACCCTGTATCTCTGCAGAGGTTATGGCTTCGTGAAATTCACGGACGAACTGGAACAGAAAAGGGCGCTGACAGAGTGTCAAGGAGCTGTGGGGTTGGGCTCTAAACCTGTACGCTTGAGTGTGGCTATACCAAAAGCGTGAGTATAAGTGCAGCCAGGCGTTTGTATCAGATGATGTGAAATCACATGTATTTATAAATGTCTTTTAGTGGTTTGGGTGCATTTCCTGGATGTTTCCATCATAAAGTGAAGGAATACTCACAAATATAGCAAAGTAGCTGGAGAATCAGAATGTACAGGAATTTAAAAAAAATATGACATGAGATCAAGACTAAGCATTTTACACTGTTTTTAATTGTATACATTATTAAATACACACACATGTACACACACTGTATTTAAATATTATTATTTTTAAAGTATGTGTTCCTTTGCATTAAATTGAAGTAGTCTGAATCTGCTTATTGATTTCTGGATCACAAAGCTCAATTACCTTGCTAATTCTATTATAATGTCTACTAAATATAAGTCTTTTGGGGCAGAGATTAACTTTTTTTTCTGTGTTTGTTCAGAACCTGATACAATGAGATCCTGGTCTGACTTGGGGCTCATAGCACTAGGGTAATATGAATAATAGTAATTGCTCCCTATTTGAATAATATTTAGATTTTCAGTAACCTCAGAAGTCTTGGGGGGATAAGGAAGAGAAAAGCAGGAAAAAGGGGTGTATCATGGTGAGAAGATTGTTTCCTTCTTCCTACTTCTCACTAATTTCATCATTAGACATAGCTTGATGTGTGACATTTTCATTTCCAAACAATATTTGTCATCTCATTACTTCAAATCTTGCTGATAGGTGAGATTCCCAGTTCCTTGGGAATGCTGCCACTTTATGGCAAGGAATGGGAATTTTGCTCAGCTCACAGGCTATTTCAGTGTATTTCTTTAATTACTTGTAGTCCTTTTTACTTCGTGAGCTCTTCCAACTATGCATTGGAGACCACCCAGTTCAGTGGGGATGGGGACAGCCAGTTGTTGGTTGGGTGTCTGTGGCAGAAGGAAGAGGTTTTTGTCCATTTTTAGTAAGGCAAACCCCAGTTCTTTTCCAAGGCTCGAAGTCTTTAGCTCTTTATGTAAAGCAAACTCAATACCTTGTGTCAGGAAGCTGCAGAGTACTTAACTTCATCCTATTTATCAGAAGGAAAAAGGGACCCCAGAATCTGGATCCTGGTTCAGGATTGTTCTAAGCTGAGGCTCACAGTCCTGAACTCTCCTTCCCAAAGCCAGGAAGTGAAACTAAATTAACTCATAAAGATTGGAAGCAATCTTTATTAATGAAGGTGAATACGAATACAGGAAAGGGCGTTAAATTTAAACCACTTATTTCTTTCTGCAAATGTAAGCAAATGATAAATACTGCTGCAGTAAATAGTGAATGTATTGTAAAGACTGAAATTTGCATGTTAGACTAAGCCTTGTCTATGTACCATATTTTATCTCAAGCTCTTCTACTGTTTTTTTTCTTATTTGTTTGTAATTCTTCTGCCTTATTTGCAACTTATTCCTGCTTTATTTTTTAAAGTAATCGTGTGAAATCAATGGAGTATAATCAGATGTACAACTATAATTATAACCAATATTACCAACAATATCACAACTACTACGCCCAGTGGGGCTATGACCAGAACACGGGCAGTTACAGCTACAGCTACCCGCAGTACGGCTACACGCAGAGCACAATGCAGGTAGGAGAACACGGTGTCCTTTCTCTGTCAGTACAGAAACACAATGAAGCTTAAAAAAAAGGGTGATAAACACATTTTCTTGTCAACTTCTGGGGTCTTACTGGAACTGCTTGATGAGGAAACAAAACTAATTAGCAGAGCCTGGTATGTATCTTGCCTTGGGGTGGGGGTTATTGAAGAACTGCTGCCTCTGTTAAAAGTTGTGTGGGATTTCCCCTGTGGAGTCTGTTGGGAGAGGAACATGGGGCTTATACAAGAAGAATTCTGTTATAATCACTTAGATATAGAAGTCAGTATATGACAGCAGTAATCAACAGATGATATTTATAAAAGAAAATATAAATATCTGCTGTCCTAATGTTTATTTTTTCCTTGCAGACATATGAAGAAGTTGGTGAGGATGCGTTGGAAGGTATGTTTCTTTAATTTGATATCGAAGTCGTTGTTCTGCACTGATTAGAGATAGTCTTTCTCAAATTGACCCTTAATTGCAGTGTATAATATACCTTTATCTTTGGGTAAATCTGAGGTCTGAGAAGATTAGTGGGTCACAATCACCTAGTGCAATAGCATCCTTATTTTATAGCTGCTGTTCCTAGCCTGAAGCTTCTCAGGACTGAAACTAATTGATAACCTGAGCTGTAGGTTGTGGGTGTTACTAGGTGAGCTTTACAGCCTACAAGTGGTTTGGGGAGTATGATGAGTTGATTATTGCCAAATGTGTGCATTGGTAGCGGCAGAGTTGTATCCAGCTCCAAAGTACTTCACAAACATCTCTTTCAACTGTAAAATAAGGGATATATTTGTATGTAATTCACTGGGTGTTGCTGACACTTCGGTTACTAACTGTGAACTGCTTTGAGGTGTTTGCGGCTTTGGCAGACAAGCTCTGGTGACTCTTGTTGCAGCAGCGTAGGATCTACCGTCCCCAACCATCCACTCTGGTCCCGTAGTGGAGGTAGCAGAATGGAACGTGTGCCTGCGTCTCCACTCCTCCACTTCGCAGTCCGGTGCCTTAGTGCCAACCCACCTTCTTGGGCAGTTTAGGTGGCTCCCCTGGGCTGCGAGGTGCAGGTATGCGTTCTCTCTGTTGACTCTGCTATGGGGACAATCACCGCTGCAAAGAGGGATGTATTAGGATGTAGTTATTTCTTATCCCTTTGCAGGAAGATTTACTAGGGCTGACCTGGTCAGGTTCATGATTGGGCAAGTGCTGGGAATGTTTTGTGACTCCCCCCATATTTGTTTTGGTCTCTTCTCTCAAGTAGCAAGTGATAGGATGAGAGGAAATGGCCTCAAGTTGCGCCAGGGGAGGTTCAGGTTGGATATTAGGAAAAATTTCTTCCTGGAAAGGGTTGTTGGGCATTGAACAGGCTCCACCAGGGCGGTGGTGGAGTCACCATCCCTGGAGGGTTGGACAGACGGAGATGAGGTTCGCAGGGACGTGGGTTGGTGCCGGGGGTGGGGTAACGGTTGGACTCTATGATCTTGAGGGTCTCTTACAACCAAAATGATTCTATAATTCTATAATAAAACTAAAATGTTTACAGGGTGAGGTTTTTTCCTGATACATTTGATGTGTTAACTATTCGTGTCTATCTTTCCACCTTTAGATCCGACACCTCAGCTGGACGTGCACGAAGCAAATAAACAGTTTATGGAACAGAGCGAAGAGCTCTACGATGCCTTGATGGACTGTCATTGGCAGCCTTTGGACACTGTCTCGTCAGAGATTCCAGCCGTCTTATAGCCTCGTTGCTGAGGCGCTGCGTCTGGGTGACAAAGCCGCCAGCGTGCTCCGGACCGTCGTGCTGCACCCGGATCTCGCAGCAGTCGGGGGTGGCCCTTTTCTCCACCCAGGTCTGGTACTCAAAGTACAGGAGGACTGTGGCCTTTCCTGTACGGAATGAGTATTGTAGGAGCATCATGGTACTTTCTATTCATGGTGGAAGTTAGAACTGCAACAGTTTGATTCCTTTTGTCTTGAAATGAACTCTTAATTCTTCTTGGAAATTGTAATTTATAAACTTCAGATGAAATGGCACAGGGGAAAGACTCTACTCCAACGTACAATAAAAATGTTGGTCTTTTAAGTAAAATTACCCTTTGCATTTTGGTTCCTGCCCATCCTTCTGTTTTGCTGCCCATTTAATTGTCTTCAGTCATTTGACCCAACTCTCATGAATGTGTTATTTTAAAAAAATCATTGCTGGATACCACGAAAATGTCTCAAAAGCTTTTTCAGTGGCTGGGTGAGGTTGCTGTAACTTGAGCACAGGAAAGAATCATGTAGATGAAAGTTTATGTTCTGCTTAACCTTAATCAAGATGTGATCTTGAGCTGGCAAGTTTGTAGCTTGGTGTTCATAAGGAATCTACCTGAAGAATGTTTTGGAGAGAAAAGACAGAAAGGAGCATTATGAAACTACTGCAAACCGGTGCTTTCTGCCCGGTGGTCTCTTGCACATTTGCCTCTCCTCTCCATCTGTGTATGAAGAAATAATCCCCATCAGCCAACCAGTTTAAAACATTTTTACCAGCAACTTTGTTTAAATGTTATTTTGTGTATCATGCCTTTTTTTTTCCTTGTGGACACCCCTTGATAGTCTCACTGAGATGTTCAGATTTCATAGCGTCTTCCGCTGTCCTGTCAGAGGGAATATGGTGAAACTGAAGATCTTGCAGCAAAAACGGGTCAGAGCAATCTAATCGATATATTGTGCAACAAATTGTTGCTGACATGGAAAATGGTTTTCTACTGGATGTTGTATAAGCCGAATGGACAAGCAATATATTTAAGCTAATATTATGTTGCATTAGAGGTGACAGTGAAAATAATAGCACTTATGTATGTGTTATAAGCCCTTTTCAGGCTTTTGTGCCTTAAGCTCTTTGAGAAATAGGAACAGATAAACTACCTGTAATAAATGTCTATCCCAGAAATAGTTTGGTAACTGAAATTGCGACTGCAAAGCGTTTAATTGCCTCCCTGCCCATGTTGATGCAGAGGTTTGCCACAAAATTTAAATACTTTCATAAAGCCTACTTCTACCACACCTTTGTTTGTGTCCATAATTATGATATCTTGTCAGTCTGTCGTCTTTTTATCAACCGCAATGGTGAACGTACTGTGAATTTGAGGGGAATGGTGACATACGCCGGGTTTGTTAATAGCGTATTTGTGAATGAGTGGGACTGGACTACTGGCCCCCTGCATTCTGATCTGCTGTGAATTTTTTTCTCCTCCTGTGCGTCTGACTGTGCTGTTCACAGTGTCCTAACCCCCTGTTCCTCTGAATTTAGGGAGACGGATGTTCCCTGCGTGTGCTGGTTGTGTTTCGGAGGCAGCGGAGAGGTGGAAGAGAGCAAAGTGCCTTTTTTTCCTTCTGATGCAGCTGTTCAGTGGGGCTGGACACTCAGGTGATGTCCTGCTTCTTGAAAAGTGCCTGTTCCATGGAGCGGCGTTTCAGAGGTGATGTAAAGAAGGATTTCTTTATGTTCTGCTGTTTAATGCTTTCTGGACTAGTTATTCTGTTACTGTGTTCCCATTGAATTCTCCTCTTTTTGACCTGCCTTTCCCTATCCCCCCAAATTTTAGCTTTTATAATGCAGCCCTTCTCATTTGCTACGTGAGGTGACCTAAAGCCACACTTTATCACTCTAAGTTTATGCTGCTGTTCTAAGGCTTGCCAGCGTTGCTGCCCTGTGTAATATTTCCTAACACGCAGCTCTTGGCTTTTGTTTTTGTGGCAGAAAGCTAGTAATGATGAGTCTGAGCCATCACAAGTGGCATCCCCTGGTGTCCAGGAGAACTATGTTTGTAGAGACCCTTGAGCCCTTATGCAGAGGATGATTTTTGGTGTAGAGAGGCCAGCAAAGATGATCCACTGCAGCTTGTTTTTACTGATGCTGCAGAGCTTAAAATAGCTCAAACATTTCCTTTTAGGAGAGAGGTTGATGTGAGGCTTTAGGCCATGGTCCCTTGATGTGTGAGCCAGCCTTTTGGGATTGCTTGGGAGAATCTCAGCTAATGTGCTGTTGAGCTGTTAATCCCTCTGAATTTTTTTCTGTGCATCACTTATTAATGTTCATTTTCAGCTCCCGGCCACTATTGCAGCATCTGAAGCACAGAGAAGACTTTTATGTGGAGCTACAAACCAGCCAGTCACCTGGATTTTGTAGGGTTTGCGTTTTGGAATCCAAGATAAACAGAATGTGGGATTTTAT
Source organism: Nesoenas mayeri (assembly GCF_963082525.1). Taxonomy (NCBI): domain Eukaryota; kingdom Metazoa; phylum Chordata; class Aves; order Columbiformes; family Columbidae; genus Nesoenas; species Nesoenas mayeri. Next base: position 7,684,778 of record NC_137571.1, read on the forward strand.
TTCTCGTGGATGGCTACAGGGAAAGCCCTGATTAATTACCATTTAGCACAACGCAAGATGAAAGACAAGGACTCCGTGTGGTAAGGTAAATTCTGCTTTTATCTTCATGTGCTAAAGGCAAGAAATCCAAGGCAGATGATAACACAGCTGACTGGGATTATGTAATTCTTGAAAATTGCATCAAAACCTGTGACAGGGATTATGGAGCGTTCTGCCTTTCAGCATGCAACATTTCCTAGCAATTACAAAAACGACTCAAACGTTCTTGACGAAGCTGTCACGAGCCAATTTAGAGTGCTGGGAAATTCAGGGACTCTGGGATTACCGTCTGATTTACACAGACTGACAAATGCTGAGCCAGCTGCAGAGCTGCACAGATGTGGGCGTCATTCCTGTTGGGCATGGAGCGGCAACTTCCATAGTGTCAAACTGCAAGGCTGCAGGCTTCCCTGTTGCCGTTAACATGCGTTTAATTAAAAGCTTGACGGGGTGGCCTGTGAGAAATACGGACCGGTTTCCAGCGGGATGAGGAGTTTGAAGCCATTTCTTTAGCAAATGCGAGTCTGTGCCAGTGCAGCCCCATGTATGGGTCGAGGGGTCTGGCGGGGGCTGGCGATGATGTTTTCTGTGTGTGATTAGAGAAAATTCCTGTTCTTGGACCAGTTTCAGGAGACAGGTTCATATCCCACACACTGAGAAGCACCAAACACCCTCAGGTATTTCTCTGAATCCTTTTTGGGGAATGGAGATGTTTGATCTTCACGTACTCAGTTTCTTGTTACTGCCTCGCTAATCCTCAGCTTCTGCACAACAAGATCTGGGAGGAATTTTTACCTTCCAGCCTTGTTATCTGCCAGCGTATCTTGTTCAGCATACTGGATACACCAGTTTCTGGATTTAACTAGGGATTTGTTTAGACATGAAATTAATTCAAAATCAGGATAGGATATGAATTTTAAATGCAACAGCTGCATTTAGAAACTGATAGACCTAGTTCAGAAAATACCGCTCTGACAAAGCTCGCTTGACCTCTTTGCCTGGTGAGAGCATTTCTTCAGAAAATATCTCTGTTGTTTTTTTCAAGTTATCAAAATGGTTTTACCAAGCACAGTCAGTTTGTAAGGAGGGTTTTGGGGTGCTGGTTGGTGCACACCCCGTTTTTCTCAATGTGCTGCTTTTGTTGTAAAATTTCCAGGGCCAAACCAATGGTAGATAACACAGTTACGATGCTATAGATGGAGATCTCTGTGTGGCTGCGGCTTGTCCCCTCACGTGTTGGATCCCTGAGGTACCGCAGCCCACCCGGATCATTCACTAATACTTTTCCTTGCTGTATTTTCCAGAGCGCTCCCTGCGGTTTGCCTGCTCCCGCCTCTCCTGCGGGGGCAGCTGCAGCCTCTGCCGGGTTCGCTCCCCGTCCCGCATGTGGAACAGACCGGTGTGATGCTCCCAGGTGCCATCAGGGCTCCGCTGACCTTGTGGTCGAGCACCACAGACACGCAAAGGGCTTTTCTCTGCTCCATCTTCTCTCTGTCCATCTTCTCATGATGGGCTGAAGTCTGCTGAGCATCATTCGGTTTTTGGTATTGTTCTTTGGGGTTTCTGCCTGTTTAGCATTTGGAAGATTCTCTTCCCAAACACTTGGTGTTTACCAAGGTTTGAATTTTTGGGGAGGGGTTTGTTTTGGGGATTTTTGTTACAAGGAGCCCCTGGTTTCTGTGCTGCCCTGGGGTCTGGCAGGGAGAGGTCAAGGTTTGCTGTGCTGAGGGAGTCCAGGCTGCCCGGGCGGCGCGTCCCGGCTTGGCAGAGCAGCTGTGGGCTCTGCGGAGGACGGGGCCGTTCTAACCGGGCCCCTCAGCTGCCACAGGGGCTGTTTTCAGAAGAGTTTGGTCATGCAAGCTTTGAGGCTCATTTCCAGACTGACTTCTACTTTAAACAGGCATCGAGATTGTTTTTTTGGTAATAATCCATGTTTGTGGTGGGGTTACCAGCTTGAAAGGGTGATTCCTGAGCACTGTGAATTTTTTGATTGTCAGTTTTGCACAGAACAGATTAAAAACTAAATATTGTTTTTCCTCATCCCTTTTGCACTGTCGCCAGGGCAGGAAGCAGTTGAGGGTTTTTCAACCTGATTTCTCACAGTGGCCACAGCTTCAGCATCAGCAGAAACTTCGGCAGTCCCGTCCACCCCGCTGAAAAATGCTCTTTTGAAATCCTTTCCCTTGGCTACGGATCAGGAGCCAGGACAGGTATTATTTGACAGCAACACTTTTGTTTCCGAGAAACTTTATTTCCATTCCCCAAGGGTGGGGTGTGCCCCCTTGCCTTCCAAAAAGGAGGAACAAATGGGAAAAACGTGGCTGTTGCCTTCATCTTTTTGAAGAGCAACCCCTGACCTCCACTTTTTGGGGAAGAAAGGAGAGAAATGGGGTTTGTCCCATATGGAGATTATTTTGGGTGGGGAGAGGGAGCGTGGCGCAGCCTGCAGAGCAAATGGGGCGGCTGCAGATCACGGCGGGGGCGCTTGGGGTGCGATTCCCGCTGCCTGCCGCGCCGGAGCCGCAGGAGGGCGCGGTAACGTCCGCGCAGTGCGGGGACATGGCGGCGCGGCCGCCGGCAGCGCCAAACACAACTCCCAGAAGGCCCCGCGGGAGGACGCAGCCCCAACAGCCAATCAGCGCCCGCTTTGCTGCCCTATAAAGGGTCACTGCGGCCCGCCTTCTGCCTCTGTCTGTGATGGCGGCCGGGGGGTCGTGCGGGGCGAGCGGTGCAGGGACAATCCGCCGCCATCCGCCCTCTACCGGGCTTCTCCCGCCGCTCGGCCCCGCCACATCGACGCGACAGGTCGGGGGCGCTCCGATGGGCTGCGGAGGGGCAGCGCGGCTGCGGGAGGGCCTTGGCCCGGCGTGTAGGGAGGATGCCGGGCCCGCCGTGGGTGAGTGGCCTCGCAGCGGGATGAGTTTAAAAAGACCCACCCCGGGAGAGGCGACCGCGGGCCGGAGGCGCCGTGCAGGCCTGGGCGGCCCTATCGAAGCTGCGTCTGTCTCGGTGATGTGGCAGATGTGGTCAAAAAGGAGCCGAGAGCAAAAGGTTTTTCCTTGACGGTCGCCGCTCAGTTTGAGCCTCTGTAACTGTCCGGCAACATTTCAGGAAAATACATGGGCTGGGAGGCTGTGTGGAGGCCAGATACCTGCTTCTGGGGTCCACATTGGTGTACAAAGGTGGGAGGTGGTGGATATTGCAGCTTTTCTGCTCTAAGATACTTCTTCCATCTTAAAAATGTCCTGAAGCTCAAGATTCTGCTTTTACCCAGCAGCATCCTGGCATCAAAGGTGATGATGGTGCATGAGACGGCTGGTGATGGCCGCGGCTCGGCAGCGTGGGGCAGGTAAGATGTGAGATTCAGGCTCTAAAATCTCCACATATGTGGAATAAAATAAATTGATCTCTCCAGTGTCACTGGACCTGGCTGGTGGCAGAACTGGGAATCAGACCTTGGTCGATTGATGCTTCGGCTGCATCTGTGGTGCTGGAGCTTTCCCAGGCGAGGGTGGCCATGACTCTGCATGTTTATCCAAGAGCTGTGGCTCCCTGCAGTAGCCTCAGGTCTCCAACTACATGCAAGAGCAACGGGAAGGTCTTTGACTGCTGGGCCTCTTCTGCCCGTTGCTGTCACTCGCCCCTCCTATATATATTTTCAGGAATTAGGGTGTCGATTCCTCCAAGGTGCCGTGGTTCTAGAGTGGGCTGTGTGGGTGACTTGTTCTGGTGAGCTTGCTGCTGACATTTGGGTGTTCGTGATGTGTTCCAGGGTCGCTTGATGTTCTGGAGCTCGCTCAGCCCATGGCCTTTCCACCTGACAGACGCGAGGTGAGAACGTAGCCCCGTGTTGCAGCGCCGTGGCTCGTCCCTCCAGATCCCTTTCCCATCAGATCTGAGTACCGATCTTGTGGTCAAAAAAGGAGGAAAAATAAGATCCAGACTGGTCTTGATCTCTTTGCTGGTGCAGTCCTGCTGTGAGAAGGGCCAGTTTGGAGACAGTCTATGCTGGCCTCGCTCCTGCGGGAAGGCTGGGATGGGAGCGCAACTCCCACTCGAGGCAGCATAAAGGTTGGGTGTGGAGGTGCTATGAAGATTTGCAGGCCGGTGTTTGCTTGGCTGGATCTGGTGCGTTGATTCCTGGTGAACAGTAGCCCATTGACTCCAGATACTTACTAGGAGCTCTGTGTTTTTTCAGGAATTACTCGCTTAGTGGAAAAAGCCGAGAGCTCATGAGCCCCCAGTGGATTCCGTTTCCTTAAGGCCTGAATCGCAGGGGAAGCACGTGAGTGTCTTTATGTAACTGCCGGGTGGTGGGTGTTTTGAGTGGGATCTCTCGGGTCCCGGAGGACAAAGGAGAGTTCAAGATGCCTGTGCTGGGAGTGGCCAGCCCATAGTCTGGGCTTCGTAGGGGAATTGTAGAATCATTTAGGTTGGAGAAGACCTTTAAGATTGAGTCCAGCCGTTACCCCACCCCTGGCACTACCCCGTGTCCTGAGAAACTCATCTCTGGTCTGTTCAACCCCTCCAGGGATGGTGACTCCACCAGTGCCCTGGGCAGCCTGTTCCAATGCCTGATATTAGTAATGATAGATTCATTGGAAAGGTTCTTAATTGGGTAGGCTATTTGTAGGGCAGAGCATCAGTGCCCTCTGAGCGCAGCCTGGTCCGTGATGACTCCTTTCTCTGGAGACTGTTGGATGAATCCTGCGGATATGGGGCTGAGGCCAGGCAGGAACCAGCCAAAATAATATTGCAGGGAGAGGCATTGGCGTGGAATTCCTTAACCCAGGTGAAACCTGAATCAAAACTGAGTCAAGCTGCTCCTTGTTCAGACTGGATTGTATTTTTTTATCCCCTCTACAGGTCTGAGTGTGGAGCTGAGATGAGCCGCTCCCTGAGGGTTTTGGTGCTGCAGCGGATGACTTTGTCCTTCTCCAGCGCTTTCTTAAACACTTGGGATGGAAGAATCATCCATTCTGTGGAGTTTTCTCTTGAGAAGACTGTCAGGATGAATAAACACAATCACTTGAAACTCTTGCGGAGTCTCCTGTGCTCATGTTTGGGTATGTTGGCCCTCAGGGGTGGGTGGTGCTGAGGATCCTCATCCTGCCGGGTGATGTGGATGAAACTTGACTCATGAAACGCGAGCAGCTTCTTCCACCTGAGGTTTTGGGTGCCTCTCCTCCGCTGAGTCCTGGAGGGCTCTGTCGAGCTCTGGAGGTCACCGTTGGGCCCTGTCCCGAGCTCTGGGTCTCCTTTGTGCCCTGCAGGGCCCTGTGGGCTCTGCCAGGCTATGTTGAGCCCTCCTGGGCCGCCACGCCCTGTCGGACTCTGTCCATTCAAGCTCAGCTTGATTCAAACACCTCTCCATTTTCTATGTAAGGTCTCCCCAAAGCCTTCTCCAGCCTGGACCATCCCAACTCTCTCAGCCTTTCTCTGTGGCTTCGTATGATGTACAAGGCTTCAACCAAGAGACCCACCACAGTGGCAAGGCCAACAGGTGCTTAAGTCACCCCAGAATCCAGTTTTTCCTTCTCCAGGGGGAAAAACTCATTGCTGGACTGTGGCTTAAGTAAAGCATGAGGGAGTAACTTGGATTGTTCCCTGTTTAGGATCACTGAGTCATTTTGGTTGGAAGAGACCCTGAAGATAAAGTCAAAACATAACCCAACCCTGGCACTAACCCTTATCCCTGAGAACCTCATCTCTGTTGTCTGTTCAACCCCTCCAGGGATGGTGACAGGAGATGCAAATCTGTTACCTCCACCCAGATACATCACTAGTATCAACCCTACTGCTTCCTGACTTAGCGTTTTTCTCTCTCATGCTTGAAAAATAGTTTAAAGAAAAAAAAATCTTCCAGAAGAAAAGCCTCTTGAACCACACACGTGCAAGACTCCCGCAGTTAAACTTTATTGGAAACGTTCAAAAGCTCTGGTAACAAGATCACCTCCTAGTACGAATATAAATTTAAATGCATAAACTAAACCAATTAAAAATCTATTCATGATTACTGTACATGAGTGGAATACTACCCTTTGCTACCCCACTTTGAATTAAGTGGAATGAAAAGTTGAGTTAGGAGAAACAGCTCTAGAAACAAAAGACAATTGGCCCAGGACAGTATTAGAAAGAGGTTCTCCTTTCTAACACAGGCACCCTCTGAGGACACAAAACCAAACTCAAGGCTCTGAAGCTTTGAGGAGTTCAGTTTTCTTATGGCTGTTTATGCTTTCAGTCACATCATCACAGCATTTAATTGAGTCCAGTTAAGAGACTTTCTGCTTGTCCTTGAATTCCAAGGAGGCACTCGCAGAGTAACCAGGACCTTCATAGGCTAGAAAGAGCAAAGACCACCGTCCGCGTTGCAAAGCTTGGCAGGGTAACTCGATACACAGACAAGCATTTGCTTAGAACTAAATCCCTCTGGAAGTCTCTTCACTCGGTATCTGTGGACTTGTAGTGATCGTCATCCACAGTGGAGTAGATGTGTCCCTCACTGCTGAGGAATTCAACAGCTTGCCTTAGAAGAAAAAACACAAACAATTGCTAAGTAGTTCCTATCAACACCTTTCTCTCGGGGATTTCCCATTTATAGACCCCATCCCTGCTGTTCCCTCCTGTATTAATTACTGTCTTTGGAATTCAATGTAACTTCTCCCTGAGGCTTAAAAAAACAAGAAACAGCAAAGGAGAAACGGTCTGTTCTATCTTGACTAGTGGGCAAAGAGCAGGGTTGTCCTTGAAAAGAAGAAAATACTGGAGGCACCGCAGGACTGCCAGGTACCTCCTGCTTTGCTACTGAACTGCTCAACAGCTTGTTTTGAAAACAGGCAGTGAAGCTTTTATCACCCCTTCCACTGGCAATGGCTCATTCTAAGTGGCTACAGACTCCAGAAGCTCTGGCTCGCTGCCTACTGGGAACATGTGAAATTACTGGCAATGTTGAAGAAGTAAAGATCCAGGGTTGTCCGCTGTTTTCCTCTGTCTTTTATCAGACTCCAGGAAGGACCATCTGGATTTCCACAACATCCCTTGTTTCTACAAACTTACTTGATTGTTGACATGCTCATATTTTGGAGCTGAAGCTTCAACTCTTGCAGGCTCATCCCTTCGGGGACAGGGCAGTTTTTAATCAAGTTCAGCACCTGGAAAAGCAAGAACCACCGTTAGTACATAGCCAAGCTTTTCCGACACCAATGGACAGCAAGGTCGAGGAAGAACTATGTCTTTTTTAGAGTAACTGAGCTTGCACTTCTCTGTCACACATGATGCTGCAGCAGCATCTGCCATGTTCCTGGAGAAGCTGCTCCTACCCACCTGGCTCTGATGGGCTGTGAGTCCATTCACGGCCAGGCTGCTGCCTCCTCCATAGCCCTCCACGTCAACCGTCCCAGCAGAGGAAAACGACTGAGGGGCTCTCGATGCTGGCTGCAGTCACGAGAATAAGAACGCTGCGGTGACACATGGCATCACAGACTAGGTCTTATTTCAGAAAGACAGTAATTAGAAGTTGATTCCCCAAAATAAACAGCTGAAATGCACCGCAGCCTCCCCAGGGAAGCCAGGATTCCTGTCACATCTTCACCGAAGCTCTTCAACAGCTTCAGGCTTTGCAGCCCCACAACTCATATACAGTTTCTGCAACAAACCAAGAAGCCTCTCTCTTTGGGAGATAACCGGTAACCCAGTAAGGACCAAGATGCAATCAGGATCTTCAAGTACGTACCATATGACTTTTCCTGAGGACCATATGTGCGTGGACAATCTCTAGTATGTGTGAGGTGAACTCATTCATGTTTTCCAGAGGCATGATCTTAAATGCCACCAAGCTTTTCTTATTCTATCAGAAAAAAATAACATCACAGCAACATGTTTAACAGCCAGCCCAACCGTCCTCTCCAGCAACAGGGACAGCGGTGGTAGGAGCTTGTTTGCATAGAACTAATCCAACGTTTTCTGACTTACATTTTCATATGTGATTTTGTAAGACAATGCAAACAGGGTAACTTCTCTTTCTGGTAAATAATTGCACTTTGCTTTAATGTATGCACCATTATTTGAATATTTCTTCAAATATTTATAGTTAGAATATTTAGTTGTGAGGCAACTGGATCACATAATAAGCTCGTGATAATATACAGAACCTCTTCGCAGCTCTACAGCTCAAACACCCAAGACGCTGGTAGCCAGTGGTCTGTTCTGCCACGAGCAACGTGCCAATGCAGAACAGCATTTTAAGTGGGTCCCCTGTCCTTTGCATTTAAGAACAGTTAAAGTGTTATTAAGTACAGCCCTGGCAAAAATAATTTGAGGATTTGCCCACAGGAAAGGATGAGCAAAGACCACAACTAAGGGGATATTCTACAGGGAGCCCACCAACACCGACCCTTCACACCACGATCTTACCTGGAACGACCGGACATGACCAGCTATTTTTACGTAAGTTCCTGGAGGCACCACAACGTTCTCACTACCTGCCTCCTAATGGAGAAAGGAAAGTTTTGCTGATGCACACTTTCATTTCTCAATTATCACAATAAATGACTTAGGAAAAGAGGCTTATCTCAAGCAAAGACAAACAACATGCATTCCTGCGTCCAGCAAGAGCAGTTAGGTAGACATAACGGTAAATGGAAAATAGAGAAAAATAACATGGGCTAGTTTCACAGGCCTTCTATACTAGCAGTGAAAATTATCAGCATGCATCAAAAAACAAGACAATATCCATTGGTACACGGCTTTGCCTTAATCACTTGGCCACACAGAAACACCTCTGTTCACTCCCTCTCCTCGTATTTCATAGAATCATACAATCATTTCGGTTGGAAGAGACCCTCAGGATCATCAAGTCTGGCCATAACCCAACTCCAGCACTAACTCACGTCCCCAAGAACCCCACATAAATGCCTTTTAAACCCCTCCAGGGCTGGTGACTCCACCACCGCCCTGGGCAGCCAGTTCCAATGCCTGACAACCCTTTCCATGAAGAATTTTTTCCTAATATGCAATCTAAACCTCCCCTGGCGCAACTTGAGGCCGTTTTCTCTTGTCCTAGACAAAGATACTGAGCACGCACCCCTCAGTTCAGTTATGAATTAACTGTTGAGCTTCAGCAGCTAAAGTCTAAAAAAGTATTCAAATTATTGTGGAACCACATATGAATTACAAAACAGGAGAAAAGTCATAAACCATACTGGTGGTCTCTGCTGCGGCTGCACCTCCCTTGGCCTGCAGAGGCGTGTTATTCCTAAAACAGTTATCAAGAAGTTGTGGCTGCTCTGAGAAGTTCTCCCTCAAAATTGAGCACGTCCATAAGGAACCTGGTGCTTACATCGGTGTCGACCCACTGCCTGACGTCCATCGGAGCCGCCGTCATGTCGTCCACTTTGTAGAGAACGTTTGTCGGCGCTTTCTCGGCGTGCCGAATGAGCCCCACGATGGTGACCTGCAGAGGGAAAAGACACGTCCACCCTCGGAAACCGGGAGGAGTTTCCCCGCCGCCGCGTCCCCGGGCGCACCTGGGAGATCTCGGTGTCCCGGATCCGGAACGTCTCCTCCGCGTGCTCGGCCGCCAGCAGCTGCGACACGGTGCAGGGCAGGATGCTCTGCGAGCGGATCCGCTGCGAGGGCCGGCGGGGCCGTCAGCGCCGCGGGGAGCGCCCGGCCCCGCCCCGGCCCCGGCGCGCTCCCGGCCTTACCTGCTTCTTCTCCCCCTGGGTGCCAGCGGGGGAGCCGAAGCCCCCCGGGGACTGCACGTACCCGCCCGCGGGGCCCGAGCTGCCGTACCCGCCATCGAAGGTACCTGAGCGGGAAGAGGGAGAGCCCGTGACGCGGCGGCGGGGACGCGCCCTCCGGCCCCAACGCCTCCGCCATCACAGTGCGAGGCGCCGGCCACGGACCCGCCGTCTCCGGCGGGCTCGGACGCCCCGCGCCGCCCTCAGCCCAGCCCAGCCCGGCCCGGCCCGGCCCGGCCCGGCCCGCACCGTGTCCGCTCCACATGGCGCCGGCCGAACGGGGGTCCCAGCCAGCCCGCGCGCACCGCCTCTCCCCGCGCCGCCGGCTTTCGCCCAATCCGTGGACGTTGCTCTGCTGGCCGGCAGCCAATCGCGGCTCTCCGTCTTCCAGTTCCTTCCAATACGAGGAGGCCGCGGGGGGGCGGAAGGCGCCATTTTGAGTGTGGGCGCTGCGGTGAGGAAGGCTGCGGAGGGGCGGATCCGGGCGGCGGAGGGGCGGGGCCTAGAGACGGATGGGCGGGGCCGAGAGCGGATGGGCGGTGGCGGCGGCGGAGGGGCGGGGCCGAGAGACGGATGGGCGGGGCCGAGAGACGGATGGGCGGGGCCGGCGGTGGAGGGGCGGGACCGAGAGACGGATGGGCGGGGCCGAGAGCGGATGGGCGGGACCGAGAGACGGATGGGCGGGGCCGAAAGCGGATGGGCGGGGCCGGCGGCGGAGGGGCGGGACCGAGAGACGGATGGGCGGGGCCGGCGGCGGAGGGGCGGGGCCGGGATGTGCCCGGGGCGCGGGACGGGCCGGGGAGGCCGGTGTCCGGCAGACCGGGGCAGCCGCCATGAAGCCCGTCACGCTCCTCCTGCTGTTCCCGCTGGCCGCGGCTCTGCCCGGTGCGGGCGGGCAGCGTGCCCCGCTCCCCGGCCGGCCGGGAGGCCCCGAGCTGTACCCGGCTGCAGCTCCGCGCGCCCGCCGCCTCTCGGCAGGGCCGGGGCGCTTCTGGCACGTCACCGACCTGCACTGGGACCCCGAGTACAACGCGGCGGCGAGCGGCGGGCAGGTGTGTCCGTCGGGCGGCTCCCGGGCCGTGCCCCCCGCCGGGCCCTGGGGCAGTTACCTGTGCGACGCGCCCTGGCGCCTGCTCGTCTCGGCCGCCCGCGCCATGAAGAGCCGCCTGCAGCGGCCGGACTTCGTGCTCTGGACCGGGTGAGGATGAGGGGGCCGGCGGGCGGGGTCCCGGCGGGGGCGCGGGCTCGGAAGGCGCTGTCTGGTGGGGCTCGGCTTGGGGTCATAACAACCCCATGAACGCTGCGGGCTCAGGGAAGAGTGGTTGGAAAGGAGAAGGACCTGGGTGTGGTGGTGACAGCGGCTGAACACGAGCTGGCGTGTGACCAGGTGGTCAAGAGGCCACCTGCTCTTGACTTGTATCAGGAATAGTGTGGCCGGCAGGCTCTGGGCAGTGACCAACCCCTGGACTGGTGAGGCCAAACCTCAAATCCTTTGTTCATTTTTGAGCCACTCATCATAAGAAAGACATTGAGGTGCTGGAGAGAGTGCAGAGAAGGGAGGGGGCTGGAGCACAATGTGATGGAGACTGAGGGACCTGGGGGTTCAGCTGGAGAACAGGAGCTGAGGGGAGACAGGGACACAAAGAAACGGCCTCAAGTTGCGCCAGGGGAGGTTGAGGTTGGATTTAGGAACAATTTCTTCCCCAAAGGGCTGTGGGGCATTGAACAGGCTGCCCAGGGCAGTGCTGGAGTCACCAGCCCTGGAGGGCTGGACATGGAGATGAGGTTCTGAGGGACATGGGGCAGTGCCAGAGTCAGATTATGGTTGGACTTGATGATCTTGAGGTCTTTTCCAACCAAAATCATTCTATCCTCTACAAATGCCATAAGCATGTTGGTGAAAACACAGCAGCGTTTGTCTGCTGCGCTTGCTCAGGCAGACCTTGGTGATCACAGCCTTGTGGGAGCCATGCCTTTGTTTCTGTTGCTGTTGTTTTTCTAGAGATGACACTCCTCACGTCCCTGATGAGAAGCTTGGAGAAGAAAAGGTTCTGCATATAATAGAAAACCTGACTTCTCTGATAAAAGAGACGTTTCCAGGTAGGGTTTGAGGGCATAAGGAGAGAGAGGCACAGAGTCTCATGGGAAGAGCTTCCCAGGGTGGAGAAACGATGGAACTGAGAAGGGGAAAGGCACAGAAGGGCTGTTGGGAGTTGTTTGTCCTCTTCCCAGTTGCTTTGTGGCATGAGGTGTGTCTGAACTGACGCATCTGATGCACGCTCATCGTTTCACGCTAACTCAGAAGAAAAGAAATGTTTCTCTGTTAGTCATTAAGGCAGAAAAGGCTGCAAGATTTCCTTGTGCTTCATTCACGTCCTGAGGAGGGACAGTCTTCGGTGCTGAGAAGCCCAACAGCAAGCATGGACTCCTCCATGCCTCCTTTTCTCTGTCTTTAGGTACTAAAGTCTACGCGGCCATGGGCAATCATGACTTCCACCCCAAGAACCAGTTTCCAGGGAAGGAGCACAGGATCTACAACCGAACAGCTGAACTCTGGCGTGCCTGGCTGGATGATGCGTCCATTCCTCTTTTTAGAGTGGGTACGGCTCGTCTTCTCATGTTGGCAGCAGCCCCGGGAGGTGGGGGTGCTTAGGAGAACGCCAGGAATGGTCTTCCCTGCTTCTGTGCCCAGAGCAACAGCATTTATAGAATATCTTCAGGGAAAGGGTCCAATTGAATGCTGATTTCTGGCACCTCATCCAGGTGGTGACTCTGCTGTGAGAGCAGAGAGTGACAAAAACAAAGAGATCTGGGGTCACAGCAGCCACTGTGACCAGACCTCCAGCTCTTTCCATGCCCCTTGCATTTTTCAGGAGCTTTCTACAGCGAGAAGCTGCCCAGCCCGAGTACGAGGGGGCGCGTGGTTGTCCTCAATACCAACCTGTACTACGACCAGAACGACGAGACTGCTGGTGAGGAAGATCCTGCTGGGCAGTTCCAGTGGCTGGAGGAAACCCTGAGCAATGCTGCTAGAGCAGATGAAATGGTATTAAAAGAAATTAATAAGGAACACTTACAGAGGGGCTTCTTGCAGCCTGGCAGCTCTTCTCGCTGCCGCTCTTCCCTTGGTGCGTTCACAACAGGGCCGTGCTCTGGGGGACGCGATTTTGCAGACTCTTGCTTTGGTAGGTCTACATCATGGGGCACATCCCTCCTGGCTTCTTCGAGAAGAAACGAGGCAAGCCCTGGTTCCGGAGCGGCTTCAATGAACGGTACCTGAGAATTGTGCAGAAGCACCACAGGGTGATCGCCGCCCAGTTTTTTGGGCACCATCACACCGACAGCTTTCGGATGTTTTACAGTGATACAGGTACTGGCTCTGGCCACCCAAGCCTTTGTGTGGCAACTCTTCCAACCCCCAGGAAAATCACTGTCAATGAGAGTTTTCACTGGCTATTGAGGCCAGAAAAGGTTTGTAAAATATCAGGCTCTGCTCCCGAGGAACAAGTGACAGGATGAGAGGAAACGGCCTCAAGTTGTGCGGGGGGAGGTTGTGGTTGGATCTTGGGAACAATTTCTTCCTGTAAAGGGTTGTGAAGCACTAGAACAGGCTGCCCAGGACAGTGCTGGAGTCACCATCTCTGGAGTTCATGGGTTGTTTTGCCTTTCTGTTAAGGTTCTCCAATGAATGTCATGTTTCTGGCCCCTGGAGTGACTCCCTGGAAAACAACATTGCCTGGAGTTACCAATGGAGCCAACAACCCCGGGATTCGAGTGATCGAATATGATCCAGACACCCTTCAAGTGCTGGTAGGGGTTCCCCACATGCTGCAATTCTAGGAGGGCGCTTTAATTCCTCTGAGTGGTTTTAACAGGCAGGGCTGCAGGAGCCAAGTGGCCATGAACAGGAGGACCTCAACCAAGATATTTCAACCCCGTGGCTAGCACAGGGATTTAGTAAGAGCATCAGCACATGACAGGCTTTGTCGTGTTCTTCATGTCTTTAGCTCGTCTCCTTCGATGCTTGTTTTACTACCCAGCTGATGGGCATTGCAGAACTTCTCTCTGGGGACTGACAGGCTTGTCAAACCCTCTCCCAGAATTTTTAAGCATGTGGAAAATTATTTGGGCCCCCCTACTTGCTTAAATTGTTTCATTTGTAATGGTGTCTGAATTTATGTGAGTTGCAGGAGCAGCTTCTGTTTCCTCTGTCTCTTATTTGCAAAGAGGTAGAGGATGGGGTGTTTGTGCCTTTCTTTGTGATGGATAAAGCAGCTCTGTAGGTGCTCTCTTTACATGAGAAATGAATGCTAAAATACACTGTGGGATGTAGTGAAGCAGAGAGAAGAAGGGCAAGACCGCGAACAGAAGTTGTGCAAAACTTTATTTTTTTAGGTCAGAGGTGTCAAACTCATCTTCACCAGAGGCCACATCAGCTCTGGTTTTCTCTCCTGACAGGACATGGTGACTTACTACCTGAACTTAACTCGTGCCAACACAGTGGCCTCGGTGCAGGAGGAAGAGTTCCCGGCGTGGGAGGAGGAGTACAGGCTGACAGAAGCTTTCCGAGTCCCCGATGGCTCTGCAAGCTCCATGCAGACTGTGCTGCAGAGGATATCGATGGATCCACGCTACCTGCAGCAGTACTACGAGCTTAACTCTGTCAGATACGACCTGACCCCGTGCGGGGGGTCCTGCCGCGTTGATCACGTTTGTGCCATCAGGGAGGTGGATTTTGCAAAATACGATGAGTGTGTTAAAAGCAGCAGCTCTGCCACTGCTGTCACTGGTGTTTGGACTTCGTTATACTTTATTATTCTGCAGCAAGTGTTGTAATGACAGAGCAAGATAAACAAAGAGAGCGCAGGTTCGCAATTCACATGAATCAGCAGCTGTGAATGCACTTGGCTCTGAGAACTTACTTGGAAAGCAAGACAGAATCAGTGGCTTTTACTAAAAGTTCTAGGATGTTGATTGGAAATCTTACAGAAAAGCTGGATGTGATTGTTACCAAGTCTTTTTGTGCCAGGCTGACTCACAGCTGGCGCTGTCTCCTTTCTGCTCTGACTTCTGAGGTCGCGTCACTGACCTGTCAGCAACTAAGATGGGTAAGAAGCTTGATTGTTATTGGGCTTTAATGTTTCCCTCGGTTGCTGAGCTTAAGCAGCTTCTTCCTTTCTGTCGTCTCTTGACTTGCACCCGTTTAGTTTCTTCCTTCACCAGGGCACTGCAACTTGACCCCCGGCTGGTGGAGCTGGGGCGACCTGGGGGTGCAGGGCGAGGGGGTGGGGTGCAGGGGTGACTGCGGACAGGTGCTGCGCCTGCCCCCGGGGCTGCAACGGTTGGGGGGGGCGCAGGGGCCCCCGAGGGTTACCGGGGGACACCCCTGGGGTGGAAGCTGCAGCACTGGGCGGGGCCTGCACGGGGCGTGGGCGGGGCCTGCACGGGGCGTGGGCGGGGCTTGTCCGGGGCGGGGCCTTTCCGGGCGCGGGCCGGGGCCGGTCTCGCCGATGGCGCCGCGGGCCCCGGGGCGGTTCGGGCCGCTGCAGTTGGCGCTGGCGGCGGCGGGGACTGCGGCGGCGGCGCTGGACGTGTTCGCGGACGGGTGGGTGGCGGCGGGGTACGCGCGGGGCGGGCAGCCCGGCCGGGCCGCGCTGGCGCTGGCGCTCTTGGCCGCCGCCTCGGTCGCCACCCAGGCCTGCAGCTGGTTCTGGCTGCGCTCCGATCCGCTCGAGCTCCGCCCCGCCGTGCCCACGGGGCTGCTGGCCGCCCTGCACCTCCTGCAGCTCGGCTTCCTCTTCAGGTAGGGATTCCCCGCCTCGGTCATCCACGGGCATCTCTCCGGTACCTCCCCCCACCCCCGGTGCCCCCCGCTGGGCACAGGGACCCCCGTCCCCGGCTGCCGGGATGTCCAAGGGGCTCCCCGGGCAGCGCGGTGTTTCCCAGCCGCGGGTCGGGGCCGCCCGGGTCCTGCGTTTCCCCCCCCCCCCGCCATGTCCCAAAGCAGCAGTTTTGCTCCATCTCTGGGTGCTGCCAGACTGAGCAAGGCTGGGGTGGGCACCCCAAAACCCTCGTCTCTCCCTTGGCCTGGGAAAGGCGGGGAGCTGGTTTGCGCATAAATCGGGCTATTTTCAGCTGCATTGCTCCCCCCGGCAGCCCCGCATCCCCGACCGGTCCCCGTGCTTGCAGGTGCCTCCACGCGCTGAAGGTTGGTTGGAAGGTGTGCTGGACAAAGACCGCGGTGGAGGAGGAGCAGAGCCGCATGGCCTTCCTCTCGCACGACATCAGCATGCTGCGGCTTCTGGAGACCTTCCTGGAGAACACCCCACAGCTTGTCCTGCTCCTTCACGGAGTCCTGCAGACAAACAAGGCAGAGCCCTCCCAGGGTGAGGGGGGGGGAGCTGTGGGGGGGGGCGCAGGCTTGGGATCAGAGCAGGTTTGGACAGGACGGGCTGTCTAGGGGCTCCAGGACACTGTTCTGTCCTTACTTTAGGTTCTCTGATGTCGTTCTTCCTTGTTCCTTCTGTCAATGTGAGACACAGCCCTAGGCCTGGGCTGGGAGGGTTGAACTGAGGGACCCCATGGTCGTTCCCCTACGTGCCCCACAGCGGCTGAGGGTCAGGAGAGAAGTTGGGAGCCTGCTGGGGAGTGGGAAGATGCTCACGTGGATGTGGAGGGTGCAGGGGAGCCCACCAAAGGGGCACTTTGCTGCCCATCCTGGGGTGAGGAAGAGCCAAGTGTTGCTACAGTGAATAGGGAGCCCAGCCATGTGCCAGCACTGACCTCCTGCCCCCATGTGCTGGGGGTTCCCTGAGCTGGAGAGGGGCTCTGCAGAGCCGCCCAGGTCCCATCCCAGCGCCGCCCTGGGGTCTGCCCTCAGCATCTCTGCTGTGTTCGCAGGCCTGGGAATCTGCACGGCGTTCCTGTGTGTGGCCTGGTCTCTGCTGGACTACCACCAGTCCCTGCGCTCCTTCTTGCAGGACAAGTACGAGCTGAGGCCGAGCTCCTCCGTCGTCTACTTCTTGTGGAACCTCTTCCTTGTCTGCCCCCGTGTCCTCGCCGTCACTCTCTTCACCCTGCTCTGGCCCTATGGCGTGGCCATCCACTTCCCGCTGGTGTGGCTGGTGATGTTCCTCTGGGTCAGCCTGCAGGGCACGGACTTCATGGAGTCTCCAGGCCCCGAGCAGCTCTACCGGGCCACTGTGGCTGTGATCCTCTACTTCAGCTGGTTCAACGTGGCACCCGGGAGAACGCTGGGCCGCAGCGTCATCTATCACAGCTTCATCCTGGCAGACAGCATGCTGCTGGCCTTGTGCTGGCTCTGGGGCCAGTCACCCTCAGACGAGCGCTCGTACCTCGTCCGGCTGCTGGGCGCTGCCCTGCCCTGCTACCTGCTGGGGCTGCTGCTGAGAGCCGCCTACTACAAGTGGCTGCACCCCAATGTGTGGGCGCGGCGGGAGGGCGGCCATGATGAGGTGGATGCCGACAGACTGAAGCTGCGCTCGGCGTCGGCGCCGGCCCTCGTGAACAGGAGGATGAGGTGCCTGGCCCAAGCACAGTTCCCCGTGTGCCAGTGAATGTCGTGGCACTTCCTGAACGGAGCAGCTGCCGAGGCCGTGGTTTGAGCCTGACTCCTCCGGGATGAGGATCCAGCTCCTGGTTCTTCCCTCAGGCTGTTCGGGGCAGCTGGAGGGACCTGGCGGAAACTGGGTGATGTTGCAACTACCCAGTGAGTCCCAGAGCATCCAGTATGGCTCCCACTGTGGCGCTGATGGGGAGAGCTGTGGTGTTTGCGGAGGGACCAGCGCATTGTGGCTGCACTGCACTGTCTGTTTGTCTTTTGTTTGTAGCTTTTTCCAAAAAAAACACCCCAGAAAAGCAGGAGGTTATTATCTCTCTCTGCCTGTTGCTGCTCCGGGTGGATACTGGTGGAGGAGAGCATGTTCCCTCCTTGGCAGTGGCTGAGCTGAGATATTAACTGTTTGGTTGGTTGTTCTTCAAACATGAAAAATAGGGTAAATACCACGTTGCTTTTAACACTATAGTAACCCTTCATTCCCTTTAGGAGGTTTAAATAAAACTACACTTTGCAGGAAATATGTCCACATTCAGATGGAGGCTGGAAATTTGTGATGTTAACTTCTGGGATAGAAAAAAAAACCCATTAAATGACAGCTACTAGGAAGGCAGCTGGTTTTATTCAAGACTTGAGAAAGTAATCACACTCTCTTGCCCTATGCAGGTGGAATTTAGGCTTGTAACTTTTTAGGGAGCTGAAGGCAGTGAGTTATCGTAATGGAGAGGCTGAATTCTGAAGGTTATACAACAGCTGACAGGACCTTAAAGGATATTTAGCCTCATAGCTTTAGCACAAACTAGCAAAATGCCTGTTGAAAATTCAACTCAGACAGAAACCTGTTCTTGTTTCCAATAAAACACTCATCATTTATCTGAACAATATACATTGTCTAGGAAAAGCAATCAAAAAAAATACAGAAAAGGAAAAGCAGAACAGGTTCTTTTTACTAATCGCGGCTGGAAAGAGAAGCCAAGAGAATGAACTAACTGCTGCAGTCCTACTGTAGATGTTTTATTTGCAATGCTTACTTGTACCATCTAATCAGGTGAACTCCATCTGTTGTGTGTCACTCTCCTGCAGCTCATTAAGAAAAACAAAAATCAGTTAACAGCAGAACTGATCTTAAACAGAAAGTTAGGAGGAAAAGTACCTGGAAGTCTGACTTTCAGAGGCTGGTCAAAAGCTCTCTCCAGCTTGACTGCTAACTAAAGCCCTCAAAAAGTCTTAACAGCCTTTATCACATGTGTGTTCTGTGGGGTTTTTCTGGTGAAAAAAGTCGAGAAAACCCCATGACACACATTTTTAGTTTACTTGGTGGAGAGACAAGAATGTTGATCGTATCCTCCAAAAGCCCTTGGGAGCATAACTGCACCGAGTGAGGTCATTTCACAACATGACAGCACGTGTCTCCTCGCACAGCACGAAGAACCAGAAACCAGCAAGGAAAGAAGCTTGTAACAGTAAAACTGAAAGTGCAGAACTTCAGGACAGCTATGATGAAAAAAACGAGCTGAACTGTACTAAGTCCTTACACCCCCCCCAAAAGTTACTAAAACCTTTACACCTCATCCACCACTTCTACTGTTTTCTGCCTGGAGAAAGGCACGTATAAAATAGCATATTATGATAAGAAATGTGGAAAACATCAAAATATAGTAAGTAGAGATGGGGAAATGCACAGATGCCAAATTCGCCTTCGCTAGAGAGCAGCAGGAGGCCCCGAGGGCTCTCGGTGCTTCCTGCCCGTCAGCAGGTACTCGCACTCACGGCCGGGCCTGGAGGCTCAGGTAGGGTTCAAAATCATCATCGTTTAACCCACCCTTCTGGTGCACAGATCTGTTTTGCCCTGAGGAAAAAGATTCAGAGCGTTAGAAAGAACTCTGCCGATAAAATCGAACATTTACCAACTTAAAAGTACTTAAAGACAGACCATATAATGTTACTACCACTCACTAGTTCAGGATACACCACGCTTAACCCAACAGGCACTTCGCCGCCACACAAACACTCTGTATCCGCGCACTTTCCGCAGCCCCTGCAGTGACCACGGGTCTCGCCGTCCTCGGGTTGTTTTCCTGCCGCACGTGTGGAAGCGCAGACACCCGGAGCTGCCCAGCAGACCCTGCCCGCCAACCCCGCCGCGGGATCGCCCGTTCCCCAGCCCCTCACCTTTGCTGCTCTGGCCCTTGTGCCCCTGGCTCGGCGGCACGGGAGGGCAGGAGGAGAGCGGTGCGGCCGGGCGGGGAGCGGGACAAGGCCCGGGCACGGCCCAGTGTGCCCGGCCCGAGGGACGGGAAGGGAGGCGGCGGGCCCCGGCCTGGCTCGCGCCGCTAGACCCCGAGCCTCGGCCTGGCGTACGGGCCAGCCTGGCGCCGCCAGGGGGAAGGCCACGGGGTGGCGGCGGAGGCTCCCGCCTGCTCCAGGAGGCCTGGCCGACACGACCCGGCGGCGGGCGCGGCGCAGCTCCCTGGCTGACTCCGACCCGCCCGCGGCGTGCTGACGCTCTAGCCAGCCGTCACCCCCACTTCTCGCCTCTCCTTCCGGCCCAGGCGCACGCCGCCGCGCGCCCACAGGCCTTTCCCCGGGCACAATGGCGGGGAAGGAGCGCGGTGCATGCCGGGCCGGTGGAGGACTTGGGAGGGGAACTCAGCGCCCCCGCGCGAACAGGCGCGGCAGCGCAAGGGGCGGGGCGGGGGGGGGGGGGGGAAGGCGGGCCGCTCTTAAAGGGCCACGCACCCCCGCTGCCCAGCTGTATTTTTTCAACAAAAAATGGCAAATCCGAGGCCCGGCCGCTGCCCCCACACCCCAACTCCGTCGTAACCCGATATCTGAGCTCCCCTGCATCCTGGGGTGGGGGGGAAAGCAGTGGCCACTGCAGCCCACCCAGGACCCCCAGATACTGGGCAAGCCGGGGGGGGCTGAGCAGCAGCAACCAGAGGGATCCTTGCCCCTCCTGGCTGCCTCTGAGGTGACAGAACTGCCACCATGAACAATCCCTTCAAGCGTAGTTCAATTTTTCCTTTTAATGTAAAAAATAGGCAAACACATCTTCCTTCCCCCCACCCCAAATGTGTCTCTTTTGCTGTTGTTTTGCTTAATATTTTCCAGCCAAGCAGCTCCCCCTTCATCCCAGCGTCCCAAACCACTGCAGCATCCGTGTGTCCCCCATTCTGTCTTTCCATGGCAATTGAGCCCCAAGGGACACCCAGACACCAGAAGAACAAAAGGAAAACAGCAGAGCACATATGATTTCAGCAGCTGCCAGTTCTTAATCCTGCCAAGAGATTATAGGAAGAAAGAAAAAACCAAAAATAAATAAGACCACCAAACAAGTAGTGACAAGCACGGAGCAGCCCCAGCACATGATGTAAACAGGAGCTGCCCCAATCCGGAGTCCAGTTCTCCCGGAAAAGCAACAGCACAACATGCTCTGTACACCCGAGAAGCCGCTGCAGCGCCGAGCAGCCCAGGGGGACGGTGCGGTTTTAAGCTCGACCTTTTTTTGCCTTTATGCAAAAGGCCGAAGTGATCGCGGCCTCTCCAAGTGGCATCTGCAGCACCGGCGGGGAAAGGGATGGGGGAAAAGTGCTGTGGGAAGAGGAGGGATTGGTACACAGGGGCTTTGTAGCTGGGAAATCTGGACGAGGGAAGGGAGAGAGCAAACGTACCAAAAAATATAGATATAAAACCAATTTGTGTGGAGGAGGAGAATACAGACAGTAAAACCAGGGTTACCATTGTTTCCCCCAAAAGCAAGAATAATAATTAAAAATATCCCAGTTGAGGTGACAGAATTCCCTTCCCTGGGGGAAAATAAAAATGAGGTACCTGTTCCACCCCAAAACTGTCACCCTTTCCCACAGCACAGCAACGTGCCAGCCACTGGTTTTTGTCTCTCTGAAATACAATAACGGGGTCGGGGCAGCCGGAGCAGAAGCCCCACGTGTGGCGGGGCCGCGCGCTCAGCGCCAGAGCCCTCGTCCAGTTCCTCCCAGTTTGGGTTGTTCAGCAGAGATCCAGTCTCTCCTCAACCCTGTGAACAGGCAGATTTGTTCAGTGCTCCATGGAGACGGAGCCCTTTCCAGGTCTCACGTGTTTCCCCAGCTTAAAAAAAAAAAAAATAATATATATATATATATATATATATAAAAAATATACAGTACAATGAGAGTATCCATGGAAACAAATGGGGTAGCTGGAAAAGATACTTAACAAAAAAGCCCAAAATAAAACAAATTCCCCAAACCAACACTCTCCTTCCCCACTCAGTCCTCCAAAACCACAATCTCCACGTTATGGACCTGGTGCTGATGCTCCTCCACATCTCCCACCACTTTCTCCTCAGTTCTCAGCTCCGTCTCCAAGATCACAGCTTTCCCCTCCGACTCCTCTGTCTCTGCTTCAGGATCTGGTGCTGGGTCGATCTCGATGATGGTTTGTCCGTCGTCGGAGGTGCCTTCCACAGCTTGGATGGTGGACGTGAGCCCGGACTCCATGGCCACCAGTTCCACAGGGTTGACCACAGTGGCCACGTTGGCCAAGGCCCCGCTGTCCTGCACAGCCGCCGAGCTCAGCAAGGCCAGGCTGGAGGACGGGTGGAGGGTGACGGTGTCGGAGGAGCCAGTTTTGGAGGAGGACACCACGGTGGCGTATCGGAAGAGCTGGGAACCGGAGGGCAAGGTGTGAACAGTCACTGGGCTGGAGCCTTGGCTGATGGTTGCCACCGGGATGTTGCCCACGGAGAATTGTTGTCCGACGGGTGCGATGGCAATGGGGGAGATGACAGTGAATTGAGGCTGCTGAATGGGGGTGGAGGGGCTGAGGACGGTGGCAGAGGCCGGGCGCTGCAGGCGGGGTCTCTTGGGGGGTTTGGGAGCGCTGACGGGCATCAGCACCACGTTCTGGATGGATTGGGACTTGGCCTTCTGGTCCTTGGCAAGTTTCTTCTGCTCTTCCAGCTGCCGCTCCAGGTCTGCAAAGAGAAAGGCTGAGCAGCGACGGGGCCACGGCCACCACACTGCCAGGGCTGCGGGGGACTCCACAACCAACCGCTGTGCCCCATGTTTGTGAGAGGAGGTCTCCAAAGCACCTAGTTGAGCATGATCTTAGCGTTTTCACTTGTGATCAAACTGCGCTGAAGGAAAAGGTCACGTTCTCCTGCCACCCACACAGACCTGGTCAATATTCTGCACCCGCTCAGGCTCCTTTGGCTGCTGCCAGTGCCTGGATACAAACCAGTCGATGCTCCGTCCCAGCTGGCTGGCTGCTCCTACTGAGGAGAAGACGGGGATTTCTGCTCCCAAGACAGACCCACCTACAGGGCAGGGTGGACTAACCCCCCTGGGCAGCAGGAAGAGCTTCTGGGCTCAGCTGGATCCCCTCCCCAGGGGGACAGGCTGAGAGCCTTGGGGTGTTCAGCCTGGAGAAGAGAAGCTTCAGGGAGACCTTATTGTGGCCTTTCTGTACTTAAAACGGGCCAGTAAGAAAGATGGAGACAGACTTTTGAACAGGGCCTGTTGCAATAGGACAAGGGGTGATGGTTTAAACTAAAGGAGGGAGATTCAGGCTGGACATGGGGAAGGAATTGTTGCCTGAGGGTGGTGAGAGCCTGGCCCAGGTTGCCCAGAGAGGTGGTGGATGAACCATCCCTGAGACACCCCAGGCCAGGCTGGACGGGGCTCTGAGCACCCTGAGCTGGGGAAGATGTTCCAGCTCATGGCAGGGGGGGCACTGGGGGAGCTGGGAAGGCCCCTCCCATCCCAACTATTCCATGATTCCATGATGATTCTGTGACAGGGAGCAAGACTGGGTCAGTAAAACATCTCTCTCAGCCCTGGTCTGGGTGAACATTGGTCAGGAGTAGCCCAGTAATCTCACTTATCCGGGGCAGTAGGGGACTAGAACATCCCAGATAAGAACAGCTCCTACAGGACACATGAGGAGGGAGACACAACCCACAAGCAGCTCTGGGGAATCCAGGTCAGGTTATTTGCTTCAGCTCAGGGGAAGCCATGCAAGACACCTGATAGCTTCGCACCAAGACCAGCAGAGAAGTCAGCACCCTGTATGCGGAGAACCTTACTAGTTTGGGCACAGCACAGTGCTGCCCACAGCTCAGACGATGGTGGCACAACTCTTGTTCGCAGTATCTATTTCCCAGTGCCAACTGAATCGGAGTTGCAGCCCCAGCAGCCTGGCTGCAGCAAAGGGCACAGACTTCGGGCTGTCAGATGCCTCAGGTGACTGTCACTCAAAGCAAAGCAGAGGGGAAATTCCACTCAAGCTCTAGGATGGAAAGGGACTGGGACTAATTTGTTTTGGGGCAGTGTGTATTGAAGTGGTGGAGTCACCATCCCTGGATGTGTTGAACAGACACAGAGATGAGGGTCTCGGACGTGGGTTAGTGCTAGGGGTGGGTTATGGTCAGACTCTATGATCTTGAAGGTCTTCCCAACCAAAACGATTCTGTGATTCTATGAAATATTGGGGAAAATCACATCAGTTCCCAAGAGCAGCAAGAGGATGAGAAGCCTTAATGGGCACTGACTGTACCTGCCAGTGTGTAAAGAAACTGCTCCTCTCCTTGTTCTGTCTGGTTTTTCCTGTTGTCCAGAACCTTCTTGACGGTGTCCATCAGGCCAAATGTGTGAGCAACGTTGTTCAAGACTGCAGCATCTGCAAGGAAAGCGCATGGGCGTGAGCGCTTAGTCCCACCAGTGGACTCAGGTACTCAAAAGATGCTCATATTGCACAAAAAAATTCTGCTGCTTTTAGCAAAACTCTGTTTTTTCACACGGCTGGCAAAGGCAGACCCAGCTCCCTCATCCTTGTGACATCCAAGGACTAAATAATCTCATTCACATGATAAAGAAAATGAAACAGAGATGTGTCACCCAAGCAGCTCCAAATTGCTGCAAATGAAAGCATAATTTGCAATTAGAGAGATACAAACGAGCTCTCCTGCTACAAATCATCACCCCATGCTGCTGGCAGAGTCATTAACATGCCAGCTTCACCGAAAGCTGTATAAAATTTCTATTATAATCCACGGACTTCAATCACTCACAGCTGCCACATACCAGATACAAAGATCCACCAGCCCAAAGATAAATTAGAAAATAAGGAAAATATCCTGGGTAAAATGAAGTTTGTGGCTACATGGATGTTCTCACAGCAAAAGCATCAACAAGAGATGCTCTCAAACCCTCTGCTCACAGGGGCATGTGCTGAACTGGATTAGGGAATTGATCCGGGTTAAAAATAACGGGAAAGAGAGGAGGGGTGTTATTTTTAAACCAGATCAGTTCCCTCATCTGGTTTAGCCCCAGAAACAGGTTTCTTGGCACAAGTGAATATAGAAGGAGAAGTGAGGGGACAGGACCTGTTTGAGCAGGCACCGCCACACAGAAAAGCGTTCAAATAACCTGGTTTGTGAGGTGAAGCTATGCAGGTTTTCATGAGGCCTGGGAGCTGTGGGCAGTCACCTGATGGTCTCATCCTGACTCAACATCTTTAAATGTTGGGGATGAAGCCTTGTCCCTTTTTATTTTTGCCGGAAGCTGCCTTTTTGAGCATCCCCGCTGCAGAGCCAGAGGCTGTGGCTCACAACCTACCCGTCATCTGGAAGGGAGACTGCCCCAGCCTCTGCTGGACACCTCTTAGGACTTCTTCTATCTCCTTCTGGATGTTGCATACGACCTCTTCCATCAGCCCCACATCAGCTATTCCTTTCCAGAACATCAGCGTGTCCTCTGGCACAAGGAGAGGGCAAAAAGAAGCCAACATGTACAAAGATTTGGCATTTTTCCCCCAAGACGACCTTCAACCTTTCAGGCAATTTGGTTGCTGGGGTGGATATAACATGCAAAAAAACCAACCAAACAAACCAAAAAACACCCAAAGAAGCAAAACAGATCCAGGCAGCAAAGCAGTAACATTTTCAAACAGCCCCATGACTTCCAAGGTAACGTTTCACATCTCTATAGAATGCAGAGCTTAAAATCTTTGAGGAAATTCTGCCTAAGCTTCTAGGACAGCCAAGGGGCTGAGGCACAGCTCTGTCATGGCCTAAACTCTCCTTATTTTACACATTTCAGTCTCTGGAATGTAACAGGTGAGGAAGGGGGGAAAAAAAAGAGCCAAGCAGCAGCCTGAGCTTACCCGAGATCTCATCTGTGTCCTTTTTCATGCCTTCCTCAGTGGCCATGGTGACGGCAGCCGTCAGAGCCGAGTTCCACTCGATCCCCTCCTCCATGCTCTCCTCCGACAGCGTGATCTGGGTGACGCTCCCTGCGAGAGAGGCACTGTCAGCCATCCCTGTAGCTCCCGGAGCGACAGCCCCGAATTCCTGCTTTGCTTTACACCCTCCTTCACCCCTCCCAGGCTCTTTTTCACCCTCCCGGTCAGGTCGTTTGTATCATTTGTTCAACCAAATGAGCTGAAAGCAAAGACTGCTGCTTCTCATCAGAACTGTGATTCTGAAAGGCTCTGGGGCTTCTGAAGGGAAAACCATGTGCCCTCCAGAAAACAAACAGGAGTCCTGCTACAAAAGGAGCAGAAAGACATCAGAATAAATTAGGGAACAAATAAGCCTCAGCCCAGCCACCCTTCTCCCACTCCTGCATCACCAACAAGGAGCTCTGCATCTCAGAGATGCCCTGATCTCTCAGGAAACGAGAGGGTCAGAGTCCAAGCTGGTTTGTAGAAGGGAAATGGATCTGACTCAATCCTAAATTTCTACATCAAGTTTGGGACTAAGCTAATCTGCAGCCACTCTAAGGTTTTACCGTATGCTTTCCACGAGCTTCTCCTTTGCCTATGGACAACTCTGCTGCTTTACCCGCCCTGAGTCTTAGAGAAACGTAACCTGCCCAGCTGGACGGCACGGTAGGGTTGGGAGAAGTCTTCTCCCTTCACCTCAGCAAAGAGACCACTTTCTGCTCTGGGATTTGCTGGAATTTGCAGTTGGAATGACAATTGCAGCATGCCCAGCCACCACAGGATGTCCAGGTGATGTGAGCAGGCTGCTTGAGGAGGGTAGCACACCTCAAGTCATTCCTGAGCATCAGCCCATCTCCTGCCTTCGTAACAGACCCTCAAATAGGAAAGATCTCAGCTCTGTCAGAGTGTTTGCTCACATGGTGACCCTAGAACATGGATCCCTGCAAGGTGAGCTTGCCCTGGCTCCCAAGGCAGCCTTTAGTTGCTGCTTAACACCAGTCCTCACATTACCACAGCACACAACTCCCTGCCAGATGCTGCCAAGGCCTCTGAGCAGACACGAGAAGCATTTTCCTTCCCAGGAACCAGAGCAGTCTCCTGGGACCACCCTGCTGTGCCTGGGGAGAAGGTATAAAGTGCGTGTGTATGGGGTCAACCTGAATTGATTATCCCGGGGAGGGAGCCGTGTGTCACTCCCATGGCATCAGTAACTGGTTTCCTACCGTCTGCTGATGTAGGAGTCTGCACCACGCTCTGCTGCCCTGGCACTGGAGCTCTGGCGCTGCTGATCAGCAGATCAAACTTGGTGCTTCGACAAGTGTTGGTACAAACTTTGTCGTGCTGGTAGAAGTCGATTTGCCCCGAGTCCATCATCTTCCTGTGCAGGGAGTGGGGAGAGAACCAAGCTCAGGTCAAACCTCAGCCTGGAGACAAAAGGGAGTATTCCACATAGGGATGATACAGCCGTGGGAAGGATGGAAAAAGGGAGACCCAGCACTGTTCTACACACAAAACATCTCCTGCAGGGCTTTCAAATGGCAAATATAAGCAACCACCAGATTCACATAGAATCACAGAATAGTTTGGGTTGAAGGGACCTTCTCAGCTCATACAGCCCAACCCCTGCAATGCGCAGGAACATCTTCACCAGCTCAGGGTGCTCAGAGCCCCGTCCAGCCTGGCCTGGGATGTCTCCAGAGATGTTTCATCCACCACCTCTCTGGGCAACCTGGGCCAGGCTCTCACCACCCTTAGGAGCAACAATTTCTTCCTCATATCCAGCCTGAATTTCCCTCCTTTAGTTTAAAACCACCACCCTTGTCCTGTCTATTCCAGGATCTCTGCAGGCTGCTGGCCAGGTAATGCACTTCCAAGAGATCTCCCAGGGACTGCAAAGCAGATGAAACACCTTCTCGGGTTCCTGCAGCTGCAGAGATGAAGCCCTGAAGCCGCACACGATGGGAGGCGAGTCAAATACCTCAGCATGATTCCTCCGAGGCGAATAGCTCTCTTCCAGTCCTTCAGGGTAGACTTCCCAGCCAGGTGAACAAAATGTTTCGGGCTGATCAATTGGTCATTGAACTGACGAGACAAAGAAAGGCTCAGCAAACACAGGGTAACGCTGCTTCAGAAGACTGTACTGGGACATCCAACACAGCCAGTCTGCAGCTCATCTAAGTCTCCACTTCTACACATCTTGGAGATCACTGCAGGAATCATTTTGGCTGGAAAAGACCCTCAAGGTCATCGAGTCAAACCATTAACCTAACCCTGGCCTTAACCCATGTCCCTGAGAACCTCATCTCTGTCAGTTCAACCCCTCCAGGGATGGTGGCTCCCCCACTGCCATGGGCAGCCTGTCCTTAACCCACTCTTCCCCTGCTTCTCCTCATGCCAAAACCAACTTCAGCACAAACAATCCAGCACACTGCAAAGGCAAAGTCCCTCGGCTCCAGGACAAAGCTTAGGTGAAATGCAAAAAGTAAGAAAGTCAAGTGCCAGAGCTTGAGAGCAGAGAAGGAATCCACTGAGAAAACTCCCTTACCTTTACGCACTTGACATTAATTCCTGGACAGACAAACTTCTTCCAGAGCAGAATGGCTTTGCTCTCCCCGCAGGTGATGGGATAGGCAATCTCAATCTCCTCATTCGCTTCAATGGTACTGGGGTCTGAAGGAAGAAGGGGTGAAAATGAAACTTTACACTCAAGAAGCTCAAAGGTGGGAGCTGAACACTCCCAAGTTGTGAGACCTACACTCAGGAAACCAATGACAGGCTGTTCCCAGTCCAGGATCAGTCCCCTCTTAGTCTAATTACTGGCTCTAACAGCAACTGGCATCTGCTTTTTAACACAACAACACTCAAAATGAAGCTCATCTCTCAGGACAACGTGAGAGCAGAAATATAACACATCTGTAAGAGAGGGGTCAACAAGAATAATCTTTGTGGAAAAAAAATGCTTTCAAATTTGAAGCACAGACCTCTCTCTGATTTCTTGGAGCTCTGGCATCTCTTTAGCAGAGATAACAGCTATTTGCTGATAATATATTCTCTTCACAAGCAAAGTTTCTGCTAATACTGCCAAAAGACCCACACACCCACGCACAAAGTGGAAAACTCGTTAAGATCTCGTTAAGACAGCACCTAATGACAGGAGCCTTTTCACACATACTCCCTGGGATGGCAGGGAGCACATGGAGCCAACCTGCTCAGTTCTTCTGAACATCCAACCCAAACCATCAGGGTGTTCATCCAGCAAAGAACCAGCAGAGTTTGAGACTTCAGAACCATTAACTGGAACCATCACAGTGTCACCCACCAAGACCAGGGTGAACTCCCGGCTCCCCTGGACCCCGTGGGAGCCCTTACCAGTCATCGCGGGAGAGCCAGGATCTCCGTTCCAGGATTCTGAGCCCAAGCAGTACCAGCAGACTCTTTATTCCAGAGTATGCCCAGACCCTGCACCCACATCCATGCCTGGGAAACAGCATCTGCAGGGGCAGAGCCAGAGGGAAGCCCAGCGAACCGGAGCCACCAGCCCTGTGGAGGAGGGGACCATGCCCACCACTCCGAGCGGGAACTCACCAATCCCTTCTTCCAGCTTGTGGATGGTGTGGGTTTCCACGGCCACTACGGCAGCGCTGGCCTCTGAGCCCTCTTGGTAAATCCTGTTGTGAAAACATCCATCCATAAACAAACTATATAAATCACAGGAAATTAAGATTCACAGCACAGGGGTAAAAACTCTGTTTCTTTCTGTCCTGTCCTCGAGGGACCTGAATTTTGTTTGATACAGTTGCAATCACAGGCATTTTTTGGCACATAAGAAAATATGATAATAATCCCAAAAGACTGAAACACATGGAGCCATTTCCAGTCCTGCCAACGCACCTTCCGCTTCGCCAGTGCCACCGAAGCAGCTGCACACTGCGCTTCCCTGTCCCTCCTCTGCTCTCCCATACCCACGACAATGGGAAGCAGAGCTCAGTGGTCCAGCATCTCCCTCCCAGCCCTGTGTGACATGCAGCACAGGTGATGACATAGGGAAGAATCACTGTCGGCCTACAGCTGCCCTGCTCTGTGAATATTTATCAAACAAGATGGTATTTTTGTGCCCTGACTGATCTGGAGCTAAGACAAAGTGCCTGGTGGCAGCTGCTTCTCTGCAGAAGCTGCCAGGAGTACCACAAAATTCCCTCCCGCATCCCAGTTGTATTTTAGAGGAGGAGGATTTTAGGGGAAAGCTGGTGCAGAGGCACGTGCAGATCTGGACACACGGGGACAGATCACCACGTAGAGCAGCTGCAGTATGGCAAAAACCCACACTGGGGCCGAAGGGGGAAGAAGGGGACTGAGGGGATGTGCGGCCAGGGCAGCACCATGACCGCTTGCCCACTGACATTGCCAGAGACAGTGTCACCCGGATACGTCCCTGCAGGACAATTTCTTTCCTTGGAAGCCCCATGACAGTGACATGCATAAAAGCTTTTTCGCATTGTATTTTTCTCCCTCCCGTGCGTGGCACAAAACCAATGCAGACTTGGAAAATGTAGCAACGCTCAGTCCCCACATCACAAAAATCCACAGGGACAGCTCCCCCCATCCCACTCAGCGCCTCCCAGTCACACTGGTCCCACCCAGCTCACCCTTGCTGCACTGGCTGGAGCTGCAGGATCACTTGGGTTTTGGTATCCTCCGGGTTCTCCCCTTCGTTGCCGTCACTTGGTACAACCACCACATCGCCCACAGGGACACTCACTTCGGCGTTTGCCATCTCTCACATGAAGCCGTAGTTCTGCGGGGGGCACAGTGGAGGCAGGTCTGTGGCGCGGCTGCACCACTGCCCACGCAGGCAGGGGTGCAGGCAGGAATGCAGGCAGGGGTGCAGGCAGGGGTGCAGGCAGGGGTGTGAGCACAATCACCCAGTCCCACTGCAGGGCCAGCGGACCAGGTGTTTTAAATTCACCAAGTCAACACACAGGGGGGTTTCTCCTTCCTTCTCGACCATGATGGAGGGGATTTCTCATCCGACCACACTAAACCAACATGAGGCTGATCCTGCCAGTGCCGTCCCGCTCACACCCCCACTGGGCTCTCCCTGGCCGAGCAAACCCACACGGTGGACTTCAGCAAGAGCACAAGGTTTTTTGGGATGGAGCTTTTTCCCCTGGCCGGCAGCGCTTCCAGCTGCCTCGGAGATGCTCTGAGCCCCTCGGTACTGGGCACTGACCCTTCCCACTGCGCCCGTGCTGTGGAGGAGTCGGTGGTCCTGGCGGCAGAGCCTCTGCAAGCGCCTGTGTTGGGGCAGAACCCCCCAGGGCACGGTGCTCCGTGGCCGCAGGCAAGCCACGGGTGCAGGGGACGCGCTGCAGCTTCCGCACCGCGCCTGCAGCCGCCCTGGGCAGCCCAGATCACCTCTGCTGCTCCCCCGGGACCCCTCTGCTGCTCCCCCGGGACCCCTCTGCGCCGCAGCTTCCTCAGGATTTCCGCCCCGGGGGACCGAGGGGCACGGAGAAGCCCCGGCGGTGACCGCCACCGGGCAAAGGCCCAGCCCAGGCCTTGGGGTGCGGGGCCGGGGGTCCCACCGCCCCGGCAGCTCGCAGGCCTGGTGGGCACCGCCAGGCTCAGGAGAGGTCTCGGGCCCCCACGGCGGGCGGGGGTGACCGAGGCGAGGGGTCAGAGGTCAGCGCCCCCTCCCCTGGGCCGCAGCAGCCCCCTATGCCCGGAGTCACGGAGGCGCGGACCCCCCCGCGGCGCCCGGCGGGGTGGGGCTGCCCAGGGGAGGGGTGTGGCCTCTTCCCCCCGCTCCCCCCCCGCGGGCGGACGCAGTGGCGCGGCCCCCCCTCCGCCCCCCCGCGGCGCGCGACGTGCGCCCTCGCGCCAGCGGCACGTACGGCGGCGCGCGCTGGGGCGCCCCCTCCCCTCCCCGGCGGGACGGGCCCCCCCTCCCGCCCCGCCCCGGCCGCCCCGCCCCGACGCGCCGCGCGTCCGCCTGGCTCCTCCCGGCTCCCGTAGCCCGGCGCCGACCGGCCCTTACCGTCGCCGAGCGGCCGAGTCCGGGGGCTGAGAGAAGGGGGTGGGGGGGGGGGAAACGGGCCGGGCAGGAGAGCGCAAGCGCAGTAACCACCGCAGCCTCGGCCGCCAGCACTTCCGGCCGCCCGCCTGCCTTAAAGGGA
Organism: Nesoenas mayeri; assembly: GCF_963082525.1. Lineage (NCBI taxonomy): Eukaryota > Metazoa > Chordata > Aves > Columbiformes > Columbidae > Nesoenas > Nesoenas mayeri. The sequence goes on from NC_137571.1 coordinate 7,716,532, forward strand.
ACGCCGTCGACGGGACCCGCGCGAGCGGCGCCGTGCTGCCTCCTAGCGGCGGCCGGTGGCACCGCCCCGCGGTGACGGCGCGGGGGCACCGGGGGGTTCCCGGCCGCTGCCGGGAATGCCAAGAGCGAGCAGTGGGAAGCGGTACCGGGCAACCCCAGCCCGGCCCGGGGGCTCTGTACCCTCGCAGCGGGTCCGTCCCGCAGCCCCTACGGGCGCACTGGGGCCGTTCCCAGGGCCGCCTCTGGGCTCCGCGTCCCCCAGCCACGAGCGAGCCCGCCCCACGAGGCGCCCCCCGGCCTCCGACCCGGCCGAGCCCCCGCTTCCCCCGGCCGCGCCGCGCCCGCTCCCTTCTGCGGGCCTTGCCGGCTGACTGACAGCGAGGCGGCCCAATGGCGGCGCGAGGCAGGGCGGCGGCAGCCAGTGGGCGTGGCAGGGCAGGAGGGGGCGGGCGGCGGGCGCGGCGGGACCGGCGGCGGCGGGAGGATGCGGGCGGGCGGCGGGTCGGCGCGGGGGGCGCTGGCGCTGGCGCTGCTCCGCCGCTGCCTCCTGCTGGGACCGCTGGGGCTGCGCCCGGCCGGCGGACAGGACGGTGAGTGTGGATTGTGGGGCACCGGCGGCGGGGCACCCCGCACCGGGACACGGCACCGGTAGTCTTGCTCCCGCTGACACCCCCGTGGCTCCTCTTCCCTCGCTGGGATGGGCCGTACACCGCGCCCAGGACTGGGTTTGGGATGAAGACCAGGGACCGGACGGGCTCTCCTCTGTCCCGGGACCGATCCGGGACAGGCTCCTCACTGTGTCCAGACCAGGGTGGGCTCCTCGGTACCGATCCAGGACGGGTCCCCGCTGTCCCCAGACCGCCACCACACTGGGACTGAGTCTCCGCGGTCCGCCTGTCCCGGTACCGATCCGGGACGGCGTCCCCGCCATGCTTCTGCTCTGGTACCGGGCAGGACGAGCTCCCCGCTGCCTCCACCACCTCTGGACCGCCCCGGTCCCGCACCCGGTGGTCTCCTCGCAGATCCCGCCGTGCTCCCCTGTGCCCCCCGCTCCCGGTACCAGGGTGCCGCCTGCGCCGGGGGTCCCGGGGTCGGTTCTGTCCCTCCCGCCCTGCTTCCCCGGGAACCCCTAATCCCCAGCGGCCCGGCTCTGCCCTGGTTTAAGAGGATCGCTGGGGCTTACGGTGCACAGCTGGGAGAGTCGGGCAGCGGCTCCATCCCGGGGGATGCTGCGGGTCCCGGCAGCGTTGCTCCGGGGTGGAGAACTGCAGCCTCTGGTGTCTGGGAAAGGCCCCGGGGGGACCTTCAGCCAAAACCTCATCCTGAAAAAGGACTTCCTCTCGGCGTCGCTCATCTCCAACTCATTTGAGCGTCAGGAGAGGGGAACGGGACATCCAAAGCATCACGTCCAGCGAGGGGAAACTGAGGCACGGCCAGGACGTGGCCACGGGGGGCAGAACCCCCACTGCGTTCCCCACTTGTTTGATTTGGTACACATCCCACAGCGGGTTCCCGCTGGCTCCCAAGGCCCTCGGTGGAGCCCTCCCAGCCCTGGACCGTACCAGGGCTTTTCGTGGAGCATCGCCCTGTTGTGTCTGTCCTGCATCCTCTGAGAAAACAAACAACCCCCCTGGCAGGGATGGTCCCAACGCTGCGGCTTTGCCCTCACTCAGTGGAAATCCAGTTTTCCCATTTTTTTGCAACTGACCTTTTTTGGGGTTGGGGCTGGGGATTTTCCTGTAGCCAGAGACAAGACCCCCCATGGCTCTGCCTTTGCTGTTCCATTCCCTTGGTAGTATCTTGGGAGCCAAATCATCGAGTGTGCATGTGTAGCTCTTGGTTTCTCTCTGGCATTGCCACCCGGCATGCGCTGGCCACACTGGCCATTTTATCGAGCGTTTCCTTTCCCAGGATGGGTTTTTCCTGGGTTGGGCCCCCCCCCCCAGACCCTCCACACCCACCGGCGGTGGGATTGGAGCCGGGGGTGTCCATCCAGGACCCCCAGCTTGGGTGCACATGCCAAGGTGTCCTGGCCAGAGAGGGTTTTCCGTGCCGATCCTGATGGCTCTGACCGTGCTTGTCTGAAACTCCCCCCAAATACCCTAAATTTCTTCCCCTGTGGCACAGCAGCCCCTCTGGGAGCCACTTTCCTGGCAGCCCCAGAGGGGTTACACCCACCCAGTGCCCCCCGCCGCCAGCCCCTCAGGGCCTGATCCTTCCCAGCTTTGCTATAATGGCGTGGGAAATTGACGATTTCGCTCAGTCCCGCATGCCTGCCCAGGGGGGTTCACAGGAAACCCCCCTCCTCCAAGTTTGGACCCAGCCTTTCCCACAGTCTGGCCAGGAGCGGGCTCTGGGGAGGGCCTGGCATCTTCCACCTCCAGCTCCCTCTTTTTTGATCCCCGCAGGATTTTCTCGCGCCGGTGCTTTGTGCTGTCTCCTGGTGACGGTGATGGCGGCCAAGGCAGGGGCAAGCCGAGCCTATCACTTTTCTTTCTGCCTGTGCTGGGATGATGCTTGGCAGGATCAGCAGCTTTTTGGGGCTGGGAGGGGAGTGAACAAAGCCCTCTCCCCCGCAGCCATGCAGGGGGGCGCGGTGGTGTACTTCCTTTCACCAGTCCTGCCCAAACGGTGCTTGACGCCGGGTGCTTTCAACTCCAGTTTCCAGAATATTCGCTTGTGCCTGGGGGCAGCAAGCCCAGAGAAAGGCCCTTTTTGTGGGGGTTTTGGCATTGACCCGGGGAGGTGGCCATGGGGATGCAGCTGCCCAAGGTCATCTTCAAGGTCAAGCCCACAGCCAAGGGTGCTCAGGGGCTGCTTGGAGCTGTACAGCCCTGTGGAGGGGGAGTGTTTCCTCCTTGCATCCTCTTGTAGCCCCCAAAATTGGGATCCTCCTGGGCTGGGGATTGAGAGGGGCTGGAGGTACAGGTCTGCACTGGGTGGTTGTGGGGGAAACTGAGGCAGCTTCACCCCTGGGTCCCCCTGGGGACGGTCCCCAGTGGAGAGAGCAGCCAGAAAAGCCACAAAAAATGATGTTTCAACCAAGGAAAACATTTGAAAGGGCTCCGGGTGCCCATGGGGTGTCCCTGGTGACTGTACCAAGTGGGGAAACTGAGGCAGGCAGCAGCCTGGCTGAGCCCATACCCCGTCTCTCCACAGGCGATGGCTGCGGCCACACGCTGCTGGCACCCCACAGCGGTACCCTCAGCTCCAAGAACTACCCAGGCACCTACCCCAACCACACTTCCTGCCGCTGGTGGCTGCGTGCGCCCCCGGGCACCTCCCTCCTCCTGGCCTTTGGGGACGTGGACCTGGAACCCTCTGAGCGCTGTGCCCGCAGCTCTGTGCTGCTCACCAACCCCCAGGCTGGCACTGCCTATGGTAAGAGGTGGTTCCTGGGGGAAACTGAGGCAGCACCTGCCAAGGAGCTGCAGATGGGGAGGGGGGAGGGGTGATATCGCTTTATGTAACATCCTGGATAAGGAGAAGATCAGGAAAATCCGTCTTTTTAGCTAGTTTTGTCATGGGAGGGGGCATATCTGAGGAAGGAGGTATCTGAGGATGAGGATATCTGAGGATGGGGATATTTAAGGAATGGGGTACCCAAGGATGAGTGTACCTGAAATGGGGGGACCTGAAGAGGGGGATATCCAAGGAGGGGGGTACCTGAGGATAGGAGTGCTTGAAGAGGGGGATACCTGAGGATGGGGTGCCCAAAGATGCAGCTGCTGATTAATTAGTTCTGTCTCTGGAGCTGCTGCCCAAACGCTTCCAGGATTTTCCTGGAGAAATTTAATGGTCTTGGAGGGATTTGACAGCACCTGGAACGTGGCAGGTGCTGGGGGACACATCTTGGGTTGGGGGGGAAAGCATCACTGCTGGGGTGTACATGGGGTGGGATGGAGGAGCAGCCACGGGGCCGGGTGAGGGGCAGGGGATGCTGTGGGAAATGTGGGGTGGAAAGGAGCCAGTTTCGATTCCCCACAGCTCTACCAGGACTGGCATTTTTCCCTGTTTTCCAGGGCTTTTGCCCTTTCCAGGCTGGCAGACAGAGGGTTGACAGCACGTGATGTCCCTCATCTCCTCTGCCATGACCTCGGGGACACTTTTATCCCCATCTCCCAGAATCCCAAAGCCCAGACATGACTTGGACCAGTCTGAGGGGTCCCAGAGCAGCACAGGACAGGGGAGACCCTCGATGATGCTCGTGGGGGGCTGGCGGAGGTGGGGGGCACCCTTAGCCCCTTTGGGTGTGTGCCACAGTGCTGCTCGCTCATGCGCGGCTGACGCCAGCCCTTGACAAGTCCCAGATGTTTTTCAGGAAGTGGAGGCTGTGGGCTCCCTCCTGCTGACTCAGAGCTGGTTCCTGGTGCTTGGGCTGGAGACACGTTGGGGTCCCCATGGGGGTGGCAGCCTGAGGCTCAACTGATGAGTCTCCAGCACCCCAAGGGTCTCTGGAACTGCTGACGGAGTGGGCAGTGAGCCAGATGTTGCAGCATCTGTCCAGGACAGCGCTGGCATCTGGCAGTGGGTGGGAAAATCTGTGCACACATGTCATCTGCATCTCATATGCATGCCATTTGCATATGACGCAGAGCCCCTGTCACTTCCATGAGTTTGTGACATCCCTGCACACACACATGTCCCATGTCCCCTGGGCTTGACCTCTTGGTTAAATAGGACCCAGGCAGGGTGAGGGTGCAGGTTGGGGTGGGGAAACTGAGGCATGACACAACTCTGCCAGGGAGGTGTCACTGCCAGCACCATGGGGACACAGCTCCTTGTCCCCAGGGCAACGATGGCATTTTCTCATTTTCTCAAAGCATCTCTGGGTGCCCCGACTCCCTGGTGATGGACACGATGCAGAACAGAGAGAAATCGCGTGGGGGTGATGCCAGTCTGGGGACTGGGGCCACCTCTTGTCCCTGGTTGGGACCAGGGCTGTCCCCAAGGAACCTGCCTGTCCGCAAAGCTGAAGTTTTAATCAGGGAGATGGAGACTGCAAATTGATTTGGATTAAATGGGGGGATTTAGGAGGCAGCTACTGCAGTGCCTGTGAAAGGGGAGATGGGGAGGAGACAGGGATGCAGCCCCCATTTTGGGGTCCCATGGGGCCATGCCATGGCATCAGGGGAAGAGCGGCAAGTGCCGAATAAAAGCTGGTGGCTACTTGGGCCAGTAAAGAAGCTCCGGGGGGAAGCATTTCTGGAAGGTGGGTACAGTCCCTGCCTGGCTGGAAGCTCATCTGTCCCTGCTCAGGGAGGTGGGGACATCTTGGGGTGCCACCCTGGGAGCTTGGTCCAGCTCTGACCTCATGCCTGAGGGCTGTGTCCCCCCCGGTGCTGCACGTGGCTGTGGGGGGACAGTGGGGACTGTGCCCCAGTTACCCCCCCCCCCATAGCCTGGATGTAACTCGTCTGGGGATGGGGCCACCCTGTGGCTGGAACCACCCTGGCACAGGGCCACCTGGGCACAAGGTCACCCTGGGCGTGGGACCACCATCAGGATAGGACCACCCCAGAGCTGGGACCAGCCTGGCATGGGGCCATCCTGGGGCTGGGGCCACCCTAAGCACAGTCCAAATGCCTGAGCACCCCCAGCCCTGACAAGGACTGGGCCAGGGGAGGTGACACCCCAGGGTCTGGGTGCCTGTGCCCATCTCCGGGGAGCCCCAGTCCCCTCCATGGCCCCTTCTCTGCAGGGCCCTACTGCAGGAATGCTGTCCCCGCCACCCCACTTCTGGTGACAAACTCCAGCACTGTCACCGTCCTGTTCAACAGCACCAGCCACCACTCAGGACGAGGTCTCCTCCTGTCCTACGCCACCTCGCAGCACCCAGGTAGGGGGGAGCATCCCTCAGGGATGCAGAAACCCCCCCAGGCCATGTTTTGGCCCATGGGGAGGCACAGCCGGGGGTGGAGGGAGCTCCTTGCTGACCCCAGGGTGGGCTCCAATTGCCCCGCGTTCACTGAAGACCCAAAATGAGAGACCCCCAGACCACCCAGCCAACTGGGACCCCCCACAGCACCCTGGACCCCCAGGTCAGCTGGGACCCCAGTCCCAGGCAGAGATGCAGGCGTGGGGCCAATGGCTGCAGGGACCGAGGGACCAGCCTCCCCTGTCCCTCTGGCTGCCCTGGGGTGGGTGGGGGTCCCTCACCCTGGGGTGTCCCTGCCTTGCAGACTTGGTCTCCTGCCTGGTACGAGGCACCCACTACACCCAGGAGCATGTCAGGTGAGTGGCTGGGGGAGTTAGTGGTCCCCGCTTTGGTGTCCCTCACCCTGGCATTGCTGCTGGTCCCCATCTACCCCAGTTTTATCCCCATTCCTCTCCTGGGTGCTTGGGGGTGCAGCTGCGGCGGGATGGGCACCAAACGGGTGTGCAGAGGGGAACTGGACTGGAGCGAGCCCTGACTCCCCGTCGCCATGTGTTTCAGTGTGTACTGTCCCGCGGGCTGCAAGGACATCGACGGGGACATCTGGGGTAACCCCAGCCAGGGCTACCGGGACGTAAGTGCAGAGCCCGGCTTGCCCCATGGGTGCACCCACCAGGGATGGTTCCTGGCACGCATGGCCACTGCTTGTCACTCCCCAGCAGACTACAGGGGATGGGTTTGGCCATGGAGTGCCCAGTCGGGCTGCTCTCACCTGTCCCTGCTCCCCACAGACCTCAGTACTGTGCAAGGCGGCCGTGCACGCTGGGGTGATCGCGGACGAGCTGGGCGGGCAGGTCACCCTGTCCCGGGAGAAGGGGATCACGCTCTACGAGTCAGCCTTCGCCAATGGGCTCCACTCCAAAAGGTGGGTGGGTGGGGCTGGGGTCCTGGCTGCACTCCGTACCCATTTGTGCTGACACTGGGGACCTGCCACCGCTTGATTTTGGAGACCCCACAGATTTGTTCACCTGGGGCCCTTTCTCCCATGTCCGATGCTCCCCATGCTTTCTGCCCGCAGGGGATCCCTCTCTGAGAAGCGGCTCATATTCCACAAAGGTATTTTTTTCCCATTTCCCCTGAAATTAAGCCATATTTTTGGCTCCCAACCTGCTGTCTGTATGTCCAGCTTGTGATGATGCGCTGGAGGTGGCTGCCTTCAATGCCTCGTCCTGGTGGCATGAGGTGGACATGCTGGGCCAAAACAGAACCTGGGTGGCTGAACGGGCAGCGCTGGGCACCACCGGCCACTCCTGGGCCACCGAACCTGGCACTGAGGCCGCCTGGCTGGAGCTGGACCTGGGCACCCGCAGGAATGTCACTGGTGAGTGCTGTCCCCAGGCCACCCTAACCACTCTCCTCCCTATGGTGACATGGGCACCAGCCTCACAGACCCCCCCCACAAAAACTGTCCAGAGCAGTTGCAATACCCAGGAGGAATTTGAGCTCCTTGGGCCATGGTTATACTGGTGCAAACTTAGACACAGACAGTGTCAACCTCCCCAGCTTTCCCCTCTCCCCATTTTGTCCCTGTCCAGCCCCCCGCCATCCGCAGCTATTTCTGGGAGGAACAAGTTAATATTATGCTCTTGCATCTGGTGCCAGTGCACGCCTTTTGTTCGGCTGGAGCTGCTGAAAGCGGGGGCTTTGTGTGGCAGTGGCTGGTGACCGCGGCGAGGAAAATGGGGACATTGTCCAGCCGAAGGCTGAAGGAGGGAGGAATGCGTGGCTCGCAGCCGGGGCTGGAGGTTATTGGCTCCTTGGGGCAGAGTGTGGGGTTTGACACTTAAATCTGCCACCCAAACCCCCTCCCAGGGCTGGAGGGAGCCCCTGGCAGGGGGCTTCCCAGGGGGGTGATATGTCCTGTCCCTTGGTCCCCTCCCATCATGGAGCTGGGTGTCCCAGAGATAGGGGTTATTCTGGCTAGAAAAGCTCTGCCCCATGCAATGGGGCATTTTGGGGGACAGAGTGGCCCCCCCAAGCCCTTCCTCAGCCCTGCACCCCCTGGCTGACAGCAGGGCCCCCCTTGGGCTCACTCCTGCACTGACAGGCATCATCACGAAGGGATCATCCGAGCAGCACAACTACTACGTGACGTCCTACCGGGTCTCCTCCAGCCGTGACGGGAAGAACTGGAGACCCTACAGAGGCAGCAGTAGCCAGGAGGACAAGGTGGATGCAGGGGAGGACAATAGGGGGGTCACAGACCCCCTGCCCACGGATGTGTAGCCATCTGCACCCTCTTCACCCTCTCCGGCAGGTCTTTGAAGGAAACACTGACAGCCAAGGGGAGGTCTCCAATGCCTTCATTCCGCCCATTGTCGCCCGCTATGTCCGTGTCACACCCCAGAGCTGGCACCAGCATGTGGCCTTGAAGGTGGCCCTGGTGGGCTGCCAGCTGGCACGGGTCCGCGTGCCCCGACCCTATGGTGAGCCCCTCTGCACACCACCTGACACCCCAAACGTCCCCTAGGGACCCCCAACCTCCCTGTGCACGCAGTGGTGGTCCCACACTGACAGTCCCTGCTATGCCCTGCAGTGCCCAGTGTCCCCAAGGAGGTTCCTGTCCCCACCAGCCGCCCAGCCAGTCACACACCCATCCCTGGCATCGCCCTGGACCCAGAGAAGGCAGGTGGGTGCTGGGGGGGGAGGTGCTGTTCCTGGGGTGCAACGTTGTTTTGTGGATGCTCTAGGCACTGATGGACCCAGTTGGACTTTAAGATTCCCCTGCGACGACACATTGATTTTCCTTCTCTGGTGGCCTCGACTGGGCTCCTGTCACCCGTGGGTGGACTCCTGTCACCTGTGGGTGCAGAGGGGTGGGATGGGGCACCCGGAGGCTGATGCTGTCCTCCCTCCCCAGGCTCCACACTGCTGGTGATGCTGCTTATTGGCGGTTTCATTCTCCTCTGCTCCAGCCTCATGCTGCTGGTTTTCCTCTGCCACAGGAAGAGGTGGGTCCCATCCTGCCCCCCACTTCACCCTGGGGGACCTAGCATTGCCCCCCCAAAGTGCAGTGGCTCCATTTGGCTGCTCTCCAGGTACTGAGTGGTGCAGCCCCCTGTGCAGTGGGTGCAAGGAGTGGGGTGGTGGTGGGTTTGATGGGATCCCTCACCCCCACCTCACTGTCCCCCTTGCAGGAAGCTGGCGGCAGAGCTTAACTGTGGGATCAGGAAAGGTAAAGAGCCTCCAAACTCCCTTGGGGGTCCTGCCATGCCTGTCCACAAGGGATGGCATACGACAACCGGAGGCTTCTGCTCTTTGCTCAGGGTACCCCAAGCTGGGCCCGAGCCAGGTGTGCTCCTTGCAGAGCCTGCCGCCCTCTGGCTCTGCACTGGCCTCGTTCCCCATGACGGCTGCGCCGGGGGACCTCGACCAGACCCTTTCACCAGGTAACAGGGACACTGAGGCACAAATGGGTCCTTCAGCCAAGAGCTGGAGCTGTGTCTCCCCCACTGCACCTTGGGGGTGCCCATTGCCCCCCAGCACTACTCTGGTCTGACCCGTCCCACATCATGGTCCTGTACAAAAGGTAGACCTTTGCAGGGCTTATTTATCTTCATTATTTTTATTATTATTATTCTGCATCAAATATGGATGTGGACATTGGAAGGCGGCTGGAGGGCACCAGGACCCCCACTCCATGCTGGTGCAGAGGGACGTGCCCGTCCCTGTGGGGTAGCTGTCCAGCCCCAGCTGGGTTTTGGGATGCGTCTGCCCGGTTTTTCCTGTTTTTTCCATCCATGGGTGCCCTCAGCCCACCCACATCTGGAACAACACCGCCGCGGGAACAGTCCGCAGCTCAGAGCCTTGCACCCCCATTGCAGAATATGCTGAGCCAGACCTGGTGCAGGTGACCACCAGCAGCCAGATGGGACCCTCCACCTTCAAGCCTCTCCCGGACGAGGGCTACACTCTGCCGCTGGTCGTGAGCCACTACGACGTGCCGGGAAAATACCACGAGTATGCAGAGCCGCTGCTGCCCGAGCCGGAGTACGCCACACCGTTCAGCGAGCCCGAACCCGCCAGCACCCGCCACAGCCCCTGCGGCGTGCCAAGGCTCCCGGTTTCCCCCCTGCTGCGGTACGATGCACCCGCCCCGCGGGCCGGGGAGCTGCCCGCCGGGGCGTGCAGGACCCCCGGCGCGGAGCAGACTGCCTGCCCCGGTGGGGATATCCCCTCTGCGGAGGGGCCCCTGGAGGACAGTCCTCTCTCGCACGTGTACCACGAGGCCTTGTGAAGATGCAGCGGGAGCCTGACCCGGCGGAACCGGCAGGGGCTCTGGGAAAGAAAAACGCTCCAAGCGTTGGGAGAATATTTTCTAAAAACGATCGTATTTATCTGTATTAAATACATATATCGTGTTAGAGGGCACGCCCCGTGCGACTCCCACTTCGCGCACCCCCGCTCCGGGAACAAAAACCTGCCTCGGAAACTCAGGCATCCTGACCCTCCCGATACAACCACCCCCGGGCAGCACAACCACCCCCGCCCCGCCTCTGCCATTGACAGTCACCCAGGGCGCCGGAACAGGCGGTTACCAGCGGCCCCTTTCACAAAAATTGTGCTTCCGAAATCTCTTGATGTCGATTCCGCGAGGGCGGCCACCAGAGCCCCCCCGTGCCACGCACGGCAGAAGCCCTTTTTAAAACCGAGCCCTCGGCCGGTTGGGAGGGGAAAGCGCCAGGGTACCACTTAGGTCACGGCGAAGCACGAGTGTTTCTTTGACAAATAGTGTCCAATTCCACATTTCTCCTCTCTTCCTCCTTAATTTTCACCCTTTTTTTCTCCATTTCTGCTTTATTTCTCCCCCGAAAACACCGATTCTTTCCTCACTGGCCCCAAGCGCTATGCAAATCGCGCGGGGCATGCTGGGACGCCTTCCCGCGGCGCCCTCCCCGAGGCGGAGCCCGGGCTTCTCCTGGCGGGTACCTTAGCGCGCACGCGCAGGTAGCGCCCTCCCGATTGGTGGCGCTGGACGCGTTTCCGGTGCGCGGCGGAAGGAGCGCAGCCGGCGGCGGAGCGTCGGTCCGCCCGCGGGTCATGGGGAGGTACGGGCCGGCGCGGCGGTCGGAGGTCCTTCCCCCGGTGGGAGGGGAGGGACCGGCTGTTTTATACCGGATTTTACAACCTAAAATATGGGAGGGAGCCGGGATGGGCGCGACAGGCTAGTCCCGCCGCTCTTCGGGACAGGCCGCGGCTAAACCCCCACCCGGGGAGTGTCAGCAGCCCAGGGGGTCCCGGGGGCTGCGCAGTGACAGGGGGAGGTGTCGGCCCCGGGACCTTGGCCGCGGCGCCCCGGCAGCCTCGGGAAACGTTTTATCCCGGGAGGTTCCGTTCGGTCCCGTCACGGCGTTTCCCGGGGGCGATTGTGGGGCCGAGGGTGGATGCTGGAAACAGCCGCCCCCGGGAGCTGCGGCCTCCCGGGGCGGCGGGAGTCGGTGCTTCCAGGCTCAAACGCAAGACTGTAAACTCTCTTTGAGTCCCATCGGCATCTAAAAAAGCACATCCAGGGGGAAAAAAAAGGACTTTTAAAATTTTTTTTGCGTGCACATAATGGATAAGTGCTTGTCACCGACTGTCTCGCATTTGCAATAACTAAAGCAAAACCCAAGAACTTTCTCAGTTTTCCCTGTTAACAATAAAGATACACCCAGACCAGACGGCCCTTTGCAAAACTATTTAAATGTTTGGTGCAAATCGTTATGTCTTGGTAGAAGCGGAAGTCCCCCTGAGCACCCCAGGGAATGCGCCAAAGTTTGGTTTGGCTTTACTATAGACTTTAATTACAGCTGTAATCCTAACAAGTGGTGCTAATTGAGGCCACCAGCCCTATTCCTGCCATGGAGAGAAGCTGCTCTGGGCTCACCCGCACATTGCTGCTGACAGCAGATCCCAAGATAACTCTGTTTTCTGACAGAAAAATGAAATTTGGCCAAATTTCTACTCCCTCTTCAGGATCCTGAGAGATGCCTCGTCCTCAGCTCATGATCATGTGACAGATAAACCCTCTCGTGCTGCAGTACAGCCAGTGCGTCCTCTCTTGCGTGAAACTTTCCTCTTGTGGTCGGATTGTAGAGTGGGTGATACAAAAAAATATCTGGTGTTCCTGTAGGAATGAGAGTTAAATGGAAGAGGAGGAAGCGAGAGTAGGTTAACGCTGATCACTGACGTTCTGAGAAGGCTTTGGGAAATGGCCTCTCCGTTCGCTGGCCCCATGGCAGTTGCCGATGTAATTAAAGATCTAGACACTCAGATAGCTGTAAGTAAAAAGCACTGGGGTTGGCATGCGGGATTTTTATCCTGGGAATCAACCCATCCCGTTAACTTGGCGTTTGGTGATCTTAATGGCACGCGAAGGACGTGATGAGATCTGAAAATAAACAAACAAAATAACTTTATGGTGATAAAAGTGCTTTTGGCCCCAGGATTTTGGAGCTTTCTCCCCTCCATGGTCGGTAAGAATTCCTGCTTTGTGGATTTGTAGGCTGAGGTGTGGGGGTGACTGGCCTGAGAGCGGCCTAGGCTAAAACCGAGCCTGGCATAGGCTGAAGTCCTGATATTGTGCTGAGCTCCTCGTCCAGAAACGCCATCTGAGGGGCTTTAGGGTGTGAACGGAATGGTTTTCCATCATTAATTAGTTAAAATGAAGCTGAGAATTTGCTGAGTGCGCCACAGAAACACGTCTCGGCCATAAATTCTAAATTCTCTCTGTGTCTGCGAGTGCAGCATTGCATGAGTTTGCCGTGGAGTGAAGCACTAAAGCAACCGCCTCTGAGCACTCCGGTGTGATTCCTGGTGTGTGATTTGGGGTGAATTAACCCAAACTAACCAAGCTTGCTGTGATGAGGGGAAAATGTCTGTTTGTAGCTTGTGTAGCAGATGCTCTGTTCATTGTTTTGTACGTGAATGTGCTGTAAAGCTGTTCAAACTCTTTTCTTTCTCTTGTAAGTTAGTTCATCCTCAAGCACTTAGACTTTTTGGAAGTGGCAGCCGCTTCTTGGCTGTCTCTAGGCCCAACAGCAGCTGCTACACGAGGAATTTTTACCTCAAACTGTTCCGTAAATGCTCATTGCACTTGACAGGCCTGTCCCTGCTGCCCACAGCAGTTGTGGGGTGGAAGGTCCAGGGTTTCGCTGAGTTTCTTTTTGCATAGCATTAAGGACAGAGTGTCACCAAGCCGGGATTTTAGGGCCTTCCAGCCGTGAAACACCACAGCTGCTGGTTGATCTGTGTGTTGGCTCAGTGGGCAACAACCTGAATAACTTAAGGGTGAACCTGGAAGATCTGAGTAACCGGTTAAGCTGCCCCAACTCACCTCTGGTTCCCTGTTATCAGTAAAGCCGCCTGTACTGGCTGTGGCTCTTGCTGTATGAAGCACAACTTGAAGGTGTGGGCAAGCGCTAGTGTTTCTCCATCACATTACCTCTGAGAACCCAGACTTGTGCTTTCAGAACCCAAAACGAACCCTTTGTTGTCAAGGAACCACTGTGAGTCAGACCTGGAGTGCAGTGTTACTGAAAATGAGGCGTCCACCCTGTGGCAGACACCGCAGGAGATGAACGCCCTGTCCTCAGGCTCATGGAGAGGACTCAAATGCTGCTCCTGCTCTTCCCTTCACTGCTGCCATGGGAGCAAACCTGTCTCCGTTATTAAATCTCTGTGGGCTCTTCCTTGAAGCTGTTTATGGTCCAAGTGAAATGCATTCAAAAGGGCAGGGGGGACACCTGTGTTGGATTCAGCCCCAGGAAGGAGCTGCTGAGCTGCTACCTCTCGTCCGTGCGCTGCCTGCAGCCTCTCGGCTGCTACTGGCAAATTCCATATCCCAGGGAATGTGTTCTCTTTTTCTAAACATTTCTCCTCCCTCTTGCTGTGTCTGGAGAGACCTGATCTGCTGTAAAATCGTGGGCCCTATCAGGACACTGCGGTTTCCTCTAGACAAAGCTGCAATCGCCCCATTAAACCCCTTCTCGTTGCTAACTTGTAGCATTTGTATCCTTTTACAGTTGATTGGTTTGGGTCCCCACAACGCCAAGAAGAAACAAGACCTAGATAAACTTTACGACCTAAAAGCTAAAGCCCAACAGATTATGAACCAGTTTGGCCCATCGACCTTGATCAACCTCTCCAACTTCTCTTCTGGAAAGCCCGAACCTGCCAGCACCCCCCCGCAGAGCTCCATGGCCAACAGCACGGTTGTGGCAAAGATGCCAGGGACGCCGAGCGGAGGGGGACGGCTCAGTCCTGAGAGCAACCAGGTAATTTTATCTGCAGCTTTAGGACAACAGGGGAGATGCTCAGACCTGCCCGAGGCTTAATTCCTTTTCTTCCTTAAATTACAAACAAAAACTTAATAAAAGTCCGTATCAGTGACTGAGTGAGCAAATGTCTCCATAGATTGTTTCTCTTCCCTGGATGGGGTGTGCATGCTGTAAGTGTAGAGGTTTTTTTAGTCTCAGGAAAATGTATATTGAGAAGTTCTTTTTAAATGTGGTTTAGATGGGAAGACTGAAAGTTTGTAGCCTGCATCTGAGTGGGGTAGTGTGAGAGGCAGCATCACTGCCAGGAGCTGCTAATTTGTGTGTGTTTGCTTGTCCTGGTGGGACAACAAGTGCATAAAATGCACAAGCACTCCAGGAACCCTCCCTGATGTCTCTGCAGTGTCACTGTCACCGGCACCTCTCTGGGAAGTGTCCCCTGACAAACATGCAGCAGTTCTTCCCACAGTGTGAGGGAACCGGGAAGAGGTTTTCCAGGGGTGTCTGGTTCATCTGACCAGATTGATGGATCAGTGCTGAGAACTTTTATCCACATCCTACAAGACTGAAGTGTCCTGTTGTTGTCCAGCAGCAGGAAAATTTCTACTCCCCACCACTTCTGCCCTAGAATAACCCAGAACTGACCTATCTTGCTGTTTTCCTTGTGAAACACTAAAGCTGATAAGCGCTACAGCCATGGAAATGCTTCCTTTGTGCCCTGAGCACAAATTTAGTCACTGTCTGCCTCTTAAGACTTCTAATTTTGTCCCCTCTTGCCTGCAGCTCAGTGCCAGTTCAGCACAGGAGACTTATTTATCCTGACCCTCTGCATTCCATTTTTGTTCACTGGTGCTTGAAAATGGCTCCTTAACACCTGATAATTGTTATCTCTGCCATTCTTGAGCTGATAGGCTGTGTCAACACCTGTGACTTGGGCCTGGGAAGGGGTAGCAGGGGAGGAGGTTTTTTGGTGTCTGTGCTAAAGAAGCATGGTAAATCCTTCTCTCTTCTCCCACACGCTCAGGTTTTAACAAAGAAGAAATTGCAGGACCTGGTGCGGGAAGTGGATCCGAACGAGCAGCTGGATGAAGATGTGGAGGAAGTAGGTACCAACCCGTGGCAGGGGCTACAAAATAGAGCTAATCTTGGATTTGTCACAAACTGGTGGCCCTTTGTCCAAAGCAGGGACGGCTGCTTCATTTTACGCTTCTGTGTTCTCACGTTTGCTGCAGCCTTCAGCCATCCGTGTCTGTTCCTGCGTCCCAGCATCAAAAAGCATTTTAAACCAGTGATTGTAGCAAACGCCTTTGAAATACAGACTTCTGAGGACTCATTTTCATGCTTTCTGCATAACTTCAGCTGCTCGGTACTGACAAGACAGGTTGTTGTCCTTGTCCTGCCGCAGATGCTGTTGCAGATCGCTGACGATTTCATCGAGAGCGTGGTGACAGCGGCCTGCCAGCTTGCGCGGCATCGCAAGTCGAACACCCTGGAAGTGAAAGATGTCCAGTTGCATCTCGGTGAGTGATTTTCTTTTTTTCTTTCTCAGCTGAGTGCTGCGTGCAGTGTTGGGCTGGAAACCCACGAATAGCTGCAGATATTGAAAGGCTGAGGGAGCTGGGTCTCTTTAGTTTGGAGAAAAGGAGACTGAGGGGTGACCTTATTAATGTTTATAAATATATAAAAGATGAGTGCCATGAGGATGGAGCCAGGCTCTTCTCGTTGGCAAACAATGATAGGACAAGGGGCAATGGGATCAAGCTGGAACACAAGAGGTTCCACTTAAATTTGAGAAGAAACTTCTTCTCAGTAAGGGTGACAGAGCACTGGAACAGGCTGCCCAGGGGGGTTGTGGAGTCTCCTTCTCTGGAGACATTCAAGACCCACCTGGACATGTTCCTGTGCAACCTCACTTAGGCGTTCCTGCTCCAGCAGGGGGATTGGACTAGATGATCTTTTGAGGTCCCTTCCAATCCAGAACATACTGTGATACTGTGATACTGTGATATGTAACTACAAAAATGTTCCAAGGGCTGGAACAGCTCTGCTGGGAGGACAGGCTGAGAGAGTTGGGGTGTTCAGCTGGAGAATACGGCTCTGGGAAGACCTTATTTGTGGCCTTTCTGTACTTAAAAGGGGACGATAAAAAAGATGAGGACAGACTTTTGAGCAGGGCTTGTTGCAATAGGACAAGGGATGATGGTTTTAAACTAAAGGAGGGGAGATTCAGGCTGGACATGAGGAAGGAATTGTTGCCCTGAGGGTGGTGAGAGCCTGGAACAGGTACCCAGAGAGGTGGTGGATGAACCATCCCTGGAGACATCCCAGGCCAGGCTGGACGGGGCTCTGAGCAACCTGAGCTGGGGAAGATGTTTGTGCCTGTTTGTGAGGACAAGGCTGCCCTTGGGGTGGGCTGTTGGGAGTGATCGTGCTGACCTGGCTGCTCTCTTCCAGAGCGTCAGTGGAACATGTGGATCCCAGGCTTTGGTTCTGAAGAAATCCGGCCCTACAAAAAAGCCTGCACTACAGAAGCTCACAAACAGGTGAGGAGCCCTCAACAACACCAAGCATCACAGGGCAGAAGCCTGATACGGGGAGGGTGGCCTCAAATTCCTGGCATGACATGAATTTTTAGCCTCTTCTAAGTGGTTTGGGCTTGAAATAACTTCCATAGTCTCATCGCCTGTTTGTGCAGAGAGGACTGAGGTTGCTCTGGCCCCACTCTGGTGGTGGCTGCACCCTAAGGGAAGCAGCAGAACTTGCAGCTCAGCTCGGAATGGTTTGAAAACCAGCTGAGACGCTGTGAAGTGGGGTTTGATCCGGGCACTCTTTAATCCCACTGTTCTCACTAGTGTCGGTGTTGCCCTTCCAACCCTGGGTGTTGAGGAGCGCAGACGTTTCCCTTTTCCTCTGGGATCCCATTAAGATTCAAACAGACCTGACAGACCTGTGCAGAGTCCCGAGAGAACCTGAGATACATTATTCCTGCACAGTTGTTTTGCAGTAACCTTGTCTGAGATGCTTAGATTCCCACGTTTTTCTCTTCTTACAGAGAATGGCACTGATTCGCAAAACTACCAAGAAATAGCTCCTGGGAAGAGCCAGGAGAAGATGCCTCTGTGTTTTGGGATGTCTGCCTCTCCACGATGCCATCCATGGGATATTTTTTTTTAAATGCTTTACAGAGAAGCATATATTTTTTATTAATGGTGCAGCAATATCTTAACCTGATGATGAGATCTGCCAAAAACATTCTACTCCCTCTTCCTTTTCCCCCTCTAAGACCACAATGCAAAACA
This sequence comes from Nesoenas mayeri, assembly GCF_963082525.1. Lineage (NCBI taxonomy): Eukaryota > Metazoa > Chordata > Aves > Columbiformes > Columbidae > Nesoenas > Nesoenas mayeri. The sequence goes on from NC_137571.1 coordinate 7,734,020, forward strand.
AAGGCTTTTTATTTGTGACTTGAAAGTGGTTTATTGTGTAAGTGATCATCCAAGGGAGAGAGTGTTTGATCTTGTGTGGGACAGTATTAGAAGCATCTGTAGAGGTTTTTGTTTCCTCCTTCCTGCCCTGACCTGCTCCAGTACTTTGTAATGTCAGTGTTTATATAAATACCTGCGTTTGTTTTACATGAATAAAGAAATTATTAATCTAAAACCATGGGAAAGTCTTGTGCTCTTCTAATGGTGTGTGGGGGAGTTGCTGGTGAAACAGGAAGCCCCACTTTTCTGGTCTGGGTGGGGGGTTTGTTCTGGTCAGAGATCTGCCCTGGGCTCTGGGGTGAGTGGAAGGATTTTTCTGATGGGGAGCGGCTGGGGGACCTGGGGGGTTCAGCTGGAGAACAGGAGCTGAGGGGAGACCTTCTGATCTCTGAACTGCCTGAAAGGAGCTTGGAGCCAGGGGGGTCGGGCTCTGCTCCCCAGGAACAAGCGCCAGGAGCAGAGGAAACGGCCTCAAGTTGCGCCAGGGGAGGTTGAGGTTGGATCTGGGGAACATTTTCTCCTCCAAAGGGCTGTTGGGTGTTGCAACAGGTTGCCCAGGGCAGTGGTGGAGTCACCATCCCTGGAGGGTTGAACAGATGGAGATGAGGTTCTCAGGACATGGGGCAGTGCCAGGGGTGGGGGAATGGTTGGACTTGGTAATCTTGAGGGTCTTTTCCAACCAAAATGATTCTATAAGGAAAGGCCACGTCCTGCTGGCTGTTTCTGCTCTACCCAGTTTTTATCGGAGAAGCTGCAAGAGTCATTTCTCATGGAGCAGAGGGAGCAGGTCTGCAAACCCCTGTGCTATGGGAGTCTTGTGGTGCCCGCAGGCAGGACTGGGACCTGTCTTCCCTGCTTGGCATCCATGAGGGAAACCGCTGGGGCTGAGGTAATTAGGAAACCAGTATGGGCTCCCAGTTCAGACACCAGTATGGGCTCCCTTGGCTCCTTGAAGAAGCCAGGGAGCGTGACACACACAAACACAGCCCCAGGTAGGGCTGTTCCTGCACTGCAGCCACTGCTGGTAGGAATGTGGGGGTTGTTCAGCAGCTGCTCCAGCTCAGGGTGCCTGGGGAGAGCTGCCATTCCAACCAGCCCACCCTGACCTCCCGGGGATGGAGACCAGCTCTGAGCGAATAAAACAGGGAGTAAAAAGGGTTTTAGGTCAAGACTGATCTGATGTGGGACCCTGGGGGGCTGGGAGGACCCACAGTTTCTCTCTGGGGGATGGGGAGAGCCTTGGAGAAAGGGGTTTGTAGAGGGAATAGAGGAAAGGTGGGTGACACTTGGGTCTCTGCAGAATTCACCCTTCCCATGGCCACTTCCTCAGGAAAACATGGGCAGGCAGAGAGATGACCAGGGGTGTTTAAGCCGCGCTTGCTGCTCCACCTCTGCCTCCTCCCTTGTGCATCGCGGTGGGGTGTCCCATCCCTCCCAGCGTCACCAGCTCTAACACAAGCATCTCTTCCACTTCTCCTCCTTCTGTGGCACTGCAGCCTTGCATGGCAGCGGGATGCTGCTCTTCACCCCATCCCATGCCTCGCTGGCCACCAGCTGCCCCGTTTGCAGTGCCTGATAGATGCCCAGCGTCAGTGTTTGGAACGCCTGGACCACGTTGCTGGCGTCCTTGGCTGAGGTCTCCACATACTGCACCCCCAGAGAGGCTGCCAGCTTCTCTGCCTCCCTCCTGCCCACCCGCCTCTGCCCCACCAAGTCGCTTTTGTGCCCCACCAGCAAGAAAACCATGCGGAATGGCTGGACTGTCTCTGTCACCTCCCGGTGCCACCGGCGGATGCTCTCGAAGGACGCACGGTTGGTGAGGTCAAAGAGCAACATCCCCCCCGCCGAGTTGCGATAGTAGGAGCGAGTCACGGACCTGGGACATGAAGAGAAATGGGGTAAGACTCCCCTCAGGGTCTCCAGTGCTGCCCTGGGCAGCATCTCCCCTGATGCAGGGCAACCCCAGCATCTCCTCCCGCCCACAACTGTCACCTTGCTCCTGAGAGTGAGAATTATCCCTTTGGCTCTATCAGCAAGTGGTCTGGGTGGCTCTATCCCTACTCAGCCACCAAAGCTCATCTGTCCCCTACTACCACAGCCCCTGAGCTCCCCTGTCCCCAGCAGCCATGTCCCACAAGCTGTCCTATCCCCACAGCCATGTCCCTCGAGCTCTCCCATCTCCACAGTCTTGTCCCTCAAACTCTCCTGTTCCCAGCAGCCTGGCCAGTGGTGGCAGCTCCAGCCATGAGGTGCCAAGGCTCCCAGCAGCTGCGCTGGGGAAGCCGCTTTGCTCAGCTCCCACTGGGCTCCCAGTCTTTTCCCCCAGATCCCTGCAGCTGAGGGGGCAGAGTGGAGTTTGCAGGGGGGTCCCGTACCCGCTTTGGAGCTGGAGCCAGGGCTGACGAGGACTCTTTTCCTGGGAACACCCTTGGCTTTGGCTCATCATTGCAGTTCCTCACAAACGGGGTGGGGACACACACACACACCTGTACCCAGGAACTCCCTGGGGTTGAGATCACAACATCCCACCCACACCCCAAATACAGGGGGACACTTGGCTTCATCACTCTCCCCCACACCCCCCACAACCTGGACCCACCTGAACCGCTCCTGCCCGGCCGTGTCCCAGAACTGCAGCTTCACCTGCAGCCCCGGCTCCAGCTCCACGAACTGAACATAGAAATCCACCCCCACCGTCTGGTTGACAGCATCCAGGAAGATACCCTCGGTGTAGCGCCGCAGCAGTGAGGATTTCCCTACCGTAGAGTCCCCCAGCATGATCACCCGGAACTGGTATTGCCACCACAGCTCCATCGGCACCTCCGTAGGCTGCCGGGACCTGCCGCCCCTGTGCTGGGAGCATGTGCAGGCAGGACCCGGCATCTCCACCCAGGAGGCGTTCCCACTGCTATGAGCAGTGAGTGGCCCATTCTGAGCCTCCTTGCTCCCTTTTTCCTCAGTTTCATCCAGTTGGAAGCACTCGGGAGGTGCCTTGTCCCATTTTCCCAGGGGGTCACCCTGTGACACAAGGTCAATAGAATCACAGAAGAGTTTGGGTTGAGGGGACCTTCCCAGGTCCCCCAGTGCCCCCCCTGCCATGACAGGGATATCTTCACCAGCTCAGGTTGCTCGGAGCCCCATCCAGCCTGGCCTAGGGTGTCTCCAGGGATGATTCATCCACCACCTCTCTGGCCAACTGGTGCCAAGCTCTCACCACCTGCAGGGGCAACAATTTCAGCCTGAATCTCCCCTCTTTTAGTTTAAAACCATCACCCTACCATGTGACACAGGGCAGCTTTACACCACCAGCGACCCCCCAAAAGCAGAGTATCCCCCATGTAATGGACTGAGCATGGCAGTTTGTTGTCGTCAGGGGTCTGGCGCTCAGCACAACCTTTATTTAGCATGGAAAAGCATCAGATTTATTAAAAACACTCTTGTAACAGGACATTATTTTTTGCATAGCCCCCAAATTAAAGCTTGAAATAAACTCAAGGCTGGGTAGGGATGCAGCCCAAGGAGGAGGGAGAGAGAACCACACCCATCAGGGGAGGGTCTCATGTCCCCGTCGGCACTGGCACCATGCCTGGGGCTCCCCACGTGCTGGGGGCCAGAGGCCGCTCTGGCTGGGGATGAGCCTGATGCCACCGCAGTCCCAGTGCGAGGCAAGAGTCCCCTGTCCCAGCGCCCACTGGATGTCCCCTGCCAGTGTCTGGAAGGCCAGCTCCACATTGAGGTTGCCACGGACTGAAGTCTCCATGAAGGCCATGCCCAGGGTGGCTGCCAGGTCCCCAGCCTCCTCTGCTGACACGATGCGCTCGGCCACCAGGTCACACTTGTGTCCCACCAGCATGAAGACAGGGGAACAGTCCCCGATGACCTCATGGTACCACTCGGGGATGTGCTCGAAGGACGCACATTTAGTGAGGTCAAACACCAGCAGCACCCCCACCGGTGCTCCAGTAGAAGGACCTGGTGATGGACCTGGGGACACTGGGGGAGAGTTTGGGGAGAGTTAGGCTTAGGTTACGGCTATGGTGAGGTTTAGGCTTACGGTTAAACATATGTTATGGTTATGGTCAGCGTTACAGTCAGGGTTAGGGTCAGGGTTATGGTCAGGGTCAGGGTTTGGTTAGGGTTCGGGTTAGGGTTCGGGTTAGGGTTAGGGTTCTGGTTAGGGTTAGGTTTAGGGTTAGGGTTAGGGGTAGGATTCAGGTTGTCTTAGGGTTAGATTTAGCATTAGGATTAGGCCTAGGTTAGGGTTAGGTTGAGGTTTAGGGTTATGGATAAACTTAAGTTTGGTTTAGGTTCAGCGTTAATATCAGGGTCAGGGTTTGGTTAGGGTTAGGGTTAGGATTACAGTTAGGGTTAGAGCTGGTTTAGCATTAGAATTAGTGTTAGGGTTACCTTAGGTTACGGGTATGGTGAGGTTTATGCTTATGGTTAAACATATGTTAGGGTTATGGTCAGCCTTATGGTCAGGGTCAGGGTCAGGTTAGGGTTAGGGTTAGCATTCGGGTTAGGGTTAGGGGTAGGATTCAGGTTGTTTTAGGGTTAGACTTAGCATTAGGATTAGGCCTAGGTTAGGGTTAGGTTGAGGTTTAGGGTTATGGTTAAATTTATGTTTGAGTTAGGGTCAGGGTTATGGTCAGGGTCAGAGTTTGGTTAGGGTTAGGTTCTGGATTACAATTAGGGTTAGTATTAGACTTGGTTTCGCGTTAGACTTAGTGTTAGGGTTAAGCTTAGGTCACTGCAACGGTGAGGTTCAGACTTATGGCCACTGCTCACCCCACCCCCCTCCCAAGCTCTCCCCAATGTTCCTTCCTGGAGTGGTGTGCCCCTACCAGGCCCCACCCCCTTTTCAAGCACCACTCTCCCAGCTGGGCTCCTCCCCCTTGACCCACACTTCCGCCCCCATTGGTGGGCTCCCTGCAGGGGGTGTGGCCTATAGACCTGCAACTCTTCCCCTCCCCTGCTGAGCCATGTACCCGACAGCATGACAGGGGCAGACAAAGCTCACAAAAGACCAACAGAGCCAGGCAGGGCCCGAGAGAGCTTGAGAAAGTCCGACAGGTCTCGACACTGCCTGAACAAAGCCCGACAGGGCCCGAGAGAGTTTGACGGATCCTCACAGAGCCCGACAAAGCTTGACAGAGCCCAACAGGACACGTCAGGGCCTGACAAATCTTGTCAGTTCCTGACAGAGCCTCAATGTGTATGACAGAGTCCTGGGGGCCTCAACAGAGCCTGAGAAATCTTGACAGGCTCAGCAGAGCCCAACAGGTCTCGACAGAGCCCTACAGAGCCCATTGAAGCCTGATAGAGCCTGACAGACCCCAAGGGATCTCGACAGAGCTCTACAGAGCCCATCAAAGCTTGATAGAGCCTGACAGACCCCAAGAAGTTTTGACAGAGCCCTACAGAGCCCATCAAAGCCTGGTAGAGCCTGACAGACCCCAAGAGGTCTCGACAGAGCCCTACAGAGCCCATCAAAGCCTGATAGAGCCTGACAGGCCCCAAGAGATGTCGACAGAGCCCTACAGAGCCCATCGAAGCCTGATACAGTCTGACAGACCCCAAGAGATCTTGACAGGGCTTCACAAAAACCAACAGTCTCTGACAGAGCCCGACAGGAGTGCAGGTGCTGTCATTTCCAGTGAGGGTCCAGGTGATTTGATAAGGTGGTGGGCGGGGCCTGGGGTGATTGATCCCTCCCCTTTCCAGGGGATTGTGGGAAGGGGTGGGTGGGGCTCAGGGTATTTGAGCCCCAGTCCCCAGGTAGGGAGCTTATTCAGCTCCAGGACTCCTTCAGTGCTGGTTCTGTGCTGCTCCTTCAGCAGTCGGCAGCTTTTGAGCTGTTTAAGCTACGTGGGCAGACGTCTTAGGAGAAGCAGAGGTGTCTGTTTGAGGTAAGAGCTTTGTGTGCAGCAAAGGTTCAGTAGCAGCTGTAGTAGAAAGGTTGTTTGTCATTATGTTTCATTTGTTGATTTAGTTCCAGGTTCTTTGCATTTTCCAGTAATTCCTGATCATGATGAAGATGGAGCATTGGTTATTGTGTCTCCTTTTCTATCTGCTCCCTAGAAAACCTAAGTTGACATCCATACTGAGTCTCATTGTAGATGCAATAGCAGTAATAAAGTGTAGGTGCTGTCACTTCAAGTGAGATTCCAGGTAATTTGATAAGGGTGGTGGGTGGGGCCTGGGGTGATTGATCCCTCCCATTTCCAGGGGATTGTGGGAAGGGGTGGGCGGGGCTCAGGGTATTTGAGCCTCAGTCCCCGGGTAGGGAGCTCATTCAGCTCCAGGACAGCTTCAGTGCTGGTTCTGTGCTGCTCCTTCAGCAGTCGGCAGCTTTTGAGCTGTTTAAGCTACGTGGGCAGATGTCTTAGGAGAAGCAGAGGTGTCTGTTTGAGGTAAGAGCTTCGGGCGCGGCAAAGGTTCAGTAGCAGCTGTAGTAGAAAGGTTGTTTGTCATTATGTTTCATTTGTTGATTCAGTTCCAGGTACTTTGCATTTTCCAGGAATTCCTGACCACGATGAAGATGGAGTGTTGTTTTTTGGTTTGTATTGCTGTATTAATAGCTATTAATATAATCTCCTCTCCTAGAAGAGTGTTTTGTTTCCAGGACCTTTGCATTGTGCAGCGGCCCCCGGTAGATCATTCAAATGTACCTCCCGGAGCTCAGCCAAGGTGAACAATGACTCGTAGGCTACTACCGATAAATATTATTTGGGTGCCTAATCGTACACATGTCCTTGCTTTCCTTATTGTAGGTGATGATGGAGAAAGTGACAACTGCAGGAAGATCCCCGTTAGCCCACATTGTGTTTTCCTCTGTTGAAGATGGATTTGATCCCTTGGCCCTCTAAAAGTTAAGTGGAGGCACGAGGGCTGGGAACTGCAGGGAGGTTTTAAAGTTCTCAGGCAGAAAAGGGCAGTCCAGGAGCAGTCCCCTTTAGGCAGATAAATGGGGTCAGGGAACTTTACAGCGCCACACCAGCGTGTGCCGGGCAGGGCAGCTCCAGCCCGTGTCTCTTGTCGTGTGGTTCAGGAAGCCCGCCTCGCACCTGTCAGACGATCCTTGGGTATCATTGCGCTCCAGGGGCACGAAAATAATTTCAAGCGCCATCCCGGGGTCTGGAAAGCCGGTGCCGATCGGGGTAGCACCATTCGACTGCTGCTTTTCTTGTATCGGCAGCCGAAAGGGTGCACGGTTCTTGCATCTTGAACGTTTTTGGTCAGTTGTGTTTTATGGTGTAGTTCTGGGCTGCAACAGCAGCTCTGCTCTCTACCCATCCAGTCTAAGGGACTGACACTTCTTCCTAGCATCTTGAAGGTTTTAAGTCTTGCAGCAGCTTCTCTGTGCGTTTGCGCCAGAGCTGCTGTCTCATAAGAGGCCGTGACGTTCGGCTCCTTTTTTTTTTTTCTGGGGTTTCAGTAGAGGCTCCTTGCCTCACTGCTGCCTCCCTGCAGTTTATTTTGATTGTTGCCATCTCTGGTTTGGAGTCATTTTTGTTGCGCCGCCGTGTCTGTGTGTTTGCGCCTGCGCCGCCGTGTCTGTGTGTTTGCGCCTGCGCCGCCGTGTCTGTGTGTTTGCGCCTGCGCCGCCGTGTCTGTGTGTTTGCGCCTGCGCCGCCGTGTCTGTGTGTTTGCGCCTGCGCCGCCGTGTCTGTGTGTTTGCGCCTGCGCCGCCGTGTCTGTGTGTTTGCGCCTGCGCCGCCGTGTCTGTGTGTTTGCGCCTGCGCCGCCGTGTCTGTGTGTTTGCGCCTGCGCCGCCGTGTCTGTGTGTTTGCGCCTGCGCCGCCGTGTCTGTGTGTTTGCGCCTGCGCCGCCGTGTCTGTGTGTTTGCGCCTGCGCCGCCGTGTCTGTGTGTTTGCGCCTGCGCCGCCGTGTCTGTGTGTTTGCGCCTGCGCCGCCGTCTCTGTGTGTTTGCGCCTGCGCCGCCGTGTCTGTGTGTTTGCGCCTGCGCCGCCGTCTCTGTGTGTTTGCGCCTGCGCCGCCGTCTCTGTGTGTTTGCGCCTGCGCCGCCGTCTCTGTGTGTTTGCGCCTGCGCCGCCGTCTCTGTGTGTTTGCGCCTGCGCCGCCGTCTCTGTGTGTTTGCGCCTGCGCCGCCGTCTCTGTGTGTTTGCGCCTGCGCCGCCGTCTCTGTGTGTTTGCGCCTGCGCCGCCGTCTCTGTGTGTTTGCGCCTGCGCCGCCGTCTCTGTGTGTTTGCGCCTGCGCCGCCGTCTCTGTGTGTTTGCGCCTGCGCCGCCGTCTCATAAGGGGCTGTGATGTTGGGCCCTTATTTTTTTTCTGGGGTTGTAGTAGAGGCTCCTCGCCTCACTGCTGCCTCCCCGCAGGTTATTTTGATCATTGCCGTATCTGGTTTGGAGTCATTTTTGTTGTGGAGCATTTTTGGTGCTGTTGCCATGGTGTCGTCTACAACATTGTGTGGAGCATCTGTCTGTGCACGTGCACATTTGGCTGGAGCTGCTCTGCCCGGAGGTGTAGAGTCAGGAGTGGGAGTTCTAGGAAACCACGATTAACTGTGGACATGTTAACCTGCGTAGGCAAAGGTTGTGCAGTCATCTGGGATGGAGTAGCCGTGGGCAGGGGAGCGGACAGTCCCTTCTCCAGTGTTTTTTGGGACTCAATTAGAGCTTCTGGTGGGATTCCTAAATAGGAAGCTGACTTGTGGGATGGTCAAGCTGTTGATGAGCTGCTGGGTAACTTGTTGAATAACTTTATTTCAGATGCAGAGGAATGACTTGGCACGGAAGAGCGACGGAGGAGGCGAGGCGTGCGCCGTAAGCAGGTGGGTCGGTGCGTGGCGCCAGAGGGAAGCTGTGCCGTGTGGCTCTAGCTAAGTTTGGTCGTTTCTCTGCTTCCTAGGTGTTCCTGTAGACGCTGAAGAGGAACCCGGCGATGCAGGAAGATGGCTGTTCGTGCACGTGATGTTTTCCTCTGTTGAAGATGGATTCGGTCTCTTGGCCCTCTGAAAGCTAAGTGGAGGCACAGGGGCTGGCAAGGGGCTGGAATCGCAGGGACAGGGGTAAAGTTCTGATAAAGGAAAGGGCCGTCCAGGAACAGTCCACTTTGGGCGTGTAAAGGGCCCCGAGAACCTTACAGTGCGATGCCACCGTGTGCCGGGCAGGGCAGCTCCAGCCTGTGTCTGAGTTGTTGTGTAGTTCGGTAAGCCTGCCTTGCGCCTGTCAGACGATGCTGGGGTCTCGTTGAGTTCAAGGGCCACGAAAGGCATCTCGGGTGCCGTCCCGGGATCTGGAACACCGGTGCCAATTGACGTAGCGCCAATTGGGTGCTGGTTTTCTTGTATCAGCAGCCGAGAGTGTGGATGGTGTTTGCATTTCGGATGTTTCCGGTCAGTTGTGATTTATGGCATCGTTCTGGGCTGCTTCAGCAGCAGCTCTGCTCTCTACCCATCCAGTCTAAGGGACTGGCCCTTCAAGATGCTGGGAAGAAGTTCTTAGTCGTGCAGCAGCCGTGTGTGTTTGTGCCAGCGCCGCCGTCTCTGTGTGTGTGTTTGTGCCAGCGCCGCCGTCTCTGTGTGTGTGTTTGTGCCAGCGCCGCCGTCTCTGTGTGTGTGTTTGTGCCAGCGCCGCCGTCTCATTATTTTCTGGGCTCGCAGTAGAGGCTCCTCGCCTCACCGCTGCCTCCCTGCAGATTCTTTTGGTCGATGCAGTCTCTGGTTTGGAGTCGTTCTTGTTATAGAGCGTTTTTGGTGATGTTGCCATGGTGTCGTCTATAACGTTGTGTGGAGGGTCTGTCTGTGCACGTGCACAGTTGGCTGGAGCTGCTCTGCCCGGAGGTGTGGAGTCAGGGGTGGGTGGACGGAGCTCTAGGGGTGCACGGTTCATCTGTAAACCTGTTAACCTGCGTAGCCAGAGGTTGTGCAGTCACCTGGGATGGAGTAGCTGTGGGCAGGGGAGGGGACTGTCCCTTCCCCAGTGTTTTAGAGACTCCATGAGACTGCTGAGAGACCTGGGGGCCCGGGGTGGGAGGTAGACCTGGGGGCCCCCCAGGGGAGGTAGACCTGGGGGCCCCCGGGGTGGGGGGTAAACCTGCCCTCGTCCCCGCCGTGCTCCACCCATCCCGGCTTCCCCTCGCGCCCCGGCTTCCCCTCGCGCCCCGGCTTCCCCTCGCGCCCCGGCTTCCCCTCTCGTCCCCGCCGCTCCGCTCCCCTCGCGCCCCGGCTTCCCCTCTCGTCCCCGCCGCTCCGCTCCCCTCGCGCCCCTCCCGTCCCCGGCGCCCCGCTCTTGTCCCTGCTCTCCCCCCGTGGCCTCCGCCGCGCGACCCCCGTGGCCTCCGCCGCGCGACCCCCGTGGCCTCCGCCGCGCGACCCCCGTGGCCTCCGCCGCGCGACCCCCGTGGCCTCCGCCGCGCGACCCCCGTGGCCTCCGCCGCGCGACCCCCGTGGCCTCCGCCGCGCGACCCCCGTGGCCTCCGCCGCGCGACCCCCGTGGCCTCCGCCGCGCGACCCCCGTGGCCTCCGCCGCGCGACCCCCGTGGCCTCCGCCGCGCGACCCCCGTGGCCTCCGCCGCGCGACCCCCGTGGCCTCCGCCGCGCGACCCCCGTGGCCTCCGCCGCGCGACCCCCGTGGCCTCCGCCGCGCGACCCCCGTGGCCTCCGCCGCGCGACCCCCGTGGCCTCCGCCGCGCGACCCCCGTGGCCTCCGCCGCGCGACCCCCGTGGCCTCCGCCGCGCGACCCCCGTGGCCTCCGCCGCGCGACCCCCGTGGCCTCCGCCGCGCGACCCCCGTGGCCTCCGCCGCGCGACCCCCGTGGCCTCCGCCGCCCTCCAGACCCCGCTGCCTTACTCTTGTGCCTGCCGCCCCCGCCGCCCCGTTCCCGTCGCCCCCGCCGCCCCGTTCCCGTCGCCCCCGCCGCCCCGTTCCCGTCGCCCCCGCCGCCCCGTTCCCGTCGCCCCCGCCGCCCCGTTCCCGTCGCCCCCGCCGCCCCGTTCCCGTCGCCCCCGCCGCCCCGTTCCCGTCGCCCCCCGCCGCGCTCCCCCCGTCCCTGCCGCCGCCTCGCTCCCCCCGTCCCCGCCCTGCTCTGCTCCCGTCCCCGTCCCCTCTGCTCCCGTGCCCGCCGCTCCCCTCGCGTCCCCGGTGCCCAGCTCCCCCCGTCCCCGCCGCGCCCCTCTCCCCCCGTCCCCGCCGCTGCCCCCCTCTCCTCCCCGCCGTGCCCCTCCCGTCCACGATGCCCCACTCGCGTCCCCGGCGCCCCGCTCTTGTCCCCGCTCTCCTCCCGTCCCCGCTCCCGTCCCCTCCGCCGCGCGCCCCCCGTCCCCTCCGCCGCACGCTCCAGACCCCGCCGCCTTACTCTTGTCTCCGCCATGATCCTCTCGTGCCCGCCGCGCTCCTCTCGTCCCGGCCACGCTCCTCTCGTCCCTGCCGCCCCGTTCCCGCGCTGCCGCGCTCCTCCCGTCCCCGCCCCGCTCCCGTCCCCTCTGCCGCGCGCCCCCCGTCCCCTCCGCCGCGCTCCAGACCCCACCGCCTTACTCTCGTCCCGGCCGCGCTCCTCTCGTCCCCGCCGCCCCGTTCCCGCGCCGCCGCGCTCCTCCCGTCCCCGCCGCCGCGCTCCTCCCGTCCCCGCCGCCGCGCTCCTCCCGTCCCCGCCGCCGCGCTCCTCCCGTCCCCGCCGCCGCGCTCCTGTTTCCACCGTGCCTCTCCCATCCCCGTCGTGCTCCTCTCGTCTCAGCCGCGCTCCTCCCGACCCCGCCACCACACTCCAGTCTCCGCCTCCCTGCTCCCGACCCCGCCTCCCTGCTCCCGTCCGCGCCGCCTCTCTCCCGTCTGCGCCGCGCTCCTCCCGTCCCCGCCGCCGCACTCCAGACCCTGCCGCCTTACTCTTGTCTCGCCACGATCCTCCCGTCCCTGCCACGCCCCTCCCGTCCCCGCCGCACTCCTCTCGTGCCTGCCGCGCTCCTTTCTTACCGGCTGCGCTCCTCTCGTCCTAGCCGCACTCTTCCCGTCCCCGCCGTGGTCCTGCCGTCCCCATCATGCACCTCTCGTCCCGGCCGTGCTCCTCCCGTCCCCGCTGCCCCGTTCCCGTCCCCGGTGCCCCGTTCCCGTCCCTGCCGCCCCGTTCCCGTCCCGGCCGTGCTCCTCTCGTCCCCGCCGCCCCGTTCCCGTCTCCGCCGCCGCGCTCCCGTCCCGGCCGTGCTTCTCCCGTCCCCACTGCCCTGCTCCCGTCCCCGCTGCCGCGCTCCCGTCCTTGCCGCCGCGCTCTTGTCTCCGCCGCCGTGCTCCTGACCCCGCTGCCCTACTATCATCTGCGCCGCGCTCTTCTCGTCCCCGCCGTGCTCCTCTCATTCCTGCCGTCCTCCTCTTGTCCCCGCAGCCGCGCTCCTCCCATCCCCGCTGCCGTGCTCTTGTCTCTGCCGCCGCGCTCCCGACTCCGCCGCCGCGCCCCTCTCGTCCCCGCCGCCGCGCCCCTCTCGTCCCCGTCGCGCTCCCCCCGTCCCCACCGCCGCGCTCTTGTATCCGCCGCCGCGCTCTTGTATCCGCCGCCGCGCTCCCGACCCCGCTGCCCTACTATCATCTGCGCCGTGCTCCTCTCGTCCCCGCCGTGCTCCTCTCGTCCCCGCCGCTCCACTCCCGTCCTGGCTCTGCTCTCGTCCCCGCCGCGCTCTCATCCTGCGCTCCTCCATGTTTTCCTAATGCTACTAATAGGTATAGAGAAAATCATACAATATATACAAACCCAATCTCGAATGTCTCAGCAACTGCAGGGCAGGCACCCGAAGCCCTGGACTGGACTCTGCAGCCAACTGGAGCTGGATTCAGTCTGTCACTAGGCCTCAGTTCGCAGGGACGACTAGCAAGGTCCTCTCCCAATGTCACCATAAGCAGAAGGGACCAAAAAGGGCCAAGAGGACAAGATCCTCGTGATCTCCCACTTTTGTATGAAGTATTCACGTGAATGGGATGTTATACACAGTTGGTCAGTTTCTTGGTCACCTGTTTCTTGTTGCCCCTCTTGCAAGATGTGAATCTGTCCCTATCAACAGGTAAGCATTCCATTGCCCCGAGAGCCCCCATTTACCTTCTTTGACCTACCTTTGTTGTTGTTCCCAGCCGATCCTGGTGTTTTCCATCCTTCGGGACTTACTTATTACTGTTGTGAGAGTCAGAGAGAAAACGAGGAGTCTCTGTGACTTACGACTGTCATAGTTGATCTACAGTATTTTAGAGATGGATTCTTGCAGGATTTATTAGTTAGTGCTGTAACTTGTAACCAACAGTGAAAAGACACTTGAACTGGTAGAATTGTATGAAAATGCACTTGTAGCAATAAATGGCATCTATTTCTTTCATTTTGTCCATGTCGTTTGTCCGTCTCAACCGCGACAGTTAACTAAACATATAATGGGTGCCTGCTAACGAACTAACTCTTTAAGGCTTAGCCACACAATAAATGCTTAGTTTAGAGCTTTGTGTTGAGAAGAACAGAACCCCATTGAATGCCAAGATAACAAGTTTTACTGCACCAGCTGTAAACTTGAGGAGACAAGATAACGAAGATTTACAGCAAAAAGGGGCGCCAGTCTGGTTTCAATCGACTTGGCCGCTCGGGTCCCAGTCAATTCAACATAATGAGCCAAAGGTACAAAGTTCACTGTGATGAAGCTGAAGGAGCTTCATCCAAAGACCCCTCCTCAAATTCACCAAGTGGCACTGCGCAGGCCAACAGGGGAGCGTCTATGGAAATGGTTCTCTGAGACTCACTTTAATGAGAATTGGGATAGGTTATGGATATGTACAGGCGTTCCTGGGGTCATTATGAATATGTAACACCTTACTGTATTTAAGCACAGCTCTTATTGTTTAAAGGTGTGCGTGTTGGGCGGAGCGAATCCCCCGCGCACCCAGCGCTGTTTTGCTTGTGCTCTAATGAACACGTGTTTAAGGAATACAATTAAGGAATTGGATTAAAAGTTGTTTATCCATAGAAAAAGCGTAAGTTATTTATTTCAACAAACAGCAGTTTCCTTAATTAAAAATACCCCAATGTGTCCCGCAACAAAAATAACGCCAAAAATGCCACCGAAAAAAACCACAGGGAGTTTTTAATACATTTCCTTTAGCTTTCGTTCACTGCGTTTAGTGCAGCCAATGACCGTCAGGAGACGGCTGTGGATCTGGCTGTGGAAGGGTACGTGAAGGAGAAGGAGATGTGTGTAGAGCAGGATTGGTTGTGGAGGTGAGTGGAACTGGTTTGGGTGTGGGGTTGTCAATGCTTTTTGGAGGCTTCCTAGTTTCTGGTGTCACCTGTGGGGTGAAGTATGATACCGTGTGCAGGTTTGAAAGGTGCAACGTGCGGAGCTCCCTCATTTGCCACCAGATCTCCAAGTCACAATGTTGCTGTGCAACTGTTAAGGACAGAGCGTCGAACATCCTTTGTGCTCCGTGTGTGTGTTCCTCTGAAATGAAGTTGCGCTGCCCGGTGTTTCACGTTGCGTGCGGTACCTGCTGGGCTGAGTCTCCTCCCCGCGCTCTGGTCAGTTCCATCACGCTGCCGCAGCCTCGGCAGCACCGTGGGGTTCGTTGGACGCGTTGTTGGTGGAGCTGGCACCGACAGTCTCTGGACACGTTGAGGCGCTGCGGTGGGTTTTCCTGGAAATTCCAGGGTCCTGATTTTTTTATTGTAACTGCTTACTTGAACGTTTCTGGTCAGTTGTGTTTTACGGTGTAGTTCTGGGCTGCAACAGCTGCTCTGCTTTCTACCCATCCAGTCTAAGGGAGTGGCACTTCTTTCCAGCATCTTGAAGGTTTTAAGTCTTGCAGCAGCTTCTCGTATTTGCGCCGTATCTGTGTGTGTGTGCGCCAGCACCACTGTCTCTCTGTGTGTGTGCGCCAGCGCTGCCGTCTCTGTGTGTGTTTTGCGCCAGCGCTGCCGTCTCTGTGTGTGTGTGCGCCAGCGCCGCTGTCTCTTAAGGGGCCATGATGTTCGGCTCTTATTTTTTTCTGGGCTCGCAGTAGAGGCTCCTCGCCTCACCGCTGCCTCCCTGCAGGTTCTTTTGGTCGATGCAGTCTCTGGTTTGGAGTCGTTCTTGTTATAGAGCGTTTTTGGTAATGTTGCCATGGTGTCGTCTATAACGTTGTGTGGAGGGTCTGTCTGTGCACGTGCGCATTTGGCTGGAGCTGCTCTGCCCGGAGGCGTGGAGTCAGGGGTGGGTGGACCGAGCTCTAGGGGTGCACAGTTAATCTGTGGACATGTTAAACTGCGTAGGCAAAGGTTGTGCAGTTATCTGGGATGGAGTAGCTGTGGGCAGGGGAGGGGACTGTCCCTTCCCCAGTGTTCTTTGGGACTTAGACATTCTGGTGGGATTCCTGAATAGAAAGCAGACCTGTGGGATGGTCAAGCTGTTGATGAGCTCCTGGGTGACTTGTTGAATACCTTGATTTCAGATGCAGAGGGACAACTTGGCACGGAAGAGCGATGGAGGAGGTGAGCTGCGCGCTGTAAGCAGGTGGGTCGGTGCGTGGCGCCAGAGGGAAGCTGTGCCGTGTGGCTCTCGCTGAGCTCGGTCGTTTCTCTCTTTCCTAGGTGTGAAGCAGAGAGGAAAGCTGGGTATCGGCAGTGCAGCTCCTCGGGCAAGGTGAACACGGAGTGCTGGGCTGAAGTGGCAGCTGGTTTCAGGTCCCGTGTTGCTGGTGCAGGTCTGAGCGTCCTTTGGTTGCGTTTTACAGGCGGTAGCAGAATGTCTTCGTGGTCAACAGCGTGGCAGGCAAAAGCAAGGGCGGCCGGCTGGGTGAGCGGCCCAGGTAAGGGAGGGCGAGATGGGACCGTCTGCGGGAAGCCTGTGTTTTCGGGCGGCGTCCGAGCGCGTGCCTCTGGTTCTGCAGGTGCCGCAGACGAGCTGCGAGGGGCGAATGCGCAGGCTGGCCGGCAGCCGAGAAGGTGAGGCGGCGGAGGGCGTGGAGGAGCCCGGTATTGCCTGGTGACTGGGTTCAGCGTTTCCTTCTCACTTTGCAGGTGCTTCATGGGCCCTTTGGACTGGGAGGAGCATTTGCGGTGAGCCGAGCTGGGGGCGAGGACCTTGGGGCCGGCGACTCGTTCCAGGCGCTGCAGTTCTTTTCCTTCTCGCCGTCTTAGGCGTCACGAGCGATGGGGGTTGGTGACCGCGCCCGTGGCACGACGCGCCGAACGGAACGCCGTGGAACTTAGCAGGAGGTGGGTGTTGCGGAAGGGGTCGGCGTTTACCCCACGATACCGTGTGCCGGCACGGCTTAGCGAGCGTGTGTTTTCTCATGTTCCTGTAGACACTGAAGAGCAACAGAGTGGCTGGAGAGCAGTCAGGCAGAAAGGGACCTGGGGGTACTAATTGACAGGAAGCTCAACATGAGCCAACAGTGTGCCCAGGTGGCCAAGAAGGCCAATGGAATCCTGTCCTGTATCAAAAATAGCGTGGTCAGCAGGACAAGGGCAGTGATCCTTCCCCTGTACTCTGCATTGGTGAGGCCCCACCTGGAGTACTGTGTTCAGTTCTGGGCCCCTCAGTTCAGGAAAGACATTGAAGTGCTGGAGTGGGTCCAGAGAAGAGCAACACTACTGGTGAAGGGACTTGAGCACAAGACCTATGGGGAGAGGCTGAGGGAGCTGGGGTTGTTTAGTCTGGAGAAGAGGAGGCTCAGAGGTGACCTCATCACTCTCTATAACTATCTGAAGGGAAGTTATAGCCAGGTGGGGATTGGTCTCTTCTCCCAGGCAGTCAGCAATAGGACAAGGGGGCATGGGCTTAAACTCTGCCAGGGGAAATTTAGGCTGGATATTAGGAAGAAATTCTTTACAGAGAGAGTGGTCAGGCATTGGAACGGCCTGCCCAGGGAGGTGGTGGACTCGCCGTCCCTGGAGGTTTTTAAAGTGAGGTTGGACATGGCACTTAGTGCCATGATCTAGTAAACAGACTAGAGTTGGACCAAGGGTTGGACTCGATGATCTCTGAGGTCTTTTCCAACCCAGTTGATTCTGTGATTCTGTGAACCTGGCGATGCAGGAAGACGGCCGTTCGCGCACGTGGCGTTTTCCTCTGTTGAAGATGGATTCGGTCCCTTGGCACTCTGAAAGCTAAGTGGAGGTCCCCAAAACCCCCTAGGACCCTCAGGTCTACCCCCCCACCAGGAACCCCAGGTCCACCCCCCACCCCGGGGGCCTCAGGTATACCCACCACCCCGGGACCCCAGGTCTACCTCCCATAGCGTTGGTGTAGTGTTAGAATTAACGTTAGGGTTAGGCTTAGGTTACGGCTATGGTGAGGATTAGGCTTATGGTTAAACATAGGTTAGGGGTAGGGGTAGGATTCGGGTTGTTTTAGGGTTAGACTTAGCATTAGGATTAGGACTAGGTTAGGGTTAGGTTGAGATTTAGGGTTATGGTTAAACTTACGTTTGGGTTACGGTTAGGGTTATGGTCAGGGTCCGGGTTTGGTTAGGGTTAGAGTTAGGATTACAGTTAGGGTTCGGATTAGAGTTGGTTTAGCATTAGATGTAGCGTTAGGGTTAGGCTTAGGTTATGCCTATGGTGAGGTTTATGCTTATGGTTAAACATATGTTAGGGTTCTGGTCAGCGTTACAGTCAGGGTTAGGGTTAAGGTTAGAGTTAGGGTTCGGGTTAGGGTTAAGATTACAGTTAGGGTTAGGATAAGAGTTGTTTTAGTATTAGACTTAGCGTTAGGGTTAGGCTTATGTTACGGCTATGGTGAGGTTTAGGCTTATGGTGAAACATATGTTAGGGTTCTGGTCAGCGTTATGGTCAGGGTCAGAGTCGGGTTAGGGTTAGGTTTAGGGGTAGGGGTAGGATTCGGGTTGCTTTAGGGTTAGACTTAGCATTAGGATTAGGCCTAGGTGGGTTTAGGTTTCGGGTTATGGTTAAACTTACTTTTGGGTTAGGGTGAGGGTTATGGTCAGGGTCCGGGTTTGGTTAGGGTTAGGGTTAGGGCTAGGGTTAGGATTACAATTAGGGTTAGGATTAGAGTTGGTTTAGCGTTAGACTTAGCGTTAGGGTTAGGCATAGGTTACGGCTATGGTGAGGTTTAGGCTTATGGTTAAACATATGTTAGGGTTCTGGTCAGCGTTACGGTCAGGGTCATGGTCAGGGTTCAGGTTAGGGTTCGGGTTTGGGTTAGGGTTAGGTTTAGGGTTAGGGTTAGGGTTAGGATTACAGTTAGCGTTAGGATTAGTGTTGGTTTAGCATTAGACTTAGCGTTAGGGTTAGGCTTAGGTTACGGTTATGGTGAGGTTTAGGCTTATGGTTAAACATATGTTAGGGTTCTGGTCAGCGTTATGGTCAGGGTCAGGTTAGGGTTAGGCTTGGGGTTAGGGTTAGGGTTGCGATTACAGTTAGGGTTAGGATTAGAGTTGGTTTAGCATTAGACGTAGCGTTAGGGTTAGGCTTAGGTTACGGCTATGGTGAAGGTTTAGGCTTATGGTTAAACATATGTTAGGGTTCTGGTCAGCGTTATGGTCAGGGTCAGGGTCGGGTTAGGGTTAGGGTTCGGGTTAGGGTTAGGGTTGCGATTACAGTTAGGGTTAGGATTAGAGTTGGATTAGCATTAGACTTAGCGTTAGGGTTAGGCTTAGGTTACGGCTGTGGTGAGGTTTAGGCTTATGGTTAAACATATGTTAGGGTTCTGGTCAGCGTTACGGTCAGGGTTAGGGTTTGGGTTAGGGTTAGGGTTCGGCCTAGGGTTAGGGTTCGGGTTAGGGTTACGTTTAGGGTTAGGGATAGGCTTAGGCGTAGGGTTCGGGTTGTTTTAGGGTTAGACTTAGCATTAGGATTTGGCCTAGGTTAGGGTTAGGTTTAGGTTTAGGGTTATGGTTAAACTTACGCTTGGGTTAGGGTCAGGGTTATGGTCAGGGTCCGGGTTTGGTTAGGGTTAGGGCTAGGGTTAGGATGACAGTTAGGGTTAGGATTAGAGTTGGTTTAGCGTTAGACTTAGCGTTAGGGTTAGACTTAGGTTATGGCTATGGTGAGGTTTAGGCTTATGGTTAAACATATGTTAGAGTTCTGGTCAGCGTTATGGTCAGGGTCAGGTTAGGGTTAGGGCTAGGGTTAGGATTATAGTTAGGGTTAGGATTAGATTTGGTTTAGCGTTAGACTTAGCGTTAGGGTTAGGCATAGGTTACGGCTATGGTGAGGTTTAGGCTTATGGTTAAACATATGTTAGGGTTCTGGTCAGCGTTACGGTCAGGGTCATGGTCAGGGTTACGGTTAGGGTTCGGGTTAGGGTTAGGGTTACATTAGGCTTAGGGTTAGGCTTAGGGTTAGGATTCGGGTTGTTTTAGGGTTAGACTTAACATTAGGAGTAGGCCTAGGTTAGAGTTAGGTTTTAGTTTAGGGTTATGGTTAAACTTACGCTTGGGTTAGGGTCAGGTTATGGTCAGGGTCCGGGTTTGGTTAGGGTTAGGGCTAAGTTTAGGATTACAGTTAGGGTTAGGACTAGATTTGGTTTAGCGTTAGACTTAGCGTTAGGGTTAGGCTTAGGTTACGGCTATGGTGAGGTTTAGGCTTATGGTTAAACATATGTTAGGGTTCTGGTCAGCGTTATGGTCAGGGTCAGGGTCAGGTTAGGGTTAGGGTTAGGGTTGCGATTACAGTTAGGGTTAGGATTAGAGTTGGTTTAGCATTAGACTTAGCGTTAGGGTTAGGCTTAGGTTACGGCTATGGTCAGGTTTAGGCTTATGGTTAAACATATGTTAGGGTTCTGGTCAGCGTTATGGTCAGGGTCAGGGTCAGGTTAGGGTTAGGGTTAGGGTTAGGGTTGCGATTACAGTTAGGGTTAGGATTAGAGTTGGTTTAGCATTAGACTTAGCGTTAGGGTTAGTCTTAGGTTACGGCTATGGTGAGGTTTAGGCTTATGGTTAAACATATGTTAGGGTTCTGGTCAGTGTTATGGTCAGGGTCAGGGTCAGGTTAGGGTTAGGGTTCGGGTTAGGGTTGCGATTATAGTTAGGGTTAGGATTAGAGTTGGTTTAGCATTAGACTTAGCGTTAGGGTTAGGCATAGGTTACGGCTATGATGAGGTTTAGGCTTATGGTTAAACATATGTTAGGGTTCTGGTCAGTGTTACGGTCAGGGTTAGGGTTAGGGTTAGGGTTCGGGTCAGGGTTACGTTTAGGGTTAGGGTTAGGCTTAGGGGTAGGATTCGGGTTGTTATAGGGTTAGAGTTAACATTAGGATTAGGCCTAGGTTAGAGTTAGGTTTTGGTTTTGGGTTATGGTTAACCTTACGCTTGGGTTAGGGTCAGGGTTATGGTCAGGGTCCGGGTTTGGTTAGGGTTAGGGCTAGAGTTATGATTACAGTTAGGGTTAGGATTAGAGTTGGTTTAGCGTTAGTCTTAGCGTTAGGGTTAGTCTTAGGTTACGGCTATGGTGAGGTTTAGGCTTATGGTTAAACATATGTTAGGGTTCTGTTCAGCGTTATGGTCAGGGTCAGGGTCAGGTTAGGGTTAGGGTTGGGGTTAGGGTTAAGGTTGCGATTACAGTTAGGGTTAGGATTAGAGTTGGTTTAGCGTTAGACTTAGCGTTAGGGTTAGTCTTAGGTTACGACTATGGTGAGGTTTAGGCTTATGGTTAAACATATGTTAGGGTTCTGGTCAGCGTTATGGTCAGTGTCAGGTTAGGGCTAGGGTTCCAGCTAGGGTTAGGGTTAGGACTAGGGTTAGGATTGTAATTAGGGTTAGGATTAGAGTTGGTTTAGCGTTAGACTTAGCGTTAGGGTTAGGCTTAGGTTACGGCTATGGTGAGGTTTAGGCTTATGGTTAAACATATGTTAGGGTTCTGGTCAGCGTTATGGTCAGGGTCAGGTTAGGGCTAGGGTTCCGGCTAGGGTTAGGGTTAGGGCTAGGGTTAGGATTGTAGTTAGGGTTAGGATTAGAGTTGGTTTAGCGTTAGACTTAGTGTTAGGGTTAGGCATAGGTTACGGCTATGGTGAGGTTTATGCTTATGGTTAAACATATGTTAGGGTTCTGGTCAGCGTTACGGTCAGGGTCATGGTCAGGGTTCAGGTTAGGGTTCGGGTTAGGGTTAGTGTTGAGATTAGGGTTACATTTAGGCTTAGGGTTAGGCTTAGGGGTAGGATTCGGGTTGTTTTAGGGTTAGACTTAGCATTAGGATTAGGCCTAGGTTAGGGTTAGGTTTAGGTTTAGGGTTATGGTTAAATTAAGTTTGGGTTAGGGTCATGGTTATGGTCAGGGTCTAGGTTTGGTTAGGGTTAGGGTTAGGGCTAGGGTTAGGATTACAGTTAGGGTTAGGATTAGAGTTGATTTAGCATTAGACTTAGCATTAGGGTTAGTCTTAGGTTACGGCTATGGTGAGGTTTAGGCTTATTGTTAAACATATGTTAGGGTTCTTGTCAGCGTTATGGTCATGGTTACGTTAGGAATAGGATTCCGGCTAGTGTTAGGGTTAGGGCTAGGGTTAGAATTATAGTTAGTGTTAGGATTAGAGTTGGTTTAGCGTTAGACTTAGAGTTAGGGTTAGGCATAGGTTACGGCTATGGTGAGGTTTAGGCTTATGGTTAAACATATGTTAGGGTTCTGGTCAGCGTTACGGTCAGGGTCATGGTCAGGGTTCAGGTTATGGTTCGGGTTAGGGTTAGGGTTCGGGTTAGGGTAACATTTAGGCTTAGGATTAGGCTTAGGGGTAGGATTCAGGTTTTTTTTAGGGTTAGACTTAGCATTGGGATTAGGCCTAGCTTAGAGTTAGGTTTATGTTTAGGGTTATGGTTAAACTTACGTTTGGGTTAGGGTCAGGTTTATGGTCAGGGTCCGGGTTTGGTTAGGGTTAGGGTTTGGGCTAGGGTTAGGATTACAGTTAGGGTTAAGATTAGAGTTGGTTTAGCGTTAGACTTAGCGTTAGGGTTAGTCTTACGTCACGACTATGGTGAGGTTTAGGCTTATGGTTAAACATATGTTAGGGTTCTGGTCAGCGTTATGGTTATGGTCAGGGTCAGGTTAGGGCTAGGGTTCCGGCTAGGGTTAGGGTTAGGGCTAGAGTTAGGATTGTAGTTAGAGTTAGGATTAGAGTTGGTTTAGCATTAGACTTAGCGTTAGGGTTAAGCATAGGTTACGGCTATGGTGAGGTTTAGGCTTATGTTTAAACATATGTTAGGGTTCTGGTCAGCGTTACGGTCAGGGTCATGGTCAGGGTTCAGGTTAGGGTTCGGGTTAGGGTTAGGGTTCAGGTTAGGGTTACATTTAGGCTTAGGGTTAGGCTTAGGGGTAGGATTCGGGTTGTTTTAGGGTTAGACTTAGCATTAGGATTAGGCCTAGGTTAGGGTTAGGTTTAGGTTTAGGGTTATGGTTAAATTAAGTTTGGGTTAGGGTCAGGGTTATGGTCAGGGTCCGGGTTTGGTTAGGGTTAGGGTTTGGGCTAGGGTTAGGATTACCGTTAGGGTTAGGATTAGAGTTGGTTTAGCGTTAGACTTAGCGTTAGGGTTAGGCATAGGTTACGGCTATGGTGAGGTTTAGGCTTATGGTTAAACATATGTTAGGGTTCTGGTCAGCGTTAAGGTCAGGGTCAGGTTAGGGCTAGGGCTCCGGCTAGGGTTAGGGTTAGTGCTAGGGTTAGGATTATAGTTAGGGTTAGGATTAGAGTTATTTTAGCGTTAGACTTAGCGTTAGGGTTAGGCATAGGTTATGGCTATCGTGAGGTTTAGGCTTATGGTTAAACATATGTTAGGGTTCTGGTCAGCGTTACGGTCAGGGTCATGGTCAGGGTTGAGGTTATGGTTCGGGTTAGGGTAACATTTAGGCTTAGGGTTAGGCTTAGGGGTAGGATTCGGGTTGTTTTAGGGTTAGACTTAGCATTAGGATTAGGCCTAGGTTAGGGTTACGTTTCGGTTTAGGGTTATGGTTAAACTTACTTTTGTGTTAGGGTGAGGGTTATGGTTGGGGTCCGGTTTTGATTAGGTTTAGGGTTTGGGCTAGGGTTAGGATTACCGTTAGGGTTAGGATTAGAGTTGGTTTAGCGTTAGACTTAGCGTTAGGGTTAGGCATAGGTTACGACTATGGTGAGGTTTAGGCTTATGGTTAAACATATGTTAGGGTTCTGGTTAGCGTTGCGGTCAGGGTCATGGTCAGGGTTCAGGTTAGGATTCGGGTTAAGATTAGGTTTACATTTAGTCTTAGGGTTAGGCTTAGGGGTAGGATTCGTGCTGTTTTAGGGTTAGACTTAGCATTAGGATTAGGCATAGGTTAAGGTTAGGTTTAGCTTTAGGGTTATGGTTAAATTAAGTTTGGGTTAGGGTCATGGTTATGGTCAGGGTCCGGGTTTGGTTAGGGTTAGGGTTAGGGCTAGGGTTAGGATTACCGTTAGGGTTAGGATTAGAGTTACTTTAGCGTTAGACTTAGCGTTAGGGTTAGTCTTAGGTTACGGCTATGGTGAGGTTTAGGCTTATGGTTAAACATATGTTAGGGTTCTGGTCAGCGTTATGGTCATGGTGAGGTTAGGGCTAGGGTTCTGGCTAGGGTTAGGGTTAGGGCTAGGGTTAGGATTGTAGTTAGAGTTAGGATTAGAGTTGGTTTAGCGTTAGACTTAACGTTAGGGTTAGGCATAGGTTATGGCTATGGTGAGGTTTAGGCTTATGGTTAAACATATGTTAGGGTTCTGGTCAGCGTTACGGTCAGGGTCATGGTCAGGGTTCAGGGTAGGGTTCGGGTTAGGGTTAGAGTTCAGGTTAAGGTTACATTTAGGCTTAGGGTTAGGCTTAGGGGTAGGATTCGGGTTGTTTTAGGGTTAGACTTAGCATTAGGATTAGGCCTAGGTTAGGGTTAGGTTTAGGTTTAGGGTTATGGTTAAATTAAGTTTGGGTTAGGGTCATGGTTATGGTCAGGGTCCGGGTTTGGTTAGGGTTAGGTTTAGGGCTAGGGTTAGAATTACAGTTAGGGTTAGGATTAGAGTTGGTTTAGCGTTAGACTTAGCGTTAGGGTTAGTCTTAAGTTACGGCTATGGTGAGGTTTAGGCTTATGGTTAAACATATGTTAGGGTTCTGGTCAGCGTTATGGTCAGGGTCAGGTTAGGGCTAGGGTTCCGGCTAGGGTTAGGGTTAGGGCTAGGGTTAGAATTGTAGGTAGGGTTAGGATTAGAGTTGGTTTAGCGTTATACTTAGCGTTAGGGTTAGGCATAGGTTACGGCTATGGTGAGGTTTAGGCTCATGGTTAAACATATGTTAGAGTTCTGGTCAGCGTTACGGTCAGGGTCATGGTCAGGGTTCAGGTTAGGGTTCGGGTTAGGGTTAGGGTTCAGGTTAGGGTTATATTTAGGCTTAGGGTTAGGCTTAGGGGTAGGATTCGGGTTGTTTTAGGGTTAGACTTAGCATTAGGATTAGGCCTAGGTTTGGGTTACGTTTCGGTTTAGGGTTATGGTTAAACTTACTTTTGGGTTAGGGTCAGAGTTATGGTCGGGGTCCGGTTTTGATTAGGGTTCGGTTTTGGACTAGGTTTAGGATTGTAGTTAGGGTTAGGATTAGAGTTGGTTTAGCGTTAGACTTAGCGTTAGGGATAGGCATAGGTTACGGCTATGGTGAGGTTTAGGCTTATGGTTAAACATATGTTAGGGTTCTGGTTAGCGTTGCGGTCAGGGTCATGGTCAGGGTTCAGGTTAGGGTTCGGGTTAGGGTTAGGGTTAAGGTTAGGGTTACATTTAGGCTTAGGGTTAGACTTAGGGATAGGATTCGCGCTGTTTTAGGGTTAGACTTAGCATTAGGATTAGGCCTAGGTTAGGGTTAGGTTTAGGTTTAGGGTTATGGTTAAATTAAGTTTGGGTTAGGGTCATGGTTATGGTCAGGGTCCAGGTTTGGTTAGGGCTAGGGTTAGGATACCGTTAAGGTTAGGATTAGAGTTGGTTTAGCGTTAGACTTAGCGTTAGGGTTAGTCTTAGGTTACGGCTATGGTGAGGTTTAGGCTTATGGTTAAACATATGTTAGGGTTCTGGTCAGCGTTATGGTCAGGGTCAGGTTAGGGCTAGGGTTCCGGCTAGGGTTAGGGTTAGGGCTAGGGTTAGGATTGTAGTTAGAGTTAGGATTAGAGTTGGTTTAGCGTTAGACTTAGCGTTAGGGTTAGGCATAGGTTACGGCTATGGTGAGATTTAGACTTATGGTTAAACATATGTTAGGGTTCTGGTCAGCGTTACGGTCAGGATCATGGTCATGGTTCAGGTTATGGTTCGGGTTAGGGTTAGGGTTCAGGTTAGGGTTACATTTAGGCTTAGGGTTATGCTTAGGGGTAGGATTCGGGTTGTTTTAGGGTTAGACTTAGCATTAGGATTAGGCCTAGGTTAAGGTTAGGTTTAGGTTTAGGGTTATGGTTAAACTTACTTTTCGGTTAGGGTCAGGGTTATGGTCAGGGTCCGGTTTTGGTTAGGGTTAGGGTTAGGGCTAGGGTTAGGATTACAGTTAGGGTTAAGATTAGAGTTGGTTTAGCGTTAGACTTAGCGTTAGGGTTAGGCTTAGGGTATGGCTATGGTGAGGTTTAGGCTTATGGTTAAACATATGTTAGGGTTCTGGTCAGCGTTACGGTCTAGGTCATGGTCATGGTTCAGGTTATGGTTCGGGTTAGGGTTAGTGTTGAGGTTAGGGTTACATTTAGTCTTAGGGTTAGACTTAGGGGTAGGATTCGCGCTGTTTTAGGGTTAGACTTAGCATTAGGATTAGCCATAGGTTAGGGTTAGGTTTAGGTTTAGGGTTATGGTTAAATTAAGTTTGGGTTAGGGTCATGGTTATGGTCAGGGTCCGGGTTTGGTTAGGGTTAGGGCTAGGGTTAGGATTACCGTTAGGGTTAGGATTAGAGTTGGTTTAGCGTTATACTTAGTGTTAGGGTTAGTCTTAGGTTATGGTTATGGTGAGGTTTAGGCTTATGGTTAAACATATGTTAGGGTTCTGATCAGCGTTATGGTCAGGGTCAGGTTAGGGCTAGGGTTTCGACTAGGGTTAGGGTTAGGGCTAGGGTTAGGATTATAGTTAGGGTTAGGATTTGAGTTGGTTTAGCGTTAGACTTAGAGTTAGGGTTAGGCATAGGTTACGGCTATGGTGAGGTTTAGGCTTATGGTTAAACATATGTTAGGGTTCTGGTCAGCGTTACGGTCAGGGTCATGGTCAGGGTTGAGGTTATGGTCAGGGTTCAGGTTAGGCTTCGTGTTAGGGTAACATTTAGGCTTAGGGGTAGGATTCGGGTTGTTTTAGGGTTAGACTTAGCATTAGGATTAGGCCTAGGTTAGAGTTAGGTTTAGGTTTAGGATTATGGTTAAATTAAGTTTGGGTTAGGGTCATGGTTATGGTCAGGGTCCGGGTTTGGTTAGGGTTAGGGTTAGGGCTAGGGTTAGGATTACCGTTAGGGTTAGGATTAGAGTTGGTTTAGCGTTAGACTTAGCGTTAGGGTTAGGCTTAGGTTACGGCTATGGTGAGGTTTAGGCTTATGGTTAAACATATGTTAGGGTTCTGATCAGCGTTAAGGTCAGGGTCAGGTTAGGGCTAGGGTTCCCGCTAGGGTTAGGGTTAGGGCTGGGGTTAAGATTATAGTGAGGGTTAGGATTAGAGTTGGTTTAGCGTTAGACTTAGCGTTAGGGTTAGGCATAGGTTATGGCTATCGTGAGGTTTAGGCTTATGGTTAAACATATGTTAGGGTTCTGGTCAGCGTTACGGTCAGGGTCATGGTCAGGGTTAAGGTTATGGTTCGGATCAGGGTAACATTTAGGCTTAGGGTTAGGCTTAGGGGTAGGATTCGGGTTGTTTTAGGGTTAGACTTAGCATTAGGATTAGGCCTAGGTTTGGGTTACGTTTCGGTTTAGGGTTATGGTTAAACTTACTTTTGGGTTAGGGTCAGAGTTATGGTCGGGGTCCGGTTTTGATTAGGGTTAGGTTTTGGACTAGGGTTAGGATTGTAGTTAGAGTTAGGATTAGAGTTGGTTTAGCGTTAGACTTAGCGTTAGGGTTGGTCTTAGGTTACGGCTATGGTGAGGTTTAGGCTTATGGTTAAACATATGTTAGGGTTCTGGTTAGCGTTGCGGTCAGGGTCATGGTCAGGGTTCAGGTTAGGGTTAAGGTTAGGGTTACATTTAGGCTTAGGGTTAGACTTAGGGATAGGATTCGCGCTGTTTTAGGGTTAGACTTAGCATTAGGATTAGGCCTAGGTTAGGGTTAGGTTTAGGTTTAGGGTTATGGTTAAATTAAGTTTGGGTTAGGGTCATGGTTATGGTCAGGGTCCGGGTGTGGTTAGGGTTAGGGTTAGGGCTAGGATTAGGATTGTAGTTAGGGTTAGGATTAGAGTTGGTTTAGCGTTAGACTTAGGGTTAGGATTAGGCATAGGTTACGGCTATGGTGAGGTTTAGGCTTATGGTTAAACATATGTTAGGGTTCTGGTCAGCGTTACGGTCAGAGTCATGGTCAGGGTTCAGGTTAGGGTTCGGGTTAGGGTTAGGGTTCTGGTTAGGGTTACATTTAGGCTTAGTGTTAGGCTTAGGGGTAAGATTCGGGTTGTTTTAGGGTTAGACTTAGCATTAGGATTAGGCCTAGGTTAGGTTTAGGTTTAGGTTTAGGGTTATGGTTAAACTTACTTTTGGGTTAGGGTCAGGTTTATGGTCAGGGTCCGGTTTTGGTTAGGGTTAGGGTTAGGGCTAGGGTTAGGATTACAGTTAGGGTTAGGATTAGAGTTGTTTGAGCGTTAGACTTAGCGTTAGGGTTAGGCTTAGGGTATGGCTATGGTGAGGTTTAGGCTTATGGTTAAACATATGTTAGGGTTCTGTTCAGCGTTACGGTCTAGATCATGGTCAGGGTTCAGGTTAGGGTTCAGGTTAGGGTTAGTGTTGAGGTTAGGGTTACATTTAGACTTAGGGTTAGACTTAGGGGTAGGATTCGGGTTGTTTTAGGGTTAGACTTAGCATTAGGATTAGGCCTAGGTTAGGGTTAGGTTTAGGTTTAGGGTTATGGTTAAATTAAGTTTGGGTTAGGGTGAGTGTTATGGTCAGGGTCCGGGTTTGGTTAGGGTTAGGGTTAGGACTAGGGTTAGGATTACCGTTAGGGTTAGAATTAGAGTTGGTTTAGCGTTAGACTTAGCGTTAGGGTTAGGCATAGGTTACGGCTATGGTGAGGTTTAGGCTTATGGTTAAACATATGTTAGGGTTCTGGTCAGCGTTACGGTCAGGGTCATGGTCAGGGTTCAGGTTAGGGTTCGAGTTAGGTTTAGGGTTCAGGTTAGGGTTACATTTAGGCTTAGTGTTAGGCTTAGGGGTAGGATTCGGGTTGTTTTAGGGTTAGACTTAGCATTAGTATTAGGCCTAGGTTAGGGTTAGGTTTAGGTTTAGGGTTATGGTTAAATTAATTTTGGGTTAGGGTCATGGTTATGGTCAGGGTCCGGGTTTGGTTAGGGTTAGGGTTAGGGCTAGGGTTAGGATTACCGTTAGGGTTAGGATTAGAGTTGGTTAAGCGTTAGACTTAGCGTTAGGGTTAGTCTTAGGTTACGGCTATGGTGAGCTTTAGGCTTATGGTTAAACATATGTTAGGGTTCTGATCAGCGTTATGGTCAGGGTCAGGTTAGGGTTAGGGTTCCGGCTAGGGTTAGGATTGTAGTTAGGGTTAGGCTTAGAGTTGGTTTAACGTTAGACCTAGCGTTAGGGTTAGGCATAGGTTACGACTATGGTGAAGTTTAGACTTATGGTTAAACATATGTTAAGGTTCTGGTCAGCGTTACGGTCAGGGTCATGGTCAGGGTTCAGGTTAGGGTTCAAGTTAGGGTTACATTAGGCTTAGGATTAGGCTTAGGGATAGGATTCGGGTTGTTTTAGGGTTAGACTTAGCATTAGGATTAGACCTAGGTTAGGGTTAGGTTTAGGTTTAGGGTTATGGTTAAATTAAGTTTGGGTTAGGGTCATGGTTATGGTCAGGGTCCGGGTTTGGTTAGGGTTAGGGTTAAGGCTAGGGTTAGGATTACAGTTAGGGTTAGGATTAGAGTTGGTTTAGCGTTAGACTTAGCGTCACGGTTAGTCTTAGTTTACGGCTATGGTGAGGTTTAGACTTATGGTTAAACATATGTTAGGGTTCTGGTCAGCGTTATGGTCAAGGTCAGGTTAGGGATAGGGTTCCGGTTAGGGTTAGGGTTAGAGCTAGGGTTAGGATTGTAGTTAGGGTCAGGATTAGAGTTGGTTTAGCCTTAGACTTAGCGTTAGGGTTAGGCATAGGTTACGGCTATGGTGAGGTTTAGGCTTATGCTTAAACATATGTTAGGGTTCTGGTCAGCGTTACGGTCAGGGTCATGGTCAGGGTTCAGGTTATGGTTCGGGTTAGGGTTAGGGTTCCATTTAGGCTTAGGGTTAGGCTTAGGGGTAGGATTCGGGTTGTTTTAGGGTTAGACTTAGCATTAGGATTAGGCATAGGTTAGATTTAGCTTTAGGGTTATGGTTAAATTAAGTTTGGGTTAGGGTCATGATTATGGTCAGGGTCCGGGTTTGGTTAGGGTTAGGGCTAGGGTTAGGATTACAGTTAGGGTTAGGATTAGAGTTGGTTTAGCGTTAGACTTAGCGTTAGGGTTAAGCTCAGGTTACGGCTATGGTGAGGTTTAGGCTTATGGTTAAACATATGTTAGGGTTGTGGTCAGCGTTATGGTCAGGGTCAGATTAGGGCTAAGGTTCCGGCTAGGGTTAGGGTTAGGGCTAGGGTTAGGATTGTAGTTAGGGTTAGGATTAGAGTTGGTTTAGCGTTAGACTTAGCGTTAGGGTTAGGCATAGGTTACGACTATGGTGAGGTTTAGGCTTATGGTTAAACATATGTTAGGGTTCTGGTCAGCGTTATGGTCAGGGTCAGGTTAGGGCTAGGGTTCCGGCTAGGGTTAGGGTTAGGGCTAGGGTTAGGATTGTAGTTAGGGTTAGAATTAGAGTTGGTTTAGCGTTAGACTTAGCGTTAGGGTTAGGCATAGGTTACGACTATGGTGAGGTTTAGACTTATGGTTAAACATATGTTAGGGTTCTGGTCAGCGTTACGGTCAGGGTCATGGTCAGGGTTCAGGTTAGGGTTAGGGTTCAGGTTAGGGTTACATTTAGGCTTAGGGTTAGGCTTAGGGGTAGGATTCGGGTTATTTTAGGGTTAGACTTAGCATTAGGATTAGGCCTAGGTTAGGGTTAGGTTTAGGTTTAGGGTTATGGTTAAACTTACTTTTGGGTTAGGGTCAGGGTTATGGTCAGGGTCCGGGTTTGGTTAGGGTTAGGGTTAGGGCTAGGGTTAGGATTACAGTTAGGGTTAGGATTAGAGTTGTTTTAGCGTTAGACTTAGCGTTAGGGTTAGGCTCAGGTTACGGCTATGGTGAGGTTTAGGCTTATGGTTAAACATATGTTAGGGTTCTGGTCAGCGTTATGGTTATGGTCAGGGTCAGATTAGGGCTAGAGTTCCGACTTGGGTTAGGGTTAGGACTAGGGTTAGGATTGTAGTTAGGGTTAGGATTAGAGTTGGTTTAACGTTAGACTTAGCGTTAGGGTTAGGCATAGGTTACGGCTATGGTGAGGTTTAGGCTTATGGTTAAACATATGTTAGGGTTCTGGTCAGCGTTACGGTCAGGGTCATGGTCAGGGTTCAGGTTAGGGTTCCATTTAGGCTTAGGGTTAGGCTTAGGGGTAGGATTCGGGCTGTTTTAGGGTTAGACTTAGCATTAGGATTAGGCCTAGGTTAGGGTTAGGTTTAGCTTTAGGGTTATGGTTAAATTAAGTTTGGGTTAGGGTCATGGTTATGGTCAGGGTCCGGGTTTGGTTAGGGTTAGGGTTAGGGCTAGGGTTAGGATTACAGTTAGGGTTAGGATTAGAGTTGGTTTAGCGTTAGACTTAGCGTTAGAGTTAGTCTTAGGTTACGGATATGGTGAGGTTTAGGCTTATGGTTAAACATATGTTAGGGTTCTGGTCAGCGTTAAGGTCAGGGTCAGGTTAGGGCTAGGGTTCCCGCTAGGGTTAGGGTTAGGGCTAGGGTTAAGATTATAGTTAGGGTTAGGATTAGAGTTGGTTTAGCGTTAGACTTAGCGTTAGGGTTAGGCATAGGTTATGGCTATCGTGAGGTTTAGGCTTATGGTTAAACATATGTTAGGGTTCTGGTCAGCGTTACGGTCAGGGTCATGGTCAGAGTTAAGGTTATGGTTCGGATTAGGGTAACATTTAGGCTTAGGGTTAGGCTTAGGGGTAGGATTCGGGTTGTTTTAGGGTTAGACTTAGCATTAGGATTAGGCCTAGGTTTGGGTTACGTTTCGGTTTAGGGTTATGGTTAAACTTACTTTTTGGTTAGGGTCAGAGTTATGATCGGGGTCCGGTTTTGATTAGGGTTAGGTTTTGGACTAGGGTTAGGATTGTAGTTAGGGTTAGGATTAGAGTTGGTTTAGCGTTAGACTTAGCGTTAGGGTTGGTCTTAGGTTACGGATATGGTGAGGTTTAGGCTTATGGTTAAACATATGTTAGGGTTCTGCTTAGCGTTGCGGTCAGGGTCATGGTCAGGGTTCAGGTTAGGGTTAGGGTTAAGGTTAGGGTTACATTTAGGCTTAGGGTTAGACTTAGGGATAGGATTCGGGTTGTTTTAGGGTTAGACTTAGCATTAGGATGAGGCCTAGGTTAGGGTTAGGTTTAGGTTTAGGGTTATGGTTAAACTTACTTTTGGGTTAGGGTCAGGGTTATGGTCAGGGTCCCGTTTTGGTTAGGGTTAGGGTTAGGGCTAGGGTTAGGATTACAGTTAGGGTTAGGATTAGAGTTGATTTAGCGTTACACTTAGCGTTAGGGTTAGTCTTAGGTTACGGCTATGGTGAGGTTTAGGCTTATGGTTAAACATATGTTAGGATTCTGGTCAGCGTTATGGTCAGGGTCAGATTAGGGCTATGGTTCCGGCTAGGGTTAGGGTTAGGGCTAGAGTTAGGATTGTAATTAGAGTTAGGATTAGAGTTGGTTTAGCGTTAGACTTAGCGTTAGGGTTAGGCATAGGTTACGGCTATGGTGAGATTTAGGCTTATGGTTAAACATATATTAGGGTTCTGGTCAGCGTTACGGTCAGGGTCATGGTCAGGGTTCAGGTTAGGGTTCGGGTTAGGGTTGGGGTTCAGGTTAGGGTTACATTTAGGCTTAGGGTTAGGCTTAGGGGTAGGATTCGCGCTGTTTTAGGGTTAGACTTAGCATTAGGATTAGCCATAGGTTAGGGTTAGGTTTAGCTTTAGGTTTATGGTTAAATTAAGTTTGGGTTAGGGTCATGGTTATGGTCAGGGTCCGGTTTTGGTTAGAGTTACGGTTAGGGCTAGGGTTAAGATTACCGTTAGGGTTAGAATTAGAGTTGGTTTAGCGTTAGACTTAGTGTTAGGGTTAGTCTTAGGGTACGGCTATGGTGAGATTTAGGCTTATGGTTAAACATATGTTAGGATTCTGGTCAGCGTTACGGTCAGGTTGATGGTCAGGGTTCAGGTTAGGGTTCGGGTTAGGGTTAGGGTTCAGGTTAGGGTTACATTTAATCTTAGGGTTAGGCTTAGGGGTAGGATTCGGGTTGTTTTAGGGTTAGACTTAGCATTAGGATTAGGCCTAGGTTAGGGTTAGGTTTAGGTTTAGGGTTATGGTTAAATTAAGTTTGGGTTAGGGTCATGGTTATGGTCAGGGTCCGGGTTTGGTTAGGGTTAGGGCTAGGGTTAGGATTGTAGTTAGGGTTAGGATTAGAGTTGGTTTAGCGTTAGACTTAACGTTAGGGTTAGGATTAGTGTATGACTATGGTGAGGTTTAGGCTTATGGTTAAACATATGTTAGGGTTCTGGTCAGCGTTACGGTCTAGGTCATGGTCAGGTTTCAGGTTAGAATTCGGGTTAGGGTTAGTGTTTAGGTTAGGGTTACATTTAGGCTTAGGCTTAGGCTTAGAGGTAGGATTCGGGCTGTTTTAGGGTTAGACTTAGCATTAGGATTAGGCCTAGGTTAGGGTTAGGTTTAGGTTTAGGGTTATGGTTAAATTAAGTTTGGGTTAGGGTCATGGTTATGGTCAGGGTCTGGGTTTTGTTAGGGTTAGGTTTAGGGCTAAGGTTAGGATTACCGTTAGGGTTAGGATTAGAGTTGGTTTAGCGTTAGACTTAGCGTTAGGGTTAGTCTTAGGTTACGGATATGGTGAGGTTTAGGCTTATCGTTAAACATATGTTAGGATTTTGGTCAGCGTTATGGTTATGGTCAGGGTCAGGTTAGGGCTAGGGTTCCGGCTAGGGTTAGGGTTAGGGCTAGGGTTAGGATTGTAGGGCTAGGGTTAGGATTGTAGGGCTAGGGTTAGGATTAGAGTTGGTTTAGCGTTAGACTTAGCGTTAGGGTTAGGCTTAGGTTATGGCTATGGTGAGTTTTAGACTTATGGTTAAACGTATGTTAGGATTCTGGTCAGCGTTACGGTCTAGGTCATCGTCAGGGTTCAGGTTAGGGTTCGGGTTAGGGTTAGTGTTGAGGTTAGGGTTACATTTAGGCTTAGGGTTAGGCTTAGGGGTAGGATTCGGGCTGTTTTAGGGTTAGACATAGCATTAGGATTAGGCATAGGTTAGGGTTAGGTTTAGGTTTAGGGTTATGGTTAAATTAAGTTTGGGTTAGGGTCATGGTTATGGTTAGGGTCCGGGTTTGGTTAGGGTTAGGGTTAGGGCTAGGGTTAGAATTACCGTTAGGGTTAGGATTAGAGTTGATTTAGCGTTAGACTTAGCGTTAGGGTTAGGCTTAGGTTACGGCTATGGAGAGGTTTAGGCTTATGGTTAAACATATGTTAGGGTTCTGGTCAGCGTTATGGTCATGGTGAGGTTAGGGCTAGGATTCCGGCTAGGGTTAGGGTTAGGGCTAGGGTTAGGATTGTAGTTAGGGTTAGGATTAGAGTTGGTTTAGCGTTAGACTTAGCGTTAGGGTTAGGCATAGGTTACGGCTATGGTGAGGTTTAGGCTTATGGTTAAACATATGTTAGGGTTCTGGTCAATGTTACGGTCAGGGTCATGGTCAGGGTTCAGGTTAGGGTTCGGATTAGGGTTAGGGTTCAGGTTAGGGTTTCATTTAGGCTTAGGGTTAGGCTTAGGGGTAGAATTCGGGCTGTTTTAGGGTTAGACTTAGCATTAGGATTAGGCATAGGTTAGGTTTAGCTTTAGGGTTATGGTTAAATTAAGTTTGGGTTAGGGTCATGGTTATGGTCAGAGTCCGGGTTTGGTTAGGGTTAGGGCTAGGGTTAGGATTACAGTTAGGGTTAGGATTAGAGTTGGTTTAGCGTTAGACTTAGCGTTAGGGTTAGGCTTAGGTTACGGCTATGGTGAGATTTAGGCTTATGGTTTAACATATGTTAGGGTTCTGGTCAGCGTTATGGTTATGGTAAGGGTCAGGTTAGGGCTAGGGTTCCGGCTAGGGTTAGGGTTAGGGCTAGGGTTAGGATTGTAGTTAGGGTTAGGATTTGAGTTGGTTTAGCGTTAGACTTAGCGTTAGGGTTAGGCATCGGTTACGACTATGGTGAGGTTTAGGCTTATGGTTAAACATATGTTAGGGTTCTGGTCAGCGTTACGGTCAGGGTCATCGTCAGGGTTCAGGTTAGGGTTAGGGTTCAGGTTAGGGTTACATTTAGGCTTAGGGTTAGGCTTAGGGGTAGGATTCGGGTTATTTTAGGGTTAAACTTAGCATTAGGATTAGGCCTATGTTAGGGTTAAGTTTAGGTTTAGGGTTATGGTTAAACTTACGTTTCGGTTAGGGTCAGGGTTATGGTCAGGGTCCGGGTTTGGTTAGGGTTAGGGTTAGGGCTAGGGTTAGGATTACAGTTAGGGTTAGGATTAGAGTTGTTTTAGCGTTAGACTTAGCGTTAGGGTTAGGCATAGGTTACGGCTATGGTGAGGTTTAGGCTTATGGTTAAACATATGTTAGGGTTCTGGTCAGCGTTACGGTCAGGGTCATGGTCAGGGTTCAGGTTAAGGTTCGGGTTAGGTTTAGGGTTCAGGTTAGGGTTACATTTAGACTTAGGGTTAGGCTTAGGGGTAGGATTCGGGTTGTTTTAGGGTTATACTTAGCATTAGGATTAGGCCTAGGTTATGGTTAGGTTTTGGTTTAGGGTTATGGTTAAATTAAGTTTGGGTTAGGGTCATGGTTATGGTTAGGGTTAGGGTTAGGGCTAGGGTTAGGATTACAGTTAGGGTTAGGATTAAAGTTGGTTTAGCGTTATACTTAGCGTTAGGGTTAGGCTTAGGTTACGGCTATGGTGAGGTTTAGGCTTATGGTTAAACATATGTTAGGGTTCTGGTCAGCGTTATGGTCAAGGTCAGGTTAGGGCTAGGGTTCCGGCTAGGGTTAGGGTTAGGGCTAGGGTTAGGATTGTAGTTAGGGTTAGGATTAGAGTTGTTTTAGCGTTAAACTTAGCGTTAGGGTTAGACATAGGTTACGGCTATGGTGAGGTTTAGGCTTATGGTTAAACATATGTTAGGGTTCTGGTCAGCGTTACGGTCAGGGTCATGGTCAGGGTTCAGGTTAGGGTTCGGGTTAGGGTTAGGGTTCAGGTTAGGGTTACATTTAGGCTTAGGGTTAGGCTTAGGGGTAGGATTCGGGTTGTTTTAGGGTTAGACTTAGCATTAGGATTAGGCCTAGATTAGGGTTAGGTTTAGGTTTAGGGTTATGGTTAAACTTACTTTTGGGTTAGGGTCAGAGTTATGGTCAGGGTCCGAGTTTGGTTAGGGTTAGGGTTAGGGCTAGGGTTAGGATTACAATTAGGGTTAGGATTAGAGTTGGTTTAGCATTAGACTTAGCGTTAGGGTTAGTCTTAGATTACGGCTATGGTGAGGTTTAGGCTTATGGTTAAACATATGTTAGGGTTCTGGTCAACGTTACGGTCTAGGTCATGGTCAGGGTTCAGGATAGGGTTCGGATTAGGGTTAGTGTTGAGGTTAGGGTTACATTTAGGCTTAGGGTTAGGCTTAGAGGTAGGATTCGGGCTGTTTTAGGGTTAGACTTAGCATTAGGATCAGGCATAGATTAGGGTTAGGTTTAGGTTTAGGGTTATGGTTAAATTAAGTTTGGGTTAGGGTCATGATTATGGTCAGGGTCCGGGTTTGTTTAGGGTTCGGGTTAGGGCTAGGATTAGGATTACCGTTAGGGTTAGGATTAGAGTTGGTTTAGCGTTAGACTTAGCGTTAGGGTTAGGCATAGGTTACGGCTATGGTGAGGTTTAGGCTTATGGTTAAACATATGTTAGGGTTCTGGTCAGCGTTATGGTTATGGTAAGGGTCAGGTTAGGGCTAGGGTTCCGGCTAGTTTTAGGATTATAGTTAGGGTTAGGATTAGAGTTGGTTTAGCGTTAGACTTAGCGTTAGGGTTAGGCATAGGTTACGGCTATGGTGATGTTTAGGCTTATGGTTAAACATATGTTAGGGTTCTGGTCAGCGTTACAGTCAGGGTCATGGTCAGGGTTCAGGTTAGGGTTCGGGTTAGGGTAACATGTAGGCTTAGGGTTAGGCTTAGGGGTAGGATTCAGGTTGTTTTAGGGTTAGACTTAGCATTAGGATTAGGCCTAGGTTAAGGTTAGGTTTAGGTTTAGGTTTATGGTTAAATTAAGTTTGGGTTAGGGTCAGGGTTATGGTCAAGGTCCGGGTTTGGTTAGGGTTAGGGTTAGGGCTAGGGTTAGGATTACAGTTAGGGTTAGGATTAGAGTTGGTTTAGCGTTAGACTTAGCGTTAGGGTTAGGCTTAGGTTACGGCTATGGTGAGTTTTAGGCTTATGGTTAAACATATGTTAGGGTTCTGGTTAGCGTTATGGTTATGGTTAGCGTCAGGTTAGGGCTAGGGTTCCGGCTAGGGTTAGGGTTAGGGCTAGGGTTAGGATTGTAGTTAGGGTTAGGATTAGAGTTGGTTTAGCGTTAGACTTAGCGTTAGGGTTAGGCATAGGTTACGGCTATGGTGAGATTTAGGCTTATGGTTAAACATATGTTAGGGTTCTGGTCAGCGTTACGGTCAGGGTCATGGTCAGGGTTCAGGTTAGGGTTCGGGTTAGGGTTAGGGTTCAGGTTAGGGTTACATTTAGGCTTAGGGTTAGGCTTAGGGGTAGGATTCGGGTTGTTTTAGGGTTAGAATTAGCATTAGGATTAGGCCTAGTTTAGGGTTAGGTATAGCTTTAGGGTTATGATTAAACTTACGTTTGGGTTAGGGTCAGGGTTATGATCAGGGTCCGGGTTTGGTTAGGATTAGGGCTAGGGTTAGGATTACAGTTAGGGTTAGAATTAGAGTTGGTTTAACGTTAGACTTAGCGTTAGGGTTAGGCTTAGGTTACGGCTATGGTGAGTTTTAGGCTTATGGTTAAACATATGTTAGGGTTCTGGTCAGCGTTATGGTCAGGGTCAGGTTAGGGCTAGGGTTCCGGCTAGGGTTAGGGTTAGGACTAGGGTTAGGATTGTAGTTAGGGTTAGGATTAGAGTTGGTTTAGCGTTAGACTTAGCGTTAGGGTTAGACTTAGGTTACGACTATGGTGAGGTTTAGGCTTATGGTTAAACGTATGTTAGGATTCTGGTCAGCGTTACGGTCAGGGTCATGGTCAGGGTTCAGGTTAAGGTTCGGGTTAGGGTTAGTTTTGAGGTTATGGTTACATTTAGGCTTAGGGTTATGCTTAGGAGTAGAATTCGGGCTGTTTTAGGGTTAAACTTAGCATTAGGATTAGGCCTAGGTTAGGGTTAGGTTTAGCTTTAGGGTTATGGTTAAATTAAGTTTGGGTTAGGGTCATGGTTATGGTCAGGGTCCGGGTTTGGTTAGGGTTAGGGTTAGGACTAGGGTTAGGATTACAGTTAGGGTTAGGATTAGAGTTGGTTTAGCGTTAGACTTAGCGTTAGGGTTGGTCTTAGGTTACGGCTATGG
Organism: Nesoenas mayeri; assembly: GCF_963082525.1. NCBI lineage: Eukaryota > Metazoa > Chordata > Aves > Columbiformes > Columbidae > Nesoenas > Nesoenas mayeri. The sequence goes on from NC_137571.1 coordinate 7,771,867, forward strand.
TGAGGTTTAGGCTTATGGTTAAACATATGTTAGGGTTCTGGTCAGCGTTATGGTTATGGTCAGGGTCAGGTTAGGGCTAGGGTTCCGACTAGGGTTAGGGTTAGGGTTAGGGTTAGGATTACAGTTAGGGTTAGGATTAGAGTTGGTTTAGCGTTAGACTTAGCGTTAGGTTTAGGCATAGGTTACGGCTATGGTGAGGTTTAGGCTTATGGTTAAACATATGTTAGGATTCTGGTCAGCGTTATGGTTATGGTCAAGGTCAGGTTAGGGCTAGGGTTCCGGCTTGGGTTAGTGTTAGGACTTGGGTTAGGATTGTAGTTAGGGTTAGGATTAGAGTTGGTTTAGCGTTAGACTTAGCTTTAGGGTTAGACATTAGTTACGGCTATGGTGAGGTTTAGGCTTATGGTTAAACATATGTTAGGGTTCTGGTCAGCGTTATGGTTATGGTCAGGGTCAGGTTAGGGCTAGGGTTCCGACTAGGGTTAGGGTTAGGGCTAGGGTTAGGATTGTAGTTAGGGTTAGGATTAGAGTTGGTTTAGCGTTAGACTTAGCGTTAGAGTTAGGCATAGGTTACGGCTATGGTGAGGTTTAGGCTTATGGTTAAACATATGTTAGGGTTCTGTTGAACGTTACGGTCAGGGTCATGGTCAGGGTTCAGGTTAGGTTTCGGGTTAGGGTTAGGGTTCAGGTTAGGGTTACATTTAGGCTTAGGGTTAGGCTTAGGGGTAGAATTCGGGTTGTTTTAGGGTTAGACTTAGCATTAGGATTAGGCCTAGGTTAAGGTTAGGTTTAGGTTTAGGTTTAGGGTTATGGTTAAATTAAGTTTGGGTTAGGATCATGGTTATGGTCAGGGTCCGGGTTTGATTAGGGTTAGGGCTAGGGTTAGGATTACAGTTAGGGTTAGGATTAGAGTTGGTTTAGCGTTAGACTTAGCGTTAGGGTTAGGCATAGGTTACGGCTATGGTGAGGTTTAGGCTTATGGTTAAACATATGTTAGGGTTCTGGTCAGCGTTACGGTCAGGGTCATGGTCAGGGTTCAGGTTAGGGTTCGGGTTAGGGTAACATTTAGGCTTAGGGTTAGGCTTAGGGGTAGGATTCGCGTTGTTTTAGGGTTAGACTTAGCATTAGGATTAGGCCTAGGTTAGGGTTAGGTTTAGGTTTAGGGTTATGGTTAAACTTACGTTTGGGTTAGGTTCAGGGTTATGGTCAGGGTCCGGGTTTGGTTAGGGTTAGGGTTAGGGTTAGGGTTAGGATTACAGTTAGGGTTAGGATTAGAGTTGGTTTAGCGTTAGACTTAGCGTTAGGGTTGGTCTTAGGTTACGGCTATGGTGAGGTTTAGGCTTATGGTTAAACATATGTTAGGGTTCTGGTCAGCGTTATGGTTATGGTCAGGGTCAGGTTAGGGCTAGGGTTCCGACTAGGGTTAGGGTTAGGGTTAGGGTTAGGATTACAGTTAGGGTTAGGATTAGAGTTGGTTTAGCGTTAGACTTAGCGTTAGGTTTAGGCATAGGTTACGGCTATGGTGAGGTTTAGGCTTATGGTTAAACATATGTTAGGATTCTGGTCAGCGTTATGGTTATGGTCAAGGTCAGGTTAGGGCTAGGGTTCCGGCTTGGGTTAGTGTTAGGACTAGGGTTATGATTGTAGTTAGGGTTAGGATTAGAGTTGGTTTAGCGTTAGACTTAGCGTTAGGGTTAGACATTAGTTACGGCTATGGTGAGGTTTAGGCTTATGGTTAAACATATGTTAGGGTTCTGGTCAGCGTTACGGTCCTGGTCATGGTCAGGGTTCAGGTTAGGGTTCGGATTAGGGTTAGGGTTCAGGTTAGGGTTACATTTAGGCTTAGGGTTAGGCTTAGGGGTAGGATTCGAGTTGTTTTAGGGTTAGACTTAGCATTAGGATTAGGCCTAGGTTAGGATTAGGTTTAGGTTTAGGTTTAGGGTTATGGTTAAACTTACTTTTGGGTTAGGGTCAGGGTTATGATCAGGGTCCGGGTTTGGTTAGGGTTAGGGTTAGGGCTAGGGTTAGGATTACAGTTAGGGTTAGGATTAGAGTTTGTTTAGCGTTAGACTTAGCGTTAGGGTTAGTCTTAGATTATCACTATGGTGAGGTTTAGGCTTATGGTTAAACATATGTTAGGGTTCTGGTCAGCATTACGATCTAGGTCATGGTCAGGGTTCAGGTTAGGGTTTGGGTTAGGGTTAATGTTGAGGTTAAGGTTACATTTAGGCTTAGGGTTAGGCTTAGGGGTAGGATTCGGGCTGTTTTAGGGTTAGACTTAGCATTACGATCAGGCATAGGTTAGGGTTAGGTTTAGCTTTAGGGTTATGGTTAAATTAAGTTTGGGTTAGGGTCATGGTTATGGTCAGGGTCCGGGTTTGGTTAGGGTTAGGGTTAGGGCTAGGGTTAGGATTACAGTTAGGGTTAGGATTAGAGTTGGTTTAGCGTTAGACTTAGCGTTAGAGTTAGGCATAGGTTACGGCTATGGTGAGGTTTAGGCTTATGGTTAAACATATGTTAGGGTTCTGGTCAGCGTTATGGTTATGGTCAGGGTCAGGTTAGGGCTAGGGTTCTGGCTATGGATAGGGTTAGGGCTAGGGTTAGGATTATAGTTAGGGTTAGGATTAGAGTTGGTTTAGCGTTAGACTTAGCGTTAGGGTTAGGCATAGGTTACGGCTATGGTGAGGTTTAGGCTTATGGTTAAACATATGTTAGGGTTCTGGTCAGCGTTACGGTCAGGGTCATGGTCAGGGTTCAGGTTATGGTTCGGGTTAGGGTTAGGGTTCGGGTTAGGGTAACATTTAGGCTTAGGGTTAGGCTTAGGGATAGGATTCGGGTTGTTTTAGGGTTAGACTTAGCATTAAGATTAGTCTTAGGTTAGGGTTAGTTTTAGGTTTAGGGTTATGGTTAAACTTACGTTTGGGTTAGGGTCAGGGTTATGGTCAGGGTCCGAGTTTGGTTAGGGTTAGGGTTAGGACTAGGGTTAGGATTACAGTTAGGGTTAGAATTAGAGTTGGTTTAGCGTTAGACTTAGCGTTAGGGTTGGTCTTATGTTACGGCTATGGTGAGGTTTATGCTTATGGTTAAACATATGTTAGGATTGTGGTCAGCGTTATGGTTATGGTCAGGGTCAAGTTAGGGCTAGGGTTCCGGCTAGGGTTAGGGTTAGGTCTAGGGTTAGGATTGTAGTTAGTGTTAGGATTAGAGTTGGTTTAGCGTTAGACTTAGCGTTAGGGTTAGGCATAGGTTACGGCTATGATGAGGTTTAGGCTTATGGTTAAACGTATGTTAGGATTCTGGTCAGCGTTACGGTCAGGGTCATGGTGAGGGTTCAGATTAGGGTTCGGGTTAGGGTTAGGGTTCAGGTTAGGGTTACATTTAGGCTTAGGGTTAGGCTTAGGGGTAGGATTCGGGCTGTTTTAGGGTTAGACTTAGCATTAGGATTAGGCATAGGTTAGGTTTAGCTTCACGGTTATGGTTAAATTAAGTTTGGGTTAGGGTCATGGTTATCGTCAGGGTCCGGGTTTGGTTAGGGTTAGGGCTAGGGTTAGGATTACAGTTAGGGTTAGGATTAGAGTTGTTTTAGCGTTAAACTTAGCGTTAGGGTTAGGCTTAGGTTACGGCTATGGTGAGGTTTAAGCTTATGGTTAAACATATGTTAGGGTTCTGGTCAGCGTTATGGTCAGGGTCAGGTTAGGGATAGGGTTCCGGCTAGGGTTAGGGTTAGGGCTAGGGTTAGGATTGTAGTTAGGGTTAGGATTAGAGTTGGTTTAGCGTTAGACTTAGCGTTAGGGTTAGGCATAGGTTACGGCTATGGTGAGGTTTAGGCTTATGGTTAAACATATGTTAGGGTTCTGGTCAGCGTTATGGTTATGGTCAGGGTCAGGTTAGGGCTAGGGTTCTGGCTAGGGTTAGGGTTAGGGCTAGGGTTAGAATTATAGTTAGGGTTAGGATTAGAGTTGGTTTAGCGTTAGACTTAGCGTTAGGGTTAGGCAATGGTTACGGCTATGGTGAGGTTTAGGCTTATGGTTAAACATATGTTAGGGTTCTGGTCAGCGTTACGGTCAGGGTCATGGTCAGGGTTCAGGTTAGGGTTCGGGTTAGGGTTAATGTTGAGGTTAAGGTTACATTTAGGCTTAGGGTTAGGCTTAGGGGTAGGATTCGGGTTGTTTTAGGGTTAGACTTAGCATTAGGATTAGGCCTAGGTTAGGGTTAGGTTTAGGTTTAGGGTTATGGTTAAACTTACGTTTGGGTTAGGGTCATGGTTATGGTCAGGGTCCGAGTTTGGTTAGGGTTAGGGTTAGGACTAGGGTTAGGATTACAGTTAGGGTTAGGATTAGAGTTGGTTTAGCGTTAGACTTAGCGTTAGGGTTGGTCTTAGGTTACGGCTATGGTGAGGTTTAGGCTTATGGTTAAACATATGTTAGGGTTCTGGTCAGCGTTATGGTTATGGTCAGGGTCAGGTTAGGGCTAGGGTTCCGGCTAGGGTTAGGGTTAGGGCTAGGGTTAGGATTGTAGTTAGGGTTAGGATTAGAGTTGGTTTAGCGTTAGACTTAACGTTAGGGTTAGGCATAGGTTACGGCTATGGTGAGGTTTAGGCTTATGGTTAAACATATGTTAGGGTTCTGGTCAACGTTACGGTCAGGGTCATGGTCAGGGTTCACGTTAGGGTTCGGGTTAGGGTTAGGGTTCAGGTTAGGGTTACATTTAGGCTTAGGGTTAGGCTTAGGGGTAGGATTCGGGATGTTTTAGGGTTAGACTTAGCATTAGGATTAGGCCTAGGTTAGGGTTAGGTTTAGTTTTAGGGTTATGGTTAAACTTACGTTTGGGTTAGGGTCAGGGTTATGGTCAGGGTCCGGGTTTGGTTAGGGTTAGGGTTAGGGCTAGGTTTAGGATTACAGTTAGGGTTAGGATTAGAGTTAGTTTAGCGTTAGACTTAGCGTTAGGGTTAGTCTTAGGTTACGGCTATGGTGAGGTTTAGGCTTATGGTTAAACATATGTTAGGTTTCTGGTCAGCGTTAAGGTCAGGGTCACGTTAGGGCTAGGGTTCCGGCTAGGGTTAGGGTTAGTATTGTAGTTAGGGTTAGGATTAGAGTTGTTTTAGCGTTAGACTTAGCGTTAGGGTTAGGCATAGGTTACGGCTATGGTGAGGTTTAGGCTTATGGTTAAACATATGTTAGGGTTCTGGTCAGCGTTACGGTCCGGGTCATGGTCAGGGTTCAGGTTAGGGTTCGGATTAGGGTTAGGGTTCAGGTTAGGGTTACATTTAGGCTTAGGGTTAGGCTTAGGGGTAGGATTCGGGTTGTTTTAGGGTTAGACTTAGCATTAGGATTAGGCCTAGGTTAGGGTTAGGTTTAGGTTTAGGGTTATGGTTAAACTTACTTTTGGGTTAGGGTCAGGGTTATGGTCAGGGTCCGGGTTTGGTTAGGGTTAGGGCTAGGGTTAGGATTACAGTTAGGGTTAGGATTAGAGTTGATTTAACGTTAGACTTAGCGTTAAGGTTAGTCTTAAATTATGGCTATGATTAGGTTTAGGCTTATGGTTAAACATATGTTAGGGTTCTGGTCAGCGTTACGGTCTAGGTCATGGTCAGAGTTCAGGTTAAGGTTCGGGTTAGGGTTAGTGTTGAGGTTAGGGTTACATTTAGGCTTAGGGTTAGGCTTAGGGGTAGGATTCGGGCTGTTTTAGGGTTAGACTTAGCATTAGGATCAGGCATAGGTTAGGGTTAGGTTTAGCTTTAGGGTTATGGTTAAATTAAGTTTGGGTTAGGGTCATGGTTATGGTCAGGGTCCGGGTTTGGTTAGGGTTAGGGTTAGGACTAGGGTTAGGATTACAGTTAGGGTTAGGATTAGAGTTGGTTTAGCGTTAGACTTAGCGTTAGGATTAGTCTTAGGTTACGGCTATGGTGAGGTTTAGGCTTATGGTTAAACATATGTTAGGGTTCTGGTCAGCGTTATGGTTATGGTCAGGGTCAGGTTAGGGCTAGGGTTCTGGCTACGGTTAGGGTTTGAACTAGGGTTAGAATTATAGTTAGGGTTAGGATTAGAGTTGTTTTAGCGTTAGACTTAGCGTTAGGGTTAGGCATAGGTTACGGCTATGGTGATGTTTAGGCTTATGGTTAAACATATGTTAGGGTTCTGGTCAGCGTTACGGTCAGGGTCATGGTCAGGGTTCAGGTTATGGTTCGGGTTAGGGTAACATTTAGGCTTAGGGTTAGGCTTAGGGGTAGGATTCGGGTTGTTTTAGGGTTAGACTTAGCATTAGGATTAGGCCTAGGTTAGGGTTAGGTTTAGGTTTAGGGTTATGGTTAAACTTACGTTTGGGTTAGGGTCAGGGTTATGGTCAGGGTCCGGGTTTGGTTAGGGTTAGGGTTAGGACTAGGGTTAGGATTACAGTTAGGGTTAGGATTAGAGTTGGTTTAGCGTTAGACTTAGCGTTAGGGTTGGTCTTAGGTTACGGCTATGGTGAGGTTTAGGCTTATGGTTAAACATATGTTAGGGTTCTGGTCAGCGTTATGGTTATGGTCAGGGTCAGGTTAGGGCTAGGGTTCCGATTACGGTTAGGGTTAGGGCTAGGGTTACGATTGTAGTTAGGGTTAGGATTAGAGTTGGTTTAGCGTTAGACTTAGCGTTAGGGTTAGGCATAGGTTACGGCTATGGTGAGGTTTAGGCTTATGGTTAAACATATGTTAGGGTTCTGGTCAACGTTACGGTCAGGGTCATGGTCAGGTTTCAGGTTAGGGTTCGGGTTAGGGTTAGGGTTCAGGTTAGGATTACATTTAGGCTTAGGGTTAGGCTTAGGGGTAGGATTCGGGTTGTTTTAGGGTTAGACTTAGCATTAGGATTAGGCCTAGGTTAGGGTTAGGTTTATTTTTAGGGTTATGGTTAAACTTACGTTTGGGTTAGGGTCATGGTTATGGTCAGGGTCCGGGTTTGGTTAGGGCTAGGGTTAGGGCTAGGGTTAGGATTACAGTTAGGGTTAGGATTAGAGTTGGTTTAGCGTTAGACTTAGCGTTAGGGTTAGGCTTAGATTACGGCTATGGTGAGGCTTAGGCTTATGGTTAAACATATGTTAGTGTTCTGGTCAGCGTTATGGTTATGGTCAGGGTCAGGTTAGGGCTAGGGTTCCGACTAGGGTTAGGGTTAGGGCTAGGGTTAGGATTGTAGTTAGGGTTAGGATTAGAGTTGGTTTAGCGTTAGACTTAGCGTTAGGGTTAGGCTTAGGTTACGGCTATGATGAGGTTTAGGCTTATGGTTAAACATATGTTAGGGTTCTGGTCAGCGTTACGGTCTAGGTCATGGTCAGGGTTCAGGTTAGGGTTCGGGTTAGGGTTAGTGTTGAGGTTAGGGTTACATTTAGGCTTAAGGTTAGGCTTAGGGGTAGGATTCGGGCTGTTTTAGGGTTAGACTTAGCATTAAGATTAGGCATAGGTTACGGTTAGGTTTAGCTTTAGGGTTATGGTTAAATTAAGTTTGGGTTAGGGTCATGTTTATGTTCAGGGTCCGGGTTTGTTTAGGGTTAGGGTTAGGGTTAGGGTTAGGATTACCGTTAGGGTTAGAATTAGAGTTAGTTTAGCGTTAGACTTAGCGTTAGGATTAGTCTTAGGTTACGACTATGGTGAGGTTTAGGCTTATGGTTAAACATATGTTAGGGTTCTGGTCAGCGTTATGATCAGGGTCAGGTTAGGGCTAGGGTTCCGGCTAGGGTTAGGGTTAGGGCTAGGGTTAGGATTATAGTTAGGGTTAGGATTAGAGTTGGTTTAGCGTTAGACTTAACGTTAGGGTTAGGCATAGGTTACGGCTATGGTGAGATTTAGGCTTATGGTTAAACATATGTTAGGGTTCTGGTCAGCGTTACGGTCAGGGTCATAGTCACGGTTCACGTTATGGTTTGGGTTAGGCTTAGAGTTCGGGTTAGGGTTACATTTAGGCTTAGGGTTAGGCTTAGGTGTGGGATTCGGGTTGTTTTAGGGTTAGACTTAGCATTAGGATTAGGCCTAGGTTAGGGTTAGGTTTAGGTTTAGGGTTATGGTTAAATTAAGTTTGGGTTAGGGTCATGGTTATGGTCAGGGTCCGGGTTTGGTTAAGGTTAGGGTTAGGGCTAGGGTTAGGATTACAGTTAGGGTTAGGATTAGAGTTGGTTTAGCGTTAGACTTAGCGTTAGGGTTAGGCTTAGGTTACGGCTATGGTGAGGTTTAGGCTTATGGTTAAACATATGTTAGGGTTCTGGTCAGCGTTATGGTTATGGTCAGGGTCACGTTAGGGCTAGGGTTCCGGCTAGGCTTAGGGTTAGGACTAGGGTTAGGATTGTAGTTAGGGTTAGGATTAGAGTTGGTTTAGCGTTAGACTTAGCGTTAGGGTTAGGCTTAGGTTATGACTATGATGAGGTTTAGGCTTATGGTTAAACATATGTTAGGGTTCTGGTTAGCTTTACGGTCTAGGTCATGGTCAGGGTTCAGGTTAGGGTTCGTGTTAGGGTTAGTGTTGAGGTTAGGGTTACATTTAGGCTTAAGGTTAGGCTTAGGGGTAGGATTCGGGCTGTCTTAGGGTTAGACTTAGCATTAAGATTAGGCATAGGTTAGGGTTAGGTATAGCTTTAGGGTTATGGTTAAATTAAGTTTGGGTTAGGGTCATGTTTATGGTCAGGGTCCGGGTTTGGTTAGGGTTAGGGTTAGGGCTAGGGTTAGAATTACCGTTAGGGTTAGAATTAGAGTTGGTTTAGCGTTAGACTTAGCGTTAGGATTAGTCTTAGGTTACGGCTATGGTGAGGTTTAGGCTTATGCTTAAGCATATGTTAGGGTTCTGGTCAGCGTTATGATCAGGGTCAGGTTAGGGCTAGGTTTCCGGCTAGGGTTAGGGTTAGGGCTAGGGTTAGGATTATAGTTAGGGTTAGGACTAGAGTTGGTTTAGCGTTAGACTTAGCGTTAAGTTTAGGCATACGTTACGGCTATGGTGAGGTTTAGGCTTATGGTTAAACATATGTTAGGGTTCTGGTCAGCGTTACGGTCAGGATCATAGTCAGGGTTCAGGTTATGGTTTTGGTTAGGCTTAGGGTTCGGGTTAGGGTTACATTTAGGCTTAGGGTTAGGCTTAGGGGTGGGATTCGAGTTGTTTTAGGGTTAGACTTAGCATTAGGGTTAGGCCTAGGTTAAGGTTAGGTTTAGGTTTAGGGTTATGGTTAAATTAAGTTTGGGTTAGGGTGAGGGTTATGGTCAGGGTCCGGGTTTGGTTAGGGTTAGGGCTAGGGTTAGGATTACAGTTAGGGTTAGGATTAGAGTTGGTTTAGCATTAGACTTAGCGTTAGGGTTAGGCTTAGGTTACCACTTTGGTGAGGTTTAGGCTTATGGTTAAACATGTGTTAGGATTATGGCCAGCGTTATGGTCAGAGTCAGTTTCCGGTTAGGGTTAGGGTTTCGGTTAGGGTTAGGATTAGGGTTAGGGTTGGGATTACAGTTAGGGTTAGGATTAGAGTTGGTTTAGCATTAGACTTAGCATTAGGGTTAGGCTTAGGTTGCGGCTATGGTGAGGTTTAGGCTTACGGTAAAACATGTGTTAGGATTATGGCCATCGTTATGGTCAGAGTCAGGTTCCGGCTAGGGTTAGGGTTCCGGTTAGGGTTAAGGTTAGGTTTGGGATTACAGTTCACGTTAGGATTAGAGTTGGTTTAACATTAGACTTAGCGTTAGGGTTAGGCTTAGGTTACGGTTATGGTGAGGTTTAGGCTTATGGTTAAACATATGTTAGGGTTCTGGTCAGAGTTATGGTCAGGGTCAAGGTCAGGTTAGGGCTAGGGTTCCGGGTAGGGTTAGGTTTAGGTTTAGGGTTAGGGTTAGGGTTAGGATTACCGTTCGAGTTAGGATTAGAGTTGGTTTAGCATTGGAGTTAGCATTAGGGATAGGCTTAGGTTACGGCTTTGGTGAGGTTTAGGCTTATGGTTAAACATATGTTAGGGTTCTGATCAGTGTTACGATCAGGGTCATGGTCAGCGTTAGAGTTCGGGTTAGAGTTAGGGTTAGGTTTAGGGGTAGCATTCGCCTTGTTTTAGGGTTAGACTTAGCAGTACGGTTAGGCCTAGATTAGGGTTAGATTTAGGTATAGGGCTGTGGTTAAAATTACGTTTGGGTTAGGGTCAGGATTATGGTCAGGGTCCGGGGTAGGCTTAGGTTTAGGGCTAGGGTTAGGATTACAGTTAGGGTTAGGATTAAAGTTGGTTTAGCGTTAGAGTTAGCGTTAAGGTTGGGCTTAGTTTACAGCTATGGTGAGGTTTAGGCTTATGGTTAAACATATGTTAGGGTTCTGGTCAGAGTTATGGTCAGAGTCAGGTTACGGTTAGGGTTAGGGTCCCGGCTACGGTTAGGTTTAGGGTTAGGGTTAGGGTTAGGATTACAGTTAGGGTTAGGGTTAGAGTTGGTTTAGCATTAGACTTAGCGTTAGGGTTAGGCTTAGGTTACGGCTTTGTTGAGGTTTAGGCTTATGGTTAAACATATGTTAGGGTTATGGCCAGCGTTATGGTCAGAGTCAGGTTCCGGTTAGGGTTAGGGTTCCGATTAGGGTTAGGGTTAGGTTTAGAGTTGGCATTACAGTTAGGGTTAGGATTAGATTTGGTTTAGCATTAGACTTAGCGTTAGGTTTAGGCTTAGGTTACGGCTATGGTGAGGTTTAGGCTTATGGTTAAACATATGTTAGGGTTATGGCCAGCGCTATGGTCAGAATCACGTTACGGTCAGGGTTAGGGTTCCGATTAGGGTTAGGGTTAGGGTTGGGATTACAGTTAGGGTTAGGATTAGAGTTGGTTTAGCATTAGATTTAGCGTTAGGATTAGGCTTAGTTTACGGCTATGGTGAGGTTTAGGCTTATGCTTAAACATATGTTAGGGTTCTGGTGAGCGTTATGGTCCGGGTCATGGTCAACATTAGGGTTCGGGTTAGGGTTACATTTAGGGTTAGGGTTAGGTTTAGGGGTAGGATTCGCCTTGTTTTAGGGTTAGACTTAGCAGTAGGGTTAGGCCTAGGTTAGGGTTAGGTTTAGGTTTAGGGTTGTGGTTAAAATTACGTTTGGGTTAGGGTCAGGGTTATGGTCAGGGTCCGGGGTAGGCTTCGGGTTAGAGATAGGGTTAGGATTACAGTTAAGGTTAGGATTAGAGTTGATTTAGCGTTAGACTTAGCGTTAAGGTTAGACTTAGGTTACAGCTATGGTGAGGTTTAGGCTTATGGTCAAACATATGTTAGGGTTCTGGTCAGAGTTATGGTCAGGGTCAGGTTCAGGTTAGGGCTAGGTTTCTGGCTAGGGTTACGTTTAGGGTTAGGGTTAGGGCTAGGGTTAGGATTACAGTTAGGGTTAGGATTAGAGTTGGTTTAGCATTAGACTTAACGTTAGGGTTAGGCTTAGGTTACGGCTATGGTGAGGTTTAGGCTTATGGTTAAACATGTGTTAGGGTTATGGCCAGCGTTATGGTCAGAGTCAGGTTCCGGTTAGGGTTAGGGTTCCGGTTAGGGTTAGGCTTAGGGTTGGGATTACAGTTAGGGTTAGGATTAGAGTTGGTTTAGCATTAGACTTAGCATTAGGGTTAGGCTTAGGTTACGGCTATGATGAGGTTTAGGCTTATGGTAAAACATATGTTAGGTTTATGGCCAGCGTTATGGTCAGAGTCAGGTTCGGCTTAGGGTTAGGGTTCCGATTAGGGTTAGGGTTAGAATTGGGATTACAGTTCAGGTTAGGATTAAAGTTGGTTTAGCATTAGACTTAGCGTTAGGGTTAGGCTTAGGTTACGGCTATGATGAGGTTTAGACTTATGGTTAAAGATATGTTAGGGTTCAGGTCAGCGTTATGGTCAGGGTCAGGGTCAGGTTAGGGCTAGGGTTCCGGATAGGGTTAGGTTTAGGTTTAGGGTTAGGGTTAGGGTTAGGATTACACTTCGGGTTAGGATTAAAGTTGGTTTAGCATTACACTTAGCATTAAGGTTAGGCTCAGGTTACGGCTTTGGTGAGGTTTAGGCTTATGGTTAAACATATGTTAGGCTTCTAGTCAGCGTTACGGTCAGAGTCATGGTCAGCGTTAGGGTATGGGTTAGGGTTAGGGTTCGCGTTAGGGGTAGGATACGGGTTAGGGTTACGTTTAGGGTTAGGGTTAGGTTTAGGGGTAGGATTCGCCTTGTTTTAGGGTAGACTTAGCAGTAGGGTTAGGCCTAGATTAGAGTTAGGTTTAGGGTTGTGGTTAAAATTACGTTTGGGTTAGGGTCAGGGTTATGGTCAGGGTCCGAGGTAGGCTTAGGGTTAGGGCTAGGGTTAGGATTACAGTTAGGGTTAGGATTAGAGTTGGTTTAGCGTTAGACTTAGCGTTAAGGTTAGGCTTAGTTTGCAGCTATGGTGAGGTTTAGGCTTATGGTTAAACATATGTTAGGGTTCTGTTCAGAGTTATGGTCAGGGTCTAGTTCAGGTTAGGGCTAGGTTTCTGGCTAGGGTTAAGTTTAGGGTTAGGGTTAGGGCTAGGGTTAGGATTACAGTTAGGGTTAGGATTAGAGTTGGTTTAGCATTAGACTTAGCATTAGGTTTAGGCTCAGGTTACGGCTTTGGTGAGGTTTAGGCTTATGGTTAAACATATGTTAGGGTTCTGTTCAGCGTTATGGTCAGGTTGAGGGTCAGGTTAGGGCTAGGGTTCCGGCTAGGGTTAGGTTTAGGTTTAGGGTTAGGGTTAGGGTTGGGATTACAGTTCAGGTTAGGATTAGAGTTGGTTTAGCTTTGAACTTAGCATTAGGATTAGGCTTAGGTTACGGCTTTGGTGAGGTTTAGGTTTATGGTTAAACATATGTTAGGGTAATGGCCAGCGTTATGGTCAGAGTCATGTTCCGTTTAGGGTTAGGGTTCCGGTTAGGGTTAGGGTTAGGGTTGGGATTACAGTTAGGGTTAGGATTAGAGTTGGTTTAGCATTAGACTTAGCGTTAGGGTTAGGCTTAGGTTACGGCTATGATGAGGTTTAGGCTTATGGTTAAACGTATGTTAGGGTTATGGCCAGCGTTATGGTCAGAGTCAGCTTACGGTTAGGGTTAGGGTTCCGGTTAGGGTTAGGGTTAGGGTTGGGATTACATTTAGAGTTAGAATTAGAGTTGGTTTAGCATTAGACTTAGCGTTAGGGTTAGGCTTAGGTTACGGCTATGGTGAGGTTTAGGCTTATGCTTAAATATATGTTAGAGTTCTGGTCAGCGTTACGGTCAGGGTCATGGTCAGCGTGAGGGTTCGGGTTAGGGTTAGGGTTCGGGTTAGGGGTAGGGTTCTGGTTAGGGTTACGTTTAGGGTTAGGGTTAGGTTTAGGGGTAGGATTCGCCTTGTTTTAGGGTAGACTTAGCAGTAGGGTTAGGCCTAGGTTAGGGTTAGGTTTAGGGTTGTGGTTAAAATTACGTTTGGGTTAGGGTCAGGGTTATGGTCAGGGTCCGGGGTAGGCTTAGGGTTAGGGCTAGGGTTAGGATTACAGTTCGGGTTAGGATTAGAGTTGGTTTAGCGTTAGACTTAGCGTTAAGGTTAGGCGTAGGTTACAGCTATGGTGAGGTTTAGGCTTATGGTTAAACATATGTTAGGGTTCTGGTCAGATTTATGGTCAGGGTCAGGGTCAGGTTAGGGCTAGTATTCCGGTAGGGTTACGTTTAGGTTTAGTGTTAGGGCTAGGGTTAGGATTACAGTTCAGGTTAGGATTAGAGTTGGTTTAGCATTAGACTTAGCGTTAGGATTAGGCTTAGGTTACGGCTTTGGTGAGGTTTAGGCTTATGGTTAAACATATGTTAGGGTTATGGCCAGCGTTATGGTCAGAGTCAGGTTATGGTTAGGGTTAGGGTTCCGATTAGGGTTAGGGTTAGGGTTGGGATTACAGTTAGGGTTAGGATTAGAGTTGGTTTAGCATTAGACTTAGCGTTAGGGTTAGACTTAGGTTACGGCTATGGTGAGTTTTAGGCTTATGGTTAAACATGTGTTAGGGTTATGGCCAGCGTTATGGTCAGAGTCAGGTTCCGGTTAGGGTTAGGGTTCCGGTTAGGGTTAGGGTTAGGGTAAGGATTACAGTTCACGTTAGGATTAGAGTTCGTTTAACATTAGATTAGCGTTAGGGTTAGGCTTAGGTTACGGCTATGGTGAGGTTTAGGCTTATGGTTAAACATATGTTAGGGTTCTGGTCAGCGTTATGGTCAGGGTCAGGGTCAGGTTAGGGCTAGGGTTCCGGCTAGGGTTAGGTTTAGGTTTAGGTTTAGGGTTAGGGTTAGGATTACAGTTAGGGTTAGGATTAGAGTTGGTTTAGCATTGGAGTTAACATTAGGGTTAGGCTTACGTTACGGCTTTGGTGAGGTTTAGGCTTATGGTTAAACATATGTTAATGTTATGGCCAGCGTTATGATCAGAGTCAGGTTCCGTTTAGGGTTAGGGTTCCAGTTAGGGTTAGGGTTAGGGTTGGGATTACAGTTAGAGTTAGGATTAGAGTTGGTTTAGCATTGGACTTAGCATTAGGGTTAGGCTTACGTTACGGCTTTGGTGAGGTTTAGGTTTATGGTTAAACATATGTTAGGGTTATGGCCAGCGTTATGATCAGAGTCAGGTTCCGTTTAGGGTTAGGGTTCCGGTTAGGGTTAGGGTTAGGGTTGGCATTACAGTTAGAGTTAGGATTAGAGTTGGTTTAGCATTAGACTTAGCGTTAGGGTTAGGCTTAGGTTACGGCTATGGTGAGGTTTAGGCTTATGGTTAAACGTATGTTAGGTTTATGGCCATCGTTATGGTCAGAGTCAGGTTCCGGTTAGGGTTCCAGTTACGGTTAGGGTTAGGGTTGGGATTACAGTTAGAGTTAGGATTAGATTTGGTTTAGCATTAGACTTAGCGTTAGGGTTAGGCTTAGGTTACGGCTATAGTGAGGTTTAGGCTTATGGTTAAACATATGTTAGGGTTCTGGTCAGTGTTACGGTCAGGGTCATGGTCAGCGTTAGGGTTCAAGTTAGGGTTACGGTTCGAGTTAGGGGTAGGATTCTGGTTAGGGTTACGTTTAGGGTTAGGGTTAGGTTTAGGGGTAGGATTCGCCTTGTTTTAGGGTAGACTTAGCAGTAGGGTTAGGCCTAGGTTAGGTTTAGGTTTAGGATTGTGGTTAAAATTACGTTTGGGTTAGGGTCAGGGTTATGGTCAGGGTCCGAGGTAAACTTAGGGTTAGGGCTAGGGTTAGGATTACAGTTAGGGTTAGGATTAGAGTTGGTTTAACGTTAGACTTAGCGTTAAGGTTAGGCTTAGTTTACAGCTATGGTGAGGTTTAGGCTTATGGTTAAACATATGTTAGGGTTCTGGTCAGAGTTATGGTCAGGGTCTAGTTCAGGTTAGGGCTAGGTTTCTGGCTAGGGTTACGTTTAGGGTTAGGGTTAGGGCTAGGGTTAGGATTACAGTTAGGGTTAGGATTAGAGTTGGTTTAGCATTACACTTAGCGTTAGGTTTAGGCTTAGGTTACCGCTTTGGTGAGGTTTAGGCTTATGGTTAAACATGTGTTAGGGTTATGGCCAGCGTTATGGTCAGAGTCAGGTTCCGGTTAGGGTTAGGGTTCCGGTTAGGGTTAGGGTTAGGGTTAGAGTTGGGATTACAGTTAGGGTTAGGATTAGAGTTGGTTTAGCATTAGACATAGCATTAGGGTTAGGCTTAGGTTACGGCTATGGTGAGTTTTAGGCTTATGGTAAAACATGTGTTAGGGTTATGGCCAGCGTTATGGTCAGAGTCAGGTTCCGGTTAGGGTTAGGGTTCCGGTTAGGGTTAGAGTTAGGGTTGGGATTACAGTTCAGGTTAGGATTAGAGTTGGTTTAGCATTAGACTTAGCATTAGGGTTAGGCTTAGGTTACGGCTATGGTGAGGTTTAGGCTTATGGTTAAACATATGTTAGGGTTCTGGTCAGAGTTATGGTCAGGGTCTAGTTCAGGTTAGGGCTAGGTTTCTGGCTAGGGTTACGTTTAGGGTTATGGTTAGGGCTAGGGTTAGGATTACAGTTAGGGTTAGGATTAGAGTTGGTTTAGCATTAGACTTAGCGTTAGGTTTAGGCTTAGGTTTCGGCTTTGGTGAGGTTTAGGCTTATGGTTAAACATATGTTAGGATTATGGCCAGCGCTATGGTCAGAATCAGGTTACGGTTAGGGTTAGGGTTCCGGTTAGGGTTAGGGTTAGGGTTGGGATTACAGTTCAGGTTAGGATTAGAGTTGGTTTAGCATTAGATTTAGCGTTAGGGTTAGGCTTAGTGTACGGCTATGGTGAGGTTTAAGCTTATGCTTAAATATATGTTAGGGTTCTGGTCAACGTTATGGTCAGGGTCATGGTCAGCATTAGGGTTCGGGTTAGGGCTAAGGTTCGGGTTAGGGTTACATTTAGGGTTAGGGTTAGGTTTAGGGGTAGGATTCGCCTTGTTTTAGGGTTAGACTTAGCAGTAGGGTTAGGCCTAGGTTAGGGTTAGGTTTAGGTTTAGGGTTGTGGTTAAAATTACGTTTGGGTTAGGGTCAGGGTTATGGTCAGGGTCCGGGGTAGGCTTAGGGTTAGGATTACAGTTCGGGTTAGGATTAGAGTTGGTTTAGCGTTAGACTTAGCGTTAAGGTTAGGCTTAGTTTACAGCTATGGTGAGGTTTAGGCTTATGGTTAAACATATGTTAGGGTTCTGGTCAGAGTTATGGTCAGAATCAGGTTACGGTTAGGGTTAGGGTTCCGGCTACGGTTAGGTTTAGGGTTAGGGTTAGGGTTAGGATTACAGTTAGGGTTAGGATTAGAGTTGGTTTAGCATTAGACTTAGCGTTAGGGTTAGGCTTAGGTTACCGCTTTGGTGAAGTTTAGGTTTATGGTTAAACATGTGTTAGGGTTATGGCCAGCGTTATGGTCAGAGTCAGGTTCAGGTTAGGGTTAGGGTTCCGGTTAGGGTTAGGGTTAGGGTTGGGATTACAGTTAGGGTTAGGGTTAGAGTTGGTTTAACATTAGACGTAGCATTAGGGTTAGGCTTAGGTTACGGCTATGGTGAGGTTTAGGCTTATGGTAAAACATATGTTAGGGTTATGGCCAACGTTACGGTCAGAGTCAGGTTCCGGTTAGGGTTAGAGTTCCGGTTAGGGTTAGGGTTAGGGGTGGGATTACAGTTCAGGTTAGGATTAGAGTTGGTTTAGCATTAGACTTAGCGTTAGGGTTAGGCTTAGTTTACGGCTATGGTGAGGTTTAGGCTTATGGTTAAACATATGATAGGGTTCACGTCAGCGTTATGGTCAGGGTCAGGGTCAGGTTAGGGCTAGGGTTTCGGGTAGGGTTAGGTTTAGGTTTAGGGTTAAGGTTAGGCTTAGGATTACAGTTCGGTTTAGGATTAAAGTTGGTTTAGCATTAGACTTAGCATTAGGGTTAGGCTCAGGTTACGACTTTGGTGAGGTTTAGGCTTATGGTTAAACATATGTTAGTGTTATGGCCAGCGTTATGGTCAGAGTCAGGTTCCGGTTAGGGTTAGGGTTCCGGTTAGGGTTAAGGTTAGGGTTGAGATTACAGTTAGAGTTAGGATTAGAGTTGGTTTAGCATTAGACTTAGCGTAAGGGTTAGGCATAGGTTACGGCTATGGTGAGGTTTAGGCTTATGGTTAACATATGTTAAGGTTATGGCCAGCGTTATGGTCAGAGTCTGGTTCCGGTTAGTGTTAGGGTTCCGGTTAGGTTTAGGATTAGGGTTAGGGTTAGGGTTGGGATTACAGTTAGGATTAGAATTAGAGTTGATTTAGCATTAGACTTAACGTAAGGGTTAGGCTTATGTTACGGCTATGGTGAGGTTTAGACTTATGGTTAAACATATGTTAGGGTTCTGGTCAGCGTTACGGTCAGAGTCATGGTCAGCGTTAGGGTTCGGGTTAGGGTTAGGGTTCGTGTTAGGTGTAGGATTTGGGTTAGCGTTACGTTTAGAGTTAGGGTTAGGTTTAGGGGTAGGATTCGCCTTGTTTTAGGGTTAGACTTAACAGTAGGGTTAAGCCTAGGTTAGGGTTAAGTTTATGTTTAGGGTTGTGGTTAAAATTACGTTTGAGTTAGGGTCAGGTTTATGGTCAGGGTCCGGGGTAGGCTTAGGGTTAGGGCTAGGGTTAGGATTACAGTTAGGTTTAGGATTAGAGTTGGTTTAGCGTTAGACTTAGCGTTAAGGTTAGGCTTAGGTTACAGCTATGGTGAGGTTTAGGCTTATGGTTAAACATATGTTAGGGTTCTGGTCAGAGTTATGGTCAGGGTCAGGGTCAGGTTAGGGCTAGGGTTCCGGCTAGGGTTACGTTTAGGGTTAGGGTTAGGGCTAGGGTTAGGATTACAGTTAGGGTTAGGATTAGAGTTGGTTTAGCATTAGACTTAGCGTTAGGGTTAGGCTTAGGTTACGGCTATGGTGAGGTTTAGACTTATGGTTAAACATATGTTAGGGTTCTGGTCAGGGTCATGGTCAGCGTTAGGGTTCGGCTTAGGGTTAGGGTTCGGGTTAGGGGTAGGGTTCGGGTTAGGGTTACGTTTAGGGTTAGGGTTAGGTTTAGTGGTAGGATTCGCCTTGTTTTAGGGTTAGACTTAGCAGTAGGGTTAGGCCTAGGTTAGGGTTAGGTTTAGGTTTAGGGTTGTGGTTAAAATTACGTTTGGGTTAGGGTCAGGGTTATGGTCAGGGTCCGGGGTAGGCTTCAGGTTAGGACTAGGGTTAGGATTACAGTTAGGATTAAGTTTAGAGTTGGTTTAGCATTAGACTTAGCGTTAAGGTTAGGCTTAGGTTACAGCTATGGTGAGGTTTAGGCTTATGGTTAAACATATGTTAGGGTTCTGGTGAGCGTTACGGTCAGGGTCATGGTCAGCGTTAGGGTTCAAGTTAGGGATAGGGTTCGGGTTAGGGCTAGGGTTCGGGTTAGGGTTATGTTTAGGGTTAGGGTTAGGTTTAAGGTTAGGATTCGCCTTGTTTTAAGGTTAGACTTAGCAGTAGGGTTTGGCCTAGGTTAGGGATAGGTTTTGGTTTAGGGTTGTGGTTAAAATTACGTTTGGGTTAGGGTCAGGGTTATGGTCAGGGTCCGGGGTAGGCTTAGGGTTAGGGCTAGGGTTAGGATTACAGTTAGGTTTAGGATTAGAGTTGGTTTAGCATTAGACTTAGCGTTAAGGTTAGGCTTAGGTTACGGCTTTGGTGAGGTTTAGGCTTATGGTTAAACATATGTTAGGATTATGGCCAGCGCTATGGTCAGAATCAGGTTCCGGTTAGGGTTAGGGTTCCGGTTAGGGTTAGGGTTAGGGTTGGGATTACAGTTAGAGTTAGGATTAGAGTTGGTTTAGCATTAGATTTAGCGTTAGGGTTAGGCTTAGTGTACGGATATGGTGTGGTTTAGGTTTATGCTTAAATATATGTTAGGGTTCTGGTCAACGTTATGGTCAGAGTCAGGTTCCGATTAGGGTTAGGGTTCCGGTTAGGGTTAGGGTTAGGATTACAGTTAGGGTTAGGATTAGAGTTGGTTTAGCATTAGACTTAGCGTTAGGGTTAGGCTTAGGTTACGGCTATGGTGAGGTTTAGGCTTATGCCTAAACATATGTTAGGGTTCTGGTCAGCGTTATGGTCAGGGTCATGGTCAGCGTTAGGGTTCGGGTTAGAGCTAGGTTTCGGGTTAGGGTTACGTTTAGGGTTAGGGTTAGGTTTAGGGGTAGGATTCGCCTTGTTTTAGGGTTAGACTTAGCAGTAGGGTTAGGCCTAGATTAGGGTTAGGTTTAGATTTAGGGTTGTGGTTAAAATTACATTTGGGTTAGGGTCAGGGTTATGGTCAGGGTCCGGGGTAGGCTTAGGGTTAGGGCTAGGGTTAGGATTACAGTTCGGGTTAGGATTAGAGTTGGTTTAGCGTTAGACTTAGCGTTAAGGTTAGGCTTAGGTTACAGCTATGGTGAGATTTAGGCTTATGGTTAAACATATGTTAGGGTTCTGGTCAGAGTTATGGTCAGAGTCAGGTTACGGTTAGGGTTAGGGTTCCGGCTATGGTTAGGTTTAGGGTTAGGGTTAGGGTTAGGATTACAGTTAGAGTTAGGATTAGAGTTGGTTTAGCATTAGACTTAGCGTTAGGGTTAGGATTAGGTTACCGCTTTGGTGAGGTTTAGGCTTATGGTTAAACATGTGTTACGGTTATGGCCAGCGTTATGGTCAGAGTCAGGTTTCCGCTTAGGGTGGGGTTTCTGGTTAGGATTAGGGTTAGGGTTAGGGTTGGGATTACAGTTAGGGTTAGGATTAGAGTTGGTTTAGCATTAGACTTAGCGTTAGGGTTAGGTTCAGGTTACGGCTATGGTGAGGTTTAGGCTTATGGTTAAACGTATGTTAGGGTTATGGCCAGCGTTACGATCAGAGTCAGGTTACGGTTAGGGTTAGGGTTCCGGTTAGGGTTAGGGTTAGGGTTAGCATTACAGTTAGGGTTAGGATTAGAGTTGGTTTAGCATTAGACTTAGCGTTAGAGTTAGACTTAGGTTACGGCTACGGTTAGGTTTAGGCTTATGGTTAAACATATGTTAGGGTTATGGCCAGCGCTGTGGTCAGAGTCAGGATACGGTTAGGGTTAGAGTTTACATAGGGTTAGGTTAGGACTAGAGTTCCGGGTAGGGTTAGGTTTAGGTTTAGGGTTAGGATTACATTTCGGGTTAGGATTAGAGTTCGTTTAGCATTGGACTTAGCATTAGGGTTAGGCTTAGGTTACAACTTTGGTGAGGTTTAGGCTTATGGTAAAACATATGTTAGGGTTATGGCCAGCGTTATGGTCAGAGTCAGGTTCCGTTTAGGGTTAGGGTTCCGGTTAGGGTTAGGGTTAGGGTTGAGATTACAGTTAGAGGTAGGATTAGAGTTGGTTTAGCATTAGACTTAGCGTTAGGGTTAGGCTTAGGTTACGGCTATGATGAGGTTTAGGCTTATGGTTAAACGTATGTTAGGGTTATGGCCAGCGTTATGGTCAGAGTCAGGTTACGGTTAGGGTTAGGGTTCCGGTTAGGGTTAGGATTACAGTTAGGGCTAGGATTAGAGTTGGTTTAGCATTAGACTTAGCGTTAGGGTTAGGCTTAGGTTACGGGTATGGTGAGGTTTAGACTTATGGTTAAACATATGTTAGGGTTCTGGTCAGCGTTACGGTCAGAGTCATGGTCAGCATTAGGGTACGGGTTAGGGTTCGGGTTCGGGTTAGGGATAGGATTCGAGTTAGGGTTACGTTTAGAGTTAGGGTTAGGTTTAGGGGTAGGATTCGCCTTTTTTTAGGTTTAGACTTAGCAGTAGAGTTAGGCCTAGGTTAGGGTTAGATTTAGGTTTAGGGTTGTGGTTAAAATTACGTTTGGGTTAGGGTCAGGGTTAGGGTTAGGGTCCGGGTTTGGTTAGGGTTAGGGTTCCGGTTATGGTTAGGTTTAGGGTTAGGGTTAGGGTTAGGATTACAGTTAGAGTTAGGATTAGAGTTGGTTTAGCATTAGACTTAACGTTAGGGTTAGGCTTAGGTTACCGCTTTGGTGAGGTTTAGGCTTATGGTTAAACATATGTTAGGATTGTGGTCAGCGTTATGGTTATGGTCAAGGTCAGGTTAGGGCCAGGGTTCCGGCTTGGGTTAGGGTTAGGACTAGGATTAGGATTGTAGTTAGGGTTAGGATTAGAGTTGGTTTAGCGTTAGACTTAGCGTTAGGGTTAGGCATTATTTACGGTTATGGTGAGGTTTAGGCTTATGGTTAAACATATGTTAGGGTTCTGGTCATCGTTACTGTCCGGGTCATGGTCAGGGTTCAGGTTAGGGTTCGGATTAGGGTTAGGGTTCAGGTTAGGGTTACATTTAGGCTTCGGGTTAGGCTTAGGGGTAGAATTCGGGTTGTTTTAGGGTTAGACTTAGCATTAGAATTAGGCCTAGGTTAGGGTTAGGTTTAGGTTTAGGGTTATGGTTAAACTTACTTTTGGGTTAGGGTCAGGGTTATGGTCAGGGTCCGGGTTTGGTTAGGGTTAGGGTTAGGGCTAGGGTTAGGATTACAGTTAGGGTTAGGATTAGAGTTGGTTTAGCGTTAGACTTAGCGTTAGGGTTAGTCTTAGATTATGGCTATGATGAGGTTTAGGCTTATGGTTAAACATATGTTAGGGTTCTGGTCAGCGTTACGGTCTAGGTCATGGTCAGAGTTCAGGTTAAGGTTCGGGTTAGGGTTAGTGTTGAGGTTAGGGTTACATTTAGGCTTAGGGTTAGGCTTAGGGGTAGGATTCGGGCTGTTTTAGGGTTAGACTTAGCATTAGGATCAGGCATAGGTTAGGGTTAGGTTTAGCTTTAGGGTTATGGTTAAATTAAGTTTGGGTTAGGGTCATGGTTATGGTCAGGGTCCGAGTTTGGTTAGGGTTAGTGTTAGGGCTAGGGTTAGGATTACCGTTAGGGTTAGGATTAGAGTTGGTTTAGCGTTAGACTTAGCGTTAGAGTTAGTCTTAGGTTACGGCTATGGTGAGGTTTAGGCTTATGGTTAAACATATGTTAGGGTTCTGGTCAGCGTTATGGTTATGGTCAGGGTCAGGTTAGGGCTAGGGTTCTGGCTAGGGTTAGGGTTAGGGCTAGGGTTAGGATTATAGTTAGGGTTAGGATTAGAGTTGTTTTAGCGTTAGACTTAGCGTTAGGGTTAGGCATAGGTTACGGCTATGGTGAGGTTTAGGCTTATGGTTAAACATATGTTAGGGTTCTGTTGAGCGTTACGGTCAGGGTCATGGTCAGGGTTCAGGTTAGGGCTAGGGTTCCGGCTAGGGTTAGGGTTAGGATTGTAGTTAGGGTTAGGATTAGAGTTGGTTTAGCGTTAGACTTAACGTTAGGATTAGGCATTAGTTACGGCTATGGTGAGGTTTAGGCTTATGGTTAAACATATGTTAGGGTTCTTGTTAGCGTTGCGGTCAGGGTCATGGTCAGGGTTCAGGTTAGGGTTCGGGTTAGGGTTAGGGTTAAGGTTAGGGTTACATTTAGGCTTAGGGTTAGACTTAGGGATAGGATTCGCGCTGTTTTAGGGTTAGACTTAGCATTAGGATTAGGCCTAGGTTAGGGTTAGGTTTAGGTTTAGGGTTATGGTTAAATTAAGTTTGGGTTTGGGTCATGGTTATGGTCAGGGTCCAGGTTTGGTTAGGGCTAGGGTTAGGATACCGTTAAGGTTAGGATTAGAGTTGGTTTAGCGTTAGACTTAGCGTTAGGGTTAGTCTTAGGTTACGGCTATGGTGAGCTTTAGGCTTATGGTTAAACATATGTTAGGGTTCTGGTCAGCGTTATGGTCAGGGTCAGGTTAGGGCTAGGGTTCCGGCTAGGGTTAGGGTTAGGGCTAGGGTTAGGATTGTAGTTAGAGTTAGGATTAGAGTTGGTTTAGCGTTAGACTTAGCGTTAGGGTTAGGCATAGGTTACGGCTATGATGAGATTTAGACTTATGGTTAAACATATGTTAGGGTTCTGGTCAGCGTTACGGTCAGGATCATGGTCATGGTTCAGGTTATGATTCGGGTTAGGGTTAGGGTTCAGGTTAGGGTTACATTTAGGCTTAGGGTTATGCTTAGGGGTAGGATTCGGGTTGTTTTAGGGATAGACTTAGCATTAGGATTAGGCCTAGGTTAAGGTTAGGTTTAGGTTTAGGGTTATGGTTAAACTTACTTTTCGGTTAGGGTCAGGGTTATGGTCAGGGTCCGATTTTGGTTAGGGTTAGGGTTAGGGCTAGGGTTAGGATTACAGTTAGGGTTAAGATTAGAGTTGGTTTAGCGTTAGACTTAGCGTTAGGGTTAGGCTTAGGGTATGGCTATGGTGAGGTTTAGGCTTATGGTTAAACATATGTTAGGGTTCTGGTCAGCGTTACGGTCTAGGTCATGGTCATGGTTCAGGGTATGGTTCGGGTTAGGGTTAGTGTTGAGGTTAGGGTTACATTTAGTCTTAGGGTTAGACTTAGGGGTAGGATTCGCGCTGTTTTAGGGTTAGACTTAGCATTAGGATTAGCCATAGGTTAGGGTTAGGTTTAGGTTTAGGGTTATGGTTAAATTAAGTTTGGGTTAGGGTCATGGTTATGGTCAGGGTCCGGGTTTGGTTAGGGTTAGGGCTAGGGTTAGGATTACCGTTAGGGTTAGGATTAGAGTTGGTTTAGCGTTATACTTAGTGTTAGGGTTAGTCTTAGGTTATGGTTATGGTGAGGTTTAGGCTTATGGTTAAACATATGTTAGGGTTCTGATCAGCGTTATGGTCAGGGTCAGGTTAGGGCTAGGGTTTCGACTAGGGTTAGGGTTAGGGCTAGGGTTAGGATTATAGTTAGGGTTAGGATTTGAGTTGGTTTAGCGTTAGACTTAGAGTTAGGGTTAGGCATAGGTTACGGCTATGGTGAGGTTTAGGCTTATGGTTAAACATATGTTAGGGTTCTGGTCAGCGTTACGGTCAGGGTCATGGTCAGGGTTGAGGTTATGGTCAGGGTTCAGGTTAGGCTTCGTGTTAGGGTAACATTTAGGCTTAGGGTTAGGCTTAGGGGTAGGATTCGGGTTGTTTTAGGGTTAGACTTAGCATTAGGATTAGGCCTAGGTTAGAGTTAGGTTTAGGTTTAGGATTATGGTTAAATTAAGTTTGGGTTAGGGTCATGATTATGGTCAGGGTCCGGGTTTGGTTAGGGTTAGGGTTAGGGCTAGGGTTAGGATTACCGTTAGGGTTAGGATTAGAGTTGGTTTAGCGTTAGACTTAGCGTTAGGGTTAGGCTTAGGTTACGGCTATGGTGAGGTTTAGGCTTATGGTTAAACATATGTTAGGGTTCTGGTCAGCGTTAAGGTCAGGGTCAGGTTAGGGCTAGGGTTCCCGCTAGGGTTAGGGTTAGGGCTAGGGTTAAGATTATAGTGAGGGTTAGGATTAGAGTTGGTTTAGCGTTAGACTTAGCGTTAGGGTTAGGCATAGGTTATGGCTATCGTGAGGTTTAGGCTTATGGTTAAACATATGTTAGGGTTCTGGTCAGCGTTACGGTCAGGGTCATGGTCAGGGTTAAGGTTATGGTTCGGATCAGGGTAACATTTAGGCTTAGGGTTAGGCTTAGGGGTAGGATTCGGGTTGTTTTAGGGTTAGACTTAGCATTAGGATTAGGCCTAGGTTTGGGTTACGTTTCGGTTTAGGGTTATGGTTAAACTTACTTTTGGGTTAGGGTCAGAGTTATGGTCGGGGTCCGGTTTTGATTAGGGTTAGGTTTTGGACTAGGGTTAGGATTGTAGTTAGGGTTAGGATTAGAGTTGGTTTAGCGTTAGACTTAGCGTTAGGGTTGGTCTTAGGTTACGGCTATGGTGAGGTTTAGGCTTATGGTTAAACATATGTTAGGGTTCTGGTTAGCGTTGCGGTCAGGGTCATGGTCAGGGTTCAGGTTAGGGTTAAGGTTAGGGTTACATTTAGGCTTAGGGTTAGACTTAGGGATAGGATTCGCGCTGTTTTAGGGTTAGACTTAGCATTAGGATTAGGCCTAGGTTAGGGTTAGGTTTAGGTTTAGGGTTATGGTTAAATTAAGTTTGGGTTAGGGTCATGGTTATGGTCAGGGTCCGGGTGTGGTTAGGGTTAGGGTTAGGGCTAGGATTAGGATTGTAGTTAGGGTTAGGATTAGAGTTGGTTTAGCGTTAGACTTAGGGTTAGGATTAGGCATAGGTTACGGCTATGGTGAGGTTTAGGCTTATGGTTAAACATATGTTAGGGTTCTGGTCAGCGTTACGGTCAGAGTCATGGTCAGGGTTCAGGTTAGGGTTCGGGTTAGGGTTAGGGTTCTGGTTAGGGTTACATTTAGGCTTAGTGTTAGGCTTAGGGGTAAGATTCGGGTTGTTTTAGGGTTAGACTTAGCATTAGGATTAGGCCTAGGTTAGGGTTAGGTTTAGGTTTAGGGTTATGGTTAAACTTACTTTTGGGTTAGGGTCAGGTTTATGGTCAGGGTCCGGTTTTGGTTAGGGTTAGGGTTAGGGCTAGGGTTAGGATTACAGTTAGGGTTAGGATTAGAGTTGTTTGAGCGTTAGACTTAGCGTTAGGGTTAGGCTTAGGGTATGGCTATGGTGAGGTTTAGGCTTATGGTTAAACATATGTTAGGGTTCTGTTCAGCGTTACGGTCTAGATCATGGTCAGGGTTCAGGTTAGGGTTCAGGTTAGGGTTAGTGTTGAGGTTAAGGTTACATTTAGACTTAGGGTTAGGCTTAGGGGTAGGATTCGGGTTGTTTTAGGGTTAGACTTAGCATTAGGATTAGGCCTAGGTTAGGGTTAGGTTTAGGTTTAGGGTTATGGTTAAATTAAGTTTGGGTTAGGGTGAGGGTTATGGTCAGGGTCCGGGTTTGGTTAGGGTTAGGGTTAGGACTAGGGTTAGGATTACCGTTAGGGTTAGAATTAGAGTTGGTTTAGCGTTAGACTTAGCGTTAGGGTTAGGCATAGGTTACGGCTATGGTGAGGTTTAGGCTTATTGTTAAACATATGTTAGGGTTCTGGTCAGCGTTACGGTCAGGGTCATGGTCAGGGTTCAGGTTAGGGTTCGAGTTAGGTTTAGGGTTCAGGTTAGGGTTACATTTAGGCTTAGTGTTAGGCTTAGGGGTAGGATTCGGGTTGTTTTAGGGTTAGACTTAGCATTAGTATTAGGCCTAGGTTAGGGTTAGGTTTAGGTTTAGGGTTATGGTTAAATTAATTTTGGGTTAGGGTCATGGTTATGGTCAGGGTCCGGGTTTGGTTAGGGTTAGGGTTAGGGTTAGGGCTAGGGTTAGGATTACCGTTAGGGTTAGGATTAGAGTTGGTTAAGCGTTAGACTTAGCGTTAGGGTTAGTCTTAGGTTACGGCTATGGTGAGCTTTAGGCTTATGGTTAAACATATGTTAGGGTTCTGATCAGCGTTATGGTCAGGGTCAGGTTAGGGTTAGGGTTCCGGCTAGGGTTAGGATTGTAGTTAGGGTTAGGCTTAGAGTTGGTTTAACGTTAGACTTAGCGTTAGGGTTAGGCATAGGTTACGACTATGGTGAAGTTTAGACTTATGGTTAAACATATGTTAAGGTTCTGGTCAGCGTTACGGTCAGGGTCATGGTCAGGGTTCAGGTTAGGGTTCAAGTTAGGGTTACATTAGGCTTAGGATTAGGCTTAGGGATAGGATTCGGGTTGTTTTAGGGTTAGACTTAGCATTAGGATTAGACCTAGGTTAGGGTTAGGTTTAGGTTTAGGGTTATGGTTAAATTAAGTTTGGGTTAGGGTCATGGTTATGGTCAGGGTTCGGGTTTGGTTAGGGTTAGGGTTAAGGCTAGGGTTAGGATTACAGTTAGGGTTAGGATTAGAGTTGGTTTAGCGTTAGACTTAGCGTCACGGTTAGTCTTAGTTTACGGCTATGGTGAGGTTTAGACTTATGGTTAAACATATGTTAGGGTTCTGGTCAGCGTTATGGTCAAGGTCAGGTTAGGGATAGGGTTCCGGTTAGGGTTAGGGTTAGAGCTAGGGTTAGGATTGTAGTTAGGGTCAGGATTAGAGTTGGTTTAGCGTTAGACTTAGCGTTAGGGTTAGGCATAGGTTACGGCTATGGTGAGGTTTAGGCTTATGCTTAAACATATGTTAGGGTTCTGGTCAGCGTTACGGTCAGGGTCATGGTCAGGGTTCAGGTTATGGTTCGGGTTAGGGTTAGGGTTCCATTTAGGCTTAGGGTTAGGCTTAGGGGTAGGATTCGGGTTGTTTTAGGGTTAGACTTAGCATTAGGATTAGGCATAGGTTAGATTTAGCTTTAGGGTTATGGTTAAATTAAGTTTGGGTTAGGGTCATGATTATGGTCAGGGTCCGGGTTTGGTTAGGGTTAGGGCTAGGGTTAGGATTACAGTTAGGGTTAGGATTAGAGTTGGTTTAGCGTTAGACTTAGCGTTAGGGTTAAGCTCAGGTTACGGCTATGGTGAGGTTTAGGCTTATGGTTAAACATATGTTAGGGTTGTGGTCAGCGTTATGGTCAGGGTCAGATTAGGGCTAAGGTTCCGGCTAGGTTTAGGGTTAGGGCTAGGGTTAGGATTGTAGTTAGGGTTAGGATTAGAGTTGGTTTAGCGTTAGACTTAGCGTTAGGGTTAGGCATAGGTTACGACTATGATGAGGTTTAGGCTTATGGTTAAACATATGTTAGGGTTCTGGTCAGCGTTACGGTCAGGTTGATGGTCAGGGTTCAGGTTAGGGTTCGGGTTAGGGTTAGGGTTCAGGTTAGGGTTACATTTAGGCTTAGGGTTAGGCTTAGGGGTAGGATTCCTGTTATTTTAGGGTTAGACTTAGCATTAGGATTAGGCCTAGGTTAGGATTAGGTTTAGGTTTAGGGTTATGGTTAAACTTACGTTTGGGTTAGGGTCAGGGTTATGGTCAGGGTCCGGGTTTGGTTAGGGTTAGGGTTAGGGCTAGGGTTAGGATTACAGTTAGGGTTAGGATTAGAGTTGGTTTAGCGTTAGACTTAGCATTAGGGTTAGGCTCAGGTTACGGCTATGGTGAGGTTTAAGCTTATGGTTAAACATATGTTAGGGTTCTGGTCAGCGTTACGGTCTAGATCATGGTCAAGGTTTAGGTTAGGGTTCAGGTTAGGGTTAGTGTTTAGGTTAGGGTTACATTTAGGCTTAGGGTTAGGCTTAGGGGTAGGATTCGGGCTGTTTTAGGGTTCGACTTAGCATTAGGATTAGGCCTAGGTTAGGGTTAGGTTTAGGTTTAGGGTTATGGTTAAACTTACGTTTGGGTTAAGGTCAGGGTTATGGTCAGGGTCCGGGTTTGGTTAGGGTTAGGGTTAGGACTAGGGTTAGGATTACCGTTAGGGTTAGGATTAGAGTTGGTTTAGCGTTAGACTTAGCGTTAGGGTTAGGCTTAGGTTACGGCTATGGTGAGGTTTAGGTTTATGGTTAAACATATGTTAGGGTTCTGGTCAGCGTTATGGTTATGGTCAGGGTCAGGTTAGGGCTAGGGTTCCGACTAGGGTTAGGGCTAGGGTTAGGATTGTAGTTAGGGTTAGGATTAGAGTTGGTTTAGCGTTAGACTTAGCGTTAGGGTTAGGCATAGGTTACGGCTATGGTGAGGTTTAGGCTTATGGTTAAACATATGTTAGGGTTCTGTTGAGCGTTACGGTCAAGGTCATGGTCAGGGTTCAGGTTAGGTTTCGGTTTAGGGTTAGGATTCAGGTTAGGGTTACATTTAGGCTTAGAGTTAGGCTTAGGGGTATGATTCGGGTTGTTTTAGGGTTAGACTTAGCATTAGGATTAGGCCTAGGTTAGGGTTAGGTTTAGGTTTAGGGTTATGGTTAAACTTACTTTTGGGTTAGGGTCATGGTTATGGTCAGGGTCCGGTTTTGATTAAGGTTAGGGTTAGGGCTAGGGTTAGGATTACAGTTAGAGTTAGGATTAGAGTTGGTTTAGCGTTAGACTTAACGTTAGGGTTAGGATTAGTGTATGACTATGGTAAGGTTTAGGCTTATGGTTAAACATATGTTAGGGTTCTGGTCAGTGTTACGGTCTAGGTCATGGTCAGGTTTCAGGTTAGAATTCGGGTTAGGGTTAGTGTTGAGGTTAGGGTTACATTTAGGCTTAAGGTTAGGCTTAGGGGTAGGATTCGGGCTGTTTTAGGGTTAGACTTAGCATTAGGATTAGGCCTAGGTTAGGGTTAGGTTTAGGTTTAGGGTTATGGTTAAATTAAGTTTGGGTTAGGGTCATGGTTATGGTCAGGGTCTGGGTTTTGTTAGGGTTAGGTTTAGGGCTAAGGTTAGGATTACCGTTAGGGTTAGGATTAGAGTTGGTTTAGCGTTAGACTTAGCGTTAGGGTTAGTCTTAGGTTACGGATATGGTGAGGTTTAGGCTTATCGTTAAACATATGTTAGGATTTTGGTCAGCGTTATGGTTATGGTCAGGGTCAGGTTAGGGCTAGGGTTCCGGCTAGGGTTAGGGTTAGGGCTAGGGTTAGGATTGTAGGGCTAGGGTTAGGATTGTAGGGCTAGGTTTAGGATTAGAGTTGGTTTAGCGTTAGACTTAGCGTTAGGGTTAGGCTTAGGTTATAGCTATGGTGAGTTTTAGACTTATGGTTAAACGTATGTTAGGATTCTGGTCAGCGTTACGGTCTAGGTCATCGTCAGGGTTCAGGTTAGGGTTCAGGTTAGGGTTAGTGTTGAGGTTAGGGTTACATTTAGGCTTAGGGTTAGGCTTAGGGGTAGGATTCGGGCTGTTTTAGGGTTAGACATAGCATTAGGATTAGGCATAGGTTAGGGTTAGGTTTAGCTTTAGGGTTATGGTTAAATTAAGTTTGGGTTAGGGTCATGGTTATGGTTAGGGTCCGGGTTTGGTTAGGGTTAGGGTTAGGGCTAGGGTTAGAATTACCGTTAGGGTTAGGATTAGAGTTGATTTAGCGTTAGACTTAGCGTTAGGGTTAGGCTTAGGTTACGGCTATGGTGAGGTTTAGGCTTATGGTTAAACATATGTTAGGATTCTGGTCAGCGTTATGGTCATGGTGAGGTTAGGGCTAGGATTCCGGCTAGGGTTAGGGTTAGGGCTAGGGTTAGGATTGTAGTTAAGGTTAGGATTAGAGTTGGTTTAGCGTTAGACTTAGTGTTAGGGTTAGGCATAGGTTACGGCTATGGTGAGGTTTAGGCTTATGGTTAAACATATGTTAGGGTTCTGGTCAGTGTTACGGTCAGGGTCATGGTCAGGGTTCAGGTTAGGGTTAGGGTTAGGGTTCAGGTTGGGGTTACATTTAGGCTTAGAGTTAGGCTTAGGGGTAGAATTCGGGCTGTTTTAGGGTTAGACTTAGCATTAGGATTAGGCATAGGTTAGTTTTAGCTTTAGGGTTATGGTTAAATTAAGTTTGGGTTAGGGTCATGGTTATGGTCAGAGTCCGGGTTTGGTTAGGGTTAGGGCTAGGGTTAGGATTACAGTTAGGGTTAGGATTAGAGTTGGTTTAGCGTTAGATTTAGCGTTAGGGTTAGGCTTAGGTTACGACTATGGTGAGATTTAGGCTTATGGTTTAACATATGTTAGGGTTCTGGTCAACGTTATGGTTATGGTCAGGGTCAGGTTAGGGCTAGGGTTCCGGCTAGGGTTAGGGTTAGGGCTAGGGTTAGGATTGTAGTTAGGGTTAGAATTAGAGTTGGTTTAGCGTTAGACTTAGCGTTAGGGTTAGGCATAGGTTACGACTATGGTGAGGTTTAGACTTATGGTTAAACATATGTTAGGGTTCTGGTCAGCGTTACGGTCAGGGTCATGGTCAGGGTTCAGGTTAGGGTTAGGGTTCAGGTTAGGGTTACATTTAGGCTTAGGGTTAGGCTTAGGGGTAGGATTCGGGTTATTTTAGGGTTAGACTTAGCATTAGGATTAGGCCTAGGTTAGGGTTAGGTTTAGGTTTAGGGTTATGGTTAAACTTACTTTTGGGTTAGGGTCAGGGTTATGGTCAGGGTCCGGGTTTGGTTAGGGTTAGGGTTAGGGCTGGGGTTAGGATTACAGTTAGGGTTAGGATTAGAGTTGTTTTAGCGTTAGACTTAGCGTTAGGGTTAGGCTCAGGTTACGGCTATGGTGAGGTTTAGGCTTATGGTTAAACATATGTTAGGGTTCTGGTCAGCGTTATGGTTATGGTCAGGGTCAGATTAGGGCTAGAGTTCCGACTTGGGTTAGGGTTAGGACTAGGGTTAGGATTGTAGTTAGGGTTAGGATTAGAGTTGGTTTAACGTTAGACTTAGCGTTAGGGTTAGGCATAGGTTACGGCTATGGTGAGGTTTAGGCTTATGGTTAAACATATGTTAGGGTTCTGGTCAGCGTTACGGTCAGGGTCATGGTCAGGGTTCAGGTTAGGGTTCGGGTTAGGTTTAGGGTTCAGGTTAGGGTTCCATTTAGGCTTAGGGTTAGGCTTAGGGGTAGGATTCGGGCTGTTTTAGGGTTAGACTTAGCATTAGGATTAGGCCTAGGTTAGGGTTAGGTTTAGGTTTAGGGTTATGGTTAAATTAAGTTTGGGTTAGGGTCAGGGTTATGGTCAGGGTCCGAGTTTGGTTAGGGTTAGGGTTAGGACTAGGGTTAGGATTACAGTTAGGGTTAGAATTAGAGTTGGTTTAGCGTTAGACTTAGCGTTAGGGTTGGTCTTATGTTACGGCTATGGTGAGGTTTATGCTTATGGTTAAACATATGTTAGGATTGTGGTCAGCGTTATGGTTATGGTCAGGGTCAAGTTAGGGCTAGGGTTCCGGCTAGGGTTAGGGTTAGGTCTAGGGTTAGGATTGTAGTTAGTGTTAGGATTAGAGTTGGTTTAGCGTTAGACTTAGCGTTAAGGTTAGGCATAGGTTACGGCTATGATGAGGTTTAGGCTTATGGTTAAACGTATGTTAGGATTCTGGTCAGCGTTACGGTCAGGGTCATGGTGAGGGTTCAGATTAGGGTTCGGGTTAGGGTTAGGGTTCAGGTTAGGGTTACATTTAGGCTTAGGGTTAGGCTTAGGGGTAGGATTCGGGCTGTTTTAGGGTTAGACTTAGCATTAGGATTAGGCATAGGTTAGGTTTAGCTTTACGGTTATGGTTAAATTAAGTTTGGGTTAGGGTCATGGTTATCGTCAGGGTCCGGGTTTGGTTAGGGTTAGGGCTAGGGTTAGGATTACAGTTAGGGTTAGGATTAGAGTTGTTTTAGCGTTAAACTTAGCGTTAGGGTTAGGCTTAGGTTACGGCTATGGTGAGGTTTAAGCTTATGGTTAAACATATGTTAGGGTTCTGGTCAGCGTTATGGTCAGGGTCAGGTTAGGGATTGGGTTCCGGCTAGGGTTAGGGTTAGGGCTAGGGTTAGGATTGTAGTTAGGGTTAGGATTAGAGTTGGTTTAGCGTTAGACTTAGCGTTAGGGTTAGGCATAGGTTACGGCTATGGTGAGGTTTAGGCTTATGGTTAAACATATGTTAGGGTTCTGGTCAGCGTTATGGTTATGGTCAGGGTCAGGTTAGGGCTAGGGTTCTGGCTAGGGTTAGGGTTAGGGCTAGGGTTAGAATTATAGTTAGGGTTAGGATTAGAGTTGGTTTAGCGTTAGACTTAGCGTTAGGGTTAGGCAATGGTTACGGCTATGGTGAGGTTTAGGCTTATGGTTAAACATATGTTAGGGTTCTGGTCAGCGTTACGGTCAGGGTCATGGTCAGGGTTCAGGTTAGGGTTCGGGTTAGGGTTAATGTTGAGGTTAAGGTTACATTTAGGCTTAGGGTTAGGCTTAGGGGTAGGATTCGGGTTGTTTTAGGGTTAGACTTAGCATTAGGATTAGGCCTAGGTTAGGGTTAGGTTTAGGTTTAGGGTTATGGTTAAACTTACGTTTGGGTTAGGGTCATGGTTATGGTCAGGGTCCGAGTTTGGTTAGGGTTAGGGTTAGGACTAGGGTTAGGATTACAGTTAGGGTTAGGATTAGAGTTGGTTTAGCGTTAGACTTAGCGTTAGGGTTGGTCTTAGGTTACGGCTATGGTGAGGTTTAGGCTTATTGTTAAACATATGTTAGGGTTCTGGTCAGCGTTATGGTTATGGTCAGGGTCAGGTTAGGGCTAGGGTTCCGGCTAGGGTTAGGGTTAGGGCTAGGGTTAGGATTGTAGTTAGGGTTAGGATTAGAGTTGGTTTAGCGTTAGACTTAACGTTAGGGTTAGGCATAGGTTACGGCTATGGTGAGGTTTAGGCTTATGGTTAAACATATGTTAGGGTTCTGGTCAACGTTACGGTCAGGGTCATGGTCAGGGTTCACGTTAGGGTTCGGGTTAGGGTTAGGGTTCAGGTTAGGGTTACATTTAGGCTTAGGGTTAGGCTTAGGGGTAGGATTCGGGATGTTTTAGGGTTAGACTTAGCATTAGGATTAGGCCTAGGTTAGGGTTAGGTTTAGTTTTAGGGTTATGGTTAAACTTACGTTTGGGTTAGGGTCAGGGTTATGGTCAGGGTCCGGGTTTGGTTAGGGTTAGGGTTAGGGCTAGGTTTAGGATTACAGTTAGGGTTAGGATTAGAGTTAGTTTAGCGTTAGACTTAGCGTTAGGGTTAGTCTTAGGTTACGGCTATGGTGAGGTTTAGGCTTATGGTTAAACATATGTTAGGGTTCTGGTCAGCGTTAAGGTCAGGGTCACGTTAGGGCTAGGGTTCCGGCTAGGGTTAGGGTTAGGATTGTAGTTAGGGTTAGGATTAGAGTTGTTTTAGCGTTAGACTTAGCGTTAGGGTTAGGCATAGGTTACGGCTATGGTGAGGTTTAGGCTTATGGTTAAACATATGTTAGGGTTCTGGTCAGCGTTACGGTCCGGGTCATGGTCAGGGTTCAGGTTAGGGTTCGGATTAGGGTTAGGGTTCAGGTTAGGGTTACATTTAGGCTTAGGGTTAGGCTTAGGGGTAGGATTCGGGTTGTTTTAGGGTTAGACTTAGCATTAGGATTAGGCCTAGGTTAGGGTTAGGTTTAGGTTTAGGGTTATGGTTAAACTTACTTTTGGGTTAGGGTCAGGGTTATGGTCAGGGTCCGGGTTTGGTTAGGGTTAGGGCTAGGGTTAGGATTACAGTTAGGGTTAGGATTAGAGTTGATTTAACGTTAGACTTAGCGTTAAGGTTAGTCTTAAATTATGGCTATGATTAGGTTTAGGCTTATGGTTAAACATATGTTAGGGTTCTGGTCAGCGTTACGGTCTAGGTCATGGTCAGAGTTCAGGTTAAGGTTCGGGTTAGGGTTAGTGTTGAGGTTAGGGTTACATTTAGGCTTAGGGTTAGGCTTAGGGGTAGGATTCGGGCTGTTTTAGGGTTAGACTTAGCATTAGGATCAGGCATAGGTTAGGGTTAGGTTTAGCTTTAGGGTTATGGTTAAATTAAGTTTGGGTTAGGGTCATGGTTATGGTCAGGGTCCGGGTTTGGTTAGGGTTAGGGTTAGGACTAGGGTTAGGATTACAGTTAGGGTTAGGATTAGAGTTGGTTTAGCGTTAGACTTAGCGTTAGAGTTAGTCTTAGGTTACGGCTATGGTGAGGTTTAGGCTTATGGTTAAACATATGTTAGGGTTCTGGTCAGCGTTATGGTTATGGTCAGGGTCAGGTTAGGGCTAGGGTTCCGGCTAGGGTTAGGGTTAGGGCTAGGGTTAGGATTGTAGTTAGGGTTAGGATTAGAGTTGGTTTAGCGTTAGACTTAGCGTTAGGTTTAGGCATAGGTTACGGCTATGGTGAGGTTTAGGCTTATGGTTAAACATGTGTTAGGGTTCTGGTCAGCGTTACGGTCAGGGTCATGGTCAGGGTTCAGGTTAGGGTTCGGGTTAGGGTTAGGGTTCAGGTTAGGGTTACATTTAGTCTTAGGGTTAGGCTTAGGGGTAGGATTCGGGTTGTTTTAGGGTTAGACTTAGCATTAGGATTAGGCCTAGGTTAGGGTTAGGTTTAGGTTTAGGGTTATGGTTAAATTAAGTTTGGGTTAGGGTCATGGTTATGGTCAGGGTCCGAGTTTGGTTAGGGTTAGGGTTAGGACTAGGGTTAGGATTACAGTTAAGGTTAGGATTAGAGTTGCTTTAGCGTTAGACTTAGCGTTAGGGTTAGTCTTAGATTACGACTATGGTGAGGTTTAGGCTTATGGTTAAACATATGTTAGGGTTCTGGTCAGCGTTACGGTCAGGGTCATGGTCAGGGTTCAGGTTAGGGTTCGGGTTAGGGTTAGAGTTCTGGTTAGGGTTACATTTAGGCTTAGGGTTAGGCTTAGGGGTAGGATTCGGGTTGTTTTAGGGTTAGACTTAGCATTAGGATTAGGCCTAGGTTAGGGTTAGGTTTAGTTTTAGGGTTATGGTTAAACTTACGTTTGGGTTAGGGTCAGGGTTATGGTCAGGATCCGGGTTTGGTTAGGGCTAGGGTTAGGATTACAGTTAGGGTTAGGAGTAGAGTTGATTTAGCGTTAGACTTAGCGTTAGGGTTAGGCATAGGTTACGGCTATGGTGAGGTTTAGGTTTATGGTTAAACATATGTTAGGGTTCTGGTCAGCGTTATGGTTATGGTCAGGGTCAGGTTAGGGCTAGGGTTCCGGCTAGGGTTAGGGTTAGGATTGTAGTTAGGGTTAGGATTAGAGTTGGTTTAGCGTTAGACTTAAAGTTAGGATTAGGCATTAGTTACGGTTATGGTGAGGTTTAGGCTTATGGTTAAACATATGTTAGGGTTCTGGTCAGCGTTACGGTCCGGGTCATGGTCAGGGTTCAGGTTAGGGTTCGGATTAGGGTTAGGGTTCAGGTTAGGGTTACATTTAGGCTTAGGGTTAGGCTTAGGTGTAGGATTCGGGCTGTTTTAGGGTTAGACTTACCATTAGGATCAGGCATAGGTTAGGGTTAGGTTTAGCTTTAGGGTTATGGTTAAATTAATTTTGGGTTAGGGTCATGGTTATGGTCAGGGTCCGGGTTTGGTTAGGGTTAGGGTTAGGGCTAGGGTTAGGATTACCGTTAGGGTTAGGATTAGAGTTGGTTTAGCGTTAGACTTAGCGTTAGGGTTAGTCTTAGGTTACGGCTATGGTGAGGTTTAGGCTTATGGTTAAACATATGTTAGGGTTCTGGTCAGCGTTATGGTTATGGTCAGGGTCAGGTTAGGGCTAGGGTTCTGGCTACGGTTAGGGTTTGAACTAGGGTTAGAATTATAGTTAGGGTTAGGATTAGAGTTGTTTTAGCGTTAGACTTAGCGTTAGGGTTAGGCATAGGTTACGGCTATGGTGATGTTTAGGCTTATGGTTAAACATATGTTAGGGTTCTGGTCAGCGTTACGGTCAGGGTCATGGTCAGGGTTCAGGTTATGGTTCGGGTTAGGGTAACATTTAGGCTTAGGGTTAGGCTTAGGGGTAGGATTCGGGTTGTTTTAGGGTTAGACTTAGCATTAGGATTAGGCCTAGGTTAGGGTTAGGTTTAGGTTTAGGGTTATGGTTAAACTTACGTTTGGGTTAGGGTCAGGGTTATGGTCAGGGTCCGGGTTTGGTTAGGGTTAGGGTTAGGACTAGGGTTAGGATTACAGTTAGGGTTAGGATTAGAGTTGGTTTAGCGTTAGACTTAGCGTTAGGGTTGGTCTTAGGTTACGGCTATGGTGAGGTTTAGGCTTATGGTTAAACATATGTTAGGGTTCTGGTCAGCGTTATGGTTATGGTCAGGGTCAGGTTAGGGCTAGGGTTCCGATTACGGTTAGGGTTAGGGCTAGGGTTACGATTGTAGTTAGGGTTAGGATTAGAGTTGGTTTAGCGTTAGACTTAGCGTTAGGGTTAGGCATAGGTTACGGCTATGGTGAGGTTTAGGCTTATGGTTAAACATATGTTAGGGTTCTGGTCAACGTTACGGTCAGGGTCATGGTCAGGTTTCAGGTTAGGGTTCGGGTTAGGGTTAGGGTTCAGGTTAGGATTACATTTAGGCTTAGGGTTAGGCTTAGGGGTAGGATTCGGGTTGTTTTAGGGTTAGACTTAGCATTAGGATTAGGCCTAGGTTAGGGTTAGGTTTATTTTTAGGGTTATGGTTAAACTTACGTTTGGGTTAGGGTCAGGGTTATGGTCAGGGTCCGGGTTTGGTTAGGGCTAGGGTTAGGGCTAGGGTTAGGATTACAGTTAGGGTTAGGATTAGAGTTGGTTTAGCGTTAGACTTAGCGTTAGGGTTAGGCTTAGATTACGGCTATGGTGAGGTTTAGGCTTATGGTTAAACATATGTTAGTGTTCTGGTCAGCGTTATGGTTATGGTCAGGGTCAGGTTAGGGCTAGGGTTCCGACTAGGGTTAGGGTTAGGGCTAGGGTTAGGATTGTAGTTAGGGTTAGGATTAGAGTTGGTTTAGCGTTAGACTTAGCGTTAGGGTTAGGCTTAGGTTACGACTATGATGAGGTTTAGGCTTATGGTTAAACATATGTTAGGGTTCTGGTCAGCGTTACGGTCTAGGTCATGGTCAGGGTTCAGGTTAGGGTTCGGGTTAGGGTTAGTGTTGAGGTTAGGGTTACATTTAGGCTTAAGGTTAGGCTTAGGGGTAGGATTCGGGCTGTTTTAGGGTTAGACTTAGCATTAAGATTAGGCATAGGTTACGGTTAGGTTTAGCTTTAGGGTTATGGTTAAATTAAGTTTGGGTTAGGGTCATGTTTATGTTCAGGGTCCGGGTTTGTTTAGGGTTAGGGTTAGGGTTAGGGTTAGGATTACCGTTAGGGTTAGAATTAGAGTTAGTTTAGCGTTAGACTTAGCGTTAGGATTAGTCTTAGGTTACGACTATGGTGAGGTTTAGGCTTATGGTTAAACATATGTTAGGGTTCTGGTCAGCGTTATGATCAGGGTCAGGTTAGGGCTAGGGTTCCGGCTAGGGTTAGGGTTAGGGCTAGGGTTAGGATTATAGTTAGGGTTAGGATTAGAGTTGGTTTAGCGTTAGACTTAACGTTAGGGTTAGGCATAGGTTACGGCTATGGTGAGATTTAGGCTTATGGTTAAACATATGTTAGGGTTCTGGTCAGCGTTACGGTCAGGGTCATAGTCACGGTTCACGTTATGGTTTGGGTTAGGCTTAGAGTTCGGATTAGGGTTACATTTAGGCTTAGGGTTAGGCTCAGGTGTGGGATTCGGGTTGTTTTAGGGTTAGACTTAGCATTAGGATTAGGCCTAGGTTAGGGTTAGGTTTAGGTTTAGGGTTATGGTTAAATTAAGTTTGGGTTAGGGTCATGGTTATGGTCAGGGTCCGGGTTTGGTTAAGGTTAGGGTTAGGGCTAGGGTTAGGATTACAGTTAGGGTTAGGATTAGAGTTGGTTTAGCGTTAGACTTAGCGTTAGGGTTAGGCTTAGGTTACGGCTATGGTGAGGTTTAGGCTTATGGTTAAACATATGTTAGGGTTCTGGTCAGCGTTATGGTTATGGTCAGGGTCACGTTAGGGCTAGGGTTCCGGCTAGGCTTAGGGTTAGGACTAGGGTTAGGATTGTAGTTAGGGTTAGGATTAGAGTTGGTTTAGCGTTAGACTTAGCGTTAGGGTTAGGCTTAGGTTATGACTATGATGAGGTTTAGGCTTATGGTTAAACATATGTTAGGGTTCTGGTTAGCGTTACGGTCTAGGTCATGGTCAGGGTTCAGGTTAGGGTTCGTGTTAGGGTTAGTGTTGAGGTTAGGGTTACATTTAGGCTTAAGGTTAGGCTTAGGGGTAGGATTCGGGCTGTCTTAGGGTTAGACTTAGCATTAAGATTAGACATAGGTTAGGGTTAGGTATAGCTTTAGGGTTATGGTTAAATTAAGTTTGGGTTAGGGTCATGTTTATGGTCAGGGTCCGGGTTTGGTTAGGGTTAGGGTTAGGGCTAGGGTTAGAATTACCGTTAGGGTTAGAATTAGAGTTGGTTTAGCGTTAGACTTAGCGTTAGGATTAGTCTTAGGTTACGGCTATGGTGAGGTTTAGGCTTATGCTTAAGCATATGTTAGGGTTCTGGTCAGCGTTATGATCAGGGTCAGGTTAGGGCTAGGTTTCCGGCTAGGATTAGGGTTAGGGCTAGGGTTAGGATTATAGTTAGGGTTAGGACTAGAGTTGGTTTAGCGTTAGACTTAGCGTTAAGTTTAGGCATACGTTACGGCTATGGTGAGGTTTAGGCTTATGGTTAAACATATGTTAGGGTTCTGGTCAGCGTTACGGTCAGGATCATAGTCAGGGTTCAGGTTATGGTTTTGGTTAGGCTTAGGGTTCGGGTTAGGGTTACATTTAGGCTTAGGGTTAGGCTTAGGGGTGGGATTCGAGTTGTTTTAGGGTTAGACTTAGCATTAGGGTTAGGCCTATGTTAAGATTAGGTTTAGGTTTAGGGTTATGGTTAAATTAAGTTTGGGTTAGGGTGAGGGTTATGGTCAGGGTCCGGGTTTGGTTAGGGTTAGGGCTAGGGTTAGGATTACAGTTAGGGTTAGGATTAGAGTTGGTTTAGCATTAGACTTAGCGTTAGGGTTAGGCTTAGGTTACCACTTTGGTGAGGTTTAGGCTTATGGTTAAACATGTGTTAGGATTATGGCCAGCGTTATGGTCAGAGTCAGTTTCCGGTTAGGGTTAGGGTTTCGGTTAGGGTTAGGGTTAGGGTTAGGGTTGGGATTACAGTTAGGGTTAGGATTAGAGTTGGTTTAGCATTAGACTTAGCATTAGGGTTAGGCTTAGGTTGCGGCTATGGTGAGGTTTAGGCTTACGGTAAAACATGTGTTAGGATTATGGCCATCGTTATGGTCAGAGTCAGGTTCCGGCTAGGGTTAGGGTTCCGGTTAGGGTTAAGGTTAGGTTTGGGATTACAGTTCACGTTAGGATTAGAGTTGGTTTAACATTAGACTTAGCGTTAGGGTTAGGCTTAGGTTACGGTTATGGTGAGGTTTAGGCTTATGGTTAAACATATGTTAGGGTTCTGGTCAGAGTTATGGTCAGGGTCAAGGTCAGGTTAGGGCTAGGGTTCCGGGTAGGGTTAGGTTTAGGTTTAGGGTTAGGGTTAGGGTTAGGATTACCGTTCGAGTTAGGATTAGAGTTGGTTTAGCATTGGAGTTAGCATTAGGGATAGGCTTAGGTTACGGCTTTGGTGAGGTTTAGGCTTATGGTTAAACATATGTTAGGGTTCTGATCAGTGTTACGATCAGGGTCATGGTCAGCGTTAGAGTTCGGGTTAGAGTTAGGGTTAGGTTTAGGGGTAGCATTCGCCTTGTTTTAGGGTTAGACTTAGCAGTACGGTTAGGCCTAGATTAGGGTTAGATTTAGGTATAGGGCTGTGGTTAAAATTACGTTTGGGTTAGGGTCAGGATTATGGTCAGGGTCCGGGGTAGGCTTAGGTTTAGGGCTAGGGTTAGGATTACAGTTAGGGTTAGGATTAAAGTTGGTTTAGCGTTAGAGTTAGCGTTAAGGTTGGGCTTAGTTTACAGCTATGGTGAGGTTTAGGCTTATGGTTAAACATATGTTAGGGTTCTGGTCAGAGTTATGGTCAGAGTCAGGTTACGGTTAGGGTTAGGGTCCCGGCTACGGTTAGGTTTAGGGTTAGGGTTAGGGTTAGGATTACAGTTAGGGTTAGGGTTAGAGTTGGTTTAGCATTAGACTTAGCGTTAGGGTTAGGCTTAGGTTACGGCTTTGTTGAGGTTTAGGCTTATGGTTAAACATATGTTAGGGTTATGGCCAGCGTTATGGTCAGAGTCAGGTTCCGGTTAGGGTTAGGGTTCCGATTAGGGTTAGGGTTAGGTTTAGAGTTGGCATTACAGTTAGGGTTAGGATTAGATTTGGTTTAGCATTAGACTTAGCGTTAGGTTTAGGCTTAGGTTACGGCTATGGTGAGGTTTAGGCTTATGGTTAAACATATGTTAGGGTTATGGCCAGCGCTATGGTCAGAATCACGTTACGGTCAGGGTTAGGGTTCCGATTAGGGTTAGGGTTAGGGTTGGGATTACAGTTAGGGTTAGGATTAGAGTTGGTTTAGCATTAGATTTAGCGTTAGGATTAGGCTTAGTTTACGGCTATGGTGAGGTTTAGGCTTATGCTTAAACATATGTTAGGGTTCTGGTGAGCGTTATGGTCCGGGTCATGGTCAACATTAGGGTTCGGGTTAGGGTTACATTTAGGGTTAGGGTTAGGTTTAGGGGTAGGATTCGCCTTGTTTTAGGGTTAGACTTAGCAGTAGGGTTAGGCCTAGGTTAGGGTTAGGTTTAGGTTTAGGGTTGTGGTTAAAATTACGTTTGGGTTAGGGTCAGGGTTATGGTCAGGGTCCGGGGTAGGCTTCGGGTTAGAGATAGGGTTAGGATTACAGTTAAGGTTAGGATTAGAGTTGATTTAGCGTTAGACTTAGCGTTAAGGTTAGACTTAGGTTACAGCTATGGTGAGGTTTAGGCTTATGGTCAAACATATGTTAGGGTTCTGGTCAGAGTTATGGTCAGGGTCAGGTTCAGGTTAGGGCTAGGTTTCTGGCTAGGGTTACGTTTAGGGTTAGGGTTAGGGCTAGGGTTAGGATTACAGTTAGGGTTAGGATTAGAGTTGGTTTAGCATTAGACTTAACGTTAGGGTTAGGCTTAGGTTACGGCTATGGTGAGGTTTAGGCTTATGGTTAAACATGTGTTAGGGTTATGGCCAGCGTTATGGTCAGAGTCAGGTTCCGGTTAGGGTTAGGGTTCCGGTTAGGGTTAGGCTTAGGGTTGGGATTACAGTTAGGGTTAGGATTAGAGTTGGTTTAGCATTAGACTTAGCATTAGGGTTAGGCTTAGGTTACGGCTATGGTGAGGTTTAGGCTTATGGTAAAACATATGTTAGGTTTATGGCCAGCGTTATGGTCAGAGTCAGGTTCGGCTTAGGGTTAGGGTTCCGATTAGGGTTAGGGTTAGAATTGGGATTACAGTTCAGGTTAGGATTAAAGTTGGTTTAGCATTAGACTTAGCGTTAGGGTTAGGCTTAGGTTACGGCTATGATGAGGTTTAGACTTATGGTTAAAGATATGTTAGGGTTCAGGTCAGCGTTATGGTCAGGGTCAGGGTCAGGTTAGGGCTAGGGTTCCGGATAGGGTTAGGTTTAGGTTTAGGGTTAGGGTTAGGGTTAGGATTACACTTCGGGTTAGGATTAAAGTTGGTTTAGCATTACACTTAGCATTAAGGTTAGGCTCAGGTTACGGCTTTGGTGAGGTTTAGGCTTATGGTTAAACATATGTTAGGCTTCTAGTCAGCGTTACGGTCAGAGTCATGGTCAGCGTTAGGGTATGGGTTAGGGTTAGGGTTCGCGTTAGGGGTAGGATTCGGGTTAGGGTTACGTTTAGGGTT
This sequence comes from Nesoenas mayeri, assembly GCF_963082525.1. Lineage (NCBI taxonomy): Eukaryota > Metazoa > Chordata > Aves > Columbiformes > Columbidae > Nesoenas > Nesoenas mayeri. The sequence goes on from NC_137571.1 coordinate 7,814,477, forward strand.
AGGGTTAGGTTTAGGGGTAGGATTCGCCTTGTTTTAGGGTAGACTTAGCAGTAGGGTTAGGCCTAGATTAGAGTTAGGTTTAGGGTTGTGGTTAAAATTACGTTTGGGTTAGGGTCAGGGTTATGGTCAGGGTCCGAGGTAGGCTTAGGGTTAGGGCTAGGGTTAGGATTACAGTTAGGGTTAGGATTAGAGTTGGTTTAGCGTTAGACTTAGCGTTAAGGTTAGGCTTAGTTTGCAGCTATGGTGAGGTTTAGGCTTATGGTTAAACATATGTTAGGGTTCTGGTCAGAGTTATGGTCAGGGTCTAGTTCAGGTTAGGGCTAGGTTTCTGGCTAGGGTTAAGTTTAGGGTTAGGGTTAGGGCTAGGGTTAGGATTACAGTTAGGGTTAGGATTAGAGTTGGTTTAGCATTAGACTTAGCATTAGGTTTAGGCTCAGGTTACGGCTTTGGTGAGGTTTAGGCTTATGGTTAAACATATGTTAGGGTTCTGTTCAGCGTTATGGTCAGGTTGAGGGTCAGGTTAGGGCTAGGGTTCCGGCTAGGGTTAGGTTTAGGTTTAGGGTTAGGGTTAGGGTTGGGATTACAGTTCAGGTTAGGATTAGAGTTGGTTTAGCTTTGGACTTAGCATTAGGATTAGGCTTAGGTTACGGCTTTGGTGAGGTTTAGGTTTATGGTTAAACATATGTTAGGGTAATGGCCAGCGTTATGGTCAGAGTCATGTTCCGTTTAGGGTTAGGGTTCCGGTTAGGGTTAGGGTTAGGGTTGGGATTACAGTTAGGGTTAGGATTAGAGTTGGTTTAGCATTAGACTTAGCGTTAGGGTTAGGCTTAGGTTACGGCTATGATGAGGTTTAGGCTTATGGTTAAACGTATGTTAGGGTTATGGCCAGCGTTATGGTCAGAGTCAGCTTACGGTTAGGGTTAGGGTTCCGGTTAGGGTTAGGGTTAGGGTTGGGATTACATTTAGAGTTAGAATTAGAGTTGGTTTAGCATTAGACTTAGCGTTAGGGTTAGGCTTAGGTTACGGCTATGGTGAGGTTTAGGCTTATGCTTAAATATATGTTAGAGTTCTGGTCAGCGTTACGGTCAGGGTCATGGTCAGCGTGAGGGTTCGGGTTAGGGTTAGGGTTCGGGTTAGGGGTAGGGTTCTGGTTAGGGTTACGTTTAGGGTTAGGGTTAGGTTTAGGGGTAGGATTCGCCTTGTTTTAGGGTAGACTTAGCAGTAGGGTTAGGCCTAGGTTAGGGTTAGGTTTAGGGTTGTGGTTAAAATTACGTTTGGGTTAGGGTCAGGGTTATGGTCAGGGTCCGGGGTAGGCTTAGGGTTAGGGCTAGGGTTAGGATTACAGTTCGGGTTAGGATTAGAGTTGGTTTAGCGTTAGACTTAGCGTTAAGGTTAGGCGTAGGTTACAGCTATGGTGAGGTTTAGGCTTATGGTTAAACATATGTTAGGGTTCTGGTCAGATTTATGGTCAGGGTCAGGGTCAGGTTAGGGCTAGTATTCCGGTAGGGTTACGTTTAGGTTTAGTGTTAGGGCTAGGGTTAGGATTACAGTTCAGGTTAGGATTAGAGTTGGTTTAGCATTAGACTTAGCGTTAGGGTTAGGCTTAGGTTACGGCTTTGGTGAGGTTTAGGCTTATGGTTAAACATATGTTAGGGTTATGGCCAGCGTTATGGTCAGAGTCAGGTTATGGTTAGGGTTAGGGTTCCGATTAGGGTTAGGGTTAGGGTTGGGATTACAGTTAGGGTTAGGATTAGAGTTGGTTTAGCATTAGACTTAGCGTTAGGGTTAGACTTAGGTTACGGCTATGGTGAGTTTTAGGCTTATGGTTAAACATGTGTTAGGGTTATGGCCAGCATTATGGTCAGAGTCAGGTTCCGGTTAGGGTTAGGGTTCCGGTTAGGGTTAGGGTTAGGGTAAGGATTACAGTTCACGTTAGGATTAGAGTTCGTTTAACATTAGATTAGCGTTAGGGTTAGGCTTAGGTTACGGCTATGGTGAGGTTTAGGCTTATGGTTAAACATATGTTAGGGTTCTGGTCAGCGTTATGGTCAGGGTCAGGGTCAGGTTAGGGCTAGGGTTCCGGCTAGGGTTAGGTTTAGGTTTAGGGTTAGGGTTAGGTTTAGGATTACAGTTAGGGTTAGGATTAGAGTTGGTTTAGCATTGGAGTTAACATTAGGGTTAGGCTTACGTTACGGCTTTGGTGAGGTTTAGGCTTATGGTTAAACATATGTTAATGTTATGGCCAGCGTTATGATCAGAGTCAGGTTCCGTTTAGGGTTAGGGTTCCAGTTAGGGTTAGGGTTAGGGTTGGGATTACAGTTAGAGTTAGGATTAGAGTTGGTTTAGCATTGGACTTAGCATTAGGGTTAGGCTTACGTTACGGCTTTGGTGAGGTTTAGGTTTATGGTTAAACATATGTTAGGGTTATGGCCAGCGTTATGATCAGAGTCAGGTTCCGTTTAGGGTTAGGGTTCCGGTTAGGGTTAGGGTTAGAATTGGGATTACAGTTCAGGTTAGGATTAGAGTTGGTTTAGCATTAGACTTAGCGTTAGGGTTAGGCTTAGGTTACGGCTATGGTGAGGTTTAGGCTTATGGTTAAACGTATGTTAGGTTTATGGCCATCGTTATGGTCAGAGTCAGGTTCCGGTTAGGGTTCCAGTTACGGTTAGGGTTAGGGTTGGGATTACAGTTAGAGTTAGGATTAGATTTGGTTTAGCATTAGACTTAGCGTTAGGGTTAGGCTTAGGTTACGGCTATAGTGAGGTTTAGGCTTATGGTTAAACATATGTTAGGGTTCTGGTCAGTGTTACGGTCAGGGTCATGGTCAGCGTTAGGGTTCAAGTTAGGGTTACGGTTCGAGTTAGGGGTAGGATTCTGGTTAGGGTTACGTTTAGGGTTAGGGTTAGGTTTAGGGGTAGGATTCGCCTTGTTTTAGGGTAGACTTAGCAGTAGGGTTAGGCCTAGGTTAGGTTTAGGTTTAGGATTGTGGTTAAAATTACGTTTGGGTTAGGGTCAGGGTTATGGTCAGGGTCCGAGGTAAACTTAGGGTTAGGGCTAAGGTTAGGATTACAGTTAGGGTTAGGATTAGAGTTGGTTTAACGTTAGACTTAGCGTTAAGGTTAGGCTTAGTTTACAGCTATGGTGAGGTTTAGGCTTATGGTTAAACATATGTTAGGGTTCTGGTCAGAGTTATGGTCAGGGTCTAGTTCAGGTTAGGGCTAGGTTTCTGGCTAGGGTTACGTTTAGGGTTAGGGTTAGGGCTAGGGTTAGGATTACAGTTAGGGTTAGGATTAGAGTTGGTTTAGCATTACACTTAGCGTTAGGTTTAGGCTTAGGTTACCGCTTTGGTGAGGTTTAGGCTTATGGTTAAACATGTGTTAGGGTTATGGCCAGCGTTATGGTCAGAGTCAGGTTCCGGTTAGGGTTAGGGTTCCGGTTAGGGTTAGGGTTAGGGTTAGAGTTGGGATTACAGTTAGGGTTAGGATTAGAGTTGGTTTAGCATTAGACGTAGCATTAGGGTTAGGCTTAGGTTACGGCTATGGTGAGTTTTAGGCTTATGGTAAAACATATGTTAGGGTTATGGCCAGCGTTATGGTCAGATTCAGGTTCCGGTTAGGGTTAGGGTTCCGGTTAGGGTTAGAGTTAGGGTTGGGATTACAGTTCAAGTTAGGATTAGAGTTGGTTTAGCATTAGACTTAGCATTAGGGTTAGGCTTAGGTTACGGCTATGGTGAGGTTTAGGCTTATGGTTAAACATATGTTAGGGTTCTGGTCAGAGTTATGGTCAGGGTCTAGTTCAGGTTAGGGCTAGGTTTCTGGCTAGGGTTACGTTTAGGGTTATGGTTAGGGCTAGGGTTAGGATTACAGTTAGGGTTAGGATTAGAGTTGGTTTAGCATTAGACTTAGCGTTAGGTTTAGGCTTAGGTTTCGGCTTTGGTGAGGTTTAGGCTTATGGTTAAACATATGTTAGGGTTCTGGTTAGCGTTACGGTCTAGGTCATGGTCAGGGTTCAGGTTAGGGTTCGTGTTAGGGTTAGTGTTGAGGTTAGGGTTACATTTAGGCTTAAGGTTAGGCTTAGGGGTAGGATTCGGGCTGTCTTAGGGTTAGACTTAGCATTAAGATTAGGCATAGGTTAGGGTTAGGTATAGCTTTAGGGTTATGGTTAAATTAAGTTTGGGTTAGGGTCATGTTTATGGTCAGGGTCCGGGTTTGGTTAGGGTTAGGGTTAGGGCTAGGGTTAGAATTACCGTTAGGGTTAGAATTAGAGTTGGTTTAGCGTTAGACTTAGCGTTAGGATTAGTCTTAGGTTACGGCTATGGTGAGGTTTAGGCTTATGCTTAAGCATATGTTAGGGTTCTGGTCAGCGTTATGATCAGGGTCAGGTTAGGGCTAGGTTTCCGGCTAGGGTTAGGGTTAGGGCTAGGGTTAGGATTATAGTTAGGGTTAGGACTAGAGTTGGTTTAGCGTTAGACTTAGCGTTAAGTTTAGGCATACGTTACGGCTATGGTGAGGTTTAGGCTTATGGTTAAACATATGTTAGGGTTCTGGTCAGCGTTACGGTCAGGATCATAGTCAGGGTTCAGGTTATGGTTTTGGTTAGGCTTAGGGTTCGGGTTAGGGTTACATTTAGGCTTAGGGTTAGGCTTAGGGGTGGGATTCGAGTTGTTTTAGGGTTAGACTTAGCATTAGGGTTAGGCCTAGGTTAAGATTAGGTTTAGGTTTAGGGTTATGGTTAAATTAAGTTTGGGTTAGGGTGAGGGTTATGGTCAGGGTCCGGGTTTGGTTAGGGTTAGGGCTAGGGTTAGGATTACAGTTAGGGTTAGGATTAGAGTTGGTTTAGCATTAGACTTAGCGTTAGGGTTAGGCTTAGGTTACCACTTTGGTGAGGTTTAGGCTTATGGTTAAACATGTGTTAGGATTATGGCCAGCGTTATGGTCAGAGTCAGTTTCCGGTTAGGGTTAGGGTTTCGGTTAGGGTTAGGGTTAGGGTTAGGGTTGGGATTACAGTTAGGGTTAGGATTAGAGTTGGTTTAGCATTAGACTTAGCATTAGGGTTAGGCTTAGGTTGCGGCTATGGTGAGGTTTAGGCTTACGGTAAAACATGTGTTAGGATTATGGCCATCGTTATGGTCAGAGTCAGGTTCCGGCTAGGGTTAGGGTTCCGGTTAGGGTTAAGGTTAGGTTTGGGATTACAGTTCACGTTAGGATTAGAGTTGGTTTAACATTAGACTTAGCGTTAGGGTTAGGCTTAGGTTACGGTTATGGTGAGGTTTAGGCTTATGGTTAAACATATGTTAGGGTTCTGGTCAGAGTTATGGTCAGGGTCAAGGTCAGGTTAGGGCTAGGGTTCCGGGTAGGGTTAGGTTTAGGTTTAGGGTTAGGGTTAGGGTTAGGATTACCGTTCGAGTTAGGATTAGAGTTGGTTTAGCATTGGAGTTAGCATTAGGGATAGGCTTAGGTTACGGCTTTGGTGAGGTTTAGGCTTATGGTTAAACATATGTTAGGGTTCTGATCAGTGTTACGATCAGGGTCATGGTCAGCGTTAGAGTTCGGGTTAGAGTTAGGGTTAGGTTTAGGGGTAGCATTCGCCTTGTTTTAGGGTTAGACTTAGCAGTACGGTTAGGCCTAGATTAGGGTTAGATTTAGGTATAGGGCTGTGGTTAAAATTACGTTTGGGTTAGGGTCAGGATTATGGTCAGGGTCCGGGGTAGGCTTAGGTTTAGGGCTAGGGTTAGGATTACAGTTAGGGTTAGGATTAAAGTTGGTTTAGCGTTAGAGTTAGCGTTAAGGTTGGGCTTAGTTTACAGCTATGGTGAGGTTTAGGCTTATGGTTAAACATATGTTAGGGTTCTGGTCAGAGTTATGGTCAGAGTCAGGTTACGGTTAGGGTTAGGGTCCCGGCTACGGTTAGGTTTAGGGTTAGGGTTAGGGTTAGGATTACAGTTAGGGTTAGGGTTAGAGTTGGTTTAGCATTAGACTTAGCGTTAGGGTTAGGCTTAGGTTACGGCTTTGTTGAGGTTTAGGCTTATGGTTAAACATATGTTAGGGTTATGGCCAGCGTTATGGTCAGAGTCAGGTTCCGGTTAGGGTTAGGGTTCCGATTAGGGTTAGGGTTAGGTTTAGAGTTGGCATTACAGTTAGGGTTAGGATTAGATTTGGTTTAGCATTAGACTTAGCGTTAGGTTTAGGCTTAGGTTACGGCTATGGTGAGGTTTAGGCTTATGGTTAAACATATGTTAGGGTTATGGCCAGCGCTATGGTCAGAATCACGTTACGGTCAGGGTTAGGGTTCCGATTAGGGTTAGGGTTAGGGTTGGGATTACAGTTAGGGTTAGGATTAGAGTTGGTTTAGCATTAGATTTAGCGTTAGGATTAGGCTTAGTTTACGGCTATGGTGAGGTTTAGGCTTATGCTTAAACATATGTTAGGGTTCTGGTGAGCGTTATGGTCCGGGTCATGGTCAACATTAGGGTTCGGGTTAGGGTTACATTTAGGGTTAGGGTTAGGTTTAGGGGTAGGATTCGCCTTGTTTTAGGGTTAGACTTAGCAGTAGGGTTAGGCCTAGGTTAGGGTTAGGTTTAGGTTTAGGGTTGTGGTTAAAATTACGTTTGGGTTAGGGTCAGGGTTATGGTCAGGGTCCGGGGTAGGCTTCGGGTTAGAGATAGGGTTAGGATTACAGTTAAGGTTAGGATTAGAGTTGATTTAGCGTTAGACTTAGCGTTAAGGTTAGACTTAGGTTACAGCTATGGTGAGGTTTAGGCTTATGGTCAAACATATGTTAGGGTTCTGGTCAGAGTTATGGTCAGGGTCAGGTTCAGGTTAGGGCTAGGTTTCTGGCTAGGGTTACGTTTAGGGTTAGGGTTAGGGCTAGGGTTAGGATTACAGTTAGGGTTAGGATTAGAGTTGGTTTAGCATTAGACTTAACGTTAGGGTTAGGCTTAGGTTACGGCTATGGTGAGGTTTAGGCTTATGGTTAAACATGTGTTAGGGTTATGGCCAGCGTTATGGTCAGAGTCAGGTTCCGGTTAGGGTTAGGGTTCCGGTTAGGGTTAGGCTTAGGGTTGGGATTACAGTTAGGGTTAGGATTAGAGTTGGTTTAGCATTAGACTTAGCATTAGGGTTAGGCTTAGGTTACGGCTATGGTGAGGTTTAGGCTTATGGTAAAACATATGTTAGGTTTATGGCCAGCGTTATGGTCAGAGTCAGGTTCGGCTTAGGGTTAGGGTTCCGATTAGGGTTAGGGTTAGAATTGGGATTACAGTTCAGGTTAGGATTAAAGTTGGTTTAGCATTAGACTTAGCGTTAGGGTTAGGCTTAGGTTACGGCTATGATGAGGTTTAGACTTATGGTTAAAGATATGTTAGGGTTCAGGTCAGCGTTATGGTCAGGGTCAGGGTCAGGTTAGGGCTAGGGTTCCGGATAGGGTTAGGTTTAGGTTTAGGGTTAGGGTTAGGGTTAGGATTACACTTCGGGTTAGGATTAAAGTTGGTTTAGCATTACACTTAGCATTAAGGTTAGGCTCAGGTTACGGCTTTGGTGAGGTTTAGGCTTATGGTTAAACATATGTTAGGCTTCTAGTCAGCGTTACGGTCAGAGTCATGGTCAGCGTTAGGGTATGGGTTAGGGTTAGGGTTCGCGTTAGGGGTAGGATTCGGGTTAGGGTTACGTTTAGGGTTAGGGTTAGGTTTAGGGGTAGGATTCGCCTTGTTTTAGGGTAGACTTAGCAGTAGGGTTAGGCCTAGATTAGAGTTAGGTTTAGGGTTGTGGTTAAAATTACGTTTGGGTTAGGGTCAGGGTTATGGTCAGGGTCCGAGGTAGGCTTAGGGTTAGGGCTAGGGTTAGGATTACAGTTAGGGTTAGGATTAGAGTTGGTTTAGCGTTAGACTTAGCGTTAAGGTTAGGCTTAGTTTGCAGCTATGGTGAGGTTTAGGCTTATGGTTAAACATATGTTAGGGTTCTGGTCAGAGTTATGGTCAGGGTCTAGTTCAGGTTAGGGCTAGGTTTCTGGCTAGGGTTAAGTTTAGGGTTAGGGTTAGGGCTAGGGTTAGGATTACAGTTAGGGTTAGGATTAGAGTTGGTTTAGCATTAGACTTAGCATTAGGTTTAGGCTCAGGTTACGGCTTTGGTGAGGTTTAGGCTTATGGTTAAACATATGTTAGGGTTCTGTTCAGCGTTATGGTCAGGTTGAGGGTCAGGTTAGGGCTAGGGTTCCGGCTAGGGTTAGGTTTAGGTTTAGGGTTAGGGTTAGGGTTGGGATTACAGTTCAGGTTAGGATTAGAGTTGGTTTAGCTTTGGACTTAGCATTAGGATTAGGCTTAGGTTACGGCTTTGGTGAGGTTTAGGTTTATGGTTAAACATATGTTAGGGTAATGGCCAGCGTTATGGTCAGAGTCATGTTCCGTTTAGGGTTAGGGTTCCGGTTAGGGTTAGGGTTAGGGTTGGGATTACAGTTAGGGTTAGGATTAGAGTTGGTTTAGCATTAGACTTAGCGTTAGGGTTAGGCTTAGGTTACGGCTATGATGAGGTTTAGGCTTATGGTTAAACGTATGTTAGGGTTATGGCCAGCGTTATGGTCAGAGTCAGCTTACGGTTAGGGTTAGGGTTCCGGTTAGGGTTAGGGTTAGGGTTGGGATTACATTTAGAGTTAGAATTAGAGTTGGTTTAGCATTAGACTTAGCGTTAGGGTTAGGCTTAGGTTACGGCTATGGTGAGGTTTAGGCTTATGCTTAAATATATGTTAGAGTTCTGGTCAGCGTTACGGTCAGGGTCATGGTCAGCGTGAGGGTTCGGGTTAGGGTTAGGGTTCGGGTTAGGGGTAGGGTTCTGGTTAGGGTTACGTTTAGGGTTAGGGTTAGGTTTAGGGGTAGGATTCGCCTTGTTTTAGGGTAGACTTAGCAGTAGGGTTAGGCCTAGGTTAGGGTTAGGTTTAGGGTTGTGGTTAAAATTACGTTTGGGTTAGGGTCAGGGTTATGGTCAGGGTCCGGGGTAGGCTTAGGGTTAGGGCTAGGGTTAGGATTACAGTTCGGGTTAGGATTAGAGTTGGTTTAGCGTTAGACTTAGCGTTAAGGTTAGGCGTAGGTTACAGCTATGGTGAGGTTTAGGCTTATGGTTAAACATATGTTAGGGTTCTGGTCAGATTTATGGTCAGGGTCAGGGTCAGGTTAGGGCTAGTATTCCGGTAGGGTTACGTTTAGGTTTAGTGTTAGGGCTAGGGTTAGGATTACAGTTCAGGTTAGGATTAGAGTTGGTTTAGCATTAGACTTAGCGTTAGGGTTAGGCTTAGGTTACGGCTTTGGTGAGGTTTAGGCTTATGGTTAAACATATGTTAGGGTTATGGCCAGCGTTATGGTCAGAGTCAGGTTATGATTAGGGTTAGGGTTCCGATTAGGGTTAGGGTTAGGGTTGGGATTACAGTTAGGGTTAGGATTAGAGTTGGTTTAGCATTAGACTTAGCGTTAGGGTTAGACTTAGGTTACGGCTATGGTGAGTTTTAGGCTTATGGTTAAACATGTGTTAGGGTTATGGCCAGCGTTATGGTCAGAGTCAGGTTCCGGTTAGGGTTAGGGTTCCGGTTAGGGTTAGGGTTAGGGTAAGGATTACAGTTCACGTTAGGATTAGAGTTCGTTTAACATTAGATTAGCGTTAGGGTTAGGCTTAGGTTACGGCTATGGTGAGGTTTAGGCTTATGGTTAAACATATGTTAGGGTTCTGGTCAGCGTTATGGTCAGGGTCAGGGTCAGGTTAGGGCTAGGGTTCCGGATAGGGTTAGGTTTAGGTTTAGGGTTAGGGTTAGGGTTAGGATTACAGTTAGGGTTAGGATTAGAGTTGGTTTAGCATTGGAGTTAACATTAGGGTTAGGCTTACGTTACGGCTTTGGTGAGGTTTAGGCTTATGGTTAAACATATGTTAATGTTATGGCCAGCGTTATGATCAGAGTCAGGTTCCGTTTAGGGTTAGGGTTCCAGTTAGGGTTAGGGTTAGGGTTGGGATTACAGTTAGAGTTAGGATTAGAGTTGGTTTAGCATTGGACTTAGCATTAGGGTTAGGCTTACGTTACGGCTTTGGTGAGGTTTAGGTTTATGGTTAAACATATGTTAGGGTTATGGCCAGCGTTATGATCAGAGTCAGGTTCCGTTTAGGGTTAGGGTTCCGGTTAGGGTTAGGGTTAGGGTTGGCATTACAGTTAGAGTTAGGATTAGAGTTGGTTTAGCATTAGACTTAGCGTTAGGGTTAGGCTTAGGTTACGGCTATGGTGAGGTTTAGGCTTATGGTTAAACGTATGTTAGGTTTATGGCCATCGTTATGGTCAGAGTCAGGTTCCGGTTAGGGTTCCAGTTACGGTTAGGGTTAGGGTTGGGATTACAGTTAGAGTTAGGATTAGATTTGGTTTAGCATTAGACTTAGCGTTAGGGTTAGGCTTAGGTTACGGCTATAGTGAGGTTTAGGCTTATGGTTAAACATATGTTAGGGTTCTGGTCAGTGTTACGGTCAGGGTCATGGTCAGCGTTAGGGTTCAAGTTAGGGTTACGGTTCGAGTTAGGGGTAGGATTCTGGTTAGGGTTACGTTTAGGTTTAGGGTTAGGTTTAGGGGTAGGATTCGCCTTGTTTTAGGGTAGACTTAGCAGTAGGGTTAGGCCTAGGTTAGGTTTAGGTTTAGGATTGTGGTTAAAATTACGTTTGGGTTAGGGTCAGGGTTATGGTCAGGGTCCGAGGTAAACTTAGGGTTAGGGCTAGGGTTAGGATTACAGTTAGGGTTAGGATTAGAGTTGGTTTAACGTTAGACTTAGCGTTAAGGTTAGGCTTAGTTTACAGCTATGGTGAGGTTTAGGCTTATGGTTAAACATATGTTAGGGTTCTGGTCAGAGTTATGGTCAGGGTCTAGTTCAGGTTAGGGCTAGGTTTCTGGCTAGGGTTACGTTTAGGGTTAGGGTTAGGGCTAGGGTTAGGATTACAGTTAGGGTTAGGATTAGAGTTGGTTTAGCATTACACTTAGCGTTAGGTTTAGGCTTAGGTTACCGCTTTGGTGAGGTTTAGGCTTATGGTTAAACATGTGTTAGGGTTATGGCCAGCGTTATGGTCAGAGTCAGGTTCCGGTTAGGGTTAGGGTTCCGGTTAGGGTTAGGGTTAGGGTTAGAGTTGGGATTACAGTTAGGGTTAGGATTAGAGTTGGTTTAGCATTAGACGTAGCATTAGGGTTAGGCTTAGGTTACGGCTATGGTGAGTTTTAGGCTTATGGTAAAGCATATGTTAGGGTTATGGCCAGCGTTATGGTCAGAGTCAGGTTCCGGTTAGGGTTAGGGTTCCGGTTAGGGTTAGAGTTAGGGTTGGGATTACAGTTCAGGTTAGGATTAGAGTTGGTTTAGCATTAGACTTAGCATTAGGGTTAGGCTTAGGTTACGGCTATGGTGAGGTTTAGGCTTATGGTTAAACATATGTTAGGGTTCTGGTCAGAGTTATGGTCAGGGTCTAGTTCAGGTTAGGGCTAGGTTTCTGGCTAGGGTTACGTTTAGGGTTATGGTTAGGGCTAGGGTTAGGATTACAGTTAGGGTTAGGATTAGAGTTGGTTTAGCATTAGACTTAGCGTTAGGTTTAGGCTTAGGTTTCGGCTTTGGTGAGGTTTAGGCTTATGGTTAAACATATGTTAGGATTATGGCCAGCGCTATGGTCAGAATCAGGTTACGGTTAGGGTTAGGGTTCCGGTTAGGGTTAGGGTTAGGGTTGGGATTACAGTTCAGGTTAGGATTAGAGTTGGTTTAGCATTAGATTTAGCGTTAGGGTTAGGCTTAGTGTACGGCTATGGTGAGGTTTAAGCTTATGCTTAAATATATGTTAGGGTTCTGGTCAACGTTATGGTCAGGGTCATGGTCAGCATTAGGGTTCGGGTTAGGGCTAAGGTTCGGGTTAGGGTTACATTTAGGGTTAGGGTTAGGTTTAGGGGTAGGATTCGCCTTGTTTTAGGGTTAGACTTAGCAGTAGGGTTAGGCCTAGGTTAGGGTTAGGTTTAGGTTTAGGGTTGTGGTTAAAATTACGTTTGGGTTAGGGTCAGGGTTATGGTCAGGGTCCGGGGTAGGCTTAGGGTTAGGATTACAGTTCGGGTTAGGATTAGAGTTGGTTTAGCGTTAGACTTAGCGTTAAGGTTAGGCTTAGTTTACAGCTATGGTGAGGTTTAGGCTTATGGTTAAACATATGTTAGGGTTCTGGTCAGAGTTATGGTCAGAATCAGGTTACGGTTAAGGTTAGGGTTCCGGCTACGGTTAGGTTTAGGGTTAGGGTTAGGGTTAGGATTACAGTTAGGGTTAGGATTAGAGTTGGTTTAGCATTAGACTTAGCGTTAGGGTTAGGCTTAGGTTACCGCTTTGGTGAAGTTTAGGTTTATGGTTAAACATGTGTTAGGGTTATGGCCAGCGTTATGGTCAGAGTCAGGTTCAGGTTAGGGTTAGGGTTCCGGTTAGGGTTAGGGTTAGGGTTGGGATTACAGTTAGGGTTAGGGTTAGAGTTGGTTTAACATTAGACGTAGCATTAGGGTTAGGCTTAGGTTACGGCTATGGTGAGGTTTAGGCTTATGGTAAAACATATGTTAGGGTTATGGCCAACGTTACGGTCAGAGTCAGGTTCCGGTTAGGGTTAGAGTTCCGGTTAGGGTTAGGGTTAGGGGTGGGATTACAGTTCAGGTTAGGATTAGAGTTGGTTTAGCATTAGACTTAGCGTTAGGGTTAGGCTTAGTTTACGGCTATGGTGAGGTTTAGGCTTATGGTTAAACATATGATAGGGTTCACGTCAGCGTTATGGTCAGGGTCAGGGTCAGGTTAGGGCTAGGGTTTCGGGTAGGGTTAGGTTTAGGTTTAGGGTTAAGGTTAGGCTTAGGATTACAGTTCGGTTTAGGATTAAAGTTGGTTTAGCATTAGACTTAGCATTAGGGTTAGGCTCAGGTTACGACTTTGGTGAGGTTTAGGCTTATGGTTAAACATATGTTAGTGTTATGGCCAGCGTTATGGTCAGAGTCAGGTTCCGGTTAGGGTTAGGGTTCCGGTTAGGGTTAAGGTTAGGGTTGAGATTACAGTTAGAGTTAGGATTAGAGTTGGTTTAGCATTAGACTTAGCGTAAGGGTTAGGCATAGGTTACGGCTATGGTGAGGTTTAGGCTTATGGTTAACATATGTTAAGGTTATGGCCAGCGTTATGGTCAGAGTCTGGTTCCGGTTAGTGTTAGGGTTCCGGTTAGGTTTAGGATTAGGGTTAGGGTTAGGGTTGGGATTACAGTTAGGATTAGAATTAGAGTTGATTTAGCATTAGACTTAACGTAAGGGTTAGGCTTATGTTACGGCTATGGTGAGGTTTAGACTTATGGTTAAACATATGTTAGGGTTCTGGTCAGCGTTACGGTCAGAGTCATGGTCAGCGTTAGGGTTCGGGTTAGGGTTAGGGTTCGTGTTAGGTGTAGGATTTGGGTTAGCGTTACGTTTAGAGTTAGGGTTAGGTTTAGGGGTAGGATTCGCCTTGTTTTAGGGTTAGACTTAACAGTAGGGTTAAGCCTAGGTTAGGGTTAAGTTTATGTTTAGGGTTGTGGTTAAAATTACGTTTGAGTTAGGGTCAGGTTTATGGTCAGGGTCCGGGGTAGGCTTAGGGTTAGGGCTAGGGTTAGGATTACAGTTAGGTTTAGGATTAGAGTTGGTTTAGCGTTAGACTTAGCGTTAAGGTTAGGCTTAGGTTACAGCTATGGTGAGGTTTAGGCTTATGGTTAAACATATGTTAGGGTTCTGGTCAGAGTTATGGTCAGGGTCAGGGTCAGGTTAGGGCTAGGGTTCCGGCTAGGGTTACGTTTAGGGTTAGGGTTAGGGCTAGGGTTAGGATTACAGTTAGGGTTAGGATTAGAGTTGGTTTAGCATTAGACTTAGCGTTAGGGTTAGGCTTAGGTTACGGCTATGGTGAGGTTTAGACTTATGGTTAAACATATGTTAGGGTTCTGGTCAGGGTCATGGTCAGCGTTAGGGTTCGGCTTAGGGTTAGGGTTCGGGTTAGGGGTAGGGTTCGGGTTAGGGTTACGTTTAGGGTTAGGGTTAGGTTTAGTGGTAGGATTCGCCTTGTTTTAGGGTTAGACTTAGCAGTAGGGTTAGGCCTAGGTTAGGGTTAGGTTTAGGTTTAGGGTTGTGGTTAAAATTACGTTTGGGTTAGGGTCAGGGTTATGGTCAGGGTCCGGGGTAGGCTTCAGGTTAGGACTAGGGTTAGGATTACAGTTAGGATTAAGTTTAGAGTTGGTTTAGCATTAGACTTAGCGTTAAGGTTAGGCTTAGGTTACAGCTATGGTGAGGTTTAGGCTTATGGTTAAACATATGTTAGGGTTCTGGTGAGCGTTACGGTCAGGGTCATGGTCAGCGTTAGGGTTCAAGTTAGGGATAGGGTTCGGGTTAGGGCTAGGGTTCGGGTTAGGGTTATGTTTAGGGTTAGGGTTAGGTTTAAGGTTAGGATTCGCCTTGTTTTAAGGTTAGACTTAGCAGTAGGGTTTGGCCTAGGTTAGGGATAGGTTTTGGTTTAGGGTTGTGGTTAAAATTACGTTTGGGTTAGGGTCAGGGTTATGGTCAGGGTCCGGGGTAGGCTTAGGGTTAGGGCTAGGGTTAGGATTACAGTTAGGTTTAGGATTAGAGTTGGTATAGCGTTAGACTTAGCGTTAGGGTTAGGCTTAGGTTACGGCTATGGTGAGGTTTAGGCTTATGGTTAAACATATGTTAGGATTGTGGTCAGCGTTATGGTTATGGTCAAGGTCAGGTTAGGGCCAGGGTTCCGGCTTGGGTTAGGGTTAGGACTAGGATTAGGATTGTAGTTAGGGTTAGGATTAGAGTTGGTTTAGCGTTAGACTTAGCGTTAGGGTTAGGCATTATTTACGGTTATGGTGAGGTTTAGGCTTATGGTTAAACATATGTTAGGGTTCTGGTCATCGTTACTGTCCGGGTCATGGTCAGGGTTCAGGTTAGGGTTCGGATTAGGGTTAGGGTTCAGGTTAGGGTTACATTTAGGCTTCGGGTTAGGCTTAGGGGTAGAATTCGGGTTGTTTTAGGGTTAGACTTAGCATTAGAATTAGGCCTAGGTTAGGGTTAGGTTTAGGTTTAGGGTTATGGTTAAACTTACTTTTGGGTTAGGGTCAGGGTTATGGTCAGGGTCCGGGTTTGGTTAGGGTTAGGGTTAGGGCTAGGGTTAGGATTACAGTTAGGGTTAGGATTAGAGTTGGTTTAGCGTTAGACTTAGCGTTAGGGTTAGTCTTAGATTATGGCTATGATGAGGTTTAGGCTTATGGTTAAACATATGTTAGGGTTCTGGTCAGCGTTACGGTCTAGGTCATGGTCAGAGTTCAGGTTAAGGTTCGGGTTAGGGTTAGTGTTGAGGTTAGGGTTACATTTAGGCTTAGGGTTAGGCTTAGGGGTAGGATTCGGGCTGTTTTAGGGTTAGACTTAGCATTAGGATCAGGCATAGGTTAGGGTTAGGTTTAGCTTTAGGGTTATGGTTAAATTAAGTTTGGGTTAGGGTCATGGTTATGGTCAGGGTCCGAGTTTGGTTAGGGTTAGTGTTAGGGCTAGGGTTAGGATTACCGTTAGGGTTAGGATTAGAGTTGGTTTAGCGTTAGACTTAGCGTTAGAGTTAGGCTTAGGTTACGGCTTTGTTGAGGTTTAGGCTTATGGTTAAACATATGTTAGGGTTCTGGTCAGCGTTATGGTTATGGTCAGGGTCAGGTTAGGGCTAGGGTTCTGGCTAGGGCTAGGGTTAGGATTATAGTTAGGGTTAGGATTAGAGTTGTTTTAGCGTTAGACTTATCGTTAGGGTTAGGCATAGGTTACGGCTATGGTGAGGTTTAGGCTTATGGTTAAACATATGTTAGGGTTCTGTTGAGCGTTACGGTCAGGGTCATGGTCAGGGTTCAGGTTAGGGCTAGGGTTCCGGCTAGGGTTAGGGTTAGGATTGTAGTTAGGGTTAGGATTAGAGTTGGTTTAGCGTTAGACTTAACGTTAGGATTAGGCATTAGTTACGGCTATGGTGAGATTTAGGCTTATGGTTAAACATATGTTAGGGTTCTGGTTAGCGTTGCGGTCAGGGTCATGGTCAGGGTTCAGGTTAGGGTTCGGGTTAGGGTTAGGGTTAAGGTTAGGGTTACATTTAGGCTTAGGGTTAGACTTAGGGATAGGATTCGCGCTGTTTTAGGGTTAGACTTAGCATTAGGATTAGGCCTAGGTTAGGGTTAGGTTTAGGTTTAGGGTTATGGTTAAATTAAGTTTGGGTTAGGGTCATGGTTATGGTCAGGGTCCAGGTTTGGTTAGGGCTAGGGTTAGGATACCGTTAAGGTTAGGATTAGAGTTGGTTTAGCGTTAGACTTAGCGTTAGGGTTAGTCTTAGGTTACGGCTATGGTGAGGTTTAGGCTTATGGTTAAACATATGTTAGGGTTCTGGTCAGCGTTATGGTCAGGGTCAGGTTAGGGCTAGGGTTCCGGCTAGGGTTAGGGTTAGGGCTTGGGTTAGGATTGTAGTTAGAGTTAGGATTAGAGTTGGTTTAGCGTTAGACTTAGCGTTAGGGTTAGGCATAGGTTACGGCTATGGTGAGATTTAGACTTATGGTTAAACATATGTTAGGGTTCTGGTCAGCGTTACGGTCAGGATCATGGTCATGGTTCAGGTTATGGTTCGGGTTAGGGTTAGGGTTCAGGTTAGGGTTACATTTAGGCTTAGGGTTATGCTTAGGGGTAGGATTCGGGTTGTTTTAGGGTTAGACTTAGCATTAGGATTAGGCCTAGGTTAAGGTTAGGTTTAGGTTTAGGGTTATGGTTAAACTTACTTTTCGGTTAGGGTCAGGGTTATGGTCAGGGTCCGGTTTTGGTTAGGGTTAGGGTTAGGGCTAGGGTTAGGATTACAGTTAGGGTTAAGATTAGAGTTGGTTTAGCGTTAGACTTAGCGTTAGGGTTAGGCTTAGGGTATGGCTATGGTGAGGTTTAGGCTTATGGTTAAACATATGTTAGGGTTCTGGTCAGCGTTACGGTCTAGGTCATGGTCATGGTTCAGGTTATGGTTGGGGTTAGGGTTAGTGTTGAGGTTAGGGTTACATTTAGTCTTAGGGTTAGACTTAGGGGTAGGATTCGCGCTGTTTTAGGGTTAGACTTAGCATTAGGATTAGCCATAGGTTAGGGTTAGGTTTAGGTTTAGGGTTATGGTTAAATTAAGTTTGGGTTAGGGTCATGGTTATGGTCAGGGTCCGGGTTTGGTTAGGGTTAGGGCTAGGGTTAGGATTACCGTTAGGGTTAGGATTAGAGTTGGTTTAGCGTTATACTTAGTGTTAGGGTTAGTCTTAGGTTATGGTTATGGTGAGGTTTAGGCTTATGGTTAAACATATGTTAGGGTTCTGATCAGCGTTATGGTCAGGGTCAGGTTAGGGCTAGGGTTTCGACTAGGGTTAGGGTTAGGGCTAGGGTTAGGATTATAGTTAGGGTTAGGATTTGAGTTGGTTTAGCGTTAGACTTAGAGTTAGGGTTAGGCATAGGTTACGGCTATGGTGAGGTTTAGGCTTATGGTTAAACATATGTTAGGGTTCTGGTCAGCGTTACGGTCAGGGTCATGGTCAGGGTTGAGGTTATGGTCAGGGTTCAGGTTAGGCTTCGTGTTAGGGTAACATTTAGGCTTAGGGTTAGGCTTAGGGGTAGGATTCGGGTTGTTTTAGGGTTAGACTTAGCATTAGGATTAGGCCTAGGTTAGAGTTAGGTTTAGGTTTAGGATTATGGTTAAATTAAGTTTGGGTTAGGGTCATGGTTATGGTCAGGGTCCGGGTTTGGTTAGGGTTAGGGTTAGGGCTAGGGTTAGGATTACCGTTAGTGTTAGGATTAGAGTTGGTTTAGCGTTAGACTTAGCGTTAGGGTTAGGCTTAGGTTACGGCTATGGTGAGGTTTAGGCTTATGGTTAAACATATGTTAGGGTTCTGGTCAGCGTTAAGGTCAGGGTCAGGTTAGGGCTAGGGTTCCCGCTAGGGTTAGGGTTAGGGCTAGGGTTAAGATTATAGTGAGGGTTAGGATTAGAGTTGGTTTAGCGTTAGACTTAGCGTTAGGGTTAGGCATAGGTTATGGCTATCGTGAGGTTTAGGCTTATGGTTAAACATATGTTAGGGTTCTGGTCAGCGTTACGGTCAGGGTCATGGTCAGGGTTAAGGTTATGGTTCGGATCAGGGTAACATTTAGGCTTAGGGTTAGGCTTAGGGGTAGGATTCGGGTTGTTTTAGGGTTAGACTTAGCATTAGGATTAGGCCTAGGTTTGGGTTACGTTTCGGTTTAGGGTTATGGTTAAACTTACTTTTGGGTTAGGGTCAGAGTTATGGTCGGGGTCCGGTTTTGATTAGGGTTAGGTTTTGGACTAGGGTTAGGATTGTAGTTAGGGTTAGGATTAGAGTTGGTTTAGCGTTAGACTTAGCGTTAGGGTTGGTCTTAGGTTACGGCTATGGTGAGGTTTAGGCTTATGGTTAAACATATGTTAGGGTTCTGGTTAGCGTTGCGGTCAGGGTCATGGTCAGGGTTCAGGTTAGGGTTAAGGTTAGGGTTACATTTAGGCTTAGGGTTAGACTTAGGGATAGGATTCGCGCTGTTTTAGGGTTAGACTTAGCATTAGGATTAGGCCTAGGTTAGGGTTAGGTTTAGGTTTAGGGTTATGGTTAAATTAAGTTTGGGTTAGGGTCATGGTTATGGTCAGGGTCCGGGTGTGGTTAGGGTTAGGGTTAGGGCTAGGATTAGGATTGTAGTTAGGGTTAGGATTAGAGTTGGTTTAGCGTTAGACTTAGGGTTAGGATTAGGCATAGGTTACGGCTATGGTGAGGTTTAGGCTTATGGTTAAACATATGTTAGGGTTCTGGTCAGCGTTACGGTCAGAGTCATGGTCAGGGTTCAGGTTAGGGTTCGGGTTAGGGTTAGGGTTCTGGTTAGGGTTACATTTAGGCTTAGTGTTAGGCTTAGGGGTAAGATTCGGGTTGTTTTAGGGTTAGACTTAGCATTAGGATTAGGCCTAGGTTAGGGTTAGGTTTAGGTTTAGGGTTATGGTTAAACTTACTTTTGGGTTAGGGTCAGGTTTATGGTCAGGGTCCGGTTTTGGTTAGGGTTAGGGTTAGGGCTAGGGTTAGGATTACAGTTAGGGTTAGGATTAGAGTTGTTTGAGCGTTAGACTTAGCGTTAGGGTTAGGCTTAGGGTATGGCTATGGTGAGGTTTAGGCTTATGGTTAAACATATGTTAGGGTTCTGGTCAGCGTTACGGTCTAGATCATGGTCAGGGTTCAGGTTAGGGTTCAGGTTAGGGTTAGTGTTGAGGTTAAGGTTACATTTAGACTTAGGGTTAGGCTTAGGGGTAGGATTCGGGTTGTTTTAGGGTTAGACTTAGCATTAGGATTAGGCCTAGGTTAGGGTTAGGTTTAGGTTTAGGGTTATGGTTAAATTAAGTTTGGGTTAGGGTGAGGGTTATGGTCAGGGTCCGGGTTTGGTTAGGGTTAGGGTTAGGACTAGGGTTAGGATTACCGTTAGGGTTAGAATTAGAGTTGGTTTAGCGTTAGACTTAGCGTTAGGGTTAGGCATAGGTTACGGCTATGGTGAGGTTTAGGCTTATTGTTAAACATATGTTAGGGTTCTGGTCAGCGTTACGGTCAGGGTCATGGTCAGGGTTCAGGTTAGGGTTCGAGTTAGGTTTAGGGTTCAGGTTAGGGTTACATTTAGGCTTAGTGTTAGGCTTAGGGGTAGGATTCGGGTTGTTTTAGGGTTAGACTTAGCATTAGTATTAGGCCTAGGTTAGGGTTAGGTTTAGGTTTAGGGTTATGGTTAAATTAATTTTGGGTTAGGGTCATGGTTATGGTCAGGGTCCGGGTTTGGTTAGGGTTAGGGTTAGGGTTAGGGCTAGGGTTAGGATTACCGTTAGGGTTAGGATTAGAGTTGGTTAAGCGTTAGACTTAGCGTTAGGGTTAGTCTTAGGTTACGGCTATGGTGAGCTTTAGGCTTATGGTTAAACATATGTTAGGGTTCTGATCAGCGTTATGGTCAGGGTCAGGTTAGGGTTAGGGTTCCGGCTAGGGTTAGGATTGTAGTTAGGGTTAGGCTTAGAGTTGGTTTAACGTTAGACTTAGCGTTAGGGTTAGGCATAGGTTACGACTATGGTGAAGTTTAGACTTATGGTTAAACATATGTTAAGGTTCTGGTCAGCGTTACGGTCAGGGTCATGGTCAGGGTTCAGGTTAGGGTTCAAGTTAGGGTTACATTAGGCTTAGGATTAGGCTTAGGGATAGGATTCGGGTTGTTTTAGGGTTAGACTTAGCATTAGGATTAGACCTAGGTTAGGGTTAGGTTTAGGTTTAGGGTTATGGTTAAATTAAGTTTGGGTTAGGGTCATGGTTATGGTCAGGGTCCGGGTTTGGTTAGGGTTAGGGTTAAGGCTAGGGTTAGGATTACAGTTAGGGTTAGGATTAGAGTTGGTTTAGCGTTAGACTTAGCGTCACGGTTAGTCTTAGTTTACGGCTATGGTGAGGTTTAGACTTATGGTTAAACATATGTTAGGGTTCTGGTCAGCGTTATGGTCAAGGTCAGGTTAGGGATAGGGTTCCGGTTAGGGTTAGGGTTAGAGCTAGGGTTAGGATTGTAGTTAGGGTCAGGATTAGAGTTGGTTTAGCGTTAGACTTAGCGTTAGGGTTAGGCATAGGTTACGGCTATGGTGAGGTTTAGGCTTATGCTTAAACATATGTTAGGGTTCTGGTCAGCGTTACGGTCAGGGTCATGGTCAGGGTTCAGGTTATGGTTCGGGTTAGGGTTAGGGTTCCATTTAGGCTTAGGGTTAGGCTTAGGGGTAGGATTCGGGTTGTTTTAGGGTTAGACTTAGCATTAGGATTAGACATAGATTAGATTTAGCTTTAGGGTTATGGTTAAATTAAGTTTGGGTTAGGGTCATGATTATGGTCAGGGTCCGGGTTTGGTTAGGGTTAGGGCTAGGGTTAGGATTACAGTTAGGGTTAGGATTAGAGTTGGTTTAGCGTTAGACTTAGCGTTAGGGTTAAGCTCAGGTTACGGCTATGGTGAGGTTTAGGCTTATGGTTAAACATATGTTAGGGTTGTGGTCAGCGTTATGGTCAGGGTCAGATTAGGGCTAAGGTTCCGGCTAGGGTTAGGGTTAGGGCTAGGGTTAGGATTGTAGTTAGGGTTAGGATTAGAGTTGGTTTAGCGTTAGACTTAGCGTTAGGGTTAGGCATAGGTTACGACTATGGTGAGGTTTAGGCTTATGGTTAAACATATGTTAGGGTTCTGGTCAGCGTTACGGTCAGGTTGATGGTCAGGGTTCAGGTTAGGGTTCGGGTTAGGGATAGGGTTCAGGTTAGGGTTACATTTAGGCTTAGGGTTAGGCTTAGGGGTAGGATTCCTTTTATTTTAGGGTTAGACTTAGCATTAGGATTAGGCCTAGGTTAGGATTAGGTTTAGGTTTAGGGTTATGGTTAAACTTACGTTTGGGTTAGGGTCAGGGTTATGGTCAGGGTCCGGGTTTGGTTAGGGTTAGGGTTAGGGCTAGGGTTAGGATTACAGTTAGGGTTAGGATTAGAGTTGGTTTAGCGTTAGACTTAGCATTAGGGTTAGGCTCAGGTTACGGCTATGGTGAGGTTTAAGCTTATGGTTAAACATATGTTAGGGTTCTGGTCAGCGTTACGGTCTAGATCATGGTCAAGGTTTAGGTTAGGGTTCAGGTTAGGGTTAGTGTTTAGGTTAGGGTTACATTTAGGCTTAGGGTTAGGCTTAGGGGTAGGATTCGGGCTGTTTTAGGGTTCGACTTAGCATTAGGATTAGGCCTAGGTTAGGGTTAGGTTTAGGTTTAGGGTTATGGTTAAACTTACGTTTGGGTTAAGGTCAGGGTTATGGTCAGGGTCCGGGTTTGGTTAGGGTTAGGGTTAGGACTAGGGTTAGGATTACCGTTAGGGTTAGGATTAGAGTTGGTTTAGCGTTAGACTTAGCGTTAGGGTTAGGCTTAGGTTACGGCTATGGTGAGGTTTAGGTTTATGGTTAAACATATGTTAGGGTTCTGGTCAGCGTTATGGTTATGGTCAGGGTCAGGTTAGGGCTAGGGTTCCGACTAGGGTTAGGGCTAGGGTTAGGATTGTAGTTAGGGTTAGGATTAGAGTTGGTTTAGCGTTAGACTTAGCGTTAGGGTTAGGCATAGGTTACGGCTATGGTGAGGTTTAGGCTTATGGTTAAACATATGTTAGGGTTCTGTTGAGCGTTACGGTCAAGGTCATGGTCAGGGTTCAGGTTAGGTTTCGGTTTAGGGTTAGGATTCAGGTTAGGGTTACATTTAGGCTTAGAGTTAGGCTTAGGGGTATGATTCGGGTTGTTTTAGGGTTAGACTTAGCATTAGGATTAGGCCTAGGTTAGGGTTAGGTTTAGGTTTAGGGTTATGGTTAAACTTACTTTTCGGTTAGGGTCATGGTTATGGTCAGGGTCCGGTTTTGATTAAGGTTAGGGTTAGGGCTAGGGTTAGGATTACAGTTAGAGTTAGGATTAGAGTTGGTTTAGCGTTAGACTTAACGTTAGGGTTAGGATTAGTGTATGACTATGGTAAGGTTTAGGCTTATGGTTAAACATATGTTAGGGTTCTGGTCAGTGTTACGGTCTAGGTCATGGTCAGGTTTCAGGTTAGAATTCGGGTTAGGGTTAGTGTTGAGGTTAGGGTTACATTTAGGCTTAGGCTTAGGCTTAGGGGTAGGATTCGGGCTGTTTTAGGGTTAGACTTAGCATTAGGATTAGGCCTAGGTTAGGGTTAGGTTTAGGTTTAGGGTTATGGTTAAATTAAGTTTGGGTTAGGGTCATGGTTATGATCAGGGTCTGGGTTTTGTTAGGGTTAGGTTTAGGGCTAAGGTTAGGATTACCGTTAGGGTTAGGATTAGAGTTGGTTTAGCGTTAGACTTAGCGTTAGGGTTAGTCTTAGGTTACGGATATGGTGAGGTTTAGGCTTATCGTTAAACATATGTTAGGATTTTGGTCAGCGTTATGGTTATGGTCAGGGTCAGGTTAGGGCTAGGGTTCCGGCTAGGGTTAGGGTTAGGGCTAGGGTTAGGATTGTAGGGCTAGGGTTAGGATTGTAGGGCTAGGTTTAGGATTAGAGTTGGTTTAGCGTTAGACTTAGCGTTAGGGTTAGGCTTAGGTTATAGCTATGGTGAGTTTTAGACTTATGGTTAAACGTATGTTAGGATTCTGGTCAGCGTTACGGTCTAGGTCATCGTCAGGGTTCAGGTTAGGGTTCAGGTTAGGGTTAGTGTTGAGGTTAGGGTTACATTTAGGCTTAGGGTTAGGCTTAGGGGTAGGATTCGGGCTGTTTTAGGGTTAGACATAGCATTAGGATTAGGCATAGGTTAGGGTTAGGTTTAGCTTTAGGGTTATGGTTAAATTAAGTTTGGGTTAGGGTCATGGTTATGGTTAGGGTCCGGGTTTGGTTAGGGTTAGGGTTAGGGCTAGGGTTAGAATTACCGTTAGGGTTAGGATTAGAGTTGATTTAGCGTTAGACTTAGCGTTAGGGTTAGTCTTAGTTTACGGCTATGGAGAGGTTTAGGCTTATGGTTAAACATATGTTAGGGTTCTGGTCAGCGTTATGGTCATGGTGAGGTTAGGGCTAGGATTCCGGCTAGGGTTAGGATTAGGGCTAGGGTTAGGATTGTAGTTAAGGTTAGGATTAGAGTTGGTTTAGCGTTAGACTTAGCGTTAGGGTTAGGCATAGGTTACGGCTATGGTGAGGTTTAGGCTTATGGTTAAACATATGTTAGGGTTCTGGTCAGTGTTACGGTCAGGGTCATGGTCAGGGTTCAGGTTAGGGTTAGGGTTAGGGTTCAGGTTGGGGTTACATTTAGGCTTAGAGTTAGGCTTAGGGGTAGAATTCGGGCTGTTTTAGGGTTAGACTTAGCATTAGGATTAGGCATAGGTTAGGTTTAGCTTTAGGGTTATGGTTAAATTAAGTTTGGGTTAGGGTCATGGTTATGGTCAGAGTCCGGGTTTGGTTAGGGTTAGGGCTAGGGTTAAGATTACAGTTAGGGTTAGGATTAGAGTTGGTTTAGCGTTAGATTTAGCGTTAGGGTTAGGCTTAGGTTACGACTATGGTGAGATTTAGGCTTATGGTTTAACATATGTTAGGGTTCTGGTCAGCGTTATGGTTATGGTCAGGGTCAGGTTAGGGCTAGGGTTCCGGCTAGGGTTAGGGTTAGGGCTAGGGTTAGGATTGTAGTTAGGGTTAGAATTAGAGTTGGTTTAGCGTTAGACTTAGCGTTAGGGTTAGGCATAGGTTACGACTATGGTGAGGTTTAGACTTATGGTTAAACATATGTTAGGGTTCTGGTCAGCGTTACGGTCAGGGTCATGGTCAGGGTTCAGGTTAGGGTTAGGGTTCAGGTTAGGGTTACATTTAGGCTTAGGGTTAGGCTTAGGGGTAGGATTCGGGTTATTTTAGGGTTAGACTTAGCATTAGGATTAGGCCTAGGTTAGGGTTAGGTTTAGGTTTAGGGTTATGGTTAAACTTACTTTTGGGTTAGGGTCAGGGTTATGGTCAGGGTCCGGGTTTGGTTAGGGTTAGGGTTAGGGCTAGGGTTAGGATTACAGTTAGGGTTAGGATTAGAGTTGTTTTAGCGTTAGACTTAGCGTTAGGGTTAGGCTCAGGTTACGGCTATGGTGAGGTTTAGGCTTATGGTTAAACATATGTTAGGGTTCTGGTCAGCGTTATGGTTATGGTCAGGGTCAGATTAGGGCTAGAGTTCCGACTTGGGTTAGGGTTAGGACTAGGGTTAGGATTGTAGTTAGGGTTAGGATTAGAGTTGGTTTAACGTTAGATTTAGCGTTAGGGTTAGGCATAGGTTACGGCTATGGTGAGGTTTAGGCTTATGGTTAAACATATGTTAGGGTTCTGGTCAGCGTTACGGTCAGGGTCATGGTCAGGGTTCAGGTTAGGGTTCGGGTTAGGTTTAGGGTTCAGGTTAGGGTTCCATTTAGGCTTAGGGTTAGGCTTAGGGGTAGGATTCGGGCTGTTTTAGGGTTAGACTTAGCATTAGGATTAGGCCTAGGTTAGGGTTAGGTTTAGCTTTAGGGTTATGGTTAAATTAAGTTTGGGTTAGGGTCATGGTTATGGTCAGGGTCCGGGTTTGGTTAGGGTTAGGGTTAGGGCTAGGGTTAGGATTACAGTTAGGGTTAGGATTAGAGTTGGTTTAGCGTTAGACTTAGCGTTAGAGTTAGTCTTAGGTTACGGATATGGTGAGGTTTAGGCTTATGGTTAAACATATGTTAGGGTTCTGGTCAGCGTTAAGGTCAGGGTCAGGTTAGGGCTAGGGTTCCCGCTAGGGTTAGGGTTAGGGCTAGGGTTAAGATTATAGTTAGGGTTAGGATTAGAGTTGGTTTAGTGTTAGACTTAGCGTTAGGGTTAGGCATAGGTTATGGCTATCGTGAGGTTTAGGCTTATGATTAAACATATGTTAGGGTTCTGGTCAGCGTTACGGTCAGGGTCATGGTCAGAGTTAAGGTTATGGTTCGGATTAGGGTAACATTTAGGCTTAGGGTTAGGCTTAGGGGTAGGATTCGGGTTGTTTTAGGGTTAGACTTAGCATTAGGATTAGGCCTAGGTTTGGGTTACGTTTCGGTTTAGGGTTATGGTTAAACTTACTTTTGGGTTAGGGTCAGAGTTATAGTCGGGGTCCGGTTTTGATTAGGGTTAGGTTTTGGACTAAGGTTAGGATTGTAGTTAGGGTTAGGATTAGAGTTGGTTTAGCGTTAGACTTAGCGTTAGGGTTGGTCTTAGGTTACGGATATGGTGAGGTTTAGGCTTATGGTTAAACATATGTTAGGGTTCTGCTTAGCGTTGCGGTCAGGGTCATGGTCAGGGTTCAGGTTAGGGTTCGGGTTAGGGTTAGGGTTAAGGTTAGGGTTACATTTAGGCTTAGGGTTAGACTTAGGGATAGGATTCGCGCTGTTTTAGGGTTAGACTTAGCATTAGGATTAGGCCTAGGTTAGGGTTAGGTTTAGGTTTAGGGTTATGGTTAAATTAAGTTTGGGTTTGGGTCATGGTTATGGTAAGGGTCCGGGTGTGGTTAGGGTTAGGGTTAGGGCTAGGATTAGGATTGTAGTTAGGGTTAGGAATAGAGTTGGTTTAGCGCTAGACTTAACGTTAGGGTTAGTCCTAGGTTACGGCTATGGTGAGGTTTAGGCTTATGGTTAAACATATGTTAGGGTTCTGATCAGCGTTATGGTCAGGGTCAGGTTAGGGCTAGGGTTACAGCTAGGGTTAGGATTAGGGCTAGGGTTAGGATTGTAGGTAGGGTTAGGATTAGAGTTGGTTTAGCGTTAGACTTAGGGTTAGGGTTAGGCATAGGTTACGGCTATGGTGAGGTTTAGGCTTATGGTTAAACATATGTTAGGGTTCTGGTCAGCGTTACGGTCAGGGTCATGGTCAGGGTTCAGGTTAGGGTTCGGGTTAGGGTTAGGGTTCTGGTTAGGGTTACATTTAGGCTTATTGTTAGGCTTAGGGGTAGGATTCGGGTTGTTTTAGGGTTAGACTTAGCATTAGGATGAGGCCTAGGTTAGGGTTAGGTTTAGGTTTAGGGTTATGGTTAAACTTACTTTTGGGTTAGGGTCAGGGTTATGGTCAGGGTCCCGTTTTGGTTAGGGTTAGGGTTAGGGCTAGGGTTAGGATTACAGTTAGGGTTAGGATTAGAGTTGATTTAGCGTTACACTTAGCGTTAGGGTTAGTCTTAGGTTACGGCTATGGTGAGGTTTAGGCTTATGGTTAAACATATGTTAGGATTCTGGTCAGCGTTATGGTCAGGGTCAGATTAGGGCTATGGTTCCGGCTAGGGTTAGGGTTAGGGCTAGCGTTAGGATTGTAATTAGAGTTAGGATTAGAGTTGGTTTAGCGTTAGACTTAGCGTTAGGGTTAGGCATAGGTTACGGCTATGGTGAGATTTAGGCTTATGGTTAAACATATGTTAGGGTTCTGGTCAGCGTTACGGTCAGGGTCATGGTCAGGGTTCAGGTTAGGGTTCGGGTTAGGGTTGGGGTTCAGGTTAGGGTTACATTTAGGCTTAGGGTTAGGCTTAGGGGTAGGATTCGCGCTGTTTTAGGGTTAGACTTAGCATTAGGATTAGCCATAGGTTAGGGTTAGGTTTAGCTTTAGGTTTATGGTTAAATTAAGTTTGGGTTAGGGTCATGGTTATGGTCAGGGTCCGGGTTTGGTTAGAGTTACGGTTAGGGCTAGGGTTAAGATTACCGTTAGGGTTAGAATTAGAGTTGGTTTAGCGTTAGACTTAGTGTTAGGGTTAGTCTTAGGGTACGGCTATGGTGAGATTTAGGCTTATGGTTAAACATATGTTAGGATTCTGGTCAGCGTTACGGTCAGGTTGATGGTCAGGGTTCAGGTTAGGGTTCGGGTTAGGGTTAGGGTTCAGGTTAGGGTTACATTTAGGCTTAGGGTTAGGCTTAGGGGTAGGATTCGGGTTGTTTTAGGGTTAGACTTAGCATTAGGATTAGGCCTAGGTTAGGGTTAGGTTTAGGTTTAGGGTTATGGTTAAATTAAGTTTGGGTTAGGGTCATGGTTATGGTCAGGGTCCGGGTTTGGTTAGGGTTAGGGCTAGGGTTAGGATTGTAGTTAGGGTTAGGATTAGAGTTGGTTTAGCGTTAGACTTAACGTTAGGGTTAGGATTAGTGTATGACTATGGTGAGGTTTAGGCTTATGGTTAAACATATGTTAGGGTTCTGGTCAGCGTTACGGTCTAGGTCATGGTCAGGTTTCAGGTTAGAATTCGGATTAGGGTTAGTGTTTAGGTTAGGGTTACATTTAGGCTTAGGCTTAGGCTTAGAGGTAGGATTCGGGCTGTTTTAGGGTTAGACTTAGCATTAGGATTAGGCCTAGGTTAGGGTTAGGTTTAGGTTTAGGGTTATGGTTAAATTAAGTTTGGGTTAGGGTCATGGTTATGGTCAGGGTCTGGGTTTTGTTAGGGTTAGGTTTAGGGCTAAGGTTAGGATTACCGTTAGGGTTAGGATTAGAGTTGGTTTAGCGTTAGACTTAGCGTTAGGGTTAGTCTTAGGTTACGGATATGGTGAGGTTTAGGCTTATCGTTAAACATATGTTAGGATTTTGGTCAGCGTTATGGTTATGGTCAGGGTCAGGTTAGGGCTAGGGTTCCGGCTAGGGTTAGGGTTAGGGCTAGGGTTAGGATTGTAGGGCTAGGGTTAGGATTGTAGGGCTAGGGTTAGGATTAGAGTTGGTTTAGCGTTAGACTTAGCGTTAGGGTTAGGCTTAGGTTATAGCTATGGTGAGTTTTAGACTTATGGTTAAACGTATGTTAGGATTCTGGTCAGCGTTACGGTCTAGGTCATCGTCAGGGTTCAGGTTAGGGTTCGGGTTAGGGTTAGTGTTGAGGTTAGGGTTACATTTAGGCTTAGGGTTAGGCTTAGGGGTAGGATTCGGGCTGTTTTAGGGTTAGACATAGCATTAGGATTAGGCATAGGTTAGGGTTAGGTTTAGGTTTAGGGTTATGGTTAAATTAAGTTTGGGTTAGGGTCATGGTTATGGTTAGGGTCCGGGTTTGGTTAGGGTTAGGGTTAGGGCTAGGGTTAGAATTACCGTTAGGGTTAGGATTAGAGTTGATTTAACGTTAGACTTAGCGTTAGGGTTAGGCTTAGGTTACGGCTATGGAGAGGTTTAGGCTTATGGTTAAACATATGTTAGGGTTCTGGTCAGCGTTATGGTCATGGTGAGGTTAGGGCTAGGATTCCGGCTAGGGTTAGGGTTAGGGCTAGGGTTAGGATTGTAGTTAGGGTTAGGATTAGAGTTGGTTTAGCGTTAGACTTAGCGTTAGGGTTAGGCATAGGTTACGGCTATGGTGAGGTTTAGGCTTATGGTTAAACATATGTTAGGGTTCTTGTCAATGTTACGGTCAGGGTCATGGTCAGGGTTCAGGTTAGGGTTCGGATTAGGTTTAGGGTTCAGGTTAGGGTTTCATTTAGGCTTAGGGTTAGGCTTAGGGGTAGAATTCGGGCTGTTTTAGGGTTAGACTTAGCATTAGGATTAGGCATAGGTTAGGTTTAGCTTTAGGGTTATGGTTAAATTAAGTTTGGGTTAGGGTCATGGTTATGGTCAGAGTCCGGGTTTGGTTAGGGTTAGGGCTAGGGTTAGGATTACAGTTAGGGTTAGGATTAGAGTTGGTTTAGCGTTAGACTTAGCGTTAAGGTTAGGCTTAGGTTACGGCTATGGTGAGATTTAGGCTTATGGTTTAACATATGTTAGGGTTCTGGTCAGCGTTATGGTTATGGTAAGGGTCAGGTTAGGGCTAGGGTTCCGGCTAGGGTTAGGGTTAGGGCTAGGGTTAGGATTGTAGTTAGGGTTAGGATTTGAGTTGGTTTAGCGTTAGACTTAGCGTTAGGGTTAGGCATCGGTTACGACTATGGTGAGGTTTAGGCTTATGGTTAAACATATGTTAGGGTTCTGGTCAGCGTTACGGTCAGGGTCATCGTCAGGGTTCAGGTTAGGGTTTTGGTTCAGGTTAGGGTTACATTTAGGCTTAGGGTTAGGCTTAGGGGTAGGATTCGGGTTATTTTAGGGTTAGACTTAGCATTAGGATTAGGCCTATGTTAGGGTTAAGTTTAGGTTTAGGGTTATGGTTAAACTTACGTTTGGGTTAGGGTCAGGGTTATGGTCAGGGTCCGGGTTTGGTTAGGGTTAGGGTTAGGGCTAGGGTTAGGATTACAGTTAGGGTTAGGATTAGAGTTGTTTTAGCGTTAGACTTAGCGTTAGGGTTAGGCATAGGTTACGGCTATGGTGAGGTTTAGGCTTATGGTTAAACATATGTTAGGGTTCTGGTCAGCGTTACGGTCAGGGTCATGGTCAGGGTTCAGGTTAAGGTTCGGGTTAGGTTTAGGGTTCAGGTTAGGGTTACATTTAGACTTAGGGTTAGGCTTAGGGGTAGGATTCGGGTTGTTTTAGGGTTATACTTAGCATTAGGATTAGGCCTAGGTTATGGTTAGGTTTTGGTTTAGGGTTATGGTTAAATTAAGTTTGGGTTAGGGTCATGGTTATGGTTAGGGTTAGGGTTAGGGCTAGGGTTAGGATTACAGTTAGGGTTAGGATTAGAGTTGGTTTAGCGTTAGACTTAGCGTTAGGGTTAGGCTTAGGTTACGGCTATGGTGAGGTTTAGGCTTATGGTTAAACATATGTTAGGGTTCTGGTCAGCGTTATGGTCAAGGTCAGGTTAGGGCTAGGGTTCCGGCTAGGGTTAGGGTTAGGGCTAGGGTTAGGATTGTAGTTAGGGTTAGGATTAGAGTTGTTTTAGCGTTAAACTTAGCGTTAGGGTTAGACATAGGTTACGGCTATGGTGAGGTTTAGGCTTATGGTTAAACATATGTTAGGGTTCTGGTCAGCGTTACGGTCAGGGTCATGGTCAGGGTTCAGGTTAGGGTTCGAGTTAGGGTTAGGGTTCAGGTTAGGGTTACATTTAGGCTTAGGGTTAGGCTTAGGGGTAGGATTCGGGTTGTTTTAGGGTTAGACTTAGCATTAGGATTAGGCCTAGATTAGGGTTAGGTTTAGGTTTAGGGTTATGGTTAAACTTACTTTTGGGTTAGGGTCAGAGTTATGGTCAGGGTCCGAGTTTGGTTAGGGTTAGGGTTAGGGCTAGGGTTAGGATTACAATTAGGGTTAGGATTAGAGTTGGTTTAGCATTAGACTTAGCGTTAGGGTTAGTCTTAGATTACGGCTATGGTGAGGTTTAGGCTTATGGTTAAACATATGTTAGGGTTCTGGTCAACGTTACGGTCTAGGTCATGGTCAGGGTTCAGGTTAGGGTTCGGATTAGGGTTAGTGTTGAGGTTAGGGTTACATTTAGGCTTAGGGTTAGGCTTAGAGGTAGGATTCGGGCTGTTTTAGGGTTAGACTTAGCATTAGGATCAGGCATAGATTAGGGTTAGGTTTAGCTTTAGGGTTATGGTTAAATTAAGTTTGGGTTAGGGTCATGATTATGGTCAGGGTCCGGGTTTGTTTAGGGTTCGGGTTAGGGCTAGGATTAGGATTACCGTTAGGGTTAGGATTAGAGTTGGTTTAGCGTTAGACTTAGCATTAGGATTAGGCCTAGGTTACGGCTATGGTGAGGTTTAGGCTTATGGTTAAACATATGTTAGGGTTCTGGTCAGCGTTATGGTTATGGTAAGGGTCAGGTTAGGGCTAGGGTTCCGGCTAGGTTTAGGATTATAGTTAGGGTTAGGATTAGAGTTGGTTTAGCGTTAGACTTAACGTTAGGGTTAGGCATAGGTTACGGCTATGGTGATGTTTAGGCTTATGGTTAAACATATGTTAGGGTTCTGGTCAGCGTTACGGTCAGGGTCATGGTCAGGGTTCAGGTTAGGGTTCGGGTTAGGGTAACATGTAGGCTTAGGGTTAGGCTTAGGGGTAGGATTCAGGTTGTTTTAGGGTTAGACTTAGCATTAGGATTAGGCCTAGGTTAAGGTTAGGTTTAGGTTTAGGTTTATGGTTAAATTAAGTTTGGGTTAGGGTCAGGGTTATGGTCAAGGTCCGGGTTTGGTTAGGGTTAGGGTTAGGGCTAGGGTTAGGATTACAGTTAGGGTTAGGATTAGAGTTGGTTTAGCGTTAGACTTAGCGTTAGGGTTAGGCTTAGGTTACGGCTATGGTGAGTTTTAGGCTTATGGTTAAACATATGTTAGGGTTCTGGTTAGCGTTATGGTTATGGTTAGCGTCAGGTTAGGGCTAGGGTTCCGGCTAGGGTTAGGGTTAGGGCTAGGGTTAGGATTGTAGTTAGGGTTAGGATTAGAGTTGGTTTAGCGTTAGACTTAGCGTTAGGGTTAGGCATAGGTTACGGCTATGGTGAGATTTAGGCTTATGGTTAAACATATGTTAGGGTTCTGGTCAGCGTTACGGTCAGGGTCATGGTCAGGGTTCAGGTTAGGGTTCGGGTTAGGGTTAGGGTTCAGGTTAGGGTTACATTTAGGCTTAGGGTTAGGCTTAGGGGTAGGATTCGGGTTGTTTTAGGGTTAGACTTAGCATTAGGATTAGGCCTAGTTTAGGGTTAGGTATAGCTTTAGGGTTATGATTAAACTTACGTTTGGGTTAGGGTCAGGGTTATGATCAGGGTCCGGGTTTGGTTAGGATTAGGGCTAGGGTTAGGATTACAGTTAGGGTTAGAATTAGAGTTGGTTTAACGTTAGACTTAGCGTTAGGGTTAGGCTTAGGTTACGGCTATGGTGAGTTTTAGGCTTATGGTTAAACATATGTTAGGGTTCTGGTCAGCGTTATGGTCAGGGTCAGGTTAGGGCTAGGGTTCCGGCTAGGGTTAGGGTTAGGACTAGGGTTAGGATTGTAGTTAGGGTTAGGATTAGAGTTGGTTTAGCGTTAGACTTAGCGTTAGGGTTAGACTTAGGTTACGACTATGGTGAGGTTTAGGCTTATGGTTAAACGTATGTTAGGATTCTGGTCAGCGTTACGGTCAGGGTCATGGTCAGGGTTCAGGTTAGGTTTCGGGTTAGGGTTAGTTTTGAGGTTATGGTTACATTTAGGCTTAGGGTTATGCTTAGGAGTAGAATTCGGGCTGTTTTAGGGTTAAACTTAGCATTAGGATTAGGCCTAGGTTAGGGTTAGGTTTAGCTTTAGGGTTATGGTTAAATTAAGTTTGGGTTAGGGTCATGGTTATGGTCAGGGTCCGGGTTTGGTTAGGGTTAGGGTTAGGACTAGGGGTAGGATTACAGTTAGGGTTAGGATTAGAGTTGGTTTAGCGTTAGACTTAGCGTAAGGGTTAGTCTTAGGTTACGGCTATGGTGAGGTTTAGGCTTATTGTTAAACATATGTTAGGGTTCTGGTCAGCGTTATGGTCATGGTCACGTTAGGGCTAGGATTCCTGCTAGGATTAGGGTTAGGGCTAGGGTTAGGATTGTAGTTAGGGTTAGGATTAGAGTTGGTTTAGTGTTAGACTTAGCGTTAGAGTTAGGCATAGGTTACGGCTATGGTGAGGTTTAGGCTTATGGTTAAACATATGTTAGGATTCTGGTCAGCGTTACGGTCAGGGTCATGGTCAGGGTTCAGGTTATGGTTCGGGTTAGGGTTAGGGTTCAGGTTAGGGTTACATTTAGGCTTAGGGTTAGGCTTAGGGGTAGAATTCGGGCTGTTTTAGGGTTAGACTTAGCATTAGGATTAGGCATAGGTTAGGTTTAGCTTTAGGGTTATGGTTAAATTAATTTTGGGTTAGGGTCATGGTTATCGTCAGGGTCCGGTTTTGGTTCAGGTTAGGGCTAGGGTTAGGATTACAGTTAGGATTAGGATTAGAGTTGGTTTAGCGTTAGACTTAGCGTTAGGGTTAGGCTTAGGTTACGGCTATGGTGAGGTTTAAGCTTATGGTTAAACATATGTTAGGGTTCTGGTCAGCGTTATGGTCAGGGTCAGGTTAAGGATAGGGTTCCGGCTAGGGTTAGGGTTAGGGCTAGGGTTAGGATTGTAGTTAGGGTTAGGATTAGAGTTGGTTTAGCGTTAGACTTAGCGTTAGGGTTAGGCATAGGTTACGGCTATGGTGAGGTTTAGGCTTATGGTTAAACATATGTTAGGGTTCTGGTCAGCGTTATGGTTATGGTCAGGGTCAGGTTAGGGCTAGGGTTCTGGCTAGGGTTAGGGTTAGGGCTAGGGTTAGAATTATAGTTAGGGTTAGGATTAGAGTTGGTTTAGCGTTAGACTTAGGGTTAGGGTTAGGCATAGGTTACGGCTATGGTGAGGTTTAGGCTTATGGTTAAACATATGTTAGGGTTCTGGTCAGCGTTACGGTCAGGGTCATGGTCAGGGTTCAGGTTAGGGTTCGGGTTAGGGTTAATGTTGAGGTTAAGGTTACATTTAGGCTTAGGGTTAGGCTTAGGGGTAGGATTCGGGTTGTTTTAGGGTTAGACTTAGCATTAGGATTAGGCCTAGGTTAGGGTTAGGTTTAGGTTTAGGGTTATTGTTAAACTTACGTTTGGGTTAGGGTCATGGTTATGGTCAGGGTCCGAGTTTGGTTAGGGTTAGGGTTAGGACTAGGGTTAGGATTACAGTTAGGGTTAGGATTAGAGTTGGTTTAGCGTTAGACTTAGCGTTAGGGTTGGTCTTAGGTTACGGCTATGGTGAGGTTTAGGCTTATGGTTAAACATATGTTAGGGTTCTGGTCAGCGTTATGGTTATGGTCAGGGTCAGGTTAGGGCTAGGGTTCCGGCTAGGGTTAGGGTTAGGGCTAGGGTTAGGATTGTAGTTAGGGTTAGGATTAGAGTTGGTTTAGCGTTAGACTTAGCGTTAGGGTTAGGCATAGGTTACGGCTATGGTGAGGTTTAGGCTTATGGTTAAACATATGTTAGGGTTCTGTTGAGCGTTACGGTCAGGGTCATGGTCAGGGTTCACGTTAGGGTTCGGGTTAGGGTTAGGGTTCAGGTTAGGGTTACATTTAGGCTTAGGGTTAGGCTTAGGGGTAGGATTCGGGATGTTTTAGGGTTAGACTTAGCATTAGGATTAGGCCTAGGTTAGGGTTAGGTTTAGGTTTAGGGTTATGGTTAAACTTACGTTTGGGTTAGGGTCAGGGTTATGGTCAGGGTCCGGGTTTGGTTAGGGTTAGGGTTAGGGCTAGGTTTAGCATTACAGTTAGGGTTAGGATTAGAGTTGGTTTAGCGTTAGACTTAGCGTTAGGGTTAGTCTTAGGTTACGGCTATGGTGAGGTTTAGGCTTATGGTTAAGCATATGTTGGGGTTATGGTCAGCGTTATGGTCATGGTCACGTTAGGGCTAGGATTCCGGCTAGGATTAGGGTTAGGGCTAGGGTTAGGATTGTAGTTAGGGTTAGGATTAGAGTTGGTTTAGCGTTAGACTTAGCGTTAGGGTTAGGCATAGGTTACGGCTATGGTGAGGTTTAGGCTTATGGTTAAACATATGTTAGGATTCTGGTCAGCGTTACGGTCAGGCTCATGGTCAGGGTTCAGGTTAGGGTTCGGGTTAGGGTTAGGGTTCAGGTTAGGGTTACATTTAGGCTTAGGGTTAGGCTTAGGGTTAGAATTCGGGTTGTTTTAGGGTTAGACTTAGCATTAGAATTAGGCCTAGGTTATGGTTAGGTTTAAGTTTAGGGTTATGGTTAAACTTACGTTTGGATTAGGGTCAGGGTTATGGTCAGGGTCTGGGTTTGGTTAGGGTTAGGGTTAGGGCTAGGGTTAGGATTACAGTTAGGGTTATGATTAGAGTTGTTTTAGCGTTAGGCTTAGCGTTAGGGTTAGGCTTAGGTTATGGCTATGGTGAGGTTTAGGCTTATGGTTAAACATATGTTAGGATTGTGGTCAGCGTTATGGTTATGGTCAAGGTCAGGTTAGGGCTAGGGTTCCGGCTTGGGTTAGGGTTAGGACTAGGGTTAGGATTGTAGTTAGGGTTAGGATTAGAGTTGGTTTAGCGTTAGACTTAGCGTTAGGGTTAGGCATAGGTTACGGCGATGGTGAGGTTTAGGCTTATGGTTAAACATATGTTAGGGTTCTGGTCAGCGTTACGGTCAGGATCATGGTCAGGGTTCAGGTTAGGGTTCGGGTTAGGTTTAGGGTTCAGGTTAGGGTTACATTTAGGCTTAGGGTTAGGCTTAGGGGTAGGATTCGGGTTGTTTTAGGGTTAGACTTAGCATTAGGATTAGGCCTCGATTAGGGTTAGGTTTAGGTTTAGGGTTATGGTTAAATTAAGTTTGGGTTAGGGTCATGGTTATGGTCAGGGTCCGAGTTTGGTTAGGGTTAGGGTTAGGGCTAGGGTTAGGATTACAGTTAGGGTTAGGATTAGAGTTGGTTTAGCGTTAAACTTAGCGTTAGGGTTAGTCTTAGGTTACGGCTATGGTGAGGTTTAGGCTTATGGTTAAACATATGTTAGGGTTCTGGTCAGCGTTAAGGTCAGGGTCACGTTAGGGCTAGGGTTCCGGCTAGGGTTAGGGTTAGGATTGTAGTTAGGGTTAGGATTAGAGTTGCTTTAGCGTTAGACTTATCGTTAGGGTTAGGCATTAGTTACGGCTATGGTGAGGTTTAGGCTTATGGTTAAACATATGTTAGGGTTCTGGTCAGCGTTACGGTCCGGGTCATGGTCAGGGTTCAGGTTAGGGTTCGGATTAGGGTTAGGGTTCAGGTTAGGGTTACATTTAGGCTTAGGGTTAGGCTTAGGGGTAGGATTCGGGTTGTTTTAGGGTTAGACTTAGCATTAGGATTAGGCCTAGGTTAGGGTTAGGTTTAGGTTTAGGGTTATGGTTAAACTTACTTTTGGGTTAGGGTCAGGGTTATGGTCAGGGTCCAGGTTTGGTTAGGGTTAGGGCTAGGGTTAGGATTACAGTTAGGGTTAGGATTAGAGTTGGTTTAGCGTTAGACTTAGCGTTAAGGTTAGTCTTAGATTATGGCTATGATTAGGTTTAGGCTTATGGTTAAACATATGTTAGGGTTCTGGTCAGCGTTACGGTCTAGGTCATGGTCAGAGTTCAGGTTAAGGTTCGGGTTAGGGTTAGTGTTGAGGTTAGGGTTACATTTAGGCTTAGGGTTAGGCTTAGGGGTAGGATTCGGGCTGCTTTAGGGTTAGACTTAGCATTAGGATCAGGCATAGGTTAGGGTTAGGTTTAGCTTTAGGGTTATGGTTAAATTAAGTTTGGGTTAGTGTCATGGTTATGGTCAGGGTCCGGGTTTGGTTAGGGTTAGGGTTAGGGCTAGGGTTAGGATTACAGTTAGGGTTAGGATTAGAGTTGGTTTAGCGTTAGACTTAGCGTTAGGGTTAGGCTTAGGTTACGGCTATGGTGAGGTTTAGGCTTATGGTTAAACATATGTTAGGGTTCTGGTCAGCGTTATGGTTATGGTCAGGGTCAGGTTAGGGCTAGGGTTCCGGCTAGGGTTAGGGTTAGGGCTAGGGTTAGGATTGTAGTTAGGGTTAGGATTAGAGTTGGTTTAGCGTTAGACTTAGCGTTAGGGTTAGGCTTAGGTTATGACTATGATGAGGTTTAGGCTTATGGTTAAACATATGTTAGGGTTCTGGTCAGCGTTACGGTCTAGGTCATGGTCAGGGTTCAGGTTAGGGTTCGGGTTAGGGTTAGTGTTGAGGTTAGGGTTACATTTAGGCTTAAGGTTAGGCTTAGGGGTAGGATTCGGGCTGTCTTAGGGTTAGACTTAGCATTAAGATTAGGCATAGGTTAGGGTTAGGTATAGCTTTAGGGTTATGGTTAAATTAAGTTTGGGTTAGGGTCATGTTTATGGTCAGGGTCCGGGTTTGGTTAGCGTTAGGGTTAGGGCTAGGGTTAGAATTACCGTTAGGGTTAGAATTAGAGTTGGTTTAGCATTAGACTTAGCGTTAGGGTTAGTCTTAGATTACGGCTATGGTGAGGTTTAGGCTTATGGTTAAACATATGTTAGGGTTCTGGTCAGCGTTACGGTCTAGGTCATGGTCAGGGTTCAGGTTAGGGTTCGGATTAGGGTTAGTGTTGAGGTTAGGGTTACATTTAGGCTTAGGGTTAGGCTTAGAGGTAGGATTCGGGC
Organism: Nesoenas mayeri; assembly: GCF_963082525.1. Taxonomy (NCBI): domain Eukaryota; kingdom Metazoa; phylum Chordata; class Aves; order Columbiformes; family Columbidae; genus Nesoenas; species Nesoenas mayeri. The sequence continues at coordinate 7,852,000 of NC_137571.1, forward strand.
TGTTTTAGGGTTAGACTTAGCATTAGGATCAGGCATAGATTAGGGTTAGGTTTAGGTTTAGGGTTATGGTTAAATTAAGTTTGGGTTAGGGTCATGATTATGGTCAGGGTCCGGGTTTGTTTAGGGTTCGGGTTAGGGCTAGGGTTAGGATTACCGTTAGGGTTAGGATTAGAGTTGGTTTAGCGTTAGACTTAGCGTTAAGGTTAGTCTTAGGTTACGGCTATAGTGAGGTTTAGGCTTATGGTTAAGCATATGTTAGGGTTCGGGTCAGCGTTATGGTTATGGTAAGGGTCAGGTTAGGGCTAGGGTTCCGGCTAGGTTTAGGATTATAGTTAGGGTTAGGATTAGAGTTGGTTTAGCGTTAGACTTAGCGTTAGGGTTAGTCTTAGATTACGGCTATGGTGATGTTTAGGCTTATGGTTAAACGTATGTTAGGGTTCTGGTCAGCGTTACGGTCAGGGTCATGGTCAGGGTTCAGGTTAGGGTTCGGGTTAGGGTAACATGTAGGCTTAGGGTTAGGCTTAGGGGTAGGATTCAGGTTGTTTTAGGGTTAGACTTAGCATTAGGATTAGGCGTAGGTTAGGGTTAGGTTTAGGTTTAGGTTTATGGTTAAATTAAGTTTGGGTTAGGGTCAGGGTTATGGTCAAGGTCCGGGTTTGGTTAGGGTTAGGGTTAGGGCTAGGGTTAGGATTACAGTTAGGGTTAGGATTAGAGTTGGTTTAGCGTTAGACTTAGCGTTAGGGTTAGGCTTAGGTTACGGCTATGGTGAGTTTTAGGCTTATGGTTAAACATATGTTAGAGTTCTGGTTAGCGTTATGGTTATGGTTAGCGTCAGGTTAGGGCTAGGGTTCCGGCTAGGGTTAGGGTTAGGGCTAGGGTTAGGATTGTAGTTAGGGTTAGGATTAGAGTTGGTTTAGCGTTAGACTTAGCGTTAGGGTTAGGCATAGGTTACGGCTATGGTGAGATTTAGGCTTATGGTTAAACATATGTTAGGGTTCTGGTCAGCGTTACGGTCAGGGTCATGGTCAGGGTTCAGGTTAGGGTTAGGGTTAGGGTTAAGGTTCAGGTTAGGGTTACATTTAGGCTTAGGGTTAGGCTTAGGGGTAGGATTCGGGTTGTTTTAGGGTTAGACTTAGCATTAGGATTAGGCCTAGTTTAGGGTTAGGTTTAGGTTTAGGGTTATGATTAAACTTACGTTTGGGTTAGGGTCAGGGTTATGATCAGGGTCCGGGTTTGGTTAGGGTTAGGGCTAGGGTTAGGATTACAGTTAGGGTTAGAATTAGAGTTGGTTTAGCGTTAGACTTAGCGTTAGGGTTAGGCATAGGTTACGGCTATGGTGAGTTTTAGGCTTATGGTTAAACATATGTTAGGATTCTGGTCAGCGTTATGGTTATGGTCAAGGTCAGGTTAGGGCTAGGGTTCCGGCTTGGGTTAGTGTTAGGACTTGGGTTAGGATTGTAGTTAGGGTTAGGATTAGAGTTGGTTTAGCGTTAGACTTAGCGTTAGGGTTAGAAATTAGTTACGGCTATGGTGAGGTTTAGGCTTATGGTTAAACATATGTTAGGGTTCTGGTCAGCGTTATGGTTATGGTCAGGGTCAGGTTAGGGCTAGGGTTCCGACTAGGGTTAGGGTTAGGGCTAGGGTTAGGATTGTAGTTAGGGTTAGGATTAGAGCTGGTTTAGCGTTAGACTTAGCGTTAGAGTTAGGCATAGGTTACGGCTATGGTGAGGTTTAGGCTTATGGTTAAACATATGTTAGGGTTCTGTTGAACGTTACGGTCAGGGTCATGGTCAGGGTTCAGGTTAGGTTTCGGGTTAGGGTTAGGGTTCAGGTTAGGGTTACATTTAGGCTTAGGGTTAGGCTTAGGGGTAGAATTCGGGTTGTTTTAGGGTTAGACTTAGCATTAGGATTAGGCCTAGGTTAAGGTTAGGTTTAGGTTTAGGTTTAGGGTTATGGTTAAATTAAGTTTGGGTTAGGATCATGGTTATGGTCAGGGTCCGGGTTTGATTAGGGTTAGGGTTAGGGCTAGGGTTAGGATTACAGTTAGGGTTAGGATTAGAGTTGGTTTAGCGTTAGACTTAGCGTTAGGGTTAGGCATAGGTTACGGCTATGGTGAGGTTTAGGCTTATGGTTAAACATATGTTAGGGTTCTGGTCAGCGTTACGGTCAGGGTCATGGTCAGGGTTCAGGTTAGGGTTCGGGTTAGGGTAACATTTAGGCTTAGGGTTAGGCTTAGGGGTAGGATTCGCGTTGTTTTAGGGTTAGACTTAGCATTAGGATTAGGCCTAGGTTAGGGTTAGGTTTAGGTTTAGGGTTATGGTTAAACTTACGTTTGGGTTAGGTTCAGGGTTATGGTCAGGGTCCGGGTTTGGTTAGGGTTAGGGTTAGGGTTAGGGTTAGGATTACAGTTAGGGTTAGGATTAGAGTTGGTTTAGCGTTAGACTTAGCGTTAGGGTTGGTCTTAGGTTACGGCTATGGTGAGGTTTAGGCTTATGGTTAAACATATGTTAGGGTTCTGGTCAGCGTTATGGTTATGGTCAGGGTCAGGTTAGGGCTAGGTTTCCGACTAGGGTTAGGGTTAGGGTTAGGGTTAGGATTACAGTTAGGGTTAGGATTAGAGTTGGTTTAGCGTTAGACTTAGCGTTAGGGTTAGGCATAGGTTACGGCTATGGTGAGGTTTAGGCTTATGGTTAAACATATGTTAGGATTCTGGTCAGCGTTATGGTTATGGTCAAGGTCAGGTTAGGGCTAGGGTTCCGGCTTGGGTTAGTGTTAGGACTAGGGTTATGATTGTAGTTAGGGTTAGGAATAGAGTTGGTTTAGCGTTAGACTTAGCGTTAGGGTTAGACATTAGTTACGGCTATGGTGAGGTTTAGGCTTATGGTTAAACATATGTTAGGGTTCTGGTCAGCGTTACGGTCCTGGTCATGGTCAGGGTTCAGGTTAGGGTTCGGATTAGGGTTAGGGTTCAGGTTAGGGTTACATTTAGGCTTAGGGTTAGGCTTAGGGGTAGGATTCGAGTTGTTTTAGGGTTAGACTTAGCATTAGGATTAGGCCTAGGTTAGGATTAGGTTTAGGTTTAGGTTTAGGGTTATGGTTAAACTTACTTTTGGGTTAGGGTCAGGGTTATGATCAGGGTCCGGGTTTGGTTAGGGTTAGGGCTAGGGTTAGGATTACAGTTAGGGTTAGGATTAGAGTTGGTTTAGCGTTAGACTTAGCGTTAGGGTTATTCTTAGATTATCACTATGGTGAGGTTTAGGCTTATGGTTAAACATATGTTAGGGTTCTGGTCAGCATTACGGTCTAGGTCATGGTCAGGGTTCAGGTTAGGGTTTGGGTTAGGGTTAATGTTGAGGTTAAGGTTACATTTAGGCTTAGGGTTAGGCTTAGGGGTAGGATTCGGGCTGTTTTAGGGTTAGACTTAGTATTACGATCAGGCATAGGTTAGGGTTAGGTTTAGCTTTAGGGTTATGGTTAAATTAAGTTTGGGTTAGGGTCATGGTTATGGTCAGGGTCCGGGTTTGGTTAGGGTTAGGGTTAGGGCTAGGGTTAGGATTACAGTTACGGTTAGGATTAGAGTTGGTTTAGCGTTAGACTTAGCGTTAGAGTTAGTCTTAGGTTACGGCTATGGTGAGGTTTAGGCTTATGGTTAAACATATGTTAGGGTTCTGGTCAGCGTTACGGTCAGGGTCATGGTCAGGGTTCAGGTTATGGTTCGGGTTAGGGTTAGGGTTCGGGTTAGGGTAACATTTAGGCTTAGGGTTAGGCTTAGGGATAGGATTCGGGTTGTTTTAGGGTTAGACTTAGCATTAAGATTAGTCTTAGGTTAGGGTTAGTTTTAGGTTTAGGGTTATGGTTAAACTTACGTTTGGGTTAGGGTCAGGGTTATGGTCAGGGTCCGAGTTTGGTTAGGGTTAGGGTTAGGACTAGGGTTAGGATTACAGTTAGGGTTAGAATTAGAGTTGGTTTAGCGTTAGACTTAGCGTTAGGGTTGGTCTTATGTTACGGCTATGGTGAGGTTTATGCTTATGGTTAAACATATGTTAGGATTGTGGTCAGCGTTATGGTTATGGTCAGGGTCAAGTTAGGGCTAGGGTTCCGGCTAGGGTTAGGGTTAGGTCTAGGGTTAGGATTGTAGTTAGTGTTAGGATTAGAGTTGGTTTAGCGTTAGACTTAGCGTTAGGGTTAGGCATAGGTTACGGCTATGGTGAGGTTTAGGCTTATGGTTAAACGTATGTTAGGATTCTGGTCAGCGTTACGGTCAGGGTCATGGTGAGGGTTCAGATTAGGGTTCGGGTTAGGGTTAGGGTTCAGGTTAGGGTTACATTTAGGCTTAGGGTTAGGCTTAGGGGTAGGATTCGGGCTGTTTTAGGGTTAGACTTAGCATTAGGATTAGGCATAGGTTAGGTTTAGCTTTACGGTTATGGTTAAATTAAGTTTGCGTTAGGGTCATGGTTATCGTCAGGGTCCGGGTTTGGTTAGGGTTAGGGCTAGGGTTAGGATTACAGTTAGGGTTAGGATTAGAGTTGTTTTAGCGTTAAACTTAGCGTTAGGGTTAGGCATAGGTTACGGCTATGGTGAGGTTTAAGCTTATGGTTAAACATATGTTAGGGTTCTGGTCAGCGTTATGGTCAGGGTCAGGTTAGGGATAGGGTTCCGGCTAGGGTTAGGGTTAGGGCTAGGGTTAGGATTGTAGTTAGGGTTAGGATTAGAGTTGGTTTAGCGTTAGACTTAGCGTTAGGGTTAGGCATAGGTTACGGCTATGGTGAGGTTTAGGCTTATGGTTAAACATATGTTAGGGTTCTGGTCAGCGTTATGGTTATGGTCAGGGTCAGGTTAGGGCTAGGGTTCTGGCTAGGGTTAGGGTTAGGGCTAGGGTTAGAATTATAGTTAGGGTTAGGATTAGAGTTGGTTTAGCGTTAGACTTAGCGTTAGGGTTAGGCATAGGTTACGGCTATGGTGAGGTTTAGGCTTATGGTTAAACATATGTTAGGGTTCTGGTCAGCGTTACGGTCAGGGTCATGGTCAGGGTTCAGGTTAGGGTTCGGGTTAGGGTTAATGTTGAGGTTAAGGTTACATTTAGGCTTAGGGTTAGGCTTAGGGGTAGGATTCGGGCTGTTTTAGGGTTAGACTTAGCATTAGGATTAGGCCTAGGTTAGGGTTAGGTTTAGGTTTAGGGTTATGGTTAAACTTACGTTTGGGTTAGGGTCAGGGTTATGGTCAGGATCCGGGTTTGGTTAGGGCTAGGGTTAGGATTACAGTTAGGGTTAGGAGTAGAGTTGATTTAGCGTTAGACTTAGCGTTAGGGTTAGGCATAGGTTACGGCTATGGTGAGGTTTAGGCTTATGGTTAAACATATGTTAGGGTTCTGGTCAGCGTTATGGTTATGGTCAGGGTCAGGTTAGGGCTAGGGTTCCGGCTAGGGTTAGGGTTAGGATTGTAGTTAGGGTTAGGATTAGAGTTGGTTTAGCGTTAGACTTAAAGTTAGGATTAGGCATTAGTTACGGTTATGGTGAGGTTTAGGCTTATGGTTAAACATATGTTAGGGTTCTGGTCAGCGTTACGGTCCGGGTCATGGTCAGGGTTCAGGTTAGGGTTCGGATTAGGGTTAGGGTTCAGGTTAGGGTTACATTTAGGCTTAGGGTTAGGCTTAGGTGTAGGATTCGGGCTGTTTTAGGGTTAGACTTACCATTAGGATCAGGCATAGGTTAGGGTTAGGTTTAGCTTTAGGGTTATGGTTAAATTAATTTTGGGTTAGGGTCATGGTTATGGTCAGGGTCCGGGTTTGGTTAGGGTTAGGGTTAGGGCTAGGGTTAGGATTACCGTTAGGGTTAGGATTAGAGTTGATTTAGCGTTAGACTTAGCGTTAGGGTTAGTCTTAGGTTACGGCTATGGTGAGGTTTAGGCTTATGGTTAAACATATGTTAGGGTTCTGGTCAGCGTTATGGTTATGGTCAGGGTCAGGTTAGGGCTAGGGTTCTGGCTACGGTTAGGGTTTGAACTAGGGTTAGAATTATAGTTAGGGTTAGTATTAGAGTTGTTTTAGCGTTAGACTTAGCGTTAGGGTTAGGCATAGGTTACGGCTATGGTGATGTTTAGGCTTATGGTTAAACATATGTTAGGGTTCTGGTCAGCGTTACGGTCAGGGTCATGGTCAGGGTTCAGGTTATGGTTCGGGTTAAGGTAACATTTAGGCTTAGGGTTAGGCTTAGGGGTAGGATTCGGGTTGTTTTAGGGTTAGACTTAGCATTAGGATTAGGCCTAGGTTAGGGTTAGGTTTAGGTTTAGGGTTATGGTTAAACTTACGTTTGGGTTAGGGTCAGGGTTATGGTCAGGGTCCGGGTTTGGTTAGGGTTAGGGTTAGGACTAGGGTTAGGATTACAGTTAGGGTTAGGATTAGAGTTGGTTTAGCGTTAGACTTAGCGTTAGGGTTGGTCTTAGGTTACGGCTATGGTGAGGTTTAGGCTTATGGTTAAACATATGTTAGGGTTCTGGTCAGCGTTATGGTTATGGTCAGGGTCAGGTTAGGGTTAGGGTTCCGATTACGGTTAGGGTTAGGGCTAGGGTTACGATTGTAGTTAGGGTTAGGATTAGAGTTGGTTTAGCGTTAGACTTAGCGTTAGGGTTAGGCATAGGTTACGGCTATGGTGAGGTTTAGGCTTATTGTTAAACATATGTTAGGGTTCTGGTCAACGTTACGGTCAGGGTCATGGTCAGGTTTCAGGTTAGGGTTCGGGTTAGGGTTAGGGTTCAGGTTAGGATTACATTTAGGCTTAGGGTTAGGCTTAGGGGTAGGATTCGGGTTGTTTTAGGGTTAGACTTAGCATTAGGATTAGGCCTAGGTTAGGGTTAGGTTTATTTTTAGGGTTATGGTTAAACTTACGTTTGGGTTAGGGTCAGGGTTATGGTCAGGGTCCGGGTTTGGTTAGGGCTAGGGTTAGGGCTAGGGTTAGGATTACAGTTAGGGTTAGGATTAGAGTTGGTTTAGCGTTAGACTTAGCGTTAGGGTTAGGCTTAGATTATGGCTATGGTGAGGTTTAGGCTTATGGTTAAACATATGGTAGTGTTCTGGTCAGCGTTATGGTTATGGTCAGGGTCAGGTTAGGGCTAGGGTTCCGACTAGGGTTAGGGTTAGGGCTAGGGTTAGGATTGTAGTTAGGGTTAGGATTAGAGTTGGTTTAGCGTTAGACTTAGCGTTAGGGTTAGGCTTAGGTTACGGCTATGATGAGGTTTAGGCTTATGGTTAAACATATGTTAGGGTTCTGGTCAGCGTTACGGTCTAGGTCATGGTCAGGGTTCAGGTTAGGGTTCGGGTTAGGGTTAGTGTTGAGGTTAGGGTTACATTTAGGCTTAAGGTTAGGCTTAGGGGTAGGATTCGGGCTGTTTTAGGGTTAGACTTAGCATTAAGATTAGGCATAGGTTACGGTTAGGTTTAGCTTTAGGGTTATGGTTAAATTAAGTTTGGGTTAGGGTCATGTTTATGGTCAGGGTCCGGGTTTGTTTAGGGTTAGGGTTAGGGTTAGGGTTAGGATTACCGTTAGGGTTAGAATTAGAGTTAGTTTAGCGTTAGACTTAGCGTTAGGATTAGTCTTAGGTTACGACTATGGTGAGGTTTAGGCTTATGGTTAAACATATGTTAGGGTTCTGGTCAGCGTTATGATCAGGGTCAGGTTAGGGCTAGGGTTCCGGCTAGGGTTAGGGTTAGGGCTAGGGTTAGGATTATAGTTAGGGTTAGGATTAGAGTTGGTTTAGCGTTAGACTTAACGTTAGGGTTAGGCATAGGTTACGGCTATGGTGAGATTTAGGCTTATGGTTAAACATATGTTAGGGTTCTGGTCAGCGTTACGGTCAGGGTCATAGTCACGGTTCACGTTATGGTTTGGGTTAGGCTTAGAGTTCGGGTTAGGGTTACATTTAGGCTTAGGGTTAGGCTTAGGTGTGGGATTCGGGTTGTTTTAGGGTTAGACTTAGCATTAGGATTAGGCCTAGGTTAGGGTTAGGTTTAGGTTTAGGGTTATGGTTAAATTAAGTTTGGGTTAGGGTCAGGGTTATGGTCAGGGTCCGGGTTTGGTTAAGGTTAGGGTTAGGGCTAGGGTTAGGATTACAGTTAGGGTTAGGATTAGAGTTGGTTTAGCGTTAGACTTAGCGTTAGGGTTAGGCTTAGGTTACGGCTATGGTGAGGTTTAGGCTTATGGTTAAACATATGTTAGGGTTCTGGTCAGCGTTATGGTTATGGTCAGGGTCACGTTAGGGCTAGGGTTCCGGCTAGGCTTAGGGTTAGGACTAGGGTTAGGATTGTAGTTAGGGTTAGGATTAGAGTTGGTTTAGCGTTAGACTTAGCGTTAGGGTTAGGCTTAGGTTATGACTATGATGAGGTTTAGGCTTATGGTTAAACATATGTTAGGGTTCTGGTTAGCGTTACGGTCTAGGTCATGGTCAGGGTTCAGGTTAGGGTTCGGGTTAGGGTTAGTGTTGAGGTTAGGGTTACATTTAGGCTTAAGGTTAGGCTTAGGGGTAGGATTCGGGCTGTCTTAGGGTTAGACTTAGCATTAAGATTAGGCATAGGTTAGGGTTAGGTATAGCTTTAGGGTTATGGTTAAATTAAGTTTGGGTTAGGGTCATGTTTATGGTCAGGGTCCGGGTTTGGTTAGGGTTAGGGTTAGGGCTAGGGTTATAATTACCGTTAGGGTTAGAATTAGAGTTGGTTTAGCGTTAGACTTAGCGTTAGGATTAGTCTTAGGTTACGGCTATGGTGAGGTTTAGGCTTATGCTTAAGCATATGTTAGGGTTCTGGTCAGCGTTATGATCAGGGTCAGGTTAGGGCTAGGTTTCCGGCTAGGGTTAGGGTTAGGGCTAGGGTTAGGATTATAGTTAGGGTTAAGACTAGAGTTGGTTTAGCGTTAGACTTAGCGTTAAGTTTAGGCATACGTTACGGCTATGGTGAGGTTTAGGCTTATGGTTAAACATATGTTAGGGTTCTGGTCAGCGTTACGGTCAGGATCATAGTCAGGGTTCAGGTTATGGTTTTGGTTAGGCTTAAGGTTCGGGTTAGGGTTACATTTAGGCTTTGGGTTAGGCTTAGGGGTGGGATTCGAGTTGTTTTAAAGTTAGACTTAGCATTAGGGTTAGGCCTAGGTTAAGGTTAGGTTTAGGTTTAGGGTTATGGTTAAATTAAGTTTGGGTTAGGGTGAGGGTTATGGTCAGGGTCCGGGTTTGGTTAGGGTTAGGGCTAGGGTTAGGATTACAGTTAGGGTTAGGATTAGAGTTGGTTTAGCATTAGACTTAGCGTTAGGGTTAGGCTTAGGTTACCACTTTGGTGAGGTTTAGGCTTATGGTTAAACATGTGTTAGGATTATGGCCAGCGTTATGGTCAGAGTCAGTTTCCGGTTAGGGTTAGGGTTTCGGTTAGGGTTAGGGTTAGGGTTAGGGTTGGGATTACAGTTAGGGTTAGGATTAGAGTTGGTTTAGCATTAGACTTAGCATTAGGGTTAGGCTTAGGTTGCGGCTATGGTGAGGTTTAGGCTTACGGTAAAACATGTGTTAGGATTATGGCCATCGTTATGGTCAGAGTCAGGTTCCGGCTAGGGTTAGGGTTCCGGTTAGGGTTAAGGTTAGGTTTGGGATTACAGTTCACGTTAGGATTAGAGTTGGTTTAACATTAGACTTAGCGTTAGGGTTAGGCTTAGGTTACGGTTATGGTGAGGTTTAGGCTTATGGTTAAACATATGTTAGGGTTCAGGTCAGAGTTATGGTCAGGGTCAAGGTCAGGTTAGGGCTAGGGTTCCGGGTAGGGTTAGGTTTAGGTTTAGGGTTAGGGTTAGGGTTAGGATTACCGTTCGAGTTAGGATTAGAGTTGGTTTAGCATTGGAGTTAGCATTAGGGATAGGCTTAGGTTACGGCTTTGGTGAGGTTTAGGCTTATGGTTAAACATATGTTAGGGTTCTGATCAGTGTTACGATCAGGGTCATGGTCAGCGTTAGAGTTCGGGTTAGAGTTAGGGTTAGGTTTAGGGGTAGCATTCGCCTTGTTTTAGGGTTAGACTTAGCAGTACGGTTAGGCCTAGATTAGGGTTAGATTTAGGTATAGGGCTGTGGTTAAAATTACGTTTGGGTTAGGGTCAGGATTATGGTCAGGGTCCGGGGTAGGCTTAGGTTTAGGGCTAGGGTTAGGATTACAGTTAGGGTTAGGATTAAAGTTGGTTTAGCGTTAGAGTTAGCGTTAAGGTTGGGCTTAGTTTACAGCTATGGTGAGGTTTAGGCTTATGGTTAAACATATGTTAGGGTTCTGGTCAGAGTTATGGTCAGAGTCAGGTTACGGTTAGGGTTAGGGTCCCGGCTACGGTTAGGTTTAGGGTTAGGGTTAGGGTTAGGATTACAGTTAGGGTTAGGGTTAGAGTTGGTTTAGCATTAGACTTAGCGTTAGGGTTAGGCTTAGGTTACGGCTTTGTTGAGGTTTAGGCTTATGGTTAAACATATGTTAGGGTTATGGCCAGCGTTATGGTCAGAGTCAGGTTCCGGTTAGGGTTAGGGTTCCGATTAGGGTTAGGGTTAGGTTTAGAGTTGGCATTACAGTTAGGGTTAGGATTAGATTTGGTTTAGCATTAGACTTAGCGTTAGGTTTAGACTTAGGTTACGGCTATGGTGAGGTTTAGGCTTATGGTTAAACATATGTTAGGGTTATGGCCAGCGCTATGGTCAGAATCACGTTACGGTCAGGGTTAGGGTTCCGATTAGGGTTAGGGTTAGGGTTGGGATTACAGTTAGGGTTAGGATTAGAGTTGGTTTAGCATTAGATTTAGCGTTAGGATTAGGCTTAGTTTACGGCTATGGTGAGGTTTAGGCTTATGCTTAAACATATGTTAGGGTTCTGGTGAGCGTTATGGTCCGGGTCATGGTCAACATTAGGGTTCGGGTTAGGGTTACATTTAGGGTTAGGGTTAGGTTTAGGGGTAGGATTCGCCTTGTTTTAGGGTTAGACTTAGCAGTAGGGTTAGGCCTAGGTTAGGGTTAGGTTTAAGTTTAGGGTTGTGGTTAAAATTACGTTTGGGTTAGGGTCAGGGTTATGGTCAGGGTCCGGGGTAGGCTTCGGGTTAGAGATAGGGTTAGGATTACAGTTAAGGTTAGGATTAGAGTTGATTTAGCGTTAGACTTAGCGTTAAGGTTAGACTTAGGTTACAGCTATGGTGAGGTTTAGGCTTATGGTCAAACATATGTTAGGGTTCTGGTCAGAGTTATGGTCAGGGTCAGGTTCAGGTTAGGGCTAGGTTTCTGGCTAGGGTTACGTTTAGGGTTAGGGTTAGGGCTAGGGTTAGGATTACAGTTAAGGTTAGGATTAGAGTTGGTTTAGCATTAGACTTAACGTTAGGGTTAGGCTTAGGTTACGGCTATGGTGAGGTTTAGGCTTATGGTTAAACATGTGTTAGGGTTATGGCCAGCGTTATGGTCAGAGTCAGGTTCCGGTTAGGGTTAGGGTTCCGGTTAGGGTTAGGCTTAGGGTTGGGATTACAGTTAGGGTTAGGATTAGAGTTGGTTTAGCATTAGACTTAGCATTAGGGTTAGGCTTAGGTTACGGCTATGGTGAGGTTTAGGCTTATGGTAAAACATATGTTAGGTTTATGGCCAGCGTTATGGTCAGAGTCAGGTTCGGCTTAGGGTTAGGGTTCCGATTAGGGTTAGGGTTAGAATTGGGATTACAGTTCAGGTTAGGATTAAAGTTGGTTTAGCATTAGACTTAGCGTTAGGGTTAGGCTTAGGTTACGGCTATGATGAGGTTTAGACTTATGGTTAAAGATATGTTAGGGTTCAGGTCAGCGTTATGGTCAGGGTCAGGGTCAGGTTAGGGCTAGGGTTCCGGATAGGGTTAGGTTTAGGTTTAGGGTTAGGGTTAGGGTTAGGATTACACTTCGGGTTAGGATTAAAGTTGGTTTAGCATTACACTTAGCATTAAGGTTAGGCTCAGGTTACGGCTTTGGTGAGGTTTAGGCTTATGGTTAAACATATGTTAGGCTTCTAGTCAGCGTTACGGTCAGAGTCATGGTCAGCGTTAGGGTATGGGTTAGGGTTAGGGTTCGCGTTAGGGGTAGGATTCGGGTTAGGGTTACGTTTAGGGTTAGGGTTAGGTTTAGGGGTAGGATTCGCCTTGTTTTAGGGTAGACTTAGCAGTAGGGTTAGGCCTAGATTAGAGTTAGGTTTAGGGTTGTGGTTAAAATTACGTTTGGGTTAGGGTCAGGGTTATGGTCAGGGTCCGGGGTAGGCTTAGGGTTAGGGCTAGGGTTAGGATTACAGTTCGGGTTAGGATTAGAGTTGGTTTAGCGTTAGACTTAGCGTTAAGGTTAGGCTTAGTTTACAGCTATGGTGAGGTTTAGGCTTATGGTTAAACATATGTTAGGGTTCTGGTCAGAGTTATGGTCAGAATCAGGTTACGATTAGGGTTAGGGTTCCGGCTACGGTTATGTTTAGGGTTAGGGTTAGGGTTAGGATTACAGTTAGGGTTAGGATTAGAGTTGGTTTAGCATTAGACTTAGCGTTAGGGTTAGGCTTAGGTTACCGCTTTGGTGAGGTTTAGGTTTATGGTTAAACATGTGTTAGGGTTATGGCCAGCGTTATGGTCAGAGTCAGGTTCCGGTTAGGGTTAGGGTTCCGGTTAGGGTTAGGGTTAGGGTTAGGATTGGGATTACAGTTAGGGTTAGGGTTAGAGTTGGTTTAACATTAGACGTAGCATTAGGGTTAGGCTTAGGTTACGGCTATGGTGAGGTTTAGGCTTATGGTAAAACATATGTTAGGGTTATGGCCAACGTTACGGTCAGAGTCAGGTTCCGGTTAGGGTTAGAGTTCCGGTTAGGGTTAGGGTTAGGGGTGGGATTACAGTTCAGGTTAGGATTAGAGTTGGTTTAGCATTAGACTTAGTGTTAGGGTTAGGCTTAGTTTACGGCTATGGTGAGGTTTAGGCTTATGGTTAAACATATGATAGGGTTCACGTCAGCGTTATGGTCAGGGTCAGGGTCAGGTTAGGGCTAGGGTTTCGGGTAGGGTTAGGTTTAGGTTTAGGGTTAAGGTTAGGCTTAGGATTACAGTTCGGTTTAGGATTAAAGTTGGTTTAGCATTAGACTTAGCATTAGGGTTAGGCTCAGGTTACGACTTTGGTGAGGTTTAGGCTTATGGTTAAACATATGTTAGTGTTATGGCCAGCGTTATGGTCAGAGTCAGGTTCCGGTTAGGGTTAGGGTTCCGGTTAGGGTTAAGGTTAGGGTTGAGATTACAGTTAGAGTTAGGATTAGAGTTGGTTTAGCATTAGACTTAGCGTAAGGGTTAGGCATAGGTTACGGCTATGGTGAGGTTTAGGCTTATGGTTAACATATGTTAAGGTTATGGCCAGCGTTATGGTCAGAGTCTGGTTCCGGTTAGTGTTAGGGTTCCGGTTAGGTTTAGGATTAGGGTTAGGGTTAGGGTTGGGATTACAGTTAGGATTAGAATTAGAGTTGATTTAGCATTAGACTTAACGTAAGGGTTAGGCTTATGTTACGGCTATGGTGAGGTTTAGACTTATGGTTAAACATATGTTAGGGTTCTGGTCAGCGTTACGGTCAGAGTCATGGTCAGCGTTAGGGTTCGGGTTAGGGTTAGGGTTCGTGTTAGGTGTAGGATTTGGGTTAGCGTTACGTTTAGAGTTAGGGTTAGGTTTAGGGGTAGGATTCGCCTTGTTTTAGGGTTAGACTTAACAGTAGGGTTAAGCCTAGGTTAGGGTTAAGTTTATGTTTAGGGTTGTGGTTAAAATTACGTTTGAGTTAGGGTCAGGTTTATGGTCAGGGTCCGGGGTAGGCTTAGGGTTAGGGCTAGGGTTAGGATTACAGTTAGGTTTAGGATTAGAGTTGGTTTAGCGTTAGACTTAGCGTTAAGGTTAGGCTTAGGTTACAGCTATGGTGAGGTTTAGGCTTATGGTTAAACATATGTTAGGGTTCTGGTCAGAGTTATGGTCAGGGTCAGGGTCAGGTTAGGGCTAGGGTTCCGGCTAGGGTTACGTTTAGGGTTAGGGTTAGGGCTAGGGTTAGGATTACAGTTAGGGTTAGGATTAGAGTTGGTTTAGCATTAGACTTAGCGTTAGGGTTAGGCTTAGGTTACGGCTATGGTGAGGTTTAGACTTATGGTTAAACATATGTTAGGGTTCTGGTCAGGGTCATGGTCAGCGTTAGGGTTCGGCTTAGGGTTAGGGTTCGGGTTAGGGGTAGGGTTCGGGTTAGGGTTACGTTTAGGGTTAGGGTTAGGTTTAGTGGTAGGATTCGCCTTGTTTTAGGGTTAGACTTAGCAGTAGGGTTAGGCCTAGGTTAGGGTTAGGTTTAGGTTTAGGGTTGTGGTTAAAATTACGTTTGGGTTAGGGTCAGGGTTATGGTCAGGGTCCGGGGTAGGCTTCAGGTTAGGACTAGGGTTAGGATTACAGTTAGGATTAAGTTTAGAGTTGGTTTAGCATTAGACTTAGCGTTAAGGTTAGGCTTAGGTTACAGCTATGGTGAGGTTTAGGCTTATGGTTAAACATATGTTAGGGTTCTGGTGAGCGTTACGGTCAGGGTCATGGTCAGCGTTAGGGTTCAAGTTAGGGATAGGGTTCGGGTTAGGGCTAGGGTTCGGGTTAGGGTTATGTTTAGGGTTAGGGTTAGGTTTAAGGTTAGGATTCGCCTTGTTTTAAGGTTAGACTTAGCAGTAGGGTTTGGCCTAGGTTAGGGATAGGTTTTGGTTTAGGGTTGTGGTTAAAATTACGTTTGGGTTAGGGTCAGGGTTATGGTCAGGGTCCGGGGTAGGCTTAGGGTTAGGGCTAGGGTTAGGATTACAGTTAGGTTTAGGATTAGAGTTGGTTTAGCATTAGACTTAGCGTTAAGGTTAGGCTTAGGTTACGGCTTTGGTGAGGTTTAGGCTTATGGTTAAACATATGTTAGGATTATGGCCAGCGCTATGGTCAGAATCAGGTTCCGGTTAGGGTTAGGGTTCCGGTTAGGGTTAGGGTTAGGGTTGGGATTACAGTTAGAGTTAGGATTAGAGTTGGTTTAGCATTAGATTTAGCGTTAGGGTTAGGCTTAGTGTACGGATATGGTGTGGTTTAGGTTTATGCTTAAATATATGTTAGGGTTCTGGTCAACGTTATGGTCAGAGTCAGGTTCCGATTAGGGTTAGGGTTCCGGTTAGGGTTAGGGTTAGGATTACAGTTAGGGTTAGGATTAGAGTTGGTTTAGCATTAGACTTAGCGTTAGGGTTAGGCTTAGGTTACGGCTATGGTGAGGTTTAGGCTTATGCTTAAACATATGTTAGGGTTCTGGTCAGCGTTATGGTCAGGGTCATGGTCAGCGTTAGGGTTCGGGTTAGAGCTAGGTTTCGGGTTAGGGTTACGTTTAGGGTTAGGGTTAGGTTTAGGGGTAGGATTCGCCTTGTTTTAGGGTTAGACTTAGCAGTAGGGTTAGGCCTAGATTAGGGTTAGGTTTAGATTTAGGGTTGTGGTTAAAATTACATTTGGGTTAGGGTCAGGGTTATGGTCAGGGTCCGGGGTAGGCTTAGGGTTAGGGCTAGGGTTAGGATTACAGTTCGGGTTAGGATTAGAGTTGGTTTAGCGTTAGACTTAGCGTTAAGGTTAGGCTTAGGTTACAGCTATGGTGAGGTTTAGGCTTATGGTTAAACATATGTTAGGGTTCTGGTCAGAGTTATGGTCAGAGTCAGGTTACGGTTAGGGTTAGGGTTCCGGCTATGGTTAGGTTTAGGGTTAGGGTTAGGGTTAGGATTACAGTTAGAGTTAGGATTAGAGTTGGTTTAGCATTAGACTTAGCGTTAAGGTTAGGATTAGGTTACCGCTTTGGTGAGGTTTAGGCTTATGGTTAAACATGTGTTACGGTTATGGCCAGCGTTATGGTCAGAGTCAGGTTTCCGCTTAGGGTGGGGTTTCCGGTTAGGATTAGGGTTAGGGTTAGGGTTGGGATTACAGTTAGGGTTAGGATTAGAGTTGGTTTAGCATTAGACTTAGCGTTAGGGTTAGGTTCAGGTTACGGCTATGGTGAGGTTTAGGCTTATGGTTAAACGTATGTTAGGGTTATGACCAGCGTTACGATCAGAGTCAGGTTCCGGTTAGGGTTAGGGTTCCGGTTAGGGTTAGGGTTAGGGTTGGCATTACAGTTAGGGTTAGGATTAGAGTTGGTTTAGCATTAGACTTAGCGTTAGAGTTAGACTTAGGTTACGGCTACGGTTAGGTTTAGGCTTATGGTTAAACATATGTTAGGGTTATGGCCAGCGCTGTGGTCAGAGTCAGGATACGGTTAGGGTTAGGGTTTACATAGGGTTAGGTTAGGACTAGAGTTCCGGGTAGGGTTAGGTTTAGGTTTAGGGTTAGGATTACATTTCGGGTTAGGATTAGAGTTCGTTTAGCATTGGACTTAGCATTAGGGTTAGGCTTAGGTTACAACTTTGGTGAGGTTTAGGTTTATGGTAAAACATATGTTAGGGTTATGGCCAGCGTTATGGTCAGAGTCAGGTTCCGTTTAGGGTTAGGGTTCCGGTTAGGGTTAGGGTTAGGGTTGAGATTACAGTTAGAGGTAGGATTAGAGTTGGTTTAGCATTAGACTTAGCGTTAGGGTTAGGCTTAGGTTACGGCTATGATGAGGTTTAGGCTTATGGTTAAACGTATGTTAGGGTTATGGCCAGCGTTACGGTCAGAGTCATGGTCAGCATTAGGGTACGGGTTAGGGTTAGGGTTCGGGTTAGGGGTAGGATTCGAGTTAGGGTTACGTTTAGAGTTAGGGTTAGGTTTAGGGGTAGGATTCGCCTTGTTTTAGGTTTAGACTTAGCAGTAGAGTTAGGCCTAGGTTAGGGTTAGATTTAGGTTTAGGGTTGTGGTTAAAATTACGTTTGGGTTAGGGTCAGGGTTAGGGTTAGGGTCCGGGTTTGGTTAGGGTTAGGGTTCCGGCTATGGTTAGGTTTAGGGTTAGGGTTAGGGTTAGGATTACAGTTAGAGTTAGGATTAGAGTTGGTTTAGCATTAGACTTAGCGTTAGGGTTAGGCTTAGGTTACCGCTTTGGTGAGGTTTAGGCTTATGGTTAAACATATGTTAGGATTCTGGTCAGCGTTACGGTCAGGGTCATGGTCAGGGTTCAGGTTAGGGTTCGGGTTACGGTTAGGGTTCAGGTTAGGGTTACATTTAGGCTTAGGGTTAGGCTTAGGGGTAGGATTCGGGTTGTTTTAGGGTTAGACTTAGCATTAGGATTAGGCCTAGGTTATGGTTAGGTTTAGGTTTAGGGTTATGGTTAAACTTACGTTTGGGTTAGGGTCAGGGTTATGGTCAGGGTCTGGGTTTGGTTAGGGTTAGGGTTAGGGCTAGGGTTAGGATTACAGTTAGGGTTAGGATTAGAGTTGGTATAGCGTTAGACTTAGCGTTAGGGTTAGGCTTAGGTTACGGCTATGGTGAGGTTTAGGCTTATGGTTAAACATATGTTAGGATTGTGGTCAGCGTTATGGTTATGGTCAAGGTCAGGTTAGGGCCAGGGTTCCGGCTTGGGTTAGGGTTAGGACTAGGATTAGGATTGTAGTTAGGGTTAGGATTAGAGTTGGTTTAGCGTTAGACTTAGCGTTAGGGTTAGGCATTATTTACGGTTATGGTGAGGTTTAGGCTTATTGTTAAACATATGTTAGGGTTCTGGTCATCGTTACTGTCCGGGTCATGGTCAGGGTTCAGGTTAGGGTTCGGATTAGGGTTAGGGTTCAGGTTAGGGTTACATTTAGGCTTCGGGTTAGGCTTAGGGGTAGAATTCGGGTTGTTTTAGGGTTAGACTTAGCATTAGAATTAGGCCTAGGTTAGGGTTAGGTTTAGGTTTAGGGTTATGGTTAAACTTACTTTTGGGTTAGGGTCAGGGTTATGGTCAGGGTCCGGGTTTGGTTAGGGTTAGGGTTAGGGCTAGGGTTAGGATTACAGTTAGGGTTAGGATTAGAGTTGGTTTAGCGTTAGACTTAGCGTTAGGGTTAGTCTTAGATTATGGCTATGATGAGGTTTAGGCTTATGGTTAAACATATGTTAGGGTTCTGGTCAGCGTTACGGTCTAGGTCATGGTCAGAGTTCAGGTTAAGGTTCGGGTTAGGGTTAGTGTTGAGGTTAGGGTTACATTTAGGCTTAGGGTTAGGCTTAGGGGTAGGATTCGGGCTGTTTTAGGGTTAGACTTAGCATTAGGATCAGGCATAGGTTAGGGTTAGGTTTAGCTTTAGGGTTATGGTTAAATTAAGTTTGGGTTAGGGTCATGGTTATGGTCAGGGTCCGAGTTTGGTTAGGGTTAGTGTTAGGGCTAGGGTTAGGATTACCGTTAGGGTTAGGATTAGAGTTGGTTTAGCGTTAGACTTAGCGTTAGAGTTAGTCTTAGGTTACGGCTATGGTGAGGTTTAGGCTTATGGTTAAACATATGTTAGGGTTCTGGTCAGCGTTATGGTTATGGTCAGGGTCAGGTTAGGGCTAGGGTTCTGGCTAGGGTTAGGGTTAGGGCTAGGGTTAGGATTATAGTTAGGGTTAGGATTAGAGTTGGTTTAGCGTTAGACTTAGCGTTAGGGTTAGGCTTAGATTACGGCTATGGTGAGGTTTAGGCTTATGGTTAAACATATGTTAGGGTTCTGTTGAGCGTTACGGTCAGGGTCATGGTCAGGGTTCAGGTTAGGGCTAGGGTTCCGGCTAGGGTTAGGGTTAGGATTGTAGTTAGGGTTAGGATTAGAGTTGGTTTAGCGTTAGACTTAACGTTAGGATTAGGCATTAGTTACCGCTATGGTGAGGTTTAGGCTTATGGTTAAACATATGTTAGGGTTCTGGTCAGCGTTACGGTCTGGGTCATGGTCAGGGTTTAGGTTAGGGTTCGGATTAGGGTTAGGGTTCAGGTTAGGGTTACATTTAGGCTTAGGGTTAGGCTTAGGGGTAGAATTCGGGCTGTTTTAGGGTTAGACTTACCATTAGGGTCAGGCATAGGTTAGGGTTAGGTTTAGCTTTAGGGTTATGGTTAAATTAAGTTTGGGTTAGGGTCATGGTTATGGTCATGGTCCGAGTTTGGTTAGGGTTAAGGTTAGGGCTAGGGTTAGGATTACCGTTAGGGTTAGGATTAGAGTTGGTTTAGCGTTAGACTTAGCGTTAGGGTTAGTCTTAGATTACGGCTATGGTGAGGTTTAGGCTTATGGTTAAACATATGTTAGGGTTCTGGTCAGCGTTATGGTTATGGTCAGGGTCACGTTAGGGCTAGGGTTCTGGCTACGGTTAGGGTTTGAACTAGGGTTAGAATTATAGTTAGGGTTAGGATTTGAGTTGGTTTAGCGTTAGACTTAGCGTTAGGGTTAGGCATAGGTTACGGCTATGGTGAGGTTTAGGCTTATGGTTAAACATATGTTAGGGTTCTGGTCAGCGTTACGGTCAGGGTCATGGTCAGGGTTCAGGTTATGGTTCGGGTTAGGGTAACATTTAGGCTTAGGGTTAGGCTTAGAGGTAGGATTCGGGTTGTTTTAGGGTTAGGCTTAGCATTAGGATTAGGCCTAGGTTAGGGTTAGGTTTAGGTTTAGGGTTATGGTTAAACTTACGTTTGGGTTAGGGTCAGGGTTATGGTCAGGGTCCGGGTTTGGTTAGGGTTAGGGTTAGGACTAGGGTTAGGATTACAGTTAGGTTTAGGATTAGAGTTGGTTTAGCGTTAGACTTAGCGTTAGGGTTGGTCTTAGGTTACGGCTATGGTGAGGTTTGGGCTTATGGTTAAAGATATGTTAGGGTTCTGGTCAGCGTTATGGTTATGGTCAGGGTCAGGTTAGGCCTAGGGTTCCGGCTAGGGTTAGGGTTAGGGCTAGGGTTAGGATTGTAGTTAGGGTTAGAATTAGAGTTGGTTTAGCGTTAGACTTAGCGTTAGGGTTAGGCATAGGTTACGGCTATGGTGAGGTTTAGGCTTATGGTTAAACATATGTTAGGGTTATGGCCAGCGTTATGGTCAGAGTCAGGTTATTGTTAGGGTTAGGGTTCCGATTAGGGTTAGGGTTAGGGTTAGGGTTGACATTAGAGTTAGGGTTAGGATTAGATTTGGTTTAGCATTAGACTTAGCGTTAGGTTTAGGCTTAGGTTACGACTATGGTGAGGTTTAGGCTTATGGTTAAATATATGTTAGGGTTATGGCCAGCGCTATGGTCAGAATCAGGTTACGGTTAGGGTTAGGGTTTCGGTTAGGGTTATGGTTAGGTTTGGGATTACAGTTCAGGTTAGGATTAGAGTTGGTTTAGCATTAGACTTAGCGTTAGGGTTAGGCTTAGTTTACGGCTATGGTGAGGTTTAGGCTTATGGTTAAACATATGTTAGGGTTATGGCCAGCGTTATGGTCAGAGTCAGGTTACGGTTAGGGTTAGGGTTCCCGTTAGGGTTAGGATTACAGTTAGAATTAGGATTATAGTTAGTTTAGCATTAGACTTAGCGTTAGGGTTAGGCTTAGGTTACGGCTATGGTGAGGTGTAGGCTTATGGTTAAACATGTGTTAAGGTTATGACCAGTGTTATGGTCAGAGTCAGGTTCTGTTTAGGGTTAGGGTTAGGTTTAGGGTTGAGATTACAGTTAGTGTTAGGATTAGAGTTGGTTTAGCATTAGACTTAGCGTTAGGGTTAAGCATAGGTTACGGCTATGGTGAGGTTTAGGCTTATGGTTAAACATTTGTTAGGATTCAGGTCAGCGTTATGGTCAGGGTCAGGGTCAGGTTAGGGCTAGAGTTCCGGGTAGTGTTAGGTTTAGGTTTAGGATTAGGGTTAGGGTTAGGATTACAGTTCAGGTTAGGATTAAAGTTGGTTTTTGCATTAGACTTAGCATTAGGGTTAGGCTCAGTTTACAGCTTTGGTGAGGTTTAGGCTTATGGTTAAACATATGTTAGGGTTATGGCCAGCGTTATGGTCAGAGTCAGGTTCCGATTAGGGTTAGGGTTCCAGTTAGGGTTAGGGTTAGGGTTAGGGTTGGGATTACAGTTAGGGTTAGAATTAGAGTTGGTTTAGCATTAGACTTAGCATTAGGGTTAGGCTTAGGTTACGGCTATGGTGAGGTTTAGGCTTCTGGTAAAACATATGTTAGGGTTATGGCCAGCGTTAGGGTCAGAGTCAGGTTCCGGTTAGGGTTAGGGTTCTGGTTAGGGTTAGGGTTGGGATTACAGTTCAGGTTAGGATTAAAGTTGGTTTAGCATTAGACTTAGCGTTAGGGTTAGGCTTAGTGTACGGCTATGGTGAGGTTTAGACTTATGGTTAAACATATGTTAGGTTTCTGGTTAGCGTTACGGTCAGGGTCATGATCAGCGTTAGGGTTTGGGTTAGGGTTTGGGTTAGGGGTAGGGTTCTGGTTAGGGTTACGTTTAGGGTTACGGTTAGGTTTAGGGGTAGGATTCGCCTTGTTTTAGGGTAGACTTAGCAGTAGGGTTAGGCCTAGCTTAGGGTTAGGTTTAGGGTTGTGGTTAAAATTACGTTTGGGTTAGGGTCAGGGTTATGGTCATTGTCCGGGGTAGGCTTATGGTTAGGGCTAGGGTTAGGATTACAGTTAGGGTTAGGATTAGAGTTGGTTTAGCGTTAGACTTAGCGTTAAGATTAGGCTTAGGTTACAGCTATGGTGAGGTTTAGGCTTATGGTTAAACATATGTTAGGGTTCTGGTCAGAGTTATGGTCAGAGTCTAGTTCAGGTTAGGGATAGGTTTCTTGCTAGGGTTACGTTTAGGGTTAGGGTTAGGGCTAGGGTTAGGATTACCGTTAGGGTTAGGATTAGAGTTGGTTTAGCATTAGACTTAGCGTTAGGGTTAGGCTTATGTTACCGCTTTGGTAAGGTTTAGGCTTATGGGTAAACATGTGTTAGGGTTATGGCCAGCTTTATGGTCAGAGTCAGATTCCGGTTAGGGTTAGGGTTAAGGTTAGGGTTAGAGTTGGGATTACAGTTAGAATTAGGATTAGAATTGGGTTAGCATTAGACTTAGCATTAGAGTTAGGCTTAGGTTACGGCTATGGTGAGGTTTAGGCTTATGGTTAAACATATATTAGGGTTCAGGTCAGCGTTATGGTCAGAGTCTGGGTCAGGTTAGGGCTAGGGTTCCGGCTAGGGTTAAGTTTAGGGTTAGAGTTAGCGTTAGGGTTAGGATTACACTTCGGGTTAGGATTAGAGTTAGTTTAGCATTAGACTTAGCATTAGGGTTAGGTTCAGGGTACGGCTTTGTTGAGGTTTAGGTTTATGGTTAAACATATGTTAGAGTTCTGGTCAGCGTTACGGTCAGGGTCATGGTCAGCGTTAGGGTTCGGGTTAGGGCTCGGGTTCGGGTTAGGGCTAGGGTTCGGGTTAGGGCTAGGGTTTGGGTTAGGGTTACGTTTAGGGTTAGGGTTAGGTTTAGGGGTAGGATTCGCCTTGTTTTAGGGTTAGACTTAACAGTAGGGTTAGGCCTAGCTTAGGGTTAGGTTTAGGTTTAGGGTTGTGGTTAAAATTACGTTTGGGTTAGGGTCAGGGTTATGGTCAGGGTCCGGGGTAGGCTTAAGGTTAGGGCTAGGTTTAGGATTACAGTTAGGGTTAGGATTAGAGTTGGTTTAGCTTTAGACTTAGCGTTAAGGTTAGGCTTAGTTTACAGCTATGGTGAGGTTTAGGCTTATGGTTAAACATATGTTAGGGTTCTGGTCAGAGTTATGGTCAGAGTCAGGTTACGGTTAGGGTTAGGGTTCCGGCTACGGTTAGGTTTAGGGTTAAGGTTAGGGTTAGGATTACAGTTAGGGTTAGGATTATTTTTGGTTTAGCATTAGACTTAGCGTTAGGGTTAGGCTTAGGTTACCGCTTTGGTGAGGTTTAGGCTTATGGTTAAACATGTGTTAGGGTTCTGTTGAGCGTTACGGTCAGGGTCATGGTCAGGGTTCACGTTAGGGTTCGGGTTAGGGTTAGGGTTAAGGTTAGGGTTACATTTAGGCTTAGGGTTAGGCTTAGGGGTAGAATTCGGGATGTTTTAGGGTTAGACTTAGCATTAGGATTAGGCCTAGTTTAGGGTTAGGTTTAGGTTTAGGGTTATGGTTAAACTTACGTTTGGGTTAGGGTCAGGGTTATGATCAGGGTCCGGGTTTGGTTAGGGTTAGGGTTAGGGCTAGGGTTAGGATTACAGTTAGGGTTAGGATTAGAGTTGGTTTAGCGTTAGACTTAGCGTTAGGGTTAGTCTTAGGTTACGGCTATGGTGAGGTTTAGGCTTATGGTTAAACATATGTTAGGATTGTGGTCAGCGTTATGGTTATGGTCAAGGTCAGGTTAGGGCTAGGGTTCCGGCTTGGGTTAGGGTTAGGACTAGGGTTAGGATTGTAGTTAGGGTTAGGATTAGAGTTGGTTTAGCGTTAGACTTAGCGTTAGGGTTAGGCATAGGTTACGGCTATGGTGAGGTTTAGGCTTATGGTTAAATATATGTTAGGGTTCTGGTCAGCGTTACGGTCAGGATCATGGTCAGGGTTCAGGTTAGGGTTCGGGTTAGGTTTAGGGTTCTGGTTAGGGTTACATTTAGGCTTAGGGTTAGGCTTAGGGGTAAGATTCGGGTTGTTTTAGGGTTAGACTTAGCATTAGGATTAGGCCTCGGTTAGGGTTAGGTTTAGGTTTAGGGTTATGGTTAAACTTACTTTTGGGTTAGGGTCAGGGTTATGGTCAGGGTCCGGGTTTGGTTAGGGTTAGGGCTAGGGTTAGGATTACAGTTAGGGTTAGGATTAGAGTTGGTTTAGCGTTAGACTTAGCGTTAAGGTTAGTCTTAGATTATGGCTATGATTAGGTTTAGGCTTATGGTTAAACATATGTTAGGGTTCTCGTCAGCGTTATGGTCTAGGTCATGGTCAGAGTTCAGGTTAAGGTTCGGGTTAGGGTTAGTGTTGAGGTTAGGGTTACATTTAGGCTTAGGGTTAGGCTTAGGGGTAGGATTCGGGCTGTTTTAGGGTTAGGCTTAGCATTAGGATCAGGCATAGGTTAGGGTTAGGTTTAGCTTTAGGGTTATGGATAAATTAAGTTTGGGTTAGGGTCATGGTTATGGTCAGGGTCCGGGTTTGGTTAGGGTTAGGGTTAGGACTAGGGTTAGGATTACAGTTAGGGTTAGGATTAGAGTTGGTTTAGCGTTAGACTTAGCGTTAGGGTTAGTCTTAGGTTACGGCTATGGTGAGGTTTAGGCTTATGGTTAAACATATGTTAGGGTTCTGGTCAGCGTTATGGTTATGGTCAGGGTCAGGTTAGGGCTAGGGTTCCGGCTAGGGTTAGGTTTAGGGCTAGGGTTAGGATTGTAGTTAGGGTTAGGATTAGAGTTGGTTTAGCGTTAGACTTAGCGTTAGGTTTAGGCATAGGTTACGGCTATGATGAGGTTTAGTCTTATGGTTAAACATATGTTAGGGTTCTGATCAGCGTTACGGTCAGGGTCATGGTCAGGGTTCAGGTTAGGGTTCGGGTTAGGGTTAGGGTTCAGGTTAGGGTTACATTTAGGCTTCGGGTTAGGCTTAGGGGTAGGATTCGGGTTGTTTTAGGGTTAGACTTAGCATTAGGATTAGGCCTAGGTTAGGGTTAGGTTTAGCTTTAGGGTTATGGTTAAATTAAGTTTGGGTTAGGGTCATGGTTATGGTCAGGGTCCGAGTTTGGTTAGGGTTAGGGTTAGGACTAGGGTTAGGATTACAGTTAAGGTTAGGATTAGAGTTGGTTTAGCGTTAGACTTAGCGTTAGGGTTAGTCTTAGATTACGGCTATGGTGAGGTTTAGGCTTATGGTTAAACATATGTTAGGGTTCTGGTCAGCGTTACGGTCAGGGTCATGGTCAGGGTTCAGGTTAGGGTTCGGGTTAGGGTTAGAGTTCTGGTTAGGGTTACATTTAGGCTTAGGGTTAGGCTTAGGTGTAGGATACGGGCTGTTTTAGGGTTAGACTTACCATTAGGATCAGGCATAGGTTAGGGTTAGGTTTAGCTTTAGGGTTATGGTTAAATTAATTTTGGGTTAGGGTCATGGTTATGGTCAGGATCCGGCTTTGGTTAGGGTTAGGGTTAGGGCTAGGGTTAGGATTACCGTTAGGGTTAGGATTAGAGTTGGTTTAGCGTTAGACTTAGCGTTAGGGTTAGTCTTAGGTTACGGCTATGGTGAGGTTTAGGCTTATGGTTAAACATATGTTAGGGTTCTGGTCAGCGTTATGGTTATGGTCATGGTCAGGGTTCAGGTTATGGTTCGGGTTAGGGTAACATTTAGGCTTAGGGTTAGGCTTAGGGGTAGGATTCGGGTTGTTTTAGGGTTAGACTTAGCATTAGGATTAGGCCTAGGTTAGGGTTAGGTTTAGGTTTAGGGTTATGGTTAAACTTACGTTTGGGTTAGGGTCAGGGTTATGGTCAGGGTCCGGGTTTGGTTAGGGTTAGGGTTAGGACTAGGGTTAGGATTACAGTTAGGGTTAGGATTAGAGTTGGTTTAGCGTTAGACTTAGCGTTAGGGTTGGTCTTAGGTTACGGCTATGGTGAGGTTTAGGCTTATGGTTAAACATATGTTAGGGTTCTGGTCAGCGTTATGGTTATGGTCAGGGTCAGGTTAGGGCTAGGGTTCCGACTAGGGTTAGGGTTAGGGCTAGGGTTAGGATTGTAGTTAGGGTTAGGATTAGAGTTGGTTTAGCGTTAGACTTAGCGTTAGGGTTAGGCTTAGGTTACGGCTATGGTGAGGTTTAGGCTTATGGTTAAACATATGTTAGGGTTCTGGTCAACGTTACGGTCAGGGTCATGGTCAGTGTTCAGGTTAGGGTTCGGGTTAGGGTTAGGGTTCAGGTTAGGATTACATTTAGGCTTAGGGTTAGGCTTAGGGGTAGGATTCGGGTTGTTTTAGGGTTAGACTTAGCATTAGGATTAGGCCTAGGTTAGGGTTAGGTTTAGTTTTAGGGTTATGGTTAAACTTACGTTTGGGTTAGGGTCAGGGTTATGGTCAGGGTCCGGGTTTGGTTAGGGTTAGGGTTAGGGCTAGGGTTAGGATTACAGTTAGGGTTAGGATTAGAGTTGGTTTAGCGTTAGACTTAGCGTTAGGGTTAGGCTTAGATTACGGCTATGGTGAGGTTTAGGCTTATGGTTAAACATATGTTAGGGTTCTGGTCAGCGTTATGGTTATGGTCAGGGTCAGGTTAGGGCTAGGGTTCCGACTAGGGTTAGGGTTAGGGCTAGGGTTAGGATTGTAGTTAGGGTTAGGATTAGAGTTGGTTTAGCGTTAGACTTAGCGTTAGAGTTAGGCATAGGTTACGGCTATGGTGAGGTTTAGGCTTATGGTTAAACATATGTTAGGGTTCTGTTGAACGTTATGGTCAGGGTCATGGTCAGGGTTCAGGTTAGGGTTAGGGTTCAGGTTAGGGTTACATTTAGGCTTAGGGTTAGGCTTAGGGGTAGAATTCGGGTTGTTTTAGGGTTAGACTTAGCATTAGGATTAGGCCTAGGTTAAGGTTAGGTTTAGGTTTAGGGTTATGGTTAAATTAAGTTTGGGTTAGGATCATGGTTAGGGTTAGGGTCCGGGTTTGATTAGGGTTAGGGTTAGGGCTAGGGTTAGGATTACAGTTAGGGTTAGGATTAGAGTTGGTTTAGCGTTAGACTTAGCGTTAGGGTTAGGCTTAGGTTACGACTATGGTGAGGTTTAGGCTTATGCTTAAACATATGTTAGGGTTCTGGTCAGCGTTATGGTCAGGGTCATGGTCAGCGTTAGGGTTCGGGTTAGGGCTAGGTTTCGGGTTAGGGTTACGTTTAGGGTTAGGGTTAGGTTTAGGGTTAGGGTTAGGTTTAGGGGTAGGATTCGCCTTGTTTTAGGGTTAGACTTAGCAGTAGGGTTAGGCCTAGATTAGGGTTAGGTTTAGATTTAGGGTTGTGGTTAAAATTACGTTTGGGTTAGGGTCAGGGTTATGGTCAGGGTCCGGGGTAGGCTTAGGGTTAGGGCTAGGGTTAGGATTACAGTTCGGGTTAGGATTAGAGTTGGTTTAGCGTTAGACTTAGCGTTAAGGTTAGGCTTAGGTTACAGCTATGGTGAGGTTTAGGCTTATGGTTAAACATATGTTAGGGTTCTGGTCAGAGTTATGGTCAGAGTCAGGTTACGGTTAGGGTTAGGGTTCCGGCTATGGTTAGGTTTAGGGTTAGGGTTAGGGTTAGGATTACAGTTCGAGTTAGGATTAGAGTTGGTTTAGCATTAGACTTAGCGTTAGGGTTAGGCTTAGGTTACCGCTTTGGTGAGGTTTAGGCTTATGGTTAAACATGTGTTAGGGTTATGGCCAGCGTTATGGTCAGAGTCAGGTTCCGGTTAGGGTTAGGGTTAGGATTACAGTTAGGGTTAGGATTAGAGTTGGTTTAGCATTAGACTTAGCATTAGGTTTAGGCTTAGGTTACGGCTTTGGTGAGGTTTAGGCTTATGGTTAAACATATGTTAGGATTCTGGTCAGCGTTACGGTCAGGGTCATGGTCAGGGTTCAGGTTAGGGTTCGGGTTACGGTTAGGGTTCAGGTTAGGGTTACATTTAGGCTTAGGGTTAGGCGTAGGGGTAGGATTCGGGTTGTTTTAGGGTTAGACTTAGCATTAGGATTAGGCCTAGGTTATGGTTAGGTTTAGGTTTAGGGTTATGGTTAAACTTACGTTTGGGTTAGGGTCAGGGTTATGGTCAGGGTCTGGGTTTGGTTAGGGTTAGGGTTAGGGCTAGGGTTAGGATTACAGTTAGGGTTAGGATTAGAGTTGGTTTAGCGTTAGACTTAGCGTTAGGGTTAGGCTTAGGTTACGGCTATGGTGAGGTTTAGGCTTATGGTTAAACATATGTTAGGATTGTGGTCAGCGTTATGGTTATGGTCAAGGTCAGGTTAGGGCCAGGGTTCCGGCTTGGGTTAGGGTTAGGACTAGGATTAGGATTGTAGTTAGGGTTAGGATTAGAGTTGGTTTAGCGTTAGACTTAGCGTTAGGGTTAGGCATTATTTACGGTTATGGTGAGGTTTAGGCTTATGGTTAAACATATGTTAGGGTTCTGGTCATCGTTACTGTCCGGGTCATGGTCAGGGTTCAGGTTAGGGTTCGGATTAGGGTTAAGGTTCAGGTTAGGGTTACATTTAGGCTTCGGGTTAGGCTTAGGGGTAGGATTCGGGTTGTTTTAGGGTTAGACTTAGCATTAGGATTAGGCCTAGGTTAGGGTTAGGTTTAGGTTTAGGGTTATGGTTAAACTTACTTTTGGGTTAAGGTCAGGGTTATGGTCAGGGTCCGGGTTTGGTTAGGGTTAGGGTTAGGGCTAGGGTTAGGATTACAGTTAGGGTTAGGATTAGAGTTGGTTTAGCGTTAGACTTAGCGTTAGGGTTAGTCTTAGATTATGGCTATGATGAGGTTTAGGCTTATGGTTAAACATATGTTAGGGTTCTGGTCAGCGTTACGGTCTAGGTCATGGTCAGAGTTCAGGTTAAGGTTCGGGTTAGGGTTAGTGTTGAGGTTAGGGTTACATTTAGGCTTAGGGTTAGGCTTAGGGGTAGGATTCGGGCTGTTTTAGGGTTAGACTTAGTATTAGGATCAGGCATAGGTTAGGGTTATGTTTAGCTTTAGGGTTATGGTTAAATTAAGTTTGGGTTAGGGTCATGGTTATGGTCAGGGTCCGAGTTTGGTTAGGGTTAGGGTTAGGGCTAGGGTTAGGATTACCGTTAGGGTTAGGATTAGAGTTGGTTTAGCGTTAGACTTAGCGTTAGAGTTAGTCTTAGGTTACGGCTATGGTGAGGTTTAGGCTTATGGTTAAACATATGTTAGGGTTCTGGTCAGCGTTATGATTATGGTCAGGGTCAGGTTAGGGCTAGGGTTCTGGCTAGGGTTAGGGTTAGGGCTAGGGTTAGGATTATAGTTAGGGTTAGGATTAGAGTTCGTTTAGCGTTAGACTTAGCGTTAGGGTTAGGCATAGGTTACGGCTATGGTGAGGTTTAGGCTTATGGTTAAACATATGTTAGGGTTCTGTTGAGCGTTACGGTCAGGGTCATGGTCAGGGTTCAGGTTAGGGCTAGGGTTCCGGCTAGGGTTAGGGTTAGGATTGTAGTTAGGGTTAGGATTAGAGTTGATTTAGCGTTAGACTTAACGTTAGGATTAGGCATTAGTTACGGCTATGGTGAGGTTTAGGCTTATGGTTAAACATATGTTAGGGTTCTGGTCAGCGTTACGGTCTGGGTCATGGTCAGGGTTCAGGTTAGGGTTCGGATTAGGGTTAGGGTTCAGGTTAGGGTTACATTTAGGCTTAAAGTTAGGCTTAGGGGTAGAATTCGGGCTGTTTTAGGGTTAGACTTACCATTAGGATCAGGCATAGGTTAGGGTTAGGTTTAGCTTTAGGGTTATGGTTAAATTAATTTTGGGTTAGGGTCATGGTTATGGTCAGGGTCCGAGTTTGGTTAGGGTTAAGGTTAGGGCTAGGGTTAGGATTACCGTTAGGGTTAGGATTAGAGTTGGTTTAGCGTTAGACTTAGCGTTAGGGTTAGGCATAGGTTACGGCTATGGTGAGGTTTAGGCTTATGGTTAAACATATGTTAGGGTTCTGGTCAGCGTTATGGTTATGGTCAGGGTCACGTTAGGGCTAGGGTTCTGGCTACGGTTAGGGTTTGAACTAGGGTTAGAATTATAGTTAGGGTTAGGATTTGAGTTGTTTTAGCGTTAGACTTAGCGTTAGGGTTAGGCATAGGTTACGGCTATGGTGAGGTTTAGGCTTATGGTTAAACATATGTTAGGGTTCTGGTCAGCGTTACGGTCAGGGTCATGGTCAGGGTTCAGGTTATGGTTCGGGTTAGGGTAACATTTAGGCTTAGGGTTAGGCTTAGGGGTAGGATTCGGGTTGTTTTAGGGTTAGACTTAGCATTAGGATTAGGCCTAGGTTAGGGTTAGGTTTAGGTTTAGGGTTATGGTTAAACTTACGTTTGGGTTAGGGTCAGGGTTATGGTCAGGGTCCGGGTTTGGTTAGGGTTAGGGTTAGGACTAGGGTTAGGATTACAGTTAGGTTTAGGATTAGAGTTGGTTTAGCGTTAGACTTAGCGTTAGGGTTGGTCTTAGGTTACGGCTATGGTGAGGTTTAGGCTTATGGTTAAAGATATGTTAGGGTTCTGGTCAGCGTTATGGTTATGGTCAGGGTCAGGTTAGGGCTAGGGTTCCGGCTAGGGTTAGGGTTAGGGCTAGGGTTAGGATTGTAGTTAGGGTTAGGATTAGAGTTGGTTTAGCGTTAGACTTAGCGTTAGGGTTAGGCATAGGTTACGGCTATGGTGAGGTTTAGGCTTATGGTTAAACATATGTTAGGGTTCTGGTCAGCGTTACGGTCAGGGTCATGGTCAGGGTTCAGGTTAGGGTTCGGGTAAGGGTTAGGGTTCAGGTTAGGATTACATTTAGGCTTAGGGTTAGTCTTAGGGGTAGGATTCGGGTTGTTTTAGGGTTAGACTTAGCATTAGGATTAGGCCTAGGTTAGGGTTAGGTTTAGTTTTAGGGTTATGGTTAAACTTACGTTTAGGTTAGGGTCAGGGTTATGGTCAGGGTCCTGGTTTGGTTAGGGTTAGGGTTAGGGTTAGAGTTAGGGTTAGGGTTAGGGTTAGGGTTGAGATTACAGTTAGGGTTAGAATTAGAGTTGGTTTAGCATTAGACTTAGCATTAGGGTTAGGCTTAGGTTACGGCTATGGTGAGGTTTAGGCTTATGGTTAAACATGTGTTAGGGTTATGGCCAGCGTTATGGTCAGAGTCAGGTTCCGGTTAGGGTTAGGGTTAGGGTTAGGGTTGAGATTACAGTTAGGGTTAGAATTAGAGTTGGTTTAGCATTAGACTTAGCATTAGGGTTAGGCTTAGGTTACGGCTATGGTGAGGTTTAGGCTTATGGTATAACATATGTTAGGGTTATGGCCAGCGTTATGGTCAGAGTCAGGTTCCGGTTAGGGTTAGGTTTAGGGTTGGGATTACAGTTCAGGTTAGGATTAGAGTTGGTTTAGCATTAGACTTAGCATTAGGTTTAGGCTTAGGTTACGGCTATGGTGAGGTTTAGGCTTATTGTTAAACATATGTTAGGGTTCAGGTCAGCGTTATGGTCAGGGTCAGGTTAGGGCTAGGGTTCCGGGTAGGGTTAGGTTTAGGTTTAGGGTTAGGGTTAGAATTACAGTTCGGATTAGGATTAGAGTTGATTTAGCATTAGACTTAACATTAGGGTTAGGCTTAGGTTATGGCTTTGGTGAGGTTTAGGCTTATGGTTAAACATATGTTAGGGTTATGGCCAGCGTTATGGTCAGAGTCAGGTTACCGTTAGGGTTAGGGTTCCGATTAGGGTTAGGGTTAGGGTTAGGGTTGACATTACAGTTAGGGTTAGGATTAGATTTGGTTTAGCATTAGACTTATCGTTAGGTTTAGGCTTAGGTTACGACTATGGTGAGGTTTAGGCTTATGGTTAAATATATGTTAGGGTTATGGCCAGCGCTATGGTCAGAATCAGGTTACGGTTAGGGTTAGGGTTCCGTTTAGGGTTATGGTTAGGTTTGGGATTACAGTTCAGGTTAGGATTAGAGTTGGTTTAGCATTAGACTTAGCGTTAGGGTTAGGCTTAGTTTACGGCTATGGTGAGGTTTAGGCTTATGCTTAAACATATGTTAGGGTTCTGGTCAGCGTTATGGTCAGGGTCAGGGTCAGGTTAGGGCTAGGGTTCCGGCTAGGCTTAGTTTTAGGTTTAGGGTTAGGGTTAGGGTTGGAATTAGAGTTGGTTTAGCGTTAGACTTAGCGTTAGGGTTAGGCTTAGGTTACAGCTATGGTGAGGTTTAGGCTTATGGTTAAACCTATGTTAGGGTTCTGGTCAGAGCTATGGTGAGAGTCATGGTCAGCATTAGGGTACGGGTTAGGGTTAGGGTTCGGGTTAGGGGTAGGATTCGGGTTAGGGTTACGTTTAGAGTTAGGGTTAGGTTTAGGGGTAGGATTCGCCTTGTTTTAGGGTTAGACTTAGCAGTAGAGTTAGGTCTAGGTTAGGGTTAGATTTAGGTTTAGGGTTGTGGTTAAAATTACGTTTGGGTTATGGTCAGGGTTATGATCAGGGTCCGGGGTAGGCTTAGGGTTAGGGCTAGGGTTAGAATTACAGTTAGGGTTAGGATTAGAGTTGGTTTAGCGTTAGACTTAGCGTTAAGGTTAGGCTTAGTTTACAGCTATGGTGAGGTTTAGGCTTATGGTTAAACATATGTTAGGGTTCTGTTCAGAGTTATGGTCAGCGTCAGGGTCAGGTTAGGGCTAGGGTTCCGGCTAGGGTTACTTTTAGGGTTAGGGTTAGGGCTAGGGTTAGGATTACAGTTAGGGTTAGGATTAGAGTTGGTTTAGCATTAGACTTAGCGTTAGGGTTAGGCTTAGGTTACGGCTTTGGTGAGGTTTAGGCTTATGGTTAAACATATGTTAGGGTTATGGCCAACGTTATGGTCAGAGTCAGGTTACGGTTACGGTTAGGGTTCCGGTTAGGGTTAGGGTTGGGATTACTGTTAGGGTTAGGATTAGAGTTGGTTTAGCATTAGACATAGCATTAGGGTTAGGCTTAGGTTATGGCTATGGTGAGGTTTAGGCTTATGGTTAAACGTATGTTAGGGTTTTGGTCGGCGTTATGGTCAGGGTCAGGTTAGGGCTAGTGTTCCGGCTAGGGTTAGGTTTAGGGTTAGGGTTCGGGTTAGCATTACAGTTCGAGTTAGGATTAGAGTTGGTTTAGCATTAGACTTAGCGTTAGGGTTAGGCTTAGGTTACGGCTTTGGTGAGGTTTAGGGTTATGGTTAAACATATGTTAGGGTTATGGCCAGCGTTATGGTCAGAATCAGGTTACGGTTAGCGTTAGGGTTCCGGTTAGGGTTAGGGTTAGGGTTGGGATTACAGTTCAGGTTAGGATTAGAGTTGATTTAGCATTAGACTTAGCGTTAGGGTTAGGCTTAGGTTACGGGTATGGTGAGGTTTAGACTTATGGTTAAACATATGTTAGGGTTCTGGTCAGCGTTACGGTCAGAGTCATGGTCAGCATTAGGGTACGGGTTAGGGTTAGGGTTCGGGTTAGGGGTAGGATTCGGGTTAGGGTTACGTTTAGAGTTAGGGTTAGGTTTAGGGGTAGGATTCGCCTTGTTTTAGGGTTAGACTTAGCAGTAGAGTTAGGTCTAGGTTAGGGTTAGATTTAGGTTTAGGGTTGTGGTTAAAATTACGTTTGGGTTAGGGTCAGGGTTATGATCAGGGTCCGGGGTAGGCTTAGGGTTAGGGCTAGGGTTAGAATTACAGTTAGGTTTAGGATTAGAGTTGGTTTAGCGTTAGACTTAGCGTTAAGGTTAGGCTTAGTTTACAGCTATGGTGAGGTTTAGGCTTATGGTTAAACATATGTTAGGGTTCTGTTCAGAGTTATGGTCAGCGTCAGGGTCAGGTTAGGGCTAGGGTTCCGGCTAGGGTTACTTTTAGGGTTAGGGTTAGGGCTAGGGTTAGGATTACAGTTAGGGTTAGGATTAGAGTTGGTTTAGCATTAGACTTAGCGTTAGGGTTAGGCTTAGGTTACGGCTTTGGTGAGGTTTAGGCTTATGGTTAAACATATGTTAGGGTTATGGCCAACGTTATGGTCAGAGTCAGGTTACGGTTACGGTTAGGGTTCCGGTTAGGGTTAGGGTTAGGGTTGGGATTACTGTTAGAGTTAGGATTAGAGTTGGTTTAGCATTAGACATAGCATTAGGGTTAGGCTTAGGTTATGGCTATGGTGAGGTTTAGGCTTATGGTTAAACGTATGTTAGGGTTTTGGTCGGCGTTATGGTCAGGGTCAGGTTAGGGCTAGTGTTCCGGCTAGGGTTAGGTTTAGGGTTAGGGTTCGGGTTAGCATTACAGTTCGAGTTAGAATTAGAGTTGGTTTAGCATTAGACTTAGCGTTAGGGTTAGGCTTAGGTTACGGCTTTGGTGAGGTTTAGGCTTATGGTTAAACATATGTTAGGGTTATGGCCAGCGTTATGGTCAGAATCAGGTTACGGTTAGCGTTAGGGTTCCGGTTAGGGTTAGGGTTAGGGTTGGGATTACAGTTCAGGTTAGGATTAGAGTTGGTTTAGCATTAGACTTAGCGTTAGGGTTAGGCTTAGGTTACGGGTATGGTGAGGTTTAGACTTATGGTTAAACATATGTTAGGGTTCTGGTCAGCGTTACGGTCAGAGTCATGGTCAGCATTAGGGTACGGGTTAGGGTTAGGGTTCGGGTTAGGGGTAGGATTCGGGTTAGGGTTACGTTTAGAGTTAGGGTTAGGTTTAGGGGTAGGATTCGCCTTGTTTTAGGGTTAGACTTAGCAGTAGAGTTAGGTCTAGGTTAGGGTTAGATTTAGGTTTAGGGTTGTGGTTAAAATTACGTTTGGGTTAGGGTCAGGGTTATGATCAGGGTCCGGGGTAGGCTTAGGGTTAGGGCTAGGGTTAGAATTACAGTTAGGGTTAGGATTAGAGTTGGTTTAGCGTTAGACTTAGCGTTAAGGTTAGGCTTAGTTTACAGCTATGGTGAGGTTTAGGCTTATGGTTAAACATATGTTAGGGTTCTGTTCAGAGTTATGGTCAGCGTCAGGGTCAGGTTAGGGCTAGGGTTCCGGCTAGGGTTACTTTTAGGGTTAGGGTTAGGGCTAGGGTTAGGATTACAGTTAGGGTTAGGATTAGAGTTGGTTTAGCATTAGACTTAGCGTTAGGGTTAGGCTTAGGTTACGGCTTTGGTGAGGTTTAGGCTTATGGTTAAACATATGTTAGGGTTATGGCCAACGTTATGGTCAGAGTCAGGTTACGGTTACGGTTAGGGTTCCGGTTAGGGTTAGGGTTAGGGTTGGGATTACTGTTAGGGTTAGGATTAGAGTTGGTTTAGCATTAGACATAGCATTAGGGTTAGGCTTAGGTTATGGCTATGGTGAGGTTTAGGCTTATGGTTAAACGTATGTTAGGGTTTTGGTCGGCGTTATGGTCAGGGTCAGGTTAGGGCTAGTGTTCCGGCTAGGGTTAGGTTTAGGGTTAGGGTTCGGGTTAGCATTACAGTTCGAGTTAGGATTAGAGTTGGTTTAGCATTAGACTTAGCGTTAGGGTTAGGCTTAGGTTACGGCTTTGGTGAGGTTTAGGGTTATGGTTAAACATATGTTAGGGTTATGGCCAGTGTTATGGTCAGAATCAGGTTACGGTTAGGGTTAGGGTTCCGGTTAGGGTTAGGGTTAGGGTTGGGATTACAGTTCAGGTTAGGATTAGAGTTGGTTTAGCATTAGACTTAGCGTTAGGGTTAGGCTTAGGTTACGACTATGGTGAGGTTTAGGCTTATGGTTAAACATATGTTAGGGTTATAGCCAGCGTTATGGTCAGAGTCAGGTTACGGTTAGGTTTATGGTTAGGATTACAGTTAGGGTTAGGATTAGAGTTGTTTTAGCGTTAGACTTAGCGTTAAGGTTAGGCTTAGGTTACAGCTATGGTGAGGTTTAGGCTTATGGTTAAACATATGTTAGGGTTATGGTCAGCAATATGGTCAGGGTCAGGTTAGGGTTAGAATTCAGGTTGTTTTAGGGTTAGATTTATCATTAGGATTAATGATAAATTAATCCTAATTTAGTAATCCAGCAGTGTCTGACAGAACCTGACAGGAGTGCAGGTGCTGTCATTTCCAGTGAGGGTCCAGGTGATTTAATAAGGGTGGTGGGTGGGGCCTGGGGTGATTGATCCCTCCCCTTCCCCAAGGGATTGTGGGAAGGGGTGGGTGGGTCTCAGGGTATTTGAGCCCCAGCCCCTGTTTAGGAGTTTATGCTGCTCCTGGGCAGCTTGGGTGCTGATTCTCTGCTGCTCCTTCAGCAGTTGGTAGCTTTTGGGCTGTTTAAGCTATGTGGGCAGTTGTGTTTGGAGAAGTGGAGATGCCTGTTTGACGTAGGACCTTCAGGAGCGCAGCAAAGCTTCATTACCAGCTGTAGTTGAAGGTATGTTTGTAACTAGGTTTCATTTAGTGAATAAATTCCCGGTGCTTTGCGTTTTCCTGAAATTCCTGACTGCAATGAAGATGAGGTGTTAATTTATGGTTTGTACTGGCGTGTAACAAGTTGCTGATGTAATCTCCCTTCCTAGGACTGATGCTTTGATTATCTAGCAGGGGTTAAAATTAGCATCTCATATCTATAAGTAGAGTTCTAGCATTTCCGAAGGAAGCAGCAGGACCATAAGGCAGAGTGTCTTTCAGGCTGCTCTGCCCGGAGGTGTGCAGTCAGGGGTGGGTGGAATGCTCAAGCTGTTGATGAGCTCCTGGGTGACTTGCTGAATAACTTATTTTCAGATGCAGAGGGCAAACTGGGCACGAAAGAGCGACGGAGGAGGCGAGCTGTGCGCCATAAGCAGGTGGGTCGGTGCGTGGCGCCAGAGGGAAGCTGTGCTGTGTGGCTCTCGCTGAGCTTGGTCGTTTCTCTGTTTCCTAGGTGTGAAGCGAAGAGGAAAGCTGGGTATCGGCAGCGCAGCTCCTCGGGCAAGGTGAGCACGTAGTGCTGGGCTGAAGCGGCAGCTGGTTTCAGGTCTCGTGTTGCTGGTGCGGGGCGGCCCCGTCTACCTCGCGCCGGGGGCGGCCCCGTCTACCTCGCGCCGGGGGCGGCCCCGTCTACCTCGCGCCGGGGGCGGCCCCGTCTACCTCGCGCCGGGGGCGGCCCCGTCTACCTCGCGCCGGGGGCGGCCCCGTCTACCTCGCGCCGGGGGCGGCCCCGTCTACCTCGCGCCGGGGGCGGCCCCGTCTACCTCGCGCCGGGGGCGGCCCCGTCTACCTCGCGCCGGGGGCGGCCCCGTCTACCTCGCGCCGGGGGCGGCCCCGTCTACCTCGCGCCGGGGGCGGCCCCGTCTACCTCGCGCCGGGGGCGGCCCCGTCTACCTCGCGCCGGGGGCGGCCCCGTCTACCTCGCGCCGGGGGCGGCCCCGTCTACCTCGCGCCGGGGGCGGCCCCGTCTACTTCCCAGGGTTAGGAGCAGCTCCTTGGGCAAGGTGAGAACGGAGTGCTGGGCTGAAGCGGCAGTTGATTTCAGGTCCCGTGTTGCCGGTGCAGGTCTGAGCGTCCTTTGGTTGTGTTTTACAGGCGGTAGCTGAAGGTCTTCGTGGTCAAAAGCAAGGGCGCCCAGGTGGGTGAGCGGCCCAGGTAAGGGAGGGCGAGATGGGACCATCTGCGGGCAGGCTGTGTTTTTGGGCGGCATCTGAGTGCGTGCCTCTGGTTTTGCAGGTGCCGCAGACGAGCTCGGAGGGGCGAAGGCGCACGCCGGCCGGCAGCCGAGAAGGTGAGGCGGCGGAGGGAGTGGAGGAGCCCGGTATTGCCCGGTGACCGGGTTCAGCGTTTCCTTCTCGCTTCGCAGGCGCTTTGTGGGCCCTTTGGACTCGGAGGAGCATTTGCGGTGAGCCGGGCTAGGGGCGAGGAGGAGTGTGGGGCCAGCGACTCGTTCCAGGCGCTACAGGTCTTTTGCTTCTCGCCGTCTTAGGCGTCACGAGCGATGGGGGTTGGTGACCACGCCCACGGCATGACGCGCCGGACGGAACGCCGTGGAACTTAGCAGGAGGTGGGTGTTGCGGAAGGGGTCGGCGTTTACCCCACGACGCCGTGTGCCGGCACGGCTTAGCAAGCATGTGTTTTCCCGTGTTCCCGTAGACGCTGAAGAGGAACCTGGCGATGCAGGAAGATGGCCGTTCGTGCACGTGGCGTTTTCCTCTGTTGAAGATGGATTCGGACCCTTGGCCCTCTGAAAGCTAAGTGGAGCCACGAGACCTGGCAAGGGGCTGGGAATCGCAGGGCCGGGGGTATAGTTCTGACAAGGGGAAGGACTGTCCAGGAACAGTCCCCTTTGAGTGGGTAAAGGGCCCCGAGAACCTTACAGTGCGACGCCAGCGTGTGCCGGGCAGGGCAGCTCCAGCCTGTGTCTGCGTTGTTGTGTAGTTCGGGAAGCCTGCCTTGCGCCTGTCAGACGATCCCAGGGTCTCGTTGTGCTCAAGGGGCACAACGTGCATCTCAGGTGCCATCCTGGGATCTGGAACGCTGGTGCCAATTGGGTCCCGGATTCTTGTATCATCAGTGTGGGTGGTGTTTGCATATGGGATGTTTCTGGTCAGTTGTGATTTATGGTGTAGTTCTGGGCTGCATCATCAGCAGCTCTGCTCTCTCCCCAGCCAGTCTAAGGGACTGGCACTTCAAGATGCTGGGAAGAAGTTCTTAGTCTTGCGGCCGTCTCTGTGTGTGTGTGTGCGCCAGCGCCGCCGTCTCATAAGGGGCTGTGATGTTCAGCTCTTATTTTTTCCTGGGATTGCAGTAGAGGCTCCTCGCCTCACCGCTGCCTCCCTGCAGGTTCTTTTGGTCGATGCAGTCTCTGGTTTGGAGTCGTTCTTGTTATAGAGCGTTTTTGGTGATGTTGCCATGGTGTCGTCTATAACGTTGTGTGGAGGGTCTGTCTGTGCACGTGCACATTTGGCTGGAGCTGCTCTGCCCGGAGGTGTAGAGTCAGGAGAGGGAGTTCTAGGAAATCACGATTAATCTGTGGACATGTTAACCTGCGTAGGCAAAGGTTGTGCAGTCATCTGGGATGGAGTAGCTGTGGGCAGTGGAGCGGACTGTCCCGTCCCCAGTGTTTTTTGGGACTCAATTAGAGCTTCTGGTGGGATTCCTGAATAGAAAGCAGACTGTGGCATGGTCAAGCTGTTGATGAGCTGCTGGGTGACTTGCTGCATAACTCGATTTCAGATGCAGAGGGACGACTTGGCCCGGAAGAGCAACGGAGGAGGCGAGCTGTGCGCCGTAAGCAGGTGGGCCAGTGTGTGGCGCAGAGGGAAGCTGTGCCGTGTGGCTCTCGCTGAGCTTGGTCATTTCTCTGTTTCCTAGGTGTGAAGAGGAGAGGAAAGCTGGGTATCGGCACCGCAGCTCCTCGGGCAAGGTGAGCATGGAGTGCTGGGCACACAGGGAGAACGGCCATAGAGTGCGATAGAGACTTTCTGTTCAGCATGCTACCTTTATTGCAGCATTCAGAGTTGTGCAACTCTGTGACAGGCTTTGTCTCATCTCAGTGTGCTGGATTTGGCTTTTCCGTATGCACACCATGCAAAGAATCCTGGTTTTGGAATAACAGCTGTAGCGCACCAGATGAGAAACTAAAAAAACCAAACCAAACCAAAACAAACAAATAAACAAAACAAAAAGAAAGAAAGAAGGCTTTGCTCAGTCCAGCTTGCTGCGGCGGCGAGGGGGGCCAATGGGGCTCCAGCCGCACTGACCTGTTTTTCAGGGAGACCCAGAGGCGCCTCCACCTGGCTGAGCAGTGAGCGGCCCAAAGGTGCAATGCAAAAATTGAGATATTGTCTTAAATTACTGTGACTGTGATCCATCTGCATATTTGAACTGGGTATTTGATTTTCGCATCTGAGCTCGGTATTTTAGTTTGCATATTCATATTTGGTACCAAAAGAATCTTGTTTGGGGAGATAATTACAGAATGGGAACCGGTTCCACTGCTAAAATTCCACCTTACTCCCCTTTAGGATGCATTCTTACACATTAAAGTAATTGCTTACATTGTTAGAAAAGCATTTAAATTGGTAAAATGCTATGATAGGTGTGAATTTGGAAGAGGTTGTATTTAAAAGTTGCTAGAATATTAACTCATTTGGATCTAGGAAACCAGAATAATGGATTGATGTTTATTATACTGGTTTATACTGTTTTTTGACATCTCTAGATTGTAAAAGGTAAATGGAGCTAAGGAATGTAACTATTGCTGAGCTACTTGAAATTGCATATAAAGTGTATTATGGTTGGAATGAAATGGGTAAACAAAAGACCAAAACATCCCAGGCCTGTGTGCAGCTCATTGTGACTGAGGAGTTTCCCAGAGCCTCCCACCTCATCCCAGCCATTATGCCAGCTGCGTGACCTTGGTTATATCTGAACTGCAGCGAGAAGAGAAAGAAAGATGATTAAAAAAAAGAGAAACCT
Source organism: Nesoenas mayeri (assembly GCF_963082525.1). Classification (NCBI taxonomy): domain Eukaryota; kingdom Metazoa; phylum Chordata; class Aves; order Columbiformes; family Columbidae; genus Nesoenas; species Nesoenas mayeri. The sequence continues at coordinate 7,891,904 of NC_137571.1, forward strand.
GGCTGCCCGCTTTTAAAGCGGAGAAAGGGGGGTTCTCTCTCCCCCCCACTGCAGCGATGTAATACTGAATGGAGCCGTCCGAGGGTGAAGTTTAAAGGCATCCTTAGCAGACCCGTAGTTCTAATGAAACTAGGAAATTAAACCAAAAATTTGATGATAGACTTATTCTGTGGTAATTCATTGTAAGAGACTTCTTAGTAAATTCACCATGCTAGTTTTTGAGGCCATGGGAGAGAACGAAAGAAAGGCCATTTTTTGAGACCAATAGCATGCCAAATTTGGAACAAAGTTTTAATACATGAATTCTTATAGTTGTTAGAAACTTCTATACCTCTCTTGGGTTGAGATTTGTTAAGTAAATTGTAAGCTCAAATAACATTTTCTGAGAATTCTGTTTAGTTGCATGGCCTACAAGAAGCTGCTTGGATGGCGCAGATCTGCTTGCCGCAAGCGAGAAATCTTCAAGGAAATTTCAAATGCTGTATTTCCACTAGTATTAACAGTCAATGTCTCAATAAAGCAAACACTACACTGATAGAACTGAAACAGGACTTCGATCCGGTAAGGGAAAACAATATCCAATAAATATGGCAGCCAAAATGGAGTCGGAAACTTTGAGGAGTGAATTTATGACAACCTTACAGGCTGACTGCATTCGATTGGATTTGTAGATTTGTCTATTTGTAGCTACAACATAGAAACAACCTGTGGCTATTGTGGGACAGTATGATGAGATTGCTAGCAAACTGATATACCGACTGTTATATACCAATTGTCACTCTGATCAAGAAAATGCAGGGAATGAATTTAAGTCTTAATAGACCATGATCCTTTTGTCATATATGTACCATTTGTGAAATTCTGATTTTTTTTTTTTTTTATTTGTAATCTATGTCTTTATAAATTGCACTAGCTGGTTTTCTTAACAGCACAGCTTTTGGCATGCCTAAATGTAAATTGCTGCAGAACCTGCAAGCCTTTAACATCAGGTCATAGGCCATACTTGTATTTGGTCTGATCCTACATACTTGCAAAGTTTTTGTCGATGGTTCTGGGAAGTCTCATAAAGCTGTAGTGGTTTGGTGTGAAGATAACAATTGGCGTCATTCTGTAAAAATTATTGAAGGTTCAACCCGATTAGCAGAACTTGGTACAGCTTTAAATTACTTAGAGCTTTTTAAGGAGGAACCTCTAAATTTGATTTGTGATTTTGAGTACGTAGTCAAGGTCCAACGCACATATCTGGTTCTGAACTTTGTTTGTTTGTTTGTTTTTTTAAAAAGGGGGGGAAGTAGGGGAAGTACCACAAAACCAATGGTCAAAAGCATTTTATGCGATGAAATACTTTGCCAGTATGACCCAAAACCATGCTAAATCAGAAAGAATCTACATTAGTTATGGTCAAATCACTAGTCAATTAAAAAGGCCACATCAATTGATAACCTGGGGAAAAGTTTGTTTGTGTCATTACAGGCTGAGGATTGAAGTGGATTCAACAAAGATTCAACGGATGCAGATGGACAGGAGGGAGTTAAGTTGTGAGGACTGTTTCAGATGTAAACCATGGATCCCAGTTCAGTGTTACAGATGCTCGCAGACCCGGTGGTCTAGAAGCCTGTTAGCAAGCAGGTGGCGTACCTTCTGTGGAGAATGGCAATTTGAACAATCAGCAGGAGATCCAAAAGGGTGATATTATGATTAGATAGTCAATGCATAGATAAGGGAAAATTATGAGATATCCCTACCATAGTAATCTAAGGGTAGCAACTGATACAGTTTTAGAAGGGATATTAAAGTTAAGCTATTGATCTTTTAAATAGGTTGAGATAACTTTTAAGATATTAATTCAATTATTAGTATATACTGATGGTATTAAGTATGTGTCACGGAATATTACCCCGAGGTTAATTTAAGGGACAACAGGTTCCAAAACAACTTTTATTAAACCGGTGAGAAACAGGGTTTTAGCATTCCAAAAGTGACTTAAATAAAGGTTCGGATATCAGTTGAGCAAACTTATTTAGGGGCAGCAACCACTACAACAGGCGGTCCACAGAGTGCATGCACGTGACTTCACTCAAAACAATGCCGGAGTCGCCCCGAGTCCCGGAGAAGAACCCACTTGCCCAAGCCCGTAGCAGGATTATTTTTAAAGAGATACGCGTACTCGTAGTGAGTACGGAAAGTGTACACTCGCGATTCCGCGAGGGTAAATTTATAATACACTCGCAATCCCGCGAGAGTTAATTTACTTACACGTACAAATGTGCACGGAATATTACACGTGCTTACGTGGAAGCACGAGAGGAAAATACACTCGCGATTGTGCGAGGAAGTAATTTAAAGTACACATCTAACTGTGCACGGAAAGTTACACGTGCATATGTGCACGGTAAGTATAAATATACTTGCAATCCTGCGAGAATTAATTTTACACGCGCTCATATGGAGCACAGAAAGTTACACGTGCATATGTGCACGAAAAGTATAAATATACTCGCAATCCTGCGAGAGTTTTACTCACAGCCATGGCGGCGAGGCGAGCGGAGTCTCCATCCCGGGGAGCTGCGGGGGCCGTGGCTCCTGGCGGCAGTGGCTAAGCTCGTGCTCCGAGAAACTCGCGACAATGGGCGGAGTTTCGACGAGAATCCCGTTTTTGTAATTTGATCAGACCTGACTGTAGGCTTTGTTAAACCTCCTCCGCACCCCCCACACTGGCTGTGGGTGCCCCCGAAGCCTCCCAAAAACATCCCCCACCCTGGGCGTGGGCGTCCAGCGGCTCTGCTAATGGCCCCTGGCCAGGGTGCTCCGGGGCCAAACAAAAGAAGCCATTAGCCTCGAGTAGCAGAGAAAGAGAGGAGATGTGCCCACCTTTCCATGCTGAAGGAGGGAGGGGGAGAGAGGGGGCAGAGAGGGAGAGCGAGGGGGGGTTGCATTCTGCTACAGTATGTTACCCTATAAACTGCACAGTTATAAATCTTTAGGAATTTAAGAGAATATATTGTATTAACTTCTCTGGTTATTTTGAATCTATTAAAATAGTGTGTTAATAAGGTTGTCATAGTAGAATTAAGGTTCTAAGAACAGGCAGGTAGTAGTTTGATCTTACTAAGTAAGGTTTAACTGCATTATATGTAATTGTAATTATGTTGTTCATCACATGTTCTATGTTGCAGTATATTTCAAAAATGATGCACCATGCGGTTTAGGGGGCCTGACTAACTCAGGAAAAGAAAGGGGGAAGCGTGGAGGGGTTTTGATAGATAAAGATCTGTTGCTAAATTAGGCAGGCTCAAAGGAACCTCAAGGCCGTTTCGGGGAGCTGAGAACAGAATCTGCCGTGAGAAAGAGGGGCATTCCTCAATCACCGGGGTCCCGGTGTGGCGTGAATCACCAGACGTATCATCAGCGAGACTCCAGCCCTCGGACAGCCCACGATACTCATTTAGCGAATCCATGCTTGAAGCGTGGACACATGATTGGAATACAGTTACATATATAAGGAGACTTGTTTCTGTAATAAATGGCTTTAGCGTGATACACATTGAATCGACTTGTTTTGCTGAGTCCTTATCTCGTTCCAACAGGTAGCTACATTTGAACAACCTATACACCCACAGTACTGCCCCACAACGCCCCATAGCTCCTACACTCTGCCCCATAGACCCACACCACTGCCCCACAGCACCCCAGACATCCTCCACCGCCCCATAGATCCACAGTACTGCCCCACAACACCCCATTGCTCCTGCACTCTGTCCCATAAATGCCCAGTACTGCAGCACAGCACCGTATAGCTCCTGTACTTTGCCCCATACATCCACAGTAGTGCCCCACAGCCCCATATAGCTCCTGTACTCTGCCCCATACATCCACAGCAGTACCCCACAGCGACTCTATTCTTGCCCATAGACCCACAGTGCTGTCCCACAGCACCCCATATCTTGTTCACTCTGCCCTATAGACCCACAGTGTAACCCCACAGCACCCCACAGTTCCTCTGCCCTATAGATCAACAGCACTGTCCCAGAAAACACCGTAGCGTCTTCCCACTAGCCCATAGGCCAGCAATGCTGCCCCACTGCACACTGTAGCTCCTGTACCCTGCCCCATAGACCCACAGCAGTGCCCCACAGCGCCCCACACATCCGGGCTGCCCTATACATCCACAGCACTGCTCTGCAGCACCATATAGTTCCAGCACTCTGCCCCATTGATATGTAGCACCCCACAGCTCCTGCATTCTGCCCATAGATCCACATTCCTGGGTCCCCTCGGCCCACCAGATGTCCTGGGTTGCGATGCTGCACGGGGCCCCGTGCACAACAGAAAATGAGGACAGCGTGGCTGCTGGGCTCCACCCTGCTTGGAATTCAAGATGGCTGGGGGGGACTGCCTAGGGCGGCCATTTTGGTGTGGGGCCCAAGGTGGGTGGTGGGACCCGTGACTCTGTTTACCCCTGGTGGCCATCTTGGAAAAGGGCAGCGCTGTGCCGCTGCCATCCTGACATTGCTCCCGCAGGGCCATGCTGGGGGATTTTTAACCTGGTTTTGGGGCCAATTCTCACCCAATAAAATTAAATAATGTAAAAAAACCTTAAGCATGTGGTTTGTTCCATTTCCAGTGAGGGATTTGGGGGTGGGGTTTAGTGTTGAGGGTGGGGCTGAAAGCGTGGGCGGGGCCACTGCCAACCCCAGCCCCCTCCCAAGCTCTCCCCAACGTGCCTTCCCCGAGGGGTGTGCCCCAACCAGGCCCCACCCCCTTTCCAAGCACCCTCCCAGCTGGGCTCCTCCCCTTTGACCCACACTTCCACCCTCATTGGTGGGCTCCCTGCAGGGGGTGTGGCCTACAGACCTACAACTCCTTCCCCTCTCCTGCTGAGCCATGTACCCAACAGCATGACAGGGGCAGACAAAGCTCAGGAAAGACCAACAGAGCCAGGCAGGGCTCGAGAGAGCTTGAGAAAGTCCGACAGGTCTCGAGACCGCCTGACAAAGCCCGACAGGGCCCGAGAGAGTTTGACGGATCCTCACAGAGCCTGACAAAGCTTGACAGAGCCCAACAGGACCCATCAGGGCTTGACAAATCTTGTCAGTTCCTGATAGTGCCTCAATGTGTATGACAGAGTCCTGGGGGCCTCAACAGAGCCTGAGAAATCTTGACAGGCTCAGCAGAGCCCAACAGGTCTCGACAGAGCCCTACAGAGCCCATTGAAGCCTGATAGAGCCTGACAGGCCCCAAGAGATCTCGACAGAGCCCTACAGAGCCCATCGAAGCCTGATAGAGCCTGACAGACTCCAAGGGGTCTCGACAGAGCCCTACAGAGCCCATCGAAGCCTGATAGGGCCTGCCAGGCCCCAAGGGGTCTCGACAGAGCCCTACAGAGCCTATCGAAGCCTGATAGAGCCTGATAGACCCCAAGAGGTCTCGACAGAGCCCTACAGAGCCCATCGAGGCCTGATAGAGCCTGACGGGCCCCAAGAGGTCTTGATAGGGCTTCACAAAAACCAACAGTGTCTGACAGAGCCCGACAGGAGTGCAGGTGCTGTCATTTCCAGTGAGGGTCCAGGTGATTTGATCAGGGTGGTGGGCGGGGCCTGGGGTGATTGATCCCTCCCCTTTCCAGGGGATTGTGGGAAGGGGTGGGCGGGGCCCAGGGTATTTGAGCCCCAGTCCCCAGGTAGGGAGCTCATTCTGCTCCAGTACAGCTTCAGTGCTGGTTCTCTGCTGCTCCTTCAGTAGTTGGCAGCTTTTGAGCTGTTTAAGCTACGTGGGCAGATGTCTTAGCAGAAGAGGAGGTGTCCATTTGAGGTAAGAGCTTTGTGTGCAGCAAAGGTTCAGTAGCAGCTGTAGTAGAAAGGTTGTTTGTCATTATGTTTCATTTGTTGATTCAGTTCCAGGTACTTTGCATTTTCCAGTAATTTCTGATCATGATGAAGATGGAGTGTTGGTTATTGTGTCTCCCTTTCTATCTACTCCCTAGAAAACCTAAGTTGACATCCATACTGAGTCCCATTGTAGATGCAATAGCAGTAATAAAGTGTAGGTGCTGTCACTTCAAATGAGATTCCAGGTAATTTGATAAGGGTGGTGGGAGGGGCCTGGGGTGATTGATCTCTCCCCTTTCCAGGGGATTGTGGGAAGGGGTGGGCAGGGCTCAGGGTATTTGAGCCCCAGTCCCCGGGTAGGGAGCTCATTCTGCTCCAGGACAGCTTGGGTGCTGGTTCTCTGCTGCTCCTTCGGCAGTCGGCAGCTTTTGAGCTGTTTCAGCTACGTGGGCAGATGTCTTAGGAGAAGCGAAGGTGTCCATTTGAGGTAAGAGCTTTGTGTGCAGCAAAGGTTCAGTAGCAGCTGTAGTAGAAAGGTTGTTTGTCATTATGTTTCATTTGTTGATTCAGTTCCAGGTACTTTGCATTTTCCAGTAATTTCTGATCATGATGAAGATGGAGTGTTGGTTATTGTGTCTCCCTTTCTATCTACTCCCTAGAAAACCTAAGTTGACATCCATACTGAGTCCCATTGTAGATGCAATAGCAGTAATAAAGTGTAGGTGCTGTCACTTCAAATGAGATTCCAGGTAATTTGATAAGGGTGGTGGGAGGGGCCTGGGGTGATTGATCTCTCCCCTTTCCAGGGGATTGTGGGAAGGGGTGGGCGGGGCTCAGGGTATTTGAGCCCCAGTCCCCGGGTAGGGAGCTCATTCTGCTCCAGGACAGCTTGGGTGCTGGTTCTCTGCTGCTCCTTCGGCAGTCGGCAGCTTTTGAGCTGTTTCAGCTACGTGGGCAGATGTCTTAGGAGAAGCGAAGGTGTCCATTTGAGGTAAGAGCTTTGTGTGCAGCAAAGGTTCAGTAGCAGCTGTAGTAGAAAGGTTGTTTGTCATTATGTTTCATTTGTTGATTCAGTTCCAGGTACTTTGCATTTTCCAGTAATTTCTGATCATGATGAAGATGGAGTGTTGGTTATTGTGTCTCCCTTTCTATCTACTCCCTAGAAAACCTAAGTTGACATCCATACTGAGTCCCATTGTAGATGCAATAGCAGTAATAAAGTGTAGGTGCTGTCACTTCAAATGAGATTCCAGGTAATTTGATAAGGGTGGTGGGAGGGGCCTGGGGTGATTGATCCCTCCCCTTTCCAGGGGATTGTGGGAAGGGGTGGGCAGGGCTCAGGGTATTTGAGCCCCAGTCCCCGGGTAGGGAGCTCATTCTGCTCCAGGACAGCTTGGGTGCTGGTTCTCTGCTGCTCCTTCGGCAGTCGGCAGCTTTTGAGCTGTTTCAGCTACGTGGGCAGATGTCTTAGGAGAAGCGGAGGTGTCCATTTGAGGTAAGAGCTTTGTGTGCAGCAAAGGTTCAGTAGCAGCTGTAGTAGAAAGGTTGTTTGTCATTATGTTTCATTTGCTTATTCAATTCCAGATGCTTTGCATTTTCCAGTAATTCCTGACTATGATGAAGATGGAGTGTTGTTTTTTGGTTTGTATTGCTGTATTAATAGCTGTTAATATAATGTCCTCTCCTAGAAGAGTGTTTTGTTTCCAGGACCTTTGCAGCGTACAGCGGCCCCCGGTAGATCATTCAAACGTACCTCCCGGAGCTCAGCCAAGGTGAGCAATGACTCGTAGGCTACTACCGATAAATATTATTCGGGTGCCTAATTGTAGGCATGTCCTTGCTTTCCTTATTGTAGGTGATGATGGAGAAAGTGACAACTGCAGGATGATCCCCATTAGCCCACGTCGCGTTTTCCTCTGTTGAAGATGGATCTGGTCCCTTGGCCCTCTAAAAGTTAAGTGGAGGCACGAGGGCTGGGAAGGGGCTGGGAACTGCAGGGAGGTTTTAAAGTTCTCAGGCAGAAAAGGGCAGTCCAGGAGCAGTCCCCTTTAGGCAGATAAATGGGGTCAGGGAACTTTACAGCGCCACGCCAGCGTGCGCCGGGCAGGGCAGCTCCAGCCTGCATCTGTTGTCGTGTAGTTTGGGAAATGTGCCTCGTGCCTGTCAGACGATCCTGGGATATCATTGCTCTCCAGGGGCATGAAAGGAATTTCAAGCGCCATCCCGGGGTCTGGAAAGCCGGTGCCGATCGGGGTAGCATCATTCGGCTGCCGGTTTTCTTGGATCGGCAGCCGAAAGGGTGCACGGTTCTTGCGTCTTTAACATTTTTGGTCAGTTGTGTTTTATGGTGTAGTTCTGGGCTGCAACAGCAGCTCTGCTCTCTACCCATCCAGTCTAAGGGACTGGCACTTCTTCCCAGCATCTTGAAGGTTTTAAGTCTTGCAGCAGCTTCTCTGTGTGTTTGTGCCAGAGCTGCTGTCTCATAAGAGGCTGTGACGTTTGGCTCCTTTTTTTTTTTTTCTGGGGTTTCAGTAGAGGTTCCTCGCCTCACCGCTGTCTCCCCGCAGGTTATTTTGATTGTTGCCATCTCTGGTTTGGAGTCATTTTTGTTGTGCCGCCGTCTCTGTGTGGTTTGCGCCAGTGCCGCCGTCTCTGGTTTGGAGTCATTTTTGTTGTGCCGCCGTCTCTGTGTGGTTTGCGCCAGTGCCGCCGTCTCATAAGGGGCCGTGATGTTGGGCCCTTATTTTTTTCTGGGGTTGCAGTAGAGGCTCCTCGCCTCACTGCTGCCTCCCTGCAGGTTATTTTGATCATTGCCGTCTCTGGTTTGGAGTCATTTTTGTTGTGGAGCATTTTTGGTGCTGTTGCTGTTGTGTCGTCTACAACGTTGTGTGGAGCATCTGTCTGTGCACGTGCACATTTGGCTGGAGCTGCTCTGCCCGGAGGTGTAGAGTCAGGAGAGGGAGTTCTAGGAAATCACGATTAATCTGTGGACATGTTAACCTGTGTAGGCAAAGGTTGTGCAGTCATCTGGGATGGAGTAGCCGTGGGGAGGGGAGCAGACAGTCCCTTCCCCAGTGTTTTTTGGGACTCAATTAGAGCTTCTGGTGGGATTCCTAAATAGAAAGCAGACCTGTGGGTTGGTCAAGCTGTTGATGAGCTGCTGGGTAACTTGTTGAATAACTTGATTTCAGATGCAGAGGAACGACTTGGCACGGAAGAGCGACGGTGGAGGCGAGCCACGTGCCGTAAGCAGGTGGGTCGGTGCGTGGCGCCAGAGGGAAGCTGTGCCGTGTGGCTCTTGCTGAGCTTGGTCGTTTCTCTGTTTCCTAGGTGTTCCTGCAGACACTGAAGAGGAACCCAGCGATGCAGGAAGATCCCCGTTAGCGCATGTGGCGTTTGCCTCTGTTGAAGATGGATTCGGTCCCTTGGCCCTCTGAAAGCTAAGTGGAGGCACGGGGGCTGGCAAGGGGCTGGGAATCGCAGGGACGGGGGTAAAGTTCTGGTAAGGGAAAGGACCGTCCAGGAACAGTCCCCTTTGGGCGGGTAAAGGGCCCGGAGAACTTTACAGTGCGATGCCAGCGTGTGCCGGGCAGGGCAGCTCCAGCCTGTGTCTGCGTTGTGTAGTTCGGGAAGCCTGCCTTGCGCCTGTCAGACGATCCCAGGGTCTCGTTGTGCTCAAGGGGCACAATGTGCATCTCGGGTGCCATCCCGGGATCTGGAATGCCAGTGCCAATTGGCTTGGTGCCAGTTGGTCCTGGATTCTTGTATCATCAGCAGAATGTGTGGATGGTGTTTACATTTTGGATGTTTCCGGTCAGTTGTAATTTATGGTGTCATTCTGGGCTGCATCATCAGCAGCTCTGCTCTCTACCCATCCAGTCTAAGGGACTGGCCCTTCAAGATGCTGGGAAGAAGTTCTTAGTTGTGCCGCCGTCTCTGTGTGTTTGCGCCAGTGCCGCCGTCTCTGTGTGTTTGCGCCAGTGCCGCCGTCTCTGTGTGTTTGCGCCAGTGCCGCCGTCTCTGTGTGTTTGCGCCAGTGCCGCCGTCTCTGTGTGTTTGCGCCAGTGCCGCCGTCTCTGTGTGTTTGCGCCAGTGCCGCCGTCTCTGTGTGTTTGCGCCAGTGCCGCCGTCTCTGTGTGTTTGCGCCAGTGCCGCCGTCTCTGTGTGTTTGCGCCAGTGCCGCCGTCTCTGTGTGTTTGCGCCGGGGCCGTGATGTTTGGCCCTTATTTTTTTCTGGGGTTGCAGTAGAGGCTCCTCGCCTCACCGCTGTCTCCCTGCAGGTTCTTTGATTGATGCAGTCTCTGGTTCTGAGTCTTTCTTGTTAGAGCGTTTTTGGTGCTGTTGATGTGTTGTCTATAATGTTCTGAGGTGCATCTGTCTGTGCACGTGCACATTTGGCTGGAGCTGCTCTGCCCGGAGGCGTGGAGTCAGGGGTGGGTGGACGGAGCTCTAGGGGTGCACGGTTAATCTGTGGACATGTTAAATTGCGTAGTCAGAGGTTGTGCAGTCATCTGGGATGGAGTAGCTGTGGGCAGGGGAGCGGACTGTCCCTTCCCCAGTGTTTTAGATACTCAATTAGAGCTTCTGGTGGGATTCTTAAGCAGAAAGCAGACCTGTGGGATGGGCAAGCTGTTGATGAGCTGCTGGATGACTTGTTCAATAACTGGATTTCAGATGCAGAGGGACAACTTGGCACGGAGGAGCGATGGAGGAGGCGAGCCGCGCGCCGTAAGCAGGTGGGTCGTTGCGTGGCGCCAGAGGGAAGCTGTGCCGTGTGGCTCTTGCTGAGCTTGGTTGTTTCTCTCTTTTCTAGGTGTTCCTGTAGACATTGAAGAGGAACCCGGTGATGTAGGAAGATCCCCGTTTGCGCATATGGTGTTTTCCTCTGCTGAAGATGGATTCGGTCTCTTGGCCCTCTGAAAGCTAAGTGGAGGCACGGGGGCTGGCAAGGGGCTGGGAATCGCAGGGACGGGGGTAAAGTTCTGGTAAGGGAAAGGGCCGTCCAGGAACAGTCCCCTTTGGGTGGGTAAAGGGCCTGGGGACCTTTACAGTGCGATGCCAGCGCGTGCCGGGCAGGGCAGCTCCAGCCTGTGTCTGCGTTGTGTAGTTCGGGAAGCCTGCCTTGCGCCTGTCAGACGATCCCAGGGTCTCGTTGTGCTCAAGGGGCACAATGTGCATCTCGGGTGCCATCCCGGGATCTGGAATGCCAGTGCCAATTGGCTTGGTGCCAGTTGGTCCTGGATTCTTGTATCATCAGCAGAATGTGTGGATGGTGTTTACATTTTGGATGTTTCCGGTCAGTTGTAATTTATGGTGTCATTCTGGGCTGCATCATCAGCAGCTCTGCTCTCTACCCATCCAGTCTAAGGGACTGGCCCTTCAAGATGCTGGGAAGAAGTTCTTAGTCGTGCCGCCGTCTCTGTGTGTTTGCGCCAGTGCCGCCGTCTCTGTGTGTTTGCGCCAGTGCCGCCGTCTCTGTGTGTTTGCGCCAGTGCCGCCGTCTCTGTGTGTTTGCGCCAGTGCCGCCGTCTCTGTGTGTTTGCGCCAGTGCCGCCGTCTCTGTGTGTTTGCGCCAGTGCCGCCGTCTCTGTGTGTTTGCGCCAGTGCCGCCGTCTCTGTGTGTTTGCGCCAGTGCCGCCGTCTCTGTGTGTTTGCGCCAGTGCCGCCGTCTCTGTGTGTTTGCGCCAGTGCCGCCGTCTCATAAGGGGCCGTAATGTTTGGCCCTTATTTTTTTCTGGGGTTGCAGTAGAGGCTCCTCGCCTCACCGCTGTCTCCCTGCAGGTTCTTTGATTGATGCAGTCTCTGGTTCTGAGTCTTTCTTGTTAGAGCGTTTTTGGTGCTGTTGATGTGTTGTCTATAATGTTCTGAGGTGCGTCTGTCTGTGCACGTGCACATTTGGCTGGAGCTGCTCTGCCCGGAGGCGTGGAGTCAGGGGTGGGTGGATGGAGCTCTAAGGGTGCACGGTTAATCTGTGGACATGTTAAATTGCGTAGTCAGAGGTTGTGCAGTCATCTGGGATGGAGTAGCTGTGGGCAGGGGAGCGGACTGTCCCTTCCCCAGTGTTTTAGATACTCAATTAGAGCTTCTGGTGGGATTCTTAAGCAGAAAGCAGACCTGTGGGATGGGCAAGCTGTTGATGAGCTGCTGGATGACTTGTTCAATAACTGGATTTCAGATGCAGAGGGACAACTTGGCACGGAGGAGCGACGGAGGAGGCGAGCCGCGCGCCGTAAGCAGGTGGGTCGTTGCGTGGCGCCAGAGGGAAGCTGTGCCGTGTGGCTCTTGCTGAGCTTGGTTGTTTCTCTCTTTTCTAGGTGTTCCTGTAGACATTGAAGAGGAACCCGGTGATGTAGGAAGATCCCCGTTTGCGCATGTGGTGTTTTCCTCTGCTGAAGATGGATTCGGTCTCTTGGCCCTCTGAAAGCTAAGTGGAGGCACGGGGGCTGGCAAGGGGCTGGGAATCGCAGGGACGGGGGTAAAGTTCTGGTAAGGGAAAGGGCCGTCCAGGAACAGTCCCCTTTGGGTGGGTAAAGGGCCTGGGGACCTTTACAGTGCGATGCCAGCGCGTGCCGGGCAGGGCAGCTCCAGCCTGTGTCTGCGTTGTGTAGTTCGGGAAGCCTGCCTTGCGCCTGTCAGACGATCCCAGGGTCTCGTTGTGCTCAAGGGGCACAATGTGCATCTCGGGTGCCATCCCGGGATCTGGAATGCCAGTGCCAATTGGCTTGGTGCCAGTTGGTCCTGGATTCTTGTATCATCAGCAGAATGTGTGGATGGTGTTTACATTTTGGATGTTTCCGGTCAGTTGTAATTTATGGTGTCATTCTGGGCTGCATCATCAGCAGCTCTGCTCTCTACCCATCCAGTCTAAGGGACTGGCCCTTCAAGATGCTGGGAAGAAGTTCTTAGTTGTGCCGCCGTCTCTGTGTGTTTGCGCCAGTGCCGCCGTCTCTGTGTGTTTGCGCCAGTGCCGCCGTCTCTGTGTGTTTGCGCCAGTGCCGCCGTCTCTGTGTGTTTGCGCCAGTGCCGCCGTCTCTGTGTGTTTGCGCCAGTGCCGCCGTCTCTGTGTGTTTGCGCCAGTGCCGCCGTCTCTGTGTGTTTGCGCCAGTGCCGCCGTCTCTGTGTGTTTGCGCCAGTGCCGCCGTCTCTGTGTGTTTGCGCCAGTGCCGCCGTCTCTGTGTGTTTGCGCCAGTGCCGCCGTCTCTGTGTGTTTGCGCCAGTGCCGCCGTCTCTGTGTGTTTGCGCCAGTGCCGCCGTCTCTGTGTGTTTGCGCCAGTGCCGCCGTCTCTGTGTGTTTGCGCCAGTGCCGCCGTCTCTGTGTGTTTGCGCCAGTGCCGCCGTCTCATAAGGGGCCGTGATGTTTGGCCCTTATTTTTTTCTAGGGTTGCAGTAGAGGCTCCTCGCCTCACCGCTGTCTCCCTGCAGGTTCTTTGATTGATGCAGTCTCTGGTTCTGAGTCTTTCTTGTTAGAGCGTTTTTGGTGCTGTTGATGTGTTGTCTATAATGTTCTGAGGTGCGTCTGTCTGTGCACGTGCACATTTGGCTGGAGCTGCTCTGCCCGGAGGCGTGGAGTCAGGGGTGGGTGGACGGAGCTCTAGGGGTGCACGGTTAATCTGTGGACATGTTAAATTGCGTAGGCAGAGGCTGTGCAGTCATCTGGGATGGAGTAGCTGTGGGCAGGGGAGCGGACTGTCCCTTCCCCAGTGTTTTAGATACTCAGACCTTCTGGTGGGATTCCTAAACAGAAAGCAGACCTGTGGGATGGGCAAGCTATTGATGAGCATCTGGGTGACTTGTTCAATAACTTGATTTCAGATGCAGAGGGACAACCTGGCACAAAAGAGCGATGGAGGAGGCAAGCTGTGCACCGTAAGCAGGTGGGTTGTTGCGTGGAGTCAGTGGGAAGATGTGCTGCGTGCTTTTATACTATGTGCTCACTCTGATTAGTGAGTGTGTGTTTTCTCGTGTTGCTGTAGATGTTGACGAGGAACTTGGCGATGCTGGAATATCCCTGTCAGCACACGTGGTGTTTTCCTCTGTTGAAGATGGATTCAGTCTCTTGGTCCTCTCAAAGCTAAGTGGAGGCTGGGGGTCTGGGAAGGGGCTGGGAACTGCAGGGAGGGAGTCAAGTTCTGTTCAGGGCAAGGGCCATCCAGGAACAGTCCCCTTTGGGCGGGTGAAGGGTCCAGGAAATTTCACAATGCGATGCCAAGGTGTGCCGGGCAGGGCAGCTCCAGCCAGCGTCTGCGTTGCGGTGTAGCTCGGGAAGCCTGCGTTGTGCCTGTCGGATGATCCCGGCGTCTCGTTGCATTTGAGGGACACGAAAGGCACCTCAGGTGCTGTCCGCAGATCTGGAACACCGGTTGGCGTAGCGTCAATTGGGTGCCGGTTTTCTCTCATCAGCAGTTGAAAGCGTGGCAGGTCTTTGCATTTTGGATGTTTCCGGTCAGTTGTGTTTTATGATGTCGTTGAGGGCTGCATCGGCAGCTCTGCTCTCTACCCATCCAGTCTCAGGGACTGGCACTTCTTCCCAGCATCTTGAAGTTTTTAAGCTGTGTCGCCGTCTCCGTGTGTGTGTGCGCCAGTGCCGCCGTCTCATAAGAGGCCCTGACTTTCGGCTCCTTTGTTTTCTGGGGTTGCAGTGGAGGCTCCTTGCTACACCACTGCATCCTGCAGGTTATTTTGATCGCTGTGTGTCTGGTTTGGAGTTGTTCTCATCGTTGGGTGTTGTCGGTGCTGTTGCCATCGTGTGGTCTATAACAGGCTGCGCAGCGTCTGTCTGCGCTGGTGCGCATTTGGCTGGGAGCCGCTCTGCCCGGATACGTGGAGTCAGGGGCGGGTGGGTAGAGCTCTGGGAGTCCCCGGTTAATCTGCTGAGGCGTTAAATGGCGTAGGCAGAGGTTGTGCAGTCACGTGGGATGGAGTAGCTGTGGGCAGGGGAGTCGATAGTCTTTTCAGTGGTGGTTTGCAATTGTTACTAAGAACATTGTTGACCAGTGTTTTCTGAGCTGTTTTTTTCAGAGATGAAGCGTTTTAATGAAATCTTTATTTTCTTTCCTTTGCAGGTGATCGCATTGTCAATTTGGGTAACTTACCTATAAAAAGGCATTTTGCTAGGCTATGTAACACTCAGTTGTAGCCTTTTTTGATGGTAACAAAAGCAGCTACAGAGTCCGATCAGCACCCGTGAGATAAGGCCCGCTTTACACTTTTGTGAAGAAATAGCCTCCTTTCAGCGAAAACACCACATTCAAGGCCGGAAGGAAGCTCCTACGGACCGTAAACAAAATCTACAGCCGCGTGGAGCCGAGTCCAGTCGAGGTCTGCGCAAAGGATCCACCGAGAAGCAAGAAGACCACAGACTCAGCTATCGCTGTCGGCCGCAATCACAGCGTAGAGGGGTGGGTGAATAGTTTGTAAGGGTATAAATACCCAGGGATTTCTATGCTCGGCCGGGACTTGAGCAGAAGCAGCAGCTCCAGTCAGCCTTCCCGCCGTACCGTTCCGTTTGGTTAGCGATTTACACGGTTTTTGCCTGAGAGTTTGCCCCAATAGACCAAGGATTTAGACCCCAACCCACCCGTCCCCACGCCCCCGGAAGGGAGGTAGGGGCGTCGAGGTGTAGAGCGATGCAATTCTGAGATTGAGGCTGAGCGATATAAGGAATGAGGTGTACATGTACAATCCTCTTGGTGTTATGTAAATATAATATCTTAGGCGTTTCCCTTATCCCCCGTTAGTCCGGGAGCCAAACCGCGGATCTGGCGCGGGGCTAAGTTCGGATCCAGCCGCACCTAGCCTCCCCTCCGCGGAGGAGTTTAGAAAGCGAGGGGGTCCGTTCCGAACCTCGGGACTCCACGGCGAGGCCTCCCTGTAGCCTTCGGCATCTCCCGTCCACGTAGAAATCGCTCCGAATCAAGTTCTAGCCGATTTTGATAGGCATATTTAGTCCACCTAGCAAGTAATAGCGTCCCTCGCCATCGCTTTCCACGACGTCACGATCGGGAAGCCGTGGAAGAATAGGTCATCGTGGTCAGGAACTATATGTGAAGGATGACAAGGGAATTCAGTGCAAACTCTTTTTCTTTCCTGACAATTAGCTTGAGATAGGTATTTAAAAGGGTCCATGAGGTAGATGACACGCAGCACGTTTGGATAGCGTGAAACCTCGAGCGAATGTAGCTTGGGGTTTTAGTTATTTGTCCTCGGAGGTTCAAAGTTTTTTTTTCCTTTTCAGGTAAATTCCAAAGGTAAAGAATAAGAAAAGCCCCAGCTGGGGGGTTTTACCCCCACCCCCCCCGTCCAGGTTTTTTTTTCCCCTGGTCCCGGCCGCTCCGTAAGACGACGTTAATTCCCAACGTACGGACGGAGGTCCGGCCGTGACCGGGGTTCAGGCAGGCGGGGTGAGTTTAGAGGGCGCCGGGAACGGCGTTTCCGAGGGGCGGCACAGAGACGAGGTGAAGGCAGAGGGAGAGAATGGCACAGAACGGGTGCGGCGGTGTCGGTAGGTGAATGAGCGGTGTGTTAGGGTTGTGTGATGTGGTAACATTGTGGTTTGGGGTTGTAGTTATTTGTTCTGGCTGGTTAATGGTTTTTCCCTTTCAGCTAAATTTAAAATTTTAAATAGAATAAAAAAACCCCAGCCGGGGGATTTTTTTTTTTTTTCCCCCGGCTGGGTTTTTTTTTTCCCCGGTCCCGGCGGCTCTGCCAGGCGATGTTCATCGCCAAGGTTCGCCCGCGGGCACCCACGGGGCCGGGGTTTTGGCAGGCAGGGTCATTTTTGCGGCTCCCGGGAACGGCGTTCCCGAGGGGCGACGCAGACGCACGGTGATGGCAGGAGCCGGGGGAACGGGCGTCGGGTGAGCGCACGGTGGGGGTTTGTTATCTGAGCGAGTGGTGCGATTTAGCTGTGTGATCTGGTACAATTGTGTTTTGGGGTTGTGGGTTTTTGTCCTTGCAGGTTAATGGTTTTTCCCTTTCAGCCAAATATAAAATTTAAAATAGAATAAAAAAACCCCAGCCGGGGGATTTTTTTTTTTTTTTCCCTCGGCTGGGTTTTTTTTTCCCCGGTCCCGGCCGCTCCACAAGGCGACGTTCATCGCCAAGGTTTGGCCGTGGGCGCCCACGGGGCCGGGGTTTTGGCAGGCAGGGTCATTTTCGAGGCTCCCGGGAACGGCGTTCCCGAGGGGCGATGCAGACGCGGGCCGAGGGCATGAGCAGGGGGAACGGCTGCCAGGCGAGCATGCGGTGGGTTTGGTATTTGGGCGAGTGGTGCGGTGCAGCTGTGTGATGTGGTACGATTGTGTTTTGTGGTTCTAGGTTTTATTTTGTAGGGGTTTTTTTTAATTTACCTGAAAAGGAAAGAAAAGAAGATTAAAATAGATTACAAAAATCCTATCCAGGGGATTCCCTCCCCCTGTGTCCATCCAGCACCCTCAGGAGTATGTTTTATCCCAGGTGCAGAGCGCTCAGTGCGGTCCAGTTAATCGGCAAGGTTCAGATTACGGTCAGTCTGGGATGGTGGTTTTAGAGGCAGGGTTATCGTCGAGGCTCCCAGGAACAGTCTTTCCAGCGACACTTGTTCGGGTTTGTGGTGAGGGTCAGTCCTCCTTAGGAAGCCCGTTTAGGTAAGGGTCCCAGGAAGGTGGTTTCAATCTGCCTAGGAGTAGTGCGGGTAAACGGCCAAGGACAGGGACTGGGTCGCGTTAGGAGCGTGTTATCCTCTGCAATGGGATGTGAGAAGTGCTGTGAGAAATGCTGTGAGAAAGATCAGTTGGATTTTCTGTGTTGTGTCATAATGGTAATACCTCAAATGTGTAATCAATGTGAATGTTTGATATTTGGGCCATCACTTGCAATGAAATGATGTAAAAGAGTGACAAATGGTGTAATGCCTCTGTACTCGAAGCGATGATGTTCTCTGTACCCTTATGCCATGTGATACATTATGTCTAAAAGCGGTAATATGGAAGAGTTTTTCAGGTTATGGGAATTCTGTTAATGCAACAGTGTAAAGAAAACCAGTTTGTAATCCGTTGGCTCAGATCAAGTAGAGTTCATTATGATGTTGTAATATTTGGTTAGAAGAGGTCGGTCCTACCTAAGGGCCGTGACAAAGGTAATAAAGCAGACGTTCCTTTTTGTTGTCCCGTGTCTTTTTTGGTTCGAGAGGAGGACGGCCGGACATTTTGTGCAAGTACCTGAGTTTGAGAGCGTGGGGATCATGACAGTGAGCGTGCGCTGGACTTTGTCTCTGTCTGTGTGGGTGTTGGACTTGGTCTCTGTGTGTGGGTGTTGGACTTGGTCTCTGTGTGTGGGTGTTGGACTTGGTCTCTGTCTTGTGTGTGTTGGACTTTGTCTCTGTCTTGTGTGTGTGTTGGACTTTGTCTCTGTCGTGTGTGTGTGTGTTGGTCTTTGTCTCTGTCGTGTGTGTGTGTTGGTCTTTGTCTCTGTCGTGTGTGTGTGTGTTGGTCTTTGTCTCTGTCGTGTGTGTGTGTGTTGGTCTTTGTCTCTGTCGTGTGTGTGTGTGTTGGTCTTTGTCTCTGTCGTGTGTGTGTGTGTTGGTCTTTGTCTCTGTCGTGTGTGTGTGTGTTGGTCTTTGTCTCTGTCGTGTGGTTGTGTGTTGGTCTTTGTCTCTGTCGTGTGTGTGTGTGTTGGTCTTTGTCTCTGTCGTGTGTGTGTGTGTTGGTCTTTGTCTCTGTCGTGTGTGTGTGTGTTGGTCTTTGTCTCTGTCGTGTGTGTGTTGGTCTTGGTCTCTGTCGTGTGTGTGTGTTGGTCTTGGTCTCTGTCGTGTGTGTGTGTTGGTCTTGGTCTCTGTCGTGTGTGTGTGTTGGTCTTGGTCTCTGTCGTGTGTGTGTGTTGGTCTTGGTCTCTGTCGTGTGTGTGTGTTGGTCTTGGTCTCTGTCGTGTGTGTGTGTTGGTCTTGGTCTCTGTCGTGTGTGTGTGTTGGTCTTGGTCTCTGTCGTGTGTGTGTGTTGGTCTTGGTCTCTGTCGTGTGTGTGTGTTGGTCTTTGTCTCTGTCTTGTGTGTGTGTTGGACTTTGTCTCTGTCTTGTGTGTGTGTTGGACTTTGTCTCTGTCTTGTGTGTGTGTTGGACTTTGTCTCTGTCATGTGTGTGTGTTGGACTTTGTCTCTCTGTCTTGTGTCTGTGTGCTGGACTTGGAGTGGAATGATAGTTTAGGTTGAATGTGTTTGAGTGTGCTGTTATGGTAGTGTTGGTTTTGTATAGCATGTAGAATTTTTAGAGTTATTTTCCAATACAAGGTATTGGATTTTAGAGGTGCAGCAGTAGGGCTTCTGATGCTCAAGGGGAGTCTTAAAAAAGAATTTAAAAAAATCAATAAATCCAAGTACTCCCCTTGAGCATCAGAAGCCCTACTGCTGCACCAGACTTATTATTTTTATTCTTTTTATACACCTACACATTACGAACACAGAACAATAAGCATACACAATTCACATTTGCATGACCAGGGGGACCACTCCCTAATTAAGCAAACACCAGCAGCACTTAATTAGGGACCACTCCCCCTGGTCATGCAAACCAAAAACAAATTATGCAAATAACCTAAATAAATATGCAAATTAGGCAAAAAATTTTTTTTGCAGCACCTCCACAACAAATCAAACGAAACAAAAAAAAACACACTACAACAACAAAATCAAATGAACAAATGCACCAAACAGCCACACATATGCAAATTAGATAAACAAGTAAATAAATTAAACACAATACTTAAAAAGAAAAACAATCCTCCACATAACATAAAACAAGATACAAAACAAAAAACAAAACAAACTAAAAAATTAACAAACCAAATAAAAACACACAAAACAGAAACACAAACTAACACATCAAAAACCACACAAAACACAACAAAAAATGAATACAACCAACACACTCATAAAACACAACATACAAATTATGACACATACAAAATGACAAACACAAACAAATAGAAAATCAAAAACACAAACTACAAAACAAATAAAACAAAACACAGATGACAACCTACCATCAGGACAAAAATAAATAAACTAAAACAAAACACCTCTCCAAACAAAACAACACAACAAAACACAAACCCCACTCTACACGTAAAACTAAACATAAAACAATCACAACAATACCAACTACAAACAACACATGAAAGTACACAACACAACACAAATAAAAAAACAAACAAAAACACACAAAAATAACAACACAGAATACACAACAAAACATGCAACCAAATAGAAACATACTACATACAACAAAAAAAAACAAAAACACATAGTACACAAACAACACACAAAACAAACACAATAAAAGCTAAAGTAAACACTACACCAACACAAGTACTCACAACAAAATTGAACATTAAACACAACCTAACAAAAGAAATCACAATACACAGTACAAAACACATCACAATACAATTACAACCACAACTTACTATACATAATCAAAAAACATAAAAATTACAATATACACCAAAATACAACTACAACTTCCACTGACCAGACACTTCAACACCACAATTACACAATGATTTACAAAGCACACAACAATATATGTTAGACACACACTGCACAACACACAACAGCAAACACAGACAACACAGAAACCAATAACTGTACAGCTTAATCCACACATTACAACACATATTACACCAAAACATAAACACCAATTTAAACTACACATTACAATACACATTACAATAACAACTACAATAAAATTTACAATAGAACTAAGGACACAAATTACAATTACAGTTGCAATACAAATTA